>NC_142586.1:108309924-109557424 GCF_965207765.1 Zootoca vivipara
CATTGCAATGCATGTTTTACTTCAGGGAAGCCTGCAGACAGTCCCTGAGCAGGCACGGTTTTTCACATCTTGCCTAAAAACATGGAAATGTGAAATTAGGGGAAGTAAAATAACAGGGGAAATAGCTGAGTTAAAAAAAAAAACACCCCATGCATTTAATATTCTGCGCAGGAAATTGGGAAATAAATGACATCCTTAAGGCACTATTCATTTAGAGCCTCTCCAGATGACCTTTTTTAGTGAGTATTCATCCAAATTTGCTTTCACAAAGTTTAGCTAGATTCTATCCGGTCTGCACTGAACATTTGTTTTGATTTGTTTGTGCACTCATCCTGCTTTGCTTAGGTAGTATGTCTAATTCTTCCTGATAGTCATTTGCTCATCCCACGCTTCCCAGCGCATTTGCCTGAAACTTTTTCAAACTACGTACAAAAAGTCATTTTTAATTTTTTTCTTTAAAAGCGGATTTGTTATGCTAGGGGTGACAGAACACTTTAATCCAGCATAAATGTGAAAACTCAAAATTCTGGTATTGGCTCAACTTCTTCCAGCAAAATACTGTCCGTCTGGACTCCAGGCAACCTTTCCATGGCAATTTATCCATATTTTGGCAGGCATAAATAAGAGTTTTCTATCCTTTTGTGAGTCTCTATTGCCTTACTTAATTTTCTCATGGATGGTGGAGGACAGCAACCAAATTTGCCAGTGGAGTTCTTTTTAATGCTTGATATTTTACTATGTTTTTATATATGCTGTAAGCTGCCCAGAGTGGCTGGGGAAACCCAACCAGATGGGTGGGATATAAATAAGAGGTGATGATGATGATGATGATGATGTTCAAAGAGGGCTTGCCTCTTTGCTGGCCCATTGAACACAGGACATCTGCATAACTGTGCCCACTACTCAGGAGATTTTTCAAAATTTCCGTTCCATTCCAGTTATGAATTACTTCCTGTGAGGCACCTCAAAGGCAATTTAACAGCATGACCTTCAGCAATAAAAACATATATTAAACTATTGTGTATTTTAAAATGATTTCATATCCAAGACAGTTATAGACGGGGTAAAAAAAAAATTAAATCAACTGTGGATTAAATATTTATATACATACTGCTGCTGGTTCTAAATAACTGGGTGAGAAAGATTCCTGTTAACTTTTCAGAGATGATAGCAAACAATGAGGTTACGCCACACTCATACAAGGACAACTCAATGCCACTTGTTCATTGGTACTTTGGCTTTGCAGTATTGTGCTTTGCTAAAATGAGGTTTGCGCTTTCTAGCAAAGGGGATCACCTCCCTGTTCTGTTTGCCCGAATCATTTAAACCTCTCCAGCCTCCACTTGGATATTTCACATTCCAGTGCTGCAACAGAAGTAAAGTTGGGTGTACTTTGTAATTACGAGGCAACAGTCACAGCAGCAAGAAGAATGGAGACTTAAAACACACACACACACACACACAGAAAGTGATGTCACAGAGCAAAGGTCTGTAGTGTATTGAAGCTGGAGGTTAGCAACAAACAAGAAGTCTAATAACTCTGCCACACCTCAAACGGAAGGCCAGGGCTTCTTTGATCGAATGCTTCACTATAGAGAGCTTCCCTTTTTTACATGGAAAACTGGAGCTACATTTCACACATTTAAAGCCCTGTGATACCGCTTTAAACAATCATGGCTTCCCCCAAAGCATTCTGGGAACCGTAGTTTGTCAAGGGTGCTGTGAAGAGAATTAAGTGTCAACAACACCCTTAACCAAACTACAACTCCCAGAATTCTTTGGGGGAAAAGCCATGACTGAAAGGTATTGTGCTTTAAATGGATGGTGGAGGTGCGGCCTAGAACATGTGTTCCTGGCTTCCATGTTTACATGTGCAGGAAACTCTTGTTCTCATGTGGAGGAGCATTCATTTATGTGTCAACCTTCCCCTCCAGCCTGAAGTAGGTACCTTGTTCACAAAGACACCTGAGGGCTGAAATATACTTCCTGTAAATGCTTGAAATGGTTGGCTGTGAGGATATGTGTTTGGGGTTTGTTTGTTTTAAAATATGTTTTCAATTGAAAAAAGTTACTGTTTTGCTGATTGCCACCCAGGGCTCCTTTGCGAAGAAGGGCAGGATAGAAAATTAGCAATTAAATAAATGACATAGGCTGACCACCACAGCCAGACCTCTGCCTCAAGGTTTATTTGCAGTGAAAGCAAAGAATGTGGGCTCCATGGCTAGAATATAGAGGGAATTCACCTCTCCAAGCACAAATCCCTTCAAATCCCTCCCAAAGTCTTGAGTGTCCTGTGCAGATAATATTGCTACCATTATTGTGAGGGGAAATAATCACAAAAGGTCTTTAGAAAACACCAGGACTGGGAGGTCAGAGCATTGCAATTTAATTTTGAATGCATCCGAGATTGTTCTGGGCGGTGGGATCTTGCTTTGCACTGAGCTGAAGCACTGCTGTGCTCTGACAGTGGGTCTCCAAGATCTCAAACAAGGATCTTCACCAGCTCTGCTACCCGAGAACCTTCTAACACAGGCAAAAGCATGAGATAGACTGTATGCAAAGATGTGCTTTGACACAGAACTCTTTTTTATTATTATTCTCTGTATAAATATCGCCCTGTGGGGTGTTTTTTTGGGGGGGGGGAGAATGATTAACAAAAAATTAGAGGCAGTTGTATCAAATGGGGTTTTGCCTTGCTGTAAAGTGTTTCTACAAATCTGAATATTCTTATCTTCACTGATCCCCGCCGCTGCAGCCTTCCATGCCATAACTTATTCTGTTCCTTTAAAGATCCCACAATCCTCAGGTTTTGGGAAGTGGGTAAGAGGCAATCGTGTGCCCTGCTTTACATGAGCCGATTTTTATTTTTCAAATAAGACAGAACTGCCTCTGACTACAACCCAAGGCCACTGGGCAGTCTGAGGGTGACCTGTCTGGAGTGCTGCTTTTGTGCAACGGCAAAACAACTCTGTGTTGCCCAACAACTGGCCGTGCAAACAATTGTGAAAGTGCTGCCAAGAACTCAGCCAAAGCTGGGCCTTGTTTGCCCATGGCTTTCTGTAAAACCAGATTAACTCCAAACCTTGTGGGGCTTTAGAACCATTCATACAAATGTCCGTGTTTCTCAAACTTCCCAGGCTGTTCCTGGAGTACAACTCCCACCATCCCTAACGGTCGTTCTAGCTAGGGATGATGGGATTTGTAGCAGGTCAATAGCTCAGCTTGAATGTAGACAGCCCCAGGTCCCTCTGGGATGTGCAGTTTTATAAATCCCCGGCCAGCTGATCCAGGAAGTACCCCTGCAATTTTGGAGAGACTGCTGGGCTAGATGGACCAGGGGTGTGATCATATCATGCACTCAAAGAAGTGTCATATCAGGACGTGCTTTTATTGCATCCCTGCCTAAACTCTGCTATTCCTTTGTATGTCTTTTCACCAGATGAACGAGAGGCAGTCCAGAAGAAAACTTTCACTAAGTGGGTTAACTCTCACTTGGCACGTGTGTCCTGTAGAATTACGGACTTGTACGCCGACCTTCGCGATGGACGGATGCTTATCAAACTGCTGGAAGTTCTTTCAGGAGAGAGACTTGTAAGTGCCCATTTCCAATGTAAATCTTTATGGCATCTGTGCTGTCCCAGTTGTAACAAGAGTCTTAACTTTGCCGCAGGTTTGTTAGTTCTAAAGTCAAAGCAAGAGCATTGGGTGCCTCTCATGATATACTGAGTGTGGCCCTTGGGCAATTTCACATTAAAGTCCCGTCGTGGTTTTTGGGGGTGCTATTTCAGTTGATGTGAGTGAAATGTGCAAATTACCCTTCGTCTCGTTTTCTTTTCTTGCCGTGATTTTAACAGCAGTGAAGAGCTAAGAGGTTTAGAAAGGGTTCGCTCTGGATAATTGGGACAAGGAGAGGAAAGTGTGTTATCTGAATAAACTTCTTGTGTGTGACTCTTACCATGTAACAGCCTCTGCCAACACGACGTCCTCCAGAGGTTGTGGCACTACAACTTCCATCAGCCCTAGCAAGTGCTCACTGGGGCTGATGGGAGTTGTAGTCCAACAACATCTACTCTTTCCGGGTCATGTGGCCAGCAAGACTAAACTGCTTCTGGCACAACGGAACACCGTGACGGAAACTAGAGCACGCAGAAACGCCACAGCGGTACCTATTTATCTACTTGCACTGGCGTGCTTTCAAACTGCTAGGTTGGTAGAAGCTGGGAAAGAACAATGGGAGCTCACTCCATTGTGGGGATTCGAACAGCCAACCTTCCAATCGACAAGTCCAAGAGGCTCAGTGGTTTAGACCTCAGCACCACTCACATCTTTTGGCGCCAGCCTTTCAAGATACATTTTCTGTGGCCCAGAAATCCATAGTTCCAGCTAGGGAAAGCAAAGCTGTCAGCCCCAATTGCTTAACCACCACAAATGGGTACGGGGACAAGTGAGCTTGGTATTGAAGGACAAATTCATTGACTGACAGGTTGTTGCTCCTAAAGATGAGGTGGTGGACTATCAAACTCCTTGGTCTGTTCCAGTGGTGCTCCTTCTGTGTTCTCATGTGCACACAAGTGGCGCCTTTGCTGTCACTATTTTGCAGGAGGAGTTCAATAAATTTAGTGTCGTGCAACTGAAGTGGATAAAAAAAGATTCACTGCCCTAGCGCAACAAGCCCAGTTTAAAAACAAACAAACAGCTTTTTTTTTTTTTTGCAAAGTACGGGGAAATGCAGTGAAAAGTGGAAAGACATATAAACTCTTCACAAGGAAATCAGGACAAATGTTCCTTGTCGTATACCCACACAGGGCAGCTGCATATTCCTGCATTGCAGGGGGTCGGACTAGATGATCCTCAGGGTCCCTTCCAATTTGATTCTACGATTCTTTGAAATCAGAATGGATGATAAATAAAGGCTGCATTTGGGCCACACCCATTCCATACATTTAAGCACTATATTGCACTGCTTTAACAGTCATGGCTTCCCCCCAAAGAATCCTGGGAATTGTAGTTTGTTAACAGTGCCAAAAGTTGTTAGGAGACCTCTGTTCCCCTCAGGGAGCTACGCTTCCCAGCCTTTGAGCTTCAACAGCCTGCAACACCCCATGATTCACTTGCAATATTTATGAACACAATTGGTTCCGGAAGTCTGTTCATAAACTGAAGCGAACTTTCCCATTGAAAGTAATGGAAAGTGGATTAATCCATTCCAGACAGGTCCGCAGAGTACTCAACCTGAAGTGTACTTAACCCGAAGCATGGGTGTAATTGGTTCCGGAAGTCTGTTCATAAACTGAAGCGTTCATAAACTGAAGCGAACTTTCCCATTGAAAGTAATGGAAAGTGAATTAATCCGTTCCAGATGGGTCTGTGGTGTTCATAAACCGAAAATTTCATAAACCGAGGTGTTCATAAACCGAGGTTCCACTGTACTTGCGTTTGGCTGTATTTGTGTGAGGCTCCGAAGACTTGATTTTTATAATACACAGTAGGTGCTTCCTAGCCTGGTTGCCTTGACTTTAGAAGGAACACAACTCCAGCAATCTCTGTGCAAAGAGCTCTCATTCTGACACACCTTCCACTGCAAACAAACGTCCAGATAAAGTGGTTTGCAAAGGCCTTGAGATAATTGCATGCATTCCGAAGTATGTTAGCAGGATTAGCTTTTAAATCTCGTTTGCTGAACCCTCTCCTGCTTATGTTTCTTTTTCGTCTGCACATGCTAATAGTTGTTTTGAGTTAAGCATTGGTGATCCCACTGCCACACTCGATGGGTAGGATCATGGCTAAAGCCAAGGGAGCCTTCTAGGATTTTGCAGTCCAGAATTTAAGCCGTCACCCAAGGGCCATTTCCAACTGATTGCTTTTGGGAAATGTGTCTGCAGAAGCAGCCATAAAATGGCTCACATCTGGTGCCTCAGAAGACCAGAATGGGTGGGTGGGAATATAAGCCACAGTAAAAATAAAATAAAAGCTACAGTTCACAACTCCACTTAAGCATTCCTGCATCCACACACATGTTCCTGTTGGGCCATTATTTCCTTATTTATTCTGAACATTTTTGCCCTGCTCTCCAGCCCCCAAAAAGTTTCCCTGATTGGTGTACATGTAAACAAATTAAAACAAGACAATCCCTACTGTAGGCTTACAAGCTAAAAAACACCCACGTGGCACACAAGGGAAACGGGGCATGGAGGGAAGAGCAGGGGAAACAAGCAACAGGCACCAATTCTTTAGTTGTAGTTTTTTAAAATGACCAACTGGAACAGAAAAGAGCCGAGGGGCAGGAGGAGCCCCATGGGGCTGGTCTTCCAGTAAAGCTGATTGAATAAATCCTGCTTTCCATCTCTCCCACTGAGGCAGCCTGATGGTATTATTATTATTATTATTATTATTATTATTATTATTATTATTATTACTACATACATACATACATGCCCTGCCCATCTGGCTGGGTTTCCCCAGCCACTCTGGGCGGCTCCCAACAGAATATTAAAAACACTATAAAACATCAAACAGTAAAAACTTCCCCAAACAGGGCTGCTTTCAGATGTCTTCTAAAAGTCAGATAGTTGTTTATCTCCTTGACATCTGAAGGAACGGTGTTCCACAGGGTGGGCACCACTGCCCAGAAGGCCCTCTGCCTGGTTCCCCGTAACCTCACTTCTCACAGTGAGGGAACTTCCAGAAGGCCCTCAGCGCTGGACCTCAGTGTCCGGGCTGAACGATGGGGATGGAGACGCTCCTTCAGGTATACTGCTTCAAAGGTCAGCACCAACACTTTGAATTGTGCTTGGAAACGTACTGGAAGCCAAAGTAGGTCTTTCAAGACCGGTGTTATATGATCTTGGCGGCCACTCCCAGTCACCAGTCTAGTTGCCGCGTTCTGGATTAGCTGTAGTTTCCGGGTCACCTTTAAAGGCAGCCCCACGTAGAGCGCATTGCAGTAGTCCAAGCAGGAGATCACCAGAGCATGGACCACTCTTGCGAGACAGTCTGCAGGCAGGTAGGGTCTCTGCCTGCATACCAGATGGAGCTGGTAGACAGCTGTCTTGGACACAGAATTGACCTGCACCTCCATGGACAGCTGTGAGTCCAGGCAACAGTCGAGGGAGAGAAGACCTCTCTCAAAATCAACCTTCTCTATCCACCAAAACCCTCTACAGAGGGTCGGGAGGTGGCTGTTGAACAGTGGAGACTGTTCATAAGACTCCAGTCAGGAGGTGAGGCAGGGGGCTCACCTGAAATTGAATGGAGGGATGTCACTCCAGTGGAGACAGCTGAAAACAGATCAATGACATGCTATGGTTTGCTTGGAAAAAAGACACATCTTTTTCAGGTTTTTAGTTTTTCCCCTTTCCCTTTTGTTTCCTGCTGGGTTTTTTAAATGTATGTGTTTGTTATTGTAAGTTGCTTTGAGTTTTTGTAACAAAAGTGACTTGAGTGTTAAATAAATACTGTAATAATTCAACAATAATAATCCATTCATTTATTCCACAATATTAAAAGGTGGGGCGGGGAGAACGCAGCTTCAAATTGATGAGAATGTTTGCTCAAAGTACAAAAGGGAAAATGAGAGAGACCGAGAGACTGAAGAATCAGTTGTCCATATTGTTGCACACAGAATAAGACGTAAATGTGTGAAATGTTCTCCACGGTCCAGAAAATTGGAATAAGATAATGATGATGGAGGAGAAGTCACTTCTAATTTCCTCCTCTTGCGCTTGGAGGAAAGGAAGGAGCACCCAAATCATGGTTTGCAAGATCACCTGAATGCAATTTAATGCTCCTTAGCTGGTTTTTAAATGCAGCAGAGTATAGTAGGTATTATTTTACCTCTCAAGTTCTGGATCTTGAAAGGGAAGTTTCTAATCGCAACTTTGCACTCCTCTTTATTTGATACAGGGATTGGATTGCCGTTACGTGCCGCGAAAATGTCCCCGTGTAACTCAGCGAGCGCTTTAGGGACATAAATATTAAAACACGCAGTAAACATGACAGTATAGAAGCACGAGCAATATCCCTTCACCTGATTACAAACATTAAACACTTCTGTTACCGCTCCATACAGCACAGCTCCCAGTGACCAGGAATGACTCCTGGCCCTATGAAGAGGGGTTTGAATGTGGGATATGGAGGGAGAAGGTGCAGAGGGGAGATGGAGAAGAGAAAGATCTTTGGGGCAAGCTGCCTTCCTCTTGTGCAGCCCCAACAAGTATATTACGGCATGGAATATGGTAGGCAAATACAAGGTTATTGGCACCTTAAACTTGGCTGATCTCCCGGTCCAAGTAGATAGCTTAGTTGGGTAGAGGGTGATGCTGATAACACCAAGGTTTCAGGTTCGATCCTCATATGGGACAGCAGCATATTCCTGCATTGCAGGGGGTTGGACTAGATGATCCTCAGGGTCCCTTCCAACTCTACAATTTTATGAATGGAGCTGCTGCCATTATGGGGAATGCGGGTACGTGAAAGAAGAGTATACGAATGCACCCCATTTTATTTTTTCTACATTGATATCCTTTCCACTGCTTAGCAAATCCATGAAAGTTTACCTTTATTATTTTTAAAAGATGTTTCCTTGCACAACTTCTTTGTTGTGGTCCAAATCCAAAAGTGTTTCAGGAAAGTGAAGGTGGATCACTTTCGCCCTAGGGGAAATAAGTCAAGAGGCTATTCCTTAAAGGTCAATCTGCCAGATAATTAAAAAGTCAGAAGTGGATTATTTTCCTATTTGCAAAGTGGGAAAAGAATCCAGCTAGCGTGAAAAGGCAACAACATTTTAGGATTTCCCCCCTCCCGACAGTAATACAAACACGCCAACATGAGGCTCGTTTATATAAAACGGCACTTTTGGCTGTTCAGTGCTTTAACAATAATTCCTTTATTTTTTTCCAAAAGCCCGAAAGGTCAGCTCACATGCACATATCTTCTCTGGCGAATTTTGCCCTTTATTGCACAGAGGGGGGAAGATTAGAAGGAATTAAAGTTGCCTCGCTTTATGTGTGCCCAGCACATAACTGAGATTCTTAAACAAATATAAACACAGTGAGCGAAGGAAGCCAGTTTGCATTCCTCCCTGTCCAAACTCCCCACCCCACTTCCTCAGACTGAAGGAAGAGGAAATGTGTTTATTGTTATTTACATCAGGGAGTATCTTGCCGTAAGCCTGTGGAGTAGGTTGTTATTAACCCGGGAACAGGGGAAGAAGTTGAATCTTAACCTTCCAAGTCAAGGCCTAACATGCTACTTACGGTATCCGCTGGGTCATAGCATATCTCAAAAGCAGTCAGTTCTGTTCTGCATGAGGATTGCTTCAAAGATCCAGTTCCCCTTTATAAACACTTCATTCCCAGAAGCTAGTACAGTAACTGGGGTTGGCACTGAATGTAGACAGGGGGATCCGATGTTGTAGAGCAGAGAGTTTCTCTTATGTATTAACAGAAGCTTGCAAACAAAAGTTTGCCAAAAAAAAAAAGTCTGTGAAAGTTACTAGAGCCTAATAGCCTGTGTTTTCATGCTGGTTGTGAAGGAAGTAAACCCCCTTCGTCACAAGCAGCGTAAGAACACATCGATGACTGAGGAGGGATGGAATACTCCAATGTATTCTAATGTATACTCGCCTGAACAGGATTCTTGATCACCTATGGTGACCGGGCAAGCTTGTAGATACAATGCTGCGTTAATTAGCTGTACACAACAGTGTATTTTAAAACCTTCAGGGACCCTCTTCTACATCGACGGTTTCATCACAGGAGCCCTGCACATTGCAGAAGATTTTGGGATGCAAATTCACGTATATAGAATTGTGGCTGGGTGGGGAGGAGAGAGAAAATGAGATATTGTCTTGAAACCTAGCCAGTGCTCGGCTGTGACTACCTATTACTCTGCAGGGAAACCTGCCCGTTGTGACTGATCTAGTGAAGAAACACTCAGCACTTTCCAACGAACCCTTGTATGTTCCATGGAACAACGTTCGAAAATTCCAGTTGTCGGAGATGGGATTTTGGCAGGTACCTTGCAGGGTCTTAGCACTGCAAGTGAGAGTCAGTACTTACCAAAATTCACTCTACCCACCTAACTATTAAAGTATAGGAACCCTATCCCCTGTTGCATTGTGGTTGTTTAGTCATGTCTGACTCTTCGTGACCCCATGGCATAGCTGCCAAGTCCGGGTCCTAAAGATCCGGGATCGGCAGCGCGCGCATGACCGGAAGTTGCGTGACGCAACTTCCGGTGGCACTTCACCCTTCTATGGGCATCAGAAAATGGCGGCGCCAGTGCCGGAAGTCGCTTCCGCGCATGACCGGAAACACGTAAAAGCGACTTCCGGCGCCGGCACCGCCATTTTCTGATGCCCATAGAAGGGCGAAGCGCCAGCGGAAGTCGCGTCACGCAACTTCCGGTCATGCGCGGAAGCAACTTCCGGCGCCGGCGTCGCCATTTTCTGGTGCCCATAGAAGGCCAAAGCGGCACCAGAAAAATGGCCGCCGGGAAGAAGCGAATTTAAGGGAGAATGCCGGGATTTATCAGCAAACGGGAGACCGCCGGGAAACAGTAAGAAAAAAGGGGTTTTCCCGACGGATACGGGATACTTGGCAGCTATGCCCCATGGACCATAGCACGCCAGGCACTCCTGTCTTGCCCTGCCTCCCGCAGTTTGGTCAAACTCATGCTGGTAGCTTCGAGAACACTGTCCAACCATCTTGTCCTCTGTCGTCCCCTTCTCCTAGTGCCCTCAATCTTTCCCAACATCAGGGTCTTTTCCAGGGAGTCTTCTCTTCTCATGAGGTGGCCAAAGTATTGGAGCCTCAGCTTCACGATCTGTCCTTCCAGTGAGCACTCAGGACTGATTTCTGTTGCATAGGGTGATTCTATGTCTGCTTCCTCCAATCTCATGTCCTGCAAATGTTTTGGACTGCAAACACCATCAGCCCCAGCCATCTTGGCCAATCGTCAGGGATTATGGGAGCTGTAGTCCACAGTATCTGGAGGACATCAGTTTGAGGAAAGATGTTCCAGGTATGAATAGTGTCCATTGTGAAATCGTTCTTACTTCCTCCAGTTCTAGAGGTTGAAGCACGAATAGACAAAAGAAGAAATTTCCTCTTACTTTGCTTCCAAGTACCTTCTGGGTTCAATTCTAACTAAGTTCATTTCCACAAGCCTCCACTATTTGCCAGAAAGTTGGAGCGGAAGATTTGGGCTCCTAATTAACTTGATGAAAATATTTTGAAGTCGCAAAAGCTAGGTCCTCTGAAAAATATTGTTTCTCTATATTTAGGGTGGAAAATATATACAGCTGGGTTGCACAGTTAATCACTGAGCAACATTATGAAGTTAATCATTTTTAGTCCTGTTTCTTTTTTTAAAAAAGCAAACCACTGGCGTGCAACATTCCTGAAAAACAGTTAATTCCAGTGGTAATGGAGATGACAGGAAGTTAGATGTACTTTAAGATTTATTGTCAATATATATGAGTTTATTTAATTTTTGTTAATTTTGTATCTTTATAACAAATGTCGTAAATGTACAGTTTTTTGTGTTTTGTTGGTGCGTAAGCATAATAAGGCAAAAGAAGAAGAAGAAGAGAGAACAAAAAAAGAGAAAAACTGTTATTACCAGTGGTAGCAAATGCAATTCTGGAGGAGCAAAATCAATATTCCCTCTTTCCACAAACCAGCTGATCAGCGACAGGATGAGGAGCTCTCTGACCTGCAGATCTTAATTACCACCGGTTCTATTCCGACAGTGATAATTAAACCTTGTTTTCTCAGCAGTTACTTTCCATACCAGCTGAAAAATAACTGGCCCGGGTCATGCGTTTGCTGGCAGACTGCATTTTGCAAGAGAGCTTCCCATGAGCAGCTAGCGGTGTACTGGTCTGGGGCAGTGGGGGACCTACATTTTGGGGGCCCTGAAGCTTGAACTGTTAGGGGGGCTCCTTCACAAACAGCAACGAGGTCTAGATAACCCCTCTCATCTTCTTCAGTGGGATTTTTCCACGACAGATTGACATACCTGCACAACATCTGTGCTGCTGACTCTCAAACTTCGGGGTTGTTGAAATATACAGTGGTTCCTCGACTTACGAACTTAATCCGTTCCTAATGCACATTCGTAGGTCGAAAAGTTCGTAAGTCGAAAAGCGGTTTCCCATAGGGAAAAAAATATTCGGAAAAATTCGTATGTCGAGGAAACCACATTTAAAATTTGTAAGTCGAGGAAACAGCATTTAATACTGCCAACGGTTTCCGTTCGGATGTAGAAAAATTCGTAAGCGTGCGGCCATTTGTCCCGTTCGTAAGTCGAAAACATCGGATGTTGAGTAATTCGTTAAGTCGAGGGACCACTGTATATATAAAACAAGAAAAGAATCAATTTTAGTTGGGTGACCCATTTTTTTGTGGACTAAAGTTGCTTCTGTGGCCCCTCCGGGATTAGGGGCCCTGAAGCTTAAACTTCATTAGTTTCCTAGTAGATCCACCCTTGGGATTGGGGTCATGGGGAGTTGAAGACCCATATCTCTTTCTGGAGGATCCCAGAAATTAATTAATTTGCATCCCGTCCTTCATCTGCAGAACTCATCAAAATACAAGATAAAGAGACAAAAGTTATAATAAAAAGCAAGAACAAATACCGGAGGGAAACCCACCACAAACCAATAAACCTCCCCCCCCCCCCCAACAAACACCGCAGATCAGAACAGATGAGATTATTGCCGTTATGCACCCAGAATGAAGAATTTCAGTGAGTTGCAGCAAGATGAAGTGAAACTTTTTACATCAGAGTCACAGGGGTCAGAAAGGGGTGACCGTAGCAAAATATTAATGTTTATGCCACATGTTTCCCCGAGATACATAATACAGCTGTATAAACTTCTGTTTTTTGCCACAGCTGTTTCAGTGAGTCGCTTAAATCGACTGAACGGAAAGCAAAAGAGATGTTGCATTAAAGTCATGACCGAGAGGGCAGCCTCCCAAAGCCACATTGGCTGGGGGATTGCTTGGCCTTCTGAAAGCAGGAAGAGCTTGGGAGTTGGAGGTGGGACCTGGTGGAGGAAGACAAGAGGCCCTAGTAGCAAATCTTTACCTGTCAGGATGTGGGGAGGGCAGAGCCTGGTGCTTACTGGGCATAACACATAGCAGATGTCCTCAAGCCTTCTGCCTTGGCACTGGCTCCTTGCCCTTAGCTGACATCTTCCCCCGGAGAACCCAAAAAGGAGAATAAAACCCTGAAGCTTTGAGCCAGACTCTGAGATAGGACAACCCTATTGAGTGCAGGAGGGCCTTTAAAATGCCGCAAACCTCAATCTCGTGGCGCTGTAGGTGGGAGGGAATGAACCCCTTCAGTTTTGGGTCTACTTTCTTGCATCCCTTGGCTCAATTTCATATGCAGATGGGAGCCCTGTAGGTGGAGGAGGAACTGGAGGAAGGGGGCCAAAAATCGATGCAGCAGTAGAGGAGCCATCTGCCAAGTGATCAGTTTGGGCATCTTGCAAGAGCAGCCTTGTCTTGCCTCCTCCCACCAGGTGGGGGGTGCGGAAGAGAAAAGGAAAGAAGGGGTGTTGCGGTGAGGGCAGGGGGAGTTGTCTCCACCCACTTTTGGTCTTGGCTCCACCTACTTATGGCTCAGGCTCCACCTACTGCTGGCACCTGCTCCGCCCACTATTGCCATGCATTCCCTGACACATTGCCACCAATGGGATGTAGCTCTTCATAGAAGCCCCTGCCATAAGTGGGATTGTCGTGGCATTTGGGGACTGCCAGCGGACTCCAGAGTCTCTTCCCCACCCCGGAAAATAATGTGTTTTAATGTTATTATGCCGTTCCTGGGGTTCATTGCAGGAACCCAGGCAGAATATATCTTGGTAGCTCATAAGCCAGATATGTCTTCTGGCAGGCTTGAATGCTTGGACTGATGGGCAAGTCAAGAAAAGGAAGTGGGAATAGAAAAGCCATTTCTTGGGCCAGAGCTCCAAGGGCCACACTCCCTTCTGGGCAAGCTGCTAAGGGCCACATGCTAATGGTGCGTGGGGCTAGAGGCAAAAATAGGCCAAGCAGCAGGTGCAAATGTTACCTTTGTCCCCTAGGCTTGTTTGCACACACAATCGCTCACCCCCTCTGCCCTCCGTCCAGATGGGCAAAAGGCATTATCGGAGTTTAGGGACAGTTTTTCAGCTAGCAAAAGCTTCCTGGTGCAAAGCAGGGCTAGTGATTAGCGTGGCCTCTGGGGAGGGCTCCAAGGGCCAGATAGAGTGGCCTGGGGGCCACATTCAGCCCCTGGTCCTCAGGTTCCTCATCTTTGACCTCTGTGATCTGTATCAGGAGGAGGAGGAGGGGCCCATGTTGCTAATATATCATTATGGAGAATCCTGACTCATTATACTAGATGAATTCTGGGAAGCATTGTAGCTCTGCTGTTCCTCACAAAGCAATCCCACGAATTCCAATTAACTGCAATGTAGTAAATTGCAATTGTTCCGGAGGCAGTTAGTTCGCTGACTCACCCCCCCCTCCCCATTTCCCTTTATTCTTTTTTTGGAGCTGCACACAGAGCCCTTTAATGCTGCAACTTGACAGATGCTTTTTAAATGTGGTTTCTGCCCAATTTGCAGCTTGTCTCCACCGTTTCGCTCTCACTACCCTGCTGGATTATGTGCCTCCTTTTCTTCTTCCTTCGTGGGAGCGAGCTGGAATGAATTTCTTCTTCCTAACATCCATCTTGCTCAGATATATATATCTATATAGGATCCCAAAAGAAGTTGTGAAGTTCGCTTCTCACAGAGCCTACTCAATCAGCCATGGCTGTGATTCTGACCAGGCCTTTTTAAAAAGAGGTTTGCATGTTGGCAGCCAGCATTTCCTGGAACCTTCCCAGTTCTCATTACTGTGCGCAGGCAGAGCTTTATTTGCTTGTTTAGCACTTTCCCACCACTGCAAGGAATGCGAGTACAGGGACACAAGAATAGGGGGTGTTCCAGATGAATTTAACTAGCACCGTGTACACGCTGTATTTTAAAACCCAACTTCAGGCAAGCCAGGGAACAAAGTCTTTGTCCAGGTATGTGTGCACCCGTGAAGAGGGGATGCTGCAAATTTTGCGGAACCGGAAGTCTTTAAGAGGGACCACCAGGCCCCCATTCGGTTCTAGCTCTCTGCATACTGGAAGGTGTTTGTTGACAAGGGCTGGCCTTAAAGGTTGCATCGTCAAATACTGTATCCAACTTGATACCTGGTGAAAACCTGCACGTGTTTTTGGTTCGCTTTACCAATTATTCCGGCTGCAAAGTGTGAGCTTTTTTTTGCAGTAATGTTTGTGTAGCGAGAACTAGGGCTGGGCGAAATATCGATATATCATCCAAAACCGGTTTGAATTAGGATATTGGTTTCATAATTTTCGACCTGGAAATACATTGCGAATCGTGACGTGTGTGTGATGCAAAAATCACAATGTGGGAAAAACCAGTGCTTCTCTTGATTGTTGCACCCACCTTAACTCTGCCAACTCAGCTCTCCCTTGCCTCCTGCAGGAGGAAGCGAATCGCAAGACCGGGTGCCGGCAAAAATCACAATGCGGGGAAAACCGTGAAGCCTGCGTAGCTCCATCCTTATTTCAAGCATTGTGATATGTTGGTATATCGCGGTGTTTAGCTGGTGATATATTGCGAAGTTGAAAACCAGTTATCGCCCAGCCCTTGTGAGAACTAAAGAGAGCAATCCAAAGTTCAAGGCGGGTGGTAAAGTCCTCTTGTGTAGTGGGTGGTAAAGTTCTACTGCGTAGCTTCTCTTTCCCCTGAGTTCAGATCTCTTGTACCTTCTTCACGGGTCCTGCTGTCCTCTCTTTAGTTGTTGTCATTGTCGGCATCCATCTGCCTCAAGAAACAATGGAGTGCGCCTGTAGGGGTGAAGTTAAACGACTGTGTTAGCAGCACTGAAGTGATCTCCCTGGGGTGCAAGCTTGGGCAGTGGGTATGGAGGTCCTGGGCTACCCAGTTGACAAGACCCCCACCCTCTCAGCCTCGCTGATGGGGTCCAAAAGGAAAGGAAAGCAATACATTTGGCACCAGCTTGGCTGCAGAAGTTGCCAGGAGAAGGCGTTCAAGGCGCCATCCAACCGCCTTAGGGACTCCAGTCCAGATTTGTGTCGGATTTACTCCTTAGCCTTTTGACCAGAAAAATAAAATAGAAATCAGTCAGCCAAGCTGTTTCTCACCAGTTCTCTCTGCGCCAAGCAAAATCTCCCTGCTACAAAGACAAGTATTTATTCTCCAGCTCGATGATAAAGCCCAAGGAGTCTCTGAATGAGTATTCCTTTGGTAACTTCCCAAGGTATTTTGGATAACTTATCCAAAATTATCCCTCCATTCATGCGGGGACTATGAGTGGAGACAGTTCCTAGTGGTGGGCGAAGAGCTCCGAAAGAACGAAGGTTTTATTTATTATTATGCTGGAAGAGAATCACCCTTGTTAGCTTTGGCTGCCTTTGCTTCGCAGTCACTCATATTACAGCAAACTCATCGGAAGCAGGATACAGCGGGCTGCATTATTCAGACCCATTGAAACTGATTGGCATCATTGCCACCATGCATCTGTTCCTTGCGGGATCAGACATTAACCATCAAAGGCTTCCCATGCACTTCAATGGAGGGAGGGGGTGTCTGACCACAGGCATCCTTGTCCGCATGCAGAACTGAAAATGAGTTGGCTGCTTGGATTCATGCACCCTTGACCACCTTTGCACTGACGTGTCATTTCCCTGCTTTCTTTTTCTTCCAAATGTTCTTCTTGCAGCCCAAGCCAACAAAGGGGAGGATGCGCATTCACTGCTTGGAGAACGTCGACAAAGCCCTCCAGTTCCTGAAAGAGCAGCGAGTGCACCTCGAAAACATGGGGTCCCACGATATCGTGGACGGGAACCACAGACTAACCCTCGGCCTTATTTGGACTATCATATTGAGGTTCCAGGTAAATCTGAGATCACCTTCGGCCCTTGCTTTTCCCTGCAAGTCCCACTCATCTTTCCCGGCTTCCCAGACCATCAGCCTTAGCGGAATCACTTTAGGGCTGCCCTGAATGCACCGTGTATTTTGTTATTTATAATTCGTTATACAGGCTGGGGCCGGTTCATACTTTGAATAGGAAGGGGAGGGATATTTCTTCATTCCTAAGCTGTGGAACGAAATTAAAATCACCCCACACACCTTTGCACACTTGGGAGCCAAGGCGAGAAAGCTCCCACTGGCAACGATAGGAACTTTCTACCTAAAATACTCCTAGCCGCACTGAGAGCGAGGGAAATTCCCATTCTGATAGCGGAGAGTGAAGGGGGAAGCTTTCCTATGCTGCTGCGGCTTCTATCAGTAGTTATTTTCCTTTGATTTCTTATGCATTTTTAAAGGACTGTTTTATTTTAGGGGTTTTACTGAATTTTGCCTGGTTGAAAACCAGTGCTTCCCAAACTTTGGGGGACTGCTGCCCCCTTGCTTCCATAAACTCATCCCCAGTGCTCCCTACCCTATAAAAAGCATGATTCAGGATAGCAGTTTGCATGACCCACAAAGGGAGGTAATAAAATTCCAAACGGCGCATTTATTCAAAATCCAGTTGAAGCTATTTAGTTTAATTAATTCAACAGAACCGAGGAGCTTGTTGCAGTGATACAAGCTTATCAAAGTCTGGTAACCATTTACATCTCCCAACGACCGAGGCTTGCTTCTTAATGCCCCCTCCCAGTAATCCTCCCACCCACCCTGAGTTTGGTACCATCTGACTTGGGGAACCACTGTTGCCCTGTGGCTTGTGCAAAGGGGGATGCATAAATAATCTGAAATAATAATGAATTTCCAGTAAGACCAACACCCCACACAAACACCTGTAATTAATTAAGGAAAAAGACAAAGGTGTAGCCCTGTGATAAACGTTCAGCATTTGTGCCACAGCAGCATATTTTGGGGTGGGGGGCAGAGGGGCATCAGCCCTGCTGCTGCTGCCGCCACCACGATAGAGCAGGGAGAAGTGCCAGCCAGGTATGGGGAGGTCTGAGTTGGCAGTGGCAGCGCCACAGGTGTCTGTGCCAAACTGCAGCTCCCCTGAGCTCCTGAGTGCATTGCTTTGCCCACTCTGGTGAGTGCCAGGAGGCAGGGGCGTAGGAAGAGGAGGGCGATGGGAGCTGTCCATCACGGCTGTCCCTGCCCCCAGAACGCATGCCACACCCTCAGAACGTGCGCCATGCCCATGCAGGCGGCACACCATGCCCCCAGAAAGCACGCTCGCCCCTGCCCATAACTGCCAAGTCTCCCGCTGAAAAATGCGGGATCAGCAGCGGCGTGGCACCGTGGCATGTCTGGACATGCGTAGAAGCAACTTCTGGTGCCCAGACATGGGCAGAGCGGCACCGGAGGTCGCTTCTACGCATGTCCAGACATGCGTAGAAGCAACTTCCAGTGCCGCTCTGCCCGATTTCCGATGCCCAGGCATGGGCAGAGCGGCACCCAAAATGGAGCCTCCCTGGCAGGTAGGAAATCCAGGGGGTTTCCGGGATTTTTTTCTATTCGGGATAACAGCGGGAAACAGATTAAAATCCAGGGGTTTCCCGCGAAAAATGGGAGACTTGGCAGCTATGCCCCCGCCTGCTCTCCACCCCCGGTGCCGGAGCATGAAGCTCCGCTACTGTTAGGAGGGCGCCTCTGCTGGTTCACCACCACTCCTTATAATGTTCAGCCTTTGGGCAGGAGCAGAAGTGGCTCTCTGGGTGGGATGAAATAGCCATGCTAGTGTTCTGGCAGGTGGGCTGCTCCAGCTGGCCTGTTTTTGGGGCACCAGCCTCTATATCCCTCCCGGTAAGGAAAGGTAAGGAACGGTGACCCACCTGCCAGGAAACTAGCATAGCGGGCCCATCCCACCAAAGCAAGCCACTTTGGGGAATCCAATTTATTTCTCCCTCTTCCCCTTCAAGGAGAATTTCCTGCAACCTCTTCCCACGGGGCATTCCTTCTCGGCACTTCGTTGCGTAATTATGCAGATCAGGGCCGCGATTTCCTACGGAGCCAAGGCTACAATTCACAAAGATTTACGAGGGAGCTGAACCTGCTGGAGTTTATAGGCACAAACCAAAGTTCCGCAATTTGAAATCTGCGGGGCTTGTGTACTTTATCTGGGCTGGGTCGTTCTCATGCTTTGTGAAGCATGCTCCTTTAAAAGTGGAAGTAGCCAGCTCTGTTCACGATATTATTCTGTACGTATACAGGGGAGGAAACCTTCTGATTGTTTTGGAATTCGGTGAACGCTTGCTGTCTTCTTCTTTGGCAATCCCTCGTAGCCGAGTAGGATTTGCCAAGTGTGCCTTCCTCTTAGCACATTTCTCCAACCTGTCTCTCTCTCTGTGTGTGCGTGCACACACACGCATCAGGGTGGATAAAAATCAATGATTTTTTTTAAATAATTTTTTTAAAATCAGATTTTTTATTTAAATCAGATTTTTTTATTTAAATCAGATTTTAAAAATCTTTTTAAATATAGTTTTCTATTTGAGTTACATTATAGTACAAAGGCTATTCATCAGGAAATAAGGATTTGTTTTAAGTTTTTCATGTATGCTAAAACTGAGTATAAGGTGTTTTTTTTTTAAAAAAAATTGTTTAACCACATCAGTTAACAAACATGGATACATATGCTATAATGCTATTGTTTTAGTTAATAAATTGTTTACATTGTTATTATGGAAATGATTATTTTCTCCTTCCAATAAACTATAGCAGAAAAGTTGTCCAAATATAAACAGCTAACTTATTAAACCTCACAATAATTTCATAATTATCTTTCTATGTATTTCTAATAGTATAACCAAATCAGTAATTTTGGATATAACTGTAAAAACTACAGTGGTGCCTCGACTTACGAATTTAATCCGTTCCGAAGGCACCTTCGTAAGTCGAAAAATTCGTAAGTCGAAAAACGCCATGGGGAACGCGATTTCCCATAGGAATGCATTGGAAACGGAAAAATTCGTAAGTCGAAGCAACCCTATCTAAAAATCCGTAAGTCGAAAAATACCTATCTAAAACCGCCGTGATTTTTTTTCCGGATGTCTAGACATTCGTAAGCGTGCGGACATTACCCGCATTCGCAAGTCGAAAAATTTGGTTGTTGAGTCGTTCGTAAGTCGAGGTACCACTGTACTCTAAAAATTGTTTATTCCAAAAATGAAACCTTTATCTGGTTGTAAATGTTAAGATTATATCAGCAAGAACGAGTCTTTCTGTAAAAAAAGAGAGAGATTTAAATCAAGTCTTACTGACCACCCTGGTGTGCATGCATGTCCACATGCTGGTTCTTATAGTCTCCTACTCTGTGGTTGTTTCGGCAACAGTGTTCTCTCAGAAAGTTTGAAGGCCGCCTGAAATAAATGGACTGGGGGGGGGTGAGAATTGGCTTGCTGACCCATGGGCTGCATCAATAGGAGTATAGCATCTAGATCAAGGGAAGTAATAGTACCACTGTATTCCGCTCTGGTCAGACCTCACCTGGAGTACTGTGTCCAGTTCTGGGCACCACAGTTCAAGAAGGATACTGACAAGCTGGAACATGTCCAGAAGAGGGCAACCAAAATGGTCAAAGGCCTGGAAACGATGCCTTCTGAGGAATGGCTTAGGGAGCTGGGTATGTTTAGCCTGGAGAAGAGAAGGTTAAGGGGTGATATGATAGCCATGTTCAAATATAATAAAGGATGCCATATAGAGGAGGGAGAAAGATTGTTTTCTGCTCCTCCAGAGAAGCGGACACGGAGCAATGGATTTAAATTACAAGAAAGAAGATTCCACCTAAACATTAGGAAGAACTCCCTGACAGTAAGAGCTGTTCGGCAATGAAATTTGCTACCAAGGAGTGTGGTGGAGTCTCCTTCTTTGGAGGTCTTTAAGCAGAGGCTTGACAGGCATATGTCAAGAATGCTTTGATAGTGTTGGACTGGATGGCCCTTGTGGTCTCTTCCAACTCTATGATTCTATGATTCTATGTGTTGCATTGCAGATCCAAGACATCAGTGTTGAAACAGAAGACAACAAAGAGAAGAAGTCTGCGAAAGATGCACTGCTACTATGGTGCCAGATGAAGACAGCCGGGTGAGTCTTAACCCAGTGGTCCTCTAGACAATGCTGGCAGAGCCTCTCCCAAGTCTTGTGCTCTCTGAGCATTTAAGACTACAACTCCCATCAGCTGGCAGGGGTTGATGGGAGTTGTAGTCCGAAGCAAGTGCAGTATCCCAAGTTAATGAACAGCTTCCCTTAAGGCCAATCCTTGTGTAGAGCAGGGAGCAAGACTTTCTTCTCCAGGGCAGTGTCGTAACTTGTGCTGCCCTGCAGACGATATGAGCCAACAGAGGATGTTTTTGTGAATACAGTGGCTCAGAACAACACTTACAGCACTAAGATACGGAACTTAGGGGCTGCATGCTTTACAGAAGTGGTGCGTTTAAAACGGCTGTCTTCCCAGAAGCCTTTGGGGCTGTAGCTCTGTAGCAGACCACATGCTTTGCATGCAAAACACCCCAGGTTCAATCCCTGGCATCTCCAAGTGGGGATTGGTGGACCCTGTCTGAATCTCTGACATGCGTTATCAACTGATTCATAGACTGGGCCCAGTTTAAGGCAGCTTCCCACAGTCCTCTGTGGTGGAGAATATAACTTGATGGATCCAGTTCCATTTTCAAACCTTGACACCGAAGCCCAGACCTCCTGGGTGGGGTGCACCCCAATTTGCCCTTAATAATGCCAAGTGTAGGCTTCCAAATTATCCCCACATAAGTAATGCTAGCAGGTACTGCCTAGCTTGTTGAAGGGAGCTGAAGTCTTAACATTTGTTATCCTCTGTCACACGTCCCGCTCAGAAATTTGTCCAGATGTAAATGTGGCCTTTGGGCTGCAAAGGGTTCTCCATCCCCGTTCGAGAACCATCTCTCCATCTCCTTGCTTCCTAGTTTTGGCATGGATCAGTCAACCTGCTGGGCTGCCCAAGTCTTGCCGCAGGTTTTGAGGCCTGGTTCCCACCCCCTGCTTGTTATCCTAGCCTGCCATTCAGTCGCCGAAAGGGCTCCATTTCCTTGACAGACGCCTTCCCCGCCTCTCACCTGCCACCTGCGGCAACCCCGTGCTTTTTAATTATAATTTGTTTGCAAAGATGCCTACCCCTCCAGCACGAAGGAGATGAAACGCCGCGGCGGTGAACCGCATAAAACTCAACAGCAAAAATTACATTTGTTAAACGCGTGCAAAATGCATTACAAATCCAGTAGGTCAGATTCATAAGACATAATTATAGCCACAGGGGTCCCCTGGGTAGACAGGTGAGTGTTAAGCAGGCCCCCAATGTCAATTTTGGAAGTACCTGCAGGGATTTATTTATTTTTGGTAAAGAAAATTCTAATTATTATAATTTAATATCCACCCTTCACCCTAAGGTTTCAGGGCAGGCTTCGGCAAGGAAGTTCCACAACTTAGGGGCCATCACAGAGAATGCCCCCCCAGTCCTTCACCCGCTGAGCGTCTGAAGGTGGTGTAACAACCAAGAGGGCATCCACCTTCGATCTTAGCACCCGGGAGGTGGTTTTTCAGGGATTAAAATGAGGTGCTCCTATCTTGATTTTTTTAAAAACCCTGTGGGTGCCAGCACAAGGTGGCTGCCATGGGCAGCAAAAAAAGGTTGCGGAAAACATTAGATAGCTACCTGCCTGATTTTTAGGAGAAGCAGATTCCAAAAGGTCACAGAAAATGTCCTGGTCTTTTTTTTTAAAAAAAAAATGTATTTATTTTATTTGATCTCTTACGCATTATTCACCACAAGGTCCTAGGGTGGGTCGTTACAATAAAGCGTACAATTATAAAACAAACAAAACCGCTACAACAATAAAAACCAGTGTAAAAGCAATTCTGCATATAAAAACAACACGAACATTTAAAAACAATTCCGTCTGTATAAACTGAGACCGCAGACTAGGATAGGAACATAAAGCTGTGCTGGATGAGGCCAGCTCCCCTCCCCTCCTGTGCTCCTGTATCTTTCCCAAGGATCAAATGACTGGGCAGCGGAATAATAGGCAAGGCGTTCCCCTCTTGCTATCCAATTGAGGTCTCAGAGGATCTCCCATTTAGTAATAGTCCTGTTCTCCCAGGCATCAGTAAGTCCATTATCTATTCCATATCTGAAACCTCCGCATCTTTTTTTTAAAAAAGAGGAATTGCCAGTAAGTTCTCTGGGAGGGCGTTTCCTGTTTTGCCTTCTGCAGTTCCACTTAAAAATGGTAACCCGAAGGCTGCTTCAGCGCAAACTTTTTTCCGGCAACTCGACGCCTCTCATTAATTCATGTCTCTGGGCCTTAATCCTATACTGATGGAGTTTTCTTTGTTTTGTTTCTCCCCCCCCCCTCCATCTTTGGTTCTTTTGTTGTGCCAGCTATCCCAACGTCAACATTCACAACTTCACCACCAGCTGGAGGGACGGCATGGCTTTCAACGCGCTAATCCATAAACACAGGTGGGCACTTGTCGGAGACATTGATGAAGTTTTTAAGCTCTCGGCCAGCAGATGCAGAATCACAACTCATGGCGTAGCTGCAGTCCTGGGTCCCCTCTTCCAGAACAGCTGCCTCACATCACCTCTTTTTCTCTCTGCAAAAGACTTTGCTTCTACTCCCTTTGTTGCCGCAATGGACCAATCCTATGCATGTAGACGTGGAGGCAAATCCTACTGCGTTCAGTGGGGCTTACTCCCAGCGAAGCATTCATTGGGTTGCTTTCTAAGTATATCCTGCATTGGCTCAGGTTTATCCCTTTTTTACCCTTCCTTCTCTCTCTCTCTCTTTCTGCTGTCCTATCTAAAATTGCAGTGTAAGCTCCTTAAGGCAGAGATCTGAATTTTGCTCGCCTTGCTCTGGAACTGACCTTGTAACACTGCATTGGTATTTATGAAAGTTATGTGAGCCCTGCTAGGAGAGAATGGTGCTCACATTCGCGGCTTCATTGGTTGTTGCATGCCTTAGCTGTTTCCTCTGCCGAAAACACAAGCCGCTCTTATGATTGAAGAGTGGATTGCCTCTTCAGCAGTGGGAAAGCAGTTGCCCGGGAAACGAGGAAGAACCCGCCCTGCTCTCTGCAAGGTTCCTCACCATCCCTCATACACACCCTCTTGAAATCCTGTCCTTTATCTGGTAATAATGATGATGCAGTCCGGGTGAAACTAGAAATCGGCAGCCAATCATTGGCTTGGGTGGGGGGAGCCTTTTCTTGTATACACAACCTTTCCCCTTCCAGCTAAGGAGAATCTCTGCCCCTCGTTGTCGTCTGCCCACACCTACTCCTGGTGCATGCTCTCTCCTCCTCTCTTGCCTCTACCCCTGCTGCACATGTTCATGTCTCCGTCTCTCGCCTGCCATTCTTTTCCATGTCTCCATCTCCCCCCTCCCCTCCCGGTTCCCCACATCAGGAGCTCCTCAACCCTGTTTGGGGCAGCACTTCACATCCCCAAGGACCATGCAGCACAAATGAGTCTGAAAAAGTTGGCAACTGTGCACAGTCGCGTGTGGCAGAACTGCAGCAACACCACCGATAGAAGCACTGCCTCCCGCTACTGACCGCACATCATGTTCTAGGAGACTTGACTCCTGGTCTTTCTGCTTCTGTTGTTCGTGTTTCTGACGCAATTCATTCACTTTATGGGAAATGGCCCAAAGTGATTTGCATTCTCCTGTTCCTTGCTTAGGCCCGACCTAATTGATTTTGATAAGCTGAAGAAATCAAATGCCCACTACAACCTGCAGAACGCTTTTAACCTGGCAGAGCAGCACCTTGGCCTTACTAAACTCCTGGACCCGGAAGGTAAGAACGGCCTGCCACTGGTGCAGCAGTGTGTTCCGTATTTTCCCCTGCCCTCATTCTGCCCCCCCCTTCCTCCCGGAGCCTCTCAGAAGGTTGCTC
Source organism: Zootoca vivipara (assembly GCF_965207765.1). NCBI lineage: Eukaryota > Metazoa > Chordata > Lepidosauria > Squamata > Lacertidae > Zootoca > Zootoca vivipara. The sequence continues at coordinate 108,334,892 of NC_142586.1, forward strand.
AGAAAGGAATGCGGCCCCCGGGCTTAAAAATCTCTCCACCTCTGCCTTCATAGGCAAATCACACCATCCATCGTGAGTAACTTCCAGGCTGGGTGAATGATTCTGTATATATTTTCACTCGGGGAATAAATCTGGACTTTGTTTCAAACCCTCAACTCCAGACATAGGCCAGAAGTAGGATGTTATGCTAAACACAGTGAAGAAGAAGGAAAAAAGCATCAGCAGACGGGTTTATCTCCTCTCCACCCCCAGTAATGCCTGCAAGAACTTAGTTTGTGCTGTGAAATCCCTCCATGTTTCCCTGCTTCCCATCAGCTGGAGCCAATGGCGCGAAAACCACATCCACACTGCACACTTAAAGTGGTCGCAAGCCACTTTAAGCAGCCACGGCTTTTCCCCAAAGCATTCTGGGAGCTGTAGTTTGTTAAGGGTGCCCAGAGTCGTTTGGGGTTCCTTGTTCCCCTCCTAGAGCTACAATTCGCAGAGTGGCTTAACCATCACTCCCTCTCCACAGGAAACTTGAGAATTGCAACTCTGTGAAGGGCATATAGGTCTCCTCACAACTCTCGGCACCTTTAACAACCTCCCAGGATCCTTTGGGGGAAGCCATGACTGCTTAAAGTGGTACGGTAACACTTTAAATGCGTAGTGTGGATGTGGCCAAAATGGGGGACTCATTTGAGAGTTAGTATAGCTTAGTGGATTTCTGTATGATAAATAAATGCAGCAGGTTGTGACATCAGGAGGCAGGGTAAATTCCTTGAGATGCTGCAGGGAGGGAGGAGGTTGTCTTGCAGCTCCTTTTTCTGTTAACATCTGGTTCCAACTGAATTCTTGGGCCTTGCCTAAGCGGGTTGTTGCCAGCATGGTGCAAATTGTTTTGGAATCACGTGCAACTCAATTCTCTGCTACAGTAACACCATTTTGTTGGTTCCCCCCCTTCTTTCTCCCCCTTCCCACACCTTAACAGATATCAGTGTTGACCACCCTGATGAAAAGTCCATAATCACCTACGTTGTGACATATTACCACTACTTCAGCAAGATGAAAGCTTTAGCCGTGGAAGGAAAGCGCATTGGAAAGGTTTGCATTCTGCAGTCTCATAGGCTTTGTTCACAAAACTTTGCTTAGCTTTACTGTCTTTGCTGTACTTTCCTCCTCTAAAACGAAAACATGAGTGACCTACCTCACGCGGCTGTGCTGGATGCCAGCAGAACCGTGTATTTTGTGTATTAAGGCCTCATCTACACAGCTGCAAATAAAACGCTTTAAATGGGTTATAAAGTGCAGTGTACAAATGTGGCACAAGATGGCGACAGTGAGCTATGCAAAATTCAATGTATTTTTCAAAACTTTTTTTTTAAAGCATTTTCACAGCTTTAAAAAATGTGTGTAGATTCCACCTAAGTCCCAGTTGACACAGAGGCCTGTGAAAGTGGCAGGAAGTCTCTGAGTGACTGTAGCAGCTAGCAGTTTTGCAGCGGCTACAGGTGCCTACAGGGAGCTTCCTTCCTGCCTTTTCTCTGCAAACTTGCCCTCTCGCTGTCAGCCACCAGCCTTTTCCTTGGACTTGGAGTAACAAAGAGCAGCAACTTCCTTTTTTGCTCAGAGACCTAGATGAAGCTGGGCACTGCCAGGGGAAATACCAGGTAGTCAAATAAATGGGCAAGTGATAGGACTAAGGCAGGTCTCCCCAAACTGCGGCCCTCCAGATGTTTTGGCCTACAACTCCCATGATCCCTAGCTAACAGGACCAATGGTCAGGGATGATGGGAATTGTAGTCCAAAACATCTGGAGGGGTGAAGTTTGGGGATGCCTGGACTAAGGCAATCAGAAGGGAACTCTCTGCAGGAGGCTATGGCAGCTGCTACAGTCACACTGTGGCTTCCTGCCATCCCGAGCGTTGTTCATGGGACCAGGACGGGAACTTGGGATAAAAGCGCTGCACAAATATTATGAGTAATAATCTCACCAAAGCCCCAGTTTCAAACCTTCTGTGAACTGTTATTTTGAAAGCGGAATTGTGTGACCGTCTGTTCCCCCCTCCCCCCCCCCAATCTGGAAACGCAGACAAAAATAATTTTCCGCTAGCACTCGGAAAGTCATGGCATACTGCATTTTTGCAGGTCAGCTGCTGCTGCTGCTGCAGCAGCCAGGAGAGGGGCGTTCTCTGAAGTCATAAGACCCCCATCCGTCACGCTCCCCTGGAGCAACCTGTGATCACGGAAACAGGGCTCTTTCAGAGTCAACACTCCTCTCCTACTGTTTCATTGCTTTGCGTTCTCAGGAGTCAGTGGTTTTGCCTCGCTGGCTTCTTTTCCACCCCCGTCTCCTTTCCCCCCCTGGGGAGCCCTTGTCCTCAGCCCTCAGATGCTCCTTTCTGCCTGCTTGTCCTAGGTGCTTGACAACGCCATCGAAACAGAGAAGATGATTGAAAAGTACGAGTCGCTGGCTTCCGACCTCCTCGAGTGGATTGAGCAAACCATCATCATCCTGAACAACCGCAAGTTTGCCAACTCGCTGGTTGGGGTGCAGCAGCAGCTGCAGGCGTTCAACACCTACCGCACAGTGGAGAAGCCACCCAAGTAGGCCCCGTCCGACGCTGCCCTTTTTTCGGGAATTAATCCCAGCTCGATCAAAACAGTTGGGGAGCCTTTAGGCAGTTTGCATCTTCCCAATCCTGGACAATTAGAAACTAGTTATGCTGCTCATGTTTCACAAGCCTTCCTTAGTTCATGGTTAGATGCCTTCTGATATTTGCTAACAGCTTCGTGCCTCCATGTACTGCTTCCTCTGGGGTCTCTCCTGCCACCAAATTATTGTCTCCACAAACAGCACTGCAAGGCTCTTAGTGCTGTGAGTCATGGACATTATTATATACTGGAGAGGATTGCAGTTCTCGCCACCGTAGCATGTAAACCAAAGGGGCTGCAAGCAGTTGCACACACCTACAAAGGAGAAAAGGCGTTGTGGGAAGGAGCAGTTCACTGCAGCCCATGACCATTTATCTTTGCGTAGGAATCCCAGTACCTTTTATTGGGCAAATACCTGGTATGCCAACAAACAGAAGCGGGAATCATAGTAGCTTATTACTTTTTATGTGTTGAGAAGTTGCCAAGTTTTTGAGTCGCACAGAGCTGTTCCTTTTGGACTGAAGAAGAGCCCTGTGCATCTTGAAAGCTTTCTACTGTACCAAACACATTAATCAAAAACAGTGGTGCCTCGCAAGACTAATTTAATTTGTTCCGCGAGTCAATTCGTTTTGCGAAAAATTCGTCTTGCGAATCGCGGTTTCCCATTGGAATGCATTGAAATTTCTTTTTTTGCCCATAGGAACACAGTAATTAAATTTCAGTGCATTCCTATGGGAAACCGCGATTCACAAGACGAATTTTTCACACAACGAATTTGTCTTGTGAGTTACTATCAGATTCATCTTACAGGGCATTCGTCACTGTACATGTGTTTTTAATCTGAAGTATTTTGGAATCCGTTTGGCCACTGGCGGAGGAAGAGGAGTGCGGGGGGACCACCCCTGGCAGCACGATCCCGGTGGGGTGCTATTGTGGCTGCCCCCCCGCCCGTGGCGCACCACACCCCCAGGACGCGTGCCAACCCCACCCCCGCCTGCTCTCCACCCCCCTCCCGGTGCTGGAGCATGAAGCTCCACCACTGCGTTTGGCTTTCTTTGGCAATAGTCCAGCAACCACCCTTATATGCCCAAAAGTTATTCTCAGATATTATTTAGTTAGCTTTTTATCTTAACTGATCTTGATTGGGTTGGTTTTGCCAGCCTTATCCTGTTGCTGTTTTCTTTGGGAGCAATGCTGTTCCTGTATTTTACAAGAAACTCCTTTTTCTTTATACTCGGAAGTAAATCACACTGAGATCAGTGGCTTACTCCCAGGTAATTTCATACACACTTACCTGGAGAAGTGAGTAAGCTTGCCCTCTGCCCAGGGGCATCAGACATCATAAATACACCGCAACTCACAGGACCTTGAACTCACATGGACATTGAAGTGAAGGGGGGAGCCCTCTCTTGCAAAAAAAATCTCTATGTACACATCAGCGTATTGTTCAGGATTGGGCCATGTACCTTATCTCATGGTAGCATAACTCAGAGTAAGTTTAAACCGGTGATTTTCAGAGCAATACCCAGAATGTTTATCAAGTTGACTCCGACATGCCTGTTTGAAAATGCACAAATTGTGTAGCATTGAAAAGCAGGATGTGTGCCTCTTGTAAACGCTCGAAGGCTCCGATCCTGCGGTGGAAATCTAGCTGTGCGTTTTGCCGTCAACTGCAGGAATCACATAGTGAGGCTTCAAATCCACCAGTCAGCAAGCACACACAAAGCAGACAGTGCGAGAAAAGATTTAATAATAATAAAAAGCTTGTTCCTTTCATCTGCTGGGTGCTAAATGCAAACGGTCAATCGGCTGACCTGTCCGGATTGTGACATTTGAACCAGCTGTTTCTAGCTGAGCACATGTGTCTTGCACACAGCAATATAAAATCCGGGAAGGGGGGATTCAAAAAACAAGAACTGTCAACCATATAAAATATGTAGATCTCGGGACAAAATGTCTGGTCGCTTCCTTGGAGAGTTAACATTTCCCTTTCGGCTCTCCTCGTTTTTTTATCTTCTTTTAGATTCACAGAAAAAGGAAACTTGGAAGTCTTGCTCTTCACCATCCAAAGCAAAATGAGGGCTAATAACCAGAAAGTGTACATGCCCAGGGAAGGGAAACTCATCTCAGATATCAACAAGGTAAATATACAACTTCCTGGATTGTTTTCTGTAGTGTTAGCAGCTGAGCTTTGTGGAATCGGGCTGTTCTATGCTGAGAGTCCTAGGTGGACCAGGGATAGGATTTCTAGCATGCCTTTGTTCGTAGTATTCAATTTTAAAAATTACAGACTGCTTTTTTCTATACAGAAAGCACCTCTAAATGGTGTAAAACCACCACCACAGCAGTGGCTTGGTTTGCATAACACATTGCCAAATGATGGACGAATGTGCCTGGTCTCAGAGAGGATGTTCCCTTCTCTGATCATGTTTGCTCCCACACCTCACTAAACCAAGGCTTGGCTTCGCATGCCATCCATACCAGGGCTCATTGTTAAGCTCTCTCTGTAATAGCGACGAGCTCCAACCATGAACAAGCCTCAAATGGCACACAAGTGCCGTATATGAAATCTCTCCAGGTAGGCCTCTTTGGGGTAGGCATTGCAAAAAACAAGGAGCCACCACTGAAAAGGAGCTTCAACAGTTCAATACTGCCCTCTAGGGGCACCTTTCCTTGTCTACGTACACAGAGCTCCACTAAAGCAACTCTGTTTTATAGAATCATAGAATTGCAGAGTTGGAAGGGACCCCAAGGGTCATCCGGTCCAACCCCCTTGCAATGCTGGAATCTCAACTAAAGCATCCATGAAAGATGGTCACCCAACCTCTGCTTCGAAACCTCCAAGGCTCCCTTGAGATATTTGAAGGTGGCTCTCATGTCTCTTCTAAAAGGATGCTGGCATAGAATAGATGGTCCGTGGCTTTGATCCAGCAGAGCTTTTCGTCTGTTGAGGCGGCATGGCGTGCAAGCTGCTGGCAAGCCCCAATGGATAATGCCTGGCCTGTTGGAATGAGAGAGGCAATTGTGCCCTTCTGTGGCTTCCATTCGCCTCAGTGCAGAGAGAACTTCTTGTACCCAGAATTACCTTTCTCAGGTGGGTGAGAGAGAACATGAAAAGAGAGCCCTGCTGGATCTCAGGTCAAAGACACTGCCACGAATTCTACTCACGTTGATCCAGAGCAGAACTCTGATATATAGGGTGGGGGGTGGGGAGCCAGGGAGCTGCTTTTCTGGTTTAGCCAGCTGAACTGCAAGCAGCTCAACGAGATCCCTGGGGGGAATAGCAAAGTGCTTTAAAACAGGATAAGCCTTCCTAATTTGCTTTTTCATCCTGGCTGGAATTCGCAGGGCAGCTGTTGCTTGCATCCGCAAGCTTGGCTCTGGATCGCTTCAGGCGAGAAAACCCTCCCACTCCCGTATTTGTCTGTTAAGACTCCCTTGTCTGCAAGATCCTGGAGATCCTCTTGTTCCAGGCTGCGTGACAATCCCCGGGATTTAGGAAAAACCCTCCGGAACGGCATGTGGCTAATTACAGATCTGTTTCTTTACGTGACAAATAGGCTGGCTGGCTTTTTAGCGTTCAGGCACAGCACCGTTACGGTTCTGGCTTCAAAGTATGCAACTGAACAAAACCCTTTACAGCTTGGGCAACAGGGGACCTGAGATGTCAGCTTACCCCTGTCAGCTGGTGTGGTCACTGCGGTCATCAGGGGCCTGCCAATGTCCACTGCATAGTGGACAAATCCCTTCCCAGCCATGAAACTCAGCTGGGTGACATTGTGCCATTCACAGTTTCTCAGCCTAACCTACCTCACATAGTTGTTGTAGGATAAAACGAGAAGGAGGAGAGTACACCACCGTGAGGGAAGGTGGGATATAAATGTGATGGATACATCAATCAGTAGCATAGCAACCCCTGTGCCATAGGGCTTCCTTCCAGAAGCTAGAAGGAGCGTCTCCACCCCCATCGTTCTGCCCGGACACTGAGGTCCAGTACTGAGGGCCTTCTGACGGTTCCCTCGTTGCGAGAAGCCAAGTTGCAGGGAACCAGGCAGAGGGCCTTCTCGGTGGTGGTGCCTGCCCTGTGGAACGCCCTCCCATCAGATGTCAAAGAGAAAAACAGCTACCAGATTTTTAGAAGACATCTGAAGGCAGTCCTGTTTAGGGAGGCTTTTAATGTTTAATTATTTTATTTCATTTTTCTGTTGTAAGCCGCCCAGAGTGGCTGGGGAAACCCAGCCAGATGTGCGGGGTATAAATAATAAATTATTATTATTATTATTATTATTATTATTATCATCATCATTTTTATCATCATCATCATCATCATCATCATCAAGACAGGTGTTGTCCCTTTGGGGAACTTGGCACTCCTCTTGAAGACATTTTTATTTCACCAGGGCTTGCTAGAAAGTTAATCCTTACCTGATCGCTGCTAATTTTGGTACAGGATAATGTTGTTTCGATAGGTTTGTTGTTGTTGTTGTTGTTGTTGTTGTTAAGATTTTGCATTATGTTAATTTCTGCTTTGTACATCACTCTGAGATTCATCTGAATATAAAGCAATCAATACATTTTCTAAATAAACAGAATCAATGCTTAGGACTAGCGGGGATGGGGGTCTCACATTAAGTAAAAGGAACAGAGAGTTCTATACAAATGACTTGCCCAGCTCTTAGCAATTTCTTTCTGCAGGTCCAAAGGGATACAGTGAAAGGAAGCTTAAGCCTTGTTTTTCATATCCGTCCTGAATTACATGCCGTGTTTTTAGGTTTTACACTTTTACTTCACTTTAGTTTTTTGCTGCAGCATGAGATCTAGAAACGTATCCTTTAAAAAAGAAGAAAAAAAGCTATTCTCTGGCCCTTGTGTCAGCCCTCAGGTTCTGTGAGTCAGCATATGTTTACTGCCATGCAGAGCCCATGCAGAGTTATTCCAATAGAGTATAAAAAGAAAAATGACCTGGATAAAAGAGACATGTTTTGTGTCTGTCGAGTAAAGTACCCAAGGCAAAACTAACTTCTGTGACACTTTGGCCCACCCCAAATCCACGCACTGTGCCTTCTGTCATCTAATTAACACCAACCACCCAGATCTTTCCTTATTGATATTATTGTGCATTGATGATTCAGCACTTAATAGAATTTCTTACAGACTTTTTCTTCATGTAAATTCATTTTTTAAAAAAGCATATATTTTTTGGCTTGCCCAGGCCTGGGAAAGACTGGAAAAAGCTGAACATGAAAGAGAACTGGCACTGCGTAACGAGCTCATCCGACAGGAGAAACTGGAACAACTCGCCCGCAGATTTGACCGCAAGGCAGCTATGAGGGAGACGTGGCTGAGTGAAAACCAGCGTCTGGTTTCTCAGGTGAGATTGGTGTGTGTGTGTGTGTGTGTGTGTGTGTGTGTGTGTGTGTTTAAAGTAACATTTGCTTGGCCAACCCACTCCGCACTGAGCTACTGAGAGCTTGTTGAACCCCCTTGTGGAATTCAGAGAAAATTCAAGTTTGTCCAACTGCTCATAAAGTGTTGCCTATTTCTAAGGCGCAATTAGACACAAGAAAGGAAGTTGCCTTATCAGACCACTGGTTCATCTAGCTTGGCATTATTATTATTATTATTAATTGAATTTATATACTGCCCTATACCCGGTGGCCTCAGGGCGGTTCACGGAATAAAATCAAGATATAAAACCACAAAATACATTTAAAAAATGATATCCCAATACCCCCCCCCCCAAAAAAAACCCCACCACATTTTAAAAGGGCATAGGATGTAAACCGGATCACCCAAAGGCCTGTTTAAAAGGAACGTTTTTGCCTGGCACCTAAAGGTGTATAATGAAAGCGCCAGGCGAACTTCCCTGGGGAGAGCATTTCAGAGGCGGGGAACAACTGCAGAAAAGGCCCATTCTTGTGTTGCTACCCTCCGGACCTCTCGAGGAGGAGGCACACGAAGGAGGGCCTCAGAAGATGATCTCAGGGTCCGGGTAGGTTCATATAGAAAGAGGTGGTCCTTGAGGTACTGTGGTCCTGAGCCGTTTAAGGCTTTGTAGGTCAAAACCAGCACTTTGGTATTGTCTGCACTGGCTCGCAGTATCTCTCTGGGTTTTCAGGAAGGGGACATTTCCACCCCTACCTGGAGATGCAGGGAACTGAACCTGGGACCTTGTGATTGCAAGGCAGAACCCCTGCCTCTGAGCAACTGAGGCCCTTCCCCAAATTCTGGGACACAGATCTTGCGCAGAGATGAACAGCTGACCACTTTCATGAGCAAAACTGGTCACCTGGCATGGGGAGCCAAATCCAGTTCCCTACTCCTACTCTAGAGTCAGGATAGGGGCATGCACCATTCCTTCCTTCCAACCACCAAGTCTTCTACATTAGCTTATGTGACTTCCTGGCAATATGCCACCTGTTAGGTGGATGTGATTTGAGGAACAGGGCAAAAGCGTGACACGGTCTTTGAATTTTCCTTTGCTGGCTCTCCAACTTATGCAAAACATTACTAAACCTTAGGTTATGTAAATACAACCCTGGTAACAGCACACGCAAAGTAACAGGCTGTTGTTGACTAGGTAACTCCTATTTCAAACACAATTCAACATATAATACCTCACAAAGTGTAATTCCATAGACCAACACATCATGCAAACAGACCAAACATATCAAGAGAAATTAAAGTCCAATGGATGGTCAGGAGATAAAGTCCAATCGGTTCCTAAATTTATTTTGTTCCATGTTTCCGTTATACAAGAATATGAGTATGCATGGCTGACGAAGCCTGGTTGGGTGGAACAAGGTATTATCCTGGAATCCTTGTCATGCCATACCTTCAAGTTTTCCATCTGAACCTGATATCTACATACAAGGAACGTTAGAATTCTCAAAGCAGCGATTCGTGGAACATCATAAGATAAGCATACCATACTGTGGTTATTGCCAAAATGCCAATTTAGGAACCGAAGATCAATTTAGGCAGTAAAAGTTACTCGGAGAATAAGGTGGAGGAAGGAAGGTATAGATTCATTATAATATGCAGCATATTAATAATTTGAGGAAACTGTGGAAGGCTGGATGGGGAGTTGACTGTCAAGGAAATATATACAGTCATACTTTGGTTTTCGAACAGCTTAGTTCTCAAACGTTTTGCCTCCTGAACGCCGCAAACCCGGAAGTGACAGTTCCCATTTGCAAACTATTTTTGGAAGCCGAACATCCGACGGGGCTTCCGCAGTTTCTGAACGTTTTGGAAGTCAAAGGGACTTCCGGAACGGACTCTGTTCGACTTCCAAGGTATGACTGTATTGGAAAACGTTTGAGCAATTGTACTTTATTTTTGGAGAATTTATAAATAAAATAGAAACGAAACAAAAATAAATGAATCTGAAGGTACATCTGAAACAAAGGCACATCTGGTCCATTCTCACATTGGCCAACCAGATGCCCATGAGAAGCCAAGAAGCAGGATATGAGCACAGCATTTTCTCTGTGTTCTCTAGGGACTGGCATTCAGAGGCATAGTGCCTCCCGCAGTGGAGGGGGAACATAGCCATTAGCTGCTAGCCTTACCCTCCACAAATTTGTCTTCTCCTTGTTTGAAGCCATTCATGTTGTTGGCCATCATTACCTCCTTGTGGTTTGGAATTCTTCTGTTTAACTTGTTGCTACGTGAAGAAATACCATCCATAAATCTTCCCACATTCAGTAGCCCTTGTCACAGGGCCATTAAAAAACTGAACTCTCCGTCTTTTAACAGGACAATTTTGGGTTTGACCTCCCCGCTGTGGAGGCTGCCACAAAGAAGCACGAAGCCATCGAGACCGATATTGCCGCTTACGAGGAAAGGGTCCAGGCGGTGGTTGCTGTGGCCAGGGAGCTTGAGGCTGAGAACTACCACGACATCAAACGCATCACGGCCAGGAAAGAGAATGTGTTCCGCCTATGGGAGTACCTCCTGGAGCTGCTCAGGGCACGCAGGCAACGACTGGAGATGAACCTTGGTCTGCAGAAGATATTCCAGGAGATGCTGTACATTATGGACTGGATGGATGAGATGAAGGTAATTGGCAGAAGTGGGAAACAAAGAGGCTCAGAAAGGGGGTTGGACCTTCTAGACTGTAATTACCGTATTTCTTTTTGCTCCATAAGATGCACCTGACCATAAGATGCACCTAGTTTTTTAGAGGAGGAAAGGGGGATCAGCTCACAGTTGTGCAGCTTCTTTTGTAAAGGGGAAAAGGCCCATTTTTAAAGGATCAGCTCAAAGTTGTTGAGCTTACTTTACAAAGGGAAAAAATCCTGTTTTTATGGGGTTCAACTCACAGTTCTGCAGCTTCTTTAGGAAAGGAAAGGGAGCTGTTTCTAGAGTTTCCAGAAAGATAATGTAATCAGCCACTTACATGTCACTGGGGAAACAAACAGCCTCCGTCTGCAGAACATTCAACAATGGAGGCCTGGGCAAGGGGGCAGGACCGGTAAGGGAGCCAGCGACCGGCCACACACTCGCTCCATAAGACGCACAGACATCCCCCCTTACTTTCTAGGAGAAAAAAGTGCATCTTATGGAATGAAAAATACGGTATTTAGCAATTACCTAGGTTTTTATTTTCTTTAACCACCTTTTTAAAAATAAAAAGAGCCAAGCCTCACAACTACCATATTGGCCTGAATATAAGCCGTACCCAAATATAAGCCGCACCATTAAAATGGAAACAAAAAAAAAATTCCTCCCAGCAGCATCTTAGAGACCAACTAAGTCTGTCATTGGTATGAACTTTCGTGTGCATGCACACTTCTTCTTCACGGTCAGAATTTGGAAAAAAAAGTGTGGCTTATATTCAGGGCAATATGGTACAGATTCTGCGGTCATACTAAATTAAACATACATACTGACATGTACTGTATGTACTGGCACACAGCAAGGTTGCCATCTTGAATTTTTTGTGGGTTGCCTCACCATACGTTCATGCCCAGTGAAATGGCAGTGGCGCCCATCCTGATGAGAGCTGGTTCTCACGTCATATTGGGGTCCAAAATACACGTGTGCTCAAGTCAGTGAAAAAAATTATGTGCGTGTAGAATCAGGCAGGTGTGAGAGACAAATTCAACATTTGCAAGACTTACCTGGGAAACACAGGTAAAGGTAAAGGGAAACCTGACCATTAGGTCCAGTCGTGACCGACTCTGGGGTTGCTTCGTTCATCTCACATTATTGGCCGAGGGAGCCGGCGTACAGCTTCCGGGTCATGTGGCCAGCATGACAAAGCTGCTTCTGGCGAACCAGAGCAGCACACGGAAACGTTGTTTACCTTCCTGCTGTAGCGGTACCTAGTTATCTACTTGCACTTTGATGTGCTTTTGAACTGCTAGGTTGGCAGGAGCTGGGACCGAACAACGGGAGCTCACCCCGTTGCGGGGATTGGAACCACTGACCTTCTGATCGGCAAGCCCTAGGCTCTGTGGGCACAAAATACCATTGAGATATCAAAATACACCTCTCTAATGAAAAAGCCAGTCGTAAAACACAAAGTTTGCCCCCAGGAACTTTAGAAAAATGGTGTTTTTGACCGGGTGGTTTTGTGTAAACAGGTGTTGTTGCTGTCTCAAGACTATGGCAAGCATCTCCTCGGAGTGGAAGACCTATTGCAGAAACACACACTTGTCGAGGCTGACATCTCCATTCAGGCCGAGAGAGTGAGAGGCGTCAATGCATTGGCCCAAAAATTTGCCACAGACGGAGAAGGTAAGTCTGTTCTAAGAAACAGCAGCTTGGGCTAGTAAGCCCTTGTTTACTTATCCTTTGGTGGAGAGCCACTTTTGAGCTCTTTGTTGGCCTACAAGTGTAATAAATTAATTTGATGTAGACCACGGTGCCTCTACAGCCCAAGGAAGGATTTGTCCAGAAGATTTGGCTCCTGAACAAATCGGCTCCCAAATGATTGAAACCCGGAAGTGAGTGTTCCGGTTTTCGAACGTTCTTTTGGAAGCCGAATGTCCTCCGTGGGTTCCGATTGGCTGCAGGAGCTTCCTGCAGCCAATCAGAAGGCATGCTTTGGTTTCCAAAGGTTTTGGAAGTCGAATAGACTTCCGGAACGGATTCTGTTTGACTTCCAAGGTAGGACTGTGCATACCTTCCACTTTGCATGTGGCTCCTTCGGAATTTCCTACAGCAGAGCATGTGGGCTGGTGGCACTTCTCTCTCATCACGTTACAGAGGAAAGTAGCGGGCGAGGCAGGGTGGGGATATAGGAGCACCTGCATGAAAGGTGCAGGATAATGACAGATGCAGTGTGGGACGGGTGGGTTTGGACCTGTTTGTGCACTTCTTGGGGAAGTGCTGGCAGACGAACAATGAGTGGGGTCTCCAAACACATTCCAGCAGTGTGAATTGCCTCAACATGTAAGACGTCCCAGAAGATTGCATCTGTTAAAGTGAATCTGTTTGGTCCGCAGCGCCCATGAGCACATGCGTTATATCTTAACATCAGCTGCTGAATATAATTTGGCCTGCTCTGCAGTTTGACTTTCCATATGCCTCTTGTGCCTACCGACAGGTTACAAGCCTTGTGACCCGCAAGTGATCAGAGACCGAGTGGCTCACATGGAGTTCTGCTACCAGGAGCTGTGTCAGTTAGCGGCCGAGCGCCGAGCTCGCTTGGAAGAGTCCCGGCGCCTCTGGAAGTTCTTCTGGGAGATGGCTGAAGAGGAGGGCTGGATAAGGGAGAAAGAGCAGATCTTGTCGTCGGATGACTACGGAAAAGACTTGACCAGCATCGTCCGCCTTCTCAGCAAGCACAAGGCGTTTGAGGACGAGATGAGCGGTCGGAGTAGCCACTTCCAGCAGGCCATCAAGGAAGGCGAGGACATGATAGCCGAGGATCACTTTGGGTCGGAGAAGATCAGAGAGAGGATCGCGGACATCCAGAACCAGTGGGCCAATCTGGAGCAGCTCTCCACCATCCGGAAGAAGCGACTTGAAGAAGCGTCCCTCCTCCACCAGTTCCAGGCAGACGCCGACGATATCGACGCGTGGATGTTGGACATCCTCAAGATTGTCTCCAGCAGTGACGTTGGCCACGACGAGTATTCGACTCAGTCCTTGGTGAAGAAACACAAAGACGTCGCGGAGGAGATCGCAAGCTACAGGTCCATCATGGATTCCCTGCATGAACAAGCCGGAGCCTTGCCACAGGAGCACGCAGAGTCGACCGATGTGCAGAGCAGGCTGTCCGGAATGGAAGAAAGGTACAAGGAGGTTGCTGAGCTCACGCGGCTTCGTAAACAGGCCCTGCAGGACACGTTGGCCCTGTACAAGATGCTCAGCGAAGCGGATGCCTGTGAGCTTTGGATTGACGAGAAGGAACAGTGGCTGATAAACACGGAGATCCCCGAGAAACTGGAAGACTTGGAGGTGATCCAGCACAGGTGAGAGGCTAAGGGCTGGGATGGGCTTCGTCGGGTAATTGCAACTCAGTGCCTGGTATTGCATAGTTGCCAGCGCTCTTCTCATGCTTCCTTTTCTTTTTCTTTTTACCCCCCTCTCTAGATTTGAAAGTTTAGAGCCAGAAATGAACAATCAGGCATCACGGGTTGCTGTGGTGAACCAGATTGCTAGGCAGCTGATCCACAATGGCCATCCGAGCGAGAAGGAAATCAAGGCGCAGCAAGATAAGCTCAACACAAGGTGGGTTCAGTCATGAATGCAGTACTGGTTCTTTCCTGCCTTTTGTGTGGGGCAACATTAGGACCCAACCCACGTAGATCTGATGTCATTTTGTAGTGGTCTATACCCTGTTTCATAGATTCATAGAACTGTAGAGTTGGAAGTGACCCCCAAGGGTCTTCTAGCCCAACCCCCTGCAATGCAGAAATCTCAGCTGAAGTATCCATGGCAGATTTTGTTTGCTTAACTGAATTTGCTCTTGCCGATGAGAAAAAGTTTTTTATTTACTGTACAGATTTATTATTATTTTATTATGTTTTAAACAACAAAAAGTAAAAATGTGAGTGGGGAAAAGAAAGGCACACTACAACAGTATAAGAATTAACAGTTGCAATTCTATATCCGGTGGTACCTCTGGTTATGAACGCTTTGGGTTATGAACGCTTCGGGTTACAAACTCCACTAACCTGGAGGTAGCTGCTCCTGGCAGCCCCGGCATCGGAAGTTGCCTCTACGCATGTCTGGACATGCGTAGAAGTGACTTCTGGTGCTGGCGCTGCTGATCCCGTATTTTTCTAACCGGGACTTGCCAGCTATGCAGTTCACTGATCAACAACTCCTGCCGTATGTCTTTAAACTTATTTGCGAGCTGAGGGAGCAGAGGTATCTCATATACTAAAGAGCACATTTGGCAGATTGGGAAGGAGGAGCCATGATGAATGTTCACATTATGTTTCTCCATCTTACCTCCTGTGTTTCTCTGTGCAAGGTGGAGCCAGTTCAGAGAGCTTGTTGATGTGAAGAAAGAGGCCCTGCTCTCAGCCCTCAGTATCCAGAACTACCACCTTGAATGCAACGAAACCAAGTCGTGGATCAGGGAGAAGACAAAGGTTATTGAATCCACCCAAGAGCTTGGGAATGACCTGGCCGGCGTTATCGCTCTTCAGAGGAAGCTGACCGGGATGGAGCGCGATTTGGTCGCCATCGAGGCCAAGTTAAGCGACCTGCAGAAAGAAGCCGAAAAGTTGGAATCTGAGCACCCCGACCAAGCTCGGGCCATCCTGTCGAGGCTTGCCGAAATCAACGACGTTTGGGAAGAGATGAAGACGACCTTGAAGAACCGTGAAGAGTCCCTTGGGGAGGCGAGCAAGCTGCAGCAGTTTCTGCGCGACCTGGACGACTTCCAGTCTTGGCTGTCCCGGACCCAGACGGCCATTGCCTCGGAAGATATGCCGAACACGCTGACGGAGGCCGAGAAGCTGCTCACACAGCATGAGAGCATCAAGAACGAGATCGACAATTACGAAGAAGACTATCAGAAGATGAGAGACATGGGCGAGATGGTGACCCAAGGGCAGACAGATGCTCAGTATATGTTCCTGCACCAGCGCCTGCAAGCCTTGGACACTGGATGGAACGAGCTGCACAAGATGTGGGAAAATCGGCAGAACCTTCTCTCCCAGTCCCATGCCTATCAGCTGTTCCTCAGAGACACAAAGCAAGCAGAAGCCTTCCTTAACAACCAGGTGAGTGGGTGTCATGTTAAGGGGGGGGAGGAGGTCCATAGCTCAGTGGTGGAGCACCTGCTTTGCAGGCAAAAGATTCCAGGTTCATTTACTGTATCTCCAGTCAAGGCTGGGAATGTCCCCTGCCTGAAACCCCAGACAGCCGCTGCCGGTCAGAGTGGACAATGCTGAGCTAGATGGACTCAGTGTAAGGCATCCCCCTATTCTCCTATTTTGTATCTGTCTAGCCTGTCAAAGGTCAGGACAGTCACATCATATGAGCAATTCCGGGGCCTATTTGCCATGCATGGTGTCTGAAAAAGGTTTAAATCCCAGATCTAACCTTCCACTGTAAGTTATTTTCCTCATAGCAGCACATACATTTTGGTAGCGGCAAAACTAATTTGGAATCTGGGCCCATGGTGTAGAGCTCAGAAAACTCAGGAAGCAGTTTCCTAATTGATCCTCAAGAGCTGCTTCACAGAACCATTTTCTTACAAATGAATCTTCTCAAGTTGATGTATTGGCTGCATTCTCCAGACCATGGTTTGGAGAATCTGGAATGGGCGATAGATTCAGGCTCCTCCCCTGCCCCTTCTCTCTCTTGCATGCCTTAATAGAAGGTGTGCTGGTTTATCAGACCATAGTTTGTCGTGAAGTTTCAGTCGCTGGAATGTGGTTTGAGTGAACTGCAGTTTGAGTGAACTGCAGTTTGGTCCTGATTTCCTGTTCTGGTTTGGAGGGATCACTCAAACCACAGTTTGATGGTTCAGACTTAATAGCAACCCATGGTTTAAGGGAATCGGGAAGTCTTCTTAAAAGTCAAGACAAAGAGTGGAGAAAGGGGAAGGAGGAGGGGAAGTCTGAATTTGACACTCATTCCTAGTCATCTCTAAACTGTGGTTTAGGAGTGGTTTGGGAATATAGCATCTGCATGTAACCAGTGATATGTGGCATGGTTTTGTGAATGCTCTAACATACCCCGTAAATATGTGAAGATGACTTGCCCACTCTGGGCTCAACAAAGGTTTGAAAAGTTTTCCGGGAGGTGTTGGCATACAATTAGAGAATTCACAGAAGTGGTATTTGTGCCAACAGAGTCACCTTTGGAAAGGCTTCACTGTAGCTGTTTTTATAATTACAGGAATATGTTTTGGCGCACACTGAAATGCCCACCACTTTGGAAGGGGCGGAAGCTGCAATCAAAAAACAGGAGGATTTCATGACCACAATGGATGCCAACGAGGAGAAGATCAACGCAGTTGTAGAGACCGGAAGGAGGCTGGTTAGCGATGGCAACATCAACTCTGACAAGATCCAAGAGAAAGTGGACTCCATTGATGACAGGTAGACTTTGCAGAGAATATTTAGTGAGTCTTGGGCTACACTCTCCCCACTTCCTTATTTGTGTCTGTCTGTTTTTACATGTGGCTTTATATCCAGAAGTGGATCTATCCAGTGCACAATTAAATTATGGCGATCCAGTTTTACTTGACCAGTGTTACCAGGCCAGACCTTCCCTCAAGGGAAGTCCAGGACGAATGCAAACTGTAGGCCCTGCTATGGTGCTGTGGCCTTGGCAGCTACCCAAGGGCAGCTGGTACTCATGCCCTTTATAAGGCTTCTTGGGTTGTTCTAGAAAATGTTGGCTATGAAAGGCTCTCAGATTGCACCATGAGCAGCAGACCTCAGTGCATAAGCCGTTGCTTCAAGACCGCTAATTGTAATGGGAGGTGTTGACAGATGCTATCAACGCTGCCTCATAATTGCACCCAACACATCTCCTGCACCGACCGTCCCTGCCAAGTCCGTCTAGACTTAGGAAGTTAGCTGTGAGCAGTGCACACACCCAGCCAGCCACAGCAGCCAGCCACCGCTGCCAGGTGGAAGTGTGAGAGACACAGCAGGACGAAGGGTTGACATTGGCCCTTGAGGCTGCAGCACTCTGGGATGTCAGCTGCCGAGCCTCATCACTTGAGCGGAAAAGGCACATGTCTGCACGGAGAACATCCGAGGTTCTTCCTTGGGCATCTTCATTGGGCATTCCCTTCTGGGCAGCTGCTTGAGGGCCACCTATCCTATGGGGAGGGGGGCCAGAGACAGAAGGCAGCAGAACAAGTGAAAACGGTTACCTTTTGGCAGTGGGCTAGCTCCTACACATGCTGGAATCCAGTGTGTTTTCAGATTTCAAGAACATATTCCACCCAGGCAAAAATCATGGGATGAGCCAGTGAGCAGTGTTCTGGACAGAGTTCTGAAAGTCAGACAGAGGCCTGGAGGGCCAGATTCAGCTGCCGGGCCCGAGTTTCCCCAACCCCTGAGTAACCTTGGATAGCTGCTGCCCCAGATCAGGGGTGACACGCCTCTGAATACTGGTTACTTTTGATTACAAGCAGAAGAGTGCAATTGCCCTCAGGCTGTGGGCTTTCCATAGGCATATCCTGTTGGTTATTGTGGGATGCAGGATGCTTAGCTAGAGGGGCCTCTGGATTGATCTGGCAAAGCTCTTCTCGTGCTCTTGGAGTTGCCAATGCTTGATGAGATGGACCAGCGCTCTGCCTTGGTATAAGACACCTTCCTCTGTCAACTACCACCTGTGTATCTCCCTCACAAAATGGCCACCAAAATAAGGAAACCAGAAGGAAAGAGAGGTTCACAAAGCTTGCCACACCAGCCTTCACCAACACTGTGGGTTGCCTCTAGATAGGGATGACCAACTTCTCTGCGATAGAGCACAAGGTCTTCCACAGCATCTCCAGCATGAAGCTTCAAGTTTGGGTTGCTCGTTTTAATGTTGTGACTGCGTCTGGAAGGACGTTAAGCTTTTGGGGGGGGGGATGACAACACCTTTTTATGGATGTTTTTCTTTTTTAAAACCACAGCCTCCGCTTACATAAGCCTAATCACCTGCAAGGCAATCTTAAGGCTGTTACTTTCTTTAGGGATTATAGAAACCGCTGGAGCTGGCCTTGGTGAAAGTAAGTTTATGGGGTGCTGAGTCATAGCAGTGACTTATTAAAGAGCCTTTGAGCAAAACATGTCTTCTGTGAGAAAGCCTCATAATGTGTAATGGGATCAGAAAGAGGCTTCAAGTTTGGTCAAAACATGTTAACTTTAATGTGGTTTTTTTTTTAAAAAAAGTATAAGTTGGACCAATTTTTGCCCTGTACAACAGCAGAGAAATCCTCATTTGATTAGCTCTGGGGAAGCTGGCCCAGTCTCTGTGGCTAAATCCAATATAGCTCAAATGATGCACAGGAAATAGCATGGCCACTGTCTGTAACCAGCATGGTTTTACAATCTTAATGTTCTCTTCCCCTACAAAAAAAAATTGAGTGTATGTAACCACATTGGCCTCATATTTTATTTCTAGAAGTGGTGCAGCAGGTGATAGTTTGGGCGCTATGAACAGGGAGAGGGGCTGGTTTCAAATTCCTGCTCGCTAGGTGGCTTTTGGGCATGCTTGCTTCACTTCTAGCACTTACAACGAGAGCCGGTGTAGCCAAGAGAGGAAGCTGCAAATCACAGAGTCCTAGGTTCAAATCTCACCAGAATTGAGAAGGCAGCCTTAGTTAGACAGGGCACTCTCTGGGGCTCAACATGTCTTCAATTGCAGCGCAGCGTTAATGATACTGATGTACATGAGAGGGTTATTACTAGCAGGATAACGTCTGCAAACTTTCTGATGTTGGAGACCGCAATGTACCTCTTGGGGATATACCGTACTCTTCCCTGTTTTCACCAGCTGAATAGGGAAGAGAGTTGTAGTCCGAAACAGTTGTAGTCCGAAACGTCTAGAAGGCCTGAAGCTGGGTGTGTCCGGGTTTGCTTTCTTGTATAGGGAAGTTTTTAATGTTTGATGTTTTCTGGCATTTTTATGTTTTGCTGGAAGCTGCCCAGAGTGTTGGGGCAATGCAGTCAGTTTATAAATAATAAAACAATTTATTTATTTATTATTTTTCCCAATTCTGGTTTCAAAGCACAGGAAACTGCTGTGAGGACATGACATGTTGCCTACTCAGGAAGGGACCTTCTCTCAGTTGTGCCCCACGCTCAGCTCCTTTCTCAAGAGGAGCTGTTTTAGCTGCCCAGAAACTACCAGCTGCATTAGCCTGGTACAAGCGTATTGCCAGCAACTGCTATTCAGAGGCATTGGAGTGAAGGGAGAACACAACCATCGTGGCTTGTAGCCACTGTGAGCTTCACAAATTTGCCTCCTCCTCTTAAAGTTGGTAAACATCACTGCCTCTTGTGCAAGGAAATTCCACAGTTCAGTTATGCACTGTGCAAATAAATGCTTCCATTTGTCTATGCTGCATCTCCCAGCATTCAGATTTATTGGAAGGCCTCAAGTTCTGGTATTATGGCTATTACTAAAGCTTTCACCCTTCAAATCGAGCCCTTCTTTTCTAATTCAGTTCTTAACGTTTCAAACTGCTGTCTCCCTTAAGGAGTGCAGGAATTCTTTTTAGGAAATATGTATCTCATTTTTCCAGCATCCATAGCTCTGCTGCCCCTCCCCAGAACAGACCTTAAATACAAAGCCCCATCCTTTGTTGAAGTCCCCTGCATTATTCTGGACGGACAAATCTCCATAATGCTTTGCTTCATTCTGTTGTGTGTGGGAAAAGTTCTGAGGCCTGCCATTGTGTCCTTCTTTTCAAGGAGAGTTGTCCCCGATTAGAGGATGTTTGAAGAGTCCAAAAGATTGAGAGATATGCACAGAGCTGCAACAGACCCTCCATTCAGGCAGCATATAATAATCAAAACCTCAAAAGTCCTCCAGAGTTTCCACATTTAAGAAGTTCCTTCCTTGTTTTTGTTTTCAACAGGCATAAGAAGAACCGGGAGGGGGCCAGCGAGCTTCTGATGAGATTAAAAGACAACAGAGATCTTCAAAAGTTTCTTCAGGATTGCCAAGAGGTATGTGTTTGTTGTGGGTTTTTTTGTTTTTTTGTTTTTTGTTTTTTGAGGGAAAAAGAATATTTGACCAAAAAGGCCCCTCATTTTCTCCTTGAACAAAGCTGGCTTAGAATCATGCTCTTTCTCTTTGGGTTTCCATTTGTCTTTCATCTCTGATCCATTAACTTATAATAGATAAGAGGCATCATCCCTTAAGCAATTGATTACCTATCCTCTAATGGCAGCCAGTTATTAGAGAATTTCCCTGCCCACCTTTTTTGTCAGCGGTTAAAGAAATTTTGTCTCTTTTTATTTTTAAAAAATTAGATTGTCCACCCTGTGGACTTGACCCTGGAGATTAGGTGGTAAAGTGTAAAACAAAAATTCCCAGATGGACATGATCTAATGTGAATCCCCCTACCCCCCACCACTCTGTTCATGGAAAATAAATCTGTATATGGCAGAATGCAAAGTCCACAGGTGACTAGCTTCTTGTTGTCTCACTTTGTTAAGAAAATCCACATGCATTTTGCCTTCAGATCGAAAAGAGTCTTCTTGGTGCGTTGCCCAGAAAGGAGAGAAATTACATGAGAAACAGTCCCAATAAGCCAGAGGGCTGCAAGGAAATCCCACCCTCCCCATTGCATCCCATACCTCTTTCTCAGGGTGGGGCTGGGAAAGGCTTTAATCTGTCTGAGATCTTGATAGCTGCCTCCTGCCGAGAGTTGACAGTGCAAGCCTGGATGGAATAGCATGAGGCAGCTCTCTGTGATCGTAGAATATGAGTCGTCCAGACCTTTCAGAGCCTGGGACAGACGGGGCAAAGGGTAGAAGAGAAGGAGTGGTTCGATCCCTGACATCTCCTGGTCGGGCTGGGAATGTTTCCTGCTGTCAGGGCAGGTGTTGGGAGCAGGCCAGCAATAAATCACAATGCTTCCGCGAAGTTAATGCTTTGTTCAAAGAAACGCAACGGCTCAGGGCTAGAGAGCACAGTACGTCTTCCTGCTAGGTCTTGCCCCAACGAGGAAGGTCTCTGTCTTCCCACAGCTCTCTTAAGTCACCTAGTCCCCCTGTTCCTTCCCAAGCAATCTGAGACTCAGACACCTTGTCTGTCTTTGCTCCACCCTTTTCATACCTTTTCAGGTTCTGGGAGGCCAGGTGGATGAGGGAGTAAGCTGGTTGACCCAGGAAGGGGAGACAGCCTGGCTTCTCCACCAGCCTGACTCATCTCTGCCTCTTGGCCCTCCTCCTCCTCTTTAACCTCTGCTTCTGCCTCTGAGTCTGAACTGCCCTCTGCCAAAGCCTCTTCCTGCTCACTAAACCCTATTACCTCTTCAGCTTCCAAAACCTTCTCCTCCCAGTCTCCTCCCTCTTCTCCCTCTGGTCACTCATCGTCATCACACCACCAATCCCCTAGCTCTGAGCTTTCTACCCCTGGGGGTTCCCTTGGGGGGGTTCCCCAGTTTTAGCCTCTCACGACTCCTTGGCATCCAGCCAATCTGTGACATCTGCCTGCAACCTCAAAGAGCCACTGTCAGTCAGCAGAGACTGTACTAAGCTAGATGAGCCAGTGGCCTGACTTAGTGTGAGCTTCCTAAGCTCTTATCTCATGATGTTCCAGGACAGGAGCCTGAGAAAGCATCCTTCCATAGGTCAGGATAATATGGCACCCAGTAGGAACATGTTGCTGCCCTGGGGACAGAGGCCCCAGCAGGAAACTCCTTGCTCCATGAACAGGCCTCTTTGTTATCTTCCTCTGAAAGGCAGATTCTTCTAATTCCGGAACATTTCCTCTTTCATTGCCGCCCTTAATGGGCCTTTTATGAAGTGACCTTTGCAAATGTTCGTGAATGAATGAAAATTGCCCTTTGTCGGCCAAAGCCAGGGGCGGCTGGGCTCGCCATCCTGCTCCGCTCTGCTCTGCCCGCCTTAGGCGAGGTCATCTCCATGTGGGAGATTTCTGCTGCAAGCAGCAAACTGTGCACATATTTTCCTGTTGGGGCAGTTGGCTGGAGAGATGCAAAGCACACGGCTTTTTCTAAACACGCCACATGCTTTCCTTAACCTTAAATGGGAAGACCAGCCAACGGCATTAGAGCCTTCTGATCTGGGAGAGGCTCGTTGGCAATAGCAGGTGGTCATCAGCCCCAGGCAAAGGCAAGAGCTGTGACTTTCTTGTACCTAGTACTACCTACTCCAGCCTCCACCAAGACTGGTTATGTTCTACCTTCACTGTTGGAGGCAACATACCTCTGGGTATCAGTTGTTGGACATCGCAAGTGGTAAGAGTGCTGTTGCACTCAGGACCTACTTTGGGGCTTCCCACTGGCAATTGGTTGGCCACTATGAAAACACAATGGGCCATTATCCAGATCCAGCAGACTCTTCCTAAATGTGCTTCAAATGTATAGTACATATGCAGCCAATGTCTGCAGTGGGGAGACTACTCAACCTGTGTAGGTTGCTCACCTCCTAGGGAATCTGACGAGTTTTAATCATCCTTGGGTCCCCAGGTGTTTATGGATTACAACTCACATCATCCCTGCCAAAGTTAGCCAATGGCCAGGGAGGGTGGAAGCTGTGGTTCAATAACACCAAGGAACCCGAATTATGCAGAGAGCCTATATGAATAAGATGGCCCACTCCAAACGTTCACCCTCCAACACAAGGAGGATGGTGAAGACAGACATGGCGGTGCAACAGAGCAGAGGCTTAGGGAGCTGGGTATGTTTAGCCTGGAGAAGAGAAGGTTAAGGGGTGATATGATAGCCATGTTCAAATATATAAAAGGATGCCATATAGAGGAGGGAGAAAGGTTGTTTTCTGCTGCTCCAGAGAAGCGGACATGGAGCAATGGATTCAAACTACAAGAAAGAAGAT
Organism: Zootoca vivipara; assembly: GCF_965207765.1. Lineage (NCBI taxonomy): Eukaryota > Metazoa > Chordata > Lepidosauria > Squamata > Lacertidae > Zootoca > Zootoca vivipara. The sequence goes on from NC_142586.1 coordinate 108,358,480, forward strand.
TCCACCTAAACATTAGGAAGAACTTCCTGGCAGTAAGAGCTGTTCAGCAGTGGAATTTGCTACCAAGGAGTGTGGTGGAGTCTCCTTCGGGGGTCTTTAAGCGGAGGCTTGACAGCCATCTGTCAGGAATGCTTTGATGGTGTTTCCTGCTTGGCAGGGGGTTGGACTGGATGGCCCTTGTGGTCTCTTCCAACTCTATGATTCTATGAGTCTCCATGCTTATCCCCAACTCTCCATCGCAGGAGAAGCATAACACCCAATGCATTCTGTCATTCCCTTTCCACTCAGTGCAACAAGAATCATATTCTTCTCAGAGGGGGGAATCATATTCTTCTCAGAGGAGGTTTATATGGTTGGAGGAGGCACCCCTGAGGCATCTGCACCCACAACACAAAAAATACCCCTCTTCTTCTTCTTCTCCCCCCCCTCCAGCTGTCGCTCTGGATTAATGAGAAGATGCTTACAGCGCAGGACATGTCTTACGATGAAGCGAGGAACCTGCACAGCAAATGGCTGAAACACCAGGCCTTCATGGCAGAGCTTGGTTCCAACAAAGAATGGCTTGACAAAATTGAAAAGGTGAGCAGGTGTGGGGGGAAAAGCTGTGTGAAAGCCCACAAGATGTCTCTGAGATGCCGGCTGTGTGTGTGTGTGTGTTTTAAACTGCTCATTTTATGCTTCAGAGCATTTGGCTTTGGAGACACACAGCGCCATTTTGACTGCCAAGCCTTTGGGTTAATATTGGTTTGATGTGGCAAAAGAATTCCTCCGGAATGTGTCGAGGCAGTGCTGTGAATTTGTATAATTCCTTCTGTTGTGCACAATGTGTTTTGAAATCCTCACCCCACCAACTTGCCTGCAGTTACCTTGTGAGAGCAGTGACAGTGAGCTGCTCTGTTTTTCACCTGGGCAGCTAAAGGCTGGCGTTTCCATGCATATGTAGGATCCAAGCTCAGGGAAGTTTCCAGGCTGCAGAGAGGCCTCGCTGATTTAGTAAGAAAAGAATGCCAGCTTTGAGCTTTAAAGTCCTTGGCTCAAGTCTCATTCCAGCCAGGAATCCTCTCAGTCACCGCAGAACAGCTGTTCTCTCGGCTTTCCCTCCAGCCTTTAATGTGGATAGGATAAGGCCTACCTGCCTCACAATTCTGCTCTTTGAATCAGCGAGGCAACAACTGATTCACATTATTTTTAAAAAATTGGTTTTTAATTTCAAGTAACGAAACTTACCCATGCAAGCTTAGTTGTTATACGGAAAAGAAAGAAAGAAAACATTGAGATTCAATTGTTTCTGATCCCCAGGCTGTTCTAACCCACAAAGCTTATAGGGTTTCTGTTCATTTGCAGGAAGGGATGCAGCTCACCGCCGAGAAACCCGAAACGGAGGGAATCGTGAAAGAGAAGCTGACGAGTCTGCACCATATGTGGGAAGTGCTTGAAAGCACCACCCAGACGAAAGCCCAGAGGCTTTTTGATGCCAACAAGGCTGAGCTGTTCACCCAGAGCTGCGCTGACTTGGACAAGTGGCTGAATGGCTTGGAGAGCCAGATTCAGTCAGACGACTATGGCAAGGACCTCACCAGCGTCAATATTCTGCTGAAGAAGCAACAGGTGAAGTGATCGGAGCAGCTTCTTTCAGCGAGGAGAGGTGGTTGGAGATAGAGAAAGATATAAACATATGCATTCCCTTGTTTCCAAAATTAAAATTATACAACTGCCTTTCCAAACACCGAGCACCCAAGGTGGCTGAAATTCCTCACTCTTAAAGCATTCATTATTACTACTTATTTATTTGCCCTTCACCCTAAGGCAGGGGTCCCCAAACTATGGCCCGGTGGCCACATACAGGCCCCGAGGTGCTTTTATGCGGCCTCCGGGGACCCCGCCGCCCGCTGCCACCGCCCGCTCTTACCGGCGCGGTGTGGCGTGGCTGCCAACTTCCAACCCAGAAAAGCGACGGAAATAGCTTGTGCGCACGCGCAAGCGTCATTTCCGGTGTACGTCCGGGTCGGAGGAGGCTTCTGCACATGCGCACAAGCTATTCTCGGTGCTTTCCTGGTCGGGAGTGTGCCAGAAATAGCGTTTGCGCATGCACAGCTCCCACGCCCCCGTGCACGCTCCACCACGCAATCGGCGTGGCGGGCATCCGGCCCAAAGCTGGGTAGGTTTGGGGACCCCTGCCCTAAGGTCTCAATGCAGGTTGCAACATTAAAATACAAAATTGAAACACAGAACACATAACATAACAACAACAGGTATCTGAAGAAGTGTGCATGCACACAAAAGTTTATTCCCAGAACAAACTTAGTTGGTCTCTAAGGTGCTACTGGACAATTTTTTAATTTAATATAACAACAACACACTTTCCTAGTAGCACAACCTTCTCCCACCAGGTGCCCTCTTGATGTTTTGGGCTACACTCCTTCACAGCCCCACAAGTTGTTTGGGGCTGATGGAAGCTGGAGTCGAACAACCTCCAAAGAGCACCAGGTTGGGGGAGGCTGCTGCAGCAGCAGCATCGCACTGGAAGAGAATGGCTAGTGAACTTGCTCATTTCCTCTCCCTGCATTTTAGATGCTTGAGAACCAAATGGACGTTCGTAAGAAAGAGATCGAGGAGCTGCAGAGCCAGGCCCAGGCGCTGAGCCAGGAGGGCAAGAGTGCCGACGAAGTTGACAGCAAACGCTTCGTCGTGGAGAAGAAGTTTGTGGAGCTGCTGGAACCCTTAACCGAGAGGAAGGCCCATTTGCTGGCCTCCAAGGAGATCCACCAGTTCAACCGGGATGTGGAGGACGAAATTGTGAGTTTCAAAATTCTTCCAATGTCCACTTGCTGAGAAAGCGGATAGAGAGAAGTTTCTCCCATAGTAATGGAACCTGATTTCATCCAATGAAATTGAGTGGCGGGAGATTCAGGACAGACAAAAAAGCAAATTCTTCTTTATGTAGCACATAATTTGCACCTACCAAGTTAAAAGGAGATTAGATTCATAGAGGATAAGACCACCGGTGGCTACGAGCTGTAATGGTTGGGTCTGCCTGTTACCCTTCATTTCCCATGGAGTTAGTTTGACATCTTATTTCCCTCCCTCTAGTTGTGGGTTGGAGAGAGGATGCCCATTGCCACATCGACAGATCATGGTCACAACCTGCAGACTGTACAGTTGCTCATTAAGAAGAATCAGGTAAGTGGCTAAATCTGCCTGGATCCAAAGTAGTACAATGATCCCCAAATGGGCAGACTATCAAGGGAGGCCTTTAGGCGTGCTTTCTCTCATCATACTAGAACCTGGGATCATCCAACAAAATTGAGCAGGGGGACAGACGAAAAGAAGTACTTCTATCACTTTGACACACAAACACACAAGTAGAGCCCAGAAAGCACATTTGCCATTTTTGAAATCTCTCCCCACCCCTCCCCGGGCACCTGGCCACCTCCTTTAGTGTACACTTTGCATTGTGGTCAGATATGGCAAAAGTGGTCTGCCCTTTTTACAGATTCTGAGACCATGGTACAGAAATATCACCCACATCTCACCTAAGACATCAATGGCAATCCTCTCTTCCTAACGTCCCTCCAGGATGGAAGATGGTGATCAAGTGTATTACCCACCCCTCCCCAACAGGTCCCAGGGCTGGTGACAACAATATAAAATTCAGAATTAAAAACAGTTAAAACACATTAAAGTCACAGGAGTAGGGTGGGTCCTAAAAACATACATTTAAGGTGTCAAAAGGCCAGGGTAAAGAGATCTGATTAAAGCAACCTGCCCTATAGATTACGCTTGTCATTGGGTTCTCCTGCACGCAGACTCTATTGCCATGGACAGTGGGTGCTAAAACTCAAGGGATGGCACCTTGGCACCATTTATGTGGAAAGACAGTGTGCAAATGTAAATAACAAGTCTGTGGTCCCAACACACATCTTGTGCTGTAATAAATCAGAGTTTCCCAACCTGGGGTCTCCATCTTGTTGTTTTTTGGACTACAATTCCCATCATCCCTGGCCAGCAGGACCAGTAGTCAGGGATGATGGGAATTGTAGTCCAAAAACAGCTGGGGAGCCAAAGTTGGGAAACCCTGTATTAAATGATAACACTGTAAGATGCGAAAGTCTCCCTGGAGATACCAGTCTCTGTGGCGAGTGTAACATAAAGGCCCAAAGGCCTTCGAGTTGTCATCTAGTTGCCTTCCCCGTAGTAGTAATGAGTCCTTTAGCCCGCTGAAATTTGGGCCAAAATGACTGATGGAAGCACAGGTACCGTCAGGACGTTTTGTGCTCTCGCTTTCTCTCAGATTCCCAAATGGGAGTCTGCCCTCCTGGATGACTTCCCCGTTGTCTTTCTTTTCAAAGTGTTTGTTCTGTGAGCTATTTCCAATCCGAGTGTTGAATTTCCCACACTAGACACTTCAGAAGGAAATCCAGGGGCACCAGCCTCGCATCGACGACGTTTTCGAGAGGAGCCAAAACATAATTACAGACAGCAGCCTTAACGCCGAAGCAATCCAGCAGCGGCTCGCAGACTTGCAGCAGCTGTGGAGCCTCCTGATAGAGGAGACGGAGAAACGCCATAAGCGCCTTGAAGAGTCCCACAAAGCCCAGCAGTACTACTTTGACGCCGCGGAGGCCGAAGCCTGGATGAGCGAACAGGAACTCTACATGATGTCAGAAGAGAAGGCCAAGGTAAGTTGGCATCCATGTACAGTAGACGTGTCCTATGGGCACCAGGAAGACATCCGCACGTATCGGTTTATGCCAGTTTAGAAACCAGGCTAATTGGCATGGCTTCGAAGGACTCTGGGAACTGCCATTTTATGAGGGGTGGTGCAATTTTGTTGCCAAATATCCCGTATACCCTCCATAGAGCTGTGGGCCCCAATGGTCCTTAGGACTGGTTCAACATAGGCATGTACTGTCAAACTGATTTCCGTACACTTATTAGAAGCACACATTCCAACCATGCTCTCTCTAATAATAATAATAATAATTGTCAGGGGGTTGTTGCGGCTACTCTTGAGTAAAGACGCTCCAGTCCGTGCTGTCTTTAAGAGTTTTATTGTGCATACTATTTACAGTGCAGAGATAGCAGAAAACATGACCACCTAGTCACTTTCAGAACCCGGCAATGGCTTCCTTCTGCTTCGGGGCCAGCATAAAAGCCTGGGCACCCCGAAACGCCGGCCCTTAGCCCTATGTGTAAGTGCGCACCTTAATTTGGGCGCCGGAAGGAGAGGTCTCCCTTCTTGCTGGCTGGGGCGGTGCCTGGGCTCTGACATCTCGCTGAGCCCCCCCATCCGCTGTCCCTCAACCAGAGCGGTGCCAAGGCTCTGACGTGTCTCTGAGCCCTTCCTGCCCGCTCTGTTCCCCAGAGCATTGTCAGGGCTTGGATGTCTCACTGAACCATACCACTCCATTCCCATAGCTGCCAAGTTTTCCCTTTTCTCGCGAGGAAGCCTATTCAGCATAATGGAAAATCCCTGAAAAAAAGGGATAACTTGGCAGCTATGTCCATTCCTCATTCCCTCCTCCTGACTCGCTGCTTGTGCTATCACTGGGTGAAGTGCTGGTCAGGATGACGGGGGGAGGCTCCCTGTAGGGAGTCCCCCTGATGATTAATAATAATAATCTGGGCAGCTTCCAACATAATACTAAAAACATGATAAAAGATCAAACATTAAAAATTTCCCTAAACAGGGCTGCCTTCAAATACCTTCTAAAAGTCAAGTTTATTTCCTTGACATCTGATGGGAGGGTGTACCAAAGGGTGGGTGCCACTACCGAAAAGGCCCTCTGCCTGGTTCCCTGTAACCTCACTTCTCGCAGGGAGGGAACCACCAGAAGGCCCTTGGAGCTGGACCTCAGTGTCCAGGCTGAACGATGGGGGTAGAGACGCTCCTTCAGGTATACTTGCATGTATGATTGGGTTATGTGACACCACAAACACAACATACCATCTCAAACACAGTGCCTTGGGGTGGAGTTGGTTCAGTTACCTCAGTCATCAAGTGTACAGCAATCTAGTGCAGGAAAACTCAACGGGTATGCAGGCAACTCCCCACTTAAGTCACATTTGACTCACACGTGACCTCATCTACCGTATGTGTGGCACTGGGAAATAAATAATTTTATTTAAACAGCGAAAAGGTGTGAAAATGGCAAAGACAGCTCGCATATGATCTCAAAAACTGTAAAAGTGGTGTGAAAAGAGAAGGGGAAATGGCTAATGAGTGCTGCTGGGTTTTTCAAGGGGGTCTAGAGGTTTAGAAGGTGTTTACAGGCTTTTTAGATGGTGTTCCCTACTATACGGGATTTTACTCACATGCGCGGTACCTGGAAACGTAACCTCTGTTTATGTGAGGAGTCGCCTGTACCTAGCGCATCCTTTGCATGCAGAAAATCCCAGGTTTGGTCCCTGTCCTCTCCAGCAGGTGGAGGTCACAGGTGACAGGAAAGTCCTCTTCACCTCAGAGTAAGACAATGCTGAGGTAAATTGAAACTTCATCTGACCGGGTATGAGCCAGCGAGCGTTCGAAACGTCCATTGCTCTAGGCGTGTTTTGCGACAAGGAATTTCATTAGCGCAAGCCATTTATGAGTTCTGGGCACAGCACTGTGCCTAAGATTTCAGATTAAAACTGCGGAGTGGAAGGAAAGGGAGGACCATTTTCTGCCTCCCCACTTCCAGCTACTCTATGGAGACTGGCGAAAAGACCCTCTTAAGAATATTGGGGGTGGAGGTGGGCAGTGGGAGGACTGGACCATGTGAAAAAGGAACATAAGATTTTAGCTGCAGTTTCATTTGTTTTCAGCTTTGTATTCTTGTTATCAAAAAGTGCGCCTAGACGTTCTATTGTTGTACCCTAGGTTTAAGGTGCCATTTAGCTCCTAGCTTTCATATCTCAATTTCTAACACTGGAGCCAGCTCTTCCTTCGTGTGAGCCACCCCTTCATTACCAGCAGCTTGAATGGGCCATGGCTCAGTGGTAGAACATCTGCGTTGAATGCAGAAGGTGCCAGGTTCAATCCCCAGCATCTCCAGGTACGGATGGGGTAAAGAACCCTCCCTGAAACTGTGGAGAGCTGCTGTCAGTCAGTGTTGATCAATGGTGCGCTAGATAGACCAATGGTCCACTCAGTATAGGCAGCATCCTAAGCTTCTAGGATTCTGTGGACTATCTCCATTGGAAAGCACTGTGTCAGGAGGTGGTGTGAATTTGGTGTTATATCTGCGGCAGCCCATTCACACGTTCATGTTACCCCTTTGGGTTTCGTTCATCCAGTTCTTGAGTCGGCCCTTAATCAAGAACTGTTGCAACTAAATTGGTTTGAAACTGGCTGAACTGGTATCTTCAAATATGTCAAGAGCTGTCACATGGAAGATGAAGCAGGCTTGTTTTCTCCAGCTCTGGAAGGTAGGACTTGAGTAAACACCAGGGAAAACTTCCCAACAGTAAGAGCTGTCCACTGTTGGTGGAACGGTCTCCCTCTGGGAAGTTCTCCTTCCTTGGAGGTTTGTAAGCAGAGGTTGGATGGCCATCTGTCGTGGATGATTTAGCTGAGTTTCCTGCATCGCATGAGGTTGGACTAGATGACCATTGGGGTCCCTTCCAGCTCTGCAATTCTATTCTTCTACCGCCCAACGCCAATTGGCCCCATACGTTTTTATGAAATTCTCCCCAGAGAGTGGCAGAGGTAGACTGAGATAAATGAATAACAGTTATTGCCCAGCAGAAATCACTTTCAGGTTCTATAAATCATTTGACTGATGGAGAAGTTTAATGCCTTGGTGCAGTTATAAGCATCATTTAGCCCAGAATCCATCTTCCAGTAGTCAGTGCCTGTTTCTATTTTTGCTGCTTTGATTAAAAGGTTCCATTTTTCTACATTTCTATTTCTCTCTCTTTGTGCCCCCCCCCCTTCCTGTGGAAAGTCTGGCTTCATTTATGTTTAACGACACAGAGATATCCAGCAATAACTGCCACCCAGACCCAGTCAGAACATGTCAAGGTTCTGTGAGTTTACAAAATACAGCTACAGCAAAACAGTGCGACTGCACAGGGTAGCTGGAGTGAGCCAGCAGATACCTGTCATTTGTTCCCCAAAACTCTTGTGCTTCTCAGTGCGTGCTTGCTGAAGTCAGTTTTAGAACTTGATTGAACCACTTAAGAGAAATCAAGCCCCATCTTCTTCCTTTGCTGCCCTTCTCTTATATGCTTTATATGATGTGGATTCTCAAGTTTTTGTTAAGGTGGAGCAAGAAGGCCCTTTTCCCCCAGCCCTAGTTTGTGAACACTTTTTGCAAACAAACAAACAAAATATCCCAGGTTTGTTGATGCAGTCGTACCTTGGTTGCCGAACACTTTGGTACTCGGACGTTTTGGCTCCCGAACGCCACAAACCCGGAAGTGATTGTTCCAGTTTGTGAACGTTCTTTGGAACCTGAACGTCCGACTGGGCTTCCACGGCTTCTGATTGGCTGCAGCAGCTTCCTGCAGCCAATCGGAAGCCGTGCTTTGGTTTCCAAACGTTTTGGAAGTTGAACGGACTTCTGGAACAGATTCCGTTTGACTTCTAAGGTACGACTGTATTTTAATTCCTCTACTTGGTTCACGTTGACTTGCCTTGGTTATATATTATAATTGCGACCTGACCTGGCACTATCAGCTAATTCACAACCTGTCTCTCTGTACAGTATTAAATTTTCCATCTTACAATTTCAAGTAAACATTTTACAAACATTAAAATACCTAATGAGTTCCCTTCTTCTCTTTCCATGGTTCATTTTACATATCCTACATCCCTGCATATTTTACTATAACCATTCAAATCAATTTCCCACTTTTACATCCATCAAAAAAATTGACTCTGTTGAATTTATCTTAATGCTGCCAGCATTTTCAACTGTGTACAATTATATTCCACATATTCAATAAATGTTTTCCAGTCTTCTTTAAATGTATGTTGTTCTTGCTCTCTTATTCTATATGTTAAATCTGCAAGTTGCTCATATTCATAAGTTGTCAATACTCTGAGACCTCACTCACTTTCCATTTTGGGGCTAACAAAACACGGGAAGCAGTAGTTGCATACATAAATAACCTTTTCTGACACCTGGGAATTTTTAGTCTGGGTTATCCCCAACAAAAAAGGCTTTGGGGGAGAAAGTAGTTTCGAACATTTCCCCCCAATTCATTATAAATCATTTCCCAATACCCTTTTACCTTTTTACATGTCCACCACATGTGGAGGAACATTCCCTCCACTTCTTTACACTTCCAACCCTTATCTGATTCTGTTTTATAAATCCTAGCCAGCCAATTCACAACTTGTCTTTTGACTTGGATCCGTTTCCTTGTGTTTGCTTTTTTTTCAGTGGCTTGTATCTTTCTGGAGCTTCCAGCCATTTCGTTTGGATAGATGCCCCTCTTTTTCAAACTTCCTAAAGTCAGGAAAGGGGGCTTGTAGCCTGATTTGAAACCCCTGATGCTGAGGATGTTAGATGATGTTTGATGTTAGATGATGTTTGTCCTGGTACAGCAGAACTCTTCTCATGTTCTTCCCTCTTTAAGTAATTTATGGCAGTTAGTAGGTGGCCCAGCCTTTTGGCACATATGCCACCTGTCAAGCCCAGAGTGCTGCTCAAAGGTTGCGCTGCATTGCAATAACCTCCTGGTGGCAGCGTTGCTCCTGTTTACCAGAAGGTGGGGGGAGCTTGGCAGAGGCATGGTCAGGACTGCAAAGAGATACCAGTTAGAGTGCCAGACTGGCTCTGCTGGTGGATCTGTGCCACCCTGACCTCGCCACGGCATCTCCCAGTAAGTGGCACTGATGCTGCTGCCAGGAGGCTATTTTTGCATCTTCACTCTGCCGCCCCCCCACCCCCGGCCAATGAATCTGGGATGTGGAACTGCAGTGTCACGTGAGTGAGATGAATAAACACCCAGCAATAAAAGAGAATGGGAGCAATATATCTGTCAAAATTACAAATGACAATTTTAGGTTATATTTTAGTGATTAAGATTTAACTTCTATATTTTTAACTGCTGCTATATCTGTATTGTCCCTGTTATACCCAATTGCAAATTCAAATGCATCCCTATCGTGTTTTATGACTTCCCTGGTATTGTATGTGAGCTGCAACTGGTCTGTGACCGAAATAATAAATTTATATTGTATTATTATACTCTTGCGCGCCCCCCCCCCCCCGAGCTGCTCCTGGACCCTAGTGCACTTCAGCCCTCTTTCCGCCCCCTCTTATCTTGGTGTGGGTCTGCCTCTGGATATTACTGAGTTGGGAGCAGACAGTAGCATGACGGAGGGGCAGCCCTGCGTCTGTGCATGTTAGTGAACGCCTCCTGCGACTTTGTCTCATTAAAACGATCGGTGCCTTAAAATCAAAGACAGAAGCTTTAAAAAAGTCGACCCCCCAAAAAGCCCAAGTATAAATAAAAAAAGTAATTTAAAATATGCATTATAATATGCATTGTGGATGGAGTGTGGTTTCAGGCTATTACAAACATTCTGTCTGTGCAAGCATTTCAGCTTGCCAGGCAGAACAATTCCCCCCTCCCCTCAGTTCCTGTTCTGGGGGGTTCTCTGACACACACACCCGAACCAATTTGGGGGGTGCAGAAGGGGGGAAGCCCCATTCTGCAAGCAGAAGCTTCTCCTGACGGGGTTTGTTAGGTGAAGACCTCCCTATTTACGCACACCAAGATGACTCCCTCCACCATGGTGCCATGCAAAGAAAATGACGCTGTTCTCTCTCTCCACTTTAGGATGAACAAAGTGCAGTTTCCATGTTGAAGAAACACCAGATTTTGGAGCAGGCCGTAGAAGACTATGCTGAGACAGTGCACCAGCTATCCAAGACGAGCAGGACTTTGGTGGCAGACAATCATCCAGAGAGGTGACTGTTGCTGTTTTTATATTTGTAGTTTGCCATTTCCCCAAGGAATTTTAAGAACTGCCATGCTGGATTTAAGTCCATCAAGCGTAGTTTCCTTTCTGCACTCCTCACCCTGGCTAACCAACAAACAAATGGTAAGCTTAGACTATGGCCCAGTAAACACATAACTAGGAGCAATGGTGCTCCACTATGTGAATAATGCTGCGTTTGCACACCAGAGAACTGAAAGCTTCAGCTTCTACTTTTAAACTAACCCCAGTTTCCCATGATGTTTGTTCTCAGGAAACCATGGTTTGCCTATGCTATGGTTCCAGAACAAAGTTGGATCTGGAGCCAAGGTATGCTCTCAGTAACCATAGTTTAAACAAACCAGTTCCTCAAGTTTGGACATCATGGGAAACTGTGTTTAGCTTAAACCTTTAATCTGATCAGTTATCCGGTAGTGCCAGGCTTCTGTCAGACTACTGGGAGAAATACTATTGAACCTGAGCAACAGAGTTGCCAATAGGAACATACCACCCAGATAAATATTTAACATTCCCTATCTTGCCTGCAAATAAATGACGCCCAAAGAGTGTTTTTATATTTTTAGATGCTTTTTTTGCTGTGCTTTTTACATTTAGTACCCCTTTTAGCCTCCAATGAATCCTTTCAGGTGGGTTACAAATTCCAATAGGAATAAAGAAACGCATATTAAAAAGAGAAAAGGAACGAAGGTAGAATCCAGAGTATCGCTTGCACGCTTTCCACTGACCTGCAGGGAGGTTCCAAAGAAGGGTAAGATGGAGGCATATATATAAAACAGACAAAGGTAATCAGAAGTCCAAGATGAGACGATTGTCCCCTGAAAAAGGAAACTGGAGGCAGGGCGCGCCAAATGAAAAAAAAACACCAAATGCAGTCCGACAAAGGAAATGGTAAATAATTCATGAGTACATATATTTGACATCTGATGCTGGAATTCAGCATAAACTGGGCAGAGAAAACTGGGAGGAAAAGGGTTCATGGAGAGGGTTAGTTTCTCCTCTGTCCTGTTCTGTATGGATCCAGAAATGATTTGCCAACTTGCATGTGCTCCTAAATTGTCGTTCACTGGACAGGAAATTAAGCGATGCATCGATCAAAATTGCATTGGCTTCCTTTGGAAATTTAAACACACTCAGGCTGCGGAAGAAGCCTTTCCAGTGATGTGGATGATCTGTTTATCAATAGCACTCATCGCTGGCGGAAATCCTGGACATCTGAGCCTTTTCCTCTGGGCCATGGGAAAAAGTCGTAGAATCAGACTGTCAGGTCTGGAAAGTATCTTAGCGCACATCTCCCAGGCTTGTCTTTTTAAAACAAACAAAACTGGAAACTGTCAGATTTTGTGAACTTTGTTCCGGCATCCTAGCTCCACTACAATCGATGAGCTAGATTGGGGGCAATAGGCCGATGTTTCCCACAGGCCAGATTTGACCCCTGCAACCAATTTACTGAGCCGCCAGCTTCCCAAATATGGCAGCAGGCAGCACTGGCAGATTGCATCAATAACTGGAAAGGTGGAAGGCAGGGCAGGGGGACCTTTTGCGGAATGAGGGCCACATTCCATCATAAGTAATGTTTCAGGGGCCGCATGGCACATGGGTGGGGCCAGAAGGAGAAATGGGCAGAGCAATGGATTTTACTCTTAGGCCCATGCAGTAGGCTATATTCTGGCCATGCAAAAGGCAGAGCTTTTTCCACACAGACATTTCTCCGTCCAGGCAAGCAATAAGCATTGTCTAAGATGAAGGACATATTCCAGCTAGGCAAAAGCAGTTAAGGCTGCTGCAGAGCAGGGCTAGGAAAGGGCTGTGGCTTGCGGTATCGGGGGCATGGACTGGTAAGAGTCCCAATGGCTAGACAGAGAGACAAGGGACCACATTTGGCCCCCAGGCCTGAAGATCCCCATCTCGGGTGCAAGAGCCAAGTCCAATAAGGTGTGATAATTATTATTTACAATTAATTCTGGATGTCTGTTTGGCTTCGGGGGAATCAACAGGATGTGAAATGTGCATACCTGCCAAGTTGCTGTCAGAGAAATAAGGGACCAGGCCGGAAATAGCAGACCGGAAGTAGCGCTGCCGCCATTTTGGAACTGGGCGGAACATGCTCAGAAGTGACTTTTGATGCTGCTTTGCCCAGTTCCAAAATGGCCACCGCGCCAGAAGTCACACTGCAGCCATTTTGGAACTGGGCAGAGCAGCATCAAAAGTCGCTTCTGAGCATGTTCCACCCAGTTCCAAAATGGCCGCCGCGCCAGAATAAACCGGGGGAAAACAAAAAAATCCGTTTTTTCAGCTAGGAACAGCTGGAAAAATGGGAATTTCCCGGGTAAAACGGGAGACTTGGCAGCTATGAATGTGTGAGCACATGCAGAAAAATACCTATTATAACCATGCCACTAAAAATCCAAATCATCCCAAAGAAATTGACAAACAGAAAAAGCCTAACAATGCTGCTCGTGCTCTTATGTTACCGTTACAATGTAAAAATAATAATAAAGCAAAATGTTTTTAGTAACATCCCATCCCCAAATAAAATCCACCTGTCTTTTAGTAAAACCACTAAAAAGCAGAAAGGGTTAGGGCTCTGGGAATTAGGAAATATAGTTTGCATGTTTCTTTGAGAATATAGTTTAAATGTGCCTGCATGAGAAAACATTTTTGTTTCTTAACTGATAAGCAAACACACCACATAAATAAGAAAAATTCAAATTGTAAGCAATTTCACCGTATATCTTAGGATCATGTACCTGAAATCAGTGAGCCAAATGAGTAACCACCTTTATCTCTAAAGCAAATAAACAATACATTTAGTCATTCAGCAGTTAGGCATCTCCCTGGAGTCACCAGTGGGCCCCCCCCCCAGGTTCCAGGGTACCTGCCAGTACCACAAACGGCACCTCTGAAAGGTCGGCCCCTCAAATATCCCCTCAAAATATCCACAGGGCACGAGAGACTCTCCATTCTTCCTGCTCAGTTTCTGTTTGTACTGGCTCAGCCTCTCCTTCCTTGTACATTTCACTCGTTGCCCAAATTGGACATTCACCCTCCCATCCATTCTGAGCAGATGAGAGGGGCAAAGAGCTTCTGTCTGTGTATGGCAGGGGCTGGGGGCCCATCCCTGTCCCTTTTTCTATTCTTTACAGTGCGGCAGCCATTTTGTATTATGCCACATCCTGGCAGTGGCCATTTTGTGTCGGGTTACCATACATCCGGAATTTGCAAGACTTAACCGGAATACTGCCGTCAGAAGTAGCGTCTGAGCGGAAGGCACTAAAATGCCAGGGGATATCCGGGCGTATAGAAACCCGTATTGGCGATTTCCCTCAAAAACTTCCTCTTTTTTTGCAAATTTGCCAAAGAAGCTCAACAACTTTGGGCGGGGAGGGGAAGCTCAACAAGCTTTCTGTCCAGATTTTCACTGTTTGAAACATGGCAACCCTAATTTTGTGCCCAGTGCCCGTGGCACTTTTGTAGTAGAAAGAGGAACTGTGCCTCCAAATAAAATTTTATTTTTATTTTTAGTGGATGAATTTGACTCTCTTCTCACACATTCCCTTGTCTTCCCCTCAGTGAGCGCATTAGCATGCGGCAGTCCAAAGTAGACAAGCTGTACGCAGGCCTGAAAGACCTCGCCGAGGAGAGGAGAGGCAAGCTAGATGAGAGACACAGGCTATTCCAGTTGAACCGCGAAGTGGATGACTTGGAGCAGTGGATTGCCGAAAGGGAAGTGGTGGCCGGGTCCCACGAGCTGGGACAGGATTACGAACATGTGACAGTAAGATGATCAGATGACTCTTCCCATTTTTTTCAGCTTTCCACAATTTGCAGTTATTTCGTCCCCCCCCCCCCCCGTATTTCGTTAGTATGCAAGGCAGTCTACAGGTAACATCCATGGTTGGAAAGGCCAGTTGTCCAAAGAGCAAGAAATGAAAACCAAAACTTGTATTCCACACTGTTCCACACACACACACACACACACACACACACACAAGAGCTGGTGTGGTTAAGAGTGTTGGACTTGGACCTGGGAGATCAAGGTTCAAATCCCCATTTAGCCATGACTGATATTTGGCCACTAACCAACACTCAGCCGAACCTACCACAGAAAGTTGTTATGAGGACAAAATGGTGGCAGGGACCACGCACAGCACTTTAAGCTCCTTGGAGCTAGGTCATTTTACCCAGTACTTGTACGGGGAGCAAAAAAAGGCCTTTTGTGGTGTGAGAAGCAATTTCTTTGACCCTTGCCGTTAAATTGTACAAAGTGTCGCAATCTGACAGGCAATGGGAATAGTCTTGATAATATGCATGTGTAAATAATAACAACAATTTATTACTTGTACCCTGCCCATCTGACTGGGTTACTCCAGCCACTCTGGCCAGCTTCCGACAGAATATAAAGGAACACAGCAAAACATCAGCTATTGAAAGCTTTCTGATACAGGGCTGCCTTCAGATGTCCATGAAAGGCCATGTAATTATTTAGCTCTTTGACATCTGACGGGAGGGCATTCCACAGGGCAGGTGCAGCTACCAAGAAGGCCTTTTGCCAGGCTCCCTGTAACCTCACTTCTCACAGTGAAGGAACTGCCAGATGGCCCTCAGAGCTGGACCTCAGTGTCTGGGCTGGACAATGGGTGTGGAGATGCTCCTTCAGGTAAACAGGTGTACATCATTCACATAGACGCATGCACATACATACACATAGACACTAACATGCATATATTCCACATATGGTACAGTCCCGTGTTGCTGATGTCAGTCTCTTTTCGAACATTACTGATGCTCTAATGTATGGTCACCTGAGCAAGCTGAAAAGTGGCCTTCCACTTGATTTGGAGCCCGTTTCCTTAATGGCCTCTCTCTTTCCAGATGTTGCAAGAGCGATTCCGCGAATTTGCCCGGGACACCGGCAACATTGGGCAGGAGCGTGTGGACACCGTCAACCACATGGCTGATGAGCTCATCAACTCCGGACATTCTGATGCCGCCACCATTGCTGAGTGGAAGGACGGTCTCAACGAGGCCTGGGCTGACCTCCTGGAACTCATCGACACGAGAACGCAGATCCTCGCCGCCTCTTATGAACTGCACAAATTTTACCATGATGCCAAGGAGATCTTTGGCCGGATACAGGACAAACACAAGAAGCTGCCTGAGGAGCTTGGGAGGGACCAGAACACGGTGGAAACCTTGCAGAGGATGCATACAACGTTCGAACACGACATTCAGGCCTTAGGGACACAGGTGTGCATGCTGAGACAGTATTTTTAGCACAGCCCCCTTAATGCAGGGGATCTGCGTGGTTTCAGGTGGTCAAGAAAGAAGATTGTGCATTTTATATGGGTTGCCAGCAGCTCTCCTTTGTTTTCTGGTCTTCTAGGGTGGTCCCCCATGGCTGCCTACCAACCTCAATCTACTTTTAGCTACTCCTACCTACCTGCCTTCTTACAATTAGCTAAGGGGGACCACCAGCTTCCTCCCCCGTAGTCTCAGTGCTGCCCTTGTGGAGCTTGGCAGAGAGGAGGCCGCCCCTGCTGTTAGGGAGAATGAGACAGTGCTTCGGATGGCAGATGCTGGGAGTTGGGTAGTGGTGGTAAGGTGTTGGAGGGAACAGCTGTGCGTATGTGCCACCTAAGCTGGTTTGTCGCCCTCTGTTCCTGTGTTCAGGTAAGATTCATTAGTCAATCTGATTGGCTTCCGTACGTGGAATTGGGCTAGTGCCATCTTGTCCTTTGCCTCAGGCAGTAAAATGACTTGGGCTGGTTTTGGTAGCCCATATGTCTTGAAGCTTATCTTCGCAGTCATAAGGGCCAGGAACTTGGCGTTTGGTTCTTGTTTTGAAATAAGAAGCCATGGTGGTCAGGGAGCTGAATTCTGTACCCACTGCCACAACCCTGCAGCATTGCTCATCTCCCAGGTTTTGCAGCCTAGATGCAGCCCTGGCTGTAATTCCATGGCAGGCCTTCCAACAATCGCGTTGGTTGATGGGGGTTCCTCTTTCTTCCCTCGCCAGGTAAGGCAACTGCAAGAAGATGCCGCCCGCCTCCAGTCTGCTTATGCTGGAGACAAGGCCGACGATATCCAAAGGCGTGAAAATGAGGTTTTGGAAGCGTGGAAGACCTTGCTCGATGCCTGCGAGGGACGCAGGGTCAGGCTAGTAGACACCGGGGACAAATTCCGCTTCTTCAGCATGGTCCGAGACCTCATGCTTTGGATGGAGGATGTCATTCGTCAGATCGAAGCCCAAGAGAAGCCTAGGTAATGTGCAGGGCCGGATGTAGGTTTGATGAGGCCCTAAGCTACTGAAGGTAATGGGGCCCTTTATATGTCCAGCTGTCCTTTGTCAACAACCAATTGCCACTGTTTTTTTGTGTTGAATATATGCTATATGGTAATTTATGGGCCTAATCGGTATCTAAAGCCATTTGCACATGCAGAATGTAGGCACCCTTTATATAGAAATGAGCAAACCAGTGATATCTTAGGGAGCAGGCTAGAAGGGGGGGCCCATTACTTACATCATAGGAGCCTACACAACACAAAACACTGTTGCTGTATGAAGTTTTTGTTTTATTTGTTTTTTATCTTATATTTTGGAAATGTACATCCAGGTGTTTTTTCTTTACATTTTTGGGGGGGGGGGCCAAGAGAGTGGGGCCCTAAGCTATAGCTTGTTTAGCTTATATGTAAATCCGGCACTGGTAATATGGAACAACAAGCCAAATGTTTCGTGCTAGGCCTCTCGCTGCGTCCGTGTGGCTGTTGCTGGTGAGGCCTACCAAGCATTCTTGAAGCATAATGTTGGGACTGAACTGGACTCAGGAGGCTTGAGTTCCGATCCGTTCTCAGCCAGCAACACACTTGGCTGCTAACTCTCCACCTCAGTCTTCCTGTCTGTAAAATGGTTATGAGCCCCACCTACGGGTGGAGGTGGCACAACTGAGGATCACAGGCTTACTGCCTCAGTGAGAACTAGGTTTCAGTTTCTGTTAGCCGTGGACCGCAAAAGCATTTAATAAACCGAGTGTGTGGCTTTCTGAACCAGCGACGTTTTGTTTCAGGGATGTTTCCTCCGTAGAATTGCTGATGAACAATCACCAGGGAATCAAAGCAGAAATAGATGCCCGTAACGACAGCTTTACGACTTGCATTGAGCTGGGCAAATCGTTGCTGGCGAGGAAACACTATGCGTCAGAAGAGGTACAGTGTGCTTGCTCTCTGCAACTATGCAGGAGTGGTGGGTAAGGATCACCGTTTCAGACCTAAGGACCATCTATATTAATTGAATCTAGGTTTTGTTATGTATCTTGACTTCACCAAAGCATTCCCTTCTGTTGACCCTACTGAATAGACTCTATCTATCCTGGTGATCTAATGTATCCTATTTCATTGATCTAATTTATCCTATCCCATCAATCTAATCTGTATCCTGACTTCCTAATATAATCGATCCCTTTTTATTACTCCATCCTAGCTATTGTGTACTGTCCTATCTAATATGTCATACCTATACTATTTTATTCTATCTAATTAATCCTACCGTTTCTATCTCTATCGCTCTGTCCCATCAAAAAAAAATTTTTTTCCTTCAGTAGCACCTTAAAGACCAACTTGGTTTTTATTTTGGTTTGAGCTCTCGTGTGCATGCACACTTCTTCAGATACTTCTTCAGTATCTGAAGAAGTGTGCATGCACACGAAAGCTCATACCAAAATAAAAACCAAGTTGGTCTTTAAGGTGCTACTGAAGGACTTTTTTTATTTTGCTTTGACTCAGACCAACACGGCTACCTACCTGTAACTAGAGCTCTGTCCCATCTTATCTTATCTAATCAATTTACACACCAACTCTGCTCATACACGCTACTGAAGCATTCTTATTGTGCTCCTCCCCTCCTTCTCTTCCACAGACAAAACAAACCAGAGTCTATTGTCACATCATCCCAAACCAGGGCTCATGTTGTTTCCCCACCCCCACCCTCCCAACAAGCCCCCTCCCCTGCCAGACCCAGTGGACACTGTCCACCAGTGACAAGCAAGAAGTCTGGATGTGAAACACAGAGCCTGCTTTTCCTAACTTGCTCCCAGATGCCAGGTGCAGCTCTGTTAAAGTCAAATATAAGACAGAAAAAGAAGAAGAAGAAGCCTGTAGTACATTGATAACGTTCCATTCTTTTTTTCCTTCCAGATCAAGGAAAAGCTATTGCAGCTCACAGAGAAGAGAAAAGAAATGATTGACAAATGGGAAGACAGATGGGAGTGGCTGAGACTGAGTAAGACCCTCCCTTTGTATGTCTTATTAGAGCAATGAGATCTCGTGCAGTATTTTTAAGCTAGCAGTCTTTCCTGAGTTTTGTCAGCATTTTTAAATATACGGCCAGGAGTGTATGCATTTGCCATTGTTGCAAAGCTGGCGATGTGAACACCGAAGACATATGGGAAGCACAAAGCCAGCCACTTAAAAGCCACCTTTGCAATTAAGCAGTATATAAATTAATAAACAACAACAATCATCATCATACAGAATGGGAGACTGAAACAAAGGGGCGTATCAGTAGGGTTAAGGGAACCCAAAGGCTTGCAGAGATACAACCAAGGGGGAGAACTGTAAGAGGAAAGAACCCAAAACAGCCAGTGTGTGGGGTGGGGTGTGGGCATGCTCAGAAGCCATAGAGTGCTAACTTGAGTGTTGGAGGAGTAGGAAAAAGTTGAAAGCCAGCACCCTCCGTATGGTGATGAATTCCAGCTCCCATCAGCCCCAGCCAGACTGTCCACTGGTCAAGGGTTGTTGGGTACCCAACAATAAATTGAGAGCTATAGGTTCTCCACCCCTGGTCTAGATACATGGAGTGTCCATTCAACGCAACATGGGACCTTAGGGTGAAGGACAGATCATTGATGATTTCTTGCTTCCTTTGTCCACCATGGGCATGTCCCTGGGTGAAAATATATTGATGACTCTTTAGGACAGGCATGTCCAACAGGTAGATTGTGATCTACCAGTAGATCACTGGATGTCTGTGGTAGATCACTGCTAGATCACTGGCACCCCTAAAAAAAGCTCACCCAAAATTTTCCTCCTCCCTAAAAAAAGCTGAACTATGACCTGAAGCCCGAAACAAAAATGGGCCTCCTTCCCTCCTAAAAGAAGCTCAACAAGTTTGACCTAAACCCCAAAAAACAGGGCTTCCCTTCCTTAAAAAAACTCAACAGCTTTGACCTGAACTCCCCAAAAGGGGGTAGATCACTCCCAGTTTTAACTCTGTGAGTAGATCACAGTCTCTTGGGAGTTGGCCACCCCTGCTTTAGGACATTCTCAAAGGATTGGTTTAGTACCGCCCTGATGAAACAGGGCCCCCCAAGAGCTAGGAGAAAGGTCTTTAAGAGAGTGCCTGCCTTAAGAGGCTAGGCCTATCATTGCACAGTGCTTGCCGGCCCTGAGTACCTGACGTTTCTGCCTTTCACTTAGTTTTGGAAGTGCACCAGTTTTCAAGGGACGCCAGCGTCGCCGAAGCCTGGCTGCTGGGGCAGGAGCCGTACCTGTCAAGCCGCGAGATCGGGCAAAGCGTGGACGAAGTGGAGAAGCTTATCAAGAGGCACGAAGCGTTCGAAAAGTCCGCTGCAACTTGGGACGAGAGATTTTCGGCGCTTGAAAGACTTACTACGGTGAGTCGCGGGAGCCATTCCAGGGATGCGTGCGCGCACGCATGATGGCTTTGTTCTAGCTCCAGTTACTGGGAGTCACAGAGCTAATACATTACAGAGGCCTCGGTCCAGTATACCTGAAGGAGCGTCTCCACCCCCATCATTCTGCCCGGACACTGAGGGCCAGCGCCGAGAGCCTCCTGGCGGTTCCCTCGCTACGAGAAGCCAAGTTACAGGGAACCAGGCAGAGGGCCTTCTCGGTAGTGGCACCTGCCCTGTGGAACGCCCTCCCACCAGATGTCAAAGAGAAAAACAACTACCAGACTTCTAGAAGACACATGAAGGCAGCCCTGTTTAGGGAAGCTTTTAATGTTTAACAGACTATAGTATTTTAATATTTTGTTGGAAGCCACCCAGAATAAATAATAAATTATTACAGTGGTACCTCGCAAGACAAATTTAATTCGTTCCGCGAGTCAATTCATTTTGCGAAAAATTCGTCTTGCACATTGCGGTTTCCCATAGGAATGCATTGAAATTTCTTTTTTTGCCCATAGGAACGCATTAATAAAATTTCAATGCATTCCTATGGGAAACCGTGATTCGCAAGACGAATTTTTCGCAAAATGAATTAGTCTTGTGAGTCACCATCAGATCGCAAGAAGCATTCATCTTGCGAAAAATTCGTCTTGCAGGGCATTCGTCTTACGAGGTACCACTGTATTGTTGTTGTTGTTGTTGTTGTTATACAGGTAAATTTTGATTCTGGTAGAAGTAAACTGAATGATTTCCTGTTTTCTGGGGGCAGGGGGGGGATAGTTCAACTCCCCCCCCCCCTGAGCCAATCCAATCCAACAGCTAATCAGGTTCTTGCAGGAGTGGCATGTTGAGGAAGCTAACAAGGAACTAAGATAGCCAATGTTTCTGAGAACGGAGGGACCCCTAAAGTTGCACTGTTTATTCTCTGCTCCCCAGTTGGAATTGTTGGAAGTACGTCGACAGCAAGAAGAGGAAGAGAGGAAGAGGCAGCCTCCTTCTCCGGAGCCAAGCCCCAAGACCGGAGAAGAGTCTCAGCAATGGTAAGTGGCAGGGCCGGATTTAGACTTGATGAGGCCCTAAGCTACTGAAGGCAATGGGGCCCTTTATATGCCCAGCTGTCCTTTATCAACAACAAATTGTCACTGTTTTTTTGTGTTGAATATATGCTATATGGTCATTTATGGACCTATTAGGTATCTAAAGCCATTTGCACATGTTGCCATGCAACCAGTCCATGCCAAATGTAGGTACCCTACATATTGAAATGAGCAAACCAGTGATATTTTAGGGAGCAGGCTAGCAGGCGGGGCCCATGACTTACATCATAGGAGCCTACGCAACACAAAACTCTGTTGCTGTTTGCAGGTTTTATTTTATTTGGTTTTTTTATCTTATATTTTGGAAATGTACATCCAGTGTTTTTTTCCTCTAAATTTTTTGGGGGGGCCTAAGAGAGTGGGGCCCTAAGCTATAGCTTGTTTAGCTTATATGTAAATCCGGCACTGGTAAGCGGCAACATTGGGTAGTCCAGAGAAGGTATCAGAAGTCTTTTTTTTTATTTCCTCTGTTGCAATCTTCCAAGGGCCAGAGGCAAAAGTGGGCAAGGAAACACACGCTCACACAGACCTCTCTATCCTCCACCCCAGGTATTCTTGGAGTTCAAGGACATGTTCCAGCCACGAAAAAAATACTCAGGGTACAATGCAGGGGGCAGTGAGGGGAGAGTTTGGCAGGCCAGGTATAGAGGCCATATTCAGCCCCTGGGTCTGAGGCTCCGCACGCCTGCTCTAAAGCAGGAAACTGAAAATGAAGAGCATATGTAGTTTCCTAGCTTTGCATGTGAGTTCAGAGCCAAGGCTTGTGAGCCCTGGAAGTTTTCCTCTTGGCTTGCAGGTCGTGGTTCATTTGGCCGTACAGCCAGGATGGGAGATGCAGAGGAGGGAATCAGCTTGCGCACAAGTTGATTTGTCTAGCGTTGGCTTCTGGCCAGGCTTATGTCCAATCAGCTACAGTGTTTCTCAGCCCCCAGATGTTTTTGGACTACATCTCCCATCATCCCTGACCTGCTAGCTAGGCATGATGGGAGTTGTAGTCCAATAACAGCTGAGGACCCACGTTTGAGAAACATAACTATAACCTATCAACACTGTTATGGTTTATGGGCACAACCCACATGCCATATGCCCTCCCTCCACATAAGGTCTGGATTGTGGCAACATGGGAACGGGCCTTTTCATTGGTGGCTCCCTGCTTGTGGAACGCCAGATGCCCTCATTATATATCCTTAGGCCAGCGTTTCTCAACCGCTGTTCCGCGGCACAGTACTGTGCCGCGGGACGCTGGTTGGTGTGCCGGGAGACGCTGGCGACGAGAAGGGCGATTTGCTGCCCTGTCACGTGACTGGCGGCCGCCATTAGGGGCGCTGACCCGCCGGAAAGGAAGCCGGCCGGGTCACGACGGGGGCGGGGCGAGCGCAGCTCTCAACAGCCACCACCGCGGCTGTTTGTCTCGCTCTCGCTCCTCTTGCTGGCGGCGCCCGGGAGTTTTTTGGTCGGCGCGGGAGTGAGCGGCCTCTTCGGCAAGGAGTCCTGCAGAAGGTGAGGTGCTCTTCTTGCTAGCCCAGGGGTTGGCAACCCGCGGCTCCGGAGCCGCATGTGGGAGCCTCAAAAGGGAGCCTCACCAAGAAGCCCCAGCCCACACAGACAGGGACCGATCGGAGGTCGGTCCGTCGTTTGTTCCCTTCCGCTGCAGAAACTCCGCCGCCGGGGCTGCGCGCACGGGGAGAAGGCGGCGAGTGGCTTCGCCAAGGACATAATGCAGAACAGACCCGCAAAGGAACCCCTCAACAGTCTTTTGCCATTAAACTCCAACTTTTACACCATGCACTTTTTGCACCTGTGTGTGTAATGATTACGTCTCCCCTCCAAACTAAACTAAATATAGGGCGGCACAGAGTTGGTGTGCCGCGGGATTTTTTTTCATAGAACAAGTGTGCCGTGGCCCAAAAAAGGTTGAGAAACACTGCCTTAGGCAACAAGCAGAACCAGCTCTTTGGCCAGATAATTGTGGCCTCCTTCAGTGGGTAGGGTATTTTCATAATGGTGATTTCTGCATATTTTGTTATATCCATCTAATTCTATTTCCCCATCTTTCATCACTTCAATGTGTATTATACTGTTGAATTTGCTTTAATACTGCCAGAGTTTTCAACTGTGCACAATTGTTTTCAATATACTCTACAAAAACTGTCCACTCCTCTTTCAATACCTGTTTTTCTTGCTCTCTTATTCTACTTGTTAGACCTGCTAACTGCATATTTTATCATCTTGAGTTGCCAGTCCTCCTTGCTAGGGACCTCCCTCACTTTCCATTTTTGGGCTAGCAAAATCCGAGCCACTGTTATTGCATACATAAGTTTTTCTGACTCCTGGGAACCTCTGCCTACACAATTCCTAACAGAAATGCTTCTGGGAGTGTTGGGGGGGGGAGTTATTTTGAACTTATTTTCATCTCATTATAAATCATTTTCCAATATTCTTTAACTTTTTTTGCATGCCCACCATATATGAAAAAGGTTCCTTCTACTTCTTTACATTTCCAACACAAATCCGGTTCTGCATTATGCATCTTAGCCAATCTACTCGGATTTAAATACCATCTATGGATCATTTTCATATAATTCTCTTTCAGTGTGTAGCATACAGTAAATTTCAAATCATTCTTCCAAAGTTTCTCCCAGAGGTTTGATTCTACATTGTACCCTATATCCATTGCCCAGTGGGTCATTGACGCTTTAACCAGCTCATATTTTGTTTCCTATTCCAATAATAATTTATACATTTTAGACAGTAGTTTTTCCTTATTCAGCAACAGCTGTCTTTCAAATTGTGAGCTTTGGTCCAAAAAGCCATTTTTTCTTATCTAATTTAAACATATTGTACTGTAACCAATCAGTAACTTTGCCCCTTACTTCTTCCATTGGTTTCAATCTGGGTTCACTCCCTGAGAGATCCAACAAGTCTCTATAGGACCCCTACCATATATTCATGTTTATTCTCTTGATTGTCATTGCTTTGGTTGGCGACAACCATGGGGGTGTTTTTCTTTCCAACAAATTTTTATATTTCTCCCAGACTATGTACAAATTTCTCCTAATGACATGGTTTATGAAACTTTTATATATATTGGTTTTCCCATACCAGAGAAATGAATGCCAGCCAAATTCCATATAGTGGCCTTCCAGATCTAAAATATCTGCATCCTCCAATACGATCCATTCCCTTAGCCAACACAAGCAAGCTACCTCATAGTACAGTTGTCAGTCTGGCAGGGCAAAGCCCCCTCTTTCTTTTGTATCAGTCAAAATTTCATGTTTAATTTGTGGCTTTCCCCCCTGCTGGACAAATTTAGAAATATCTTTTTTCCATTCCTTGAGGCAACTTAGTTTATTAACGATCGGGATCGATTGGAATAAGAACATTTTAGGAAGCACATTCATTTTAATGGCTGAAATCCTACCTATCATAGGGAAAGCTTCATCCTTCCCCAAATCTCTTAACTCTTTTTAAATCTCTTTTCATAATTTAATATAACCATCTTGATATAAATTAAGATTTCTCACAGTCAGGCAGATCCCAAGATTTTTCACTCCCTTAACTATTTTTAAGCTACTCTCTGTTTCCCAAACCATTTTTGGTTGGCCACCCATGTTTCTGTATTTATTTTAAAGCTTTAAAATAGATTTTTCTGCTGTGTGTAATGCTAGTTTCAGTGCATGGGTTACCTAGTTATTGTCTCATGAGTTTTGTAAGAAGTCATAATACTAAGTTAATGAAATATAAACCCAGTGTCAGGTGGGCTCTAGGTAAAACACTCTCAGTTCATTGTGCACCAGTGAAATCCAACATGGCTGCCAAGGCACCCCCACAGGAAAGAAGTGTGTGCCCCCAGAATGTGTCACAGATGCTGGGCTTCTGCAGCTCTTCAGTGTGCCCGGATGCCCATAGCAATTGGCCTGGTCTACAGTGTTGCTCCTGTGCTTCTTTCCAATCACTTTCTCACTTTCTCTCTCTCTCTCTTTCCCAACAGGGACGGCACAAAAGGAGAGCAGGTATCCCAGAATGGTTTGCCACCAGACCAGGAATCTCCTCGGGTTAGTTACCGCTCCCAAACCTACCAAAACTACAAAAACTTTAGTGGCAGATGGACGGCTAGTGACCGGCCTCGTTCTGGACATTGAAAGATGCAAAGCGGTTTGCAGAAGGCCACGGGCTGCTTTTTCCTCCCCTGTTCCTCCTTGATTTGCCGGCCCTCCAAATTCCCTTTACTGCTTCTCTCCCACTGCAACCACACACCCCGCTGCATTGAGCTTGTGTTCAGTTGAGTCGCCATCACACCCAGCTTCTTGCTCCAGTGCCCATGTAGGCACCCTCTATTTCCTCAACTCTAAATCCTTTGAACGCCTTCAAGGCTCACCCCAACCCCACCCCACTCTGGTTGCACTGCGACTGTCTCAATGATCTTTTGTTGTGAGTTTTTCGTTTTGTTAATAGCTTTTGAGATTTCTGCCGCTAAAGCCGCCCGTTTGTGTGAGTAATTGAGATGTAATGAGATCTCATCGTTGTGGAAGACGAGAAATAGAGACCGACAGGTACGATGTCCCTAGCTGTACTAACAGTTTTGAGCCAGGAAGCCAGCCGTGATATTGGCAAATGCCTTCGTGCGCACGATCCAGTCCTATAGACAGAAAGCAATCGGCAGGTGTGGATATGTAAACTGGGGGTGTGGAATTCAGAGTCAGGGAGAACCATCTGCACCAAAAGAGCAGGCGTGGGGAACCTTTTTCATCCCAGGGGCCACACTACCCTCTGCACAACCTTATGAGGGCCGCATGCCCATGGTAAGCAGCCTGAGAGTTGAAAAGCAGGCAGGACCAGAGGGAGAAGTGGGTGGAGTAACAGATACAGCTGTTAGTACAGTGTGCTGGCTGCATCTCAGCCGTGCAAAAGTAAGACATTTCTCAACATGCATCCATAGTTCTCTGTCCTCTATCCAGGCAAGCAAGATTCGAGGCCAAACTCCAGCCAGGCAACAGCATTACAGGGCCACATTTTGGCTCTTAGGCCTGAGGTTCTCCACTCCTGACCTAGAAGTTAGTAAGTTGTTGAACATTCCAAGCAGTGTGAACCCAGGAACCGCCAATAAAGCTTAAACGGAAGGATGCTACAAAATTAGTAGTCAGTGTGATCTTACTGTCTCGGCAACTTGTTCCAGTGTTCCTCTTCCCTAGCCAGTGAGTTGGTTATTTGGTGCCTAAACCCCAATTGAAAACCACGGGACTCTCTTAGTCCTTTTAAAATAGGGCCTGGTGGGGGTGGGGAGAGAGAAATCCATGCAGATCATGTGAGGCTGAACACAGGACAACCCTCTTCACCTCAGGTGCAGGAGCAGGTCTTCTTCACAGCATCTTTTGGGCTGCCCTCCTGAACACAGTTACTAGGGAGCAAGCCTTCTTGCACTCAGTGGGATTTAATTTCCAAGGAGGCATGTTTAGGATTGCAATCCCCCCCCAAAAAATTGCCAATGGGCCATTAAAACTGTGCAGTTTTAATAGTGTGAGCATCCCTTGTTCCTGTTGCTGGGACTATTTGTTTCCAGGTTTCCCCCTTTTCCAAGTAAGTTAAGCCCCGGGGGGAAGAGGGAACTTGAACATCTGCCTTCCCCATCCCTCCTATCATTGCCTCTGCAAGGCACATGTACGTCTACCGGGAAAGGAAGCCTCTTCATTTTGATATGCTCACCTGTCACGCACAGATAAAGAGGATGCTCGCTTTTCCCATGCACTAGCCAGCAACATTCTACCTGAGGCACATGGGGAGTGGGATGCGGCCCCCTTGATGCCCAGCTTGTTTTTCATCCCACAGCAGGAGTGGGGACACTTTCCATCCGAGAGCAACATTCCCTTCCGGCTGGGGAACAGAGGCACTTGCCAGCGGTGGGAGGAGCCAGAGGCTAAAGTGGGTGGGGCAATGAGTGAACATTTTACCTCTGCACAGTAGGCTAATTTCTACATTCTCTCTCACACGCATACACACCTCTCTGCCCTCCACCCAGGGAAGCAAAAGGCATTGCCAGAGTTCAAGGACAAATTCCAGCTAGGCACCAACACTTGGTCATGCTGGGTCTAAGATTCTCCCCCCACCCTACTAGGCTGCAGAGGCAATGGCTCTTTCCATGACTTCAGCCCTTCGCATTCCTAGAAGTGTAAGGGGGGAAAGGGGGGGAATAGGAAAACGTGTTAATAGTGAAGGGAAACAGAAGGTGCATCCTCCTTGTTTGTTTAATTATTCGATTTCTACCTCCACCTTTCCTCCAAAGTAGCATACATGATTCTCTTTCCCTTCCTCCCCTTTTAATCCTCCGAACAGCCCTTTGAGGTTGCACTAGGGGCTGATTCATAGCCCATATCTGAAACCTCTGCTCACTGACTCTCAAACCAGGGGTGGAGAAACCTGTGTCTTCTGCAGATTTTGCTAGACTCTGCGTCCCATCGCTCCGACCATTGCCTGTGCTGGTTAAGGTTGACGATGGGAGCTGGAGTCTTAACAGCACCTTGGACAGCTGCAGGTTCACACACCCCTGTTCTCATGCCCCCCACGAAAGGAGAAGTGCAGGTTAGGGAAGAGGAAAGGAACCCTTAACAAGTGTGAATCTGCTATTACACGTTTCCGGTTTTATTACATTTGTATCCCACACAAGGAACTCAGCCTTGAGGTAGATTAGACTGAGAGGTACTACTCAGTTACCTTCTCGGTTGAGTGGGGATCTTAATTTGGGCTCCGTAGATCCAAGTGTCTACCCTCTAGCCCAGGCTTAGCCAGATGTTGTTGATCAACAGCTCCCACCATCCCTGATCGTAGCAGGGGCTCATGGGAGTTTGAGCCCATCAGTATCTAGAGGGCACCACATTGACTACACCTGCTCTAGACACTTCCATTCTGTGTGAAGGTGGAGAACAGAGGGTGGTGACCATAGTATCAAATCACAGATTTTTGGGTGGTGGTAGGGTGGCAGATACGTCATCTGGGTACATTTATGCTACAAATTTAAACTGAATTAACAACATTCTTCTTTCCAAGGAATTCTGGGGAATGTAGTTCCGTGAGGGGCTAAGGCAGTAGTGGAGGCTGTAGCAGAGACTTTTTGGGATTTTTTTGGGGGGGGGGAGAATTAATGACAGTTGAATTGGTATCTACTGTGAGTCTATCTGCTGCTACTGTAGGAGGAGAAAGGTGAGGTGATTGAAGCCCGCAGTGAAACCCAGGGTTCACCTGGCAATCTTCACCTCTGAATTAGGACCATCAATCCACATGAAAAGACACATTGAAAGAGTAGAGAAATTCCACACTTTTAAAGAAGGGTAGGGTTGCCAGACTCAATAGAGGACAGGACTTCTGTGCCTTTAATTGCCCTGCTCTCTTTTGAGTCTGGAAACCTTAAAGAGAAACCAGCAGACCCTTTGTTTAATTTCCAAGTCTGGCAACCCTAAAGAAGGGGGAGAATCCTCTTTAACCTCCCTTGATTGTGGGCAGCGATAAAGATTGCTAAACATGCGCTCTGGGGTTGCAACTTCAAATTCAGTAATTTTGGACAAAGGTGGCATTAAGAAGACTTTGTTTACATAAACTTGGATTGTAGCATAGTCGACAGGTGGTTGCCTCAGCTGATAAAGGTAAAGAATAATTGGCCTTTGTTAGACTTCTCCAAATTTATTTGTAGTTTTGCCCATTTTTCAATATGGCCTTGGTTTCCTCCCATGAAGAATTTCTGATGCAATCTTTACCACCTGTATAAGGGTTAGTTAGTTAGTTAGTTATTAACCTTTAGAATTAGCAAACCACACCTGATAAATATGGTTTCCCTTTGCTGAGCCTCCCGAGTCTACATTAAGGTGTACCAGTTATCAGTTTAGCTTCTCAAAGTGTACCTGGCAACATTTGTGAGGAGTGAAAAGGCTAGGATTTTATTCTTCCATGCAACCATGTCTTTCTTCATTATCATACATGTCTCTCTCTCTTCCCCCCCCTCCCCCCACGGCCAGGATATCACCATATAACTTCGTAATTAATGCTCTTTAGATTTCCTTATAGCAATGTGTTGACATGTTTTGGTGCTTCCCTTACACCAGTTCTAGGTTGCTGCCCCTCAAAGTGCATTAAACCCCGCAGGAACCAGAGGTGCCTTTTTGACCCTTGGCCAGGCAAAGGGACTGTTCCAAACCTGTTCTATCCTGTAGCCAAAAATGCCTAAGGGATGCTCAGTTTCCTCATATAATGGCAACATAGAGCTCTAGCATTCAGGGAAAAACTGGAGGAAAAGATGCCTCAAACCTGAATCCCAGGCAGCAAAAGGACACTGCAGTCCTCTCTGTTAATAGCTGCCTCAATTTTTTGGGTTCCGAATAATTGTGGCATTTCACAGAAGAATGTGTGGATTGTCATTCCCTTACGCAGATCCCTTGATTCCTCATCTAATAGTACAGAGGCTCAAGGAGGTGGAAGATTGAATGTAGACCTTGATTCATGCACTTTGAAAAGCAAACTCGGGGGAGCGGGGATGAGTTTCATGTTGCGTCCCTCGCTGCTGTGTTGCATCTTACAGTCAGGATTTAAATACCTCAAGAATCAGCTAACCACTCAGCTGACTTGCAGTTAACCTTCCAATGATGACAACGTGTATTCATAACATGCTTGTGTTTATCTGTTGTTGTTGTTGTTGTTAACCATTGTCACCCATGGTGTTTTGTCTGCATGCTCAAAGCATGTTACCATTAAAGTTTTGTTTAGCTCTTATTCTTTCCCCCCGTGTCACCATGCACCATTTGCATACATGCTTGTTATTATTATTGTTGTTGTTGTTGTTGTTATTCTGTTCATTGCGGAAACCTTTTCTGAAAGCAGGCTGCAAAAATACTGAAAAGCAACCCGACAGCTTTGTTCATAATCTTAACAAGATGGCCGTGCTGCAGCGAGCTAAAGGCAAATCCACAGCAGTCTTCGCTTGCATGAGCACAAGTGCCTTCCCTATGCTTTTTTCCCTAGTCTCTGCCAGCACAGGCCATAGCTGCCAAGTCTCCCGTATTCCACAGGAAAACTCTGTTTTTCCAGCTGTTCCTAGCTGAAAAAACAGATTTTTTTGTTTCCCCCCGGTTTATTCTGGCGCGGCGGGCATTTTGAAACTGGGCGGAGCATGCCCAGAAGTGACTTTTGATGCTGCTCTGCCCAGTTCCAAAATGGCTGCAGTGCGACGTCTGGCGCGGCAGCCATTTTGGAACTGGGCAAAGCAGCATCAAAAGTCACTTCTGGGCATGCTCCGCCCAGTTCCAAAATGGCGGCAGCGCTACTTCCGGTCTGCTACTTCCAGCCCTTATTTCTCCGACAGCAACTTGGCAGGTATGGCACAGGCAAGCAAGCCCTGGGAAACCCAGGAGCCGGATGAGCAGCCATGGAAGTTGCCAGAAACAGGCAAGAATACAGAGGCTGTGTGCCTGGCTCTCAGGTTTCCCTTGGACTTGACCCACCTGTACTGCTGGGAAGGTGGCATTACCACAATGTAATATTGGTGGCCTGGTTTGCATATAGAGTTGATTCTCCACTCCACAAAATTCCTTTATTTTTCCCAGTTGGTGGAATCTGAACAGGGGAGCTTCCACCAGTGGAGCCTGGTCCTTTTTGGTAAATTGGGCACTGCCCCACCAACCTTGGTCTGCCCTGCCAGTCCCAAGGGGCACCAGCCCCTGCTGGCTCCCACAAGTCTCTCTTTTTACATTCCCTGCTCTAATGCAGTATATTCTCTGCCAGCCTTTCCCAACCATTGTGCCTGCCAGATCACTTGGACTATGACTCCCATCAGCCCTAGTCAGCATGGCGATGGTCCGAACCATCTGGAGGGCACCAGGTTGGGAAAGCATGCTCTATACCTAGAGACCTCTGACTTAACACCTCTTGCCCATTCATTCAAAACCTCCAAAGAAACGAATTCAAGTGTCTCTACCATGGAAACTCTTGTTCCATTGTTTGATTTCTCTTTTACTAATCCTAGGAAGTTCCCCCTAATTTTTGAGGAAAGCCTGCTTTCTCCGGATTTCTCATCCCCAAGTGAGAGTAATCATAAAAAAACCCCACAAAACTAAGAGTTAACATGGGGGGGAGGGGAGTTACGCACATTTAATTTAGTTCAGGATTTGGGTTCCCTCCTGGGACAATAAGTTATTTCATAAGAGGCGGGGTTGATACTGTGCCAGCAAAACTTGACCATTGGAGCCTGAACTGGTTCTTGGTTCAAAGGATTGGGGCTGTAAAAATAAAATAAAAAAGGCTCTGGGTAGCTTGCAGTGCAATCCTGTAAAGGTCTACTCAGAAGTAAGCCCCATGGAGTCCACTAGTTCCTATTTCCATATAAGAGAGTATAGGACTGCAGCCTTAGAAAAGAGCAGAATCTGATGCATATTTATCCAGCTGTAAATCCCATTGTTCCCCGTGAAGTTGAGTTCACTAGGAGTAGGATTGTGGCTGAAAGCTGGGAGGGAATGGGTGCACTGAGGCTCCCAAAGGAGGGAGTTTCAAACTCGGGTGCCACTACCGAGAAGGCCCATGGATGACTGGAGGCCTTTAGCATTTGGCCAACATACTGGAATGGGAGTCAATGGTACCAGCCACCTTTCCCAAGAATCAGCCCAAACAGTTGTAGCAAAAGTGGAAGATGTACAGCTTGCTGCGTAATAATTCTGCTTCTGAATTGTCTGAATCCTGGCTGGAGCAGCAAAAGTGTCTTAATTACTGTGTCCTTGGCGAATCCTTGCTTGTCCTCAATGTAAAAAAAAAAAAATATTATTTATTTTCTTTAAAAATGGCGCATAGTGTTTGTAATCTACTACTAGAGCATTGAGCGGTGCTGGGCTTTAGTAACTTGCTAATAACCACAATCCCCCTACACTCCTCCGTGGGCTGCTACCAGTGGCTTTTCTGCAGC
Source organism: Zootoca vivipara (assembly GCF_965207765.1). Lineage (NCBI taxonomy): Eukaryota > Metazoa > Chordata > Lepidosauria > Squamata > Lacertidae > Zootoca > Zootoca vivipara. The sequence continues at coordinate 108,391,129 of NC_142586.1, forward strand.
ACAGAATTCCAAGTCCCGACTCCTTTAATCAATGTTATCCGTCCCGCCTGGGACAGAGCCACTGTTGCGAAAGATTAAAGTTTCAGGATTCCGGTTGTAAATGATTTGGGTGATGAAATGGCTGCTGAAGACTTCAAGGATCTGCCCAGCCAGAGCTGGCCCCGCTAGGCATCTCAGTTACAGTACAGCAGGCAACGAGACCGGCAAGGCGAGAGAGAGATGGCCAAGGCCTTGGTTCTGTCTTTGTCTTGGGGGTAAATAGACGTGTGGAGTTGAGTGGTTGTAGTGTTTTCCTGGCTCCTTTGACACCCAATCCGATCCACCTGATTCCAAAGTCCCGACGATAAGAGACTTTGAGAGTAATTAACGTTTTAACTGTCAACCCTGCCTCGTTCCACCTTCCTCTCCCCTCTAAACCTGCCTGTCTTTGACGATCCAAGTTCTTCTAACTAGGACGGGGGACGTGATGAAATTGCATGCTGCCTTTGGATACCCCCCACCAATTTCTGCATGTTGTCTTCTGATTATGTTGTCACCTTGGGGGTGGCTGTGCTGGAGTGGGGGAATTTGCAGGTGGGTTCGGGTCACATCGGGGTGCTTCTGTGAATGCCGTTAGCAGTACTCTTTTCACTGGCTTAATGCATCAATAGGGTTACTGTACAGTAACGTTATAGATGCATTGAAAGGCAGCTTACGTGAATCAGTTGGATTTCCCTCCCTTTTTTTACGACCTTTCTGAACAAACGTGAGATTCTTACTGTTGCAATATTGGAACAGTCGAAAACGCTTGCAGTTGACGAGTGCGGCCACAATCCTGGGCCCAGTTTCTTTCTCCCAGTTATGGAACGGCAAAGAATTGCGTCCTCTATAGCCTCCTAATAGAGAAGTCCTTGTTGCATGTGCAGTTTGCCTTTGGCTCAGTCATGGCACTTTAAGGACTTGATCAGCAAAGCCAAGAGCGGTAAAACTCTCACAGATGGGTTACCCTCTCCCTTTCTCCTGTTCCTTTTTACCTCTATCAATTGGGTACTAATCTAATGATACCGTTCTAATTCCTCCAGCCCTCTGTTTCTTCAATGGGGAGGGGGGCGAGCGTAGTTTTACTGGAACCCCCGAGGCTTTTGTACACAGCGTGGGGCCAAGCCTTGCAAACAGAACATTTAAGATGTTCTTTGGTTAAACGGGGAAAGTGCTGCGTGCAACAGCCTTGCCGCCAGACAGAGGCTTACGTGTCCCGCTCTTGTTTCTTAGATGGGAGAGTCGAGGGAAGCCAACGAAATGGTCAACGGAGCAGCGGACCAGAGGACAAGCTCCAAGGAGACGAGTCCCGTTCCTTCGCCCACGGCCGACCGCAAAGCCAAGGCTGGCCTCCAGGCCCAGACAGCCGCCACCCTCCCAGCCAAAACGCAAGAAGCGCCTTCCACTCTGCTGGAGGGCTTCTTGCATCGCAAACACGAATGGGAGTCACACAACAAGAAGGCTTCAAACAGGTTTGTTAGGTTCGCTCCATGCTTTTCCACCACCTCTGGAGGATCCCCAGAGCTCCAGTATGCTATTCCTTCATTGTATGCAGGGGGGGAGTCATTGCCGCCTCATCACTGGATTTCCCCCCCCCCGAGATTCCCCTTTATCCTTCCCCCACCCCTATTTCCTTATTTCCTACCAAGCTCTTGTTATAGTCTGTCACCACTAAGGCTTCTGGTCCCAGACCCCCCGGTTCCCAATACCATTCTTACTTGCTCAAAGGGCGAGGGCTGCCCCCTCCAAATTCCTTTTCTCCTCTCCTCTTCCTTTGGACGCTGCTTTAGAGGGCTCTGTCCCGCTCTGCACTGTGGCCAGGCTCCACGGGGGTGTAGGACAAGGTGAGGTTCGAGCTGGAGGCAGGGTTCAGGCTGTGCTCGGGGGAGCCCAGGCCCCTGAAGTCGCCCCAGCAAGGAACGAGCTGAAACGAGGGGCTGTGCCCCTGCTCACTCCGCCCGCCAGCACCCCCTGTTCCGCATGCAACTACTAAGCTTGCTACTCCCCTTCCCAACCCTGTTTCTCTTTTCTGTTCCACGGTCCCACTTTGCGCCCCTGTTTTCACCGCCACCCCATGCCTGTGCCTCCTCACCTCTCCTTCTGTGCAACCTCCCTTGCACACAGACCACCACCATCGCCCCCACGGAAATCTCCTGCGTCTTCCTCCTCCCATATATTGCAACTTCTGAGTATCCACCTCGTGGTCCCTGTTCCTGCTTCCTGCTCATTCTGCAAGCAGGGTGGAATGCGTCCCAAAAATCCCTCTGCTCTCCTGCATTTCTCGGCTTTCCTCTTTCTGACTCTTCCCGAAGCGAAGGGATTTCCTCCCTTAGCATTTTCACTTCCTCTCTGCGTGGCTGAAAGGAGAGGGGTGACCTCCAGCCACCCTGTCCTGATTTATTGCAGTGTCCCTCCTGCAAAGACTTACACAGACGGGGGAGCATTGCAGATTCCTGCTCACAAGGATTCACAGCCAAACTCAAAATGCCTCAAGGATTTTTGTTGTCAGGCGGCACATGCATAATATAAATAAGCTGAATTTATTTATCTGTTTTGATAGATTTGATTTTGGTCCCGTTCTATCTCAGACGCTTACAGCATCACACACTCTCTTCCCCCCCCCCCTGGTTTTGCTGGCTATTTTCATCTTCAAATGTAGAGGTTTTAACTGGATTGGTGGTTTTCATTGCATCCTGTTAGTTCCATAACAGAATCCTTTTCGGATCGAAAAAGGCAAGATAGAAATAACCATGTAAACAATGCTGAATAAATTATGCATCCAAGTTGATAGCTTTCAGACTTGACAGCTTCCCCTCTGAAAACACTCAGCATGTTTACTTCCAAATACTGCTGATACTTATCTACCCTCTCTCAAAATGTCAGCGGTGGGTACAGCAATATAGAAACATTTTAGAAAACCATTAGGCGCAGCACATAAAATCATTAAAAGGCAAAACCCCTAATGGCATAGCATTGAGAAATCTCTTCTGTTTTGCAGACAACCTGTTCTCTCTGTCTCCCTCTCCCTTTTATAACAGAGCTGTGTCATGCAAACTCCATGTTTTATCTTCTCGCAGAAAAAGAGCTTTGATTTGCTTATGCAGTGCTACAGCATTAGAAAAGCAAGGAAGAAGCTGCGCTTATCCGTGACGGCGGCCTTAATGCTTCCCTTGTTATTTCATTTGTCTCCCAAGATCCTGGCATAACGTCTACTGTGTTATTAACAAGCAAGACATGGGCTTTTACAAAGATGCCAAGGCCGCTTCCTCGGGCATCCCCTACCACAACGAGATCCCCGTCAGCCTGAAAGAAGCGGCATGCGAAGTGGCGGTTGAATACAAGAAGAAAAAGCATGTGTTCAAGCTAAGGTAAGGCACCTCTTCCTGCGGGAGAAGGGACGGGGGAGAGAGAGAGACTTTTCCTTTTCCCCACAGAGATGGGAACTGATAGTTCCCAGGCTCCCTGCACCAGTGGTTTGCAGACATTATCCACACCCACCGATCTTCAGAGCAACTGCATTCACAGCATAACCCCTGGGTGCTGCAGATGACATGGCCCTCTAGAAATGTCCTGAGATCAGTTCATAGGGGATATCTGGGTTGGGCCTTGTTCTTTCCCTTTAATTCCTCTCTTAAGGACTTTAGAATCAGAATCGTAGAGTTAGAAGGGACCTTGGGGATCATCTAGTTCAGGCACCCCCAAACTGCGGCCCTCCAGATGTTTTGGCCTACAACTCCCATGATCCTTAGCCAACAGGACCAGTGGTCGGGGAAGATGGGAATTGTAGTCCAAAACATCTGGAGGGCCGAAGTTTGGGGATGCCTGATCTAATTCAACCCCCTGCAATACAGGACTATGCAACTGTCCTGTACGGGGATCGAACCTGCAACCTTGGTGTTAGCAGCAATACATTCTAACTAACTGATGTATCCAGGCTAAAGATCCTGACTGCTAGATCAGGCTGAAGACCCATCTAGCCCAGCATCCTGTTCTCACAGTTGACCAAAGAGATGGCTATCTCCCCACTTGTGATTCCCAACAGTTGTTATTCAGAGGCCTACTGCCTCCAACAGTGGACCTACTCAGAAAACATTCTCTTCCAAAACTTGATAGGCTTGGTAAACCCTTGAATTGTTTTGTTAGTGTATATCTACTTTTCTCAACCTTGGGTCCCCATAGGTCGCTGGACCGCAACTCCCATCATCCCTCACCTGCAGGACCAGTGGTCAGGGATGATGGGAGTTGTGGTCCAACAACATCTAGGGACCCAAGGGTGAGAAAGGCTGGCGTATATGGCTCTGGAATAGGACCTTGCTTTCCCCCCTGTCATCCCATGTTACCATGAAGATGTTACAAAGCTGCAAAGGACTGCAACCAGCAAATAGATTCAAGGTCCCAGAGTCACCAGGATCCCCTTTGCAATAGAACAAAAAGAGATTGCAAAAGGATCTCTTTTGGAAGGGCTTTGAAATGGCAAATGCAACTCAGTGTAAGGTAGCAAAGTAATATACACCGGGGCAAAAAAAACCTCATGTGGATGCTGCTTGTGGGCTTCCTCAACATGACCCGTGGTGTCCCTTCCAACTCTCCAATTCCATGATTTTATGTTCTGTTATCTTTAGCATCCCCACCACACCAGCCACTGGTTTGTCCCTTCAGCACCAGTACCTTTCGGGTCCTCGTTCTCCCCCTGCCCTCCCCGTTTGGCTTTCCGAGCACAAACAGCAACAGCTTGTCTCCCAAGCGGCAGGGCAGTCTAATCCTTCTTCAAAGGTTTCTAGTACGCTTCTCAAGTGTGCTTCTCTGTGTATCCCTTCTCCAGCACCTTGCATTAAATGCTTCAGTGTCGAAAATGGTTCAGCATTACCTTAGCCCTAAGAAGACAAGGCAAAGCAAGGAAACCTTATCTAAGCAGTTCACAAAAGCAGGGCAGAGCAACAGAGAGGCGCCCAACCCATAAGGGGGGGGGGAATTGACGCTTTCAGAAATTGTGAAGGTTCTTCATTGAAGCCAAAGAGAGTCCGAATGAGCAAGTATTTGTAGTTCTTGCATCCCATCATGTTCCCCTGCTGAATTGGAGCACAACATAAATGAACCCCTGTGTTGCAGACTTCAAACCATGATCCAAAAGAGGCAACATGTAGACCGACGAGTAAAGGGCAAAATATATGTCTTTATAAACTGCAGCAAAGCAATAGTCAGCTGTACAATCTATGTAACTAAATTCATCTAGTGAGACAGTGATCCAGATAATCACACTGTTTCGACATAGTCTTCTACTAGTCTTCTTTTGGAGCACAACGGCATTGGGACCTCCAATCAGCCCAGAATAAATGTGAAAGGTCCTCTGATGAGCACCTGATATTTGTTCCACTCTTTCAAGGAATTCAACATGCATCATCATATATAATTTTATTTTATAATGTGTAATTTTAAAACCGCTGGTTTTAATTTGGAAAAATGTTAGGCTAACTTTTTTTAAAAAAACAACTGATTTTATCAGTAATTTTAATGTGTATTTTATACTTTATGTAAACCACTTAGAGGTTTTGGTGATTAAGAGGTATATAAATCTTGTTAAATACATTTCAAGGGGAAGTAAAAATGTAAAAAATGAACAGTCCAGCCTCAGACATTCTAGTTCTGCACCAAGAAAACACCCCTGCCAGGTATGAGTGGAATAAATTTGTGCAAATTGGGAATAATTGCGTAATATATCCCACAAGTCTTGCTGTTTTGCATGATTTATTCTGGCTTTGTTCATCCAGAAGAGGAACTAGGAACACTGCAATGTACTGAAGCCTTACTCTCAAATTCCGAAGTGCTCAGTCACTGTTGCCCATGCACTTGAAAATACACCTTCAGAATCGTACAGTCTAGAACCGCACAAGTCCAGTTCACATGCAGTGCTAAACCATAGTTTAGCATTGCGTAGATGAGCCTGAACAAATTCAGTCAAAGCGTTGGACTTGTGCACTCCCCCATCTCCTCCCACCAGTCTGCTCTGGATCTCGACTCCCATCAGCTCTTGCCACCATGGACAATGGTCAGGGAGGGCCACCAGTTCCCCCCACCCCGGTGATCATAGGGTTATGTGCAAACATGACCAACCATCTTTTTTAAAAAATGAAAAAAAGAAGAATCTGGGGTTCACAGGAAGTTGAATTCTGCACAAAGCACCACCTTGTGTTCTTTCTCAGTGTCCACACAGAAGCATGTTCCAAGCCACAATCATGTAGGTGGAGCTTAAAAAAAGAAAGCAGTCTTCAGGCAGTGACAAAACACTGCAAATACAGGAGTGGGGGAGGCTGGTTTGTAAGAACAGAGAAAGCCACAACAATTGAAAGCAAGTCTTGGATTCTCCAAACATCCATGTCCTTCTGCCAAGTGCACAAATGTATAAACCGTTTGGAGGACCAACATCTCCCACAGGGACCTATCTGCCCACTGGGAGAGGACCATCTCTATGTCCTGCTGCCGCTAGATGCCTGGCTGGTGGTGAGGTGAGAGAAAATCTTCTTCGCCGTGGTGCCCAGGTTTTGGAACTCCTGCTGGAAGGATCCGCTTAACTCCCACCATCCCTTGCCCGTTGGCTATACTGGCCAACACTGGTGGGAGTTGTAGTCCCAGACATCTGGAGGGAACCAGGTTGGGGGAGACTGTTATAAGAGGCCCTTGGTGGGCTTCCTAGAGACATCTTATTCGCTACTATGGGAAATGGATGCTGGACCACATAGGCCAATGTCCAGATGTTTGGGACCATAACTCCCATCGTCCCTGGCCATTGGCCATGTTGGTTGCAGATGATGGGAAGTGGAGGCCACAATGTGGAGGCCACTACCTCGGTTTCCCCAACAGGCTCTTTTTATGTCCTTACTCAGGGGTAAACAAGCACATGAACTTTTCTCAGGCTGTGGTGTTATAGAGAGCAGTGCCTTGTAGGATCTTTCTGCAGAGTTCCAAAAATAATGCAGGAAGCATGTTGCATTTGCTTTCCTGGGACTGCCACAGTTGCCCAGCCTTGTGTGGCAGCTGGCATGCCAAAGGCAGTGGCAGGGCTCCACCCCCCAAATGGGAACACATGTGCCCCATTGGGATGGAGCACACAAGGACATGTCGGGATACGCACGGTGCCTCTAAAACTGGGGTGGGCAGTATGTCACCAACAATGAGCCTTTCGTGGGGTTACTGGTACAAAAAGAACGAGGTCCGCAGTTCCTGTTGCTCCCGATTGGTTGGCAAGAGCACCTTCTTTATCCTGATGTTGTCGTTCTGAATTTCAGGTTAACTGACGGCAATGAGTACCTCTTCCAAGCCAAAGACGATGTAAGTTTCTGTCCCTTGTTGGGTTCTTCTTCTTTTTCTAAAGTCATGTTGGTGCTACTGGTGTTCTGCTGTCACTGTCATCTCCTGAAGCCGCATTCTTCATAAAGCGATAGGACACCAAATCAGACAACTGGTCCATCAAACTCACTACTGTTGATACTGCTTGGCATTCCAGGGAAGGGGCCTCTTCCTGGCCCTCCCTGGAAATGCCAAAGATTGAACCCAGGACCTTTTGCATGCAAATTATGTGTGTTGAGCTGCAGCCCTTCCCCTTTTGATTTAATAATAATAAGAATGATAATAATAATTTTATTATTTATACCCCACCCATTTGACTAGATTTCCCCAGCCACTCTGGGCAGCTTCCAGGGAAATATAAAAACAATAAAATGCCAAGCATTAAAAACTTCCCAGTACAATGTTTACTGAAGTGTTTTCCAAACTTGTGGCTCCAGCTGTCTTTGGACTACCATTTCCCACCATTTCCGACCACTGGACCTGCTAGCTACGGATGATGGGAGTTGTAGTCCAGGAAGAGCTGAAGACCTAAATTTGGGAAACCCTGGTCTGCTGGCTGGCAGGCACCTTCACTCTCAGCATATGTGTGATGGCATCGCAACGCTAGACAGCTTTTGAATTTTTGCTGTCTCTGTTGTGATGGGCACACACATTTCAGGGGGAGCTTGCAGAATTTTTGAGGTGATGGGAGTGGGGGCACGTACTCTAAGCTCTACAGTCTTCACTGACCTTTATTCCAAGGTAACCTTCTGGCGGTTCCCTCGCTACGAGAAGCTAAGTTACAGGGAACCAGGCAGAGGGCCTTCTCGGTAGTGGCACCCACCCTGTGGAATGCCCTCCCACCAGAGGTCAAAGAGAACAACAATTACCAGACCTTTAGAAGGCATCTTAAGGCAGCCCTGTTTAGGGAAGCTTTTAATGTTTGATGGATTTCTGTATTTTAATGTTTTGTCGGAAGCCGCCCAGAGTGGCTGGGGGAACCCGGCCAGATGGGCGGGGTATAAATAATATATTATTATTATTATTATTATTATTATTATTATTATTATTATTATTAACCCCTGGGTAAATCTCAGGCAGCCCTGGAGTCTCTTGGAGGTTGGAGTGGTGTGCTGTTTAAAATGTATGGTGTGAAAGTTGCCTTAGTTGACCAGAATCCCTTAAGCCAGTGGTTTTCAACCAGTGTGCCGTGGCACCCTGAGGTGCGTTCAGTGATGGTCAGGAGTGCCGCGAGCAACACTGGCCTCTGTCCCTCTTTCCTTTCCTTTCCTTTCCTTTCCTTCCCTCCCTCCTCCTATGCCCTCTTGTGTGTCCGTTTGTTGCAGCAGCCCTGGCTACAACCTCCCCAGGTGAATGGTGCCTCTGGGACTGGCCAGGGGGTGCTGGTTGCCTGGAGCTGAGGCAGCCGTGGAGTAAGCAAGCAAGTGGGCGAGGGAGCCCAGATGGCCAGTCCGCCAGCACTTGCTGTTGGGAATGGACAGACAAGTGGGAGGCCAGGCAGGCAGGCAGGCAGGCGCTGCACTGGCCTTTCTTTTGCTTGCTATGTGTAAGGCCTGCCTGAGAGCTGAGTGCCCAGTGCTGAAGGGGGGCTTTTCCACCATGCAAACCCATTCACCTTTGGCCAGTCTCTGTTGGGCCACTAAGACTGGGGGCATCCTCTTCCCAGGCTGCTTTGGGACAGTGTGAAGGGGCAACTCTCTTTCGGGTGGGGTGGCTCAGAGACCAGGGGCAGCAGCAGCGGCTGCCCAGAGGACTCCCAAGGAGAGGGGAACGGAGGCTGAGGGAACACTCCACAAGGGAGGGTGTTCGAAAAAGGGTGAGAGGCTTCCAGCTCTGCAGGCAAGGGGTGACGTAACTGGGATCCTGAGCCCCACAGGGGTGCAGCAGGAACATTGTAGACTGGTACCTTGGTTTTCAAACGTAATCTGTTCCGGAAGACCGTTCGACTTCCGAAACTTTCGAAAAGCGAGACGCAAAGGGCAGTCTGCAAATTCAATAGAGAAAATTGAGGGGGGGGGACTTGGCGGAAGCCATTTGACTTCTGAGGTGCGATCAAAAATGGAAGTATTTACGTCCGGGTTTTCGCCGTTCGAAAACCAAAACGTTCGGCAACAGAGACTTTCGAAAATCGAGGTACCACTGTAGTTGGTTAAGGGAGCCATGGGCACAAAAAGGTTGAGAATTTCTGGCTTAAGCTATTTATTTTCAAAGTGTGGGAAGACCTGCAGCTCCTTGAAATCTCTCTTTTTAAACACCTTCCTGTCGTTTCCCCCCCCCCAGGAGGAAATGAACGCATGGATCCAGGCCATTGCCTCTGCGATCTCGGACAAAACTGAGTTGTCCACAAGCACACACAGCACCCCAGCGACGAGCCGCGCCCAGACCCTGCCAGCCAGTGTGACAATAACCAGCGAGTCCAGTCCTGGCAAGCGGGAGAAAGAGAAAGAGAAAGACAAAGAGAAGAGATTCAGCCTTTTTGGGAAAAAGAAGTGAACTCCCTCCTCTCTTGTACACGCTGCACCTCTCTCGACCGTTCCAGTGGAATTCCAGCATGCAAGCTCAGAACCAATACATTACTCTCTGTGCCTAATGTTCCTCAATGTGATTTAATTTTTTTTTTAAATTTTTTATTTATAGAGCATTTAAACAAAACAAAAAAATACACAAAAAGATTCTAAAGTTACAAATACGTCTTGAGGTGCATTGGGCAGTTTCTGAGTAAAAGAGAAGAGCCAGGGTTTGTTTTGTTTTGTTTTTCCTTTCGTTGTTTTCCTTCCTTTTCTTTCTCTGGTTTTTTCTTTCTTTCTTTCCTCCCCCCCCCTTTTTAACAAGGTTAATGTAGATTAGATCTTTTACTATTTAAACTGTTCCTCGATTTTTTGAGGCTGTCTGGAAAAACAACAGTGCCCCCCTGCCCCCACCCCGTCCCACCCCATCATTATTTTAGTGTTATTGGAATACAAGGTGCTTGCAAAGTTCCTAAGCCCACACAGACAGACACACAGAAACATACACACACACACACACACTCCCCCCCCCTCTTCCATCTGGGGTGGTTGCACTGAGCCTTGGCTACTCGGTTCTCCCCACTGCGGATCTAACCCTGGTAAATGAAATGGTGGCATATTCTCTTCTACCGCGACAAAGAGTGCAGCTCCACATTTAACCTACAGGCCAAAACCATTTCTTATATCCGGGCATCTTGTTTATGTGAACTTAAACATGGACGTGATGCTTTCTTCCCCCCCACCCCCGCCAAAACCCCACATGCGGCAACGACAGTTAAGAATGTTGGTATTGGGAAAAAAAGAAAGAAAGACTTAGCATACTGATAACGGTTTTAAATAATCTGTAATTTTGATTTTTTTTTTTTGCTGAAATACATTATATTGTACGTTTCAGATAATTCTAGTAAAAAAAAGTATAATAAGGCTAGATGTATAATTAAAAAAACCAGAACCCTTTAAAATCATCGATTAAGTGTAAAAGTGGAACTGAAGCATTTACTGGAAGAAGAAAAAAACAAAAACAAAAAAAAATGTTATTCCAATGGTTAACTTGCTTGTCAGCAGCTACACTGTGTTATAATTTTGCTACATTACCTTTTGCTCTTTGATACATAGTGTGCATTTCTCTGTCACTGTAACTATTGTAATGAACAATTTTCATCTTACTGCACAATCAGAAAAAAAGAAAGAAAGAAAAGAAATACATTTAATAGGAATGACTTCTCAATGACTGGGCCTGTAGTCAGGATAGTACTGGAACTGGCTTTCGGTTGTATGGAACTGTACCTCTAGACTTTTACCCTATCTGTTAAATATATGCTATGTCATTAAAATGCTTTTAAAACTAACCCTGGTATGTTCAGAGTCCTGCTTCCCCCTTCAAAAAGTGGGTGGAGGAGCCAAATATTGATTTGGGGAGGGCTAGGACATTAAAAGGTGAAGCAACTCCTTGACCATCCCTGCCCCAACTGCTCTCAGACATTGTAATAGAATCCTAGAATTGTGGAGTTGGAAATGACCCTAGGGGTCATCTAGTCCAACCCCCTGCAATGCAGGAACCTCAGCTGAAACATCCATGACTGATGACCATCCATCTGTGTACACACATTTAAAACCCACCTTGTATCCAAGGAGCTCAAGGTGGCCCCCGTGCCTCTCCCTCCCAATTTTATCCTCTACCTGACAGGTAGATTAGGTTGAGAGACGGCGACTGGCCCAGGGTCACCCGAAAAACTTCACAGTTCAGTGAGAGCAGGATGCTGGGCTGATCCAGAAGCGCCCTTAGGATGTTCACCCCATGGTGGGGGCTGTTACAGTCTCATTTGGTCTCTTCTGGTGGGGGGGGGAGCCATGCCACTGACCTGTCGAATCATTCTCATGGTCCAGCTATCTCAGGGCTCACGTGTGTTTGCTCAGCTTCTCAGTGACTGCACTATTCCAGACATGAAGAAGAAGAAGAAGAAGAAGAGGAGGAGGAGGAGGAGTTTGGATTTGATATCCCGCTTTATCACTACCCTAAGGAGTCTCAAAGCGGCTAACATTCTCCTTTCCCTTCCTCCCCCACAAGAAACACTCTGTGAGGTGAGTGGGGCTGAGAGACTTCAGAGAAGTGTGACTATCCCAAGGTCACCCAGCAGCTGCATGTGGAGGAGCGGAGAGGCGAACCCGGTTCCCCAGATTACAAGTCTACCGCTCTTAACCACTACACCACACTGGCTCTCATTCATAGAATCATAGAATCGTAGAGTTGGAAGAGACCACAAGGGCCATCCAGTCCAGTCCAACCCCCTGCCAAGCAGGAAACACCATCAAAGCATTCTTGACATATGCCCATCAAGCCTCTGCTTAAAGACCTCCAAAGGAGGAGACTCCAACACACTCCTTGGCAGCAAATTCCACTGTCGAACTGCTCTTACTGTCAGGAAGTTCTTCCTAATGTTTAAGTGGAATCTTTTTTTCTTGTAGTTTGAATCCATTGCTCCGTGTCCGCTTCTCTGGAGCAGCAGAAAACAACCTTTCTCCCTCCTCCATATGACATCCTTTCATATATTTGAACATGGCTATCATATCACCCCTTAACCTTCTCTTCTCCAGGTTAAACATACCCAGCTCCCTAAGCCATTCCTCATAAGGCATCATTTCCAGGCCTTTGACCATTTTGGTTGCCCAAAATAGCATAGCCAGTGCTATTTTTCTGGGGGTACTCAAGGGTGCACAGTACCAGCACACACCCCCATGTTAAAAGTGTGGCACTTACTGTAACAAAATAAAATAAAAAGACTGGACATAGTTATATGCTTAACTGGGACTGACAGTAAACATGGGTGTCTTAGTATCTTATCCCTTTAATATTCTTATCTCTAAATATCCCTTTAATATTCTTATCGGTAGTCACCCACCTCCATGGCGCGGCTTCCGGGTCGGGACAGAGTGGGGGGTATCACAGGGATGACCCGGGGTGGGGGAAGGAGGGGGCAGAATATGTCATGGGTCCAGACAGTGTGGGGGCAGTCACAGGGATGAGCCACAGCAACGCGTGGCCGGGCCAGCTAGTTTATAATAAGACTTCACATACACCATGCAGAATGTTCAGATGTTGCCCATCAACAGTTAGCATCCAGACTGCAGACAGAGCAAGGACATACTGGTCACAGTCTTTTCTACTGCTCACAGTCTTTTCTACTGCTGTGAGCTTTTCCCACTTAAATTATAATAATTATTTATACATCTGCATATTACAATTGCCAGGCCATGCCCCCTCCTAGGCTACACCCTTCACTGGTCCTGCTCATAGCTGCCAAGTTCTCCCTTTTTTAAAGGGAAATTCCCTTATGCTGAATAGGCTTCCTCGCGAGAAAAGGGAAAACTTGGCAGCTATGGTCCTGCTCTATGCTCTTCCCAGGTGCTTTTGCTACACTCAATTGTGTTCCTGAACTAGCTTAATACTGTTTACTTGCCAGGATGGAGGGTGGAGAATGCCTCACTCTCTGGCACCTTTAGCTAAACCATCTCTAGTGTCAGATCTCCCAAGCCTCAAAGATTCACTTCAATGTACATCAAAGAGTAATAATACTACAGTACTTTTCTTCATTCCATAACCAACAGCCGTTGGCCCAGTTTAAAAATAAAATAAATAGAACCACCTTTTGTATCCTGCATCTCTTTCTCTGTGCTACTTTGGCACATTACCAGAGGTGAGGAAGCCCTAATGAACAAAGCATTTATGCTCTAAAAGCTCTGTTGCTGTTTATAGAAAGCTCAGCCTTAGCAACCAAGAAGAGGAGTGTCCCAACAGATCTTAACTGCCATGAGATCTGTATTGTTGGTGTTGGTGGGGAAATAGTTCCTCGAGCAATTAGTTCAACATCCTCCTGCTCTCTTGAAAATCAACAGCTTAACTACACAATACAGAAGGGTTTTAATGTGAAATTTAACCCAAATCAGTATGATGGGGCTCTGACGCTCCCCCCGCCCCTTGCTTTGTCTCCTAGGAAATCAAAACACTGCTCCACACAGAATTTCCGTATGCGGTTCAGAGGAATATTATCCTGAACAAATGGAGTTTATTAGATCATTTCAGCAAAACATTTCACACTGCACCTGTCTGAATAACAGAAGCTGCAATTCTATGCAGATTTCTTGGAAGTAAATCCATTTACCCTGATGTCCATGAGGGTATTCTAGTGGTTTTCCGGACACACCCACCCCTGAGCCAATTTCAGCCAATAACAGAATGTATAATAAGAATGATTTTTAAATTAAAAATGTTTGGAATTTCTACATAGCATGACTTGGAAGTGCATTGTGCCTTGTTTTTTGAAACCACTGGACACGGGAGCAAGAGAAAAGCCCAATTTTAACAATGTTGTGTTCCTTACCAAATGTGCATTGATGAACCATCTAATCTATAAACTAGTAAAAAAAACCTCCGGGTTTCTTTGCAGGTTTGGTTGTGGATAAATTTTTCATTAGAACTGCTTGGTGCACAAACAGGACACCAGTGCGATTATTAAGTAAGGACTGTAACCTGGGCTCCGGGGAAACAAATCATGCATCTGTATCAAGAACAAAAGGCGGCCGCAGGGGGGGGAGCATTGGAGGAGCTGCAACAGTTGCCAGAGGGAAAAATAAGATGGGAGGGAGTTGGAGAAAACCAATGCCAGCCTTCCCAACCTGGTGCTCTCCAGATGTTTTGGATTACACCGCCAGGCAGCCCTAACTGACATACAGGCTCCCTGTGACTCCTAGGAAATCCAACAACCAACAAGGGCAGATTAGTTTCAGCACTAGATCAGTGCCAAGTGCCCTTAGAAGGTTGTTGTTTAGTCATTTAGTCGTGTCCGCCTCTTCATGACCCCATGGACCAGAGCACACCAGGCACTCCTGTCTTGCACTGCCTCCCGCAGTTTGGTCAAACTCATGTTCGCAGCTTTGAGAACACTGTCCAACCATCTCGTCCTCTGTCATCCCTTTCTCCTTGTGCCCTCCATCTTTCCCAACATCAGGGTCTTTTCCAGGGAGTCTTCTCTTCTCATGAGGTGGCCAAAGTATTTCCACGGACAAAGACAATAGGCATATATGCAGTAATGTGTTGGAAATCTTGTTGCTAAACTGAACCAGAGTTTTAAAAAATACAAATTCGTTTAAAGCTTTATACCAGCTATAAAATGCGCAAGGAGCTTACCATAAAACGTATATCCGAACCAACAGAAGAAATTGCATACTGGCAAATGCAGGTTGCATAATTAAAGTGGATTTGCTGCAGCAGGCTCACTTCCCCTCGCCCCCCGCCAAATAATGACCTTTGATCGCGGTTCCCGTAAATAAATCAGAATAAATGTTCAGTGGAGAGTATCTCACTTCCATGAAAGCGGGCGCAGAATTGCAGCCCAAGCCCCACTAAATGTAGGGTAAAGCTGAATTATGAGTAAAGCTGCACAGGCGATCAGGCTAAATCGGGAAGCTTTTCGAGCCTAAAAATATGCCACACACGGACAATAAACTGAAGTAGCGCAAGGAGCGCGCAGCTGCGCACGTTTACTCAGAAGTAAAACCCCATTGTGGTCGGCGGCGCTCCGGGTCTAGAATTGAATCTTATTTATTCCGCGGGTTTTCCTTTTATTCATTGCGTGCGATCCCCTCTCCAAACAAGCCACCCCCGTTCGGAAACTGCCCAGAGGCATCTCACGCACAAACGGGGAACGAGCGGAGCGCAAGCAGCTCAGCCGGGCAAGGCGAGGCGGGGCTGCTTGCGCTCGGCACCCTGGGACATGGAGTCCCCCCGCGCGCTCTCTCCGCGGCTGCCGGCGGGGCTTGGAACTGCGCTTCCCGTGAGCCTCTTGGCCACAGGCGGCTTCGCTCGGCGGGCGGACGCGTGGGAGTCCGCGGGGTTTCCAAGGGGATGCGCCAGATGCTGCTGCTGGTGGTGAGGCGATGATGACGCAGCTGCGCTTTCCCTCCCTTTCCCGCCGAATGATGAGGCTGTTTCTGGCCGGGGCTGCCTAGGAGACGAGCGGAGGGCAGGGCGGGGACGAGGCGGCGTGACGCGCGGGGGGAGCTGAGGCGGCCGAGGATGAGGAGGAGGGCGACGAAGGTCCATTCGCCTTGTCGTGCGGTCTCCTGCTCTCCTTCTCCTCCTCTTCTCCTGGGCTCCAGTCTCATAGGCGTCCCTTCTGCTCTTGACAGGTGACAGTCAAAATCACTGTCTTGTGACGGCGGGGGGGGGGGAGTCGTGTGGGATTATTATTAGTGATAAGAATCCCGGATTCTCAGCTTTCCTTAAACGGAGTTTCTAATGAGGAGACTTCGCCCCAAGCGTTTTGCTTTGCGCTCTCCCCCCCCCCAAAATGCCCGTTATTAATAATACTAATAATTATCATTGCACTGTTGAAGGGCATGGCGTTTGGC
This sequence comes from Zootoca vivipara, assembly GCF_965207765.1. Classification (NCBI taxonomy): domain Eukaryota; kingdom Metazoa; phylum Chordata; class Lepidosauria; order Squamata; family Lacertidae; genus Zootoca; species Zootoca vivipara. The sequence continues at coordinate 108,407,406 of NC_142586.1, forward strand.
AGAGAGGAAGCAGGAAGGAGGCATTGCTTGCAACACCTTTCCAGGAAAGGCAGCCTTGTTCTAGGGACTGCCTCTGCTTCGAATCATAGCACTGTAGAGCTGGAAGGGACCACGAGGGTCATCTAGTCCAACCCCCCCCCCCGCGATGTAGGAATCTTTTGCCCAATGTGGGGATCGAACTCACGACCCTGAGATGCTCTACCAATTGAGCAGTAAGCCCTTACTGAGTTCAGTGGGGCATTTTTCCAGATAAGAGCATACAGGATGGAAACCTTTTTTATGGGGGGGGGGGAGAGGGGACATGGTCTCAGTTTATAGAATTGTGCCTTGAAGGGAATAGAAGTCCTTGTCCCACCCAAGGTCTGTATCTTAAAACTGGGAAGTATGGTCTTCCAAGGACACTGACTGGTTAGGTCAGGCTTCCCCAAACTTCGGCCCTCCAGATGTTTTGGACTACAATTCCCATCATCCCTGACCACTGGTCCTGTTAGCTAGGGATCATGGGAGTTGTAGGCCAAAACATCTGGAGGGCCGCAGTTTGGGGATGCCTGGGTTAGGTGTTCTGGATATTTATTTTGCTTGATTATGGGTTAGGTGCCGACTTGGTCTTGCTTAAGGTGGGCCCAATGAAATAAATTGGGGCTTAAAGTAACCCCCTGAAGCTGCCATTTACCTCTTTGCTCAGTTACAGGCAATGACAGCCTACCTGTGAGAGGGCTATTGAGAGGTTACCCTGAGATCCTTGGAGAGAGGGAGGATAGAAATTTTGTTTCTGGGTCTATTTCAAATACCGTTGCTTAACCAGTAGAACTTGTGAAGCAGTAAAATACTAAGCATTGCTACGTAGCTGATGCTTTCATAGAGTAAAAATCAGCAGAAAATGCAGAGGGGAAAGGAATAGTTTTATTGAGCATGGCTAGAGTGCTCCATTGAGTAACCAGAGGTAGATCTTGCATTTGTTTTGGATGATTTCGATCCTTTGGTCATGCTTGCTGAGAAGTATCTTACATCGTTCACAGATTGCCCTTGATGCACAGTGATACAACCCCCATTTGGAAGACTTGGCCAGAGTTCTGTAGTTGTAATTCTCTATTTTGTCAATGAAACTTAAAAAAAAGAAATTCTGAAAGCAAGTGTGGAAGGAAGGGAAGCAAGTAGAACTTGTGAAGCAGTCAAATAGTAAGCCCTGACTGATATGTCACCCTCGGTGTATGGGGTGCTTTTACAGAGTAAGATAAGGTAGGTCCAGAATACATTTTGATGTCAGGGTGACTGCCCTGTAGATTCTGATATAATTGCAGCAGGGGGAAATCTGAGCACATACAAATTGTGCTTGTTTTTGCACAGCTGCCACTTCATTCTGTGTGGTTTGTAAGCTCTCTCACACAGGGAAAGTAGCCTTTGTAATATTTTGCCCGTACTGCTTAAAATGAAGCCCCTCAGCTACATGCAGCTTTTATTTAACCTATAGCCATCATGCCTTTAATCGGGCTTATCTCTGTGGCCTCAGTTGTGCCGTAGGTTTCATCAGCTTCTTCTAAACTACCTGTAGAAGAAATGGTTCTCAAATCAAAAGCGGGAAAGTCGTGGACCTTTTCTCTCCCTCTCTCTCTAATTCCCTTGCTTTCCTTGTTTACTAGGTTCTTTTCGGAGGAAAGGTCTCAAACCACCTGCATGGCAACCTTGCCATTACCTGGTTGCTCCACCTTGATAGGGAAGTGTGAGCAGAGGGATCTTGCATGGAAGAAATAGTTTCTTGCCCTGGGTGTGATAGTGGCTGGCTGCAACTATCTGCAAGTCTTTGGATCATTAAATGAGGGTGATATCCAACTAAGTCATTCTCAGAGGACATGGTGAAAATAACGACCTGTTAGGGTGATATCTAGTGTTGATCATACTTAGAGTATACCTGAATATCTGACTAACTTTGGATGTCACCGTTACAGTCCCATTCAGCGAATGGGGACCATGGTAGCTCACTGCTACAGTATTTGTCCTTTTGCAGCGGAATCCAAAGGCACACAAGGAAAAACTTGACATGGGCAAGACATCTCGTTCAGTTCCTGTTGCTGCTTTGCTGGAAAGGGTGGGATAACCCCTTCTAAGTTAACCGCATAGCCGAGTAAAGCTGCGAATTCTTAGCGACTGATGGCAACTCTTTGCCTCCATCCTCATGGTATCTCAGACTTCAAGGTACCTGTGCCTCCTGCTCCCTGCACAAAATTGGGGGGAAACTGCTTTGAGCAGTTGTGCTCTGGCTGTTCGGTATCATTTATGTAACTAGCTAGTGGGAACACTTCCTCCTCCTCTCCCCTCCCCTCCTGATTTCCATAATGTTTGTCACTGCTTCCTGGTGTCTCATTAATTCAACTCCACTGGGCAGTGGTTGTGTGTGCATGCTCTGGAAACACCCCCCTCGCATTCCTCTCTGTATTTAGTACTAGAGACGAGTTTGTCATAATGAGAAAAACCACAAGACTGGCATACATGTCCCCCCCCCCCGCCCTCTGGAAATATTATTGTTCTGAGAAAGAGTGAGAATGGGGGGGGGGAATGCGTTGTTGTGATTTACAAAATGTACCCTAAGAAATTCTAATATGATAAGGACCATTTCATTGTTCTCCTATACACACACATACAAAAATGGATTCATCATTATCTACATGCTTCCCTTGATTTCTGGAGGGGGGGGGAAACAGGTGGTGCTGACACATTATTATTATTTTTTAAATGGTACTGTAGAGTGATTAAACTGATCGACTTGTATGGATGGCTTGCTTTGATTAAGGTTTATTTCCTTTTTTTCCCCTCCCCCAGAAATTTCCTGTCTTTGCACTAAGTTGCAAATGCACTAAGATGAAAATCCAGAGAAACCACTTTGTCGCACATTCAGAGCCATCACGGAATGAATTAAAGCTCATTGCTTGCATTTGAAAAGAACAGGCAGATTCCCCGTGCCAGCTGCACCTTTTTTTCCCACACCGTTAAAAAACAACTATATTTAAAAATGCAGTGACTTTCCCATTGCAAGAAGATGCATTGGGCAGAAGAAGCCTAGCACCGGTGTCCTGCGCCTGGGCGACCGTGACACTCAGAACAGGCTCCTTTGGGTGGAATCAGCATGCAGTAGTTGCATACAGCGTTGGTTTGCATCTATGTAGGTGCCCCCCTCCTCCCAAGTTGCCGGGGTTGCAAAACAGGGAGAAAGCAGCAGCTGCTCATCTTTGGCAGTGGAAGATTATGGTGGCAGCTCAGCACTAGCAAAAGCAGCAGCAGCAGCAGCGGCGGCTGAAGCAGCAGCAGAGCAGGACTTTGCCCGGATGCATTTTCCCCTGAAAACCATCAGCATTGCAAAGTGCAGCCCCGAGACTTGGCAGCCAAGCAGGAATTGGAAGCGTTTGTAAAAGGAAGGAACAGCAGGGGTGGAGGGAACCACCAGCAGCTTTTCCCCCTGTGTGTTTCTAGGGAGGGGGGGGTCGTCTCTTATCATGGCGGATCGGACAGCTCCTAGATCCCAGCTGCGCCTGGAGTGGATATATGGGTATAGGGGTCACCAGTGCCGCAACAACCTGTACTACACGGCAGGCAAGGAAGTGGTTTACTTCGTGGCTGGAGTCGGGGTGGTTTATAACACCAGAGAGCATACCCAGAAATTTTTCCTGGGGCACAACGATGACATTATCAGGTAAGGAGCGGGCGGGCGGGCAGGCGGGGGGGGGGCAGGGAGGGGAGGAGGGAGGGAGGGAAGATTTGGCAAAGCATCTAGCAACTTCTTACTCTTTTTTTTAAACATGCCTTTTGCAATTTAGGAAAGCAAATGTATCCAAAGATGTGTATGTGAATTGCTGCGTTCACCTGGATCTCATCTGCTCTGTATTCTTCCTCTGTGTGCCGTAGTATCTTGGTGGAGATTAACTTTAATTGCACCCCAATTGCATCGGGAAGGTCATTCAATGTTCCTTGAAAACTAGACTTATTTCTCATTGATCCAATCATTATTATGGTTTTGGAAAACTAGTGCCTATACAGTGAGTGATAACAGGTATAGATGATGCTGTGCCCTCAGTAACATCTGGGCACTGGTACATAAAGCTGTAATACATCTTTTTCCCCCTCCAGTCAATTTTGATCCCAATATTTCAGCACTTGGGTGGAGCTTATGTCCTCTTCCTCAATACATTTATTGAAAGTAACACTTGCTTCCACCTAAGGCTTGTTCCAGCTTGTTTAGGATTGTGGTATCAGTTTTGTTTTTTGAGGGGGCAGAAGACTTAGGGTGCCTCCTGTAGATGTCTACTCGGAAGTAAGCCCCATTCAGTTTAGTGGTGCTTATTTCCAGGAAAATTGACATTAGATTGAAGCCTCAGCCACAGAATGTCAGAAGGATAATATACTTGTTTGTTTTAGAGAGTTATCTGTGTATTTGAGAGAGCTTTCAAGTTTATATCATGAAACAGGCATATCTGTGCTGCTGCTATATCGTCATTTATTTTGAAACACAGTTGTCTTGTACAAGTAATATAGGGAAGTAGCTGGAATTCTCCCTCTCCCATTCTACTGTCCCTTAACATTCCCTCTCCTGACACTTCCCAAGTGTATTAAGACTCAGATTTTATATCTGGGTCTTCCTAATTTCATTCAAATTTTCCTGAGCATTCAGAAACTTTGTACTTAAAAGACAGCATGTTTTCCTGTTAGTAGAAAAACACTAAAAATCTAGATGCCAGCATTGCTTGGTGACTAATTTGGAATCTGACTTATGGTTCTGGATTCTCCTTGATATTCATTCACAATATAGTTGTGGGGGTTGCCTCCTTTAACATCATGTACGCAAGTTCCCATCTCCCAAATGCGGCTCCTATTTTCATTTTGTTCCTGGTTTATCATCGTGCCTCTAATTATTTGCACTAGACTGACATATCTGCAGCTCTTCCATGTAACCGTGTTAATTTGCAGAATGTTTTTTGTAGCATGACAATAATATGCATAATTTATGCAATATCATTTATCCTGCTTTAGATTTTTCACCAAGCTTCAGATTCTAGATTTTTTTTCCAGAAAAAGTGGTATTTCCCACTTTCTCCCTTGAAAGATCATAGCTGTTGTGAAAACAAATCCCTCAGATCTGTATTGCTCATTGTTCATTCTACGTAACCCACTCTTAAGGATATTTACTTGGAAGTAAGCCTCACTGAAATCCGTAAGACTTGCTTTCAGTTAAGGCCTGGTATGTGAGAATGAGGGTCAAGCTCACAGACTGGCCTGGTTTGGACACAACAACAAATAATGGTATATAATAATTTTCTCCGCTCTGGTGAAACTTTGAGAAAATCAGAAGGTTTTTGGTTCTGATTTCAATTAGCCATGGTTTGCTGTTGCATCTGAACCATAGAAGCTGATTTACTCAGCTAACCACAGTTTATCTGCGTTCAAACATAATCATAGCTGCCAAGTCTCCCATCTTTCACGGGAAACCCCTGGATTTGAATCCGTTTCCCACTCTTATCCTGAATAGAAAAAAACCCCGGAAATCCCCCGGATTTCCTACCTGCCAGGGAGGCTCCATTTCGGGTGGGCACCGGAAATCGGGCAGAGCGGCACCGGAAGTTGCTTCTATGCATGTCCAGACATGCGTAGAAGCGACTTCTGGTGCCGTGCTGCTGCTGATCCCGCATTTTCCAGCGGGAGACTTGGCAGCTATTAACATAATCCTTGATTGTGGTTAGTTTAAAAGGAAAGTGGAAGCTTTTGAACACATCTTCCCATCAGCACAGGAGGGGGAGAGGGGAGTGAGGTGAACATAAGCTTCAGCTTACTAGGGATTGTTCCCATAATAAAAACATAAGAATAGCTTGCTAGATCAGGCCAGTGGCCCATCTAGTCCAGCATCCTGTTCTCACAGCGGCTGGCCTGATGCCTGTGGGAATCATAGAATTGTAAAGTTGAAAGGAATTCCTGAGGATCATCTAGTCCAACCCCCTTGCAATGCAGGAATGTGCAGCTGTCCCATACGGGGATCGAACTTGCAACATCGGCATTATCGGCACCATGCTCTTAAGCAACTGAGCTGTCCAGGAAGCCCACAAACAGGACCTGAGCACAAGATCACTCCCCCTTCCTGTGGTTTCCAGCTACTGGAATTTGGAAACGTACTTCCTTTGACAGTGGAGGTATGAATAGCAGGTTTAGGAAGTTCTTGATGAAGCCGTATTTATTCCGGTCTAAAAAATTACGACTCAGCTGTCTGTCCAAATACTTTATAAAAAAATTCCTTCCAGTAGCATCTTAGAGACCAACTAAGTTTGTCATTGGTATGAGCTTTTGTGTGCACGCACACTTCTTCAGATACCAAATACTTGGTGAGGTAGAAGAACAATTGCAAAGTGTGCGGAAATAATTATAACAACAATAATAGACAGCAAAAAGGAAGAGCAACAGCAAGCTTATCTTAGAACATCCCAATGATATGTAAGCAGGTGGGACTTTGCTTTTTAGCATGGTCAGCGGGGTGATACAGGATGGCGAAGCTAGGTTGTGCCTGCGTCTGTGGGCCATACTTAATGTTGCAGTTAGTTAATCTACACTTTTAAAATGTGAATAGCATCTGTAGGGGTACTGAGCAGCAGCAGAAACACAGGGAATGGACAGGTAGAGAGTTTAAACATCCCTTACCTGCTGCAGTCTTTTTTAAAAATTGCATCCCTAAAGCTTCTATTGAGTCAGGAGGGAGACCTCCAACAGGGGCAGACTTTGGTAATAAGAGATGGTAGAGGTAAAGGGACCCCTGACCATTAGGTCCAGTCGTGACCGCCTCTGGGGTTGCGGCGCTCATCTCGCATTATTGGCCGAGGGAGCTGGTGTACAGCTTCCAGGTCATGTGGCCAGCATGACTAAGCCGCTTCTGGCAAACCAGAGCAGCACACGGAGACGCCATTTACCTTCCCGCTATAGCGGTACCTATTTATCTACTTGCACTTTGACATGCTTTCGAACTGCTGGTTTGGCAAGAGCAGGGACCAAGCAACGGGAGCGCACCCCGTCACAGGGATTCGAACCGCCGACCTTCTGATCAGCAAGCCCTAGGCTCAGTGGTTTAACCCACAGCGCCACCTGTGTCCCTAAGAGATGGTAAGCTGTGCCAAAAATATATATTAGGTAGTTAGTTAGTGATATCTGGCTATCCAGTTTCCAGTTGGGCATTGTAAGTACAATCTGGAACTATTATTTGCCCTACAACTTTCTAAAAAATTGTTCATGGAATACTTCATAGTTGTTTCAACCTTTCTGACAACAGTAGCATCTGTTTACAATGCATAAATAAGAAACTGAGACATACGGTAAATGGCCTTTTGGTTCCTAACTGATAATTAAAACTTCCAAATATTATTTGTCTTCCAAATATTATTATGCACTTATAAGCGACACAGAAAGCATGAGAGAGAGGCTCATGTGTGTCTCTAATGTTATACATATGAAGATATACATGGAACTAAAGAAAATTCTGACCCTTTGAGTCAGGTCCTGTTACTACAGTGTCGTTTCAAGTGAATGTAAGAGAGACGGCTTGTCAAAAGGACTGAATAAGCAGGGCTCTTGGGCTTCTGTCGTTTGTTTCAAGGAACTGTTTTCTATTAGCTTTTGCATGTAGGAAAAGACAGCTGAATTGCTGGAGAAGGTAACTAAGGCCATGGGACAATGAACTTAGGGTAAACCCTGTAGCATTCAGTGGCATTAGCCTGACTTGCTACCGTTTCTCAACATGGTATTGACATTTACCTTTTAGTAAGTTGAAGTCTTTCTGATATATCTCTGCGTTCTTTGCATTCCTTTTTTTTAATAAGTAAATTTGACACAATACTTTGAATGTGGGGTCACCATAGCAATGGTGTCTCTACAGCATCCATAATGGCAAATTTTACAAGCTTATTGTAACATCTATGTGCAAAGGTTTAAAAAGTCATACGCTGCCAGTTTAATTCTCCTCCTCCCCCTTTTTGAAAGTACATCTTTTTGTGGGCACTTCTAGACTATTGCTGGTTTTTGGGTAGGATTCAGTCACATACCTGTAAATTCTGGTGACACCATTATAGTTAATTGGGACGTCTTGCACAACAAATCCATTTCCCCCAGTATGCTTTCTTTTGTAATGGTCAGGCGTTTTTGCGTGACGGTGTCTTGAGCAGCCCACCATGAGCTAGTGGGAGACCAGTTTTGGGGGTTTTCCTAGGCCGATGCGACTGCCAAATGGGCCTCGCACCAGCCTGGGAAGTGGAACATAGCCTGCCCCATATTTGTCCAATCACAAGCCGGTTGCACAGCTGGCTCCGCCCCAGAGGTGGGTCGGACAGAGGCTCTAGGCTTCACTCTGGTCCACCTCTTGGGTATTTAAACCTGCTCAGCTTTCCACCTCCTCATTTTTGGCTTAAGTGGCGGTTTAGGCTTTGGTGGAGGGGATGCTGTAGCCTCTGCCTGCCCCTCCAGGCTTCAGGGGTATCCCGTTAAAAGGATCTGGAAGGAGTCGCTTCTGTCCAAGCAGGGGCTAAGGCCATAGCACTCCTCAAGGTGGCAACCCTACAGGGGGTCCCTACTTGATGTGTGTCATAGGCCCCCTTCACCCTGGATTGATCCCTAACAGGTATACCCCAGCAGGCAGGCTGGTGGTGTCATGTCTGTGCCAAACCTCCGACTCTTTAAACAAGGACGTTGTTGGCCCAACTGTCCTGTATTGAGAGACGGACATGGGTGCTGGGAGTTCACGCAAAAGATCCAACTTTTATAGGGGAAGCGATGGCGAAAAGCACTGGAATAGTGCTTCTTTAACGCAGTGTCTTCTTAACTCTGCACAGACACATCAGAATGGATGTTCATTAAATAGCCAACGTTGTCAAATCCACCTGCAAATCAGTCAGGATGAATGCTGAATAAGCAGCTCATTTGGAAGTGCCCTGTATGTGCCTGGATATTCCATATCTACTTAGTGAGCCTTCAGCAGGGCGTGAGGATAATTGCCGCTTGCTGTTTGTCACCGGCATCTCATATCTCTGCTGTCTCTGAATGTGAAGTTTCCATGTTATCTCCTTGCCTATGGACAGAGTTCATTTCATTGAGAGGATTGGAAAGCCTCTGCATGCACAAGACTGGTCTGCACAATTAAGGCTGCTCAGTTCTTGCTCTGTGTTTGTTGTGATGCAATAGATGAAGTAATCCTACAGACACACACACACACACACACACACACACACACACAGATCGCAAACTTATTCCCATGAGCGTACATTCTTTACGTAGCCAAAACAGCACCATCCACATGCAAGAGGAAGGTTTGAGCAGGCTTGGTAGAATTCCCAAGATTTGCAGAGCGAAACATCCTTGGAATCATCCACTCACCCAAAAAGGTCAGCGAGGACTGAGCATGCTCGGTGGGTATGGAATAGGTGGGGCTGATGAAGGGAACTGTCTGGCCGGCTGCAACCCTGAACAGGAGCGCGTCACACTGCAACATCTTGTTGCAGGCCCGCTTTTTTTGTAAATGTCAATACCTTGTTGAGAAACAGTAACGAAGCAGGCCAATCCCGTGTTATTTCGGCGAATTCCATGGGGCTCATTCTGTACGCATTGCTTCATGGCCTGAGTAACTGCCATAAGCTAATAGAAAACAGTTTATTGAAACAAATGACTGAAGCCAACGTCAGCGAGAGCTCTGCTTATTCTGTGGTGGAGTCTCCTTCTTTGGAGGTCTTTAAGTGGAGGCTTGACAGGCATATGTCAAGAATGCTTTGATGGTGTTTCCTGCTTGGCAGGGGGTTGGACTGGACGGCCCTTGTGGTCTCTTCCAACTATGATTCTATGCTTATTCAGTCCTTTTGACAAGCTATCCCTCTTAAGTTTACTTCAAACAGCATTGGGTCACAGCAGGACATTTCAATAAACTTATTCCTCACACATTTTAAGACCCTCTTCTCCCTTGATATGCCTGTGTTCTGGTGTTGCTCTCCATCTTCTCTCGCCTCCCCTTTTACCCATTTCAATACAGTACATGCACACAGCCGTTATTCCACTGGGCTGATGACCTCTGCTTGCTCTATCTGTGCTTCTGTTTGTATGGATACTAAGGTTAAATCAAGTAACACAAGGAGGGATGCACACACACCCCCGTTGGTGTGATGGCAGTTCTGCTCGAACAAAAATGCTAAAGAGCTATGGATTTTCAAGCTTGATTTGCGTGCCTATTTAACAGAGTAAAATTTGATGGTTACTCCAGATGAGATCAACGGCAAGTTTATTTTATTTGATGCAAATTTGGTTGACTGTAAGATAACGCAGTGGGATTAAGGTCTTATCTCTTGTTTTATGGTGGAATTCTTTGTCTTAGGGATATTAAAACTACACAGCAAGCTTGCTAATCTCTTCTGAGCAGCCATGTAAAACAGGACGAAACTTTAATAATAACGCAGAATAGGGTCAGTCTGCCAGTCCCGGTGTTGGTTTATACGTTCCACCTGTATGTGTGTGTGTGTGTGTATGTGTACACACACACACACACACACACACACACATATATATTAATGCACAAATAACGTTGGGGTTTAGGGTTGTTAGGAGCAGAGTGGATCTTCATTTCAATTGTTGCCCTGCTTATCTCAGTGGGCAGAAACCATATTGGAGGATGTCTGCGCTTTGCTCTCTTGACACAATTGAGGGAAAGAAACTCCATGCTTGAAGCAATGTCATCCTTTGATGGGTTCATAGATGTTATTTCACAGGGAAAGCTTCAAACAGAGCCAGGACATCAAGTCCATGGTGGACAAATAAGTGTCCTCTTTGCAGCAAGACACTGACAACCAAAGACAACACGAAATTAAATAGCAATTCTATTCCTCTTCCCTTCCGTGTCCTTATTAGTGGCATTCATATTTTTCTGCCTATAAGACGCCCCCATGTATAATTTTTGACTTCATTTCTTAGGGGGGGGGAACCTAGTCTTATACACGGAAAAATATGTTACCGACTGTCCTCCAGTTACAATCGTTTGCTGCAGCTCAGCTTTGGCAATGGACAGAACAATCCTGTGCTCGTATTTATGCTGGCGGATGGAAACACACTGCTGTTACGCGAGCAGAGAGTACTCGCTCAGCTGGGGTGAGGGGAAACAAGTAGAAAATCAAAAAATGTCAGGAAAAATAGCAGACCCACTCTCCCTGGAAACATTCACAGGGTCTACCAAACAGCAGTTGGGCTGGCAATGCAGGCCACTGAGAGAGAGGGGGGGAGGGAGGGAGGGAGAGGGAAGAAGAAGAAGAAGAAGAAGAAGAAGAGGAGGAGGAGGAGGAGGAGGTTGATATCTCACTTTATCACTACCCTAAGGAGTCTCAAAGTGGCTCACAATTTCCTTCCTCCCCCACAACAAACACTCTGTGAGGTGAGTGAGGCTGAGAGACTTCAGAGAAGTGTGACTAGTCCAAGGTCACCCAGCAGCTGCATGTGGAGGAGCGGGGAAGCGAATCCAGTTCACCAGATTACAAGTCCACCGCTCTTAACCACTACACCACACTGTAGTGGATTTGCTACTGCAAGGGCACTTCCATATTTTATTGCTAAGTGTTAAATATATCTTTTTGTTACTGTCCTTGAAAACCTTGTTTAAGGGAGGGTAGAAAATTACAAATAAGTTAGTAATGAATCCCGTAAGGCAACTTCCATACAGTGGAATGAAGAGAGGTAGGCAAATAAAGAGGATGTTGGGACATGAATGCATGCGTTGTTTGAATAAGGGCTCTGCTCTATGTGCCAGCCACTCTTAACTGGTAGCTTGTGTGCTTATTAAATAGGAGGGTTCCAATGCTGTTGTACAGTCTACCAAGCCTCCCAAGGCAGTTTACAATAGCTATAGGTGCAAACGCCATGTAAGAGTAGACAACACTCCCAATTCCAGTAAAATATAATGTTAAAAAGCAGACGTAGCAGATGGAGTGTTTACTGAAACACAGCACAGTAACATTTCCCAAATGCCGAGTGGGATAAGTAATTAAGGATCTTCTAGACTAGAGACTGAGAATAAGAGGTCAGCCTGGGTAGCTCAGCTTGGTTGAGAATGTAGTGCTGATAACACCAGAGGCTGCAAGTTCAATCTCCATTTTCCTGCATTGCTGGGGGTTGGACTGGATGATCCTCAGGGTTCCTTCCAATTCTATGATTTATATTTCCTTGGGGAGGATAGTCCCAGTATATGAGGTTACCACAGAAAAGGGCCCTGTTCCTGGTATTCTTTAATCTGACAGCTCTCACCAGAAAGGGAGGGTCTTAGATGCTAATCTTAGAGCTTGGGCAGGTGTGAATGAACTGTTCAATTAATTTCTATGCTGCTTAATACATTAAAATATGTATTTAAGAGGTTTGCAAAAGCTGCGTTCCATTCAGTTGCACTATCCATATCCAGGTACAGCAGGTTTGTTGAGTTTCCCAGGGGGTCCAAAGGATGGGAAAAGCTGTTTCTTCACCCTCTATCCTCTTCTCCTCCAGATGCTTAAAACTTTAGAGGTCCATGCTCGTCTCTTAAGAGGGTGTTTGGAAGGGGGGGTTCCCTAAAGTTCCCTAAAGCACTTCAAACTTTGGGGTTGCTGCAAGCTTGCTAAAATTTCACTTGTGCTATTTTTCTAGAAGAAGAGGTGCTGAAGCTCATTTTGAACTTCTCCCTTGTTCTCTTAGAATGGCAATGGCACCCACCTGAGAGGTGCCGGAGCTGAGCTCCGGTGAGCTCCGCCTGAAAAAAAAAAAGCCCTGTATACTGTCATTTGGCCACCTAAGGGTCAGTACCCATTTGCTGTCAGTAGAGAGCACAGCCTTTTCTATAGGAATATGCTTTGATCAGATAAATTACTTTTGCACCTACCTCAGTCCCCCCCTTTTATATAGCACAATTTTGTTGCTGAACCTCTCGTTCTTTGGAAATCCACAAGCATTGCAATCCTAAGAGGGATGGTGATTCAGAAGCAGCACCTGCTGAGTAAGGCTGCATAGGATTTCACAAATATCTGTCTGTCGCATGTTTTGCTAATCACAGGCTAGGTTACAAGGTGAGGCTCTGTTAAAAGTCATTGAAGGGTAAGTCACTGCAGGTTTCAGCACACAGCTCAGGACATCTACTGATTCCCTGCCAAAGGAAGTTCTTTTATGTGCATACAATGACATTGTTACACCAGAGAAGAAAGAGACAAATTCTGAATTGTCTCAGGGCTTTGATATCTCCAGTTACAATTAGTATATCAGCTTCTGGCTTGTATTGTCCTCATGGTGGTGATGAGCTTACATATTTTTCAAATGACATGTCTGCCAAATTACAAAAAGACCATCAATATCACCGTGGGCTGGAGTCAGCTACTAATTAACAGTGGTGACCATATCCCTTTGTGTTTTATGCCCTTATTCTAATTATTTCATGGAGAATATTTTGCTAGGGGGCTTGGGAAGTCTTATTTTAAATAACCTGGAATGGCCCATGAACTAAACAGGCCTTTTTTTGGTGGTGGTGGTGGGGAGGGAGAACAGATACCCAGGTCTAAGAAATGACGGGTGGGGGGGGTGTATTTAACATAATAAACATTTTAATGCAATTTTGCCTATCATACACAGTTTTGTAAGCCGTTTCCCCTCCTACAAAGCATGTTTATGCTATTTTCACTAGTGTTTCCATTTTTATGCCTACTTTCTCCTGAGATACACATTTCATAGAATCATAGAATTGTAGATTTGGAAGTTAATAATAATAATAATAATAATAATAATAATAATAATAATAATAATTTATACACCACCCTTCCCAGTTTAAAAACCGGGCTCAGGGAAGCTAGCAGGAAATATAAAACACTGATTAAAGTGTGACTTAAAAACAGAATAAAACAGCATAAAATACAACATAAAAATGCAGCATCAATATCAATAAAATTCAAAAATTCAGGGGTCATTTTGGGGAAGAAAATAAAACCAGTCAGTAGACATCAAATGATCACCAGGGCTAACTGGCCAAGGTGGTCCTACTAGGGCCAGCAAGGAGACCAGGGAAGAATTTAAATGTGGGGTCCCAGAGGGTCAGCAGCTAAAAAAAGCCAATGCAATTCTGGGCTGCATCAATAGGCGTATAGAATCTAGATTAAAGGAAGTACCGGTAATAGTACCACTGTATTCTGCTCTGGTCAGACCTCACCTGGAGTACTGTGTCCAGTTCTGGGCACCACAGTTCAAGAAGGATACTGACAAGCTGGAACGTGTCCAGAAGAGGGCAACCAAAATGGTCAAAGGCCTGGAAACGATGCCTTATGAGGAACGGCTTAGGAAGCTGGGTATGTTTAGCCTGGAGAAGAGAAGGTTAAGGGGTGATATATGTTCAAATATATGAAAGGATGTCATATGGAGGAGGGAGAAAGATTGTTTTCTGCTGCTCCAGAGAAGCGGACACGGAGCAATGGATTCAAACTTCAAGAAAGAAGATTCCGCCTAAACATTAGGAAGAACTTCCTGACAGTAAGAGCTGTTCGGCAGTGGAATTTGCTGCCAAGGAGTGTGGTGGAGTCTCCTTCTTTGGAGGTCTTTAAGCGGAGGCTTGACAGGCATATGTCAAAAATGCTTTGATGGTGTTTCCTGCTTGGCAGGGGGGTTGGACTGGATGGCCCTTGTGGTCTCTTCCAACTCTACGATTCTATGATTCATCTAGTCCAACCCCCAGCAATGCAGGAGTCTCAACTAAAGTGTTTAGCTGCATTATTTGGTAGGAGGACTGCATTGCAAACCTCAAAAGTGTGAATTTTGAAGGACAGCTGCCTTTAAGTTCACGTAATGCATCAGAAAGATGCAAACCAAAGAAGATCAAACTAGAATGCAAACAGATTCTGAATGACTGTACTTGTTGTTTTTTAAACTAATGGAAAACTGCTGTCCCCCTGCAAAGCTTAGGTAGGGCACTGTCCTAGGGACTTCTGAGGTTCCAAAAGTTCTTACCAGGGTTTCCCTTCAGTGAGAAGTCCAGCAGTGGTGCACAAGTTTCTCCAAAAGTTTGATACCCACCACTCAGCTCCCCTGATGATATGCAGCCATGGCAGCAGAACTGGGTATGTTCTAGTTCAAGGGCGTACCCACCACGGGGCAAGTTAGGGCAGCTGCCCTACTCTAGAAGCAGGGCTGGTGGGCAGAGGCGGAGCACAGCCCGGCGTAGCGCGAGTTCGCCATTCCCGCCGCGCCGCGCCGCACCCTCCCTCCAGCTCCCCGGCGCGCCCTCTGGCAAGGCCAAGCGCGGCGGGGAACCAGAGAGCGCGGCGCGGCGGGCGGGAACGCTGAACTCGCGCTCCGCTGGGCTGGGCTCCGCCTCCGCCCACCAGCCCTGCTTCTAGGGAGGGGCGGAGGCGCGGAGGAGGCAGCCACAAGCTCGCGCTCCCCACGCGCCTCTGGAGCTTCGTGCTGGGCGGGGGAGCCTGGGGCCGCCTCCTTGAAAGAGCTGCGAGGCACGGAGGAGGCAGGCACAAGCTTGCGTTCCCTGTGCACCTCTGGAGCTTCGTGCCGGGTGCGGGAGCCTGGGGCCGCCTCCTTGAAAGAGCTGCGAGGCGTGGAGGCAGGCACAAGCTCGCGCTCCCCGTGCGCCTCTGGAGCTTCGTGCCGGGCGCGGGAGCCTGGGGCCGCCTCCTTGAAAGCGCTGGGAGGCGCAGAGGAGGCAGGCACAAGCTCACGCTCCCTGCGCCTCTGGAGCTTCGTGCTGGGCGTGGGATTCTGGGGCCGCCTCCTTGAAACAGCTTGGAGGCGCGGAGGAGGCAGCCACAAGCTTGCGCTTCCCGCACGCCTCTGGAGCTTCGTGCCGGGAGCGGGAGCCTGGGGCCGCCTCCTCGGAAGAACTGGGAGGCGCAGGCCACGTAGCCCCACCCACATTCCCACTGTGGCCCCTCCCCTCCCGCCCCTTGCCCCCCCCTAATTTTGATCCTGGGTACGCCCCTGTTCTAGTTGTATTCTTGCTTCAGGTGGTGTGATGGCATGGACCATCTGGTGCATCCAGCATGGTTTGCAGAACTGGAATGTGCACCCTAGAAGATGTGGCAGGATCTGCTTCACTCATGACTACTGTAAGGCAGTTCTGATTAGTGCACTGGTACTAGAATGAGGGGTGCAAATCTCGATACAAATAAAACACTGTTTGGGATATGCAGGGCTTTTCTTTGCAGGGAACTTGGTACTGAAAATGCGTGCTAGCACAGTCTTCTTCTTTGGGTGTTTATTGGCACCCGAAAGAAAATCAAGGAAAAGGAGCACTTGCTTCACAGCTGTCAAGGGTGTTGGTTCATGCATTGTTTTTAAATTGCAGGCCTCCAGCTTGTGAAACTGGCCTGTTACTTATCCTAGTAATGATACCGCTTTTCTATCGTTTGCCCAAGTGTTTTTCTTGCTGTGGTTTTTTTTTTCTGAAGAGAGTGTCTCACCTGAGCCCAGTAATTCAGTCAGCTAAAGATTCTCTTCTCCTGCAGATGAGCACATCAGAGAGAATTATCTCTGCACTGTTACGGAAAAATGGTTTCTAAATTACAACTGTGGAAAGTGCTTGACTCAAAAATCAGAGGGAAAGTGTTTTATCTTGTTTTTAGCTTGTATACAAGTATTTTATCTATTTTGTGCCTAAATAGTCAGAGGCTATTTCCTGTTCACTTTCCCTGTTTTCCAGCTATATATTAATAGTGGCAAAGAATGCAGAGATCAAGGTTACTGTTACCTTTGCATACTGTGTTCTGCCCAGGATGGCCTGTGTTCTGCCCAAGCAATGACCTAGATTCATCATTTATTATTTAGAAAAAAATCTGGCACATAGAATTTAAAATTTTCTTTATTTTCTTTATTAAATTGGTATACCGTCCTTCATCCCAATGTCTCTGGGAGGTTCACAGCACAAAAACACAAAATAAAAACACAAAATGTAAAGTATTTGCAGGACCAGCACCCACTGTGCAGTCTGTGCTGAACAGGAGTGGGGAACCTCAGCCCAAGGGCCACATAATATTCTGAGGGCCACATCTCAATGGTGCATGGGGCCATAGGCAAAGGTAGGTGGAGCAGTCGATGCAAAATTTCACCTTTGTATAGTAGACTAGTTTCAACAGATACTCAGACAGATGGATCTTCCATCCATCTGTTCCAGCCAGGCAAAACTGCTTGAAATGAGAAGCAAGGCCAGGAGAGGGGGTGTGGCTTGGAAAGAGTGGGTGTGGCCTATGGAGAGTTTCTAGGGTCAGACAGAGAGGCTTGGAGGGCCACATTTGGGCCTGAGGTTGCCCGCCCACCATATATGTGGGATGTGATACATAAGTAGCAGTCAAGTACAACATTCCTTGTTTTCCTAGAGTGGACATGCGGGGGAATGTTTGGTCCAGCCAGTCGAAAACTTCCTGTTTCCTCCTGGCTGGGACATACTTCCTTTGCACGTGACTAGAGGTGGGTGCGACCTTACTTCCCAGGTAACAAAAAGGACAAGGCCTCTCTGTGTGAACATGCAGCTCAACACACTACACCAATTAAGCACCTGGTGAATGACTCAGCTTTGCACATAGCTGAAGTTCTGCCCAGAGATAGTAACCTAGCAACAGCCAGTTGATTGGTAAAGAGAACAATAAAGACATGTGCTCTGTGTAGAGAGTTGTGGAGAGTTAGTGGAGATGGTGGATGGTGTGAGAGGTTATGCTGGAGGTAGAGAGAGAATTAGAATTAGTGATCTATGTACTGTTTGTTGTTTTCTTGTAAATAAACCTGTATATAGTTACTCAGTACTGTGGTAGTGAGTTCCTGTGTCAAGCTACTTGCCTTCAACTGCGACCAAGAAGTTTCCGCTGTGCCTGCGCTTACTCTGCTGAAGTCCAACTGGTGTAGTTGGTATTTACAGACAGCCTACAAATCTTTAACATGCAGCTCTCTCTCGCTCTCGCTCTCTCTCTCTTTTTGACTTCCTCCGTCGTCGGAGCAGTTTTTTAGCTAGAGACACTTGGAGCCCGGCCAAAAAAAAAAATGCATTAGAACGTAAGAAGAATCTTGCTAGATCAGATTCAAGACCTGAATGACAACCAGGTGCCCCTGTGAAGGGTAGAAACAGAACATGAGGTCGATAATTCAATGGCGGACGTTGAGCTCTCTAATTCATAGAATCAAAGAGTTGGAAGGGACCCTGAGGATCATCTAGTCCAACCCCCTGCAATGCAGGAATATGCAGCTGTCCCATATGGGGATCGAACCTGCAACCTTGGCGTTATTCACACCATGCTCTAACCAACTGAGCTATCCAGTCAGTTTCAGTGGCAACCTGTTGTTGTTTAGTCGTTTAGTCGTGTCCGACTCTTCGTGACCCCATGGACCATAGCACGCCAGGCACTCCTGTCTTCCACTGCCTCCAGCAGTTTGGTCAAACTCATGTTTGTAGCTTCAAGAACACTGTCCAACCATCTCGTCCTCTGTCGTCCCCTTCTCCTAGTGCCCTCCATCTTTCCCAACATCAAGGTCTTTTCCAAGGATTCTTCTCTTCTCATGAGGTGGCCAAAGTATTGGAGCCTCAGCTTCACGATCTGTCCTTCCAGTGAGCACTCAGGGCTGATTTCCTTAAGAATGGAAAGATTTGATCTTCTTGCAGTCCATGGGACTCTCAAGAGTCTCCTCCAGCACCATAATTCAAAAGCATCAATTCTTCGGCGATCAGCCTTCTTTATGGTCCAGCTTTATGGTCAGTGGCAACCTATGCGATGCTAAAATTTGGTGCGTGCCCCGCTTTTCACTCTCTATTTAAACCAGTGTTATGCTATGGCATGCAGTGAGGCCAAACAGGTCACACCACCCTAAAACCGCATCTGAGTAACTCACTCCTGGCTGCTGTACTTCCTCCATAACTGGTATTCAGGGGACAGAGGTGGTCATCTGTTTGTTTGTTTGTTGACTTGATTTTCAGTGGATTGTATAAGCAGGCTAAGACAATGTCAACAGGACAGTAATTGTCCTTACCAAAAAAAAAAAGCAAAACATATGGTTGGACAACCTAACAAATTGGAGGAAATGCAGAGTATCAATGCTTTGCAAACATTTAGTCACTGCCGTTAATAAGAGATTGTTAAATTATATTGAAGTAGAAGCATAAAAATAAATATTTAAATATAAATATAGGCCAAGGGAAATGAAGCAGAACAAGAAGTCCCATAATAAAAGTATCAGTAAATCAAAAAATTTATCAAGGAACCTTCTTAATCATCGTTCTGTTTTTTTACATGTTGCTTTAAACTCAAGTGTGTGGAATTACTCCTTGGCCATGTCCCCAAAGGTCTGATTATGTGCAGTCATTATCAGCTCTCTGTTTTAGTCTGGACGACACTGAGTTCCATTGCCTTACAGACAGGTCATTTGAATAGGTCTTTGATAGCCATAAGTAAGAAAGTTAATTGGATTAAAGAGGAATTATTAGTACTGTTGACTGTATCTTGTACAAGTGCTAATAAACTCGGACTTTCCTTTCAGGGAGTATTGGATATAGCGAAGAACATTATAAATTCACATGCTGCTTTCAAGCACATGATGCCCATACGACAGCTCTGGGCACATTTAGAAACCCAGCACACTACTAAACAGTGACATGATAGAGTCAACATAAAGTGCTTTCAAGTCTTAGCAATCTTCTTTGGGAGTGTTATATAATACTAATACTAATAATTTTTTTATATTAACAACAACAATACATTTTTTATTATTTATACCCTGCCCAACAGAACATAAACAACACAATAAAACATCAAACATTAAAAAGTTCCCTAAACAGGGCTGCCTTCAGATGTCTTCTAAAAGTCAGATAGTTGTTTATTTGCTTGACATCTGATGGGAGGGTGTTCCACGGGAGGGGGGGGGAATGCTGAGAACGCCCTCTACCTGGTTCCCAGGAATCTTCTCACTGTGAGGGAACCGCCAGAAGGCCCTCAGAGCTGGACCTCAGTGCAGAACGAAGGAGGTGGAGATGTCCCTTCAGGTATACAGGGCTCAGGCCATTTAGGGCTTTAAAGGTCAGCACCAACACTTTGAATTATGCTCAGAAATGTACTGGGAGCCAGTGTAGGTCTTTCAGGACTGGTATTATATGGTCTCGGTGGCCATATGCTCAGTCATCTTCACTGAAGTTAATGGAATCCAAATACAAAATCATAACCTTGTTGTGATTGTGGCCAGTGTTGGTGCAAATTTCAAAATTTCTTAGCATTTCAATCCTGGGCATGAGCTCGATGGGGTTTACTCCCAGGAAAGTGTGGATAAGATTGCACCTTTGATCAGCCTTACAGATAAAATGTTACCAGCCTGCCCATCCACCCACACTGGGTTTAGCTCAGTTGGTAGAGCATCAGACTCTTAATCTTACGGTTGTGGGTTCGTTCGAGCCCCACATTAGGCCAAAGATCCCTGCATTGCAGGGGGTTGAACTAGACGACTCTTGTGGTCCCTTCTTACTATGATTCCAAGGCAGCAGTAATGGTGGATTTGGCCCACAATGGATTCTTACTTATGCTGGACAAGGTATTTGTGGTAGCTATACGTACACCCCTAATATGTTATCAGAATATTTTGTTCATTTTTTATATATCTTGGGTGACAGTATGAAGAGACAGAAGGTGTCGTTTTGGGGGCCGCTAATGGATATGTATTTGGTAAATACACATGAGTGCATAGGGGCAGGTGTGAATGTTTGCCATGAACAGAGAAAATAGTTTATTATCAATACCCTTTCCTGTGTAAAAACTGAGCTGAGGAGCTAATGGAAGCAAAGATGAAATGGCTAATGCAGTCTTCCATTCAGCGTTACATATAAACGTTGTTTAGAGCACTTATCTCAGTTGTAGAGGTCAAGCTGTAATGCTTTGGCGTCTCAGAGCATGCTTTGCATTTGAAAACTGTAAAGCATGGAAAGAACACGGACCTGTGGGAAAATACAAAGCTCCATTAAGGATGCCTAACAGACAAAGTGGACCTTGGTTTTGCAAATGTATCTGATTACAGTTAGAACACACTAAAAAAACAGCCCCCAAATCAAACCACATCAAAATCCAAATGTCTGAGGAAACAGTCATGTTTTTGCCTGGCGCCTAAGGTTGGTGCCATGACAACTTAGGAGGAAACAGTATTTTATGGTTTGCTGCAGACTTTGATTAAAAGTTTCTCAGAGGTTGTTGGAGAGTAGGGAGTGTACAAACCATAGGCTTGTGCATGCTCATAATGCCAAAACATGGTTTGGTGTTACATCCCAACAACCCAAGAGGCTCTGGTTGCAGATATTGACTATATATAGTCAATATCTATATTGACTACCGGTATATATATATAGTCAATACCATTATATATATATGGTAATATCATTGACTATATATAGAGAGAGAGAGAGAAAGTGTGTCAATGTTATATATGTATAACATTATTTGTGACGTTGTATGGTCACTTTGTCAGGCACGTTCAAGCTAGAAAATACAGCTGTAATTAAAAGTGAGATTGCAGTTAAATGAATCAGGTTATAAATCACAAGTACTTGCCATTTGTGATTGTTCTGAATTTGCTGTGTTGCTTGAATATTGCATTTCATTTCTTTCTCGTGGTGTCCTCCAGCTTTCTCTTTGAAGCCATGGGTTTCCCTGTTGCCTCAAGGTAACTTGCTCTCTTTCTCTGTCAGTTAGTTTGACATGATTCATTTATACATACTGACAGTTCAGAGCACTGGACAGAAATGGTTACTTATGCTCTCATTCTGCTTACTCCATTTTGAATGCAAATATTTTAACCATGTTATGAAGAAAAACAGAGGAAAAACTGTTGCAAGTTACCATGCTTTTTAGTGTCTTGGATAATGCAATCCCCCTTTACCACTTTACTGCAATAAATGCTTATTTGTTTGGGATGTTGATTAATACTGGATTTGGATTAACACTGTCCAGCAGAGTTCTAACCATGTCTATAAGGTAAAGGTAAAGGACCTGACAGTTAAGGTCGCAAACAACTTGGGTTGCGGCGCTTATCTCGCTTTACTGGTCGAGGGAGCCGACGTTTGTCTGCAGACAGTTTTTCCAGGTCATGTGGCCAGCATGACTAAGCTGCTTCTGGCAAAACCAGAGCAGCGCACGGAAATGCTGTTTACCTTCCTGCCAGAGCGGTACCTATTTATCTACTTGCACTTTGACATGCTTTTGAACTGCTAGGTGGGCAGGAGCAGGGACCGAGCAACGGGAGCTCACACCGTCGCGGGGATTCAAACCACCAACCTTCTGATCAGCAAGCCCTGGGCTCAGTGGTTTAGACCACAGCACCACCCGCATCCCTATAAACCTACAGCACCCAGTATTCCCAGGCTGTCTCCCATCCAAGTACTAACCAGCCTGACCCTGCTTAGCTTCCGAGGTCAAACGAGATCGGCCGTCTTCAGGGTAGTATGGTGAAACAAATCCCATTGAATTCAATGGGGTTTGCTTCCCAGGTAACTTGGGGGTAGGATTTTCAGCCTTTTTTAAATTAAAGGATTGGGTATTCCCACTGATCATATTCATCCTGGCAACAAATGTTGAGTGGCTGGACATCTGTATTATTTGTAGCCTAATTAAACCTACTTCAATTGTTACAAAAACACGTTTCTGTTTGTGATCTTGTGATCATAAGCAAATATTCTTTGATTTTAGAATCAGGCACTGAAATTCTGTAACTCCCCACAGGTAGAGAAGTTGAGCAGCAGCACTTTGAGGAGCACCCTAACTCCTGCCAAGTTCGACAACAGCTGGAGAGCAGCGGCAGTGGAAGTGTTTGGGGGCATTGGGGGGGGGGAGGCGTGAGGCAGAACTTCCCATTCCGCCTTGGGTGGTGAAATGGAACGGAGAGCCCCCGATGGAAGTTCAACTGGTGGTTGTTCAAAATTCACCAGTTTTTGCCATGGTTGGTATACATAATCTGAGAAAGTACATGGGTAGATGTTCTTCCCCAGTAAAATAATGCTGAATCCATAGTGCTTAGCAGACATAGAATGAAAAGGGGGCCTGGGGTGGGGATGCCCTGTGCTCTCTTACGTATGAGCTAAAATTTCTTTTTCATCAAACAGTTTGCACTACCAGAAACTTACAGTATGCTGTAAAAAAAATACATGCAGACTGTCAAAAGCTGAAAAGGTAAGTTCCAGTTGAAAACAAAAGGCAAGAAATTCTTTATTTAATGTGACTCAGACTATTAGTGCAGTTATGTTGCTGGTTGCGAAGTTTAGAGGCAGGTACCCTAATAGTCTGACTCTGTTAAATAAAGCTTTTCTTGCTTTTTATTTTCAACTGGAACTTCCTTAAACAATATTAGAATGCAAAACAATTTGGGAATTTACATTTTAAACAATCCTTTTGTCTTCCCTCATTAGGTGGCAAATAGCATGCGCATGCAGTGTTAGCTTTATGCCATTTCACGTATTGCGAAAAATTGCAAGTAGAAAAACCCAACAGTACAAACAAGGTGTCTGTTTGGGGAGAAAGCTGCAATTAATTTGTGCAGAGGAAGTGTAGAAATCTGCAAGGAGGTGATAGCACCTGTGAAATGCTTTCCTGAACTAGGCTCTCCTGGTGGTGATGCTAACATATATATATTTTTTGGCATATCTCTTCACACAGGCAATTGACAGAATTTGAATTAAAACAAAAACAAAACTTGATTGCAAGGTTCCCGGAGATTGCCTTGCCCTAAGCAACTAGCAAATATAAATAAATAAGAGCATTAACGTAGAATCTGATGTATGCTGTCTTGTCTACCAAACAGCTGTAATAAAATTATTTCTTGGCTACACCACTCCAGACTTCAGCTATGCATGTTTCTCACATGCAGAAGTAGAGGGGAGCAAGGGCTCAAATCAAGATCTTCCCAGCCAATATGGAGTCAATCGCAGCGCACCACGTTAGGAAAAAATGCACCCAGTTTGTGCCAAGGAGAATGGAGGCCAACCATGAAAGGGAATCACATTTTTAAATTCTCCCCATGTAAAACTTCCTGCCAAAAAAGTAAGAATAAAATTAACCTAGCAGATCAGGAGATTTCTTTATTTTTTGCATAGGGGGAGAATTAAAAAGCGTGATAGCCCTATCTGCAGTTTGAAGTGGTACAGTTTGAAGTGGTACACTGCTCTCATTATGCTGCATGTGCAATATATTAAAAGGATTGCGGTTCTTCCACATCAGAGGGTGTGACATTTAGCCAGGGTTGAGTCTCAAGACTCTCTCACTTTATGCACTTGTGTGCCCTTAAAAAGCAGAGCAGCTAGAATGGCTTGCAGGAATTTTCCTGTTTTGTATTTACTGCTCATTATGTTAATTTGTTCCCTAAAGGTTGGTCAAGCAGGTCATCTCATTAAAAAGGGGGCAAAAAGAATACAGGCATATATAAAAGGACACAAGGCATGATGAGGTAGCTGTGTTAAAAATTTAAAGGCACCCCATGGCAAGGTACAAAATTTAAAGGTACCCTGGAAGCCTGTGGAGTCAGACAGAAGAGAGGGCACAGGATCACTAGGTCTAGAGCTGACGGTTGGGGAATCCTGCCAATTGTGGATTCCACACTCACTGCTGCAGAAGTGAACTTGCAACTTGATTAAGGGGCAATTGTCAGGAATAAGAAGCAAGCTGTGGTGAAGCTGCAATCCACATGCTAATATGAACTAGCCAGCCAGGTTTTTTTGTTTTTTGTTTTTAGCCTGTAGGCTTCTAGTTCTGATATTTAAATAGCTTATTAATACTATTCAAAATCAGTTGTTGTATCTTGCTGTGCTGTCATGTAATTGAATGCAAGTTTAGCTTGGTATGGACTATGCTCGCAAACAGAAACATCCCAGGTTTTTTTTTTTAAAAAAAGGCAAGCGCCCTTGTATTAAATGCGCTGCTAAGTAGCAAACACAATCACGAGTTTAAGACGAATGCACTCAAATCTAGGCTAAATCCTCATGAGGCTGGACACCAGTGGCACACAAGACAAGAGACTGCAGTTGCCAGAGATTCCAAGCATCTTGAGAATTTGGCAAACCTTGACGGTAGAGAACGATAGCAACGAAACCAGATAAAATTGTCGGGGCTGAGGAGAGTCAGTACAGGTCTCTGTAGTATTGCTATCTGAGGTTGCATGCCTACCCTTCCCAGATTTTTCATGTTCGCAGAATGCCACTTACTGCTGGACATCATTGGTATTCAACTGCATAGTCAGGCATACAATTTACTACTTCACTGCAGATATACAGCGCAAGTGCATAGCTGCCAAGTCTCCCGTTTTTCGTGGGAAACCCCCCGTATTTAAACCCGTTTTCCGCTGTTATCCTGAATAGAGAAAAATCCCATAAATCCCCCAGATTTCCTACCTGCCAGGGAGGCTCCTTCTGCGCATGTCTGGACATGCGCAGAACCAATTTCGGGTGCCGCTCTGCCCATGTCTGGGCACCGGAAATAGGGCAGAGCAGCACCGGAAGTCACTTCTACGCATGTCAGCGTAGAAGCGACTTCCGGTGCCGCTCTGCCCATGTCTGGGCACCGGAAATCAGGGAGCGCCGGTACTGGAGGTTGCTTCTACACATGTCCAGACATGTGTAGAAGTGACTTCCGGTGCCGCGCCGCTGCTGATCCCGGATTTTTCTTACCAGGAGTTGGAGGGTATGCGCAAGTGTCCCTGAGAAACTGGGACATCCCATTTTTTATCGCAAGGGAACAGAGGCCATTTTGCTTGCCATGATCTTGTGTAATTTTGCAGCACTATCCCCCCCCCAAGCACTTTTTTTTGGGGGGGAGGAACTGTGGTGCAAGATCACATGAGATCATGGTAACCAAAATGGCTGCCGTGCTCTCCGTATAAAAAACAGGAAGATGGCTTCCAGGATTTTGGCTTCAAGGTGTTGGAGGGTATGTGACTACAGCAAGACCTTTATTTACCGTATCCTGTATGTTTACAAAGCAATTCTGTACAAGCCTGCTCAAAAAGTATTGAGTTCATTGAAACTTTCTCCCAGTGGGATCTACCAGCTGGACTGAATCAGCCCTGAACAGCTCACAACCACCATTTCTTTTCCTCTGAAATGAATGGAGTGGAATAATAATAATAATAATAATAATAATAATAATAATTTATTATTTATACCCCGCCCATCTGGCCGGGTTCCCCCAGCCACTCTGGGCGGCTTCCAAAAAAACAGAAATTCTAAAATACAGAAATCCATCAAACATTAAAAGCTTCCCTAAACAGGGCTGCCTTGAGATGCCTTCTAAAGGTCTGGTAATTGTTCTCTTTGACCTCTAGTGGGAGGGCATTCCACAGGGTGGGTGCCACTACCGAGAAGGCCCTCTGCCTGGTTCCCTGTAACTTGGCTTCTCGTAATGAGGGAACCGCCAGAAGGCCCTCGGAGCTGGACCTCAGTGTCCGGGCAGAACGATGGGGGTGGAGACGCTCCTTCAGGTATACCGGACCGAGGCCGTTTAGGGCTTTAAAGGTCAACACCAACACTTTGAATTGTGCTCGGAAACGTACTGGGAGCCAATGTAGGTCTTTTAGGACCGGTGTTATGTGATCTCGGCGGCCGCTCCCAGTCACCAGTCTAGCTGCCGCATTCTGGATTAGTTGCAGTTTCCGGGTCACCTTCAAAGGTAGCCCCACGTAGAGCGCATTGCAGTAGTCCAAGCGAGAGATAACTAGAGCATGCACCACTCTGGAGAGACAGTCAGTGGGCAGGTAGGGACTCAGCCTGCGTACCAGATGGAGCTGATAAACAGCTGCCCTGGACACGGAGTTGACCTGTGCCTCCATGGACAGCTGTGAGTCTAAAATGACTCCCAGGCTGCGCACCTGGTCTTTCAGGGGCACAGTTACCCCATTCAGGACCAGGGAGTCCTCCACACCCGCCCGCCTCCTGTCCCCCACAAACAGTACTTCTGTCTTGTCAGGATTCAATCTCAATCTATTAGCCGCCATCCATCCTCCAACCGCCTCCAAGCACTCACACAGGACCTTCACCGCCTTCACTGGTTCTGATTTAAAAGAGAGGTAGAGCTGGGTATCATCAGCATACTGATGGACACCCAGCCCAAACCCCCTGATGATCTCTCCCAGTGGCTGCATATAGATGTTAAAAAGCATGGGGGAGAGGACAGAACCCTGAGGCACCCCACAAGTGAGCGCCCAGGGGTCTGAACACTCATCCCCCACCACCACTTTCTGAACACGGCCCAGGAGGAAGGAGCGGAACCACTGCATGACAGTGCCCCCAGCTCCCAAGCCCTCTAGACGGTCCAGAAGGATGTTATGGTCGATGGTGTCAAAAGCCGCTGAGAGATCCAGCAGAACAAGGAAACAGCCCTTACCTTTGTCCCTAGCCCGCCGGAGATCATCGACCAGTGCGACCAAGGCAGTTTCAGTCCCATGATGAGGCCTGAATCCTGACTGGAAGGGATCCAAATGGTCCGCTTCCAAATGGAATAGTGTAATGACAATGTAACTTGTGTGATTTACACAATTACACAGCAGGGAGGGGATGAGATGAATAATGTAGTTTTTGGTGGACAAAGAACTGCTGTGGAACAGAAACAGCGCTGCATGCAACAAGTACAGGGCAAAATGGAAAGCAAGGCCTACTTACATCCCTATGGAGTAGGCTGAAGTTCAAATCCTCGTTCCCCATCATGCTTCTGAAAAGCAGTTGCTGGAGGCCAGAGGAGGGGAGTGGGTTTCCCAAGGGTACTTGGTTGGCTAAGAGAACAGGATGCCAGCCTAGATGAGCCATTGGCCCTGATCCAACAGGGGATGTCTTATGTTCTTATTCAGCCATAAAGAACTGCCTCAGGAATCACCTCTACCCATATGAACTGACTCGCATCCTGAGGTCCTTTTTTGCCCATTTATGGAATGCTCTCCCCAGGGAGTCTAGCCTGGTACCTATCTTTAGGTGCCAGGCAACAGCATTCCTCTTCTCCCAGGCCTTTGGCTAATTAAGCAATCTGTGGCCTTTAAAAATGTGTGTGTGAGAGAGAGAGGGATTGGTTTTTGTTATTAGGGTGTGTATTTTTGTGTTTTCATCTTGTAAACCACCGTGTGATCTTCGGCAGAAGGGCGGTGTGGAAATTTAGTAAATAATCATATTAGTATAGCTTGCCGGGTAAATGTAGGCCAGACATTCTCCCCACACTCCAGCCTAATGTACCTCACAGGGCAGTCATGAGGCTACAATCTGGGAGTGAGGAGGGGAAACAAGACATGCTGCCCTGAACCCCTTAGAGAATGGATGGAATCCATATGTGATGGAGAAAATAAATGAATTTTGGACATTTGAGGAAGCTGTTTTGTGTCTCCCACCCCCCAAATTACTGCTGCTGTTTTCTTATTCTTTGTTTTATGGCAACCTTCATTGCCTTTCTCTTTTTTCCTTCATGCTTTTCCCTTCCCCTCTTTTCTCTTGCAACTTTCTCTTTTCCTTACTCGGAAGCCAATGCAGCCCCTTTTGCTGTGGTCATAGTCATTGCTTGGAATGCAGGTGGCGCTGTGGTCTAAACCACTGAGTCTCGGGGGCTCGCCAATCAGAAGGTCAGCGGTTCGAATCCCCGCAGCGGAGTGAGCTCCCGTTGCTCTGTCCCAGCTCCTGCCAATTTAGCAGTTCAAAAGCACGCCAGTGCAAGTAGATAAATAGGTACCACTGCGGCGGGAAGGTAAATGGCGTTTCCGTGCGCTCTGGTTTTCGTCACGGTGTTCCATTGCGCCAGAAACGGTTTTGTTATGCTGGCCACATGACCTGGAAAGCTGTCTGTGGACAAACTCCGGCTCCCTCGGCCTGAAAGCGAGATGAGTGGCGCACCCCATAGTTGCCTTTAATTGGACTTCACTGCCCAGAGGTCCTTTATCTTTACCTTTTTAGTCATTGCTGCTGTTGCTTTTCTTTTCTTTGCGCCCTGCCTTTCATCTGCCTATGTGCACTCATGTGTTAATTTTACAAAGAGTACAGTAGGCCCAGGGAATCCCAAACCAGTTAATTACTCACTCAGCCTGAGGGGGTGGGGAGAATTACCATCTCCTGTGTTTCCAAGCACAGAACAAATTGTAGTGAGGTTTGATTGACATTATCATGCTGTAGGCATTTAATTACTGCATATGCACTAGCAGTTCATCACTACCACCAGTTTTTAAGGCTGAATGGTGTGTGTGTGTGTGTGTGTGTGTGTGTGTGTGTGTGTGCTTGAGTTATGCTCAAATGTGCACATTTGGGAACAAACCAGAATTCAGTATGCTTTTGTTGCTGCAGTTCCAAAATTTGCTGAAGCCAATAAAAAAGGAAATCTAGGCAACTGTAGACCTGGAGGCTGTCCAGGGAGGAAGATTATGTAGCTCATTTGTAGAGTGAGGTACATCAGCAGCAAGAGCACAAACAAGGATCAATGCATATAATGTCACGGTTTTCGACAATCATGGTTAATTGTCATTTTCTCTGGTGGAGAACTATGTGAAACGGGATGTAAGAAAGCAGAAAGCTTTGGAATGTAATGAGGATTGTGCAGAGAGTACTAAGAGCACTTTCTGTTGGAGAGGGCTGTGTAAAACTGTTTTATTTTATTAACATTTATTAGATTTCCTTACCTGCCCTTTACTGCAAGGTCTCAAGATGGGTTACAGCAATTTAAAAACACAATCTTAAAATCTGTTTAAAACAAGTTCCAATCCTGCTATAACTAAACCTAAGCATATGAAACTGGAACAACCATATATTGACTTGCTAGGAAAGGCCATAGCTCAGCGATAGAGTGCATACTTTGCATGCACAAACCCCCATGTTCAATCCAATACAGCATTTTTTTCTTGGTTTGCCCCCTCTTGGTGGTAGGGTCGCCACCTTTGTTCTGGCAAAATACAGGAAAGGGTGGGGTGGGGCTGTTGTTGGATATTCCCCACCCCCATCTCGCACTGAAGTGACTTCAAAGCAGTCCATTAAAATCAATTGCAGAATGGTCCCTCTAGAATTTGTTCACATGCACGCACACATACATATGAATTTGTAAATCTGCCTGTGCTTGGCTACCCAAAGCTTAAATATTCATGACTTTTCAAACCCTTGCATTGGAGAGGATACCTAACATGGTAGAGAGAGGGAGCACAAAACTCTATCAATACAAGACTTAGCATTTTACATTGAAGTACGGGACAATCTTGTATTATACAGGACAGGTGGCAACCCTACTTGGTGGGCTAATTAATTTGAAATATTTGACTACTCTCCCTAGAAATCCCCCTTTGGGCCTGCCTTGCTGTGTCTGCTGTGTTACCATTACAGACTGCTGTCGTTTCCTACCCATTTGTGCTCACACTCCATCCCTGTTGGGCTTTTTCTGTCAATAATCTTCCCCAAGACGGAGCAGCTGAACGAACATTGTTGAGTTTTTTTGCTGGAAAAAACCCTATGCACTTCAGGATCCAGTGGCACAAAAGGCAAGTTGCTAGGAAGGATGCAGGAACATGAAGGAGAGACCCACTCATGTGAAAAGTAGCCTTTTTTAGATGTCGGAAGTATGGTGATACTGAATGCGTGGAGAGAAAGGATTGGGCCCATAATCCCTTGTCCTGTCTTCCACATGTACATAGTTTGAGAACAGAGCCTACTACACTCATGCAAGTTATACATGTATAGGCTTCCTCCATGTGCCTTGTGCTCATACGCCAGTCATTATATGGAAATTATTCAGTTTGGTTGTCTACTTTTTGATGTTTGGTTTGTTGTCAAGGACTACTTTTGTTTCGTTTGTAGTTACTTTTTAAAATACGTTGTAAGTCGCCTTGAGCATGGTTCTAACTGTGGAAAGGCGGCATGGATGGATGGATGGGTTGGCCTCAAACCACCCACCCCCCGCAACCCCTGTTCTGCTGATGTCTCCACCTTGTTTTGATAAATAAAATAAATATCATAAGAAAAGCTAAATCTGTATATTGCCCTTCATCGAAAGGTCTCAGGGTGGTTCACTGCATAGAAATACAAAATGAAAACAAAAAATACACACTAAGAACAAGAACAAAACAAGCCCATACCGTATCCATGCACACACAGAGTATTTGCCGGCAGAACAGCTGCGCTGTCAGACTATTCCGCTGGTGTATCTGTTATGATACTCGTACATCTGGCATTCTAGTGGTGCAAAGCAGTTTCTGCCAAATCCAGTGGCTCCTTAGCTGGCAGAATTTGCCCTAATTCTAGCGAATATTTTAGATTTTTATTTGGCTTTGTCATATAGCTAATAGTGAAGTGGAGCCGTTGTTAACTTGTTAATGCTTTTTTTGTTTAGTTTCAGCAAATAAGTGGGGGCAGGGAAGGCTCAGCATTGCCTTTTATTATTGTGGGTGGCAGGAAGAAAACCTTTTGCTTGAAGAGGAGCTTTGCATCCCTCAGATGTTTGCATCTATGTAGTAATAGGACTTGGCTTAAAAACAAAGTGGCAAGCGTCTTCCCTTCCCTTCCCTTCCTCTAGTCTAGCACATGTTGCATAATTCATGGCATCCCAAAATCAATATGCTTATCTCAAAGAACCATATGAATGTAAATTAATTTAATTCATCATTGCTTCGCCTTTGTCACTCGTATTATTTTCATCTGGGCTGCAGCAAAAGCCGGATCTCTCATTTCTCTTGCCTGCCATGTAAATAGCAACTCAAGTGAATTAACCATTCCAATTGCAACCAAAATGTACCATTAATTTCGCGCCCCCAATTTCAGACAGCTTCATTCCTCTACAGGCAAAATATATAACTCACATTCTTTTTCATCTAAAGTTTTCTAATGACTGTGGCTCTGCATTTTTTATTTGATCGGCATGTAGGAGCATCGGAGAAAAAGAAGAGTTATGTTTTCCTGAAGATGGAACAAGCCCTGAGCACAGTACATGGGGTGGAACTGGCACGGTTGCAGCAGGTAACACATGATACCTGTACTGCATTTGTAAGAAGGCAAGGTAGTTGTGACGTTGACCTATGATAGTGCTGGAGGTGAAATAGTTAAACAGGTTACCCAATAAGAACCCAGGGGGTGGAGTCAGAGGGACTATAAAACCAGCTCTTGGGGGGGGGGGAGTTCAGTTAGTTCAGTTGGGATTGGAGTGGGAGTTGAAGTGCGGGGGAGTCTGTGGGTAGGTTGAATTAGTGTAGCGGAATATAAGCTGAGTCAGTAACAGCTAGTTGCTAGGAAGCTCAGTAGATAACTGAAGGGTGCAGGAAGGAGGTTGGTTTAGGGAGTGTAGGAAGGTATAGGCCAGTATAGGCACCAAGTGTTTATAATGGACTGAAGACCGTTATTGAAACCACATGCTTGTTGTTGTTGTTGATGATGTTTAGTCGTTTAGTCGTGTCCGACTCTTCGTGACCCCATCGACCATAGCACGCCAGGCACTCCTGTCTTCCACTGCCTCCCGCAGTTTGGTCAAACTCATGTTCGTAGCTTCGAGAACACTGTCCAACCATCTCGTCCTCTGTCGTCCCCTTCTCCTAGTGCCCTCAATCTTTCCCAACATCAGGGTCTTTTCCAGGGAGTCTTCTCTTCTCATGAGGTGGCCAAAGTATTGGAGCCTCAGCTTCACGATCTGTCCTTCCAGTGAGCACTCAGGGCTGACTTCCTTCAGAATGGATAGGTTTGATCTTCTTGCAGTCCATGGGACTCTCAAGGGTCTCCTCCAGCACCATAATTGAAAAGCATCAATTCTTCGACGATCAGCCTTCTTTATGGTCCAGCTCTCACTTCCATACATCACTACCGGGAAAACCATAGCTTTAACTATACGGACCTTTGTCGGCAAGGTGATGTCTCTGCTTTTTAAGATGCTGTCTAGATTTGTCATTGCTTTTCTCCCAAGAAGCAGGCGTATTTTAATTTCGTGACTGCTGTCACCATCTGCAGTGATTAAGGAGCCCAAGAAAGTAAAATCTCTCACTGCCTCCATTTCTTCCCCTTCTATTTGCCAGGAGGTGATGGGACCAGTGGCCACGATCTTGGTTTTTTTGATGTTGAGCTTCAGACCATATTTTGTGCTCTCCTCTTTCACCCTCATTAAAAGGTTCTTTAATTCCTCCTCACTTTCTGCCATCAAGGTTGTTTCATCTGCATATCTGAGGTTGTTGATATTTCTTCCGGCAATCTTAATTCCGGTTTGGGATTTATCTAGTCCAGCTTTTCACATGATGAATTCTGCATATAAGTTAAATAAGCAGGGAGACAATATACAACCTTGTCGTACTCCTTTCCCAATTTTGAACCAATCAGTTGTTCCATATCCAGTTCTAACTGTGGATCTAATTGATCCCTTCATGGATCAATGCCTTGTCGTGGCGAAGGGGCTTGAATAACTCAGAGAAGCTATGAGCTATGCCATGCAGGGCCACCCAAGATGGACAGGTCATAGTGGAGAGTTTTGACTAAACGTGATCCACCTGGAGAAGGAACTGGCAAGCCACTCCAGTATCCCTGCCAAGAAAACTCAATGGACAAAGACAACAGACACACTTGTTAAACTGCAGTAAATAAACAGAAGTTTTATGTTCCAATTTAACCCTGACTGGACTCAGTATTTTACCAGGTAGAGCCTGGTTGGTGGCAGCGAGAAATAAAGTGGTGGCACAGGGATCAATAGACTGTGAAACGTCCGGGGACCCTGTGTGATCGCCACAGTAGTGTATGGGTGGTGGCTCTCAGGCAGCCTCTCCCACTCTCGCCTCAAGTCCTGACCAAACCCAAACCACCTTAGCTTCAGCAACGTGGTGGCCTCATGTGCCTTCAAACCATACTCAGGGAGTTTGGCCCATCACAACTGAGCTCCTGGAAGTTAGGTTCCTGTATTTATTTTGACAGTAGAGCTTTTCTTTTCTTCTCTTCTACTGCAACCCCACTTTTATGAAAGCTTCATTAGAGCTTGAGATTCGCCAGATCTGAGAGCAGGGCCTGCAGAGATGAGCTGCCAAGGCTTTTATTTTTGGCAAGCTTCCAGCCTCTATTCTAGTTGAGTTTTGTTTTATTCTCCCTCTTGCTAAGACAATGCTGCTGCTTCAGCTTTTATCATTAGTTTGGGTATTTAAATGCATGATTACACATTCTCCACCTCCCTTGGGAGTTCCAGCGACAGAACGACCAGGTTTTGGTTTCAGTTGGGGAAGAGAGTAATGGAAACATAAGGTATCTTCGTAATATATGGTTCATTTGCAGTGTATATTGGGTGGGGGGCAAAGTGGACCTGCTGCACAGCAGCAGTTGCACTACCTATTATCAGTGGTAGAGTAAGCCTCTCAGGCACCTGGGGTAGCACGCCCAGGTGCGGGGCGAACCGCCCATAGGGACAGACAGGAAGGGGCGCATGGCACCCATGGGGACAGGACGGGGTGAGCAGCGCCCATTCCCACCCCCTCTGTTGTTGCTCGCCTGCCTCCTTCCCATCCTCTCCCCTGCCTGCCTGCTTGCCTCCTCCAGCTGGGAGCGTGGGGGCAACTGCATGGCAAATGTCACCCCCCCATCAGGATGGCACCCGCGGTGGACCGCACCCACCTTGCTACGCCTCTGCCTATCATCAGAAAACCAGAGAAAGATCCTGAACCCCACAGTGCTTCTCCTTCTGCCAAACTCCCTACTCAAAACTCCCAAGGTCCTGTTTCTGCTCTCTCTCTGCTTCCCCCCCCCTCTCTCTGAAAATGGACCATCACACTCCAAGCTCCAATGCTCATGCCAGAAAACACAGACTGATTCCCTGTCACCAGGGGCCACCCCCTAACCCAGGGTGGTCCAATGTGGCCCTCAATGCCTTTATTCTGGCCCTCAGCAACATTTGATGTTCTGCCCCCCTCACACACACTTGTGCTGCCTTCCCAAAGCTGGATAAGTGAGACCCAGGGTCCTAGAGTCCTCCCACCTCATTGACAAAGCCTTGTTAGCACCTTCCCAGCTTTGGGTAGTAGGCTCTAGGACTCTGCCAGGCTATAGTTTTGAAGAGAGTTGAAAGTTGTTTGAGAGAGAGAGAAGGCTTCCCATAATATATGGACATGTTTCTTTTGTGCCAGTGTTGTCTCTGATTAAAGAGACTTTGCAGAGTTTGGGAGACATTACTAACAGCTGTGAGAGTAGGATGAGCACACACCCCATGATCAGTAACCCCATTTTCAAACCCAACTTCAGCATTTTTGTGGGAGGGGGACACAAAAACTACCATAGTCTGCCTCCAGCCGCCTTAGTATGTGGGCAAGGCTGCAGTTCTATACACACCTGTAAATAAGCGCTGCGAAACTCTGGACTGCAGTTTGAGCCGCACACTTCTGACTCACCAACAGTTATGTGAAATCCAGAATTGGTGCACCAGATGAATAAGTTGCCAGTTCCTACATTGTGTTCAGCAGTACATGGAGGCCTAAGAATGATGCTTACATGTTTGTGCTGACACAACAATCGAAAGAGTACATCTTGAATTCTTCCCATTAATCAATGTTGAATTATGTTGCGTAAAAGGTTGAGTTATTGGATTACATCCAGCTACGTTTTAGTCAGAGTAGACCCACTGGAATTAATGGGCTGGATTTGGTCATGTCTTCTGACTTTTGATGGGGGTCTGTTCTGAGTAGTACAAGCATTGCCTGCAAGCAATATTATTAGTATCTGTAGCCCTGTTTGGTTATGGAACTGGAATTTGTATTGCATTTCTTATATATTGATACACTTTTGTTAGGACTATGTAAAACACTTAGAAATTCCTGCTGAAAAATGAAGCTGTATATAAAATGCATTCAATACAACACGATTAAGCCCATTGCTACAAACATGCTTGCAGGCTGAATTACTGACATACTTTTTTTTTTTTAACGTGGAAAGAATTGTTTTGTGTGGAGGAAGATTGAGTCGTGAGCTGGGGCAAGCCCCCACCTGCAATCTGAATTGGTAAAGCCTAAACGCAGGGACGCGGGTGTCGCTGTGGTCTAAACCACAGAGCCTAGGGCTTGCCGATCAGAAGGTTGTTCAAATCCCCGCGACGGGGTGAGCTCCCGCTGCTTGGTCCCTGCTCCTGCCAACCTAGCAGTTTGAAAGCATGTCAAAGCGCAAGTAGATAAATAGGTACCGCTCAGGCGGGAAGGTAAACGGCATTTCTGTGTGCTGCTCTGGTTTGCCAGAAACAGCTTAGTCATGCTGGTCACATGACCCAGAAGCTGTACGCCGGCTCCCACAGCCAATAAAGCGAGATGAGAGCTGCAACCCCAGAGTCGTGCGCAACTGGACCTAATGGTCAGGGGTCCCTTTACCTTTAAACACAGTCCTACCACCCCCACGAAAATAAGACCTTATATTTGACTTGCAACCCTGAGACTTTCTTCGGAGCATGCATGCCTAGAATAAGTTGCAGTGAGCATAGGAAATACGATTTGCTCCAAGAGCTAAAAATTTATCTTTGGGAAAAGCAGGCTGATATGCTTCCCTTTCAAATGTCAGGAACCAGATGCTCTGAAGGCTTACTCTTTTATATTTTTTACAGCTACAAAAATGATCTCTCTGATAGCAAAGAAACAAAATAAGCTGCTCATTGTATCGAAAAATTTTTCCCCAAATTAGATTGTATTAATATTGCTACAATTCTGATAGAACTTCCAAATGTTCGTTATTGTTTCAGGCTAGACTCATTTATTCTTTTTACTGGGAAACCAAAAGGAGGCGGTTTAGGGATGAATAACAGAAGTGGACACATACTTGGAAAAGGACTCAGTAATGGGGAAAGAAATGCTATGGGTCTTTATTGTGCTCCTATAAATTAAGGTGAAACTGAAAATACTTCCCGTCTGCAGGCTCACAACTGTGAAGTTGTTTACGCTATTTTTATAGCATCTTTCCAACAAGTTGCTAAGGCAGCTTTTAAAACACAAAAGGAAGGGGCAAATTATATGTGGTGAGGGGGGCAATATAATGTAGATAGCTGTGGGAAAAACTTTATTATACTTGCACCTTAAAGAAAAATGAAAAAAATCATATAATACTGTAATTACAATGGCACCTTTGATATCTCAAGCATTAACTAATAGTGGCAGGTCAAGTAAGCTGGGGAAATTAGAACAAAGATCTACACTGGCTTTTGTAATGAACATGCAGCCCAGTCTTCCATATTGAGTTTGGTACTTCTAAAACGGGGTTTATGTGTACAGCAAAAATAATAATTATGCAACACATTGTCTTAATTTCATCACTGTGAGGCAGATCGATGCAATCTGGGCAAGACCAGAATCTCCCCCCCCCAAGTATTACTATTTTTAAACTTTAATTTTTCAGTTTCTGAAAATATTTATAAGAAACAATGCTCATTGCCCACCCCCAGAAAATATGGGCTCCCCACAGTGATGGCTCTAGTGCCCATTGGGTGGAAAGGCAAGGAGACCAGCGCTAAGTGGAGACAGTGAGCAAAGCTAGGCAGATCCCACCCTCTTCTCTTTTGAGATCTGCAAGGGCAATACTGGAGCTAAGGAAGAGGAATCTGGCAGGCAGTGACATCCCTTGGGCCTTTTGTAAGTAAGAAGGCAGGCAGGTAGGGGCTGGCTGCCCCACTCACCCTAACAGAGACACGGGTGGCACTGTGGTCTAAACCACTGAGCCTCTTGGGCTTGCCAATCGGAAGCTCAGCAGATTGAAAGCCAGTGACAGGGTGAGCTCCCATTGCTCTGTCCCAGCTTCTGGCAACCTAGCAGTTTCAAAGCACGCCAGTGCAAGTAGATAAATAGGTACCGCTGCAGCGGGAAGGTAAATGGCATTTCTGTAAGCTCTGGCTTCTGTCACGGTGTCCTATTGAGCCAGTGGCTGTTTTGTCATGTTGGCCACATGATCCAGAAAGCTGTCTGTGGACAAACGCTGGCTCCCTCGGCCTGAAAGCGAAATGAGCGCCACACCCCATACTCACCTTTGACTGGACTTAACTGTCCAGGGGTCCTTTACCTTTACCTTTTACTACCCTCTTCCTCTGTTGGTTCCCCACCCCTGTTTTAATGGACCATTGTGTGTGTGCTCTTCTCATAAGCGAAGGAGAGAGCAGTGCAAACTGTGCTACCTAGAAAGAGCAGGCTTTTGGTGATGGCACCGAGAAAAATATTCGGGGCAGTAGGTCACACTCAGATTAGACCTGCTAAAATCAATAAACATCCCTAGCTTAGGTCAACTAATTTCAGTGGCCTGGCCTGAGTTGGACTTGGGTACCGCCCCAAATGTTCCTTAATTTCAGTGGGTTTGCTCTTGGTTGAATACCACCCTATATGTCTAATGCTGTGGTGGGCGTGGGCATTTCTTTACTCATTCAACAGCTTCAGGTCCAACTACTGCCACCCACAAATGCCACCAACCTGGTCTTTCCAGCCATTCCAGTGTAGTATACTTGACCACCAAAGCGGATTAGAAAAGGTGGACATGTGCATGTTTGTGTATGAAGAGCCAAATTCCTGAGGTGCAAATGCATTGCAGGGCATTTGGAAGACAGCAGCCGTTTACAGCATTTATACCTCCCCTCCCCTTTAGCCCCAAAGGCTCTCAGAGCAGCTTACAAAAAAAAAAAAATCAGTATTAAGACTGTCCCTTCCCCCAGGCTTACAGTCTAAAAGGGCATTAAGGGAAAATGAATGGGGAGGAGGAAGAAGGAAGCAGAGGCGCAAGGTTTTAAAGCTGTAGTTCCGAGCACCAGATCCTCACCAATAAATCAGCAGCGGTTCTGGCTGCCTTGCAAGCCCCTGTTCCATCTCAGTTCCAAAAATCCTTTTAATACAAAGTTCTCAAATAGAGGACATGCATATTAAACTGACAAGGACAGAGTAATCTTTTTTTATCAGGGAATGTTTGATTCCAAATCGAGGCAGTGAAGCAGCAGCACATATTCCCGTGGAAATCCGGGGCGTGCATGCAGAGGTTTTAGCAAGCAAAAGTAGTAAGCAGGTATATAACAAGGCATGCAAGCCCATTCTGGGGAAGGGAGGTGGCAGGTGAAATTCCATTTAGTGTCTGTCGAGAAAGGGAGATCCGGACAGTGTTTTGCCTTGTTTGCGTGCAGTGGGCGGGGGCTGTCGTCTTCCACCAATTGCAGCCTCCAGCTGTGGGTCCTTGGCAGCAGGAGTGCTTTTCCAAGAGGCAGGAATCCTGCAAATATATTCTCTGCGGTGGTTGCTGGCATGTCCAGTATATGGCAGCATAAGGCATGTGAGAATGTCACACGTAGCATTTCCCACAGCACGAAGTTCCATATACAGTGGTACCTCAGGTTACGTACCTGATTCATTCCAGGGTGCAGTACATAACCCGAAAAGTACACAACCCGAACAACCACCAGAGCGCGTTTCTGCGCATGCGTGAACTGCGCAGAACGCTTCTGCACATGCGTGTGCAGCGAACCCAGAAGTAAACGCTTCCGGTTTTGCGGAGTTCGTAACCCGAAAAGTATGCAACCCGAAGTACGACTGCAGTAACCAAAGAAAACACTACATTTTTATGGTGCGGGGTTAGAATGCAGTAGAAATACCGATATCTGATATGTAGGTCTTTTACCAGGCTGTGCATTGGTAGAACCAAGAGATATAGATATAAATATTTTTATTGAAAGATTTTCATAGATGATGAAATTGCAGGAAACATCTGTTTTCAATTCATAGAGTCCTTTCTACAGGTCAGTTACATTCGGTGTGAGATGCTGCTGTCATAGGCATTGTGAGGTTTTGGGGGGATAAAAATTGGAGGGGGGAGAAGGGGGGGGGTAATGCACAGTTCGGCAAATACCCAGGGCTCCTTTTCTGCTGGATTTTGAGTGGTCCAAGAGCACATGGATGCTGCAAAGATCTCACCGTCACATCAGAGTCATCACTATTTGCTTTTGTTAGGTGGGAACAGAGTGTGAATCGGTAAGCAATGATTTGCGTGGAACTCGAAAAATGTTATGGAACCAACCTGTGGTAGCTCGATGGGTAAGAATCTTAAGAAGAAGAAAAATTGATCCAGCATATCTTTCTTGGATTGCAGTCATTCCATTAGCTGACAGCTCAAAGTTGAACACGGCGATCATAATTTTGACAATTTGATTGAATAGTCCTTTTAATGGACGTTCCCTGTTGGGTATTCAGGAACCATTTAAGTGGATCGTAATAAATCTTTAAAAAAAACGACACGTTAAATAAGAAATCATGCATGGTAGGTCTCAGTTGTCCTTTCTGCAATTGAAAATGCACGTTTAAGAGATCTATGCTCTCCTAGGAGGAAGTCGTTACTGTTCTGTGTAGTTATTGAATGAAATATAGTTTGCGCTAACGATAACTGTATGCTTGCAATTGGAGCTCTTTGTTGCAAACATAAAGCAAGGGGAGAATAAATGGCACCCCAGTAGTTCTCTTCCTAAGTGGTGCATTTTGCACATGAACACTTTATTCTCCTGCATTAAGCAAGTCTGTTGTACAAAATACTGTAGAGAACCTAACATGTAGTCTTTCAGCTTCAACGGAGCTTTACAAATATAATTTTTTGGGTTCCTATGAAGATAAATAGTGAAGCCTAGAAACAGGGAAGGTCTTTTGCATAGAAAAAAACCATGCATTTACATGCCAGAGTTGTTAAGCCCAGAGTTGTTCAGCTTTTTTTGGGTAGGATTGTCCAGAGTTCTCCAGCTTTTATTTGTTAACTTTCAGTAAACTTTATTTAATCCCGTGATTGATAAGGGTCCTGCAATCTACTAGGATCAGCCAGGGATCTACCAGTAG
Source organism: Zootoca vivipara (assembly GCF_965207765.1). Taxonomy (NCBI): domain Eukaryota; kingdom Metazoa; phylum Chordata; class Lepidosauria; order Squamata; family Lacertidae; genus Zootoca; species Zootoca vivipara. The sequence goes on from NC_142586.1 coordinate 108,448,164, forward strand.
ATCACGATCTAGTGGTTGGACATGCCTGGGGTATAAGTTTGTAACTTATCAAATTTTATTTGAATTTAAAGGTGGTTCTGTGTGTTCCTTCCCCCGCCCCAGACTTTGCTGTAAAGCTTGAAAATACGCTAGAACGACAGAAATAGCAGCAGAAACAAAACTGTGTATTCTCAGTAAAGCAGAGTTTTAGCAAGATAGGAGATTCTGGGCAATGCACAGAGTCCTGCGACAGAAATTGCGGAGGTGGTGCAAGTTTTGCCATCTGGCAAAGACCCTCAGCCAGATGGATTCACTAATGGCTCCTATATAGTATTCAATCAGGCTCTTCTGAAAGGCGTGACTGGCATCTTTAATGATTCCAAATTAACAATGAGCACGCCAGATACTGCCTTGGATACAAAATATATAAGCGATGCTTTTTAGAAGGTAAAAAGTCATGGTCCCAGTCACTTTGCTTCATTACATTAGTAAAAGTGAAAGCATGTTAGCCAAATTGTTGCCTTGTGAGTTATTTCTCAAGTATTCGGTGCACCAGAGCAACATTTTTAATGATCTGTTTTTGTAAGCTTGTTATTTTGTGGACTTTCAGTTTGTTCAGTTTGACGACTTACTGTTATTTCAGTGGATACGATTAAAAATATGGGAATGTTAGGGATGTGGATTAGGATATATTATTAGATAGATCCTATCCAAGCTTGTGTTAGCAAGCTTCCAATATCAGCAGAGTGACATTCCCCTTTTGTGCGCAGCAAAGCATGTGCGTTAGATTCGCTAGAATCTCTATAACAATATTACACTTCCTGGCAAAGGTCCCCTTTGTCCCTCTTAAAAGAAATACACAACACAGTGTTTATAAAATAAGATAGAGTTTACTTACAGTTTCATCCTGAGTTACAGCATAATCTCAGAAAGGCAGGCTTGCTTAGAAAAGTTACAAATATATATATATCTAGAGACTACTTAGTAAAGTAAGACTCCATTTGGTCTCACTCTTGGCTGCAGGCCTAGAGTGAGAACCATGCTAACTGGAGATTCTCTGGAGATGTGTTTCCATCGAAGGAGGAAGTAGCTAAGAGAGAGAGTGATTGCAGGCTAGGGCTTTTGTCTAATCCAACTCATTTGCATGTCTGAGGGAACAGGAACTGACCTGTAGTCAGGTGTCCCTCCAGGTGAGTTCCTGTTAGTGGACACTCTAGGAACTGTTGTGACTTGTCTGCCCCAGTGTTCCATCCCACAAACCCCTTCTCAGGCAATTCACAACATTCATTACATACAAAACAAAACATAAGCAACTTTATTCAACCACCCAAGAGTCCCAGCTTGACACGCAGGTTCTGGAAACTCTGTCTTGGCAGGGGTTTTGTTAGGATGTCTGCTGTCATCTCCGATGTGCAGCAGTACGACAGTTCGACAAGTCCATCTTGTATCATCTGGCGAACGTAGTGGTACCTGACCCCAATGTGTTTTGAGCGTGCTAGGAACTTCTCATTCTGCGCCAGCTTTAGACAGCTTTGGTTGTCCTCCAGCAGGCTTATAGGTTCCTTTCTCTCCACGCCAAAGTCTGTTAGGAGTTGGTCCAGCCAGGAAATCTCTCTGCACGCTTCTGTAGCCGCAACATATTCCGATTCTGTAGACGATAAAGCTATACATTTCTGTTTATAACTGCCCCATGTGATAGCTCCGCCCCCATACATAAAGACATGCCCGCTTGTGGATTTATAATCAGAATTATCACCCGCCCAGTCAGCATCAGTGTACCCAATGAGCTTAGGGTCACTGACAGCTGGTAACTTTAATTTACAATCCATTGTACCCTTAAGATATCGAACCACCCTCTTCACACCAACCCAATCATGCTCAGTGGGACTACTCACTTTCCTGCTGAGAATCCCTACTGCATTGGCTAAATCAGGTCTGCACGTGGTAACTAAATACAAAAGTTTACCAATCGCTGAACGATACTCTGTGTTGTTTGGCAGCAGCTTCGAATCCTCTTGGTTCTTTAAGAAGTCTGTAGCCATCGGGGTGTCAACGGGTTTTGCATCCTGCAATTGCATACTCTCCAACAGTTCAATTATCTTTTGCTTCTGATTGAGTAGAAATGAACCATCCTGTTCTCTTTCTACTTGAATCCCGAGGTAATACTCAACTGGTCCTAATTCCTTCACTTGCACTTCCTTGTTGAGGTGCTGGACTACATTTTTATAATCCCTGTCATTTGACGTTGCGATTAAAAGGTCGTCAACGAAGGCAAGAATATAAGAAAATTGTCCATTACTCTGCTTAGTGTACAAACACTTGTCAGCTTCACCTTGCTTGTACCCAAGTTTCACCAGCATTCCATGCAATTTCAAGTTCCAGGCTCTGGCTGCTTGTTTTAAACCATACAGTCCCTTTTGAAGCTTGCAAACCAAATGTGCCTCATTTGGCTTTATAAAACCTTTAGGCTGCTTCATGTAAATTTCTTCAGAAATTTCCCCATGCAAAAACGCAGTAGCTATATCGATGTGTTTCACCTCCATCCCTTTAGATGCTGCGATGCTTAAAAGTAATCTTACGCTACTGTATCTTACTGTCGGTGCAAAGACTTGGTCATAGTCGTGGCCATATTGCTGTGAAAAACCTTGTGCCACTAGTCTTGCTTTGTAACGTTGCACCTCCCCTTCTGAACCCCTTTTAACCTTGAACACCCATTTGCTCCCAATTGCTTTCTTACCAGCAGGTAATTCTGTGAGTGTCCAGGTCTTGTTCTTGTGCAGTGCGTCAATCTCCTCCTGCGCGGCTTTCCTCCAGAGACTGGCTTCGGTGGCTGGCATCTGCTCTACCTCTTCCCAAGTGGAAGGTTCTGGTGGAGACGCCGACCCTGCAAAGTAGGACAGTCGTAGTGGCGGAACGCCCTTGTTGGTTCTGGATGAGCATCTGACCTCTGGTTGTGCAACCGCATCAGCATCCTCATCCTCCTCCAACGCTGGCATGTCCACGTACAGCTCCTCCTCTTCGTCTCTGGTGCCGCCAGGGGTCTGGACCTCTGCGTCTTCTGGGGTGTCGCCTGTAGGGGGTGTTGTGACACTAGAAGGTATATTAGTTCCTTGTGCTAAAGGAAAACTTATAAACTCTTCATCTGGTGACTCTCTAGAACAGTCAATAACAGTGTTCTTTGTATCAAACTTTCCTAGTTCATCAAAATGAACCACATGGTATGGGTCTACTCTGCCACTCTTTGGATCTAGAACTCTATATCCCTTTCCTCCAGGAGCATATCCAACCAGGATACCTGCTTTTGCTCTGGAGTCAAGCTTGTGTCTGCGCTCTTTGGGCACGTGGTAATAACAGACACTTCCAAACACACGTATGTGCTGCAGACTTGGGACTCTCCCGTGCCAAAGTTCAAATGGTGTGCGTTCTGCACCCTTTGTAGGCAATCTGTTTTGCAAATAAATCGCCGTATTCGCCGCTTCAGCCCATAGCTTCTGTGACAAGTTGGCCTCTTTTAACATGCACCTTGTCATCTCCATAATAGACCTAAACTTTCTCTCAGCAATGGAGTTCTGTTGAGGCGTGTAAGCAACTGTAGTTACATGTGCTATGCCTTCTTGTGCCATGATGGCCTTCATCTGCCGTGAGCAAAACTCTCCACCATTATCCGAAATTAAGGTGGAAGGAGCTCTCTGGAATTTGTTCTTCACCATGTTTAAGTACAGTTTGAACAATTCCGGTGTCTGACTCTTTTCCTCTAGAAAATATCCAACACAATATCTTGAGAAGTCATCTATAAATATCAGAATGTACTTATTGTTTCCTAGGGAAGGTACATTCAGCGGACCACATAGGTCAGTATGAACAGTGTCCATGACTTTTGTGCTTCTCTTCTCTGTACAACGTGGGAAGGAAGGCTTGACTGCCTTTTCAGTTATGCAAGTTGTACAGTTTGGCATTGGTGTACTGCAATTCTTTACCTGTAGACCTTTTACCAGATTTTCCTTCTGCATTTTCAGGATAACGTTGGTGTCCCTGTGTCCAAGCCTTTTGTGCCAGAGTTCCAGATCTGGTTGATCCTTTCTGCTGGGTTGTGCAACCCTTGCAGACTCATTCTCTGAAATATCAATCTCATACACATCATTGATTAGTTTGGCTTGAATAAACACTTCACCATCTTTTATCACATTGCATTGTCCATTTTTAAATATAATTTCAAAACCTTTCTTGTCCAAGCTAGACACACTTATTAGATTACAGTTCAGCTTTGGTGCATACTTAACATTACTCACTGTAGTATCAAAAGACTCATTGTTCACTTTGAAATTCAAGTTCAAAGATCCTGCACCTATTGACTTTATAACATTTCCATCAGCAATTTCAATCTCAGACTGTTTATTATTGTCTATTTCATTGAAATATTCCCTTTTATAACAGAAATGGCTGCTTGCTGCACTGTCCAGAAGCCACTTATTGCGCTTTCCTTCACAGCTCTGGAAAGCTACATTTCTTTCTTGCAATATCATTGCACGCCCACGACCCCCCTTCTTTTCGCCTTTTGGTGGAAAGGGGCGGGATTTATTCCTAGGTGCCCGGCATTCCTTCGCCATGTGCCCTTTTAAATTGCAGTTAAAGCAAATTATTTCCTTTGGCGTTTGTCTGGACCTTTGGAAATGCTTGGAAGCATAATTAGTGTCCTTTCTCCCTGTATTCCTTTCTGAAGAATCAAGGTAATCTCTGCATTCCTCTCTCAAATGATCAATCAGTTCTTCAAAAGTCAGGTCCTTTTTGTGATCCATGCAACTCTTGAATGAACTGAAGCTTGGTCCTAGAGATTCTATCAAAAATGAAACCTTTGTTTCTTCATCAAGGGCTTTAGGAGTAAGATCAATCCTCTGAACAATTTCACTAAATTTGCTGATATGGTCAGTGAATTCTTCTCTTGAATTCATCCTCAGCGCAGTTAATTTGCTCATCAAATTTCTGTAGGAGTTCTTAGTAGATGCTCCATACCTGCGCTCAATATCTTTTAAGATTTTAGCTGCATCATCTTTGCTATTAACTGATGTTAGATGCCTGTTGCGAAGTCCACTCAAAATTATGTATCTGGCCTCGCTGTTCATGCGTTTCCAAGTTGCTATCTTGGCTAAATCCTCAGCTGTTGTGCCAGTAGGCATAGGTTTTTCAATGGCATCCAAAACATTCCTTGCATCTAAAAATGCTATCAGGCGTTGTTTCCAAAATACATAATTGTCATCATCTAGAGCCATGAATCCTGGCTTAACTCCACTATCAAAATCTGCAAAAGCCATCTTGGAATCTCAAAATTCTAAAATTTTCTCAAAATTCAAAAATTTGCCAAAAATTCCAAAGTCAAAATCTCTAAAAATATCTCAAAATGCAAAATAATCTTCACTGCCTCTGAGTTCTCAGTGCTGTAAACTCTGAGGGAGGGGAGGGGTAGCTAATCCCCGAGGCACACTGGAGAACAATAGACCATGTGCTCACCAGGAAGTTCTAACTGAAAAATCCTACTCAGTTCAAAATCACAATCCAAAGCAATCCTTCAAAAATACACAAAAATACGCAGTCCTGGGCCGTAATAACCCTTTATGGGAATGTTAGGGATGTGGATTAGGATATATTATTAGATAGATCCTATCCAAGCTTGTGTTAGCAAGCTTCCAATATCAGCAGAGTGACATTCCCCTTTTGTGCGCAGCAAAGCATGTGCGTTAGATTCGCTAGAATCTCTATAACAATATTACACTTCCTGGCAAAGGTCCCCTTTGTCCCTCTTAAAAGAAATACACAACACAGTGTTTATAAAATAAGATAGAGTTTACTTACAGTTTCATCCTGAGTTACAGCATAATCTCAGAAAGGCAGGCTTGCTTAGAAAAGTTACAAATATATATATATCTAGAGACTACTTAGTAAAGTAAGACTCCATTTGGTCTCACTCTTGGCTGCAGGCCTAGAGTGAGAACCATGCTAACTGGAGATTCTCTGGAGATGTGTTTCCATCGAAGGAGGAAGTAGCTAAGAGAGAGAGTGATTGCAGGCTAGGGCTTTTGTCTAATCCAACTCATTTGCATGTCTGAGGGAACAGGAACTGACCTGTAGTCAGGTGTCCCTCCAGGTGAGTTCCTGTTAGTGGACACTCTAGGAACTGTTGTGACTTGTCTGCCCCAGTGTTCCATCCCACAAAAAAAAGTTTAGGGGTACTCTCATTTTCCTACTCATTAAAATACCGCCCCTCAATGAGGCCAAACTTAGATTCACAAAATGTTTAGGGCAGGGTGGATTTGAGTTAAATCAAATTGATTTAAACTACGATTTAAATCATGATTTAAATCACTAGTCAGCAAGACTTGATTTAAATCACTATTACAGAAAGACTCATTCTTGCTGGTATAATCTTAATATTTACAACCAGATGAAGGTTTCATTTTTGGAATAATAAATTTTCAGAGTAGTTTTTACAGTTATATCAAAAATTACGTGGTTATACTATTAGAAATACATAGATAATTATGAAATTATTGTGAGGTTTAATAAGTTAACTGTTTATATTTGGACAACACAAAATAACTGTGAGTGCATTCTCTGATAACGTGGTACTGAACCCTTATTTTTGAACAATCCCCCCCCCCCCGCCCCCAGTCTAGCTCTGCACCCGGAAAAAACTCTGGTTGCTACAGGGCAAGTTGGGAAGGACCCTTACATTTGCATCTGGGACTCCTACAACATACAGACCGTTTCCATCCTGAAGGACGCACATACCCATGGAGTTGCCTGCTTGGCTTTTGATTCGGACGGCCAGGTATGTATCTATTTGGTTAAGACCTGGTCATTTCAGAAGGCCTTTGGAGTATCAAACTGAGAGGGCTTAGCAGCATCCTTCAGTTCTCTTTGTTGCCACCTTAATATACTACCCTGCTGTGTTTTTTATTGGATAGTGTTGTAACTGAGGTTTTGGTGCTTCAGGTGTATATACAGTGGTACCTCAGTTCTCAAACTTAATCCGTTCCGTCCGTCCGTCCCCAAACCAAAGCGTTCCAAAACCAAGGCACGCTTTCCCATAGAAAGTAATGCAAAATGGATTAATCCGTTCCAGACTTTTAAAAACAACCCCTAAGACAGCAATTTAACATGAATTTTACTACCAAAGAGACAACTGATCCATAAATTGAAAGCAATAAACAATGTACTGCAGTCACACAATCAGTCAATCAGTAGCTGAGCTGGGTTCCACACAGTCACAAAAACAGAACAAAAAAGAGCCGCAAAAACAGAAACGCAAAATAAATAGCAAAAACAGACAGACCTCAGCGTAACACTCAAAATGGAAGTGTGGCGCTCAAATTGGAAGTGTAATACTCAAAACGGAGCATGTTTGGCTTCCGAAAAAAAGTTCACCAACCGGAATACTTACTTCTAGGTTTGCAGTGTTTGGGTTCCAAGTTGTTTGAGTACCAAGACGTTTGAGAACCAAGGTACCACTGTATCTCATTGTGCAATTTGAGCTACCCTGAAAGCTCTGCTGGGGCCAAAGAGGCTGGTTAAAAATTGAATAAGTAGAAACAGTCCATCAAGTCACCATTAGCACTCTGCTATTTGTGGGCAGGAGGTTGTATGCCTTTAAAAATATTTGATAGAGGGGCACCTGATGTTGGCATTTCACAAGCCAGTATACAATGCCCTTCCTGCCACCCTTGTCTGCTTTCTTAGCCCTCTGTTTGTTTTCTCATTGGGAACTCTTTATGCTGGTTCTCTAGGGACTGCTACAGACATCATTTTCCTTGTGCATTCATGATGATTTGTACTTATGACAATACTGGGGCAGTCAAACACAACCCCACTTTCAATACCATTTGCACCTGGAAATGTTTTGGGGTGGTCATACTGTTTCATTTCCAATAGGTGCACGTCCCACAACTTTTCATACCGCAAGCATTCTCCTGCTTTTGTTGTGTTGTAGTCCCTCCAGAAAGCAATATGTGGTAGTATTGCAGAGCAACTAATAAAGCAGAATAAATCTACAACTAATGCACTAAAAAAGGTTATAATAAAAATAAAAGGTAAAGGACCCCTGGACGGTTAATATGGGGTTGCGGTGCTCATCTTGCTTTCAGGCCAAGGGATTATTGTATCAGGGACCTATAGCAGAATATACCTGCAATAAAACACTAGTCTAGAGACCCCCCTCAAAAAAAGAAAAAGGAAACCTTTGTCCCTTTTTAAAAGTTATCATTTTGTATCACTGCTGGCATAAACCAAATATTCTGTTTTATATGAGTGAATTTAATATTATACCTGTAAACCATCCAAGCTGGTTTCTCAGTTCTGCTGTTCTGTTCTCATCTTTGCCAGGCACAGGGCAGTAAGAAGGAAATTAGAAGCTAATCTGATTTGCTTGAAAATATACTTCTCTGTCCAGAGGAAGGAAATGAGAGAGGCATTAGGCATCCAGCAGGTTTAAATCCCAATTGTTATCTGCAGTAAGCTTTATGATTAATTGCAGGCCGTTGTTCCAGGGCATGCGTTTCCATAGAAAAGTTCAGCAGGAATACTAAGAGACAAGAGCTATTGCCACCTCTAAGTGTATATCTACAGTGCATACGAAAACTAGTTTCACAGTCAGTCCCTCTCCTGGAGAGGGCCAGTGTGGTGTAGTGGTTAAGAGGGGCAGACTCGTAATCTGGGGAACCAGGTTCGCTTCTCCACTCCTCCACATGCAGGAATCTTAGGAATTGTCGCGGGCACCACAAAATACTCATTTAATAGAAAAAAAAAACCAGCAGGGTTCACAACCGTCACACCTCAAAAACCAAAACAAACACAAAGAACAAAAAAGCAGGAAGCACTAACTTAGGCAGTTGTTCCCATTTAGCTAGGTACTGCAGAACCTCTGTTTCACAAAAAGCCAGGCAGTTGACCCCCTACTTTTGAAAACTTTGATATCTCCTAGGTAGCTTTTGTGATGTGAATGGTGTCACAGACCCCCCAGGACCACCAATAGGAAACCACTGCCCTAAGACATATGATCTTTGTAATTTTATGTTGTGAACCACCCTGAGATCTACGGGCATGGGCGGTATACAAATTTAATAAATAATAGTAATAACCAAAGGAATCCACATCCCCATTTTTTAAAAAAACGGGGTAGCAGGGGATCATGATGGGTGTCAAGGGGGTGTCTGAAGGTGACATGTTGCTCACAGACACCACCCTTCATCTCTTTTCTGGGAGACCACAATCTTTGTTATTTACTCAAGAGATCGTAGTCTTTTTTGTGTGTTGTCTGTCTTCACTGCTGCATTTTGCCCCAGGACCTTTTCACCTGTGTGAATGAGCGACTCCAGCATCTTCTTCTGTAACGGCAAATGGTTTTGTCACATTGCCTCACCAATGTTGATGTGCCCAATAGTTGGAGCCTATCAGTGGGTTATCAGTGGGTTATTGAGAGCCAGTGTGGTGTAGTGGTTAAGAGTGGTAGACTCGTAATCTGGGGAACCGGGTTCTCCACATCCAGCTGTTGGGTGAGCTTGGGCTAGTCACACTTCTCTGAAGTCTCTTAGCCCCACTCACCTCACAGAGTGTTTGTTGTGGGGGGGAAATAAAAAATAAAAAAATCCTTCCAGTAGCACCTTAGAGACCAACTAAGTTTGTCATAGGTAGGGAAAGGAGAATGTTAGCTGCTTTGAGACTCCTTCGGATAGTGATAAAGCAGGATATCAAATCCAAACTCTCCTCCTCCTCCTCCTCCTCCTCTTCCTCTTCCTCTTCCTCTTCTCCCTCTTCTCCCTGCCAGTTACATCAGAGCATATTTTTAATGAACCAAGTCAGTTAAACCAGCCCCATTAATTTTGCATTGCTGATGATTGGCAGTGCTTTGAAAAGCTTCAAAGGCACCAACGGTTTTCAGGCTCAGAAAGGCTTTGAGGAAACGGTTTCAAAATTTCAAAGGCCGCTGTCTTGAAGAGCAAAGATCTTTTAGTGTAACAGGAGATTCTCCATTTGCACTGAAATTAATAGCTTTGAACGTTTCCTGTCTTTCTAGAATATTTTCTTGGGACCATTATTGTGCCAACAAGTATCAGATTAGTAAGCAGCTTTTCAACTCAGGTGCCTGTTAAATCAGACAAGTGTTTCTGTCATCCTTCACACATGCATATTCATCACCTTGTAGCTGCAATGTGTGTGAATGGGCAAATAGACATTTTGTGCAGCAGTATCCCAGAAAAGTCCATTTGGGCAGGGAAATGAAGTCCTTAATTTGGGGAAGGGTTGTAGCTGAGTGATTGAAAAGGTTCAATCCACAGCATCTCCAAGTAGGGCTGTGAAAGGCTCCAGAGAGCTGCTGCCAATCACTGTAGACCAGCCTTTCTCAACCTTGGGTCCTGAGGTGTTGCTGGACTACAACTCCCATCATCCACAGCTAGCAGGGCCCAGTGGTCAGGGATGATGGGAGTTGTTTTCCAACAACATCTGGGTACCCGAGTTTGAGAAAGGCTGCTGTAGATCTGGGTTTCCCAATCTTGGGTCTCCAGCTGCTTTTGGAATACAATTTCCATCATCTCTGACCACTGGTTCTGCTAGCTAGGCATGATGGGAGTTGTAGCCCCAAAATCCTGGGAAACCCTGTTGTAGACAATGCAGAGCTAGAAAGGTCAAAGATCAAAGGTCTGATTCAGTTCAAGGCAACTTCCTATGTTTCACCAGAAAAAAATATTATTTCCTTTTATAATTAATATTTTAATTGTCTTCATAAAATAAACACCAACATGAAATAAAATATGCAGTTATATACTCCCAAAACCAGGAGAAATTGTAATTTAACAAGGCTAAGCAATATTCAAACTTACATTATATATGTCAGGCTGCCATACGTCAATTGAAAAAGTTTGGGGTTTTTTGGGCGTTTTTGTTAAGAAAAAGCTCAGCAAGTTTACTTTTTGAAATATGATTCCAGTAGCTAATTTTCACTATCATTAAAATCTGCCCAACCACTTTGAAGCTGGAAATACAATACTTTTTGATGGAATCAGTTCACATTCAGCTGCCATTAACTCCAGGGATGTGGCAACCAACTCTTTAATTCAGTTCTAAGACCATTAGAATAGTTCTGGTGACGGCAGCATGCAGGATACCAATGTTAAAATATTTTAAAACTTATTGAGGGAGATTTAAGGAGTGAGGTTATTACCCCTCTACCACTATCCATAGCAGGTCACTCAACCATTGCCACTGTGTCCTTTCTTTCTAGTAGATCAAGATAATCAGGTGACAGCAAAAACTGCAGAAAATATTAGCTGGGGCAATTAGAATAAGATCTGTTATTTGGTTACAGGTAGGTAGCCGTGTTGGTCTGGGTCGAAGTAAAATAAAAAAATTCCTTCAGTAGCACCTTAAAGACCAACTAAGTTTTTATTTTGGTATGAGCTTTCGTGTGCATGCACACTTCTTCAGATCTGAAGAAGTGTGCATGCACACGAAAGCTCATACCAAAATAAAAACTTAGTTGGTCTTTAAGGTGCTACTGAAGGAATTTTTTTATCTGTTATTTGGTTATTGTTGTAAACCTCCAGAATGTATTTTGTATAGTTTTTTTTTACCTCTATCTTTCAGTACATTGTATTTTATTTTATTGCTGTGGCTAATGCAGATAAAGATTCTTCTTACGACTGCAGCGAATAGCTAACTACTGAGTGGATGCTCATTTAACAAAATTGTTCATTTCTTCTTCTTTTAGCGTCTAGCTTCAGTGGGACTAGATGCCAAAAACACAGTCTGCATTTGGGAATGGAGGAAAGGAAAACTTATTGCATCAGCTACTGGCCACTCAGACAGGGTAATCAGCTAATGCGTTTGGCATAAATGTTTTTTGTAATATGTCTTGTAACCCTTTTTGCTGCATTGATGGAGCTGTTAGCTCCCCCCCCCTTTAAGCTAATGCTCACAGAAATATAATATTATAATTTAGTTTATTAAATTATTGTAGGAAGATGATATTTCGTGATATTATAGATAAAGGGAAATTAATAAGTGGGACTTCTGTGATAGGATCTCCCAACATTTTTTCCCTCTACTTGAAAGAAACAACAGGGGCTGCTAATTTGATTGGAGAAGGGACACAGGCAGAAAGTGTGTATGTTTATCTTCCCCCTGTGCCATTTCCCTAATCAAACATCCACCTTCCACCTTTCTAAGTTGCCATTAGCAGTGGCAGAGATGAGAGGAATCAGAACTAAAGCATCCCTGTCAGATGGCCATCCAACATCTGCTTAAAAACCTCCAAGGATGGAGAGTCTACCACATTCCGAGGGAGACGGATCCACTTTCAAAGAGCTCTGTCAGAAAGTTCTTTTTGACTTTTAGCTGGAATCTCCTTTCTTGTAACTTGAATCCATTGGTTTAGCTCCTACCCCCTGGAGCAGGAGAAAACAAGATTGCTCCATCTTCTGTGTGACAGCCCTTTAGATACTTGAAGATGGCTATAATCTCCCTTCCTAGTCTCCTATTTTCCAGGCTAAACATACCCAACTCCTTCAACCATTCATCAAAAGGTACATTCATCAAAAGGTATTGTATCTCCCTGTTCCTCTCCAGTGCTTAGCTGCCAAGTATCCCGTTTTTCGCGGGAAACCCCCGGATTTTAATCCGTTTCCCGCTGTTCTCCCGAATGGAGAAAAATCCCAGAAATCCCCCGGATTTCCTACCTGCCAGGGAGCCTCCATTTTGGGTGCTGTTCTGCCCATGTGTGGGCACCGGAAATAGGGCAGAGCGGCACTGGAAGTCGCTTCTACGCATGCCCGGCGGCCATCTTTGTGTTGGCCGCATGGCGGCGGCCGTCACCAAGATGGTCGCTGCCATGCGGCTACCACCAAGATGGCTGCCGGGCATGCGTAGAAGTGACTTCCGGTGCCGCTTTGCTCTATTTCCGATGCCCACACACGGTCAGAGCGGCCCCAGAGGTTGCTTCTACGCAACTTCTGGTGCCGCGCTGCTGCTGATCCCGCATTTTTCAGCGGGAGACTTGGCAGGTATACTCCAGTGGGACTTATTGAAGTCTTGTTCAGTTCCTTCAGCTGTGCTGTTACTAACTGTGTATTTACTGGTGTTCTCCAGCCATTGTCAGTTTTGCTGTCACATGTGTAGATTGTTTTTGACACTGAGAGATGGAGACATAAATGAAATTAAGGCAAACACTTGCCAAGAGGTTTGTATGCCTTACAAGGTCTTCCATGATGCTGTTTGCTTCCCAGAAACATTTTTCATCCATATGGAAAGTCAGCTATAGTCACGTATATTATTGGTAACAGAACGTTAGGACTTTATAGAGAACCAGGCATTTGTTTATTGAATTTATGACATATCTGATATGAATGCATGTGGTTTCTAATTTAGTGTAGCAGTTTTGAATATTTTTTGACAGATCTTTGATATTTCCTGGGACCCATATCAACCCAACAGAGTGGCTAGCTGTGGAGTGAAACATATCAAGGTAAATTGGCTTTGATGCTTTGCACTGCCAATGAAAGAAACTCTTTATAATTCCTTGGCATATTTTCTTTTACATTTTTTTTAAAGCTATGAATGTTATGCAGCCAGCTCAGTGTGGCAAACTTCCAGAACTATTCAGTATAAAGTGATTGCAGTGACGGACTGCTTACCAAGCAAAGCAGAAGGGACACATAGTATAGTTTAGAAAATACTTATTTCCTGTGTGGCTTTCTCTCTCTCTCTGCATTTTCTCCAAGATGAACTGATTTAGAGTGAAGATGACTTGAACCAGCAATTTAAATAATCACCAAATGGAAAACATTAAATTGCAATCACCAATTTTAATCAATTTTTCCATTTGTACCGGTATTTCACTTTTTTCTCCAAGGCCATGTTTTCTTGGGCTGCTATACCCAATTCCAACATATCAATTTACAATTAAATTCCATGTTATTCTGCATCTCACTTTGTTTCTCAGCGTAGCACTTCCATCTATTGATGTGCTCCCTCTCGTGCGCACGTGCACACACACACACACACATATGTATTTAAGCAATTATGTCACATAACATTTTTCAGTCTTATTAATTAAGCACAATTAGTTCTGCATTGGGGAAAGGAAGCTGTAGCCAATCCTGCAGCCCAGCACAAAAACCAACTTGTCAGATTTTATTGTCAGAGTCCAAAATATGGGCCCCATTTAGCCTGTAGAATTCGTTTTATTTAAATGAGACATCCAAGACTGGAGTAATGCAATATTCTAATACAACATAAAAAGGTAAAGGTAAAGGGACCCCTGACCATTAGGTCCAGTCGTGACCGACTCTGGGGTTGCGCGCTCATCTCGCATTATTGGCCGAGGGAGCCGGCGTACAGCTTCCAGGTCATGTGGCCAGCATGACAAAGCCGCTTCTGGCAAATCAGAGCAGCACATGGAAACGCCGTTTACCTTCCCGCTGTAGCGGTTCCTATTTATCTACTTGCATTTTGACGTGCTTTCGAACTGCCTACAGCAATATGGAATAGACAAGTGCTGTGCACACACCATCATTTTAAAGCACATTTCAAGAACACCCCCCAAAGAATCCTGGGGACTGTAGTTTATTAGTGGTGCTGGGAGGAGTAAACTACAATTTCTAGTATTCTTTGCATAGAGAGAAATGTGCTTTCAATGTGTGGCATGATTGTGCCAGTGACTCTTTACCTGTTACAGATTCATTTTTTTGTCCACACTTACTTTACTAATTAATATTACATGTAAGCAAGGATATAATTTTATGTAAAATAGAATCTTCAAAATGTGTAATTTCAGATTTGAGAAACAAACAGGCAAAAACAAGTATTGTAGCATACTAGAAGCCCTGAATATATATTTTTTGGTCCTGGTGCTCAGGAGCAAGGTAGGCAGATTGCAATTACAGTACTTCTCCTTAATTAAGTGGGTGTGAGGACCAGAATTATTATTTTCTGCCAAGAATCTTGCACCTCTAACATGGCACTGTGTTCAGATTGCTGAGGTGAGGCCTTAGCAGAAGAATTGCTGTTTGTTGTTCTCTGCAGGAAGTAAAGCACCTGCTTTTATTATTTTGGCACCTGGGATCTGTAAAACCGATGTCCTGATTATCCCAAGCAATCATCATTCATGCCAAACAAACAAAGGCATGCCATAATTTGCTAATATTGTCACAAGGCAATCAGTTATCCAATCTGGCAGGGCTATAAGTAAATTGCTTTTGAAGCTCTCTGATATTAGAGATGCTGTTATCTGGAGGAATTATCATTCATATTGGGTGAAATAAAAAAAAATTAACCCTTGCGAACCCTTTTAAACTGTATCAGTCTGCAAAGGAAGACCCCTTTAAAGTCCTTGCTGGAAATGAAGTTAATGGCAGAGTTCAGAATGACTCCATTTCAACACAAAAAATAGATTTAATTGATATTATATTCCCAAAACATTGGCAAATTTAAGATCAAGTTTGATTGGTTGTTTGTCCATCACCCGGCCCCTTCTACTATTATTATTGTTTTGAGTTTGTGGGTTCAAGACACCCATAATTCCTTGATTTAGTAAGTATTAGAATTTAATCAATGCTTGGAGAGTTAAACTGGAAGACTGACTCTTATAGCTGGACTCGTCTTGCTGTGTTCAAAAGATCTCCTGAGAGATGGGCAGTTAACAGAGAACAAAGATTGGGAGATGGGCTACCAGCAAAATGAAGACTCTGTTTTGCTCAGTCTCTTCTTGGGGGGAGACTTTCCTCGAGCTCTGTGATTGTGAGCAGAGGCAGAAAGAGAGCATTCCAAATGTTGATAGAAATCATGCAAAGGCCACCAGATATAGGTGTGCCCTTAACATTTATTGATCCACTAACATTAAGACAGGTGATACATGATAGGGCCGTGAAGCAACTGAGCGGTTAAAATAATGGATTTATCCTTCACTTTCATACCCTTTCATACAATTCTTTTCCTTTAGTTCTGTGTGGTTGTAATTACTTATTTATTATTGCTTTCACCATTGTCTAAATCTGATTTTTATCTCTACCATGTGATTTTATGCTCCTCCTGCATGTTTTGTTGTTAATATGTGTTTTTATGTATTTTAATGGGTTTATTTGTTCAAAGCATTTTAAAAACACCACACTTCACTCTGGGCTCCCAGAGTAGCTTATGCATGTAGGCCACCCTGATAATTCACTGATAATTCACATAAATGCGTGGCATAAAGTAAGTAGAAGCAACTGGGCCCTCTTGCAAGGTTCTCAAGCAACGTGGAGATATGTCCTGCCTTTAGGATGATCTCAGATCACGAATGTCGCAGACTCCTTTTTGTACTTTTCGTTGCAGTTTTGGACGCTGTGCGGAAATGCCTTGACAGCCAAAAGAGGAATATTTGGTAAAACAGGAGACTTGCAAACTATCCTCTGTTTGTCCTGCGCAAAAGATGACATCACATACTCTGGTGCTTTAAATGGAGACATCTACGTCTGGAAAGGGCTCACCTTAGCCCGCACGATTCAAGGAGCTCATGGTGTAAGTTGCCTTCTACTTTCTCGGTTTTGTTTTGTGAAAATAATGAAGCACCAGGCAGAGGGCCTTCTCAGTAGTGGCGCCCGCCCTGTGGAATTCCCTCCCATCAGATGTCAATAAGATAAACAACTACCTGACTTTTAGAAGACATCTGAAGGCAGCCCTGTTTAGGGAAGCTTTTAATACTGGATGAATCATTGTATTTTAATATTCTGCTGGAAGCTGCCCAGTGTGGCTGGGGAAACCCAGCCAGATGGAAGGGGAATAAATAATAAATTCTTCTTCTTCTTCAATGCAGCAACTTCCATCACCCATCATCCAGCTCACCATTGGCCAGGAGAACTGGGACCTTGGGAGTAGGAACCTAGCAACATCTGGGAGTCCCACGTGGCAAACCCTGGATGAGGCTGTTTGTTAATGAAAAAAGAAGTTAGGTTTTCTGTGTGGAGGTCCTGACTTATAAATCATGCTAAGGGAGGTGTTTACTTGGCGACCATCACATGATAAACATGATCATGTTCATTCTTTGCTCCCCCACTTCTGGAAAGGTTCTGCCTCTGACCCCTGATATATGGTGAAATCATCAAAACATCAGGTTTATATAAACAATGAGAGTTTCATAGGAAAAACAAGCTTTACGTGAAGCCAACTTAAGTGTGATGACGTTTAAGCCCTTTGCAAAGAGGTTTGGGCTTTGAAATGCCTTTTGTTAAAAATTCAGTTCAAGTATGTGTGTTGTTCACTCACAGGCTGGCATTTTTAGCATGTATGCATGCGAAGAAGGTTTTGCCACCGGTGGGAGAGATGGCTGCATTCGACTGTGGGACACTGTTTTTAAACCCATAACTAAAATTGATCTCAGGGAAAATGAGCAAGGCTATAAAGGTAATGAAAATACTTTTGACCCAACTCTACGTTTCTATGATTCTATTAAATTATTTGTAATGTATTTAATGCAATACAAAACATGAGTATTTTTACTCTTTTCTCTTCCTCTGAGTTTGAATTTAATCCTTGTTGCTGTGATCCTGAGGAGGCAGTGGAATACATACAAGAGTTAGCATATCTGCCCTTCAGGTTTTGCCTTTGTTTTCACAATTGTAGCTTACGAAACTACCTCTTCCCCAAGTGAAGCAAAACCAATTGCTTCGTTTCATGTTGGGTGGTGCTGCAGAATAATTGGAGGTGGCAAAATGAATGGGTATAGCATTTGGATTGCAAATTGCAATGTGTGTGTGTGTGTGTTACTCTGATACTCAAACTGCCTTAACAGACAATGTAGGAAGCTGCATTATAGCAGGTCAGAATATTTGTCCACCAAACCTAGTATTTTTGGGCCAGCTTCAGTTTTGAGGGAGTCCAGAGAAAGCTGCTCTCTTGTTGAGTCTCCTCCACGGTTGGTAACCCCTCGTGGGATTACCTTGTGGCAGTGCAGTACAATGCTTAGCAGCAGCAGAAGCAGCACTCTGCATGATTGCATCTAACAATGCTATGTGTGGGAGTATTATGGGATATGATGTCATATTCTGGTCCAGTGCTGGATTCCACAGAAAAGGAGTCAAGGCTGGACAGAAGTTTCAGGACCATGGATAGCTCCTAGTGAGCAACTTGGCTAGCAACTGGCTTCTTTTCTAGCAAGTGTTACAGACTGAGGTGCTCATGTGAAGATGCTCTAAGTTGTGGGCACCCTGAAAGGATCCAGCTGGAAACAGGACCCTTGACTGGATGGATCCCAGTCTGATCCAGACAGTTCTTATGTTGTAAGTCCCATGTATTTTAATGGAGTGAATCTTCCTTCCAGAAATATGTGTGTGGAATTATGCTTGGCATAAAAGTCTTGCCTAATAGCTATAACATTGTACTGTCACAAAAAAAAGTTTTTCTTGCTCCTGCTACCTGAAAATGCTAGAGATCTTCTCCATTCATTTGTTTTAGTGTCACCTGCCTCCAATATGATGGCAGTGTGGCCCCATTTATGCTTCTATAAATAGCGAATAAGAGATTTTGATGCTGTTTATGCTGTTGCATTTTTGTAGTTAGTGGTCTATCCATTAAGTTATCTCCCCGGATAACTTCTCTGCAGGATCTCCTTTGTAGACACAGTTTGAGCTTCATCAGTGTTAACAGCATTAAATCCATAGAAATGGGCACTGACATTTCTCCAAGGCTGAAGCACCTGTGTACTCGGCGGACCTCAAAATGATGGGGATAAAAATAGCCACAGCCAATTAAGAGATATAGCTGGGAATCACAAATCAGAATAAAGTAACAAAGCTATCTTCCCAACCCTTATCCTTCTATACATCCCACAGAACAGAGATTTCAGAAATCACAGACAATAGGATCTCTCGGGTGGTGCAAAGAAATAGGTACAGAAGGCAACATGAAGACACAGCAGAGATGAAATGGAGATTGAGGTAGGGGCCAATAGCAAAAGGCTAGCTTCATTGCAATTGCAATTGGGACGAATCCCCTAAGCCAATCAGCAGGTGTACAATCTAGAATCTTCTAGCACTTGAACATATGTGTGCTCCCACACAGCTGAAATCACTTTCCAATTAGTCTCTGGCCTTGAAGCACTGTAGTACGAGGTAACACAGGCACTTCAACCCAATGATCTCATCCTAGTTACTCTAAAGTATCCTCTTCTCACAAAGGCCGGTTTTTGCCCAGAGACCTAAGCGAGGAAACCATTTTCTCGAGAACCTCCAACTAATTAATTGACCTAAGAACCAGGAGCGGAGGAAGGGGGGTGCGGTAGGGGAGAGCCACCCTTGGTATCACCACTGAGGGGGGTGACAAAATGCCAGGTGGCACTCCTGGGAGAGATGCAGTGGCTTAGGCGAGCGCAGGCTCCTCCTCGGAGGCCCTGTGGAGCTTTCCTGCCCTGGCTGTCCCCGACTCGTGGCTGGCTGGCTCCACTCCTGGGCACAGGGCAGGCGTGCTGCCCCAGGTTCCCAATCGGCTTGCTCCGCCACTGCTAAAAAGATAGACTCAGATGAATATATTTGGAATCAGAGGGGCGTTTTCATCAATTGTTTGTTTGTTTGTTTTTCAAAAAAGAATGCTAGTTCTTTGGGTAATAAGCAAATTCTGCAGGATTTGTAGATAGTCCAATATTGCATAGGTGCTTGTATACGTATATGGTATGTTTGAATAAATGGGTGTGTGGGTGCTTTTTCTTCAGAAGAAGCTGACTTGGTTATTCCTGTGGTGTTTCAAAGAACCTATTAGTGTATCAATAAGAAATGCCCCATAGTAAATTTGGAATGAGATAACTCTGAGTTACTTTGACTCACCCCAGATTTATTAAAAGATACATTTGTTGGCATGGACAGAGTGGGGATGTTGTGTTGTGTTTTGAAACATTGAAAAAGATTCCTACAACAGTTTTTTTGTCTGAAGACCCTACAAGGTCAAAAGTAAGCAGTGTAACTGATAAAATATTTTCCAGCTTCTGGAGGTCAAGCCTTTATCTAAGGAAGAAAACTTTGTTAATTCCCAGTAACTCCAGGTCTTAAAGCCCAGCTGAATCAGTTTAACTGAGGAAAACCAAGCACATTTGGGGATATAGCTCATAGGGGTGGGTGCAGAAAATGTTTCAGGAAGAGTGATGCAATGTATTTTATTCCTACACAAACACTTGTGTGTGTGTGTCCGTGTGTCCGTGTGTCCCCATATATACCTGTATTTATATATATATTTGGTTGTGTCTGTAAGAGAGAGAGAATGAGAGAGTGGGGAATGACAAAGCTAATTTCTAGGGTAAGAATCACATAAAAACTGTTCAGGTTTCTGTTAATTGGTTCTCTGGGAAACAATCAGACTCTTGCTTCTCAAACTAATAACTCTGGGAGTCAATTAAGACTGGGTAGAAAGCCAAGTTCTGCCAGAGACATAGCAACTACTCTCTCATTGGTTGAAGGTCAGCACTGAACTCTGTTATTAAGGAATGCTAGCACATTTGTTCTGTGTGGTGGTGTAGGTGAGAGTTAGAAGGAGATGTGCTGTATCAGATGGTTGAGAGAGAGAGAGTAAGGATTTATTTTGCTTTGCTTTGTATATAGAAACTCTGTTTTTCTTTTATTTAATAAATCCTGTATATAGTTATTCTGCGTCCAGACGTCTAGTCATTGAAACCTCTGGAAGTTTCCGTGTTGTGCAGCGATACTCTGCTACGTTTGGGCTAAAGCAGCTAGAGCTACACCTGACACTTTATCAAAATTGTGGACTATCCTTTTGTTTTAGAGCAATTCCAGTTTCCATATATATTTTTACAATTGTCAGGAGAGCGACAGTCACCACATTTATGGAGGGGCAAAAATCTTCTCTTCGGAATGATAGGCAACAGTAGGATGCCATTATTTATTTATAAATGTCATTTATCCCTAATGTGCTGCTTGTAAAGGCATGTCAGTTAACCTCCCGCAGGGGGTCTAGAATGCATTCCAGCCTTGAAGGGGGTCTCATTAGGGGTTCATCAAATTAATGTCATTTATTAGCCATTGATTCTGTGTAGAGAACATTTGGAGAAAAGCACACGAGGGCAAATAAAATTGCAGCTTGCAGATGTAGAGGTATAAACTATTAATACTAATTGGCTCATTGAGACAAAATTCCGCTTGCAGAGAATTGTGTAGATGCACTTTGACTCCTTTTGTTTCCATGAGGGGAGGGGCCCCTCTACACGGGGGGAATGTCTGCGTAACTGCCTATGCAAATGTCCTGAAAAGACTGGAGAAGTTATGTGTTCCAAGTTCTCAAGCCCAGGAAATCTGGAGACAACCTGTTCTGGTCAGGGTTGCATTCCCTTAGACGAAGCTGCTTCATATTTTGCGGATAATCCAGCATCCAGCATTGTCACTGGAGGGCAAAGTTTCCTCGGTGATGAGGAGTTCCTGTTTCCAGCCCCATCTGATTTGCCAAGTATATAGCCCCTTTTTGGCAGAAATGACTTGGCCATGATGCTTCATGAGCTCTAAGTGTGGCTACTCTTGAAGACAACTTGGCAACTTCAACTGGTTCAAAATGCAGTGGCCAGATTATTGACAAGAGTTAGGTTTAGAACTCATGTAGTGATGTATGCAAGTGAGAGCTGGATCATAAAGAAGGCTGATTGCCGAAGAATTGATGCTTTTGAATTATGGTGCTGGAGGAGACTCTTGAGAGTCCCATAGACTGCAAGAAGATCAAACCTATCCATTCTGAAGGAAATCAGCCCTGAGTGCTCACTGGAAGGACAGATCCTGAAGCTGAGGCTCCAATACTTGAATTCTGCATATAAGTTAAATAAGCAGGGAGACAATATACAACCTTGCCGTACTCCTTTCCCAATTTTGAACCAATCAGTTGTTCCATATCCAGTTCTAACTGTAGCTTCTTGTCCCACATAGAGATTTCTCAGGAGACAGATGAGGTGATCAGGCACTCCCATTTCTTTAAGAACATGCCATAGTTTGCTGTGGTCGACACAGTCAAAGGCTTTTGCATAGTCAATGAAGCAGAAGTAGACGTTTTTCTGGAACTCTCTAGCTTTCTCCATAATCCAGCGCATGTTTGCTATTTGGTCTCTGGTTCCTCTGCCCTTTCGAAATCCAGCTTGCACTTCTGGGAGTTCTCGGTCCACATACTGCCTAAGCCTGCCTTGTAGAATTTTAAGCATAACCTTGCTAGCGTGTGAAATGAGCGCAATTGTGCAGTAGTTGGAGCATTCTTTGGCACTGCCCTTCTTTGGGATTGGGATGTAGACTGATCTTCTCCAATCCTCTGGCCATTGCTGAGTTTTCCAAACTTGCTGGCATATTGGGTGTAGCACCTTAACAGCATCATCTTTTAAAATTTTAAATAGTTCAGCTGGAATATCATCACTTCCACTGGCCTTGTTATATCCTTCAGCAGGATACTGGGCTGAATTAGACCCTTAGGCTAATTAGACCCTTAGGCTGAACTAGCCAAATTTTTCAGAGTCTGAACCAGGAATTAATATTAGACCATGCCATGTAGTGACTTAATCCCCATGAAACGTAGCAAACCTGTAGTTTGATGGAAGAATGAGATTAAAGTCAGTTTTATTTTCAGTTTTTTGGAAGCAGGGCACATCTGCTTATTGTACAATAGAAGAGAGCTTTATCTGACAAAACAGATTGCAAGCCTGCCAGCAGCGAGAATTAACTGCTCTGTAGTGCTCATCCATATGCACTTCGTTAACATAGTCAGTGATGGTAAACTAGAGAGCGAGAAAAGGACCAATATCTGATTCGTATCAGATAAAATACCTCTCAATTAACAGCACTTAATAAAGAAGGGCATGTGCATTTACATAAATTAACCTTTGGCTACTACAAGAGCTGAAGAATGGAAAGAATGGTGTTTTGTGAACAGGTGTCAGCAGTTACCTTAAAAAATATATGTGTGTGTGCCAAATCAGATAATCAGCATCTGAAATGAGGTCGTTCCACCTTGCGGCCCATGAAGAGATATAACAGGCCTGCTGGGCCCTGTTTTTTTGCAGACCCTGGCAGGCAGGCAGCCTTAACAAGCCCCAGGTGAGCTGCCTTTCATCTTTGATAGACAGCACTGGACTTGGCAGTTGCGAGCCCATCCACGCTACCTTTTGCCCTGCTGCATCCCCACAGGAAAAGACTCTTATTTACTGCTGAATCAGAGCAAATGTCCATCAGATTTTCCACGGATTGATGTTTGCTCCGATTCAGCAGTAAAGAGAGGATTTCCCTGGGGGGAAAGCAGCGGGCAAACAGAAGACTGCTCAGACCCGTGCCTAGAAATCATGAGACAAGCAGGAAACAAGTGGCTTTACATGATTTCCAGTTTATGCATGGACTCCCAGAAACCAAATCCTCATGTAAGCTGCGAGTTACCTGTATTCTTATTCATTGTAGAGTTAATGAGCTGCACTGAATACCAACTGAAGGAGCACTGGCCCACTGCAGGCAGAAGCTAGCCAGGGCTGAGTGCTTTTAAGTCTCATTGCTTTCAGTGCACATTTTGAACACCCACAGGAAACAGTACAACTTAAGTACAGTTGCCATATGCCCTCTTTTTCCAGGATGCATACTTTTTTCCAGGGGTGAAATTTCTGTCTGGGTGGATTTTTTTAATTTGCCAAAATGTCTGACTATATTGCCCTTGAGGCACGATTCCAACAGATTCCATACGAAAAACGCTCATGTCCCTGTGGCCGCCCCGAATCGGTGGTGCATGCCTTTCTGGCTTGCACTCTTTATAAAGACTTGAGGAATGAGATTATCACCCCTCTTTTATTGTCCATTCCGGGTTGCCCAACCACTGCCACAGTGTCCTTTCTCTTGGCAGATCTAGATGAGCAGGTGACAGCAAAGGTTGCAAGGTTTTTAGCTGGGCCAATCAGAATAAGATCCACCATTTGACTATTGATTCAAAACCCCAAAATGTATTTTATATAATTGACTTTTTATTTCTATTCTTTGTATATTGCATTGTTGTTATACTGATATGGCTGATGACTGACACAAATAAAGAGTTATTCAATTCATTTCTATACTGGATGAGGCACAGGCATAACTAGTGGTTGAAGACTTGCTTTCCTCTCCTCTTCTCCTGCCCCCCTCAGTAATATATCACAGCTTCTATAGCCTAGATATAGTAGGGGTATTTAAAATGAGAGTCGTCATAGTATGCTCTTATATGCTCTTCAGAATCTTCTTCTTCTTCTTTGGCGATCCCTCGTAGCCGAGTAAGATTGTATTCTATGAACATGGTCTTAACAGTGAGTCCATAAGTGACTGTGGAGGCCAATTCTGGATCCACGCGTCCTTCCACAGTGGGGACATAGGTTTCCGGGCAGGAGTTAATCACAGTGAGGGTTTGCCAAGTGTGCCTTCCTCTTAGCACGTTTTCCCCTTTCATCCTGAGTTTGAGGCAACCCTAACTTAAGTGCTTAACTTTGGCTGGATCATGGTATAATGGATCAGTGTGTCTTGCTGTTGACCAGAAGGTTGGTGGTTTGAGCCTTCTAACTCTATGATTCTATGTCCCATATAAACGGACTGATAACCAGCCATCGTTGTTCTAAGGCTATTCTGTCCTCTCCCAGGTTTGTCCATCCGAAGCGTGTGCTGGAAAGCAGACCGGCTTTTAGCAGGGACGCAGGACAGCGAAATATTTGAGGTCATTGTGAGAGAAAGAGACAAGCCGATGCTCATAATGCAAGGTCACTGCGAAGGAGAGCTCTGGGCCCTGGCGGTGCATCCCAAGAAACCGTTAGTTGTTACCGGCAGCGATGATCGATCCGTGCGGTAAGGCAAGAGTGCAAGAAGATGGCCTATGGACTGTTGCCACATACATTTTGGGGAGCTGCCATGCTTTAAAATGGGATTGGGGGCATTTGCTTGTTGGTAAACATCCCAGGGAGGGACACACCAGTGGGGAGTCGGGCCAGAGGCACAAAGTAAGTAGAGCAATGTATGCAGCAAGCCTTATAAAAGTCAGAGGTTTCTGTACACACACACAAACATGCATCATGAAAGAGGACGTGCAATGAAAGCAGATGCTCCACCACTGAACTATGGCTCTGAAAACTATTCCTGTTCTGCTTAATTTTTCTCAAGAGGAAGGCTCAAGCATTAATTGTTCTGAAACACCAGTAAAGCTTCCGAGATCTGAGCTTTTTTACTGGTGAGGTTGTTGCTAAGTAACCCATTTATGGGATGCGGGAGGATGCAGCAGCCAGCATAAGTTTCCAGTAAATAAACTCAGTGGCCAGGTGTCTGATAGAATAAGCTGGAGTAGTTCCAAGAGAACGCAATTCTTTGGGGTGGTTAAGGATTGCAGAAGTCAAGGTTTTAGACAAGTGGATAGCAGAGCTTCCCAAGGAAGCTGAAGCAGACTTTCTGAGAAGTGCAAGCAGCTGCTAGATTTTGAGCAGTCTTAGCTTTTTGGCAACTTTCTGCTTAGAAAAGAGCATGCATCTGTGTCTCCCCTCCTGCTGCGACAAGCTCCCCTTCCCCCTTGTCTCCCTGACCCAGAAGAGGCATGAAAAGGGCAGAGTAGAGATTGGCTGCATACATGCACAGTCTCCAATTGTTTGGGGAAAGCCCTGGAAAGGAGGAGACGACGATGACTTCTTCTTTATTAAATTTGTATGCTGCCCTGTACCCGCAGGCCTCAGGACGGTTCGCAGGATAACACAAAGACAACTGTGTGGAGGTGGGGATCTTTAGTCTCAGCAACTGATTTCATGGAGTAAGACCCACAGGGAACGCTGCCACTGGGCTCATTAGTCCTGACACTCAGCCAAGTCTGTGAATATTGTGTTTTTGCTAATAAAGAGTTAACTCCAACTTGGAACTGTGTGATTTACTGACCGGCACACTCTGTGTCATGAGGGCTAGGAGAGACCCTGGACAGCCGCCACTACCAGTCAGCGTAGACAACATAGAACAAGATGGACTAATAGTCTGACTTGTTAAAAGGCAGCTATGCTCCTTCCTAATTTTTCTAAACATTCAAATGTGGAACCTTTCTCCTTCTCCTATATTCCTTGCATTTTCAGACTGTTGGTCTGAAGAAACTGTCTTGAGCATAGTCGTTAATATAAGGTTTGCCATGCTCCCCCCCCCAATGAAACCAAACCCTTTCGATGAACTCCTGCATTAAACTTGATCTTCCTAGTTGACTTAGTACATTCCTGTATCGCTTCAGTTTGATGTCAGGGTAATTCTGTAATTCACGGGAAAAGCCGAGGAAGCCAGTTTCCTAGGAGACGGGCCTTTCCCTCTCATTTTTATCATTCTGAGCATCTGATACTAACTATTCTTGATGTGCTGAACATGTTGAAATATCTGTGATTTTCTGATTCATGCCTTGCATATGCTTTGTGGCATCATTTGCATATTGCATTTAAAAAAAAAACTTTAGCAGAAACTGGTGTTTGCTCCTGGTGGAAAGATTTGTCAGTGTACTGGGAGTGGAACATAGCTGGGTGGCTGAGCACATGCTCTGCATGCAGAAGGGCCCACATTAGGTTACTGGCATTTCCAGTTAAGACAATTAGGTAGCAGGCAAGGGAAAAGATTTTTCCTGCAAACCCTACAGGGACACTACCAATGAGCGCAGATAACACTGGGCTGGGTTGACAAATAGCCTTAAGAAGGCACAAGCAGCTGCCAGTGTTCCAGGTGCAATGTTCTGGCTGGGTGCGGGTTGTTGGTGTAATGTAGATAATGTTGGTTCTGGGTATAGAAGACTCAATCTGGAGACAGACCATAGTTCTGCTTTGTTTTGCTGGAGACATTAAGATAGTGTGATGTATACATGGCCCCCGGGGCATCACATCTTGTTAAAAATGTATTGTTACCAAGTGGTCATTTTAATTATTTATTTATTAAATTTGTTTGTCACCTTTTTTAAAACAAGTTAACTCAAAGTGATTTACAATATATCTTCTTTTCTTCTTCCTTGGCGATCACTTGTAGCCGAGTAAGATTGTCTTCCATGATCACGGTTTTAACAGTGAGTCCGTAAGTGACTGTGGAGGCCAATTCTGGATCCACACATCCTTCCACAGTGGGGACATTGGTTTCCAGGTGGGAGTTGATCATGGTGAGGCTTTGCCAAGCGTGCCTTCTTCTTAGCACATTTCTCCCTTTTGTCCTGAGTTTGAGCGTCTTCAAAGCCCATGACACCTTTGCTAAAGACTGTTCTCCAACTGGAGCGCTCACAGGCCAGTGATTCCCAGATTATGGTGTTTATACTACATTTTTTAAGATTTGCCTTGAGAGAGTCTTTAAACCTCTTCTGTTGACCACCAGCATTACGCTTCCCATTTTTAAGTTCGGAATAGAGTAGTTGCTTTGGAAGACGATAATCAGGCATCCGCACAACATGACCAGTCCAACAAAGTTGATGTTGAAGAATCATTGCTTTTACAGTATAAACAATATATAAACAGACTAACACAGGGCAAATGACTTAGTCACTCAGGACAAGGAAGCAGCAAGTGTACATTGGCTGTTCTCCATCAACATAGGGCTGCACCCCCCCAAAAAAAAATCATCCAAATAGCCCGAGGACTTCTGCATGCACAACAAGATTTCTCCCACACCTCTCGCCATGGATCTGGATCCCCATACATGCATGCTTGATTTCGTCCAGGGTTTCTCCCAACCCTCCAGAGCAAATTGTGCATGGGGCATGTGGGAAAAGAAGAGGGAGTCCTGTTGTGCAGGCAGAATTCTTTGCACCAAAACGATGTCTCTGTTGGATACAATCCATGGACCATGAGAGTGTTCCTACTTTCTATCCAGCAGGCCTGAAGTTTCAGGGAGTATGTACACACTTTGTTTCCTATCCAGTTCCTAATGCAATTAAATATTCCAGCTCACCTACTGATAGGCATTCCAGAGCTCTGGAGAAGGAAGCCCTGGGAAATTCTAGCGTAAATAACTCAGTAGCCTATTACCCGTCATTAAGGTTAGAAGAAACCACCCAAAAAAATGTGCATAAAACCTCTCCAGCATCTCAAACACCTATATTTTAATCGTAGCATCCAAATGATTATTGAGGGTCTTTTTGTGTGAATTTGTTAATGATACAATTAAAAATGCAGGTTTTCATCATTTGGGAACAGTGTAATAGGAAGTGAGAGCAGCAAGTAGAAGCCGGACAAATGTTTCTGCTACCAAGTAAAAATAAATAGTATATTCTGCAATGATAAGTTTTCTCTTGTCCTTTTCATTCTTGTGTAGCTTATGGAGCCTTGCTGATCATGCCTTGATTGCCCGTTGCAATATGGAAGAAGCTGTGCGAAGTGTATCTTTCAGTCCTGATGGGTCTCAGCTGGCACTGGGAATGAAGGATGGTTCCTTCATTGTTCTGAGAGTAAGGTGGGAGAAAAAGAAAAATTAATCTAACGAAAGCAAGCATATTCTAAAAACTTGGACCAAATATGAAATTGTGGGTGTGACTTCCGCCATTCTATAACAAGTCCATAGCCCAGCTCATAATTTTCTGATAAGCCATGGTTTGTTTGCCGGAGAACGAGCTGTGTGCCCATAAGTTCTCCTCTCCCTTCCTTGCCACTCCCTTTCTCCACTAACCAGATCCTAGTTTGATAACCTGATTTTAAAGCAGCACTTAAGCAACAGTTTCCCAGTTCAGACAGCATGAGGAATATTTTTAACATACCATAATATTGTCTTTGAAGCTGGGCACAGCTCCCCCCCTTTTCTTTAAACCAATATTGGCATGAGAAAGGGATGCGTCTCAGTGGGATATAGGCTATATTTCTTCTTTACAAGGGCTATTCTGTATGTGAGATACAAATGCTGGTTTTACATTACCATAGAATCATAGAATTGTCATATCGGAAGGGACCCCAAGGGTCATCTAGTCCAAGGAATCGCAACAGAAGCATCCATGACATATAGCCATGCAACCTCTGCTTGAAAACCTCAAAGGAAAGAGTGTCCACCACCTCTTGTGGGTGTCTGTTGCACTGCCAAGCAGCTCTTACTTTCAGAAAGTTCTTCCTGATGTTGAGTTGGAATCTCCTTCCTTGTAACTTGAATTCATTGGTTCAGGTCCTAGCCTCCAGAGTAGGAGGGGGCAATCTTGCTGCACGCTCCATGTGACAGTATTTGAAGATGGTTATATCTCCTCTCAGTCTGCTCTTTTCCAGGCTAAGCATACCCAGTTCTCTCAACTGTTCCTCATAAGGCTTGATTTCCAGACCCTAATTACTTGGACTATTACTTACCATGATCAGGACACTAGACTTCTTTTGATGTAGCCTAGAATAACTTTAGCTTTTTGCTGCTGCCTTATATTGTTGACTCATGTTCAGCTTGTGGTCTGCTAAGACCCATAGATCATTTGCACATGCACTACTGGCAAGCCAGGTGTCTCCCATCTTATATTTGTGCAGCAGATTCTTCCTGTCTTAAGTGCAGAACCTGACACCTCTCCCTGTGGAATTCTGTGGAATTCAAACTATAATACAATATCTAAGACATAAAAGGTGGAATAAGGACACAGTTAAAAGTTGTACAGCTTCTAACACAGCAGATTGCAATTGCTACAACAGGTAGGGTTGCCAGACTCAATAGAAGACAGGACTTCTGTGCCTTTAATTGCCCTGCTCTCTTTTGAGTCTGGAAACCTTAAAGAGAAACCAGCATACCCTTTGCTTGGAAATTAAACAAAGGGTCTGCTGGTTTCTCTTTAAGGTTTCCAGACTCAAAAGAGAGCAGGGCAATTAAAGGCACAGAAGTCCTGTCCTCTATTGAGTCTGGCAACCCTAACAACAGGCAGAAAAATCATTAAGTGGTCTTCCAAGACCCTTGGTAATTTTTAAGTAGTCCCTGCACAGGGGCAGTTTGGGAACCACTGCTATAAATCATAGGTTAATTTGCACACACACAAAATATTTGGCAAAACAAATCCAAGTGACAAATCCACGGTTGGCCGTGGGGCCGGGTAGGATTTTTTCCACTTGGATTAGCCAATCTGTTTTTTTCGCCTACCTCATAGCATTTCATCACAACTTGGTTTGGCGGTTAGGCATTGGAAATTTGCATAAATAAAGAAGGGGGGGCAGATTACATCATCCTCTGCCCGAAACTGGAGATTTAATCCCGTTAAAGGGGTTCCGGGGGCGGTAGCCTTGTCCTGGGCCTACGGAGGTCAGGGCCTTAGGGCACCCCCCAACGGTGGCCACAGGAGGTGTCTCAGTAGATATATATCACTGGGCTCCTTTCTGGTGGTTAATTTCTCCCAGACTGTAACACACGGGTTACAGTCGGATATAGTCGGTTAGGGTCCAATGCCTAAGCCAATACCGCTCAACATCCTTAACCAATAAAGTTGTGGCCTTTTCACCCACTTAAACTTACTTCACTGTGTCTTGTGCCTTATTTCTGGGGAGGGAGGGACATTGCCACACAATAAAGTACCATGAATCTGTCTGGCTTTTATTTCAGATGACTGTTTGCAGCTGTTTTGAGACAATAGAATTCTAAATCAGTGTTTCTCAACCAGTGTGCCTCCAGATGTTTTGGGACTACAACTCCCATCATCCCTAGCTAGCAAGACCAGTGGTCAGGAATGATGGGAGTTGTAGTCCCAAAACATCTGGAGGCACACTGGTTGAGAAACACTGTTCTAAATAAAACCTTTTAATGATACTTGTTTATTTATTTTAACATTTTGGGAACTGAAAGGTGGGCTCTTTTTAATCAAAGTAATAAATAGAGGTGAAACTCAGAAAATTAGAATATCGTCGAAAAGTGCATTTATTTCAGTAATGCAACTTATTATTTTTTCTTTTTCTTTTAATTTTTACAAATGCTTTCTTTTGGAAATTCCACAGTAATAAAACAAATAGTTATAATAATACAAAAATAAACAAAAAAATAAACATCGCTATTACATTTCATTAATTACATTCCATTTATAATTGACCCGCCTAATGACAAATAATTACAATTACAACAAATAAAGTCTTGACATATCTTGCTTTGCATGTCATGGATCTATCTCATATATTGGTTTCACCTTTTAAGTTGCGTTACTGAAATAAATGCACTTTTCGACCATATTCTAATTTTCCGAGTGTCACCTGTAAGTCAGGACTCTTGAGATGGCGTGGGCTTGGTTTTTGTTTTAACGTTTTGCATCTTCAGGCCTGCTGCTGACATTTCCACCCCTTTGCAGAGATATGACGGAAGTTGTTCATATCAAAGACCGGAAAGAGGTAATTCATGAAATGAAGTTTTCGCCAGATGGCTGCTATCTTGCAGTGGGTTCCAATGATGGCCCCGTGGATATCTATGCAGTTGCGCAACGGTACAAAAAAACTGGAGAATGCAACAAATCTTCTAGCTTTATTACTCACATCGACTGGTCTCTGGACAGCAAATCCTTGCAAACTAATGATGGTGCGGGAGAACGCTTCTTCTACAGGATGCCATGTAAGACCTCTCCTTTAGCTTTGCATTGGTTTTTAAACATCTGTAAATAGAACTGTGCAGTTTTAAATTTCACAGGTATAAAGGCTGATTTGGTACCAGGGAAAGGCAAATCTGTCAGCTTCAGTTTCTAGTCAGTTTCTCGTTTTCAAGTCGTAAGTTCAATTTCCCACATTTTCACATCCGCCTGTGATTTGTTTTTAAAGTCCTCAGGAAAATCCACCAGCTTTTTAGTGCAAATTTCTCCCAGTATACATATTTTGATGTTGGGAAAGATTGAGGGCACTAGGAGAAGGGGACGAAAGAGGATGAGATGGTTGGACAGTGTTCTCGAAGCTACCAACATGGGTCTGACCAAACTGCGGGAGGCAGTGCAAGACAGGAGTGCCTGCCGTGCTATGGTCCATGGGGTCATGAAGAGTCGGACACGACTAAATGACTAAACAACAACAAAACAACATATTTTTGCAAAGAAATTTCCCCAAATAAAATGCATCCCTCCCGCTAATATATATGTTTTAATGTACATTTTTCCATAGTGGGTACATTTTTGTACACAATACTTGACTAGAGAACTACATACATTACAAAATTCAGGGAAGTGCAAGTTTTGAAGGATGGTTCTCACAATATCTTAGAAATAGTGCAGCTTAGGGAAGTTCTTTAACTGCAAACCTGCGTTTAGCTTCTTTCCCATCCCTGCTTGCTTTGCAGTCCTCAGGCAGGTCTGCTTGACTTGCTTGATATGAGCTAACAAGAGGGACTAGTCCAAGGTCACACACACACAGTGAACTTCATTACTGAGCAGGGCTTTGAACCTGACTTTTCCTCATCCTAGTCAGACTCACTACCCCATCTGAATTATGTCCAAAGTCGTGCTCAAATTGAAATCATTTTGTGTTGATTCAGGAAAGAAATGTGATAAAATATGTAACAGAAAACTTTTTTAAAACAACAACAACAACAACCAAATTCCTTTCATTAAAAATTATTCTGGAACTGGTGGGAAAGGTCTAGGATTTGACCTGGTGCACCAGAAATGATAATGGAGTAGCCATTATCAGAATTTAGAACAACTCCAGAACTAACTAAGGTTTCTAAATCTTCAACATTGTCGCCATCTTCCCTGTAGTAGAACATGAAACTATAATCAGGTCACCTTGAAATTAATAATAAAAAAGCAAACAAATAATAACACAGACCATTGTTAAAAGTGGAATCTGCAACAAAATGTTGCAGTATAGCCTAACTGCCAAAGGGGAGTGCCCCTGCCCAGAGTTCCAATCAGCCATTTCCTCCAAGTAGAGCATTCCACTGTTCCTTCCCTTCCTCTATTTTTATTCTCCAGCCGTCATTCTGTATTCGATGGCTTCTGAGCATGCACAGTGCTCATTGGGATTGCTTTGGAGTGTCTGCAAAATGGGTCCAAATGCATGCAGGTTACAATCAGACTTTTTTTTGGGGGGGGAGCGTCTTTTGAAAAGTCTTCAAAAAATAGGGAAGGGTTGCATGGGTGCCCACAGGGGGTGGCGAGGGGTGGCTTGCTCATTCTAAATATATGTGTTTATTTTAATGTACACACACACATATACATGTCCAGCCAGTGAACAGGAAGTTTAGAGTGGTTTCAGAGATCACTCCTATTGAGCATGGAAGCCAGACTCCATCTCTCTGCAGTTTTCCGGAGGAGAGCCTTCTGGGGACAGCAGGCAGCTCAGATGAACGCCGCTTCTTCTGAAGCAACAGCGATGTTACGAGATTTGTAAACCCTAGACTTACAGTGATAATATAAACAAAGGAGTTGTGGCGCATTTTTGTGATCAGGCAAGGAGTCCGGTGCTGCTGCTACACCCAGCCCTACTTTTTGAGCAGCCAGTGATGATGGCGAGTGGCCAAGAATAGAAGCCAAAATTAATTGTGTACAATCGAAACCAAACTGTTGACAAGATTCTCAGGAAACTCGTAGTGAAATATCCATATATATCTGGAGGTGCCAGGGATTGAACCTGTGACCTTCCGCACATGAAGACTTACCAATAAATTGTGGTCATCCCACAGCTGACATGGAGGACATCCTTAGCAGGCAGGTTGATATGGAACGAATCCCTTAAAACAGGAAATTTGAAAACCGCCGAGGTAGAAAATTCCGTTCCGTTACTTCTTCTGAAATGCAAATGGTTAAACAGCTTATTAACCTGATTTCGTTCCAGCTGGAAAGCATTTAACAAGCAAAGATGAAATCAAAGGGATTCATTGGGCTTCCTGGACGTGTGTGATGGGATCAGAAGTGAACGGGATCTGGCCGAAGTATAGCAACGTTACAGACATCAACTCTGTGGATGGAAATTACAATAATGCAGTTCTGGTGACTGGAGACGATTTTGGATTAGTTAAATTGTTCAGATTTCCTTGTCTAAAGAAAGGTAAGACTCTGTCCTGTGCATAACTGATTGCTTGCTTAATAGTTGGGATTGATCATTTAATGTTTCCTTAGTGGATCTTGAGCCACTTTCAGGTGGGCCTCAGCACCAGAGACTGCCCAGTTCCTCCGCCCTGCTCCCTAACCATGTCGTATCCTTTTGGATGGACCAATGCCAATAATTTCTCTGTATCATTGCGATGTACATGGACAATATCAAAAAGATACTAGTATGTAGGTGAAATATACTCGGAGTCGAGAGTGAATTTCATGCTCTTTATTCAGCTCATATTCATCAAGGAGAAGAAGAGAAGACGAATGGCTCTTTTCCCAAAACCATCTGCTTATATACATTATTTACACAATGGGCCTTGCGTGATTGGCTACTTCAGGGCTACACCTGTGGGCCAATTATATTGTGGATTGACTTCTGCCTGCAGCCTGATTGGCTGCTCCTACAGGCCAATCAGGTAGCAGATTCACTTCTGCCAGCCGCCTGATTGGCTGCTCCAGCAGGACAATCAGGTTGCGGATTCACTTCCACCTGGAGTTGGATTGGGTAGCTCCCGCTGATTCTGAATCCTATTGTTCTAGGATTCAGCTCAGTACATAACACCCCTCCCCTCTAAGTTCCAGTCCTGCCCGGGAAGTTGCATTCGTAGTCCCCAAGGTCTGCTGGCCGCCTCCGTGTGCGTTGTGGCCTGGGGTGTTCCTTGGTCAGGGGTTCTGGTTCTGGCTCGTGTTCCGAGGCTGCTGGCTGTGCCGGGGCTGTCTGGTCTGGCGCCACTGAACCACTAGGTTGTGACTCTGGTTCCGGTGTCCTTCCAGCCTCGGGGCGCCCCTCTGTGCCTACTGCTTCTGCTTCCCCTGCCCACCCCTCTCGCTCTACAGGCCTCACTGCCCTGCTGTCCCCTTGGGACCCCTCTGTCCCGCTCTCCTCCCGGGTTCCTCCTGGGAATCGTCGCCGTAGCTGGTCGCAGTGGCGGCGCCAACATTGCCCCCCTTCTGTTAGTACCTCGTACGACACGGGACCGGTCACCTTGGTGACTGTGGCGGGTACCCATGCTGGGCCTGCCCCAAAATTCTTTGCATACACTGGGTCCTGGGCCACAAATGTCCGGGGGTTCCTGCCTTTCCCCACCACTACCTCATCCTGAGCTCTGTCGGGGTGAAGTCGGTCCAGTCTAGTTGCAAGGCGCCGGCCCATGAGTAGTTCAGCTGGGCTCCGGCCCGTCGTTGTGCTTGGGGTGCTGTGCTGTGCTAGAAGAAATGCGGCAAGGCGGTATTCCCAGTCCCCTTGTGTTATGCGGCGGAGGCTGTCCTTGGTGGTCCGCACCATGCGCTCCGCTTGGCCATTGGTGGCAGGGTGGAATGGTGCTGAGCGGATGTGGCGGATGGCGTTCTGCGCTGTGAAGGTCTGGAACTCCTCTGACGTGAATGCGGTTCCATTGTCCGAGACGAGGGTGTCAGGGAGCCCGTGGGTTGCAAACAGCTTACGTAGTACCCGGATGGCTGCCGCCGTAGAAGTGGACGGTACCAGTGCGACCTCCAGCCATTTGGTGTAGGAATCCACCACTATGAAGAATGTTTTTCCCTGGAAGGGGCCAGCGAAGTCCACGTGCAAGCGTGACCATGGATGTCGGGCGGACTCCCAGGGCTGGACTGGGGCCCTTGGGGGATCCGGGCGGGATTCTTGGCAGGTCTGGCAGTGTTGGACCCAGGCCTCTATCTCTCTGTCAATCCCCGGCCACCACACATAACTCCTGGCAAGGGCCTTCATCCTCACTACCCCTGGGTGTGTCTCGTGTAGGGCTGTGAGGACCCTTTTGCGGAGGGGCTGGGGAACAACAACCCTGCTTCCCCATAACAGGCACCCCTTGTGGGCCGACAGTTCATGTTTGCGGTTTGTGTAGCCAGCGAATTCTGGCCCAGGGCTGCTGCTGGGCCATCCTCGCCACACCCAGTCCAGGACCCGGGAGATGACCCTATCTTTTGTGGAATGGTGCGCAACTTCTTGTGCCTGAATGGGTCGGTCGGGAAGCAGCTCCAGGGTCATAACCTCTTGCGCAGGCGCTGGGTCGGGGCCTGTTTCTGGTAGTGGTAGCCTGCTGAGTGCGTCTGCGTGGCCCATCGCCTTCCCAGGGCGGTGGATTAGTGCATACTGGTAGCCGGCAAGGAAAATTGACCACCTGAGGACACGTGGAGACAACACTTGGGGGGTCTGCTTCTCGGGGGCAAACAGGCCAAGCAACGGCTTGTGGTCAGTCACTATGGTAAAGGGCCGCCCGTACAAGAAATCATGGAATTTTTTTACGCCCTTCACGATTGCCAGACCCTCCTTGTCAATCTGTGAGTAGTTTCGTTCGGCTGCAGCAAGCGTCTGGGAGAAGTATGCCACCGGCACCTCTCTTCCATCCGGGAGTTGGTGTCCCAGGACAGCGCCGATGCCATAGGGAGAGGCGTCGCATGCCAGCACCACTGGCAGCCTCTCGTCGAAGTGTGCCAAGACCGAGTTCGAGACGAGCAAGTCCTTGACTGCCTGGAATGCGGCCCTTTGTCGCTGGCCCCACACCCAAGGGGCCCTTTTATCTAGGAGTCTGTGTAGGGGCTCCGCTACCGCTGCCTTATGGGGAAGGAAGGCATGGTAAAAGTTCAATAGTCCCAAGAATGACTGAAGTTCGGGCTTGCTCTTGGGCGCTGGGGCCTCACAAATGGCCCGTACCTTGTCACCGGTTGGATGGACCCCTTCTGCGTCCACCTTAAATCCCAGAAAGTCCACCTGCGGCACTCCCAGTAAACACTTTTCCCGCTTCACCTTGAGGCCCGCCGTCTGGAAACGGTGCAGGACGGAGCGGAGGCGGTCCTCAAATTCCTCTGGTGTGGGCCCGGCGATCAGTACATCATCGAAGAAGGGGGTGACGCCAGGAATCCCTTTAAGGAGAGAGTCCATTAGATTCTGGAATATGTCTGGTGCCACGCTAACGCCAAATTGCAGCCGCTTTACTCTGAATGCCCCTCTGTGCGTCACAATCGTCTGAGCCTCTGCTGTGGCTTCGTCCACAGGCAACTGTTGATACGCTTGGGCCAAGTCCAGTTTGCCAAAGATTTTTGACCCAGCCAGGGTGGCGAGGACATGGCTGACCACTGGCACTGGGTATGCATGGGCCATGAGAGCCTTGTTTATGGTGCATTTGTAGTCTGCACAGATGCGGACCGAACCGTTAGGCTTGACGGGTGTGACAATTGGAGTTTCCCAGGGGGCGTTGGGCACCGGCTCCAGCACTCCTTGCTCCACGAGCCGGTCCAATTCCTCGTCTATGCGGGGTTTCAGGGCGAACGGGACCCGGCGGGCCTTGTGCCTGATGGGTCGTACAGCGGGGTCTAGCTGTAGGGCAATGGGGGGTCCTGTATATCGTCCCAATGCCCCATCGAAAACCCCTGGAAACTCTTTGCATATGGCGTCCACGTCCACTTGTAAGCTAGTGCGGTTCACCCCGGTAACGGCTAGCCCCAGAGGTCCAAACCATGCCAGTCCCAGTAAGCTAACGTAGGGGCCCTTAACTACCAGCAAGTCCAATTGTTGCTTTCGCCCTCGATATTGCACCCTGAAGGTCCCCACCCCCATTGTAGGGACCTTACGTTTCTGGAAGTCCCGGAGGGTGAATGGGGCCGGCCTTAGTTTGGGACCCCCATTAGGGCACAGTTCCCTTAATGTTCGGGCCGAGATTATGGATAGAGTTGAACCCGTGTCCAGCTCCATGCGGCATGGGGCTCCCTCTATCTGTACCTCTATATAAATTTTCTCTGTGCTGGGATGGGGCAACTGGAATACCTGGTAGTCCGTGATCTCCGTCGAGTTGCCTTGGTGCATGGTGCCGTGTGACCTGGGGCTCCTGGGTCGGTCATCTGATGCTTGTCGACGGGTGAGTCGAGCCCGACACACCCGGGCGATGTGTCCCAATTTTCTGCACTGCCTGCACTCTGCGTTGCGGAAACGACAGGTCCTCCTCTCGTGGTTCTCCCCGCAGCTTGCACAGTTCCCTCCTTCTCGTCGAGGCTGCTGTGGTGTGTGTGCTGCTTGAGTGCGCCGCTGTACTCGGTGTACTTCCTCCCTGTCAGATTCGGATTCGTCGGTGAGGTCTTCGTGGTAGACCCTCGGTTGGGATGGCGGGGCCGGTCGTGCCTCTTGCGTTGACCTCTCGGCGGCTTCGGTTGCCAGGGCTTCCTCCAGAGCAATCTGGAACGTGAGGTCTTTTTTGGCGTAGAGGCGTCGTTGCAACATCTCGTCCCTCAGGCCACCGACGAGGCGGTCACGAAGCATGTTCTCCAACTCTGAGAAGTTGCATAACCGGGCGGCTTGGCGGAGGGAGGTCACAAACCCAGTTATGGTTTCCCCTGGGGCTTGCCGCTTTGCGTAGAAGGCATTTCGGCAAGCTACCACCGAGGGCTGTGGTGAAAAGTGCTCCTTCAGCCGTTCCATTATTGTTTTGTAAGAGACGGTAGCGACATCTCTAGGTGCAAGGAGAGCCCGGGCGATTTCAAACGTCTCCTCTCCACAGACGCTGAA
The DNA here is from genome assembly GCF_965207765.1 of Zootoca vivipara. Lineage (NCBI taxonomy): Eukaryota > Metazoa > Chordata > Lepidosauria > Squamata > Lacertidae > Zootoca > Zootoca vivipara. The sequence goes on from NC_142586.1 coordinate 108,486,628, forward strand.
GAATGTCGCCCTCTTCATGGCATCGTTGGTGACTTCTTTCGCTTGCAGGAGGAAGTTGAAACGGGCGGCGTACCCTTCCCAGTCTCCTGATGCTGGTTTGAATGGCAAGAAGCTGCTGTTGGTTGCCATTCTGGGTTCCTTGGGTCCTGGAGCTGAAGCCTGGATGCACGGTGCGATGCAGCGGTGCAGCAGGTGGCGGTGCTGCGGTGCAGTGCGTGGTGGCGGTCAGCTCAGCAGGATCCCACCTTCGTCGCCAGTGAAATATACTCGGAGTCGAGAGTGAATTTCATGCTCTTTATTCTTTTTTTTTCCATATAATTTTTTATTAATTTTATATACAATAACAAATCACCTAAAAAGGAAGAGAAAGCAATACCATACCCAAAAAGAAAAGTAATCCACAGGTATCCCTTTACAGCTTACATACCTCAAATAAAGTTATCATCTTATACAAATCGTCAACCTGGGTTTATATCTCAAATTGCAATATTTTCCTTCCTGATCCACATTTCCTTCTTCACCTCGTCTTCCCCCATTTGACTTCCCCCTCTCTCTCTTATGGTTTTATTTCCATCCGATTATTTTCGTCCCTATATGTTTTAACAGATACCCTTATCCATTTTATTCTTGGCTGTATATTTACGTCCTGGTTACATACCCTCTTGTTGCATTTTGTAATGGCCATTTACCGATTTTTTTTTTTCCCCATTTTGTTTTCTCCTTGGTCTTACTTTTACTAAATCTTACAATAGTCTTTCCTATAAATTATAAATTTTTCCCATTCTTTTTGAAACTTTTGTTGTTTTTGGTCTCTAATTCTCCCCGTTAACCTCGCTAGCTCTGAGTATTCTATCAACTTCTCTCTCCAGTCTTCTATTGTTGGCACCTCCATTGTTCTCCATTTTTGCGCTAGAATAACCCTTGCGGCCGTGGTGGCGTACATGAAAAGTTTGTGATCTCCTTTCTTTATGCTTCTGCTTAAAATTCCTAGTAGCATTTCTTCAGGTCTTTTTGGGAACGTATATCTTAACAGTCTTTTAAGTTCATTGTATATTTGTTCCCAATAGATTTTTACCTTTTCACAGAGCCACCACATGTGGTAATAGTCTCCTTCTTTGATGTTACACTTCCAACATTTTTTATTACTAGACTTATTAATTTTTGCAAGTTTGACCGGCGTAAGATGCCATCTAAACATCATTTTCATGATGTTTTCTTTTAAAAGAGTGCAAGCTGTAAATTTAATTTGGTACTTCCATAGGTTTTGCCACTGATCAATACTGATATTATGACCTAGATCTAATGCCCATTTAATCATGCACTCTTTAGTAGCTTCATCTTTCGTATTCCAGTCTAGAAGGAGGTCATACATCTTGGTTAACAATTTTTCTTTACCTTCCAGTATTTCTAGTTGAAATTTAGATTTTTTACTCTCGAAACCGTGATTTTTATTGTCTTTTTTGAACAAATCATATATCTGGTGATATTGTAGCCAGCCTATACCCCTTTCTTTCAATTGTTCATAGGATAAGATTTTCCATCCCTCTTCAGTTTCTATAAGGAGATCTTCATAACAAAGCCAGTTTGTTTCCATGTTCGTTTTTTTGATTGTTAAAATTTCTGTTGGCGACAGCCACCTTGGGGTTCTCCTTTCTATTAGGCTTTTAATTCTGCTCCAAACTTCATACAGTGGCCTCCTAAACACATGTGATAGGAAGCCTCTGTGCGATTTTACTTTTTCATGCCAAAGGTAGCTGTGCCATGTAAACCTGTTGTTGAAACCTTCAAGGTCCAAAAGATCGGGATCACTTAAAGTTGCCCATTCTTTTAGCCATATCATGCATGAAGCCTCATAGTAAATCTTAAGGTCTGGCAATGAGAACCCCCCCCCTCTCTTTTCTATCTGTTAAGATCTTATACCTTATTCGTGGGGGTTTCCCCTGCCATATGTACCTAGAGATTTCCTTCCTCCATTCCTCAAATATGCTGACACCTTTTACTACCGGAATCATTTGAAATAAAAATAAAAGCCTTGGTAATATATTCATTTTCACTGTGGCGATCCTACCCCACAGTGACAGGTATAGTTTTTTCCATGTTTCTAGGTCTTTTTTGATGTCACTCCAAGTTTTTATATAGTTGTCGTTAAACAGATTTATATTTCTTTCCGATAACCATATTCCTAGGTATTTTACTTTTTTCACTATTTCAATACCATAATTCCTTTGCAGATCTTCTCTTTCCTTCTTCATCAGATTTTTAACTATCATTTTGGTTTTATTTTTATTTAGTCTAAATCCTGCTACTGCTCCAAATGCGCCCATTTCCTTCATTAATTCTGCTAGACCAACGTCGGGATCTTCCAGGATTATCACCAGGTCGTCGGCGAAGGCCTTCTGCTTGTATTCTCTCTTTCCAATCTTTATCCCACTTATCCCCTTGTTCTCTCTTATTTTGTCCAACAATACTTCTAAAACTAAGATAAATAACAAAGGGGATAAGGGGCACCCTTGCCTTGTTCCTTTCCTGATGTTTATCTCCTCTGATAATGTATTATTTATTATCAGTTTGGCCCTCTGCTTGGTGTATATTGCTTCAATGCTTTGTCTAAATTCCCTTCCCATGTCTCTTTTTTCTAATATCTTTTTCATAAACTCCCAGGATATATTGTCAAACGCCTTTTCGGCGTCGACAAATATCAAAGCTGCCTTTTTATCAATTCTTAACTCCAGGTATTCAATAATATCTACCACTGTTCTCACATTGTTTTTCATTTGGCGGCCTGGTAAAAATCCTGTCTGGTCTTTGTGTATAAGTTCGGATAGCACTTTTTTAAGTCTAGTTCCCAGGATATCGGCGAATAGTTTGTAATCTGAATTCAGAAGAGAAATCGGCCTATAGTTTCTGACATCCATCAATTCTGAATTTTCTTTCGGAATTAGGGTAATATAGGCCTCTTCCCAGGAATTTGGAATCTTTCCTTTTAACATAATTTCATTCATTAATTTAGTTAAGATAGGCGTCACCTCATCTTTCAGTTCTTTGTAATACTTGGCCGTCAGCCCATCTGGGCCTGGCGCCTTTCCTATTTTCATTTTTTTTATTCCCTCCTGTACTTCTTCTTCTGTTATATGGGCATTTAATAAGTTAGTTTGCTCTTCTGTTATTCTCCTTAATCTGCAATTTTCTAAATAGCTGTCTATTTCCTCTCCTTTTTCCTTCCCCTTCTGGTATAATTCCTTATAAAAATTTTGGAATGCATTCCTTATACTTTTAGGGTTTCCTGTCACCTTACCATCTTTTTGTATTTGACTAATATAGTTTTGTCTTTGTCTTTTTTTCAGTTGCCAGGCTAGAAGTTTGCCACACTTATTTGCATGTTCAAAATTCTTTTGTTTAATCCATTTTAATTTCCATTCCACTTCTTGACTAAGCAGAGTGGAAAATTGAGCCCGCAACATCTTTATTTTTTGTTTTATATCTTCGTTCCCTGGGTTCAAACTCAGTTGTCTTTCATTTTCTAGCAAATCTTTTGTTATTTGATCTTTCTTCTTTTCTCTTTCCCTTTTTTTATACTATTTTGTTTTATTAGGAAACCCCTCATAAATGCTTTCCCTGCATCCCAGACCCAGTTAAGTTCTGATCCCTCTTTTAAATTAAATTTAAGGTATTCCTTGAATGCTTCCCGGGCTTTATCAACAATTCTTTGGTCGTGAAACAGGCCTTCATTCATTTTCCACCGAAAGGGGGAAGGTTGCTCATCTGACATTTCTAGATATACTGGATTATGATCTGAAAGTGTCCTGGGTGGAATATCTATTTTCAAAATTTTAGTGCTTAGTTCTCTCGATAGCCAAATGTAATCTATTCTTCCCGCACTTTGATTGGGTTCGGAAAAGAACGTATATTGTTTAGATGTGGGATTTTTATGTCTCCAGCCATCGATCAGGTCCAGCCTTTCCACCATTTTAAGAAAAGAACTTGGTAATTTACCATCCTTACTGACTTTTTTCCTTTTCGTTCTATCTAGTAGTGGGTCCACCACCCCATTAAAATCTCCCATTAGGAGCATTTTTTCCTCTATATACTCTAATAACCTTTTCTCTAATTTTTTATAGAATATTGCTTTCCTCTGATTTGGAGCATATATTCCCACTACCAGAATCTTTTCCCCCTGTACCATGATTCGGGCTGCTATTACTCTCCCCTCTTCATCCTTAAAAGCCAATTCCGGTTTAAATTTTTCTTTGATATATAATACCACACCTCTCTTTTTCTTTTCGCTTAAAGATGTAAATTCCCTTCCTAATTTTTTATTCACCAGGACCCTTTCGTGTTTTTTTGAAATGTGTGTCTCCTGTAAACATATTAAATCTAATTTTTCTTTCGTCAGGACATATTCAAATTTGTTTCTTTTACTTTTATTATTTAGTCCATTCACGTTCCAAGATTTAATTTTCAATACCATGGTTTATTCCTTTAAATAGATTTTTATTAAGTTTATGAAAATACCGGTTTTGGTCCTATGACTGTTCCTCTTTATCAATATCTACGTCTGAATTTCTTTCTTCTTCATCAATGCTTTTCTCTTCTCTTTCCCCTAACATGTCTTCTTCATTATCATTTTCCTCCCCTCCTATTGCCCCTTCTTCACTACTTTTTTCCATTCCTAAGGCCTGTCCGTACTTTCTTCTAAACTTTCCTATATCGTTCTGGTTTTTGACCGTAGTTCTTATGCCTTTATAATAGAAGGTGAGTCCAACCGGGTTTTCCCATCTAAAACCAATATCATTTCTCCTTAATACTTCAATGAACTCTCGAAATTTTTCTCTTTTGCGTAACAGTCTAGTAGGCACTTCTTTAAATATGGTTATTTCCCTCCCATCGATTGCCAGTTTACTTATAAAGCTTTGTCTAAGGATTTCATTCCTTAGAAACATCGAATTAAATATTACCAAGCAGTCCCCCGGGAGTTTTCTCGCCTTTGCCTTCACTGACTTGACTTTGATTCTAAATGCATTTAGAATTGCCCCTTCTATCTCCTCTTTGGTGCGTCCCAACCAGTTCGCTATTCCATTTGAAAGTTTTTCCTTTATATTCTCATCTTGCTCCTCAGGAAGGCCTCTAAATTTCAAATTTTGCTGCCTCTGTCTAAGTTCCATAAGAGCCATATTATCTAACATTTCTTCTTTTTCCTTCTTTAGTTTAGCTATCTCCTCCCTTAAACCCTCAGTTTCTTTCTTTATCTCTTTCACCTCTTTCTGCACTCTTTTAGTGTTTTCCTCCAAGCCTTTAGTTTTCCCTGCTACCTCTTTAATTTCTTGAGTCAATTCTCCTACCACCTTCTCAAATTTTAGATCTATTGAAGCCTGTATATCACCCAATTTTTTTTCGATATTCTGTTCACTTTGCTTAATTTCTTTTTTGATTTCATTTAAGAGTCCCTCCCAGTCTTTACCTTCTTTACCTTCCTCCTGCCTGGAGGGGCGTCTATCAGATGGCGTTGCCATTGATTTTGCTCCTCTTTTCTCCCCCATTTTACCAACAATCCACCCCTCCCCTAACACTCCACTAGTTTTAACCTTTCCTTTCCCCCGAGGTCCCTTATTTGTTTAAATTTTCCCCCCGTGGGAGGGGATAGAGAAGATACAAAAAAAAAAAAGACACAACCCCCCCAAAAAAGGCTCATATTCATCAAGGAGAAGAAGAGAAGACGAATGGCTCTTTTCCCAAAACCATCTGCTTATATACATTATTTACACAATGGGCCTTGCGTGATTGGCTACTTCAGGGCTACACCTGTGGGCCAATTATATTGTGGATTGACTTCTGCCTGCAGCCTGATTGGCTGCTCCTACAGGCCAATCAGGTAGCAGATTCACTTCTGCCAGCCGCCTGATTGGCTGCTCCAGCAGGCCAATCAGGTTGCGGATTCACTTCCACCTGGAGTTGGATTGGGTAGCTCCCGCTGATTCTGAATCCTATTGTTCTAGGATTCAGCTCAGTACATAACAGTAGGATTGAAATGAAAAGCAAAAAGCTGAAAATGTGGTCTGATATCTTTAACTCGAGCTTGTTAGTGGTTTGGTGCTGGCTCCTACCAAGGAACCTTCTGGTCAGTAGTCCATTGGTAATATATAAAGTTCGCTGTGCCTGCCTGATTTCATTCTGTAGGACATACTAGGCCTTGACCAACTCTCAATCAAGTATTTGACTGGCTGTGGATCCAATGGAATCCCCTCCAAGTCAGGTCAGTCCCCAATCCTGAAGACACTACTTGTTACAGTTGGTAGAAATAACATAAAGAGCGTAAGAAGTCATGCTAGAACACAGCAGAGGCTCATCTAAGTCCAGCATTTCGTTCACACATTTTACAACCAGATGCCCACTGGAAGCCCACAAATCAATACCTGATTTGCCTTGGATGCTAGCTGTCCATGGCATATTGTTCAGGAAACACAATATTAGAAGTTGCTGCATGCAAAGCATGAGGTCTGCTGGCTTTCAAAGCGGTTTTCTTTCAATGTCTTTTCAATTATTTTATAAAACAAACTTGGGAGTCAAGAGGACAAAGGCCTTCTGGCTGCATCTTACAGTAGCAGAGTAAGGACTTTCTCTTTCGATTTACTATTTATATCACACCATACAGCTGACATAAAAAAAAATAGTAGCCTGCAAGCTCTGCCCCAAGGAAACTGCAATCATGCAATATGAATATGAAACTCAAACATGCAGTGCGATAGAATGATTCTGACATTAAGCTTACATGATATTCAGTGCTTTTTTTGGGGGGACGCATGGGGACGCATACCCCTAAACATTTTGTGAATCTTTGTACTTTTGTCCATTTACTGTATTTATTTTCCCCGATTTGAACTATAAAATGGTGATTTTCTTGAGTCAAAATGAGAGTACCCCTAAACTTTTTTTTTTACAAAAAAAAGCACTGGTGATATTTACATTGATTTGTGCAAACAACTTCCACCGTAAGCTCTCAAGAACTACTTCCAGAGAGTTTTAGCTGTGTTAGTCCACTGCAGCAAAAGAGAAAACAGCTTTATGGACTAACAAAGGATTATTTGTTATTTTCTGTTTATTAAGAACTAGTATCTAATATAGGGATGCAGGTGGCGCTGTGGTCTAAACCACTGAGCCTAGGGCGGTTCGAATCCCCGCAATGGGGTGAGCTCCCGTTGTTCAGTCTCAGCTCCTGCCCACCTAGCAGTTCAAAAGCATGTCAAAGTGCAAGTAGACAAATAGGTACCACTACAGCGGAAAGGTAAACAGTGTTTCCATGTGCTGCTCTGGTTCGCTAGAAGTGGCTTAGTCATGCTGGCCACATGACCCGGAAGCTGTCTGCGGACAAACGCTGGCTCCCTCGGCCTATAGAGCAAGATGAGCACGCAACCCCAGAGTCGTCCGCGACTGGACGTAATGGTCAGGGGTACATTTACCTTTAGTATCTAATATGATTGCATCAGCAGGCAAATAAATGCCAATACTGAAGACAAAAACAAAAGCCACAAAACGAAGAGAAATGAATATGCCATTTTGACTACCACGATACAAAGACTGAGTAGGGTAGGCGACAGGGCAATCATTTTAGTGAAAATTATTGCCCATTAATTGGGAAAGGAAAATACATTTTGTGTGTCTGTGTTGATCAGGTATATAATTTATTGTGACTTCATGCTGGCTGTATTAAAAGAACTTATTATATATGTAGATCGATAGATAGTAACTGCTTTTTTCTGACATTTCATGAATTTTATTTGCAATTATCAATATGTTGTTTTTATTCTAGGAGCTAAATTTAGAAAATATGTTGGCCATTCTGCACATGTTACTAATGTCCGTTGGTCGCATGACTTTCAGTGGGTGATAAGTACTGGAGGTGCAGATCACTCTGTTTTTCAGTGGCGGTTTATTCCAGAAGGTTTAACAAATGGAATCCATGAAACAGCACCCCAAGGTAATGCAAATAACATTTCTTTATTCATTCATTCATTCATTCATTCACTGAATCACATCCTTCACCATTATGGTCCCAGGATGGGTTATTAAGCAATATAATATACAGTTGTAGAACAGCTACAGTTATAAAAACCAGCAAACTGTTCCAACTTGAACTGAGCAGTATAGATTCCAGAGAAGCGGGCACGGAGCAATGGATTCAAGCTACAAGAAAGAAGATTCCACCTGAACATTAGGAAGAACTTCCTGACAGTAAGAGCTGTTCAGCAATGGAATTTGCTGCCAAGGAGTGTAGTGGAGTCTCCTTCTTTGGAGGTCTTTAAGTGGAGGCTTGACAGCCATCTGTCAAGAATGCTTTGATGGCGTTTCCTGCTTGGCAGGGGGTTGGACTGAATGGCCCTTGTGGTCTCTTCCAACTCTATGATTCTATGATTCAGCCAAAAGACATGGGCCCCTCAAAGCAAAATACATCCACATGCTTTCAATGCTTTGGCCAAGCATTGAAAGAAGTTGCAATTGAAAAGACAGCTTTGATGGACTGAATGGGTTTTTTCCCCCTCATCATTATTCCCCAGAATACTTGAATCTAACATGTGCATTGCCTTTTGCTTTCCTACAGGCCCATGTTCTCCTTGGGTGAAGTTTGCTCAAATAATACACGTGCACAATGTTCGCTGTGCATCAGGGGATGTCCACATATTTAAATCTGTAACTTAAAAAAAATCATTTCAAACTGCAGAGACCCACAGGAATATTAGAATAGCTAGGACCAATGAAGAAAAGTTGGAATAGGAGACATAGGGAGGTTTGAATTTGCTGGAGAACAGATGGGGAAACACTGTTTACACCTCTGTGTACACACAGCTTTCTAGTTTGTCGCTAATGGATGTCGGTGAGAATCCTAGAGAGTTATATGTGCACAGAGTAGAGAACAATATGAGCAGCTGGAGCTGTATTTGAACATGCTCTACTGCAGCTGAACAGAAAAGCCAATTTTAAGTGAAGAAGTGCATACAGTACAGAAGAAGTGTAGAATTATGGCCATAATGGAAAACAGAAATAAACTGAAAATTCATGGAAGGAGGTCATTGAACAATACATTGTGCTTTGCTTGCATCTTTGGTTAGGTTCAGTGTGCAGGTTTCTACTGCCAAATCAGAAACACTAACCAACTCTTTGGAGTTACAGGTAGGTAGCCGTGTTGGTCTGCCGTAGTCGAAACAAAATAAAAAAATTCCTTCCAGTAGCACCTTAGAGACCAACTAAGTTTGTCATTGGTATGAGCTTTCATGTGCATGCATACTTCTTCAGATACCACTGTTTGGAGTTGTTGTATTCGTTATTTGTGGGGATGTGGCTTTAGTTTTTAATTGCCTTTATTATTAAAATGTCATTTGGTGCATTCTCCCGTATGCAGAAAGTGGCATAGATTCACACAGCGAAGAATCTGACTCCGATTTATCTGATGTGCCAGAGTTAGACTCAGATATAGAGCAAGAAGCTCAAATCAACTACACCCGACAGGTAAGCAATATGAAAACAGGCCATTAGGCCCAGCAACCTGGAAACCTATTGAAACATATTCAGCTGAGGGATTTTAAAGTTCAAGGAAGGAAAAGTTAAGTGAAAGAACTGAGCTTGAGAGTTTAAATGAGAGACCACATTGAATATGAACTGGGGTATTTAAACTGTATTTGTACTCAGCTTTTTTACCCCTACATTGTATATTATTATCATTATTATTATTATTATTATTATTAATTTATTTTCATTGAAGGAGTTATTATTGCAACTACTATTTTAGTTTTCCATTTCTGAGTGTACATTTTAGGGAGGGATATTAAGGTAGTCCGCATAACTATCAGCATGAGTGATTGATTGGGATGTCCATGTTCAAACATCCCTGTGGCCAAAATATGGGGGGGGGGAGAGAAAGTTAAATGTTGCCTCTGCTGATAGTAAGGAGCTGCCTCTCAATCTGTAGGATCCTAAGGCGCTAAATGTAGTGTACGTGATAAAGCAATAAACAATTAATTAAATCATCATTCAACTCATGTGAACTAATAAAAGTATTGAAAGCAACTCAGTGTAGCAGCAGCAGCAGCAGCAGCAGCAGCAGCAGCAGCAGCAGCAGCAGCAGCAGCAGCAGCAGCATCTAAATGGTCGTGTTCATTTACAAATGCCTGTGTGAAACAATGGATGTTTTAAGTTAAATATAGTCTTATCTCCATAAGCAGGTACTGTAATTCTGCAAATGGAGGGGCCCCCATAGAGAAGGCCCCGCCTTTGTCACTGCAGAATGCATCACACTCACCAAATGGACTGTGAGGCAGGCTTCCTCTGCAGCTTGCTGGACCTGACCTCGCAGTTATGAGGAGATAACTCAGTCAGTAGAGCATGAGACTCTTAATCTGAGGGTCATGGGTTCGAGTCCCATGTTGGGCAAAAGATTCCTGCATTATAGGGGGTTGGACTGGATGACCCTCATGATCCCAGCTCTGCAACTCTATGACTCTAATTCATTTGTCCTGTGTTGTGACTTTTGCTTGGAGTGAGTCTTAGGCCCAAGAGTTTGAAGTTCCTTCCTCCTCTTCCACAAGGGGGCTTTTCTGTTCCCAATTTCCAATAGTAGTCCCACATACAACATCGCTTGAAAGTTCAGGGGCACCCTGAACAGAAGTACCGTATGGTGATGGTGGTGGGATGTTCAATCCAATGTTTCTTTAAGAATCAGTGTGCATAGCATTGTGCTAAGGGGCTTTATCAGCTGTAACTCAGATACTATTGGCCGCTGCCTGGAGGTATGACAGAGAATCCTGGGTGGGGATGGTGATGATGGGAAACGAAGATGAAATGGCTTGGAGGGACAGCTGGAGAGTATATGTAGAGCTGTTATGGCTCAGAGGCCATCTATTAAGGAACAGGGTTGTGTGCAAGCCGTCGTGATTTATAGAAACAACTTGTACATGTAGCTTGCAGAGATTTCCAGTGCGTTTGAATCTTGCAGCTTCCCAAATGCAGGAAATTTTAACACCCACACAGGAATGTTTGAAAGCTGTTTTGCAGCTCTCCACTGGATTAGACCGATGTCACAGTATCTGAGTTCCTAACCATCTCTTTAAAAGATTTACATAGCTAATATCTGGTGTACCTGTTAGGAGTGTAAATCCATCTCCTAGTTTTTTTCAGCGCTTACAAGCCGCTTAAATCTCCTGTGTCATTTGCATATGTCACAAAAACTCCCTGAACGAAAGAAGGAAGGATCTATATATGTGTGGTTTTTTTAATTTAAAAGAATTAAGATAGTGGGGGAAATCAAGGAATTAAGATAGTGGGAGGAAATCAAGTGTCAATGTGCGCTTTAAAACTTTTTTGTGCAGTATTCGAATGAGCTTGGCCTGATCTTCCATTACTGGGGTGGTGCTTCTGATACAAAGAATTCAGACTTCTTAAAGAGGCAGATTTTTGTCATGCGTTACAGGGTAGTGACATTAATTTTGCAAATTACTAGGCCCCGTAGTGACACAAATAGCAATAAGCCATATGAATTATTGGACTGGGGATGTATAATGCAATGTAACTCTCAATTATTTTAGGTTTACAAAGAAGATCTACCTCAACTGAAACAGCAAAGTAAAGAGAAAAACCACTCAGTGCCCTTCCTTAAAAGAGAGCGAGCCCCCGAGGACAGCTTAAAGCTGCAATTTATACATGGGTATAATAACTTTTCAGTAGTGACTACTCTTGTCTTTTCGCTTTTATAGACTACAATTTACAGAAAAAGGTAATCTGTTCTTGGCAAAACCAGAAATAGCACCTAGATTTAGAGACTGTCTCTGAAGTTATCATGAAAACCAAGGAACACATTCTCAGTTTAGGGAAATGGAGTTTTCTATTAGGGGCTTGCATTGTAGCTTTGCATTGTGCCTGCTGCCAAATCAAAAATACATCAGCTATAGCCTATGTTAAGTATGGACAACAGAAACCTACCGTTATAACAAAATGGTGCAGTATGGATTGCTCCTGTTCATGCTTTCCTAAAGGAGACATCATTCCATTTATATATTTATTACATTCCTATACCACCTCTCCTTCCAAGGAGCTAAAGGTGGTGGGCATGGTTCACCTCCTCCCCAGTTCATCTTCACAACAACCCTGCGAGGTTGGGTAGGCTAAGAGACAGTGACTGGCCCAAGGTCACCCAGTGAGCTTCGTGGTTGAGTGGGGATTTGATTTCCCAGGTCATAGTTCAACACTCCAGCCATTATACCGCACTGGCTCTCATTTCCTTTTTCCACCCGCCTTGCAACAACCAGCATTCCATGCCCTCTTAACATGCTCCATCCTCTGTGAGCTGTTTTAGCAGCTGACACCCCCCCTCCCTCCCTTAGGGGGCAGTTCTAAGCAAAAGTATTGTTTGTATTTATGCAGACCTTGGGTTCCCCCAAGCTGTATGCTAGCTCTCTCTTGTGCACAGATGGTGCTGTTTAGGCTACCGAAGGAACAGTATTCAAAAAAATTGAGTTCACCATAGGAAATACAACGTTGCATGGAAATGGGAAACTGCTTCCCACAGGCAGCAGTGTCCAAGGACCAGTCCGCCCGTTTGCTTTAACATACGGAGGAAGGTGGAGACGAATCCCTTCCCATTTCCTTTTCCATCTTCACATCAAAGTTGGCTTTCAGAGTTATTTTCTGGATCAGTAATAATTTGAACTGTCTGGAACTCCTGGCTGGACTGGCTGTAGCTTAACACAGCGATATTTTGCATAAAAACGGACTTTTTGCTGGCCACCACTGTAGAATAGAATTCCTTTGAAAATATCCATTAATATCAGTTCATCTGCACGCAGACTGTCCAATGAAACCCTTTTTAGCATGTGTTGAAAGCTCAGATTTAGTTCAGGATTTAAGGCGAAACTGGAAGACAACTTGGTTGTAGAATGTGAATGAAACCAGTTACCTGGTTCTAAGTAGCTAGCTTGTCACATTTTTGCCCATCCCAGGAAAACCACCCAGCATTATTCTTAATCCACTGCTTCTCATATTGAATCTGTATCCTAAATACATTACTTAGAAATGGAGTCTGATTGATTTCAGCAAAATCTGAAGGCACTTAGGATCATAGCACAATATCCTTTGCTTCTACAGTTCACAGGCCCCTTTGCTAAAATGTTCACCTTTTGCTGTTTCTCATCCATCCCAGTTACAGAGGCTATGACTGCCGAAACAATTTGTTCTACACACAGACTGGGGAGGTGGTATACCACATTGCCGCTGTTGCTGTTGTTTACAATAGACAGCAACACACCCAAAGACTGTATCTCGGTCACGATGATGATATCCTCAGTCTAGCCATCCATCCTCTGAAAGACTATGTTGCTACTGGACAGGTAATATTTTGGAGAAACAACGCTTGCCAATTCAATGGAAATTTATTATTATTTTCATTGTTGTTGTTGTTGTTGTTGTTTACTTATTGTTGCACTTTTTAAAAAAATCAAACATCATACCAACCTCCTTAGGAATGGTGTGATTTAGTGTGTTGCAAATGTGACCTACAAGAAAATGTTGCGTTGGTTTCTCCTCACACTTTAACAGGTCTGCTGTTGTTCACCCAGCCTTGCTGTGAGATATGATAAGGTGTAAGAGGCTCAAGCAAGCCAATTCATTATCGTCCTCAGTTTTCCAGCGGCAACTCAATATTCCACCATTCCTGGAGGCCACTGAGCATGCTCAGTCCTTGTTTGGCCGGTTTGAGTTGGGTGGAGGGCTGTTATTTGGGGGGCTCCTTCAGACTTTTATTTTAAAAAATTTTTTTGTATTGCTGCAAACCTTGGAGTTCCCCAGACATTCTGATACCTCCCCCTTGTTTCTCTGTTTGGCTCCAATCCTGTTGGCATGGGGTACTGTTTGCTTCTAGAAGGAGTTATTATTGCAGCTACTATTTTAGTTTTCCGTTTCTGAGTGTACATTTTAGGGAGGGATATTAAGGTAGTTCACATAACTATCAGCATGACTGTTTGACTGGGATGGGGGGGTGCAAGGAAGACAAAGTTAAATGTTGCCTCTGCTGATAGTAAGGAACCCATATCCTTGCAGAAAAATAGCAGAGCATCTCCCCAACAGAAAGCAGCATGTGGGCACCAAACCATAAAATACAGGGGATATATACCATGTTACAGGGGATATATATCATTTATAGTACTTATAGTATAGTAGCCAACGATATGGGGAGCAGTGAGGTTTACTGGCAGCAATATTTATCTGTCCTGATAAGCAGCAATGATTAAGGTGTCATGAGGTCAGGTGTCCCACTGTTTGCTATTGCTGCAGCATCAAGAAAGGAAAATATAGGATAAAGTTTAAAATAAAATAGAGTTCCAGTTTGGGGAATGTTAGACTCCAGTGATGGCTAGACATCCAAGAGTATAAATCAGAGAAACATTTTTTTTAATTTATTTAGTTTGGCTAGAGGGAACCAAGTAGGAATGAAGACAATGATACATCTATGAATCATCAGTTTGATAGCGCTGGTCAAAGGATCACCCCAAAATAGAATGCAGGAAGGAGAAGAGAAATGCTTGAAGGCTTAAAGCTCAGTGGAGCAATCCCCTAAAGTCAAACAGGAGGAGGAAGGCAAAGTACTGGAGAGGCTGCTAAGAGTGACAGGAGGAAAAAACAAAAGAGGATAGGGAGGGCAAACTGAGGATGACTTCAAGGAAAAGGTTGCAGTCTGTTGTTATCCAAATGCTGGCAGTAAAAAGGGTCTCTGAGGAACAGGATGCGTGAAGGTAAGTGTGTGTCAGAAGGCCCCTTGATCCCGCAGGGTGCCCAAGGAGAAGGAATTGAATGGGAGAGCCAATAACTAGATGCTCCATGGATATATTTTGTACTTGAGGGACCTACCGGTAGTGAAAGTGAGGAGAGAAGTGCAAGGATGACAGCTTTGAAAATGGAAGTAAGATTATGAACAACAAATTGTGGCCAAGTCTAGATGACAATGCGGGCAGGAAGCCTTTTGTCAGCACCTGAGATATCAAAGTAAACCACACTTAAGAGACATCTGGTTGACAAAACTAGGAAGTGTTTCCTGGTGGAAGAGTGTGGTAGATGAAAATTATTACTGTCAAGTTTTTTGTTTACGCACAGCCGCTCACACCAGGTGTTCTGATTTAGGTTGGGAGAGATGCCACCATTCACGTGTGGGACACTCAGGCACTCAAATGTTTGTCGCTGCTAAGAGGCCAACACCAAAGAGGCGTCTGTGCCCTTGATTTTTCAGGTAAGCAGCTTGTCTACTGCCAACTAGGGTTGGTTGGATGGATCCATCAGTGTTGGTTGCTGTCCATTTCTGTTTTTCTCTCCAACATTAGTATTGCCACATTTCCTTGTTGTTGTTTAGTTGTTTAGTCGTGTTCGACTCTTCATGACCCCATGGATCATAGCACACCAGGCACTCCTGTCTTCCACTGCCTCCCGCAGTTTGGTCAGACCCATGTTCATAGCTTCGAGAACACTGTCCAACCATCTCATCCTCTGTCGTCCTCTTCTCCTTGTGCCCTCCATCTTTCCCAGCATCAGGGTCTTTTCCAGGGAGTCTTCTCTTCTCATGAGGTGGCCAAAGTCTCAAGAGTCTCCTCCAGCACCATAATTCAAAAGCATCAATTCTTCGGCCTTCTTATCAGTTTCCAAATAAATAGTTTCAGTTCCCACTTTGGAGTAGGTCGTGAGTGCATAAACCTTAAAGCAGGTTCTTATGTCACTGTTCTTTCCCTTTCTTCATAACACTATTTATCAATAAGGCTAGCGACAGTGGAATTTGCTGAGGGATGTTCCTAATGGATGCTGTGTACAAACCATCCTTAATATGCCTTATCCTGTATCAGACTTTAAGCTGGCAGGCCAGGCCTGCTTCTCTTTTAATTTTTGTAGGGTGCCTAGTGGTGGGGGTTACAGTATGGGTTGTATGAAAAATAAATAGCACTCCTAAAATGCTACCTGTTTCACACTGTTATTGATGTGTCACACTTGTTGCAAGTTTCTCACAGTCTATACTTCAGAATATAGTTTTTGTTCTCTAAAGAATGTGTTTTGATTGGTGGGGAAGCATTTCATTTGAGAGCAAATCCCATTAGCAACAGCCTCCCCACGTGGGGCTGTGCTGCTAGATATTTTGTAAGTTTTGTGGGAGATTAGACCCTTGCCTGAATCTGCTCGGCAACTGCTGATCTGATTCACAGTAGCTACCTCCTAAGTCTGCTTTCCTCCCTGATGAGTTCAGTAATCCAGTGGAGCACAAGCCATGATAGCCAGTACTGCCCAGCCTCCCCCCCCCTTTGTTTGCAAGCCACGTGTTCTGTTGGCCAGGAACCACCATCACAGGCTGGATTGACAGTGTCAACAGTTCAGTGCAATCAGGCTAGCTTTTGATTTATGCCGGTGTTGGGTTGGAGGTTCTCCTGCCACTGAACACTGTTGAAGCTAAGCAGATGTGGATGCTGCCAGTGGCCAGAGAGGCTGCACTCTGCTCTTCTGTGCTTTCCTTGAAAGAGAGTGCAGGCATACCTCATAGATACTGTGGGTTCGGTTCCAGACCATTGCAATAAAGAGAACACTGCAATAACGGGAGTCACACAATTTGGGGGGATTTCCCAGCGCATATAAACCAGGGGTCAGCAAACTTTTTCAGTAGGGGGCCGGTCCACTGTCCCTCAGACCTTGTGAGGGGCTGGACTATATTTTTTGGGGGGGGGGATGAATTCCTATACCTCACAAATAACCCAGAGATGCATTTTAAATAAAAGGACACATTCTACTCACGTAAAAACACGCTGATTCCCGGATCGTCCGTGGGCCGGATTTAGAAGGTGATTGGGCCAGATCCAGCCCCCGGGCTTAGTTTGCCTACCCATGATATAAACATTACATTTATATTATAGTGTAGTCTAGTGAGCTGCAGGGGCAGGAGAGGGTAAACTTGGCTCTAGCCCAAGCGTGGGCGTAGGCAGGGGGGTAGGAGGGGGCAGCTGCCCCCCCAGAAGCAAAAAATTAATGTATTTTACAGACCATAACCAGCACTTTCCCCCTCCAAAACTGAAGTGGAAAGGGCTTTGCTTTAGCAAGAGCAGCTCAGTCTCCGCTTTCGGGGGGGCGGGAACACAGCTGTAACAAAAACACATCAAATAAACAAAGCAAAGTGGCTACCAGTAGTTAAGCAGTTAAGACAATGGAGCAGAATACCCTTTCAGGCAGGATTTGATAGCTCACCACTTCAATTTGACTAAGGTGGCTCTGCAAGGCTAAAAAGAAGTGAATAAGAAAAGGGGGGCTGTAGCTTTGATAGACACAGTGATGTTTATAAAAAGCAGTGGTGTTCCAGTCCACCCCTTCTCCTGCATCTGTATACTGTAAATCAGGGGTGGCCACCTCCCAAGAGACTCTGATCTACTCACAGAGTTATAAACTGGGAGTGATCTACCCACTTTTGGGGGGTTCAGGTCAAAGCTATTGAGTTTTTTTAAGGAAGGGAAGCCCTGTTTTTTGGGGTTTAGGTCAAACTTGTTGAGCTTCTTTTAGGAGGGAAGCCCATTTTTGTTTAGGGCTTCACGTCATAGTTCAGTTTTTTTTAGGGAGATGGAAAATTTTGGGTGAGCTTTTTTAGGGGTGCCAGTGATCTAGCAGTGATCTACCACAAACATCCAGTGATCTACTGGTAGATCACAATCTACCTGTTGGACGTGCCTGCTGTAAATCAAGCAGAGAGAAAGCTGCTTACAAGGCTCTTCCTCTTGCTGCAGAGTTCCAGCATCACAGCGTCACCCAGAGGCACCCACAAATATGAGTTATCCCTCTCTCTATTTCTTCCTTCCTTCCTTCCCTCCCTCTTCCATCCTTAATAAAATACGGGGGGGCAGATAAGCCCCACATAGAAAGCCCATCAACATGGGGGGGTGACTCTTTCAAATACGGTATTTACCAGTAATTGGGGGGGGAGGCACCTAGGCCTCTAGGAGTTGGCTGCTATGCCTAGGAGTAGGACAATTCAAGAAAGCAGATTGATGCGTATGCTATGGTAATATATCAATAGAATCATAGAATTGTAGTCGGAAGGGACCACAAGGGTCATCTAGTCCAACCCCCTGCAATGCAGGAATTTTCCCCTAAGGTGGGGCTTGAACCCACGACATGGTTGAAATATTATGCTGATATGCAGCAACGCCTCGGAGCCGTCATGGCTGCGGCCGTGCCTTGCCTCGCCCTTGCCCGCCCTGCCACCCCCTCTCGCCTGCCCGACCCTCCCGTCCTCTCCAGCCAAGCAGGGTAGACGCCGACGCTGCTGGCCCCAGAAGCACAAGGTGGCCGCTGCCGCTGCCACCACAATGCCAGAGTAGGTCACAACTGGGCCTAATGGTCAGGGGTCCCTTTATCTTTACCTTTACTCCAGTGAAAAACTATGTTTATTGCAAAGCATCCAGCTGCATTGCTATGAGTTCCTGTACTTTAAATTTGCAATAATGCAGTATTTGTCAGATTTCTGTTAAGGGTTTCTCACCTCAGGATGATATAAATTGCTTTCGTACAGCTGATGGAAAATGTCTGGCGTCTATTGGGTTAGATGACAATCATACCATCGTACTCTGGGACTGGAAAAAAGGAGAAAAGATGGCAGCAACCAGGTAAGAACATTCTCTTTGACCTCTGGTGGGAGGGCATTCCACAGGGTGGGCGCCACTACCGAGAAGGCTCTTTGCCTGGTTCCCTGTAACTTGGTTTCTCCTAGCGAGGGAACCGCCAGAAGGCCCTCGGCGCTAGATCTCAGTGTCCGGGCAGAACGATCTCAGTGTCCGGGCAGAACGATGGGGGAGGAGACGCTCCTTCATTGTAGACTCAATTCATGGAGGGGTATTTAATCCTGAATGACATATTGATCTTTTTACCTATTGACACCTGCATGTTCACCAGTATTCCACCTATGTTGTTCATTCCAGATGTTACAAAGTTGCTTTGTCCTAACTAGCATAGGAGGTACATCTTGTTGTTTTGTTTTGCTGTGTTCCCTAACATTAATGATGGTAATAACATTTCCAGCCTATTATTATTATTGTTGTTGTTGTTGTTGTTTAGTCGTTTAGTTGTGTCCGACTCTTCGTGACCCCATGGACCATAGCACGCCAGGCACTCCTGTCTTGCACTGCCTCCCGCAGTTTGGTCAAACTCATGTTCGTAGCTTCGAGAACACGGTTCGTAGCTTCGAGAACACTGTCCAACCATCTCGTCCTCTGTCGTCCCCTTCTCCTAGTGCCCTCCTAGTGCAGTGTAGTTTATATAGGGCGGTATATAAATTCAATAAAGTAATGGTAATAATAATAATAATAATAATAATAATAATAATAATGATTGAGGACATTATTATTATTATTATTATTATTATTATTATTATTATTATTATTACCATTACTTTATTGAATTTATATACCGCCCTATACCTAGGGGTCTCAGGGCGGTTCACAGAATAAAATCAATATGTTGTTGTTGTTTAGTCGTTTAGTCGTGTCCGACTCTTCGTGACACCATGGACCATAGAACGCCAGGCACTCCTGTCTTGCACTGCCTCCCGCAGTTTGGTCAAACTCATGTTCGTAGCTTCGAGAACACTGTCCAACCATCTTGTCCTCTGACGTCCCCTTCTCCTAGTGCCCTCAATCTTTCCCAACATCAGGGTCTTTTCCAAGGATTCTTCTCTTCTCATGAGGTGGCCAAAGTATTGGAGCCTCAGCTTCACGATCTGTCCTTCCAGGGAGCACTCAGGGCTGATTTCCTTAAGAATGGATAGGTTTGATATTCTTGCAGTCCATGGGACTCTCAAGAGTCTCCTCCAGACCCCTTCATGGATCAATGCCTTGTCATGGCGAAGGGGCTTGAATAACTCAGAGAAGTTATGAGCTATGCCATGCAGGGCCACCCAAGATGGACAGGTCATAGTGGAGAGTTTTGACTAAACGTGATCCACCTGGAGAAGGAACTGGCAAGCCACTCCAGTATCCCTGCCAAGAAAACTCCATGGACAAAGACAACAGGCATATAAAAATCAATATATAAAACCACAAAATACATAATAAAAATAAAAAACAACCACCCAATTACCCCCTTATAGCTTACATTCTTGCCCCCCCCATTCTTGCATAAGTTTGTGATGAATAATATATGTCTTTCCCTATATTGATTATATACAGAATAATTGTAAGTTGATTGTTGAACCTATCTATCTCAACTCTTACAAGGGGAAGTTGGGTAAAGTTGGGGGGGTGTCATTATGTGAATGGAGGAAACAACTTAAATTCCACCTATTGTGCCAAAGCAAAATGTTACTTTGTACTCTTCTGTGCCTTTATTCTGCAGTGTTTGCAAGAATTGACATATAGTTGCCCTCTTGCTGTGGAGAGCAGTGTAGTTGGAGGGGAGATTGTTTCTCTGCCTGAACCTCCCTTGCAGTTTTGGTGGTACAGTATAATATAAATAGATTTTCAAGTCTGATAATGTCAGACAACCTCTCCTGGGCCCACTCCCATCTTCCCCATCTCAAATTGGAATACATATTTTTACATTTTCCATTTGTTGCCTGGGAGTTTATCTGTTAACCTCGCATGGGCTAAGAAGCTTTTGTGATTGCCTGAACACTCAAAGTATTCGGGAACAGTTTGGTCACTTATCTAATTATTGGTTCTCTAATGGATGTTCTCATTTCCACTATTAAATAGAAGCTTCCCTTTTTATAAAATAAGGACTGAGCCCAGGCAAATCATGGATCTCAGTGATTTATTTCAATGCAGTGCACTTGCTTTGTCTATTATTAAGCAGCAGTAGGTTTTTTTTTTTAAATCTCAGTATAAAGTATTCGGCTGAAATCTTGCATACAGTTGAACGGTGTTACATGCTGGTTCAAAACAACCCAAAACATCTGAGCTTGAGTCCTTTGCCCTCCAACCAACAGTGATGGCTGGGTGGGTTTTTGAAACGCACCCCCAGCCCCCCTCCCCCACTTCTGATAATGGACAAGACATCAGAGTGCTTTCAAAGGGCAGAGCATCCCATTTGGCTAATCTGCTGCATCAATGTGTCTTCTGCAAAGTTAGAATCCCCTTTGAATCCCCTCCTTGAGCCCATACTTTAAAAACATCTCCAGGGACCATGCAGCACCCAGAGATGGTGAATGCTCTTAACTTTTTTACAATGAAAGCTTCATTTCTCCTGCATGGCATTGGGCTGCCGTATCCCTTTGCAAAGATGGGGAGGCAGAGCCTTTCAGCTCTTCTCCCCCCCCCCCCCTTACAACCACCAGCCTGCCTAATAACTTCTTGCAAATATGCTAGCAGTATTGTGATGATTTAAAACTTTGTGTGGCAAATCCCAGGACCCACTGAAATAACTAACATGAATTAATCAAAAATCTATATTTCATGCCTTATTTCTGTTGGCTTTAACTGTTCTTTGAAATATTGTGTTAATTTTTGCCCTTCTAATTATCCATCTAATGTGCTGCAATTACCGTGTTTCCCCTTTTTTAAGACACCGTCTTATAACTTTTTTCCCTCAAAAAAACACACAGTGGCTTATTTTCAGGGGGTGTCTTTTTTTTTAAAAAAAAGTGCTGGTACAACTGGGACCCACTGGCTCAGGATGCTCGGTGCTCTCTTCTGCACATTGCTGGGCGCGTTGTTGGCGCTGCCAGTTCCGAGCGCCTGCAGGGTGGGGTGGGGGTGGCAGTGCTTTAAACCCCCAACCCTGTAGAAAGCAATGGAAGTTATGGACCGTAACAATCCTTAAGAGGCGCAGGTCTTAAAAAACCCCTGGTATCACCCTTGAAGCACAGCCTTCCAAAGTCAGGGGGGAAGAGGTCTGTTTAGACAAAGGAAAGGATCGGGGTGATTCTGTGCCCTGGGACCCACAGAACTACTTTAAAAATCCCAACCTGGGGTGGGGGGTCAAATAGTGAAGCCCCATAGCCCTGTAGCAACAGAAGGCACATTCTGAAGCACCCGAGCTGTTCGGTTCCATAAAAAATCCAGGAATTGTAAAATTAACAACAATAATGGGGGGGGGCACTCTATCCAAAGAGTTAAGAAGGAATGGGAAAGTGTTGAGTTATATATGGAAAAATATGGAAAGGAAAGTTAGTTAAAGATAAAAAATAAATAATTATCGCAAGGGGAAAAATAACATCATAAAGGGTAATAATATTAAATATAAAATAGACAACACAACAGAAAAAGCAAGTATATGACTAAATGAGATCGCACAGGAGTGAGGGAAGTGGGGAGAGAGGGAGGGGGGTAAGGAATGGAAGGAGACAATGGTTGGAGGAGGGTATAGGGGGATGAATTAAAGGAAAATTAAGACTGAGAAGCGCATGGTTTTTGTTTTTTAAAGATGCAAAGGCTTGCAATCAGCCAAAGTATAGAGCCCAACTTCCAAGAGACTGCGATCTACTTGCGGATTTATAAACTGGAGGTGATCTACCCCCGTTTTATTGGTGTTCAGGTCAGAGTTGTTTTTAGAGAGAGGAAATATCCCATTTTTGAGGTTAAAGTAAAAGTTCCTGACCTTTTTTTTATAATGAGGAAATGCTGCTAAAACTCTGTTCTTCATTCCACGAAGGGGAGAGGGGGCGGGGCCGGGTGCTCAAAGACAAAAGAAATGGAAAAGGAGATAGCGATCAACTCCAGCCTCGCATTCATGCAGCCGTCGGGAGAGGCAGGGGCTGCAGCCGAGTGCTGCTTCACAAACAAACGGGGGAAAGTGCTTAGAACCCAGAGAATCCAGCTGAAAAACACGAAGCAGCAACAGCAATTGCACACACACCATCCCAAGCCAGCACAGTAACCAAGTCCCAAAAGCAAGAAAGGACTCAGCAAACACTGCTGCGGCCGGCGTTGCTGCTGCTGACTCGGGGAGCTCAGTGATCTCTTCCGCACAGCGCCTATCACTATGGCTTATTTTCGGGGTACGGTTTATATTTCTCAAATGCTTAGAAATGCTGCTATGGCTTATTTTATGACTACGCCTTAAAAAGGGGGAAACACGGTACTTATCATGGATCTTCCATTCCTCCTTCTGAGACTGCTTAAATATTAATAGC
Organism: Zootoca vivipara; assembly: GCF_965207765.1. NCBI lineage: Eukaryota > Metazoa > Chordata > Lepidosauria > Squamata > Lacertidae > Zootoca > Zootoca vivipara. The sequence continues at coordinate 108,509,741 of NC_142586.1, forward strand.
AACTTGCTTATCGCCTAGTGGTTTAAATGGTGCTCTTTATAGCTCTCTTAATTAATTTGACCTGTGTTGCCTTTCGCTCTGTTATCTTGAATACATTGAAGCACAGCTGTGGGTGTTTTTTTTTACCCCCTTATGAATTACTTTGCCAACCCTTTCCTGAAGATTGCTCTCCATATGAAATAGAGTATGCACAAAATGGGGAAGATTTGCAGTTGCTGAATAAGAATTATGTAGCATTGTTTCATTTGGTCAGATCCAGGTACTGTTAGGCTGATATACAGGTGACATCTGTAATACCCTGGAGGCTGAGTATTGCCATGATATCTCGTAGCTGTCGCTTCTCGGCCTTTTGGCTAAGATCAAGTGCAACATCTTGTAGCCACTGATGGACTTAAGCGTAACTGCTGCCTCCAATGCTGTTTTTGCTGAGTTGTGACCTCTCAGGGGCACAAGTCTGGGCAGTGTTTATGGAGGTCCTGAGCTGCCCAGACGGCAAGAACCCACCCACCTGGTCTTTCTGATGTGGTCCAAAGGAAAGCAGAGCAATACATTTGACGCCATCTTGGCTGCAGGAGTTGCCAGAAGGAGGTTTACAAGGAGCCATCCAGCCATCTTAGGGAGGAATATAAGGTTTATATAAATGTAAGGTTTACTCCTTAGCATTTTCTTCCCCTGAAGATATCCCTCAAGTTTAGGACCAGAGTTTTCTTTCTCCAAGATGGGCTGCCTTCTTCAAGAAATTGTTTTAAATAATGTTGAAACTACTTCCTGTAGTAAGGGACGGGGGGGGCGCTGTGGGTTAAACCACTGAGCCTAGGGCTTGCCGATCAGAAGGTCGGCGGTTCGAATCCCCGCGATGGGGTGAGCTCCCATTGCTCTGTCCCAGCTCCTGCCCACCTAGCAGTTTGAAAGCACGTCAAAGTGCAAGTAGATAAATAGGTACTGCTCCGGCAAGAAGGTAAATGGTGTTTCCGTGCACTGCTCTGGTTCACCAGAAGCGGCTTAGTCATGCTGGCCACGTGACCCGGAAGCTGTACACAGGCTCCCTCGGTCTATAGAGTGAGATGAGCGCCGCAACCCCAGAGTGGTCCCTTTACCTTTACTTTTACTTCCTGTAGTGTCTGCCTACTAAACTAAGGATCCATACAGTACAACTCCAATAAATGTCTCCATTCCTGTTGATTCTGTTCCTGTTCATTCACACTATTATTTCTATGGTTTTGGGGTGTATGCTATTATCTCATGAAACAGTGAATACATAATTTGCCGGACCCACAATGAGCTTCAATGAGCTCTGATGGACCTATTAGTTTAAAATACTGGTACTTTTTTGCCAATCACCTTCGCAAACGATGGGAATGAAGAGAGAGCTTTAACTGTGACTGAAGCCGTTATGGATAGCTCCAGTTTGTTCCCCATTCCCTTTTGTTCATTTAAATCAAAACACTTCTACAATGCCTTGTGTGTGTGTGCTTTTTTAAAAAAAATTCAGAATTCACAAAAATATCAAAACAGATTCAATAAAATCGATATTAAAACAAAAGTACAGGAACCAGGAAAGTTTTACAAAGGCTAGATATCAATGACCAGAAATCCTTGGCCAAACATGTATGTTTTTAGCAAGTGTTGAAAACACACTGCAACTGGCAGTTTTTCATGGACTAAAGGTAATTTAGCAGTTTAAGAGAATTAACAGGACTGGAGGAATTATAAGAGGAGTGAAACTTACCAGTATAAATTTATATGAATCCAGCAGAGTAATGCTTGTTTTGGCAGACATCTGCTCCTTCCAGCAGTTCTGCACAAACTGGATTCAGCAATATTTAATATGTCACGGATCACATTGATCATATTGAGATGGATCTGTGTTCACTCTGCAGGCTGTGCTAACTTCTCAGAGGATGTTAGAACTCCATTCAATCATAGCAGATAAAACCAAAATGGCTTGTCAGAGAAACTTAATTCAGAGTTTTTCAGACTCTGACCTTGCTTCCAGATGACCTGTTTTTTTGACTATTCATCCTGATTTATTGCAAAAAGTTTGCAGGGAGTTTATGTGACATCTGCTGTTTTTTGAGCATTCATTCTGATCTATGCAACTTTGCATCAAGTGATTGGTATTCCATATGTTCCCCATCGCCTTCCTTGCTGCAAAAAATGGAGGGAGCAGGTTTGTTGCACAAGAGCACCAAAACAGTGCAAAATAGTGACAGTTTCAAGCACCTTAAGGATACAAGAACCATTTTCATATACCGTATGAGTTTTAAATCTTTCTGTTTGGTCGGCAATAATAGGGATGTAAACCTAAAGCAACTAGAATGTATGCTCAATTTCTCTTCAACGTCTGTCTTGCAGTAGCAACACATAGTACACCTGTTCAGTTGTGTCCTTTTGTTGTAAAACAGGTCTGCTGCTGTCACAACTCATTAGATTCTAAGGCTTGCTTAAAGATCAATAAATCCCCATTCAACTCATCTTTCTAATTTCTAAAAATGTCTCCCAAAGCAGTGCCTTTTTTTGCATGCATTTTAAAAACACACACACACATCTCACAATGCACCAAAATCTTTTTTAAAAAAAGATGGCTAGACAACTCATGTATTCTTTACTCTTTAATTCATTGCAGAGGCCATAAAGACAAGATATTTGTAGTGAAATGCAACCCCCACCATGCTGATAAACTGGTAACCGTTGGAATGAAACACATCAAATTCTGGCAACAAGCAGGTATTGTGTTGCATTAAGAATGTTTAATGGTTATTGCATTTGCATTTGTTTAAAAATGAATAAAAATTAGTTTAAAAGGAAAAGAATGTAAGTTATTTCTTCTCCTTGGGCCATTCCATGCTGTTCACAAGTCTGAGCCTTTCTCTTGACCTACCTCTGCTGGAAGTCATTCCTTTAGTCACACCCAGGATGTGAGCTGGTGTGCCCCTGCACAACAGATTCCCAGTTAAGTTTCTTTGATAGCCAAAGCAGTTTTTCAAACCACCACCATACTCAAGGGTTGTTGGCACTCGTTGCGTGAATTGGTGTCAACAGTGTTCAGGGCTCTCAGTTTTGTCAACTAAGGAGTATCTGAAAGTACCTTCGTAGGATGTAACGGGGCAGGAGCCATCATTAGGCCATTCTTCTCTCTGTGTGTGTGTGTCACACACACACACACACACAAAATTATAATAATGTGTGTTGCTCTGTCATCAAAATTCAGGTGGTGGTTTTACCTCCAAGCGTGGCATCTTTGGAAATATCGGGAAGCAGGAAACCATGATGAGTGTTTCGTATGGACGAATAGAGGACCTTGTTTTCTCTGGATCTGCCACAGGAGACATTTACATCTGGAAAGATATTTTGCTGCTTAAGACGGTGAAAGCTCATGATGGGCCTGTATTTGCCATGCATGCCTTAGATAAGGTATGTATGCCTTGCGCCACCACCAGATATTCTTTATTTGGCTTCGGAATTTCAAAACCATAGCCGCATACCGATCTCATTTCGTATACCTATCTCGTTTCAAGCCCACCCCATGTGCACACAAACAGACACAATTTCACATTGGCATCCTTGGTGTTTGGATGCCCAGGAATCATTTGCTGCACCTACAGCAGTGGTGCAGGTAGGAATTACTTGGCTGAATCAGATCAAAGATCTCTCAAGCCTTCTTTGTGGTAGGACAGTTGGTCCACTTCACATTCTTTGGATTAGACTTTATTCCCACAAATCTAACTGAAGGCCTCCTCTGAGTCTCAGACACCCTCGCTGCGGTCGGTGCTTGTGAGGTTGTGTGCCGCAGAAGTGGGAATGCGCATGTGAGAAATAGTACAATAATGTGCTCAGTACGTAAAGCAGCCTTCATTCTGTAGTCCAGTTGCATTGTGCGCACACCTTCTTCGTCTCTAATGTTAATGCATTAAGTATATATATATTTATATGAATTTTTGTGCAGGGCTTTGTGACAGGTGGGAAGGATGGAGTGGTGGCACTTTGGGATGACACGTTTGAGAGGTGCTTGAAGACATACGCCATTAAAAGAGCAGCATTGTCGCCTGGCTCCAAAGGTATAACCTCATACGTGAGTTTGGTGAGAGAGACGCCTTCCTGCAGAACCCCTCCCCAAAATCTAGGCAAATTGGGGAAAACCTAGGCAGTCTGCTTAAGCATCTTCCAGAGCCACCATCAGCTCTGTGTTGTTCTGCAAGTAGGGATCAGGGAGCAATTCTGTTTAATTCCCATTTAAAGATTATTCAGCCTAATTTCCACATTCCAAAACAATATGTGAACCAAAGCTAATAATAATAAATAATAATAATAATAATAATAATAATAATATCTCCCCAACCAAAGCCAGGCTCAGAGTGGCTAATATCATATAAATAAAATGATATGCATAATACAAGCGATCAGTCAATTAAGATACACCCCACAATTAATTCCAACAATTAAGATGAAAACTGGACAAGTGGCAACCTTCAGGTTAAAACTGGAAATGGTTAATACTCACCAAGACCAACTGTTTCCACTGATATGTTCCCACCTATGAGTGGGCTGGGAACCTCCTTCGTGCTTATTCTTATACAAAGAGAAAATGAGTCAGGCTGAACCCTGACCAAAGGCACAGTAGTCATCTCTTCAAAAAATCCACATTCTTATGAACGTTCCTTCTCTCTAATCTAATCTTCAGGGTTGCTGTTGGAAGATAACCCATCCATTCGTGCCATCACCTTAGGACATGGGCATATACTGGTGGGAACAAAAAATGGGGAGATTCTTGAAATTGATAAAAGCGGCCCCATGACTCTGCTTGTGCAGGTACTATGACTTCCCGCATTTCTACACTTGCTTACTTTCATGTGATCTTTGTTTTGGATTGCTAATTAATCTCTATCTACCTCTCTCTCTTTTCCTTTACGGTTAGATTGCTTTGGCTCTTGGTGTGCAGATCAGTTTGTTTTCAGAGCTTATAAGTTGCAAAGTAAAATGTCCCTCAACGTTCCTTTGTTTCGGTGTTGCATGTGTTGTTGGCTGCTCAGGTTTTAATCACAAAAAAATGTGAGAAATATATGGTACCAGCAATAGGAAAGAGGAAGAGGAAGAAATGGGAAGAGGAAAAAATGGGAGAAGAATGATTATGAATAAAATAGCAAGCTTCGTGCCCTTTTGAATGGGTGGGGTTTTGTGATTTTGAGAAAAAGGATGGTTGCCTTTTTTGTTGCATTTGGAATCAATATGAAACAAATGAGGCAGTAAATATGAACGCACCTAGTATGGTTTAAATCAACTAGATTAATATTGTTTATTATAGAACTGGAAAATCAACTACAAGAAGCAAGGCAAAACAGAAACAAAAGCAACCCATCAGAATACACAGTTGTTTTGTGCTTCTCAAGTAGGAATGTGGGGAAAATTTCAATTCAGCACACTTAAAACCAAACCTACTTGATTTTCACTTTCCAAAACTCCTGGAATGCATTCTGTTTGAAAACCAAGGTACACTGTATAGAGAACACTCCAGGATGTGTGGCAGAGCACTTCCTGACCATGTGGCTAGGTTCAGGCAGAAATGTCCTAAAGGGTTTATGAAATTATTAATCCCTCCACCAGTACACAGCTGAGAAAGGAGGAGAATAAATGGGAATTACAGGGACCCTCATTGCCAGAGGATGAGTAAGCAACACAGTAAAAACAACAACCCACAACGCTCTTTCGAAAGCAATTCTAGCTTGAAATTGAAGCATAAATGTACATGATTTTCTTTTGTAAACCACTCTTTTTCTGTATAAACAGGGGCATATGGAAGGGGAGGTCTGGGGTCTGGCAGCGCATCCCCTCCTACCTATCTGTGCAACAGTGAGCGATGATAAAACTCTGAGGATCTGGGAACTTTCCTCTCAACACCGTATGCTGGCTGTGAGAAAGCTTAAGAAAGGTAACCTCCCTTTAGTCCTATATATGCTATCAATACAGCACCTTTTTACTATCCTCATTTGGGTCATGCCCTACACCACACCCAGCCTTGCACCTCACACCTGGAGCAGCCACTTTTAGAAACTGCTCAGTTTTACAGCTGTTCACATGTATAGTTGTGGTCCTTCTGGGTAGTTTGTCCACCATTGGTTGCCCCCCTCACTCAACTCTCACCTGTGACTCCTAGAAGCTGTCAGCGTGCGATAGCGGCCACACCCCGGGAACAGCTTTGAATGACCTGCTAAACCAGGTGAGGGTTTAGCCGATGGATCTCAAATTTTCCGTGAGCTAGGGACTTCCCTTGTATGCAAAGACAGACTCTTTCTGGCGGATTGAGCAGACAAGTGTGGGTCCAGTGGTTAAGAGGACAGTTTCTGCACATGCTGTAGATGGAAATTAGAGGGGCAGATGGAGCACATCAACCTGGGAAGGTAGCTCATCTAAGAGAAGGCAAACTCTAATCCTAGACTTCCACTGTCTTGTGGGGTGTATTTGAGAGAAAACCTTAAAACAGGCATCCCCAAACTTCGGCCCTCCAGATGTTTTGGACTACAGTTCCCATCATCCCTGACCACTGGTCCTCTTAGCTAGGGATCATGGGAGTTGTAGACCAAAACATCTGGAGGGCCGCAGTTTGGGGATGCCTGCCTTAAAACATATTCAGAGTGGAGTCTCTAAGATGGTTGGATGGCGACTCGTACACCTAATTCCAGCAACTCCTGCAGCCAAGCTGGTGCAAAACATATTGTTCTGCTTTCCTTTGGACCACATCAGCGAGGCTGAGCAGGAGGTCTTGTTGTCTGGGCAGCCCAGGACCTCCATACATACTGCCCAGGCCTGCACCCCAAGGGGTCCACTTCGGTGCTGCTAGGGCAGCAGTTTGATTTCACCCCTGGCAGTTTACTCCATTGTCTCGCGAGTCAGATGGATGCCAACAACATGCATGGTTATTAGGGACACAGGAAGCTTTCCGAAACTGCGTCAAACTTTTGCTCCATCTAGCTCAGTATTGTCTACACTGACTGGCGGCAGCTCTCCAGGTTTTCAGGCAGCCCTGCCTAGAGTTGTCAAGGATTGAACCTGAGAACTTTTGCATGGAAAGCAAAGGCTCTGCCACTGAGCTGCAGCCCTTGCCCTAAGACACTGGCTAATTCTAAGAGGGTGATTAATCTGCATTGACTGCTACCTTCCTTGGCATCGAAGCTCTAAACAGAAACTCTCTCTAAATGTCTTTTTTTCCAGGAGGGCGGTGCTGTGCCTTCTCCCCCGATGGGAAAGCCTTGGCTGTCGGGCTGAACGATGGGAGTTTTCTGGTAGTGAATGCTGATACTGTAGAAGATATGCTTTCCTTCCATCACAGAAAGGAAATGATCTCTGACATCAAATTTTCCCGAGGTGCAGAAGAAATGACTTCTTAATAAAAGGCTTTTACCATGCAATGTTACAAAATGCCGAGTTTAGCCAATAGTTTTTCTCTTTGGGTTTGCATAAACATTTGGAAACCAAAACTGCACCAACCTTGTCTAAGAGAGGCGTAGCAGCAGACTTCAGGGGACCCCAAGATTTGCAGAAATGCAAAAAAATCTTTAGGGGGAAATCCTAATGAGAACTGACTGACTGGAGGCAACCTAAAGCCCGTGGGCCGGATGCAGCCCAATCGCCTTCTCAATCCGGCCCGTGGAATCAGCATGTTTTTACATGAGTAGGATAGGATGTCTCCTTTTATTTAAAATGCATCTCTGGGTTATTTGTGGGACCTGCCTGGTGTTTTTACATGAGTAGAATGTGTGCTTTTATTTAAAATGTAACTCTGGGTTATTTGTGGGGCATAGGAATTTGTTCATTTCCCCCCCCCCAAAAAAAATATATAGTCTGGTCCACTACATGGTCTGAGGGAGGGTGGACCAGCCCACGGCTGAAAAAGGTTGCTGACCCCTGTAACAATACATGCACACGCATAATGTTGCAAGGAAGCTGCTGTCAGCATGAAGTGAAACTTACATGTGAAAGAATCCGGTGCAGTGGGTGGGAAGGGTATATGAATTATTATTATTTACAATTCATTACATTTGTATACTGCCCTTCATCCATAGATCGCAGGGTGGTTCGCAGCATAAAAATACAAAATGGAAACGAATTGAGTAGCACTGCATTGCCTTTACCATGTTCTTTCCTTTTGCTTGCTACTTTTCCATTACACTGGTATCTTGGTTCTCAAACTTAGTCCATTCCGGGAGTCCGTTTGACCAGGACCGGCTCTAGGTAGACCCCTGGTGACGTGGTGAGGTAGGGCGCCGTGCGGCGAAGCCGCGCGGAAACCATGCTGCGCCGTGCGAGGGCGGGGGCGCCGGAGCGATCTCCGCCCCTCAGCGCCAAGGTGGCCGACCTGCTCGAGACTGCCCTGCGTTTGACTCCCAAAACCGTTTGACAACCAAGGCACGGCTTCTGATTGGCTGCAGGAGCTTCCTGCACTCAAGCAGAAGCTGCGCCGGACGTTTGACTTCCGAAAAACGTTCGCAAACCGGAACACTTACTTCGGGGTTTGTGGCGTTCAGGAGCCAATTTGCCTGGCAATCTAGCCGTTTGAGAACCAAGGTACCACTGTATTTTATAACTCAGCACCATTCCCCCATGCTTCTGCAATGGAAATAAAAAGAAAACCACAGCGAATGCTATAATTTACTTGGGATTCTTTCTTTTACAGATGCAGGGAAATATCTGGCAGTGGCTTCCCATGATAATTTTGTAGATATTTACAATGTGCTTACCAGCAAAAGAGTTGGCATCTGCAAAGGGGCATCCAGCTATGTCACGCACATTGACTGGGATTCAAGAGGTAAAAACCTTGAATATGTGTCCAGCCTGGTCTCCAGTGAAACAGATTTCATAGTTCTTTTTGACGTGCTGCAAAACATGTGGCTCCTGCTTGCCCAGTGATGAAACAAAAATATATCCAGACAATCTCAAATTTATATTACATATTTCGACGTGAGCCAAATGCATTTTGACACCAAGGCCTAAAATAACATTTAAAACAAACAAAAATATGACCATTGGGTAAAACACTTCAGATGAGGGAGGTGAAACAGTTACTTCAAATCTCCATCTTAAGCAGCTAAATCATTATTATTCATCAATGCAAGCTTTCCCTCGCCAATTAACACCACCTACAGACTCGGTGTGTATGTTATATGGACTGGGCACAATTCAGCTAGTGGTGTCAATGGAAATGATAATGGAGAACTGCTGTCGGAATGTGGGCGGAGTTTTTTTTGGTGACCTCACAGCAGGGCAGCCAATCAGCACCTTGTGCACTTGACTTCTGCTACAAACTTGTAGGGCAGTTTCTCCCCAAAGTTCTACTCTGAAAACGAATGGTATATTTAGATGGAATGCTTTGAGAAAGCTTTCTGGGCCTCTCCGCTCCTAAAATCTTACACCTGTCCTCACTATTAGTGTAATCCAGAGATAATCACCCCCTTGATTAAGACTACAGTTATTTTTTGCAAGTGCTGAATAACTAGGTTTTCATAAAGGGAATTTACCCTTCTGTGTCAAACCGTATCTTAATTTAATAATGAGAGAGCCTTGTCATAATATCCTCTTTCTTTTTGATCAAGGGAAGCTATTGCAAGTCAATTCTGGTGCCAAAGAACAATTCTTTTTTGAAGCTCCGAGAGGAAAGAGGCATGTTATAAGATCCACCGAGGTAGGAATGAAAGGGATGGTGGAATATGTCACAAATTGAACTTTCAAGGTTTTATATATTATTGTTGTTGTTGTTTCCTTGCTCTCCAATAGAATAAGAGCATAGCCTACAGCTCGGTTTCCAGAGTTTCCTATTTGCCTTCACCAAAGCTAGTTTGTGATCAGCCTGGTCCTCTGAGCTGTCTTATCCTAGCATTCCCCAACCTAGTGCCCTCCAGAAGGTTTCTACTACAACTCCCAGCAGTGCCACCTGAATTTGGTTTTTGCCAATTTTCTTGTGAACTGACCGGATCTGTAAAGCCTAGACTAATGTGTGAAATGAAAGGAATGCAACTATCCTTCAGATTTCACACTTCTCTGGATTTTACATTGCAGTTCTTGTCACAAAAACATACCCAAATTTGTATTTTTTTGGGGGGGGGCATAACTTTTGAAATGTGTATATTGTGAGACGATACTTTAGAAATCAAATATTTTTGAGGAAATGCCTAGGGAGAAACAGCGATTCAAACAAAACTTGGTGAACTTGATCCAGTAATGCAGTGAGAAACTTCTTTGTGAAATGACCCTTTCCCCAAATTGTATTCCTCTGAATTATTTTGCTGATTCTTTGTTTACTTGAGAGTAAGTCTGACTTCACTCAGTGGGAAATATTTCTCAGTAGGCTAGTATGGGTGTGCACTTTCAGACAACCTGTTTATTATTATTATTATTATTATTATTATTATTATTATTATTATTATTATTTGTTGTTGTTGTTGTTGTTGTTGTTGTTGTTGTTGTTGTTATAATATTTTTATGACATTCATTGTGATTGGTTTGCCCAAAATTGATAGGGAGATTAGATGAGATTGACAATTTGTTGAGTATTTGTTTGTGGGGAGGTTAGACAATGCTGTATCAAGCAATTATCACCCCATACTTTCCGGGGCATTTCCCCATCAGTTTCCTTATTGCAAAAAGTCCAGCTTGGAGAGGAAATGGGTTTGTTGCACAAGAGCTCCAAATCAACAATCCCGCATCCTGAATTGGAATCCCATCAGAAAATAGCCTGGAAGCATCTACAACATCTGGTTCTTTCCTCCATCTCCCATATCCCATAAAATTGAATTTTAACATTGTATTTAATCTGCGTTTTAATTGAATTGTTTCTTTAATGCTTGCTTTGATATTCTTGTTGTTAGCCGCCCTGAGCCCGGTCTTGACTGGGAAGGGCGAGGTATAAATAAAATTATTATTATTATTATTATTATTACATGTGTTTTAAACCTTTGGTTCTGCTTTGGAATAAAGAATCTTTGGGTTTCTTGCAAGACATTGTTTTTAAGAAAAGAAATCCGGACGTGAGCTTAGTGGTTCAAGTTTTAAAAATAGGGTTGCATGGAACAGCACACAGTGATTTGGTGTTTTTAATGAGCCTGCTGCAATCACTGCCCTTTATTTGAGGCACATTTAACTGCACTACATCTTTCGAACAAAATGAGCAGCTGGAGGAACAATTCGCCCACTCTGTAAAAGTGTATGCTGCAAGAATGAATTCCCTAGAGGATGTGAGCTGCACTTACATTTATGGATTCCTAGATAGATAGATAGATCTATATATACATTCTCTCTCTCTCTCTCTCTCTCTCCCTCTCTCTCTCTCTCTCTCTCTCTCCCTTTTCAGATTGAGAAGATCGAGTGGGACACATGGACTTGTGTCCTTGGTCCTACCTGCGAAGGGATTTGGCCGATGCCCAGCGACGTCACCGTTATCAACGCAGCTTCTCTTACCAAAGATCGCACGCTCTTAGCTACAGGGGATGATTTTGGGTTCGTAAAGCTCTTCAGATACCCGGTCAAGGTAATGTACAATACAGCTCAGGTTTTGACATCTTTACACATGTTCCAAAAGCATGCTGGCCAGTGGAGGCATCATGCGTTTTAAGGGAAGATGGGAAATAAGCAGAAGGAATCCTCTTGGTTTCTTGCAGGGTCAGCATGCTAAGTTCAAGAAGTACGTGGGGCACAGCGCCCATGTGACTAATGCCCGCTGGTTACACAATGACTCTGTGCTTCTGACAGTGGGGGGAGCCGACACTGCTCTGATGATCTGGACTCGAGAATTTGTGGGCACCCAAGAAAGCAAACTAGTGGACAGTGAGGAGTCAGATACGGATGCCGAAGAGGATGGAGGTGACGTTGCCTATGTTTTTTTTTTATTTGTTACACTTCCAAACTTCACTACATGCAGTTGAGACATAGCTGCCAAGTTTTCCCTTTTCTCGCGAGGAAGCCTATTCAGCATAAGGGAATTTCCCTTAAAAAAAAGGGAGAACTTGGCAGCTATGAGTTGAGACCAGATCCATGGGCTTTTTGTTCACTTAAAGACTCATTCTACACATTATGCAGGAAGAGGAGGTGGTGGCATATAAACTGAGCCTTCTTAGGTGAGGAAAGGGATGCCATATTTTTGAAAGCTTCCCCATGGAAATAAAAAACCTCTTTGTGTAATAAGCTACCATATCAGGGCGAGGGGTGTATGTCACCTTTCTGCTAGTTTACTACTTGCAGGAAGGTTTCCCCCACCCTCCCCATTTGGAGCAGCAGTTAAAGCTATGCTGGCCCAGCCCTGCATTCTAAAATGGCACAGCCCAGAATTCTCCCAGCTCATCCTGGGTTGTGTGTAAATGGGTACGAGACAAGAAGGAGGTGATCAGCCAGTGCTGTGTTACCAAGTTTGCTAAATAAGTTAATCAGAGAGGACCTTGGACCACCCTGATATTTACAAGTTTCAAACTGTCATGTCATTGGCCATGGGCACCCTGTTTTGTTTTGTTTTTCCTTAGATGATGAGGAAGCATGCTTTGTGCTTCATGAACCATGTGCAGCACATTTAATTTCTATGCTATGGTATTGCAAACACCTAAACAAGTGCCGTGTTCCATTTTGCACCCATCAAAGGTTATGACAGTGATGTTGCAAGAGAAAAGGCGATTGACTACACCACGAAGATCTATGCCGTGAGCATCCGAGAGATGGAAGGCACAAAACCGCACCAGCAGCTGAAGGAGGTTTCCGTGGAGGAAAGGTATGGCCAATGGGGAGGCACTCAGTTAATTTTCTTCATTGTTCCATCGAAGGGGCTGCTGTTCCACACAGCTCCAAAACCTACATTGAAACATCCACATTACTCTGCAAACTAAGGCACTTCCTCTTTGCAATGAAACATGTTTATTTCAAGGCGTTATAGTGCAACCATCCATTTTTAACAAGTTCATCTGTGTATAGTTTAAAGTTCACTGTGGGTGCTGAGACGTATTGCATTTTTAAATCTACAGCTGTCATCTCCCTTATTTGGATGCTGCCATATCTCCCAATGCTAAATTCCAGCTTTTCTACGTATTGTGCTGAAATAATGTATTCCAGGTACCACCAAGCTGTATTGTCCATATAATTGGGGATACCATGTATTTCTTTCAAACGGAAGTAGAAAAGAAAAAACCTTTCCCCATGGTTCTGGGTTTGCATTTGGGGTAGTATTTTTTTCTTTTATCTAAAAAAAAACTTTCAGCGGTTATTGCATATCTTTTCATCAACTCGCGAAGTTTCTGGTTCTCCCTTAGTGTGGCTGCCAGAGTTTCGCCTGGAAACTTTGTCTATTATTTTAATAGCTTGGGGAAATCAAGACACTATTCAGGAGATAAGCCTCCACTCTAGAAGCCCTTTCTCCCACCTTCCTTTCTCCACAATCTGTGCAGCAGAACAGGAGCCGATGGTTTGAAGGATAAAATGAACTATAGAAATAATGCATATAAAAATAGCATGGAGCTGATAAAACAAAAGTTGCTGTCTCTGGGTCAGGAGCTGGCCATATTATCTGCTAGGTCCAATTCTTACATTATCTTTTTTTAAAAAAAACCACACATTTTTTATTAGTTTTCCAATATACCCCCAATAGTAGCCAAATTATAACAATAACAATTAATTCCCAAATTATACAATTATCAAAATGCCGATCGACTTCCAATTAATGCATTTTAGTTAACGTGGCTCCGCAGGTGGTGGTTTGGGTGTGTTTCCGATCTTATATCATTGTGTTCCATAATCTTAATTAATGTCAGTTACATTTCCGTTGTAATACCGTGTTTCCCCCTTTTTAATACGTAGTCATAAAGTAAGCCATGGTAGGATTTTAAAGTATTTGCGAAATATAAAACATACCCCGAAAATAAGACATACCTTGTTGCTCTCCTTTAGAGCCTCAGAGAGGCTTGAGACCAGGTGGGAGGGGGTGCATGAATTGAGCGCGTCGCCAGGCGAGCCGCGCTAGGAGGACTTCCCCCCCGCTCTTCTCAGGACTTTTTTCCACTCTGGCCGAGCGCCTGAACGGGGAAACCCCTTGGCGTCGGGAGCGCTGCTGGCCCCTTCTGTGCTGCCGGAGCGTCATGGGCTGCATGGCCCAAGGCTGAGCGGGCCCTTCCACGCTGCCGGGGTGACGGACGGCGGCGGGAGCGCTGCTGGGCCCCTTCCGCGCCGCTAGAGCGTCATGGGCTGCATGGCCCGAGGCAGAGCGGCGGCGGGAGGCCTGCAAGCCCTTCCGTGCCACCGGGGCGACAGAACATCGTGGGCTGCATGGCCCACCGGGGCAATGAACGGCGGCGGGAGCGCTGCTGGCCCCTTTCGCGCCGCGGGTGAGTTGGCGGCTGATTGAAAGGCGGCCTTGCCAATGCATGGAGGGAGAAGGGCGGCGAGGAGCAAGCGAGGGAGCCCCCACCCCACCCCGCCCGCTAATGGAAACAGTGGGGAGGCAGGAGCACCTCAGGGAGCGCTGCCGTGGTGCTGCCGCTGCCACTTTGCCCAAGAAACACGCGGGGGTGCTCGGTGGGCGGGCCACGCCGAACTCGCCCCGTTCCCTCTGGAGTCAGGGTGCCACCGCCACCGCCTCCTCCTGCGGCAATACTGCGGGACTTCAGCGTAAAAGCACGTTTCCTCAGAGATGTCGCGCATGGGGGGCTGGCTGGCTACTCGACCTCCTGAGTTTAAAGGCACAGAGGATTCCCGAAGGGGGTCCCCGCACGTACCCTCGCCTTGCCCGCCTCTGCACGCGTTCAAGCGGGAAAGGAAGTTTGACTCCTTGAGCTGCCGCCCCTTATGAATGTGTGTTTCGGTGGTGTGGACAAGGTGTGGATACGGGTCTCGTTTCCCCCTCACGGACCGGGATTACACAGGCATCTTTCCGACGACCTACTTGCCATTCACCCCGGAGCCTTTCGCGTCTCTCTCATCTCTCCCTCCCCCCACTCTCCCGCCTCCATTTTGCGCCCCTCGGCTCCCATGTTAGCGATGGGATGGATGGCAGCACCCCGAGCCAGTAAGGTACCGTACCGTAATAAAAACCTAATAAAAAATTAAGACATCCCCTGAAAATAAGACACCTTGTGTTTTTTGAGGGGAAAAAAGTTATAAGACGGTGTCTTAAAAAAGGGGAAACACGGTAAGAATCCCTTAGTCAACAGCTACATAATTAATGATTCCATTTGTGTTGTTATAATACATAAATTTATAAAACTTCAGGTGAGGTACTCAAACTTTTATCTTTATTCTGCCCTGTGTGTGAAAACTCTTATGTCCATGGAGATTACTTCTGTCCACATATGGTGTTGTCTCTGTTACTTCCCAGCTGTTGTTCTCTCCCATTGTAGCTTCAGGCGGAACTGAATCTCGAAGTTTCTCAGAGGTCTTATCTCTCCATCCCTTGCTTCAATGTCTCAGAACAGGCGACAGTCTGCTAGAAACCATTCTGTCTCACTAATAAAACATGTCACAGATCTTTGCCATTTCCCCCTCAGCCTAGGAAAAGGTGGGCAGTTTTTGAACCCGCTGGAGATTTAATACTCCTTTCCAACACCCAGAATCTCTGCAGTGTTCTTATCACAGCCCCCAAATTCTTTTCCTTCCAGCTAGAGATTTATGACCCAATTAAACTTTATTTTAGATTACGTTCCATCAGTAGCACAACTGCATCTCAGTCTCTTTTTCCTTGTCTGTTGTTTTTAAGCAGAGGTGAGGGGAATTACTCTGTCTTTCCAACACAATCATACTTGAGCTTCCCCTCCCCCTCCTTTCTTCATTTCAGATCACACACAGTTTCCATCTTTGCTTGTTAGTATCAATTATTACTCCAACGTCCCTTCCTCACTTGTAAATATCTTTTTGTCTTGCATTCTGGGGAGGGTTGCCAAATCATAAATATATAAAAGAAACTTAGAATAAACAAACCATGTGCTTCCCTCTCCCCAACTGGCTCTGACACTGAAGAAAATATTTTCTCAATTCAAACCTTTGATCCATGTAGCAGTATGTTGTTGCAGCCCTTTTCCATCATATGCCGGTACTTTAAAGACAATTAAAAATCCAATTAAACAGAGAACCTCTGCTTCTTAATGGCGGCGTAGGAGGGTTTTCACCAGGCAAAGTGCTTTTGCACTCAGCGCCTCCCTGCCTCCTGCATTCCATGCTGGAGTGAGAGTCAGGTACTGAGATGAACTGTAAGTGAAGCCCACCCCCCACCCCCATCTCTCGGGGGAATTTGCAAGGTTAATTTGCCCTCTGTCATCCTTGTTTTTCATTCGCCGACGATCCCCCGCTGTCAGTAGGGCTGCCTTCATTAAAGCAGGCATTGTGACCGGAAGCCCAATTCTTACATTATCCAAGAGGCATGGGTACTGATTGCATCCTCAAACAGTGACTGTACCTCATCAGTTTCACATAAGGATGGCATTTATTCAAGGGAGGCATGACGTCCTGCCGCCGCCTCAACCTCCCTTACCTGGGTTGCACAGCAGCAATGGTAGGCTCCGGCAATTTTGGCAAGATCTCAGAAAATTTTGGCAAAATTTCACTGGAAGCACTGTTGCTGACGCCACATCTCCACTGGTGGTGGAGGTGGCAGGGTGCCTGCGAAGGTGCTAGTACCTCTTGGGCTTCTGCCACCTGAGGCAGCTTCCTCCCCCTGCCTCATGAGTGGGCTGGCTCTGCATGTTATCTATTGCTGCCACCATGTGAAAGCCTTGTCAGCGAGCAAGACCACATTTCAAGCCTAACCTTGAAATTCCTCTCCATATGAGACTAAATGTGTTGGGAGACCAATGTCTAAAAGAACTGCCTCTGGATTTTCTCGTTCCCTCTCCATTTCGGAGTATCCCTGGTATGAGAAAATTAGGATTGAGGGAGGGGAAAGAGTGAGAAGGCTGTGATTTGGAGGAGAAAGTCATATATGCAATGGAGAATTAATGGGAGGTACAGGAAGATTGTTGTCCACATTAAACAACAGTATGGATGTGAGTGGATTTTTCTTTCAGATTCTGTGGAAGGTTTTTTTAAAATAAAAATAAAAATCTTAGGGTATTTACTTGATGCAAAATCAGTACCTTCATGCTGTTGAAAGGTAGTGATATGGGCAAAAACCTGCCCTTATTCCCTTATTGGGTTCTCCATCAGTTGGAGAATATAACAGAGGCCAACCAGAGAAGTTTGAGAAGCAAAGCCTTTATTTTCGCTGTTGCAACAGGGTCCTTCCCCTCATGCAGGAGAACAAGGAAGGAACCCCAAACAAAGGTGTCCTGCCCTTAAAAAGAAATTTGAAATTGGTTTCAGCCCACCCCCCAGAAGCATCACCCATACATCACAGAAGGGGTGTAGCCCAAGACCGCCCTCCCTAGATTCATCATAGGTACATCATGAAAGGGGAGGTCTGGTGGCAGTAATCTGAGCATCCTGGACCCTGCCCCCTGCCCCCAAAACCTAATCAACAAAAAAGAGAGATATTTACATTTCCCTGTTTCCCAGCCAAGTTAATCACACCCTTTTGTCTGGCACTCAGGTATCAGGATGCCAGGGATTATCACTTTAATTCCTGAGACAATGAGAAGGTTCCCCCCACCCCCCTTCTTCCTTGCAGAGGAACACCTGGTCAGAGAGAGAGAGTCAAAATGGTGTCAGTCAGGCCTGTCTTCCTGTGCTGCCTCAGACATGTTTCTGTACATTCATGTACATGTTTTATGAACAATTATATATATATATATATATATATATATATATATATATGACCTCAAAATTCTTATAACAGTAGCCTTTTAATTATTGTTTGAACATGAGAGGAGGGCAAAGCAACAACAGGGTCTGTGGGAAGCAAAACCAGGCTCAGAAAACAACGAGCCAAAATAATAGGTTTAGCAGAACGTTTTGGGTGCTGCTGTTTGTCACTCCAGTGCTGCTAAGCAGCTGTAAACTGCTTTTGTGTTGAATAAGCGGGGCTTAGAGTTGTTTTGCTTAGCTGGAACAGCACAAAGGACTCAGAGTTTACTCGTGGATCTAGCTGGCACTGTTTCTCCAAGGCTGCAAGAGGCCTCCGCTCTCTGCATTGTTATTTACTGCCTGTGATGTGTGCAGAGCAGTCACTGCTACTCCTTGAATACAGGATACATGCAATTCCTCTGTCCTCTCCTTCACTTTGGCACCTTCCTTGCCAGCAAAAGGCAGCGTTAATATGCTGTGGCAGATCTCCATGGAAACACTATCAGCTGGCTCAGGAGGCCCTCTGGTGTAGTCACAACATGCTGCTGCTGCTCCCTGTGAGCAACATGGAAATGGGCAGGTGGAAGAAGGTCTTGCCTGATGAAGTCTCTCCCCTCACAGTCTCCCCTCCATAGCTCTGACTTCTCCAAACTGCACCACCCATCCAGACTTGCCCATAAAGCCCACATTTTATGTCGGCAGCTTGTCCCCCTGCCAGTCCGTACCTGACCAGATTCTTCTTTCAAATGGCTCAGACTTTCCTTCACCTTCCAAGGATACCTGCATGGTGTTGCCTCTCCCTCTCCTTGGGTTCCTCTTAATCCACCTGTTGTATGAGATACCTTCGCCATAACCCCTTGGCTCCCCGCCCACAAATGAAAGAAACAGATTGGATCTTTAGGGAACAAACAAGCAGATTGAGTTATGGTGAATCTGTTTGCACAAGGACTTCCAGTTGTGCAATGGAACTTGTCCTCTTTCTCCTCCCTCTTTATGCCCCCCTCAATTTGTTCTAGTGTTTTCTCCAGCCCACTGGAGCAGATTTGCAAGGGGTGGTGGTGGTGGCAGGGGTACAGGGAGAAGAGACGGGAAGGAAGTTCCATTGCACAACGGATATTCCTTGCAGAAATGGGATGACTTCATTGGATGCAACCCACTGTTACAATATGTTATGTGGCCACGCTGAGAACTCAGGTCTTGGTTGTTTTGTTTTGAAACATCCTTACTTGCAGGTGGTGTTGGAATCAAAGCATCGGGCCCTTTCAAGCATCGCTCCTTCTAATTGCAAACTTGGGTGGTGAGTGCCCACAGGAGTTGAACCTGAATGGGACCACTAAGTAGTGAGAAGAATTTGGGATTTGTAGAGTTATGAAAAATCATTTTTAGATAAAAAACAACCTAAAGGACAATAAAATAAAATATATATCTCCAGATGGCCCAATAACGACTGTGTATGCTTAGTAGACAGCGTGTTGGGTGTGGAAAATAAAAATGGAAAGCAGGGTTGCTCTGCTTTGAGCTCTTTGCATCTTACAGTAATCCAGGAGAAGGATATGGTTGCTGGCTAGTTGGCTGGCAGCAGGAGTGCTCCTGTTAGGCGTCACGATACACGGCAATATTTTGTTCCAGGTCTCGCTTGTCTTACACTTGTTGGTACAGTGCGTTCTGTGTCCTGGAAATGTCAGCACATCCTAAACTGAAAAGTGTCTTAATCCATTTTCAGAGCCCTTTGCCATGTTCACGCAACATGGCAAGCCGAACTACGGCTTACTGGGATTGCTCAAATGGGTGGACTCCCCAAGACGCATTTGTAGCTGTTTTACTCCCCCCTGTTTTGTTTTTTAAAAGCTCCTGAGTCACACTGAGGTGAGCCAAAGTTTGACCTGGTATGTGACCTGAACCTGGAATCATGGCTATACTTAGTCCTTGAGAACCACGAGTTGCAGCTAACATTTTTTGCTTGGCTTACCATGCTGTGTGAACCAAGTCAGTGAGACACAGTTAATTTAATTGAAGCCACTCGTGTATTTTCAAGAAGTCTACTGGAAACTGCTAAGAATTACTTTTTAAAAACATTTGTATCCCATCACTCTTCAAATAACTTAGGTTGGTGTTCATGGTTCCCCTACTACATACCTTTTATCTACAGAAACAATTCTGTGTGGGTTGGCAGCAATTCGATTTTTCTCATAGCAGCTGGCCCCAAAGTTTATGGCCGAATCCAGATTTGTCTTCTCTGGATTTGTCTTCTGCAGATGGAGCTGTCTGCCCACTGCATTGGCTGCCCACTGTCAAAGTCACCAGATTCCTCTAAGGAAGTATGTTGCATAGAGTAAAATAAACAATAACAAACCAGCAATGAGCAAGCTGCTACTTACCTGTGTTGAATGATTCAACTTTCAAAAATGAAGCGTTCTAAAAAGTTGTAACATGATTTGGGAATTCAAAAGATATCTTTGTTAAATTAATATGGTTTAGTTTTGCTTGGTAAGCAATATGTGTGTAAAATTGCATAGAAATCATTAAAATGATTGAAAGTATTTGCAGTCATATATTAATATTAATATTATTACCGGGTATTTAGCATTACCTGGATTTTTCAAAAAGATAAATTTAAAATTCTTTGGTTTTCTGAAAGACCTTTATGTGCTTCTTCATCAGATGTAGACTTAACCAACCTAAATATTGTCCAGTCACTAAAATAATAGCAGATTTGAATTCATTGCACCCAAAAACGTATTTGTCAGTGCTGTTTAACCTGTTCTGTTTCTGCTTTCGGGAGATGTGTTTTGTCACTGTCAGAGGGTCGTCGTGGCTACTCTAGAGTAACTCTGCTTGAGTCCAGTTTGCAAGCTATTTACAGTGCAGAGACAGCTTAAAACATGACCTCTCATTCCGAATCAGAATCCGGCAATGGCGTACGTCTGTTCTTACACCAGCAAAGTAGTCGGGGCACCCCAAAACGCCTCCCCCTCGACCTGCGTTGCAGCGCTCTCCTTAACTCTTGCGCCGGAAGGAGCGATGCCCTCTCAGTTTCCTCCCTGAGCGGTCTGTGACAGGGTTCTCCAACATCCCTGAGCTTCTGCCTGCATCTCTCCGCCCTTGAGCTCTCCCATTGTTCCTCACTCTGATTTCTCTCCCCATCCGAGTCTCTTCCCCCCCCCCCGCTGCTTCAGACCCACTGCTGCTCTCTGTGCTTGGCGAGGTGGACGTCAGGATGATGGGGGCTGGCTCCCTGTAGGGAGTCACCCTTACATCCACCCCCATGACCCCCCTCCCCTCCTGAGGCGGATAGCATGTGGGGCGAGGACTGAAATCCCAGAAAGTCCGTTTCATCCGTTCCTGTGGGAGTGAAAATCTGTTCCCAGTCCGTGCTCTGGGACTGTACTTGGGGGGGATGACTGGAAGCCCAGGAAGTCTGTTTTGTCCGAGCCTGTGGGAATGAAGACCTATTCCCAGTCCTCCCCCTCCCCCTCCTGAAAGACGCGTCCCACCCCCACAGGGCATCCTGCTGGTCGCCTGCGTCCCACTCCTGTTCTTCTGTAGGTGAAGAACCTTCCCAGTCTGCCTCCCCCTCATCACTCGGTGGGGAGCCTCTAGAGTCGGCCCCGCTGCTTGGGGGTGCCACAACTTCCCCCACCCCAAACCTTGGTGGTCTGGGCCTATGTGGAAACAGAGCATGGAATTCCTCTACCAGGTATTCCTCCTGCACACACTCTGCTGGCACCCAGGCATTGCGTGAGGCTGGAGGCCCTTCCCATACCAGCAGGTACTCCAAACTGTCCTCCCCCCATCCAGGTGGACATCAGGATGGTGGGGGCTGGCTCTCTGTAGGGAGTCACCCTTACAGTCACAAGAGATTAGTTTCCTCCCAGCCAAGCAACTTCTCTCTTTCCCTGACTTGATGCATTATTTCTTTAAGACCACCCCACACCCAGGTTCTGGTCTCGAGTCTTAGCCTCCTCTCCCCACACACCACTGCAGTCTTTCTTTTCACACCTCTGCAAGCATCTGCCATGTGCATAGCTGCCAAGTTATCCCCCTTTTTAAGGGATTTTCCCTTATGCTGAATAGGCTTCCTCACGAGAAAAGGGAAAACTTGGCAGCTATGCATCATGTGTATCCACTCCTCTGCTCAGCAGCCAATATTTGTATGTGCCACTTATACGGAGGCACACATGCCAATCATCATAAACCACAGCAGCTGTAGTTCCAGAGCCTGCAGCAGCCATCCAGGCTAGATGCCAATAATATCTCCCATGTTGTCCCCTGGGGTTTTTAAATGCTGAGTTTCCAGAAGCTCATAGCTATCAAGTTTTCCCTTTCCTCGCGAGGAAGCCTATTCAGCATAAGGGATTTTCCCTTTTTTTTAAAGGGAGAACTTGACAGCTATGCAAGCTGGAAAAGGAGGGAGTCTCTCTCTCTCTCTCTCTCTCTCTCTCCCTCCCTCCTCCTTCTTACAAACCATGGGAGCATTCAGACAGCTCCAACAATGCGGATTGAAATCACGGTTTCTGCTGCACAGTTTCTGCTGGGTTTGCTGAACTATTAGAAGCCAAGGGGAGGCCATTGGAAGCCTTTGCTGGTGGACTCTTGTTAGACACGTGGAGTCCCAGCTGAGACCAGCTCAGCCTGAGCTCTCGCAGGCCTGGAAAACCAGGGGCAACCTTCCAATTATTCTCACGACTTTTTACCTTGCTTTCCAGTATGCTCAATCGGCTAACAATACGAGATTGTTGCAACAGCTTACAAAAAAAAAAGCTTTAGCAACAAATCTAAATGGCGTTACAAACCAAACCCATCCAGTAATTTTCAATAAAGTTAAATGTAACAGAGACCAATAGATTGTTTCAACCGGCCACCAGTTATTTGAATGCAGATTTAGCCCTGAATCTTAAAAAAAAATGCTTTAGGAAGTTTACAGGCTATGGACAC
This sequence comes from Zootoca vivipara, assembly GCF_965207765.1. Lineage (NCBI taxonomy): Eukaryota > Metazoa > Chordata > Lepidosauria > Squamata > Lacertidae > Zootoca > Zootoca vivipara. Next base: position 108,532,406 of record NC_142586.1, read on the forward strand.
CTCCCTAGGTAAGTTATTTCTAGACTCGAGGAGCCACTACAGAAGAGACCCTTCCCTGACCCATAAGGCCTGCTTCAGTTTTTGGTGGAGTCTTCACAGGCCCTCTCTGACTGGTTGTAGAGAAAGAGAGAAATGACTTGGATCCTCATAGGTCACAGCTATGAAGGCTAGAAATTTCGTGCATTAAAAATGAAACCAAGTCTACAAGATACCAGCTCTCTCCATCTTCAGCGCAATGTGGTTTGTGCACAGAGAAACTGTATACTTGTGAGAAATAGTATTGGGGCCTAGGGGCTGCATTTAATTTTCCAAGCCTTCATAAAGCACAGTTTATGAAGTGATGGATGAACGCCAAAGCGTGCCCCCCTCCACATCTCATGCTGTTTTCAGATCTGCTCTGGAGAGTTGCAGGGGGACCCAAAGCCAACGTTGGGGGTGTGCTGAGGAGGAGAGGGGAAGAATGTTTTGTCGCACAAGGAGAAATCCTTCCGCTGAAAGAGCTTTAGCCATAGTGCTACATTGAATATGCCCCACGAACACTTAGGTTTTAACCTTAAAATATTCCAAGCTGGGTCATGCTTTTGCACCCAAAAAGAAAAAAATTGCAGCTGAGTTCCATTACTTGGTCCAATTTGAGGAGTTGGTGGAGAATTGTTTTTAAAGAGCTGCTGTTTTGAACCTCATTTCTGCATCCCTTAAACTTCGCAGACCTTGATTCTTCTTTCTCCAAATGTTTTGTTGTTTCCTTCCAATTCAGGGCATTCCTCTACAACAGAAAGAGAGAAGTGAAATTTGTATTGTAACGATTGTTTAACAAGGCGGGTCTGGGCATATAAATCCTGCGGTGATTTTAGTATGTGCATTTCATTGAGAAAATTAATGGATGTTTCTCTCTCCTCCCCCCCCCCCATTTTTCTTCTCTCCCTTCTCATTTTTGCTATCTCTACCTCCCCTCCATCTCCCCCTTTCTCGTCCCCTTCCTTCTTTCTCTTGCTCCTCTGATTGGCTCTCCGCCCCTTGCTCTGTCTGCTTAATTTAGGAGTGGGGCACTTATCAAAGGAGCCACAGGAACAGTCTCGCGGTGTGGGAGTCCTAAAAGAAGTGCTCCCACACCACGGGACCATTTGGTCAGTAGCGCGACTGTCCCGGACAAGCCAGGGCAATTGTAAGCCATACAGTTTTATACTTAGGACACGAATCAATTGTACCTTGGATGAGAAAGATATTTATATGCACCAGGCTTGAATGGCTTTAACCAAGCAAGCCATATTGTTGATGGTACTTCTGATGTTTGCAGGTGTTTGATGTTACTGATATGTGGGGCATTGCAAAGCCTTTGCATTTTGCCTTTTACTAACACCTGATTTGTATCCCTTGTTTTAAGCACCTGTCTGTTTTGAATTGCATGGCCGGGGGAACAAATAACCTCTATGATAACCAGTGGGGAAGTGACCCTTAAACAGAAAGTTAATTGCACAAGGCACATTGAAGCTCTGCTTTCTCCCCCTGGCTGCCTTACTCTAATACAACCAATGCAGTACGGGCATCCTTTTTGGCAAGCATGCCTCAACTCAAATATGAAGTATTAAGACAGCGCCACTCTAACACACCTTGAAGAGCATATGCAACCCCACCAACACTGCTTTGCTGTATCTCTTCTGTTGGTCTACTGTGTCTGGGAAAAATTGCCAATACTAACTACAAGCTCATATTTTAAAATGGCTCCCATTTTTTTTTTTTGCATCGCGACTTGAATGCTTAAGACTAACTGACTTGTGTAAAGTTGGTCCTTTTGTGTGTGCAGAAGGTACTTTTAGGAGAAATGCTTAAATTGCTTTATGGATGTTCACACGTTAAGTTTATTTGCTCCTTTCGAAATGCCGTCCATGCAGTTTTTGATGGTGGCCGAGGACAGAGGGGGAGGGCTTGGGGGCTATAGCAGTGTGCATCTGCTGGAGCTTGGACCAGCTCATTTGCCCCTTTTGAGGAAGGAATATAATATAAGAATATAAGGAAAATATAGAAAGTGAGCCATGGAGAACATGGAATGTGCAGGCGAACAGGAAGTGTCTGTCTGTCTGTCTAGTCCTCTTTACATGAGAGATGCACAGGCTTTATGTTTGCATGGATGAAACACCTGAGTGTTTCATCTGAAAAGGGCTTTTACCTCCCTATCTCCTCTCTGTTGCTGCTGTGCCATCTATATAAATGGCACCTTACAAAGTTACTGTTCGCAGCTTGAGTTCGTATGCAACAGAAGAAGTTAACTATCCTGAAATGAATCCTTCTTTGGAGCACACAGACGTAACTGTAATGCATTGAGAATGGACTTAGTATGGAAAAAAAAGAAAGTTTGTGCTTCTTGGCAGGGCCGGTGCTAGGGTTTTTTGTGCCCTAGGCGAGATCATCTTCTGCCCCCCCCCCATTTCCCAGAGTTGTTGTTGACCTTTTTAAGGAAAAATATAAGTGGAATAAAAAATAAATAAATAAAAATAAAAATTAGAAAAAAAAAATAAAAAGTAGAAAATAAAAAGAGAGTTCCTTGGTTGTTGGTGAGGGGGGAAGGGGTAAAAAGCAGTCTCTTTACCTTGTCAGCTAGCGGCCTTCTCTGTTTCTGCCGTGGCCTTCCCCTGCTTCCCTTGGAGCCCATCTCGGCGCGCTAGCTGCTGGAGGGGTAGGCCCGGCTCGAGCAAGCGGAGAGGGCGCCTCCAGGGCCGTCCCTAGGCTCGGGCTGGGTGGCGCAAGGCGCCAGGGTGCCTGGCCATCAGGGGCGCCGAACTCAGCGGCTTCAGGCAGCTTTCCGGAGCTTCGCTCGGGGAGCGGGAGCATGGGGTCGCTTCCGCGGAACAGCTGAAAGGTGCAACGAGGTGGCCCCAGGCTTGCGCTCCCCGCACGCCTCCGGAGCTTCCGCACTATAGCCTGAAGCCGCTCAACAGCTGAGGGCGCGGAGGAGGCAGCCCCAGGCTCGCGCTCCCCGCGCACCTCCGGAGTTTTCTAAGCAAACTGATCTGCTTCCCACTTCCAACAGTTGCATAGGTAATGTGGACAGCTCAGGATAAGCTAATACTGCAAAATGGACAATGGGAGAACTTAAAGAAGGAACAGCCCAGATTTTTTTAGGTGTGGGCAGGTATCAAATATTCTGCACTTGCTTCTGCAAGTGATCTTGGGGAGCCAGCCATTCAGAAGGCACAGGTCTGCTGATCTCATGCCAGCTTCTGCCAAGCCATATTGAGTGGCTCAGTACAGAATGAAGTAGCCAAAATGAGAGCAATGATTGGGGGGGGGGGCTAGGAGGAAACCCATTATTTTCTGTATAAAATCTGTGATCGCTCCTTGTCAGTGCAAACTCAACTGAGAATTCCAGAAAGCCACTCCCTCTTGTTCTTTTTCTTAGCAGAATCGTAAGATTGGTGTGTGGAATGCTCCCTTAGCTCAGGCAGGTGTATGCATACTGAGGACTATAATGCTTCTGGCTTCTATCAGGCTGCCTGCAGAAATCGCTCACTTTGAGCTGGCGCAAGGCAGTCCTTTATGACACTTTTCAGTACAGCTGAGGCTCCTTTTGCACAAGAAAGGAAAGTCTGCCAGTGTATGCAATAGATACAAGCCAGTGAAGTAGTTAGACAGCTTGGCCCAGAATATTGCTTTGCGTTTTGGCATTGCTCACAAGACTGTCTGCTATTTGTATTTCAATGCACACCAGAGTATGCTGGAAACGATGAGGAGACAAGGTCCTTCCAGTGTGGTGTAGTGGTTAAGAGCGGTAGACTCGTAATCTGGTGAACCGGGTTCGATTCCCCGCTCCTCCACATGCAGCTGCTGGGCGACCTTGGGCTAGTCACACGTCTCGGAAGTCTCTCTGCCCCACTCACCTCACAGAGTGTTAGTTGTGAGGGAGGAAGGGAAAGGAGAATGTTAGCTGCTTTGAGACTCCTTCGGGTAGTGAGAAAGCGGGATATCAAATCCAAACTCTTCTTCTTCTCTTCTTCTTAAAAGCAGAGTCTGCTTGCCCAGAAGTGAGATGTAATCAACTGATGCACTGCAACACCCCCACACAGCCAAAGGGCTGGTCATATTTCATTGACCCGATTTACTTTTTTAAATTGAGAAAATACTGCCAGTACAGCAGTTTGAAAGAGATTTGTCTGCCAGCTACGAATTCCAAAAAAAGCCAACCAGAAGAAATATCTTCCAGACCATCCAAGTTATCAGCAAATTCAGGCAGGAGGTGAAATCTATAAGCAGCCATAAGCTCTCCTGTATTCCCCTTTCCTCCTCGAGGAGTTCTCCTTCTTGAAATAATAATAAAAGAACTTTACAAAAGAGAAGAAGTTTCTGCTTCCATTTTAAATAAACCACAGTTTGGCGTGTCATCCCAACCCTCAGTTGCTATTAATCTTAACTATGGTTAGTTGAATCAAGCCGGCTTCATAAACTGTGGTTTGAAGTTGGCCTTTTTCAACTGGACATGATTAAAATTAACTGAGGTTAATCTGAAATTGAAGTGAAATCTTCTGGACTCCTCTTTGATGCTATTCCAGAAGAGGTGGGGGAGCCCAGATTCACGATGGGAGCCTAACTCTGCAATTCTGTGCCTATTTACTCTGAAGTAAATCTTGCTGTGTTCAATAGCGCGCTTAGTATTGCAATGAAAATAGGCCAATGGGAAATCTACACCAAAAAGTATTAGTTTGAGCTTTGGGGAATGTTCAGTACAGTTCCAACCATACCCAGACTATGAGGTTAGTGAAATTGCAAAGATCCTACTCCCGCACATCACTGTTTAAGAAGGAGACAAACATCTTGTCTTGAGCAAACCTATTAATCACTGATCTGCTATGCCAGGACCCACAGCAAAACAATTGGTAGCTTGAAAAAAAGGTCCCCTAAATCCTCTTCCGCTCTGATTATATTAATCTGATTTTCTGCTTGCTCATATTTGTAAGCAGAGTCAGAGTGACACGTGAATGCAATAAGCAGCATTCAAGTAGCAGAACTGTTTTACTGGAGAATTCATGGTTTCACTATCCTTGGTAAAACAAGTGTCCGGTGATCAAGTCCACTTGAGCATTATTTTTTTTACCCTTCCTCTTTCAACAAACCTGTCCTCGCTTTGCCTTCTGTCTCCAACAGAACAAGCTCTCTGCTTTTACTTTTCCTCTCCAACCAAACTGCACTGGTCAATTTGCTATCTTCCCCTCCTTACCTGGCTTGGCATTTTCTGTTTCTCAATCAGGGTTCTGTAGCCTTTAACTTCTAGTAAGTCCTCTGGCTGAAACAGCAGTGATTTCCTTAAAGAACCCCGGATTAATTTATTCCATGCAGAACAATATTTATGCATAGCTCAAGCTATTCCTGCTTCACATATTTTCTTGTAACTTGTGCCTCTTCACTGCTAATTCGACTAAATCCTACTCAGGTCTCTTTCTATCTACACTTTGAAGGGTGACTCATATGAACATATTTCCCATGATTACTTACTTAGGCTTCAGGATTTGCAAATCCAGTTTACATTTTAGCTCAGTTCCAGCTAGTCTCCTGTTGGTTCACCCGATAACCTGGCCCAAGTGGCTGCTGAGCTGCAATGCTGACCATTATCTGGGTGCAGTAAAGGTAAAGGGACCCCTGACCATTAGGTCCAGTTGTGACCAACTCTGGGGTTGCAGCGCTCATCTCGTGTTATTGGCCGAGGGAGCCAGCGTACAGCTTCCAGGTCATGTGGCCAGCATGACAAAGCCACTTCTGGCGAACCAGAGCAGCCGTTTACCTTCCCGCTGTAGCAGTACCTATTTATCTACTTGCACTTTGATGTGCAGTACAACACAACAAATATTGGGCCAAAAACTCTCCCTCTTCCTTGAAGAGTAAGACTCTGGGCTTGCCAAAGTGCCAGGTTTGAGTTTTGTGGTGCTTTACATTCGCAAAACATTGGAAAATTCCTCTGCAATATTTGAGAACACTTGTACTTTTCTCTGAGTGCCATTCGTGGCAAACACACACTTCCTTGTTATGTTACTGCAAAGAAACGGTTAATACTTGTATTATGTTTTAACTTGCTTTCCTTTGGAGGCAGGGAATTGTCAAGTAAGTATATGCAACACCCAGGGGGGGGGAGGGAAATAAAACCCACACAGCTTTCTGTGAATGTACCATTCAGCTTACTAAAATGTGTTAAGGGTAAATATATTCTGCTAACAACCATACAGATTTCACCTCCATAGCATTTTATTGTTCAGAATTAAGTGGTTTGGGGGGGTCACAAACCAGCTTTCATCAGACTTTCTAGGAGTGTTACATGACTTGTGATGTGGCATTAGTTTTACATCTCTTAGACAAATGTTTGAGGTGCTATGAGACTGCAAAAGGCATATGTGTGCATATATACATGTTTATGTATATATGAATATACTGAGTATTTGCGCATATATGTGCTGTGCATAGAGAAATATAAAATTTTACAAAATTTTATATGTATGTATACATTTTCAAATTATATCTTGTGTTTCTTCTCCTATATGGCTTATGTCATGGTGAGCAGTGTCTTCCTGGGGTGAAAACAGATGTAACATTCTTAAAAGTAGTCATGTTGGGTTCTTAAACCTGCAGTATGAGCCGCGCTTCACAACTTCCCTTGCACTTATGCATGTCTTGCAAACAGAAGACTGGATCAACTCCCCAGGCAGACTGACCAGCTTCTTTTTAAATAGTATATTCCCCTTTGTTAATTTTTATATTCTTCAGTTAACAATTTAAAAAACCACAAACTTTTTAAAAAATATAACATTTGCCCATCTGCTCTGGGAGTTATGGAAGAGGTAGGTTGGTGACGGCATAGGCGTTAGCCAATAGGTACCCTGGGACTTGCTTGTTCTTCCCTGGCATGCTAAAAACATGGACACCCACCCACTCCCAACAGCTTGTTCCAGGACAATATAATGTACCTGTGTGTTTTGAGACAGTGAATGTGCTTGCAGAGCTCTTCTCCCACATTTAATGTTACATCTGTCTTCACCTTCGCTTTCTTCACAAATCCTGCCTTGCTTTCCCCATAAACTGTATTGGACATCCTTAGGAGGAGAACTGTGGAAATCGGTTCATTTCTAAACTATACTAAAACAGAAAGAAGAGAAAAACTGGTTCGAGAGAAACTTTTGAGTACTTTCCAAATTGTTGCTGCTAAGGCTTCATCAAATTTCCATGCATACATCTGAGTCTTTTAGGTTGATGTCATGTGCCTACAAAAAACAAACAAACCAAACTTTTTCCCTGATCCTGGGAATTACAAGCACTGCATGCCTGATGCTGTTCATGCAGTTCCAAAGAGTGATAGATGCTGAGGATCGTGAACTCTCTGCACTACACATTTAAAGCAGTACCATCCCAATTTGAACAATTATGACTTCCCCCAGGAACTTTATAAAGAAATTCCTTCCAGTAGCACCTTAGAGACCAACTAAGTTTGTCATTGGTATGAGCTTTCATGTGCATGCACAATTCTACCTACCTGTACCCAGGAACTTTAGTTAGTTAAGGGTGCTGATAGTTGTTTGGAAATGGTAGCTCAGCGATGGGAATAGGGCTTTCCTGAGTTTCCTAGGAAGAAGGATTTATTGTCAAACCACCCTTGGAAAATGGGCGTCTCCTAACACCTCGCAGCACCGTTAACAAACCCCTTTTCCCAGGATTCACTGTGGGAAGCCATGTGCTTTAAATGTAAAGTGTGAGTGTAACCACAGTCAGGTGTAATGGGAGAGAGAGAGAGAGAGAGAGAGGTGGTGCCAAATCCAAACACCTCCTTGTTCCTCTTCTACCTAAGGGTGTGTAAATTATCGTTTATGAAAAGCAGTTTCCCCCACAGGCAGTTTTGGGAGCTGTGCTATGCCACCGCTTCCGGTAGTCCGTTTTGCTAAGCAGCAGAATGCTGAGAGTGTTTTGCTTTTGAGAGGGCGGCAGAGCATCCTGCCCTTTCTCCTTGACCCCTGGAGAAGGGCAAGGAGGAACATTGCTCCAACCCAGGGGTAAACAAACAAACAAACAAACCCCTGCATTGCAAAATGTGACTCAGCAATATCGAAAGCAACACAATGGCCAATTTTGATGTTTTGCATTATTTCATAAAGTTTTCTAGACTGTAATTGTTTCTGGCCATCGTGTTGCTTTCGATATTGCCAACCAAGGGGTCGGCAAGATTTACCTTTCCTGGGCCAGTCCACTCCAGTGGAGATCCCTCTGTGAGTCGAATAGCGCGCCTGCCCGCGATTTCTGGCATCTGCGCCTGTGCAGACACGATTTCTGGTGGCTGTGTCTGCGCAGACATGATTTCTGGTGTCTGCATATGCACAGATGTGATTTCTGGCATCTGCGCATGCACAGACACGCTTTCCGGCGCCACGGAAGTGAGCCCCCACGCCACACTGTGCTGGTTTAGCGCAACGCGCGGGAACTCACTGAGCAGGCGGCTCACTTCAGGGGCGGCTTGTGGGCTGGTTAAACAACCCCCATGGGCCGCTTGTGGCCCATGGGCCTTAGGTTGCAGACCCCTGCTCCAAGCCATGGACATTTCTGTCGATAGTGCCTGGGCTACTCAATGTTGGAGCGGCAGGCAGGTTTCTTACTGCTCCTGTGGAAATGGAAGTTAGAGAAGATATTCAGACACACCATTGCCTCCTGGCCCTGGTGATCCCAGTGCCTAGAATGATGCAAGTCTCACTGTGCCCAACAGAGCTTACTCTGGGGTACGTGGGCATAGGATCGCTGTGTTACAGCACCGTCTTCTTATATATGCTCACTCGGAAGTAACTCTCATTTGGTTCAATGGGGCTTACTCCCAGGTAAGTGGGCAGAGGAACACAGCCTTAAATCACTTTTCAAACAATGCTTTTTTCCTATTTTTCCCCTGCGGAATGGTGGTGGGGTGAGGAATCCTTCGGTTCTTCACCCCTTTTTGGAAATTGCTCCTTAGACACGAGTTGCTGGTTTTCGCTTACCGTATTTTTCCATGTATAAGAGTAGGTTTTCCCCCTAAGGACAATGTCAAAAATTAGGTGGCATCTTATACATGGATAGTGCCAAGGGTGGACTGGCGATTGGTTGTTGCCGCAAAAATAGGGGGCGTCTTATACATGGGGGCGTCTTGTAGATGGGAAAATACGGTAATTCTAGTGGAATTAGAAGAGTGGCCTAAAGGAGTGAATGGACTACATTTCAACCCAAATGCTTATTGAATTGCCACTTCAGCCTTGCAGAATTTACTAGCATTGCATTACAAGGGAGGAGTCGGCAGTCTAGGGTAGTGGAGAGCTTTGTACCCTTTGTTTAAGGAATCTCTTAAAACCGAAACAGACTGGGTGTTTGGAGTCAATGGCAGCTGTACAGCAAGAGCTTAGCCACGCCTATGCTCTTCAATGTTCATTGCTCCCATTTCGAGCCAAAGAGCAGGTTTTCCCTGGGAAGGGGCAGGGCACTGGGGAAGCTTCGTGTTTTCTTGACATGGGACAAGTGGGAGTGCGGAGGAGCCCTAACTCTCTGCAGCCACCCCACCCCTCTAAAGTGAAACTTCACAGACAGAGCCTTTGGATCAACATAATGCAGAAAACATTCCCTATCCTACACTCTCCTTCCATTGCAGCACTACAGGCCGGTGAAGCGGTGAATCTGCTATTTCTTAGGACAGCCTTCCCCCAACCTGGCACCTTCCAGATTATTTTGGACTACAGCTCCTTTCAGCCCCAGCCAGCATGGTGGTGGCTGATGGGAGTTGTAGTCTGAAACATCTGGAGAGCATCAGGATGGGGAAAAGTTGCCTTTGGATGGGGACAAGGGGCCACTCCAAATATTACGTATTTAGGTATGCATTCAAAATATTTTTTTAAGTGTGCACCTCAAATAGACATAGGGGGATGTGACAAAATTTGTTTTTGCAAGCACTTGTATTGCACAGGAACACTCTTCGAGGAGTTGTGATTCCCTGCTGAGTGTCGGCTCCATGGCAAACCGGTTCTATATATGATGCTTTTGAATGCAAAGCAAAAAACAAACAAACCCCACATCCATCTATTGTTTGAAGCTGTTACTATACTCTGGACTTCTCTTTAGGTGTGCAAGATGCCAAAAGACTTTTTTGCAGGGCTGTTTGGAGTATGTGGGGAGCACTGATAAAGCTTCCTCTCTTTCTTTTCTCCTTGTCTTGTAGGATCTTTAGTGCAGACTTTGCCCCACGATGTCAGGGTATGATCTTTCTGAATTTGCGGACTGGCGCACTCTTTTAATTTCTGTTTTAGTTCTTGCTGGCATGCTTGAATAGCATGGCCTCATAGGAATGACCGGTCAGTTCAAAAGAGGCTTGTGCATGAATGTCTATAATGGCCTGATTCTGTTTCTCTGAACTGTACTAAGTTTCTCACTTGGCTTTATTTGCTGCTTACAAGGGGATCAAGGTAACTCTTTTCAGTGTTGAAGTGTTTTGCTCATGCTTAAACTGAACATACTTACCTACCTGAGTTGTGGTCGTTTGGTTTGCCGCTATTTCCTCAATAACTTTGCTGCAACTTTTTATAGCTAAATAATGTGAGATAATCAACATTAGCTGTCGTCTTTGTGACGACCTATATTTTTAAAACTCTGCTTCCAAGGTCATTGCTACATATTTCTGTACCTCCATTGTGATTGTCATTTGACCGCCGCCTTCTCCAACCTGATGTCTTGCAATATGTCTTGGGTGACAACTCCCAATGGTGAAAACATCTGGATGACACCAAGCTGGGAAAGGCTGTTCCAGTGGATTTATTTATTTTACTATAATATGCTCGGCATTTCTCCAAAGATAATAATTGATCTGTTGCATATTTCATTCAGTGCATTGGGAAAAACATACTAGACCTTTGTCATTCACACACACCCCCCTTTATTTTCTGTTTTACAATTTAAAGTACTCGTTTTTACATCTTTCAGATATCAATGACTTCCCTTCTTCTCTTTCCATGGTTCATTTTGCAAATCACAAATCCCTGCATATTTTTCAAAAACTATACCATTCAGTATTCCATTATTACATCCGTCAATATTTATTTACACTTTTGAGTTTATCTTAATGCTGCCAGCATTTTCAAGACCTTGGTCTTAATATCAGAAGGTTATTGCAAGCCATGAAATGTCTTATGTGCACATTTATGTCTTAGCGAGTTTTTGTATGCGTGTGCTTGATTCAGCTGAATAACCAAACCTAACAATGAAATCTCCTTTTTTAAAAATAATAAAAAAGTGCTCACCATGAAGCTCATGTTTTCATGGCTGCCCACAGCGTACTTGAATGGATATATTACAGGGGTGGGGGCAAAGGGATCATAAACTCCTTACCTTTTGTGGCAGCCCTCTCCATTACTGTTTTTAGGAAGACTACAGGAGAGTGATAATTTTACTAAAACTGGAAGGAGTCAAGTGGTAGAATCATAGAATCATAGAATTGGAAGAGACCACAAGGGCCATCCAGTCCAACCCCCTGCCGAGCAGGAAACAGATTTAATCATGTCATCATGCACCCCCAATCTTTACTGCCATAATTTGAGCACTGTGTGCAACAACCCAGTTCATGTGGTAAGAAAGTTACGCTCCAAAAAATTGTTCTCAAACTACTTCTTGAAGTTCAAGAAACCAGGACTCTTAACAGGTCACTGAAGGCCAAAAAGGAAAAAGGAAAAAAAGAGGTCTCTCATTCGCAAGAGTATTCTAATTCGTCTTTGTGCTAAAGATTACAAAGACCCAATCTGCGCAGGGACCTTCCATCGTCTTCAAAATGGGTGTTAATCTTGGGATCGATGCTCCTCATTGCATGCAAGTTTTTTGCAACCCAATGTGGACTCTGCAAAAAGCATGCATGCAACGAGTACTAACATCACTGTTACCAAAACACCAGCCCATATATGCCCCCCAATTTAATCTAGATTCATCCTTTCCAAGGGAAATCAGATAAAAAAATTAATAAAAAACAACAACACCTTGTTGCCAGCATCCTATTTGTGATATCTCAGTGGTTTATTCGTAATATTAAGCCCATGTCTGAAAGAACCCATAGACTTCTATGCCATTTGCATGGAAGAGTAGCAGTATTTATAAAAGCCAGCAATAAGGGCTTTGTTTCTGACAACTCATTGTATTTGTATTTTCTGTTCTCTTTCCACCACCCCAATAATTATAGTTGTTTACTTTGCAGGCATTAATTGCTACTGCAGTAGAGACAAAGAATTATGAGTCAATGTCGCTGGCTGATCCTTACATAACAAAGCAAAGGAAGAAAATCAGCCAGTTATTATTACCCCCAAACAAATGCTCAGTAAATATCATAGAAAGCCGAGACCTCACTAACAAAAAACATTCTGCCTTTGTCTGGCAACCAATCTTTCAGAAAACACAGTCATGTTCTAAGAGGACTCAGAAGTCACTTGGGTCAGATGTCTACAACACACAGCCTTATTAAAAAACAAACCACAGAGTCAATAAACGTCGTCCAGTTATATTGCACATGGTAAAATGCTATTCTTCATGCCTTCTTCGTTTCATGCTGTTTGAAATTGGAGATGCTGTTTGAAATTGGCAGCGCTTGTTTTCATTCTGACAGCTGGGTCCTTGAAAAATCTATCAGAGACAACAGAGCAGCTGTGGATTCCCCCCCCCCTTTTCCAAAAGCATCTGCAGAAATTCCATCCACTCCCAGTCCCTTCTTAAAGAGTGAACAAGAGTCCTTGGTGAACCACTGCCAGTCAGAGCAGACAATGCTGGATCAGTGCTATAAAACAGCTCCATATGTTCCTTCTATTTATTTATTTTTTAAAAAAGACCATGAAAAGTTTCATCATAGAAATGCCTTACACTGAATCAGACTGCTGGCCAATCTAGCTACATTCTGTCTTCACTGACTGGCAGTGACTGCCCGGAGTTTCAGACAGGGGACACTCCCAGCCTTACCTGCAGAGGCGGTTTTAGGGGTAGTGCAGCCATTGTGGACGCACTGGGTGCCATGCTGCAGGAGGCGCCGCAGCAATGCTGTAGAACGGAGCACAAGAGGGAAGGGGTATCAAAGTTTAATGTCGCATGGGGCACCACTGAAATCCGAGAGCCCAGAGTCCACCACTGCAACCTGGGGATGACAAGGATTGAACCCGAGACCTTCTGAATGCAGAGCAGATGCTCCTCCACTAAGCTATGGCCTTAGGCCAGGAGGCAAAAGGCCACACAGAGTGTTCTATGTGCACATCCTCTCCCTGCCATCACAGCCCTCTCCAACTGTAGAGTTGGAAGGGATCCCGAGGGTCATCTAGTCCAACCCCCTGCAATGCAGGAATCTCAGCTAAAGCATCCAAGACAGATGGCCTTCCAACCTCTGATTGGAAACCTCCAAGGAAGAAGAGTCCACAACCTCCTGAGGGTGTCTCTTCCACTGTTGAACAGCTCTTACTATCAGAATTTTTTTTTCTGTATGTTTAGTCGGACTCTCCTTTCTTGTAACTTGAAGCCATTGGTTCGAGTTCTATCTTCCAGAGCAGGGGGGGGGAAACAAGCATGCTCCCTCCTCCATGTGACAGCCCTTTAGATGGCTATTGTATCCCCTCTTTTCCAGGCTAAACATGCCCAGCTCCTTCAGAAGCCACTCCTGATGGTCAGAGCAGCCTTTGATGTAGCTTACAACCATACAAGTGAGCAGGAGCCTTTGGGATTGGGGCAGATTTCGTCCTTCCTTTTTTTATGAAAGCCTGGTTTAACAAATCAGCCGCCTTTCCTGACATTTATACGTAAGGGACTCTTTCATATGCTAGCCAAAACACCTTGGGCGTTGTTTCAGATTCACTCCAGTATGGTTTTGAAATAAGACGGCAGAGTGCAACTCATTCTCCATCCATAGATAATCTCGAAGCAGCCATGACCCCCTGGCAGCAAGATATACACCACCCAGGCTCCAGCTAGCTAGTTTCATTACCCAGTGGGTTATTTCTTACCCATTCATGTGTGCTGATCTTCGTGTTTTCATTGTGCTTCTTTCAGGCCTCCAGTTAGCAGAGCTGCTCCTCAACCTGAGAAACTGCAAAAGAATAACATCAATAAAAAAAGGAAACTGGTTGAGGTCAGGGTTAATCCTTTGTTATTTTATGCTAATTGCAACCTGGGCTGAATGAATTTTTGCTTTGCTTCAAGAGTTTTTGTGTGCGATGGCAATTATGGACAAGCAACAAGCTGGTCTTTGCCCTCAGTGATTTTTATTTGTTTTTGATGTTCTTCTCCACAAGCCATGCAAAATGTTTAATTTGCGCATGCAGTTGCAATGAATTTCTTATTGGCCTCTTGCTGCTTTTAATTATTGGGTCAGTTTTTTCCAAGAATGCTACCTGCCAGAGCAAACAGCAATTGTGCTTTCCGTGTATGGCATTTGCATGCCAAGACCCCGAGGCCTCCCCCTTATGTTGAATAATAACACGTGGACACCATATTTTAGGTTAATGGGCAAAATTTAGGCCACAACTTTATTGGTTGCAGAATGTGAGCGGTATTGGCTTAGGCACTGGAATTGAACCGACTATATCTGACTACTGCCCGCCTGCAGGAAGTCTCATGAGGGTTAACCACCAGTAGGGGGAGCCCTGTTGATGCACATCAACTTGGAGCTCCCCCCCAGGGTCACCGGAAGGTCGTGCCATGGCCCTAGCCTCCACCCGAGCTTTAGACAGGAACCACGACCCCCGGATTCCTTTAACGGAATACCCTTTAGAATGGAGGCGATGGCCACACCTCACCTCCCCCAATCCAGGTTTTACCAATGCCTAACCGCCACTCGAACTGAAGGCTCACCACCCTCACTCCTGCAACCAACCTCTAATGCCCTCAAAGACCATGGGCAACCAAACACCATTTCCCCAATTGGAAATATGTATGCCATCAGCACAGAACAAGGCCTCTTTTGCTGAACGTAATGGCGAGGTGTGCAATCACCCGGTCCTTCAGCTCTTCCACCTTCCTAGTCACCGCTCAGTTCACGAGTTTTCCACACACGTTTTCTCCAGGAGCATTGCTGCCAACTTGTCAAAGTCCCTTTTAATGCTCCAAGTCAAATCAGAGCAAACAGCAATTGGGTTTTCCATGTATGGCATTTGCTCCAATTCAGCAGTTTTAGTAGAACACAGTTTTCCCCAGAAAAGCACTGGGACAACAACAATAACAAGTCTGCTCAGAGTAAAGATAAGTTTGGATGAGCCCTTAGATGTGTAATTTCTCCTTTGACAATATGAAAAGGTAAATGCTAAGTGAAAAGCTTCAGTACGGTTGTACCTTAGGTTACATACGCTTTGGGTTGCGTACTTT
Organism: Zootoca vivipara; assembly: GCF_965207765.1. Lineage (NCBI taxonomy): Eukaryota > Metazoa > Chordata > Lepidosauria > Squamata > Lacertidae > Zootoca > Zootoca vivipara. The sequence continues at coordinate 108,547,754 of NC_142586.1, forward strand.
TCGGGTTACTAACTCCACAAACCTAGAAGCGTTTACTTCCGGGTTCGTCGCATGCGCAGAAGCAGTCTGTGCAGTTCGTGCATGCACAGAAGCACGCTTTCACGGTTGTTCGGGTTGCGTACTTTTCGGGTTACGTACTGCACCCCGGAACGAATCAGGTACGTAACCCAAGGTACCACTGCACCTTGCATTGCACCACATGTAGTTGAACTCACATGCATTCATCCCATGGAGACTTATCAATAGATTTGTGGCATGAGGATTTATAATTTGCTTCTTGAGTACTAAAAAGGATGAGAATAGTATGGAGAAACCCTGGTCCCATCCCTTCTGGAAGAGCAAGAAGTGTCTGTCAAGCTGATACAGTACTTTAGTCTACAATTTTTATTTCTTATGCTGTTGAACTGGCTTTATTGTGAATGAGGTAAATATTTGTTAATGTTCTGCAAACCTTTTTTTTAAAATTGCATGCTGCTTATTGATTCAGAATTTCTTTGTATGATCTGGATAAAACTTTGCAGATATTATCAGCATCAGAACAATTTGGACATTGTTCCACTCTGATTTTTTTACATTTTTGTGGTTGGTGGCTGGAGAAAATGTCTCTTTTAAAAATGTCATTGCTGATGTGTCTCCTCTGGGGGGGGGGGAGAGAAGTGTTAATCAAAAGTAGCATATAACCCTCTTATCTTGGTACATTTTTCTTTTAGGAGTTGGCTTTAGACCATGTTTTTGGGTATCGCGGATTTGATTGTCGCAACAACCTTCATTACCTCAACGATGGTGCTGATATTATTTTCCATACTGCTGCAGCATGCATCGTTCAAAACCTTTCCACAGGTAATTCAAAGCACACACTTCCCAGCCCTCCTATATCTTGACTTCTGGAGGCGAAGGATCCCATAAAAATTCCATTAAGCTCATGGGACACCTGCACAATAAGTCTTGTGCATAGGACTCAATGGAGAGGCCCTTCCACATGTGGAGGAACAGTTTGTGCATGACAGGGCTTGAAACAATATAAGAACATAAGAAGGATATGGCTGCTGGATCAGGCCTAGCTCAGCACTCTGTTCTCACTCTAGCCAACCAGATGCCCATGAAAAGCCCAAAAGATGTACTGTACTTTTCCGTGTATAAGACTAGGTTCATTTCCTCAAAAATCATGCTAAAAAGTGGGGGTCATCTTATACATGGGTAGTGCATAGGCTGGCCGTTTGATTGGTTGCTGCCATGGCTGTCAGCAGCTAATGTGCGTGTTATTGGTTGCTGCATCAATGGTTGTGTTGAATGGCCAACGCTGCGGCAATTGGGCGGGCAATTGGCAGCTTCTGCTGGCGAGGGGACAGGTGGGAGGCGGTGTTTGCGACACGTGTGGGTGAGCAATTTTTGGCATTCTTTCAACCACCTTGGGTGGCTTCCAGCAAAATATAAACTCACAATAAAACATCAAACATTGAAAACTTCTGGGGCAACCCAGACAGATGGGCAGCATAGAAATAATAAAATTATTAATATTATTGACCCAGTATTGTCTACTACTCTGAATGGTAGTAACCTCCCAGAGTCTTGGTTGTAGTTATTTCCTTTCTCCATTCTCCATCTGAGACCCTTTCACCTTTCACTAGGCCGAAATCACTTATGAATGCAAACCACAATCCCTCTTTAGAGCTGGTATTTTGTGTAAATAATGGATAGATGATGTAGTATGGCATAAACAGGTGTTCAGCGAAATCACAAAAAGTGCAAACCTATCTCATCTTTGCTGAGAAGTAAGTCCTGTTGAATTCAATAGGGCACCCTTCCGGATAAGCAAAGTTAGGATTGCAGGATAAATAATGGTTGAAATGGTCTAAAAGCTATTCTTATATCAAGTTTCAATTGTTCTTACACAAACAGAAGTGATCGTTTCCTTCCCCCCTCTTCAGATACGTTCATTTTTCCAGGACTGACTTTTTGTACGTATATTGTAATCGCCTCTGTTTCAATTTCTATTCTAAAACCAATGTTTCTTTGGAATCGCATAGGAAGCCAGACTTTCTACCTGGAGCACACAGATGACATCCTCTGCCTAACAGTCAACCAGCACCCAAAGTACAAAAACGTGGTGGCAACCAGCCAGATTGGTAGGTTCATAGTCAAGTTTGAAGTAAAGTATTTAGTTGAGATTCCTGCATTGCAGGGGGCTGGACTAGATGACCCCCCGGGGTCCCTTCCGACTCTACAATTCTATGATTCTATGATGCTGGCCCTCTGTTTAGATGTAGGGAGTATGAAACTGGACAGAGGTATCCTTCCTGAATTATCCCCACCCCACCCCGCTATTGGATGGGCATCTTTATTCTGAACCTGATATAAGGAGACAACATAGCCCAGAATTTTCTGCTCAGACATGTAGCAACTCCCTAAGGTCTCGGGCAAATACATAGCTGCCAAGTTATCCCTTTTTTAAAGGGATTTTCCCTTATGCTGAATAGGCTTCCTCGCGAGAAAAGGGAAAACTTGGCAGCTATGCAAATAGTCAATGTGAATCTGGAGAGAACACATCCACCTCTTCCAGAGTGTCTAAATGCTACGTTGCTGCATGTAAAACCGACCCAGGACTGCTTTTTTTAAAGCAAACTTTAATTTTTGCTTTCTATGCCTGACATATGATACAGCTGCAAGTTATTTTGTTGCTATGGTCCTTGATTGTGCTTTGTTTGGTGCTATTTCATCTCTTCGGACCTCAGTTTCCCTTTTGAATACTGGTAATTGACCCTAATGAAGAGGTAGGATTCGATAGGCAATGCTAGGGCATTAACCCTGACAGTTTTAACATGCAAAATGTGTTCCCTACTCTAGCTAGCACCTTTGATATTACCCAAGCAAAAAGCTATCATCAAAATAGCCCCTGCGTGTCTTTGGGGAATCTCTGGATAGCAGCTGTTTGGTGTGCTGCCATTTACCACGGCTTCCTTAATTCGCTGTCTTCTCATTAACCTGCCACATGGAAGGAACTCCAGTTCTCATTCAGTCTCAGTCAGCATTTCCACTGGAACTCTCTATTTATAGCTACCTAATAAAACGCCTGTGTTTCTTTAAGAGCTTGAAACTACTGTACCTGGATGCAGATAGATAGATGATTTGGGGCCCAACACAATCATCGCACTTCACGAACCGAGAGGTTTAAGTTGAAACTTCTCCTGCCAATGACATATTAGGCCTGAGGCTCTCGACAACATTTCCAAAGGAAATCTCCCTTGCCTCTCTTGTCTTTGTGGATATCCGTCAGGAAAGTAAATCTAAACACACAAAATGCCCAAACGATGTTTTTTTGCAGTATTTAAGGAACTGAGAATATTTACTGACTGGCTGGCTGTGTTGGCAGTTTGGTTGGCTGGTGGAAAATTCTGTTCCTCTTGGGTGATCGATCATGGCTTGACGCTGTTTTGGCATCATTGGGGGGGGGTAGTACAGGGAGCTTGGCATCATTTTACAACTTGGGCTGGATCTACACCAGGCATCCCCAAACTTCGGCCCTCCAGATGTTTTGGACTACAATTCCCATCATCTCTGACCACTGGTCCTGTTAGCTAGGGATCATGGGAGTTGTAGGCCAAAACATCTGGAGGGCCGCAGTTTGGGGATGCCTGATCTAATATTTAACATTATTTCCCCTTATTAGAACAATATTAGATATGTAGCTCTAAAACGTCATAGGGCATACTTGTTAATTGAAACGTTTTTTTACCTTGTTTTTCTTTTGGTCAAATGTAAGTAATACCTGGCCACACCCTATTACAAAACACTGGTTCTTTTCCCTGCTGCTTGTCGCTGGTTGCTGTGGTCCACGTTTTAATTCTTCCTCTCTCCCTGAACATCACCCCTCGAATACCATTGGAGGGGGGTTGGAGTTTAAATACAATTTTTTAAAAAGGTAAAACCCTACATAGGGACGTATGAGCAGTGTTTTACCAATATAGCAGTATAAACCTATAAAAAATAAGCAATAAAAAAGGCAGATAATAACACATTATGAACGTAAAAAGTAGGATCTCAATGTGTCCATCTCAAAACCCTTCCTTAACCCTTCCTTAACGTTAAAAACCATGAGGGTAGATCCTCCCTTGGAATATTTAACCAGGATCTGAAAACATAGTTTTAAACATCCATCTGTCGTGGATGCTTTAGCTGAGATTCCTGCATTGCAGGGGGTTGGACTAGATGACCCTTGGGTCCCTTCCAACTTGTAAGATTCTATGATTCTAAGGTAGGGTTCAAAATCAGGTTACTATGAACAGAAGCTAAGGTCAATTCCAGTGTTTTCCATTCCTGTGGCTAAGAGGGGAGTGGGGAACTACATTCACAGGACTGGCTCATGATCTCTTGGCGGCAGTGAAGAGATAGCCAGTGTTACATTTCCATCAGTCTGCACTGGAATTTTTTCCCCCCCAGAATAGCCCACTGCATTGGGGCAATTTTGGTTCTCTTACAGGTATCAGCAGAAATGCATTACGTTGAATATATGATTCAACTATATTCCTGCCTTTCTTTTGTTTTTGTTGTTTATTTATCCATATTCATTATTGGTTTTTGTTGATTTATTTATTTATTTGGTGCTCCTTCCTTCTGGTGCTGATGTTGAGCACTTCAGCATTAGAAACAGTGACTTATTTCCGCTATTGTTTTCCCTTTGGTGCTTTCTCATTTGCCATTGCCCACACCATGCAGGTGATATGACAGAATTTCCAGGTAAGGCTTTCCCTCTCCTGTGAGTCCTAGTCAGAAAAGTCGCGTCAGATCCTTTTCATGCTCCTCCTCCTCCTGTTGTTGTATCTATGTCAACTGCGGATACAAGTTGAATATGGGCAGGTTTGATTTTTGTGCGTGGTTTCGTGCATCTTTCCATGAATATTTCCTTATGATCATTTCAGAACATATCTCCCATCATGGAGTCCAATATTTCTCCCCCCAACCCATTCATGTGTGTTCCATGAGCTATTACTACATGTGGTTCTTGGGGGGGGGGTGCAGATGGCTTTGTCTTAGCTGCCTTATTGTTGATACAATGCACTTGCCTCTCAAGATTGATGACTTTAAACCTTCTTAATTTCCCATTCCTTTAAAAATAAATCAGGTACAACACCTTCTATCCACATATGGGATGCTATGACTAAGCAGACTTTGTCTATGCTGCGTTGCTTCCATTCCAAAGGAGTGAATTACGTCAACTTCAGCGCTACTGGCAAGCTCCTAGTGTCTGTGGGAGTTGATCCTGAACATACAATCACAGTGTGGAGATGGCAGGAAGGTGAGTACACAGTCTCTTTCTTACTATCGTATTGGCCCGAATACAGTGGTACCTGGGTTTAAGTACACAATTGGTTCCAGAAGTCTGTACTTAACCTGAAGCGTACTTAACCTGAAGCAAACTTTCCCATTGAAAGTAATGGAAAGTGGATTAATCTGTTCCAGACGGGTCCGTGGAGTACTTAAACTGAAAGTACTCAAACCGAAGCGTACTTAAACCGAGCTATGACTGTATAAGCCACACCCGCAAATAAGACGCACCTTTAAAATTCAAGGGGTGTGTGTGGGAAATATAAGCCGGACTTTAACTTTTCACGGTCGGAATTTGGGAGGGAAAGTGCGGCTTATATTCGGGCCAATGCGGTAGTTGGAAGAACCATGAATTCTAAAGGCAAAGCCACACATTAAATGTTAAACAACTTTTTAAAAGTGTGTGTGGTGCTTTTAACAAACACCGATGTAGCTGTTGTGTTCACTGATTTGCCGCTCCCTTTCGATTTCCGCAGGTGCTAAAATTGCAAGCAGAGGAGGCCATCTAGAAAGGATCTTTGTTGTAGAGTTCCGTCCAGATTCAGACACCCAGTTTGTCTCTGTTGGAGTCAAACACATGAAATTCTGGACTCTGGCTGGAAGCGCTTTGCTCTATAAAAAGGGAGTCATTGGTTCGTTGGAAGATGCCAAAATGCAAACCATGCTTTCTGTGGCCTTTGGAGCGGTGAGTTTGTATTTTTACTTGTGGGCTTTTCATCAGGGAGGTGGGATATTATTATTATTTTTTCATGACTAAGGCTGTAATCTGAAACCTACTTCCTAGGAAGTAAGTCCCACTGAAAGCAAAGAGACTTACTTACAAGTAAACAGGCTGCAGAATTGCTCACTTCTAAATGATTTGAGTTGCTTCTTCATTTCTGTAGCCTCTGGTAACAAGGAAGTCCTGTGCTGCTAAGCATGTCCATCCAAACCACCTCCAACATTTCCCACCCATTTGACCAAAGGTGGTATAACCAGGCATATAGGAATCGAGACATTCTGCTAGAGTGCACCAACTTCAGAATGGAATCTCCATTCATGAGGGGTCAGTGTAGATGCCAAAATACACTGGTCCAAAGTAGCTGACAATCTGTGACCTACAAGATTGTGGTTCATTATGCTGAGAAGTAACAGATTCCTTTAATTAATGGCATTTACAAAGCAGCTCATTACTGTTTCTTTCAGAACAACCTTACTTTCACTGGTGCCATAAATGGAGATGTTTATGTCTGGAAGGATCACTTTCTAATCAGACTGGTGGCAAAAGCTCACACTGGGCCCGTCTTTACAATGTACACAACACTTCGTGATGGACTCATTGTTACTGGAGGGAAAGAAAGACCGTAAGAGACTATAACTTGTTTCTGTTTGCAGTTTCCACTGCTTGACAGTTGCTTCGCTTCTTCAGAGAGGAGTTCAAATCACTGTTAATTCCCAAAGAAGAAAGTCTGCTTTGCATGCCACAACAAAATACAACTCCAACTTTGGTCACTTGCATTTTTTGTGCTACTTATAGGGCATTCGTGAAAACATGCTAAACATGCACCCAGCCTGGTGGGGTGGGGTAGGGTGGGGTTACTACTTGTTTTCAGACATGCAGATGCCTTGCAGTCATTGCAGGAAAGACACAGCCAGCATTTAAAGGGAATGTGGAAACTTAATCTTAAATGATATCCTGCATACTTTTACCCCCACCCCCACCCCCAGGACGAAAGAAGGAGGTGCTGTGAAACTGTGGGATCAGGAGATGAAACGCTGCCGGGCATTTCAGCTTGAGACAGGGCAAATCGTGGAGTGTGTCCGTTCCGTGTGCCGAGGCAAAGTACGTGAGATACACAAAATGCATGTGTTTAGCAAAACAATAAAAAGTGATCTGCACTTAGAGAGAGATTCCACATATGGAGAAAAGGAAGCTAGGAAGCCCCAATGGGTAGGAACAAGTAGATGGTTCTGAATATCCAGCAGACAATCTGTCTTGATTCCCTCTGGATTTCCTTATTCTGGCCACAAGTGGCAGACACTTGGGGAAGAGGGTGATGAATGGCAGGGATGAGACAGCAGAGCACAGCCTGGTGTGACACAGCAGAAGCATTCAGAGGTGGAGGAATATCTGGTGTTGTCTCCTAAGGAGAGGCAGTGTGTTGATAGAAAGAGGAGGTGCAGCTCCCTAGACACAGAACCCACCTTCAAGCCCAAGATTCCTGCAGGGACAGAATTTCTTGTGAGTAGCGCAGCATTCTCTGCCTCTGCTTAACATCTTGGTGGGTAGGTGGGGAAACTTGTTGGAACAACCTTGCAGTTCCCATGTGTGGGAGATTAGCAGCCAAACCTAACATATGCATATTCTTGCTAGTTAGCATGGGAAAGGGCTAAGTTCACAGAGCTGCATTGCTAATAGGCAGATACTCAGACCATAGAAATACAGTTGGTAGAGAGGGTTCTCTATGATGTCATCCCATCCTCCCCTGGAGAGGAAGGAGCATGTAGTATTTCCTGTTCCTCTCTCTTCCTTTGATCAGCATTGGACGCAGAACAAAAGTAATGTTTAAGATAAATTTTTAAGACTTTCTTTGTTAACTTTGCTACATTACATGTGCATTCTGTGCTTGACTTCCTTTGCAGTGCTTTATTTTGAAATCCTTGAGATAATATTTTAATTTCCTGTTAATTACAGTGCTTTGAATGTATACTTTATGTTTGACTTTCTTCAGTAATGTTTTATTCTGGATTGTTTTATTTGATGTTTTAATGTAGGCTGCAAGCCGCTTTGAGGATTTTTTTTAAAAAAAGAATCAGGATAGAAATTAAATGACTAATAATAATAATACGTGAAAAAATGCAGCAGTCTTTTGAAATTCATGCTTCTCTAAGTAGAGTTTTTTAACAAAAATAATAATAATACTTGCACTTTGAAATATCAACAGGGCAAAATTTTAGTGGGAACCAAAGATGGAGAAATAATTGAAATTGGAGAAAAAAATGGTGTTTCTAACCTGCTGATTGACAGCCACATGGAAGGAGAGATTTGGGGCTTGGCTACTCATCCCTCCAAAGACATCTTCATCTCTGCTAGCAATGATGGCACCGCAAGGATCTGGGACCTTTGTGACAAAGTAAGAGGTGCTTGGGCTGAATTGCAACCTTCAGTGTACTTAGGAAAATTATAGGCTTAGAATTTATCATGGAACCTCTCATTTCCAAAATGCTTCATAATCTCTTGTGTTTGCCCTGACAGCAACTCTATGCAGAGGGTTAACATAACCCCTATTTTACTGGTGAACTGTTGAGTACAAATTAGATTCAGTTGAGCCACGTGTGTTTAACTTTGCCTGGATCATGCCTGGTGACTTGCAAAGGTGTCTCTTGAACTCCAGGTCCCTCGGCAAACCTCCAGTTATCACAACTAGTAATTATTACTTATATACCTTTAAGGACTTTTCCAAGCAAGCTGTACTCTGGGCGGCTTCCAACAAAACAGTAAAATACAATAATCTATTAAACATTAAAAGCTTCCCTAAACAAGCTATCAGTGGCTGCTTGCCAGGATAACACCTTCAGGCTCAGCGGCAGATTCACAAGGGGAGAAACTGCAGCAGGTGTGGTCATAACCTGTTTACGGTCTTCCTGTAGACATCCAGTGGGTCACTGTGAGAACAGGCTCCTGGACTAAATAGGCCTTTGGACCAGTGCCAGATTTACGTATAAGCTAAACAAGCTATAGCTTAGAGTCCCACTCCCTGGGGGGCCCCCCCAAAAAAATTCAAGGAAAAAAACTGGATTTACACTTCCAAAATATAAGATAAAAAACAAATAAAATAAAATCTACATACAGCAACAGTGTTTTGTGGTGTGTAGGCTCCTATGATGCAAGTAATGGGCCCCGCCTGCTAGCCTGCTCCCTAAAATATCACTGGTTTGCTCATTTCTATAACAATTACTTTGATAAAGACTTCCGGTTTGCCGCCATCGCCGTTCGGCGGGGTTCGTCTCGGTCTCCGAGACACCCACTGCCACCAAGAAGGGGGAGGGTCGCGTGAGCGCCGCGACCACCCGTAAAACCCCAGATTGAGCGTTCTGGGGGCTTGGATTTCCCAGCAGTGCCCCATAAAGTCATGTTTGCTGCCCGGAAACCCCCTTTCGGGGGCGCCGAGAGCGGAGAGAGCGCGACGGAGCCTTGGGTCCAGTGCTACTTGGATGGCAGAAAGTTCCGATTCGGAGACGGATGAACGGCAGATACCTCCGGAAAAAAAGAATTCGGTCGTGAGTAAAAAGAAGCAAGATTTGAGCTATTTGAATTTGGTCACGAGAGGGGAGTTAAAAAATACGAGGGAACGGAGGTCGCTCCCCCCCACCACCGATACAACAATCAGCAGCTAACTAGCCTGCAGCCGGCTTGCGTAAGGCTAAGAACTCTCTTAAGAAGGTGAACTCGAACCCTCCCCCCAGGTTGCAGAGCCAGTGGGAGAGAGTACTTTAATTTGGGAACTCTGCAAGGCATAGTGAGATCAAAAGATCCCCCCACGTATCCTGGGAGCGGGACCCTTGAAGCCACTACCAGCGGCATTAGTGACGAGACAAAGGGAAAGACTGTATCAAGCATTGTAAATTTCGGATATATAGTTGCGATTTGAACTGGTCTGAAATTTTGGAATGGAAAAAGTCCTTGGTTTTAGAAGTTAAAAGGTGCATTTATTATAGACAAAATGGACGGAGTGAACAAAAGAGAATAGTACCACCCCTGGCACCATACTACGTGTCTGCTGTTGTAATATGAGAAGACAAAGGAGCTAGATAGACTAAATATTCGACATGCAGCCTGAGGAAGTCAGCATACAACAGATTCTGGATTTTATCCAGGAGATGACTCAAGAGCTGTGTAACCCCAACAGGAACTTGCAGCCCTTAATGACAATTTTACAACCACAAGAACAGGAGAAAGAAGAAGATAAAGAGGAAAATCCACAGGAAGATGAGAAGAAGGAGCAGTTGGATGAAGAACAACCTGTAAGAGAGGTTTTGAAAGACTTTTACTTGATGCAAAACTCTCCAGACCAAGAAGAAACATGGGGTCCTGGACTGCCAGTGAGAGGAAGACCGGGCCCCAGTTAGTGACAATCAAGTGGTGACAGAAAAAGATGTTTGGGACTGGGTTTGTGCCTCTCTAGTGGGAGAGGGGAGACACAACCCAGACAAAAGTTTCATGATGATAGGGGACAAGGAAAATGAAGAGGAGGGAGAGAGATGGGCAGATTCGAAGCAACAAAAGGAAAGAAGGGGGAAATGGCATGGGAGGGAGTGTGCAAGGGAGGGAGTGGGGTGAAAAACTTTTTACAAAATACCAATTAAAGGACGGATTTTTGAGGTTTGAGAAGTGGCAAGGATTAAAGATTAAGGATTACGGACCTGGTGGTGGTGATGAGGGAATTGCTACCCAGGAGAGGGAGGGGGAAAATAAAAGAATGAGTTGTGAAAATTTATGTGAAATAAGGATTGGGGATAATGATATATTCTTTAGGGAGTAAATAGAGGCTAAAGGAAATAATTGGAAGAAGTTAAAAGGAATTTAAAATTTAAAGTTTAAAAGAAATAGGATTATATGAAGAATATGAAATTGTTGAGTAATTTTGCGTGTAATAAGATTGCTGCGAATAAGTTAAGGATAAGAATCGGGAAAGGGAGGGACGAGGAAGTCGATGGAAAGATATTAATAAGTTTAAGTTAACTATATGTTCTTATTTTATGTATTTTTTCTTTTTCTTTTCTTATTTTTTCTTTTTTCTTCTTTGGTTTTTTTTTCTCGTTTCTGTATTTTTTTGTGCTCTATTTTTTACTGTAAAAATTTCAATAAATATATTATTCAAACTAAAAAAACAATTACTTTGATAAAATACATATTTTGTTATGTGCAAATGGCTTTAGATACCTATTAGGTCCATAAATTACCACATAGCGTATATTCAACACAAAAAACAGCGACAATTTGTTGTTGACAAAGGACAGCTGGACATACAAAGGGCCCCACTACCTTTCAGTAGCTTAGGGCCTCATCAAACCTAAATCCGGCCTTGCTTTGGACTGATTCTGTAGGACTCTTTCTACGTTCTTGTGATATCTTTGTAAATATCACCGCGACCCAGTTAAGGGCCATATGCATGCAGAAACTAACTTCCCTGCTTGTATCCCTGACTGCATGAAGAACCATGCACTGTGCATGGTTCGACTTCTGATCGAGAAACTGGGGTTGGGTACAAAGTCCCAGTCAAAAAGTTGATGCCAGCACTGATCAGCTGCACGAACTGGTGTAGCTGAATGAGGATGGTGTGTGTGTGTGTGTGTGTGTGTGTGTGTGGTGTAAGTGTCTTGAGTTATAAGTCATGCCCTGAAGCAAAGTGTCACCAACTCCATCCTGCAGAAACTTCTGAACAAAGTGAATCTGGGCCATGCTGCCAGATGTGCCGCCTACAGCCCCGACGGCGAAATGGTCGCCATCGGCATGAAGAACGGAGAGTTCATCATTCTGCTCACGAACAGCCTTAAAGTGTGGGGCAAGAAAAGAGACCGCAAGTCTGCCATCCAGGACATCAGGTATTTTGGCTAGGTTGGGGGGTGACCAGGATGGGCAGAAGTGCAACTGACGGGCTCGTGAGCCGTTTGGTTTTGCGCCGCATGATGCTTGCTAATGGCTCGTTGCGGAACTGATGAATGTACTCCTTTGGAAAGCATTGCCCAGGTGGCATTAGTTCACACTAAGCCTAGGATAGGTAATGTTTGGCCCTCCAGATGTTGCAGACTAAATTCCCATCATTTCAAGCCAAGATGACCAGTGGTCAGGGATAATGGGAGTTGTCCACAACATTTGGACGGTACCACATTGGCTTCCCCTGTTCTAAACGTACACCAAACTTCAAGAAACCGTAAAGCTAATAAAACAGATATTCCATAGCCATCCCTAGTTCTTGCTAGCCAAATAGCAGTAAGTGCAGTTGAGAGCAATGAGTCTGATCAGATAGGCCTTGCAGAACCATATGGAACCCCTAAGCACACCTCTCGGGTGATATCATTCATAATCACGGGGCCACCACCAAGAAAGCGCTGCTGCTTCCATAGATGTCCTCACTTTGTGACTCAAGGGAATACAGATTGGGGCTCTTGAAGGTGGCTTCAGCAGGTGGGCATCCTCATAGCAGGGAAGACGATCTCTAAAATAAGATCTCCCCTGGCACAAATACTGCAGTTGGTGAGCAAAGTGATTTCCAAGAGAAATTTAATTAGGCAGAAACTCCATTCCGCTCTGTAGCCTGCCCTTTGCAGGTCCCATTACCACAATTAAAGTTGTGCTGAAATGCCGGATAATCTGAGGAGTGGGGGAATTCTTTGGACAGTGAGGGGAGGGAAGTCTTCTCTTGCTGTGCTTTTGAGCAGATCTGGAAGCTGTAGGAGGATCTCTGAGGAGGTAGGACTGCAAAGCGGATTGGGTTGAATAAATATCTTCAAGGGTTTTATGTCACACAAGTTTCGGCTTCCCCTCCCCGTTCTGTAAAAGAAATGAAAACTCTGTATTGACTGGAACAGACATCTTATTTAAAACAGCTTTCCAAACCACCTGAGCACCACTCAACAAACCACAGATGATCTTCTCAGGAATGAAAGGCATTCTAAAGTATCATTTGCTAAGCATCATATTCAGCTTTTTCCCAAGCGAGGAACTCTCCTTACACTTCATGGCCCAGCACTGTCTTAACAAAGCCCCGCTCCTTCTTGTTTTGCTGTGCAGAATCAGCCCTGACAACCGGTTCCTGGCAGTGGGCTCACAGGAACACACTGTTGACTTCTATGATCTCACCCAAGGCACAACCCTGAACCGCATCGGCTACTGTAAAGACATCCCAAGCTTTGTCATTCAGATGGATTTTTCCGCAGACAGCAGATACATTCAGGTAGGTTTTTGCCTTTATTTCATTTCTGTTCTATTTTTGAAATTAAGATTTACAGCTCTTCTGATATAGAAGGCTCCATACTGGTGACAGTGTCCCAGATGAAATAAAACAAAAGCAGAGAGGCAAAGAAGACAGTGAATGAAAATAGGAAGTCTTACATTTCATAGATCAAAATGCTGCTGTTATAATGCCCGTGGTACAGATATTCCCTGCGCATAGAAAACTAGCATGTCAGGCAGAAAGCAAGCCTAGAATATCCTTCACCCTGACCTGGGCTGTACTTAGGGGATGGTGAGGTGGGCCCCTGCCAGGAGCGCAGGCAAGGGGGGAGGCAGAAAATCGGCTAAAAATATTTCCATAAATATGTCTATAAATAAAAATATCAAGTATTGCCTCATAAGGAAAAGTTTTTAATAAAGAGTAAATTGAATGGGTGGGGTGGTTGGTTGGAGGAGAGGCGGAAAGAAGAGCTAATTTGTCCATGGCTAGGGGGCACAATCTGGACCAGGCTTCCTCAAACTCGGCCCTCCAGATGTTTTGAGACTACAATTCCCATCATCCCTCACCACTGGTCCTGCTGGCTAGGGATCATGGGAGTTGTAGGCCAAAAAATATCTGGAGGGCCAAGTTTGAGGAAGCCTGATCTAGACGGTTCTGCCAGGGGTTTAAGATCACCTAGCTACAGCTCTGACCCGGACATACCTGTTCTTAATGTGCAGGAATGCTTTCCCACAAGGGTTTAATGTGATAGAGTGAATTCCTAACTTCAGACTGACATGGTTCAGTCCAGGCAAAAGTTTATTGGCTGAGTTAAAACTAAGCCAAAGGGAACAAGCCATTTCAAGGAATTTCATGTGATGCACGTGCTTCAATCACATTTGCCACATTCACACTTGACACAGAAAAAACTTAGAGCATTAAGTAGCCTGACAGCCAGCACAGCAAATCCTAGCCATTGTTTCCTACTCAGATTCCTACACTGCAGACACTCATGGACTTCAGAAGGTTTTCTCTGAAGAATGTGCGAAATGACCTTTCGTACATGTAGAGAAAGCTGTATAAATGGCTATAAAACGTGTGTGACTCTGTGAATGTGCTTCCCTGGAGCTGAGCTCCTTTGTGGCATAAGTCTCAACGAAGAGGGAACAGGGTGGCAAGGCATGGTACTCAAGATCTGTAGCGGCCTTTCTGACAGTAAGAAATGTTCGACGGTCTCCCTCGGAAGGTTGTGGACTCTCTTCCTTGGAGGTTTTTTAGCAGAGGTTGGGCAGCCATCTGTCTTGGATGCTTTAGCTGAGATTCCTTCAATGCAGGGTGTTGGATTATTAGATGGCTCTTGGGGTCCCTTCCAACTCTACAGTTCTCTGATTCTATTACCTTTCCCTGCTTATATCTCAGATAAAGCAAAACGGGCACTGAGACATAATCTGTGATCCTGCATTTGTTAATGCAGAAATGCCACTTAGCATATGCATTTGTCCGGGCTGCAGATTAATTCCTTCATATTTTCTTTTTGTAAAACCGTGTTTCAGTAAGGAGAGCCGCAGACCTATGGCATTGCTAGCTGCCGTGGTAGGCGCTAGGCATGGGGACCAAGCGTTTTGGCACTATCCGTGTGACGATCATGATGTCTTGCCTCCCTCAGGTATCAACTGGTGCTTATAAACGCCAAGTCCACGAGGTGCCCTTAGGGAAGCAGGTGACGGATGCAGTGTTCATCGGGAAGATCACCTGGGCCACCTGGACAAGGTGATGCGGCACAAAAAGAGCTGTGAGCTTCACGGTGATGCAGAAACGAGATACAAGGGGATGGGTGGCAGGAGAGCAGCATTGTGAGCCATAGCTCAGTGGTAGAGCATCTGCTTTGATGCAGAAGGTCTCAGGTTTGATCCCCAGCATCTCCAGGTAGGGCTTGGAAGTGTCCCTTGCCTGGAACCATGAAGAGCAGTCTTTGTGGACAATAATGAGCTAAGCGGGCCAATGATCTGACTCCAGTATAACGCAGCTTCCTACCCAGGAAGAATTCACCCACTTGTAATGGGTGGAAAAAATACACCCTGTTCCCCACCCCAGTCAATTTGCTGGAAACTAATTGGGAGAAGAAAAGGCTGAGGAGTAAATCCTACACAAATCTGGAGTGCCGTCCCTAAGACAGTTGGGTAGCATCTTGTACGCCTCCTTCCGGCAACTCCTGCAGGCCGAGCTGATGATTTCGTTTGGACCACATTGTGAGAATGTTAAGGACGGTAGGAAAGGATATATTGAATAAGTATTATCCTTCACTCACTCTAGTAATTGATGTAGCAGAGCAGATTCCCCTCAATATAGCTGGAAGCTAGATTGCAGATTCATTTGAATCTCCTAGTTAAGATTATTTCCTGGTGTCCCCTTTGATCCCTCTTAAAAGAATAAAGGCACAAGAGTCTTTCTGAGTAAAGTAACAGAAAGTTTACTCACATTTCAGTTCACGATTGGATCCCTGAAAGGCAGGCTTTGCTTAATGGTTACACACCAAACTGTGAGTTCATCTCATATGGAAAATTACATCAAGATAGCAGCATGGCAGCAAAAGAACAGCAAGGCAAAAGTATGACTGCATGACTCAGCTCTTTTATGGAGTCAGCCAGAGCCATGCCCATCTCCCAGATCACATGCAGGGGGAAGACGCTCCAGACCAGTGGAACAGAAAGTTACACTGACTGGATGTCCCCCTGCCTGTGCCCATGCTAGGGAAATCAGGAATGTTGCATTTGACTGTACCAATGGATTACATCCCATACACATCAGTGAGGCCAAGGCGGGGTCTTGTTGTCTGGGCAGCCCTCGACCTCCATACACTGTCCAGGCTTTCACCCCGGAGAGGCCACTTTGGTGTTGCTAACATAGCAAAAATGACATGGGAGGCAGCAGTTATGAGTTTCCAGTCTCTGCAGCCACAGCAGGTGCTGTGATTCTCCAGCAATTTCACTTCGCTCCCAGAGGTACACACCATTGTCTTTCGAGACAGATGGATGCCAGCACATTTGGACTGGCCGCCTCTGTGCTGCCAAAAGCATCTTCTCTGAGAGATCTCAGTATATTTGTTCTTTAAAAAACAACAACATACCTGGCTCCTTAAGGGCTTTACATGCCCCAAATGCTATACTATCTTTTTTCTTTCATCTTTCACCATTGGAGCAGTATCCTTGGAGATGAAGTCATTGGTATTTGGCCTCGAAATGCGGATAAGGCAGATGTCAACTGTGCTTGCGTAACCCACGCTGGCCTGAACATTGTCTCCGGGGATGACTTTGGACTAGTCAAACTCTTTGACTTCCCCTGCACTGAAAAATTTGTAAGTCGGCTTTCTAGCTTTGTGGTGTCTGTGCACAAAATCAGAAAACGGGGTGAGGTGCTGAATTCATGAATAAACAAGAGAGAAAATTTTCTTAGAATGCCAAAAAAATATTTTTTTTATTGCCTGGTGCATTTTGGAGGCCAGGCATTTGGCAAATGAGGAAACAGTAGTAGTATATATTTTTGCAGGGAGCATTGCCCCCCAAGACACAAATTTCTTGTTTCCAAACTGTGCTGCGTAGCAATAAAAGATTTGGGACACGTTGAGAACTTTTTCTCTCCAGTTTATTCCTGGTTGCATCTACCAAGGATGGTCGGATGTGAGAATTTCAGTTTCTCATTTTTCCCAGTCTTAATTTCAATTCTCCACATCAGTTTGTGATTTATTTATTTTTAAGTCCTCCTGATCATTCATCAGCATCTTCGAGCAAATTTCTCCCAATATACACATTTTGGGATGCTAATTTCCTCAACCATGCACATTTTTACAAAGCAATTCCCCCCCACACACAATACATTTCCTGCATGTTATTATCATGAATATCTGCATATTTATCCTAACTTATGCATTGTCAAACACATTACTTAACTGTAGAATTGCATTGCAAAAGCTGGGGAACTGAGAATTTCAAAGGGTGGCTCTTGTTTTGGTTCACACCTTGTTTCAAACAGTGCAAGTTATATAGGTTCACCTTTAAAGGCAAACCAAGTTGCATTCCGCCCCCCCCCCTTGGTTCAGGCTTCTGTCTCCCCACTTACAGCATAAAGGTGAAATCAGGTATAGTGGGGAACACAATCTAAAAAGCGTGTAAACCCCTCTCTAAGCTTCTGGAAACCCTTGGAAAAACCCTTTAAAAAACCGGACGGGCATGAATGGTAGCAGCGGTGGCTCCCTGTTTTCCTTATCGCTGGAGGACAATATGGAAAAGATGACAAGAGAGGTAGACCGGTACCCCAAAGTGCCTGGCTGTGATTTAGAAGTAGACTCCTGGTATTGCTAGCTTTTTTTCCTACTCTTTCTAGGGTGTTTTTGTCCCCTTTGTGCCTTTTTGGAGTTTAAATTGATTGATTTAATTATTTCCCGGCGCCACGCATATATGCAGTCGGGCTCAAGTTAAACACACATGTGGAGGGAGATGCCCATATATAGAACCATATTGTGGGTTCTCAGAAGTGTTCAGATGCCCGTGATCAGTGTAGTCGGTCTTCATTGCATTCTGACAATTAAAAGAATCGCAGCTGCCAATGTGGGTGGAACGAGATGGTGCTTTTTGTGTGTGTGTGAGAAACCTTGCCTTTTCCCAACAGGCCAAACACAAGCGTTACTTCGGCCATTCGGCTCACGTCACCAACATACGCTTTTCTCATGATGACAAGTACGTTATCAGCACAGGAGGAGATGACTGCAGGTAACTTCTTGCATTTGTTTATGCCAAGCTGAGTGTTGGTTTTGGGTGTGAGAAAGCAGAGTTCGCATCCCCACTGGGAGATTCGCACTCAACTTAGCCTGCTTCGCAGGGCTCTTGGGAGGCAAAAAGATATTCCTTTGAGCTCTTGTGGTGGAGATGACAAAAGAATAAAGGAATATCAAATCCCACAAGCTGCTGTAGGAAATGGTGGCAA
This sequence comes from Zootoca vivipara, assembly GCF_965207765.1. Taxonomy (NCBI): domain Eukaryota; kingdom Metazoa; phylum Chordata; class Lepidosauria; order Squamata; family Lacertidae; genus Zootoca; species Zootoca vivipara. The sequence continues at coordinate 108,565,972 of NC_142586.1, forward strand.
AGAGGCACACACTCATCCAACGCTTTGCTGGAACAAGTTGGCAGTTGGGCAGAGCAAAGGATGTAAACTTTGCCTTTCTGCAGTAGGCTGGATTCCTCACAAACCATTCTGTGTCTTCCATCCAGACAAGTGGAACAGTCTCCCTCGGGAGGTTGTGGATTCTGCTTCCTTGGAGGTTTTTAAGCAGAGGTTGGGTGGCCATCTGTCTTGGATACTTTAGCTGAGGTTCCTGCAATGCTGGGGGATGTACTAGGTGACACTAAGATTCTATGATTCTGTGATTATTCGAGTGCAAGGACACATTCCAGCCAGGCAAAAGCACTTGGGTTGGGGATAGCGCTGAGGGCCAGATAAAGAAGTCCAGGGGGCCACATTCCCTCAGTGAAAGGCAGCCATCTGTTAAGCATTTTATTCCTCTTTTCCATTCCTCCAGAGCAGGGCTGGAGAACCTCGGTCCTGGGAGGCACAAGCAGCCCTCAGCCCTTGCAACTCTCCCCAGACCCGGCCCCTTCCACAGCCGTATCCCTTGACACATCCTCTTTGATCCTCCCTGGCGGCACTTTCCTTGGGTTTCGCCATCTGGCTGGGATGTGAATTCTGATCATGCTTCTTGCCTATCGGAATGGAGGCCGATGAGGGAGAAACTTGCCTACTGTACAAAAATTTGGCCCACAGTCAGGGAGTGGAGCCCTCGGGCTACAGAAAAATAGACCTTTGAGCCTTATCAGTCTGCTTTTGCACCCCTCCCTCCCTTGCCTTTCCTCTAGTGGGTGAGAGGAGAGCGCTTGCACCACTTCTGTTTCCTCCTGAAGCAGGAAAATGGCATTGAGCAGCAGGAGGGGTGCAGCAGGGCCCCTTCTAAATAGAAGGCCATAAATAAATGGAACAGTTGTTACCGTCGCAAGGAAATGTTGGAAATGCTTAAACTCAGCTACAGCAAACATGTAGGAAGCAAACCAAAGGGCATTGCTGGAGACATTAGGCAGCCCGGATTGAATGTTGCACGCAGGCAAAATTGGATTTGTGAACCCAGGTCACTGGTAAGCCAATATCTCTGCCATCCTCTGTTCCTTCATCTACCAAATTGCAATGCATGTGTCTGGGTTCTTACAAGAATGAGAGGTGCAATGATTATCAAAGAGCCTCCGTGTTAGAAATAGAAATGTTAAACTAGTAAAAAATAAAATGAAAAATTAACCCTCACTATTCACATTTGAAGTCTTTCATGTCCCTGGCTTGCCTTAATGCCCGAAGTAATAGTCAACTGTCTTCCCTGTGTCATTGGAAGGAATTTGGGGGGGCGGATCTGAGTCACTAAACAGCTGCAAGAGTCTGGCATGGGGCAGATGCCGTTTTGTACAGGCCTTAGCCGGACTGTAATGAACAAATTGTAGGTCTGAGAGGATGCACCTGAAGTCTTATGGCCTGTAGGGATTCACTTTTCATACAGTGTTACCTCGCAAGACGAAATTAATTCGTTCCACGAGTTGTTTCGTGTTGTGATAATTTCGTCTTGCGAAGCGCGGTTTCCCATAGGAATGCATTGAAATTTAATTAATGTGTTCCTATGGGCAAAAAAAAGGTCCGTCCCTCGCTTCCCCTTCCCCCAGCTCGTCCTCCAGCCTCGCGTCCGGCGCTGATTCACCCGCCTAGCCCAGGAGCACCAGCAGTCACACGGCTGCTCCGGAAAGTTTTAAGGCTCTGCCGAGCGCCTCCGCCGCTCGGCCCAGGTCCAGGCAGCTGTGCGGGCGGGGAGGGGGAAGCAGGAGGAGGGCCAGGGAGAGGCTCCCTCCCTCCTTCCCCAGCAGCTGGACCCTCGCACCCAACCAGACAGACAGACAGCCTGCAGTCTATGCTACTTTGTCTTGCGAAGCATGGCCATAGAACAATATGTCCTGCGAGTCTCCCAAAAAATTGCAAGACGCTTTCGTCTTGCAAGTTTTTCGTTGGACGAGGCATTCGTCTTGTGAGGTACCACTGTATACAGTTGTACCTTGGATCTCAAACGCTTCGGCTCCCGAACGATTGGAACCCGGAAGTGAGCGTTCCGGCTTTCGAACATTCTTTTGGAACCCAAACATCCGACGTGGGTCCCGCATGTTCTGATTGGATGCAGGAGCTTCCTGCAGGAGCTTCCAAAGCTGGACTTTGGTTTCCTAACATTTTGGAAGTTGAACAGACTTCTGGAACGGATTCCGTTCGACTTCCAAGGTATGACTGTATAGTATGCATTGCTGGATGGGATATATTTCTTGAATTAGAATAACTGTGCAGATAAGGAAGCTGGAGGGCAGAGCCGGGTTTCCAGTTTGTCTTGCAGAAGTCTGATTTCAACCACACATGTGCACACAGATGGTAATCGACATTTCTTCCTTTCTAGCGTATTTGTATGGCGATGCCTTTGAAGGTCACTTTCCTCCAGTTCCGCTCTTGCTACCACCGCCATGTGAGTGCCAAACAGGGATGCCTCCCAAGACCTCAGCAGGCGGCTTTGTTACAAAACGCTGCGTAGATTCTAAATGTGTGAAACTTGACCTATGTTGGATGCCACAACCATCCCCCAACCATTCAACCATTGCGAAAGAAGGAAAAATTACCATATTTTTCCATGTATAAGACTAGGGGTTTTTCCTTTAAAATGTCCAACAATTTTGGGGCGTCTTATACACGGATAGATCTCCCCCCCCCAATTTTCTTAAATTGGAGTCCCCCAAAATAGGGGTGGGTTATACATGGGGGCCGTCTTATAGACAGAAAAATACCGTAATTGATTTGGTCCTTAAGACTGAAGGATGCCCAGTTTGGTTTGCACTAACGGCTATCTGTCATGGGTGCTTCAGGTGAGATTCCTGCATTGCAGAGGGTTGGACTAATGATTATTGGGGGTCCCTCCCAACTCTTATGATTTGAAACCTCTCTTGCTGAAAATCAAGTGTCCTAATCTGCGAAGCCCATAGTGCAAACTTAAGCTCCAGTAGCCTTTTTGACAACAAAACAAGTTGCGATTTGAAGATTATTTTTAAAAAGTATTCGTGTTTTCATAAACCAAACCATTTTGAAACCACCCACAACAAAACCTTATTGGGCAAGGGACGCCTTCGGAGTAAAGAAAGCTTTGAGCCATGGCTATTTTTATACTGACCAAATTATTATTCCCCCCCCTCTCCTTCCCAAATATTTCTGGTTTTAAAAATAAGTTCATTTGCCAGTTTTCTATGAAGTGCCTTTTGAAAGCTTTGCCAGTGGTACAGGATTCCTGCCTGTGTCTGCTTTCTACTCTTGGTGCTACAACTTCCACAACTGACGAGGGCTGACAAAGTCATTTCCCCTCCTGCCCTCCCACTCTCGATGTTCAATTCTCTCTTCTTTTGCTTTTGTATTTTATTTTGTATTTTAACTTGAGTCTCAACTGGTTCTTTTTAACAAGAGTGGGTGGGGTGCAAGGAAAGTCTCATATATATAGCTGCCCATCAAATTAAATCTGCCACGTATCAAATGCAGTCTTGAGGATAGGAGTGGAGGGCTTGTGGTCCTCTGGAAGTTGGTCAGCTCCTACTCAGGTTTCCAGAAGGAAAAAGGGGAGATTATTCTCTTTCTGGCCCCCTCCCACTTGCAGAAGAACCTTTTCCCCGCTTTGTTTCTAGGTCGGGGCCAATAATGGCAATGCTTTCATAAATAAACCTTCCTCCACCTTTGTTCCAAAGATTTGGCAAACAATTCAGCAGCTACACACAGGCTCTCAGGCAGGGGACCAAGAAGCTGCAGAATTTTGTTCCTCACCCAGAAAAATCCAATAGCAGTGGTAGAACATGCCTCCTATACTTAGAAGATTACAGGTTCAGTTTCCTGTACTTTACAGGGAGGAAATGGAAAGATCCTTTTGCCCCAAGGTACTGGGTTTGGGTGCTATGGTTAAGGCTGCAATAGTTAGCTGGCCACTGAAGGGAAAGGGCTCCTCCTATCCTCTTTGCCAAGTCAGGCAGGGCCATCAGCAGCTGCTGAAAGAAGCCACTGCATCCTCCTTTGCTAGCAATACTCTACAAACAGATAGCCTCCCTGCATAAGGACAAGCAAGGGTAAGCAGCTCACTCCTAGGTTTAAGAGAGAGCCAAAATAAAACTGGAGAATTCTCCAGAGGGGTAGGAGAGGGGATCAGCGTCTAATGTGCAAAAGTGCTACCATTTGTTGAGAGTCGATCAATAGAATATATTAATGCCTTACATGCCTCTATGATTTCCGACACACAGGTCCCTATGCAGTCTTATTCCCATACTCTTCTCTGTTAAGGAAGCCTTTCTGTATTAGGCAGTGTAATCATATTGAGCTGTTGATGTCAGGTGGTCACCTTGTTTGCCTATGTTGTAATGCTGGCCTTTTCATATTGATTGTATCCCAATTCCTTTTTTTAAAAAAAAAACAAATAAAATGTGACAGAATGAATTGCTATGTAGTGAAATTGTGCAAAAATATTTAAGAGCAATAGTGTGTGTGTGTGTGTGTGTGTGTGCCAGGAAGAGATTTGTTTGTATTTGTTTATATGGTTTGATTTTAGGAACAGTATACTCAGACCTGATGCTGTATTATAATGTAAATTAAAATAGTACTTGCATGAGTTTATTTTTCAAGCAATCCAGTAAAAGATTTATGATTTGAAAACAGCTGTGTGTCAAGATTTTTCATTTGAGGTTGGCAGCGCACCCAAAACAAGCAGACTGGTCTTTGCCCGGCTGCCCCTTCTTCTTACAGCATTGACTGCAGACAGCAAATATCTCATTTGTCAAAAGTTCCCAGAACAGATAAATAAAAGCTAGTGACTCATTCACATACTTTTTCGGGGGGGGGGGGGTGATTTTTTTTAAAAGAGAGTAGAAGTGGCTGCCCTTTTATTTTGTCACATTATCTTGAACAGGGGCCGGCAACCTGCAGCCCATGGGCCACAAGCGGCCCATGGGGGTCATTTAAACGGCCCACGAGCTGCCCCCGAACCGAGCTGCCCACTCAGCGAGTCCCTGTGCGCTGCACTAAACCAGCGCGGAGCGGGGACTCGCTTCCACGGTGCCGAAAATTGCGTATGTGCAGATGCCAGGAATCACGACTGTGCAGGTGTGATCCGGCCCACGGAGCGATCTCCGCGGGAGTGGACCTTGCCGACTCCTGATCTTGAACACTAAATCAGAGGTTGCCAATATGTTGTCCGCGAGATGCTGCTGCCTTTCAACTCCCATCAGCCCCAGTCGCCATGGACAATGGGGTCAGGGATTCTGGGAGCTGTCATCTGTAAGACTCAAATGGACTTACTCCAGTATTTCTTCACTAGTTAATTGGAGCCTTAAATGGCACAGTACATGTGCCCATCAACCACCATGCATCAACTCAACATACTTTTCGGTGGAGAGGATTTGCACATTCAAGCTGGAAACACGCGCACCTGTAATCTGCCAGTGCCTTCACTCACGAATGCACGATGCTTAATTTGCTAGACAACACACAACCATTTAAGTCTATACGCTTTATTGATACTCAAATTGTTTTGTTTTTACATTTCACAATGCATTCCACAGACTTAGTTTAATACAGCTTGAACCGCAAGTGTATACATTTTTTTTCCATTTTCAATTTCTTGCATTAACAAGGTTTGAACTTTCCAAACAACATTTGCAGCATCGGGGCGCAACCCACTGACCCATGCACAGGCGCCGAGGATTCCGAGCACATCGGAGAACAAGCATGCTGCGTACTCCTTGCCAGTGCCTTGCAAGGATCTTGGGAATCGCACCTTCAGAAATTCCTTCCACAGATCCAGAGTTTTGAGAGACTGTAAACTTATTTACTCAAAATAGACTATAAGAGGTTTGTGCAGCAAAAGTTATGGCAGAAAACTGTGTAATGTGCAGGAGAGTTGAGTGTTTTCTTTCTTTAATAGATGCTAGTGTTTTCTGAAGATTTAAGATAAATGGAGCTAAAACAAAACAAAACAAAACCCAGTTCCGTTCTCCAATATTCCAAGCACTGTGGAGGAGCTGGACACCCTAAGCTGCTGTGAAACACTATATATATATATTTATATATATAACTTTTATATTGGCAATTGATAAAACAGTAAAATTAAAAAAAGCACAATACGGCTACACTCGATACCAAACGGGCAAGGCTTTTTAAGCTTGCTTTAATGGCATATTCTTCTACACATCTCTCTTTTTTAAAAAAGAAAATCTGCAATCAACCTACACAGACCAGAGACAGTGCTAAACTGAAATGCTCTCCCTGCACTTCACCGGCACTGCGCTGTCTCGAAACGCAGCAAGACTACCTTGGCTGAAGCATAAAATGTACAGCTCTCCAATCTGTTGTGTTAACCAGTGCTGCACACGGGAGAAGCAAAAGAGGATTAGGTTTAAATCCATACATAGCAGCTTACAATACTTATGATGAACACACATGGCAGTCAAGAACAGGTTATTTCCTCCCGCCTCAAAACACTGCGTTGCTAAAAAATAAAGATCTGTGAAATTGCACTGCAATGTCAAGGTTTTGCTATTCGCTGACCCTCCCCACGTAATCCAAATGAATATGCCTCCCCTTCCCCACTTAAAAGATGAACTCCTATTTTAATAAAAGTTGCTTTAGGTTTTTCATTCGGCTTTGCGCTTCAACCCGGGGATTTTAGCTTGGATCCTGCAAAGAAACAAAAACAAGCCGTTTAAAATGCTATGCCTCCTGCCTTCCCCAATACCCCATAATCCCCCCCCCCCCCGAGTCTTTGAAGCTCATTTGACATAAAACCAAGCCTTTAAGTGGCATTGGTCCAGCCGTGTGGAATGCTCTCCCAACAGAAATTCAACATGCATCTACTGTTTTAACTTTTAAATGATGGCTGAGAATTATCCTGCCAGTTAAGAAAGCATTTTTCTGCAATAGTTAGCTAATGATCTCCAATTTTAAACCTGCATATTTTTTTTAAATTGTACTGTGGCTGCTGCAAACCACTTTGATTTTTAAATTTTATTTATGAAATTTCAGTGTACAAGTACTTTTTTAAATATATAAACAAACAAATCAACCTAAGCAGTCCAGTGTAAAAAGTGCAAGCAGACAAAGAGGCTGCAGCAAAGAGATTGGGGTGGCTGACCATCAAGAAGCAGAAAGAGAGAGAGAGAGAGAGAGAGAGAGAGAGAGAGAGAGAGAGAGAGAGATGGCACACAGAAACCCAGAGGCTCTAGTGAATTTCAGTTTTGACCTGGAAATACTTTTCTTTGCAACCTCAAATAAGAGTGATAAGTCATCCATAGATGGTAGTTTTGGAAGTTACAAGAAGCACAAGTTTAATATGCTCATTCAGCTCACATTCATCTCTCTGCTGTGTGAGATTATTATATTTATCAGTTGCTTCCCCCCCCCCCAAAAAAAGCGACTTACAAAAACAAAGATTAAGTCTTGAGTAAATAAAAACGCTTTTACCTAAAAGCAGACAATGAAGGCACCAGGTGTGCCCCCCCTGGGGAGAGCATTCCAGATTACAGGGCCTTGAAAGAGGTGTGTGTGTGTGTGCGCGCACACACACACAGACACACACAAAACACACACAGAGAGATGTGGTCTCTCACTAAAAATAATATTGAAAGCTATCAGCTATTATCTTCAAAATTCTATATGCTCACTTTGCCACTGCATCTTTGACATTCTTGTTCACAAGTCCCAGGTAATGGTCAATTTGAACCTGGCAAGTAAAGGCACAAGGATTAATTACCATTTCAATAACACAGGAAATCATCACGTATTAACACTTACTTTCTGCTCAACATCCCCCCCCCCTTAAAAAAAGTCATAACCAGAGACAGAGGCTTCCTGTCACCCTAACAAAAAAGGAACATTGATCCCTATTCCACTAGGCCTTGAGAGTAGATAAAATAAGATACCTTTATTGTCATTGTCCCCTTGCGGGAACAACGAAATTACTCGGTTGCTACATCCACTCAGATAAAGCATTCCGCATAATTCAAAATTACAAAATCTAATTAAAAACAGTAAATATAATACAAATAACAAATAAAATAAGATCATGTCTTCTGTATGTCTATCTATTTCATAACTGTGCAAGGCTTTTTATTTAGTATAGGATTAGTGATGTTTTAAAGATTTGCAAAATCTTCAGTGCCTTTATTGAATTTCCCAATTTTACCAAATCAGCCACAAATTAAGGCAAATTTAATACAATTTATGCCTGTTAAGCTTCCTTGTTGGCCAGGCATGTCCAAAGTCCATTCCAGGGGCCTAATCCGGCCCGCCGGACGATTTAATCTAGCCCCCGTGGCAGTATATGTCCTGGGGTAAAATCTCAACAACCTTGGGGTAAAATCTTAAAGCTCAACAACTTTGGTCGGCCCTTACGCATGTTCACTTCATCAAATCTGGCCCTCTTTGAAAAATGTTTGGGCACCCCTGTTGTAGGCCCACTGAGCAAAATATACCATATTTTCCCCCTATTTTTTCAAGTTTAAAATTGGGAGGTCATCTTATACACGGATAGTGCATATGGGGGATTTCTTTAATTGGTGTCCCAAAAAATAGGAGTCGTGTTATACACGGAAAAATACAGTAAATTTGAAGCCACTGTTGAATAGGGCTCAACAACTTTTGTGTCTGGATTTCCAATTTTTGAAATATGGCAACCCTACCGTTGAAGATGGTCTAGGAGGAATTTATCCATATATGGGGGCGGAGGGGACCCACTATATGTTTACTTCAAATGGTGCTCTTTTCTTCTCCTTTTACTAGCCTGTTCTCTGAAAGTCTTGCCCTCCCCCTTCAACCTAGCTCACTGCCTTGCAGCGTCTCTAAAGCAGGTCATTTGAAGTGGATTCAGCTCCAAAGTAGTTTCCCAACCAGGAAAGCCTGCCAAGTCAGCTTAAGAGGGACACCCTCCAGAGACTTACATAACCCCAGCTGAGCAATAGGAACAGCAGCAACTAAGTAGATCACCAGGAGAAGAGGTGGGATTGTGTTCTGCAGAGCTCTCTCAAATCTTTTTTGCACACAACTTAACTCTTAATCGTCCCAATTAACCGTCACATTTTTGGCGGAACTGTCAGAGAATATGCGCCGTACACTCACCTGGTGCTTTTCATAAATAATAGGAATACTGAAGAGCGAAATCAGAGCTGGAATTGGGGGGGGGAGGGAACACAACACAAGAAACATCTGTAAGTTTTATGCAAATGCAGGGATGCGGAAAAGATCAAGTAAGGTGTGTGAATGCAGGCTAAAACAAAAATACGAGGCTGCTGCAAATAGCCCTTGCAAGAGGCGGCAGTCTCTGCATTCTGTGAATATGGGATGCAGTGCCCCCAAACAATGACGGGGCATGTGATGCTGAGCTGGACAAGCAAAGCAAGGTCCAGAACTACATCATCCAGAAACCTATGCACTCGCCTGAGCTACTTATGATAGCTCAGTCGGTAGAGAACGAGACTCTTAATCTCAGGGCCATGCAAGATTCCTGCATTGCAGGGATTGGAATAGATGGTACTTTGTGGTTCCTTCTACGATTCTATGAAGTTGCCTTATACTAGGTCAGACCATAGCTCAGCCATCTGTGGTGTCTGGCCGCAGTTTTCCAAGGTTTCAGGCAAGGAATCTTGCACAGCTCTATTTGGAGACTGATGGATAGAATTTATATACTGCCCTATACCTGCAAGTCAATGCCGGGGATTGAACCTGTGACCTTCTGGATGCAAAGCGGATGCTCTGCCGCTGAGCTGCAGCCTTCCCCTTACTTTGCCCTGTAAGAATACTGATCCTGATTGCTGCTATTGGCATATCAAGCCAACGACTGTGCCCAAGTCAAAAGGAATGGAATCAGCCCTCCTCTGCAAACCCCACAGATTAAAACATGACGTTTCTACGGCTTTCCCCACAAAATCTCTGCAGCCTTTGCCGATTTGCTCTGATGCCTCGGCATCATGCTGTGCCGTGACACCAAAATCGCGACGACACACTGCTTTCTCAGAAACGCTTTGCATGTTATTTGGTGCAACGTAGTATAGAGGGCCGACTTACCCAGTATCAGCAACGTCAGACCATTGAACAAGGCACCAACGTAGGTGAACACCCACATCAACACGGCAAACTGGAAGAAAAGAGAGAAAGCTGAGTAGGAATGCAGAATGGGAATGCAGAGTGACATGGGAATGGCACTCGCAGCAGCAGCAGCAGCATCCCCCATGGCAATTTGGCATTTGTCCCGACTCTTTAGGTGGCCTTCACTAAAAGGACTTCGCTGAAGGCGGCATGGAAAGATCAGGCAGCGAAAAGGCAGCACTCCAGCCTCCGTATGTCAAAGATAATTATAGCCAAAAAGACTTGTAATGGGATCCCACAGACTTTAGCTTTGAGGTCCCTTGGCCATGCTGAGAATGACGAAAGGTCTCATAGGATTTCACGTCTGCTCCATCTCCCTGTGGTTCATGTGGCCATTTTGACCACAGAAGAGGTTCAAGTACAAGCAATGAGACAGGCCCTACGCCATTAGATTTAGGGCTAAATAAATAAATAATTTAAATGCCACTCATCTGACTGGGCTGCCACTCTGGGCGGCTTCCAGCAAATCATAAAACCAAAGCAAACCACAACACACTAGAAACTTCCCTATGCTACTTCCATGCACTTAAGGTCACTGTGAGCTGCTCTTACCACATGGGGAATGTTTCGTTAGCAAGACACCCTCCAAGCAGCAAGCAAGGTTGATAGATATTACGTAGGGCAGAGGCTTTTGACCTTTTTGGGTCCACAGCTTCCTTGACCAACTACATTCTTTCTGTGGCACCCTTGTGAGCCTCAGGAGCCCCGTTACGTCACCCCGTCCCTGCAGAGCCGGCAGCCCCTCACCCTTTTCCAAACACCCTGCCTTGTGAAGTGTTCACCCAGCAGTCTCTCCTCTCCCCTCATTGGGAGTCCTCTGGGCAGCTGCCGCCTCTACTCTCTGAGCTGCACCCCCCTTGCCCCAAAGAGATGTGCCTCCTCACACTGCCCCACCAGGGCCTGGGAAGCACCCCCTGGCCAGTGCCAGAGGCATCATTCACCTGGGGAGCTTGCAGCCTGTGCTGCTGCAACGAACAGCTGTGCAAGCCTTTGGGAGGCAGAGCTGTGAGAGGGGATCAGAGGAGGGAGGGAAGGAAAGAGGGACGGAGGCCAGTGTTGCCCACGGCACCCCTGACCATCATTCAAGGCACCCCAGGTTGCCACGGCAGATGGGTTGAAAACCACTGACGTAGGACAAAACCTTTGTTCTCTCACCACCACCCACTGCAGCCTCCTTCCTTGCCTTCCGCTTCCCAGACACTGTAAGATTCTGTTCCCAGAACACAGAAATCAGATGGTGGCAGCCATCAAGGCTGCCTTGGTTCTTTGTGGCCTAGGTTGTCTTCAGTTGTGGCAGCCAATCTGTGGCCCTCCAGTTGATTCTAGACTACATGACGTGCTATCCCTGGTTATTAGCCATGCTGGCTAGGGGCTGATGAGAGTTGGAGTACAGTAGCACTTGGAGAGTCTTAAGTCTAGAAGGGGGAAAGCAGCTTTGCAAAATCTTTAACTGCAGAGCTGTGGGTGTGCACAGCTCCCACTTGCTGTGTCAAAGCGCCAGTCCACCCAGCCCAGGAGCTCTCCATTATTTCGGGCAAGGAGCTGGGGAAGAGCCATGATCCATGGTAGACCATCTTGCTTTGCATGCAGACGCTCCCTAGCACCTGCAGGTGGGGCTGGGGGAGAGCCCTGCCTGAAACCCTGGAGAGCTGCTGCCAGTCAGTGCAGACAATGCTAAGCAAGATGGACGACTGGTCTGGCTTGGTATACAGCAGCTCGTTGAGTCTCTTTTGGGCCTGTTAACTTGACATCCTTTCCGCCCAGCTCACCAGGGACTGAACTTGAGAAGCAACATGGTCTGTGGTCTCTCTCCTCAAGGAGCTGGTGGCTCTTTAGGACTTGAGAGAGGAAACAAGGAGGGCCCTCCTCCTTCGGAGACAAAATGTTTACCTTTCCTAAGCAACTAGTTAATTGCAAACCCAAAACCCCAACCACATGAAACTGGAGAATCACCTTTACTATTCCAAATGTAACATGAGAAATAAGGGAACGAGACCAACATGTCCCGGGATGAGATAGAGCCCTACTAGTTCCCAGAGGGTTTAAGATCTACTTGCCAAGTAAGAAGGGCAGGGTGTGTGTGTGTGACCTGGAAGTGCTGAATCACTAATGTGTGTTGCCTGTGGGGTGGTGGGTGAGAGTTCCCAAGTCAGCTGATTCCCACTCCTAATCTGAGGGCAAAACGTTCAGTAGGGGAAGGGCTCTCGGAACAAAATGACTAACGGCACATTTGCACAATCATTTACTTAGAAGTATTTATGACTTGGGCTGGGTTTTCTTTTTTATTGGATAATGTTCGAAGTAGGTTACAAGCCTTTAAGATAGAACTATGAACTGAGCTAATTTTAAAAAAGAAGTTCAGCAATGCATTTAAAAAGTAGTTTAAAAAATGGCAACTTAGCAATAGTTTATCCAAAGACTCAAGGGCACTGTTTTCCCCTACACCGGACAAACTTGGCCCTCCAACTGTTTTGGGACTACAATTCCCACCATCCCTGACCACAGGTCCTGTTAGCTAGGGATGATGGGAGCTGTAGTCCCAAAACAGCTGGAGGGCCAAGTTTGGCCATCACTGCCTTACACCCTGTATATCTCTGAATTCTTGCATTCGAAGAAACCCCTGCTTGTGACCCTTGGTTAACCAAAGGTATCCTAAGTCTCCCAAAAAAAACGTGGATCTTCAGTTGTTGCTGGACTACAACTCCCAGCATCCCTGACCACTGGTCCTGCTAGCTGGGGATGATGGGAGTTGTGATCCAACAACAAACTTGGGGACCCAAGTTTGAGAAACACTGCCCAAGGAGAATATAATGAAGCGTTCGCTTGGCACCTGAAATGCTGGTACTGTCACTATTAAATGGATACTCCTGGGACTGGTGACAAAGCGCCAGCAACCCAAAGGCCCATCTCCAGTTAACAGCCCTCTTGCTCTTCCCCTGGCTGCAGCACCTGCAGCAGAGGCTCCTGCTGAACGCTTAAGCCGGCGGCAGCACACCTGTGGCCCTGTAGATGCTGCTGGGCTGCACCTCTCTTCATCTCTGACCACTGCATGCAAGCTGGGACTCCTGGGAGATGCTTATATGCAGATTTAAGATTATGCATTCTTGCCTTGGCACAGTACTTTTGACTTAAAAGCATGGTGTACACAGCACCCTGGGAAGCACTGACAAGAAAATGCAGCAGAAAATGCTTGGTGGCATTTATCAGGGCTGAGGGCCATGTTACGGACAACCTTGCAGAGGCCACGTCAGCAGCGGGGGGAAAGAAGGTGTGGCCAGATGCAAAAGTAGGGAATCCACAAAAAACTTCTTGGCATAGGAAGATGCATTCCAGCCACAGAAACACCAGAGGTTTTACATGTAGCCCTTTCCATTCTTCAAGGCCACATGCCAGGTAGACAAAAGCACTCAAGGAGTGTGTGGAGAAAAGCCACTGAAGCTAGAAGGGCTACAATCACTTGTTCACCGAAACACAGAGTCTGGAGTCCCCCACCCCCAGCATATATACCATAATCTGAGGCCTACAATTGTTGCAGAGTCTTTGACAAGGCCAGGTCATTCCGCACATCCATAACAAAGCATTTTCTGGTGCATAAGCCTGCCTTTTCCTCCAAAGGGTTAGAAACCTTGCCTGTTTAATCGATTATTTTATTTTTCTGTTGGAAGCTGCCCAGAGTGGCTGGGGAAACCCAGCCAGATGGGCGGGGTATAAATAATATTTATTATTATTATTATTATTATTATTATTATTATTATTATTACTATTCCCTGCAACGTGGCTGTTCATCACATTGCTTAAGAGTAATGTGAGTACTGTTTTCCCCTACACCTAGGGAGTAGTTGTTGTTGTTAAAAAATCAACCCCTATTTTAGAAACTGCATAGAAGCATTACTTATACAGCAACTATGGGCAAAGGGCTGTTTCTGCAGTACTCTGGCCTATCTCAGAACCGGCTGCAAGTCTTAGCAGATGTTAAGGCTCAGATAAGATACCTAAATCTCTTTCCAGGCAAGGTCCCTTTTATGTCTTCTTCTTCTTCTTTTTAAGGCTGTAAGCTTAAGAAGAATTCTTCTTAGATAGGACAGGGTGCATCTTACAGGAAAGTCAGTCCACCAGTCAGGCTCAGTTACATGAACTCATGACAACACAGCACTGCAGAATCATCCCTGCCCATATGCCTCTGCCATAGAGTTAGCCAAGAGCATGGGGGTCACTACAGGAAGCAGAGACACCCCCAACACACACACCTCTATCCTCCACCAATAAGAAAGAGTTTCCAGACACGTTCCAGCCAGGCAAGTGAGGCTGTGTAGCAAAGCCATGAGAAGTGTGACCTGGGAAGAATTCCAAGGACCAGACCGAACGTCATGGAGGGGCACATTTGGCCCTTGCACCTAAGGCTTTCAATCCTGCCATATTGGGCTAAATGGCATTAAACCAGCCTCTCTCAACCTTGAGTCCCTGGATGGTGTTGGACTACAACTCCCACCATCCCTAGCAACGAGGACCAGTGGCCCGGGATGATGGGAGTTGTAGTCCAACAACAGCTGGGGACCCAAGGTTGAGAAAGGCTGCGTTAAACCAATATGTGATGTGTTATATGCCTCCTTAAGTGACTCCTACTATATTTAGCAAGAAAAATAATCAACCCCCAACCCAACACTGAACAGCTGACCCCTTAACACAGTTTGAAGATACTAAAGATAGAATCGGGTCCTGTGGCAGAATAGGACTGGCTGGGCCATATGTTTTGGTGAATTTATACTGTGCTGCAATCGCTACAGCAGATCTTGATAAAATCACAGTATGACTGAAAACTCTGCAGCAAACCTCCTGCTCCTCAAAAGTCAGAGGTAGTTACTTTGCCATCACTGAAGTTCTTTTGATCTTCCATCATCATCTGGCAAATGGTATTGAGAAACTGTTGAATAGTCCCTCTAGCACATGTGACTGGCATCTCCTAGGCTGCCTGAGTTTCCTAAGGAATGGGGCAGTTTCCATTCCCTCTTTGGCATTTTAAATATGGCTGACCACAGGCCTTTCCCCAGAAGGGGGTGAGATGCCAAAGATACTGCAAACCACAGAGTAAAATCATCCAAAATCCAAAAGTCATTAATATAAAAAACCCCACACATTTTCTTCAGAGAAATATCTTCTTCCCTTTGTTGGGGGGGGGGGAGAGAACCACAATATGCTCCTCGGCGTGAAAAGATTCTAAATCAACTTTGGGTTGATGGCTTTCCAGATGTTGCTGGACTGCAAATCCCGTCAGCTCCAGTTAGCACAGCCAAGGGTCAATGATGATGGGAGATGTAGTCAAGCAACATCTGGAGCAGGCATCCCCAAACTGTTGGCCTACAACTCCCATGATCCCCAGCTAACAGGACCAGTGGTCAAGGGAGATGTGAATTGTAGACCAAAACATCTGGAGGGCCGAAGTTTGGGGGTGCCTGATCGGGAGGATACCAAGTTCCCTGACCTGGAATGCTGGAGCAGACTGATATCTGGTCTTACACAGCAGGATCCCTCTGGTGCTCTTAAGCCTCAAACAACTGCAGTGGGGAGAACAAAACTATGCTAAAGGTTTTATTTTGTTCGAACTCATCTTGAGTTCCACAGAACCATCCTTCAGGAATTTCCTTTTACGTTTAAGGAACGGGTTGCTTCAATCTTGCTTTATGCTGCTGACTGCTGGGAGAAACCATTCAGCAGAGCAAGAGAGGACACTGGCTTGTATCTTGCCAAGGCAACACCAGCAATTGAACCAAGTCAGGGAGTTGAAATTTCAACACCCCAAAGTCGCCAGTGAGCAAATCCTGTAAGTCAGTAAAGCAAATCAGATAGGCTTCAGTCAATCAACAGTGTCAGGTAGTAACTCAGATTTTCTGATAAGGAGACAGTTGATCTTCCTCCAGGGCTGTTGAAGACTCCCTTGGAGTGGCTATACCACCACTGGAAAACTTTGCTCAGATCACCAGCCTCTCAACTGGAATTATCCAGTAGCAAGAAGTTGTAAAGTGGCATTTAAATGTACTCTAAGGTGGCATTTTTGCAGATGGAAAATAAAGTAGCATGGTTAAATATTAAAGGTGTCAAGTCCACAGCCCTTATGGCATCAGCTAACTCTAGCCTAGATCTAAAACCAAACATGGTTTTAGATGGGCAAAGAAAATATCCAAGCTATCGTCTATTTCAGAAGCACTTCCTACGTGCCCCACTTCATATAAACCTACGTGGTTATGCAAGTCTTTTGAAGCATGAAAGATCGGCAGAATGCTAAATCAATGAGCTGGAAAGGAACTGCAGAATATTCCCTTGTTCAGGGCAAGAATGAAGACTTTACTGACAGTTGAAAGTAATTTTTCATAGCAGAGGGTTTCTTCTTCCTCTTTTGCCAGTTGGATCAAAGACTTTTATTCTATTGGAAGTATTCTGCTTTGTAAATGTTTATAAACTGCTATACTGTACTGTACAACTGTCTGCACAGAATCCATGGGTGGGGGCCATCTGAAGTACAACACACATTCACAATGTTTTTGGTGGCCATTTTTAACGACCCCCATACATTTTTTAAAAGCCAATGCTTCAAATTGCTGAAATCCTTTTCCAGCTGTAAATTTTCTTTAATGAAAGCATTGCAACGCCATAATGCTATTATGCCAGTTTCGGTATTATGGTGCAATTGGAGTTCAAACACCATAACACTATAAAGTGGGAATAATTAAACCACAAACATTATAGCATTGTGGTGCTGAATTTCTTCTTTTTTATTAGCTGGGGAAGTGTTTTTTAGCAATAGTGAAAGGATTCAAAGTCAAAATCATGGTCATGAAATGGCACCCACCACAAATTTTATGAATGTGTGCTGAACTGTGACAGGTCCAAACTCATGACCAAAATTCACCCTTTTAAAAAAGTAGAAGAGCAGCTCTAAAGCAGCCTTCCTCAACTGGGAGGGAGCACTGATAATGATGGGACTTGGAATTCAATACATCTGGACAACACCAAGTTGGGGAAGGCTGCATGAAGACACCTAAGTGTGCACTATTCATTCATTCAGTTCTTGGAGGGGGGGAAATCAATTTTCTATGCCTGAGAATAGACGGAAGACATATATCAAAAATACTAATGATGCTGTTGTGTGGGTGCCCCCCACGCAAACTGTGATCAAACCATGGCAGTTCCACCTTAAATAACTAGAATGGAAGCATCCCAAGTCTCCTGCTTCTGGCGCAATAGAGTAGACGAACCTTGCTTCTAAAGCAACAAATTTCAAATATGCCTGCCTAATTTACGAATGGGCATAAATCCTGGGAAAGACTTGCAAGGGAACTGAAATCCAAATAGGCCCACATACCCCCGGTGGTTGTTAGAACCTCTAACGTGTGGGTGGGGGACTTGTTGCCCTCCATATGTTGCTAGACTACAATTCCCATCACCCTCCAGCTGATGGGAGCTGGAGTCCCAACAACATCCAAAGCAAGGGCACAGTTCCCCATCCCTGCCCGCCTCACATGCTTTATTCCATTTGGCAAACACACCATGTGGTCCTTCAGGTCTACCTGGACGAGATTCCCTCCCTTTCTGCAAGTATATACTCCGGAAAAGTTGAAAATAATGGAAGTATCTTACCTTTAGAGAATCCACCAAGTCATCCACTAGGAAGAGGCGTCTGAGCTCCTTAACTGTGTTGTTGAAGTGGCCAAGCACCATATGGCTGTATTTTTGCACAAGCTCCTCAGACACAGCGACATCTTTATCCAAGTAAGCCCTAAAAGAGGGAAAACGCCATTCATAACATTTGACTTGGCAGCCCGAGATTCTTCGAGCTCTCCAAGCTCTCAGCCAGAGCACAATGGAGGAACAACAGGGAAGGTCATGGTGCTCAAGAATTGTGCAGATGGACAAAGACCCAAGCGTGAGGCACTCTATAATTTATTCACAGCAGTGAAGCTTAAAACCCCAGGTCTTTCCAAGAACCGGCACAATTAGTTCATTAAACTGCACTTAAATGGTAGAAGCAAATGTCTGGCCACTTAAAGCAGGTCAACGAAAGGTAAAAAGAAAAAAGAAAGACTGTGCCTTTTTTGCACATGGAAAGGCAGGCTTGGCAACTAAAATCAAATGTATTTTGATAACTGGAGATGATGGCCATCAACACTCCCACAGCTTCACTGCATTGAGGCAGACCCACTTCCCAGAATATTGCAACCCTCAAAGTTCTACTTTCATCCCACTAACCTCTTGCCAATCAGCCCAACATATTTTAAATATTTTAAAAGGGAAAATAAACACTTCAGCCCAGCCCAGCCCTACAAAATTTCCTCTGGGGGTTAGGAGAACCCCCAGGAGAGAACGCAGCAGGAGTTGGGGGGGGACTGTTGCATTTAGCAAGCTAAAATGTCCACCCTGATGGAACCACCACTTTAGCACAATGTCAAATTCCTCCCATTTTATCCTATTTGAAGGAATTTGGCATCCTTGAAGTTTTCAAGATGCTCCTTAGACAGGCACGTAGCACCTGCCGATTCTGCTCACGCGATGCTTTTCTTTTTGTGAAAGGTACCTGATTTTAAAGCTACCACAGGTTTCACGACTGCCCAATTCAAAAGTGGTGGCATTGCTTCTGAGATGGTTCAATGTTCGCAATGTAGGCTCCAATGCTTCTCAAACGGCCAAAGATTATGAAATTATTGATATACCGTACCAATGCAATATAGTGTAAATGAAACTGCGTTTGCAATTGTTTAAGATAAAACCTATTTAAGATAAAACCTATTTGGGAAAGAAACTACTTTTGCCATTTTTATGGATGTTTAGTGTTAGTTTACACATAGTTGCCTTGGTGGTATTATCTTGTGTCCATTGCAGTAGTCATTGTATCATCAACCTGTTTGTTGTTTCAATTGCTATTTAAGGTTGCCAGTGAGGCCCTACAGATACGTGGTGATACAAATGAACTAGTGGTGGTAATGGCAAAACAAAGTCTTGCTTGGAGGGGGGGAGTGTACAACCTCACATCCTCTCCCCTAACAACTGATTGTAGGTAGGGTGAAGCACTCACCTAAATGGGTGGCCTTCCTCAGACTTCTGGATTGCCTGGATAACTCCCTTGTATATCCTAAAACTGATGGTCACTGACAGGAGGACCAAGGCAATGTAAGCGACCACACTCACAATACTGAACACCGTTAATGACAGCAGCAGGAACAAGCCGGATCCAAACACCGCGCCCGTCTTCTTAACGTCTCGCCAGTAAAGGAGGTCAACAACTAGAGAGATTTAGGAGAAAGGAGATGAGAAGACATTGTCAAAGCAACATAGCCCCAACTTTTTCTTTTTTTACACACACGCAATGTATATATGAATGAACTTCTAACACACATGCATAGATAAAAACACACTCATGCATCAAACGTTGGAGATGTTCCCATGAAGATTTAGTACGTGGTGTGCAGTGTCGAACACCACGATGGCTCAGAAAAGTTAATAGATCCTGTTTAAGTGGAAGTCAGAATAACAGTACAGGGCTTGCTTTTCCTCATATGCTGCTGCGATAACAAACAAGCCAAAGAAGCACTTTAACCCTGATGGTGTTGGTGCTGCCCCCATCAGGCCTGGAGTATAATTTCTCTCTCACCTGCTCCTTCAGGAAGAGAGCACTTGGCCCCAGGTGAGCAGAAGGAGAACGCACTCGCCATCACAGCAATATAAGTTGTCTCTTGTTATGGGTTTGGTGAAGGCAGCAAGCACAGTGCAGTGATGCCCATTTGGGCTTGAGGTTCCCAGGAATCGGAATAAGCAGGCTGGCACTAGCAGTGTATAGATGGGGTTTTCGAAACTGCTTTTTCTCAAGAACAAGGCTGCTTTCCATTCCTACCAGCACAACAGGTTTCCATCATCAAGGCCAAAATACAATGGATGCAATTTCCAACAGGTCTTATCTTACAGGGGCAGACAGAAATATATTAGCGACAACACCCTCAGAGAAAATATGCTGTAAGGAAGAGAGTGCTCTGTTTGCACATGGGAAAAGCCAGGTCTAAACCCACTCACCAAGTCATGAAGCCCACCATGAGTTATGGCAAACAGAACCTTGGACAGGGGAAACTGCAGTTCAAATCTCACATTCAATCATGTCTGTCACTCACTCTGTGAGGTCACAGCTGGGCTAATGGGCCAATACACAGTTTCTAGGCTCTTCTTGGGAAGAGATACGGAACACAATGGTAACCAATAAATCTGCAAACCATATTTGGCATATTGAATACAACATTCCTACCACTTTATTCTCTTCCACTGCAACAGCACACAGCAGAGTTCAGCAGTATGGAATGTTACATTGGATATTAAATTTAGGAATCATGTAGCCCAGGGACAGGCCCTTGGGCACATTTGTATTTCTGAACCAAAAGCACCACTCCCCCTGGCCACCCCCGAAACAGAGAAACAGAAGTCATGCATAGGCTCATTCCACTTTTCCAAACAATATTGAGTAAAAGTCGGGCCCAGTAGAATTAAATTGAGCCTTGCAAAGTGCATAGAGCTGAAAGAGGAAGTGGGAAAGAGTGTCACTGCTGGCTCTCTGTGTGTCACAGCAGTATCATCAATTATGCTTCTGTTTTGCTTTTCTTGACAACATGTAAAAGTATCAGTGATATCCCAACTACATTAGACTACAGTTAAAGGAAAGCCTCAAATATTGGAATCATTTTATTATTTAAATTAGGCAGTGTTTAAAAGGAACAGGTCCAATTTTCTCCAGAGGATTTTGTCGCGCTGAATATTTTGTTTCTGTTTATTAAAAATGTTTCTGTGCCGCCACGTCTAGAACTCCTCCCCAATGCTACTAATGACTGAAAACAATTGTGTAACCGAAGCCAAACCAATGAACTCAACATAGGATTTTTTTAAAAAATAAATAAATAAAAATAAACCACAACAGCAAACACACCATAGGACCAGTTTGCATGCAAACCAAAATCCTTTTCAAAGACACGTTTGCCTTGACAGGTGACCCAGTCGTAGATGACTTTTTATTTTTGCAAAGTGAGGAATGCATACATTCATAACTGTATAGAAGCCATATAAACAGGAGCCTCAAGAACCAGAACAGCCTTAGAGGGCTGATTCCAAACACACCTGGTCGACAAATTAACTCGGGAAAATACGGAGGGAGCCAATGGCTGTGTTTGGACACAACACTAAACCGAGTTCTACATGACAAGAGCTACAGCCTGTGGTTGCCCTTAAATAAGCCAGCTTCAGAAACCATAGTTTGAAGTTAGCTTGTTTGAAACTGACCATAATTAGTGACGAACCACAATCCCAGGTTCTAATGCAACGAACAGAGATTAAAGGAAACTGAAAGTAGTCCGTGCCAAAGTCATCCTCTGGGGCGTGCGGGAGATAGGGAGGGGAAGAGCGAGAAACCTGAGACTGGCTGCAGTTTACTTCTGTAACATGAAACCATGGTTTAGTAATATGTCTGAAAGCAGTCACTGAGTGCCTTGAACCAGTATGTGTATATATATGTGGTTTGTTTTTTCTGCCATTATCTCCTATAGCTTAAGTCACAAATCCCAAAATACAAGCCTTCTGTGTGTGTGATGTGCATAAACATTTAAATTTGGGTTTTTTGTTTTTAGTTTTTTAATTTTACTCAAGACCAACAATTACATTACAGTCGTTTTCTAAGTCACAACTGGTACAGTTCTTGAATAATATGTACTGTACACGATAAACTGCCATTTGCTTCCCTTTAAAATGAAAGCCAAACGTATCCACTGGCAGAGACACACAGAAGGGTATTCTGAACAGCCACCTACCCTGAGGCAAATGCAGTTCCAATGTGAAGGATCTACAATTTCTGCCCTTCAAAGAACAAAACCAAACCCAGGCCTATTCCAAAGCAAATGTCTGACTACATTTGGAAAGCACAAGGACTGTCACTTGGCGAATCTAAAAATAGCAACGCTAGCACAGTGCCTGCATACACAGCTCATCCAGTTACAATCCTTCCTTTGCTTTTAATGCAACTGTCTGGATAACTCAGAGCTCTGCAGTCTTCCTATTAAAACCTTTTTTTAAAAAAAAAAAGCACTGCACAACTCTGGAATGCCAACTGCAGCTGCTGCACAAAATAAGGATTCTGTGTCTATCGTGAACATTCTCCCCTCCGCTAGAGCATTAAATAAAATGCACACCGAACCACACTGCCTCTTGAGTGCAAACCAAACAATAAATGCAAGGGCCCTCGACACCACAACACATACTCACCACTTCTGGCATCCATCTTGCCAGGGCTGCCTGCATGTACTCAGATTTTGCACAGCTGACTAGCAAACCTTTCCACTTCCTGCTAGGGCACTCAAAGGTCACCTGATATACGCAACTGCCTGCAGCCCTCGCTGATACACAGTTAGGAACACCCCAGACTACCACACAGTATTTTAAGCCCTCGTCCAATGGCCGTTTCCCCTGTAATTCCTTGGAATGCAGAACATATGTTTGCAGGCAATATGCTACGTTCTACATTTAGATTTTAGACAGAGGCAGCTACGGTAGTCAAACGGCATTCCTTTAAAAACGGGGCCGGGGGGGGGGCACACCACATAAAAGGTATATATATATATTTGAGGAGGAGAAAGAGGTTGTAACATCGTCCATATGCTCTTCTTGTTTAGTTCTCTGAATGGTATTTAAGAGAAGCAAATATTTTGCTACAGGGTTGCAATTGCAGCGTTGCTTTTGGACGAGTTCCACATATGACAAGAGGGCATCAGGATGGGACCTGGGAACCCACTTGGGAAGGAGCAGGCGTTTTGCAGCTTTTAAACAAGCATTTTTTTTGGGGGGGGGTAACTCTTAAGACAGTAAAATGGGGTGTTCTTTTTCTTCATATATAGGCAAATTTCTATGAAAGGTGTGCTAACCAACCAACATTTTTCTCCTTTCCTTCTTTGGAAAATGAGAACCTGGAGAATGCTACAGGTCACTAATTCATTTCTAATAACTGAAGATAATGATGTTTTAAGAACAGGCTAATAACCTTTTTGTTATTTTGTTGTACACTGCTTTGGATCCATTTGTTGGGAAAGCATGTATAAATGTTTAAATGAAGTAAACAAAAACAAATAAACTTAAGGAATTATTTTTGGCCATGCAGCAAATTGCCAGAATTTCAGGGTGAAGAACATGACGAGCAATCTATCCAACGAGAAGGAATATATCCACCAAGCAATATATCCTTCCAAGTGCCACCACAGACTTCATTACCAAGCTGTGGCTCACCTCAAGGGGCCTGGCAAAGAGGCAGGGCTATACTAGGGACTTCAAATGAAAATAGCATTGGGATGGCGGCGTTGTCAGGACAATAGTAAGGGAGAGGCAGAGTTCAACTAAGGGCTCCTTGATGCAGCTATTTACATTTTCCTCTCCCTCTCTCTCTCTCTCTCTCTCTCTCTCTCTCTCTCTCTCTCTATATATATATATATATATATATAAATCCACACTAGTGGCATTCGTTCAATTAATGCCATGCCTAATTTGGCCCTACAGCTTTTTTGCATGCAGCCTCTTGCAATTCACATTCTCCTCTTTGGCCAGGGAGTGGAGCTCTGCATGCACATAGCACGGGCGCATCTCCTGGCAGAAAAGAAGAGGAAGCTGCTCTCTTCGCACAACCCTTTGGATCTTGTCCGACAGGTGTCCCCCGCCTATCACCCAAGCCTAAAACATTAGCCAAACAAAACACAGCTGGGGAATCAGGCACAGAGCCAGCTTCTCTTAAAAATATACTTTGGCTTGGGAATGTGGGCCAGAGAGAGGGGTGCTTGTGCAACACCTGTTTGGAGCCAAAGTTATCTCTGGGGTGTCACCAGTATGGCCCAGAGTATCCACGCAACACAGAAATGTCCCTCTTCCTCGCAAGCCCTTCATGCAGGAGCTTCAGTTTCAAGAGGCTATTTACCAAAGGTTCACATGCACCAGATTAAGTGCAGCTCTTTTTAGGAAACTTGGGGGGGGGTTGAAGTGAAGGGGGGAGGATGATGGAAAGAGAAAGAGGGAAGAGGAGGACTACTACAGACATCAAAGAAGCGGGTGTCAATTATATCATGTTAGGGCAGTGGTTTCCAAACTCTCTCCCCCCCCCCCCGGCGGACCACCTATCAAACTTTCTGCCTGTTGCAGCAATTGCAATGCGCTGTGCTAATTGCTGTAGGGGTTCCCAATGCATTTGTGTTGCTTCTTTAATTTTGTACACATTCTGCGTTTTATTTTGCTGCAGTAAATGCAAAACATACAATAAAAAGGGGCAATAAAATACAATTTAAAAATAATATGAATATTTAACGCAACGGATGCACCTTCTCTCTCATCTTCAGCCACAAATCTACAGGCACGATGTGGGCCACCTGAATGAAGCTGGGCACCACTGGTGGTCCACAGACCACAGTTTGGAGACCCCCGAGTTGGGACAATAGAACTATTATTTGTTATTTATCAAACAACTACTTGTTTCAGGTGTTAATCCAGGCCTTAATCTCAGGGCCATGGGTTCGAGCCACACGTTGGGTAAAAGTGCTTTTCCTTTTTTAAAAGAATTGTTTAGGGGGGTACTCTAGTTTTCCTACTCATATTGAAATACTGCCTCTCAATGAGGTCAAACTTAGACTCTCAAAATGTTTAGGGGTATGCATACCCCTACGTCCCCCCCAGGAAAAAAAAGCACTGGGTAAAAGATTCCTGCATTGTAGGTGGGTGGAGTAGATGGTCTTTGTGGTCCCTTCCAACTCTACAATTCTACAATTTTATGTTGGTACTGTAGATCCCACCCCATATACCAGCTCTGAATTATGCAGCCAAGTAATTAAAAGGAGAGTCTTAATACTCATGATTTAAAAAAAAAACTTTGAAAAGGGGGTCCTTCTCCATTAGGGGGTGGGGAAAGATGGGGACCATAGCTGCCAAGTTATCCCTTTTTTAAAGGGATTTTCCCTTATGCTGAATAGGCTTCCTCGCGAGAAAAGGGAGAAAACGTGGCAGCTATGATGGGGACATTCTAAGCTGCTGATTTGAGACTTGTACACCATTAATTCCCAACAAGGCTTTATTGTGAGGAAGTGTGTGAGGAAGCATTGCAACCTGTGTGTGTCTGTACTGTACTGGCAGGGGCCTACACCAGGGGTCAGCAAACTTTTTCAGCAGGGGGCCGGTCCACTGTCCTTCAGACCTTGTGGGGGCCGGACTATATTTTTTTTTAAAAAAAAATGAATGAATTCCTATGCCCCACAAATAACCCAGAGATGCATTTTAAATAAAAGGACACATTCTACTCATGTAAAAACACCAGGCAGGCCCCACAAATAACCCAGAGGTGCATTTTAAATAAAAGGACACATTCTGCTCATGTAAAAACACGCTGATTCCCAGACTGTCCGTGGGCTGGATTTGGAAGGTGATTGGGCCGCATGCGGCCCCCGGGCCTTAGTTTGGTGACCCCCTGGCCTACACTAATCCATTTACAGGCCTTCCTTCCTCCTTTCTCTAGTGTAGCTGAGGAAGCTACCCTTGTGTTTTGGACTACAAGTCCCATCAGCTGTGCTGGCTGGGGTTGATGGGAGTTGTGATCCAAAAAAAAAAAAACCCTGGAAAGCACCAGGTGGCCAAAAGCTGGTCTAAGGCCTCATTTGGTCTCCAAACAAAATGGCGGCCATGGCAATGGAAGTTAAAAGGGGGGGGGGAATTGTCAAGTGCTGAAAGGGGTAAGGAGGTTGGCTTTAAGCTCTCTACAGATGGCAGCTTGCATGATTTCAGCACAAAACCAGAAATGGAGGAGGAAGCATCACAGAGAAACAGGGAAATGGCAGCCCCTTAACTGAGCTACGCCACCCTGCTGAACTTACTAAGCCTGTTTCTGCCGTTTAGACTGGTGAGGATCAGCACAATCCCCATAAAGTTTGTGTGTGTCATTTGCACTGGATCTGAGCATGGGAAATCACCCCTCTGGATAAGTCTTTGCTTCCTTATTCTTAAACGGAAAACAAAAGCTTCCTACCTCATTAGAACGATGCAACTTTAATCCGCCACTCAATGTAACCCTTACTTGCCAAGATTGGGACTGTATACGTCACCAAAGGGGAAGTAACGGCGTGTATATATACAATTTGTAGGTCACTGCAAGCTTGGCACATGTGTGGGAGAGAGTGCCACAGCCAAGCAGAGCAAGGAACAGTGGGCTGTAGGGACCAATAGTTTGACTCTGCATAAAACAGCTTAATATGCATCCATCCACACTTGGCGACTCCAAACACTTCAAGAGGTGGAAGAGAGAGCATGAGTGAAGCAAATTCTGAAAGCAACGTACATACATAAGCTTTTGAAACACATAACTGTGGACCTTGGACTCTGTA
Source organism: Zootoca vivipara (assembly GCF_965207765.1). NCBI lineage: Eukaryota > Metazoa > Chordata > Lepidosauria > Squamata > Lacertidae > Zootoca > Zootoca vivipara. The sequence continues at coordinate 108,592,524 of NC_142586.1, forward strand.
TCAAGACTGGCTGGGTTGCCCCATCATCGCACACCCAATCTCTTTAAGTAAAGTATTGTTTTGGATAGCTGGATTAAAAGCTGGGGGTGGGGGGAGAGGGGGGGGAGAGAGAGAGAGCAAGCCTGTTTTGTTCTACTAGCACAACTCAAAGCTTAAATGTGTGGCACAGACTTAAAATTCTTACAGTTTCACAACACAGAGATTACAAAGAACAGTGGCTGCAGGGGCGAAGGTCAACCGTTGTAACTATAGGTACTCATTTTATCCCAGCGTGCTTCAGATTGGCAATGCCGGTTTTGCAATTAAAAGGCAGGCAAACAGTTTTGTAAGTCATGGAACCCACTCACCCCCCAGATATCAAACTAACTAAAAATAGCGTCACAAAGCGAGGAACGAGAGGGGCTGTGAAAACAAGGGTGACTTGAAACTGTATTGCTGGACTTTACCTCTGCTTTGTAAAAGGACGGCACTGTATCCAGAGGTGAAAGCCCATTACTTTAGCAAATCACATTACATTAACCACTAGCAGCATTTGTTGGGTTGGTTTTTGTTTTTATTAGAAAAGCTCCTCTCTCTCTCTCTGAGCCAGTACATCAGCTAAATGGAAGCTGGCCCTGACATTTGTACAACCAGGACATACCAAAGGCAAGCTGTCCTGTGCCGTCAGATGGCAGGACTTAATCCACTAAAACATTCAGAGCGTCAGGCAAATGACCCATCCCCCGCCCCATGCCCCCCCCATATTTAGATATTCCTCATCGCTGATCTTCTGAAGGACTCACCACCCTCTTGCCATTAGCCCTCATGCCCATTCCTAGGAAAATTGCTCCTCTAGAAAAACCGCACACTATAAGCCTCTTTTTGTACAGAGGGCAACCCACAGCATCTTTAAAAGCTTAAAAAGAATTGACAGTAAAACTGCAAATACCCTTATCCTTCCAATTGCTCGGCTGGCTGTCCATCTCTCTTCACAATGGATCTGCCCCTCCAGCTGGGATTATCAATTATGCATACCAATGGAAAGGCTGCAGTTGGAGAAATAAAGCACCCGAGAGATGACACATCAGGGTTCCTCCAGCAGAGGTCTGCAGTCTCTTGCCTGCTGCACGGCTGCTGCAGGACTTAAGTCACCTGACTGTCTTCTGGGTGTGGAGCAGACTGACGCAGTGCAATCTGTAACTAGGCTACTGATACTCCCCGCGCTAATTCCTCGGTTCAATCTGCTTACCGTGGCAACCGTTTGCTTGCTGCCGGTACCAAAAACAGATGGGGAGGGCAGGGGGGAAGAGACTGATGCTGCAATACAGAACGAACGAACACACACACACCACAGAGCTTTTTAATACTGTGTATATCCAAATAACTCGTGGGTTGCTAGATCGTTAGGGAGCATCGTGGGGTTAAAAAAATCGCACCAGGGCAAAGAGGTCTTACAGGCAGCAAGGAAGGACCCAAGGTGAAAATAATACATGGTCTAAATGAAAATTTAAGCCCGGTAAATGCATGCGGGCAAATAATGCATTCATGTACCGCATTTCAAGTATTCAAAACCATAGTTACCACCTCCCTGTAAGGTAGGCCCCGCAGCGATTAGCCTAAGCCAAGCGTGGTGAGCCTCTGACCCTGCAGATGTTGCTGAACTACAGCTTCCCCTCAGCCTCAGCAAGCATGGTTGAAGGCTAGAGATGATGGGAGTTGCAATTCAGACACATCTGGAGGGACAAGGGTTCCCTACACCTGGTTGAAGCCCATCAAGTGAGTTCTGGACAGAGGTGAAATATGCACTGGGGCTTTCAGCCTTTGCAGGTATTTTACAAGTGCTTGATTGCTGATTGGCGTATGGCAGGGATCAATTTCCAGGTTCTATTGTTTTTTAGTACTTTAGACTATGTCGATGCTAAAATTGCAGGGAGCCGAATTTTTGGCTGCTGTGTACCTAAGCCAGCCACCTTAAAATGGTTTTGTTTTTTGTTTTTTTAAGGTAGAACTTGCATTTGGTCAGCAGGCTTGTGTGTGCTGCTGCTCCTTCTTAAAGAACAGACCACGATTTGGCTTGCCACCACTTCACGCAGTTTGGAAGGATTTGCAAAGCACGCCAGCCAATCCTCAATCTGCCTTTGCGACAAGTATTTCCGATGACAATACACAGGGCTTTTTGTTTGCTTTGTTTTAAAACCCAGCCCCCCCCAGCATGGGCGTACCCAGCGCGGGGCATGAGGGGGCAGCTGCCCTCCCCTAGAAGCAGAGCCGGCGCACGAGAGCGGCGCTGCTGGCAGGGCTGGTGGGCAGAGGCGGAGCACAGGATCCTCTGAATGCAGGATCCCACTACCGCCGATCCTGCTGCTGAACTGCATTCAGAGGAGGGGAAAAGAAAAAAAGGAGAGTGCTTCTGGGCATGCGGGGCACCTTAAAAGACCACCACATTAGTGCCACTTGGCGGAGCGGGTGCTAAGAAGCTTGCCCTCTTGTGCACTGTTCCCTGGGAGCAAGTCCCATTGAACTCAGCAGCTCCTGCTGCTGCCGCCGGCGGCCCCCTCGCCCGGCAGCCATCGCGCTCTGGCTCCTCCCCCGCCCCACCGTGCGCGCTTCCTCCCTTCCCTCCTGTGCCTTGGCCCCGCCCCTTGCCCCTGCCCCTTGCCCCCCCTAGTTTTGATCCTGGGTACACCCCTGCCCACCAGCATTTATCTGAACTGACACCATGAATTTCCTGGTTCAACATCTAGAGTTGGGGTAGGTACACCGAAAGCTATGACAGCAAAGCCACGCTGGCGCTGGCAGCAGTGCATGGCACTGCAGCAGCAGTGTGGGCAGGTTCCCAAGTGCAGTGCAGCGATTTAGAACTGGGGGGCAAGCGTCTAGTGCTCGTGGCTGCTGCAGAGAAAAGCCTGGAAGGTGTGACTAATGGCAAGGCTCAGCACTTACTTGTGGCCAAGAAAAAGCAGAGGTTTTGTACAGGTTACAGAACTGGGCAGATTCACATTTTATTCAGCTAGAGAAAAGGGAAAGAGCTAACCAGAATATTGAAGCTGCATGCCATAACTAGTGAGGTCCAGCACCCACCACCATATATCAGGGATTGACTACTGTACATTTTCAACCCTATCCTCAAACTAGAATTTACAAGGGTTGTAGATGCCACACGCAGCACAAAAATAGAAATGTGCATAACACTTATGCAGAACCATGCAATGTTCAGCAGTAATTTCTGTTACGCTGCCTCAATTTGGTTGGGGGTGGGTTTGGTCCCCCCCCCCCATTTTTTGCAATATTCGTGGCTTACCAAGTTTCCAGAATTCTTCATAGAATCATAGAACTGCAGAGTTGGAAGGGCCACAAGAGTCATCTAGCCCAACCCTTTGGAAGGCAGTATAATCTTTCACCCAAGGGTGGGGGGCTTGAGCAAGGAAGAGGAGAAGACAAGCAATGAACCAAGGCAGCAGTAAGGAGAGGTTGAACTATATGGCCCTCTGGGTCCCGTCCAACTCTATGATTCTATGAATGCAGAGGTGAAAAAGCATGTGCATACAAACGATCCCTACACTGGTGTAAAAGCCTTGTCCCCAGAGGCATCTTTGGTGGGTTCTACTTGCCAACACGTGAAAGCCTAGGGTCCAGGTTAACTGCAGAACTCAACAAAGTTTGAAAAACTCTACCTTTATGTTACAGGTAGGTAGGCAGGCAGTCAAAACTAAATAAAAAAAATTCCTTCCAGTAGCACCTTAGAGACCAACTAAGTTTGTCATTGGTATGAGCTTTCATGTGCATGCACACTTCTTCAGAACCTTTATGATTACCTTTATGATTAATTTTCTAACCATCCACTCAGTTCTTTGGACGCTTGTGAAATTAAGAATGGAAAGGATAGAACCTATGGTTCTTTGGGATGTGGCTCTTCCCGGATGTGGCTCTACTACCATGTACTTATACTACAGCCTATTGGGGGATTGGGTAATTAAAAGCAGCTGCTAAACGTCTTTGTGGGTTATTCTTTCCCTGATGGGGTTTCTTAGCTGTTAAAAATTGCCTCTGGACCAGGGCCAGCCCAAGACATTTTGGCACCTGAGGCGAACCACAAAATGGCATCCCCCAAAGGAAGAAGAAGGGAGCGAAGATCTACATCAGCAACAGGAGCTGTTGATCCTGCTGCCTGGGGCAGTCATCTCACCCTGCCTCATGGGTGGGTCGGCGCTGGTCAGGACCAAGTGGTTGTAGAGCTATCCAAGACAGAATGAACACCGCTTATCTAAGATACAGCTGCCACCATCGAATGACATGTGCAAAAGTGTCAAAGATGTCTTAAAATGGGGATAGCCAATGTGGTGCACTCCTGATGTTGCTGGACAACGACTTCCATCATGCTTGACCATTAGCCATCTGGAAGGCATCACACTGGCTTCCCCTGCCTTAAAATATATCATGTTATTTGCTAATTGTCCAAATACCACCATGGGAATTTACTAAGATTCTTAACTCTAGTATTTAAAATAAAATTTAAAAATGCTCCAGAAGAGGACTTGGGAGCCAACAAACCGCATATAAATTCTGTGATAAATGAGTAAAATAAAAAGCCATTAGGGAAAGACTACAGAAGTAACAGCACTTCATAACTGTCAAACTTTTGCAAGTGAAAAATACAATTGCGGAGGCTACTTTTTCACTTTGCAAACACTAGGTGGCTGCAGTGCTCTGCTTTCGGCCTTGGCAATATTCTCAAGATACAAAGCTGCATTAAGACAGGTCTTGTGGATAACATTTGTCTTTTCAAATAAATCCAAGCTCTTGGCAGGAGCAAACCATTAACAGTGCAGAATCAGCAAAGCCACTTTTTTATGAACGACATTACAAAAGCGAGGCAGGCTTGTAAATCGGTACTTTTTTGGGGTGATTAAGAATTACCTATTGCTTACCAAGCAGAGAAGCTCCACCAAAGTTGATGCATTTTTTAAATCTTAGGCGAGAAGACCAGCCACGACCATGAGTACTGTATTTCAGATTTCCGGAGAAAGGTATCAAAAAGCAGTAGCCCTCTTTTACACACAAGCTTCAATTAGGGTGCAGCATAATAAAAAGTATTTCCAAATCAAGCAGACAAAACTCATAATCGGGCAGTGTAACTCAGGAGTAAGCAACCTAAGGCCCGGGGCCCGGATCTGGCCCTATCGCCTTCTCAATCCGGCCCGCGGATGGTCCGGGAATCAGCATGTTTTTACATGAGTAGAATGTGTCCTTTTATTTAAAATGTATCTATGGGTTATTTGTGGGGCATAAGAATTTGTGTGTGTCCCCCCCCCCCAATATAGTCTGGCCCACCACATGGTCTGAGGGAAGGTGGACTGGCCCACAGCTGAAAAGGGTTGCTGACCCCTACAGGAGATGCTTGTACATTAACCCTTGTAGTAGAAATGCCTGTTAAAAAAATACAGCCTCAGTACATGGAAAATCCATAATTCAGCTCCCTTGCTAAAGATGAGCTGCTAGATGGGAACTTGGAAATCTATGTGGGATACTTTTTAGTTCCATGGGTGAAAGGCAGGGTATAAAAATCCAAACAAATAAAATAGCAAAGTGCTTTCACTGGCCTTTAAAAAAGGAACAAGGAAGGTCAACATGCAGATTTCTGATGCAAGAAAACTGTACAATTTGGGGACCACCAACAATAAGTCCCTACTTGCCACACTCGCTAAGCAATTGCTTAGTTACAGGAAAAGCTAGACAAGACAGAAACTCAATATATTGAACTCCAAGCTCCACCAGATGAAAATGCAATGAACGAGCAACGTTTATTGCAGCAAATTGTTACAGAAGTAGGACAGAGATCCCTCTTCCTTGTTGAGAAGTCCAGGATCATTAGGGAAGGGAGCAAAAGAACAGCAGCAGTGACCAGCAGAAGATGATGTGGGCAGAATATCCTCCTGCAGAGTATGCATTTGAGGAAGCATGGACATTCGACAGATGAATTGCAGTGGAAGAATGATTACAAGTTGACTCAGACATCACCAGCATTTCAGTAGGGCTGGGAAGGGAGTTGGAGAGAACAATGTCATGCTCCTTCAAATCCTCCTATGCCTATTTCAGAATCTCAAAGCTGGAGAACGGAGTTTTCTCGTTTCCAAACCCTCCCCAGACACTCTAGGTAAAAGGTAAAGTGACCCCTGACCATTAGGTCCAGTCGTGACCGACTCTGGGGTTGTGGCGATCATCTCACATTATTGGCCGAGGGAACTGGCGTACAGCTTCCAGTTCATGTGGCCAGCATGACAAAGCCACTTCTGGAGAACCAGAGCAGTGCACGGAAACGCCGTTACCTATTTATCTACTTACACTTTGACGTGCTTTCGAACTGCTAGGTTGGCAGGAGCTGGGACCGGGCAACAGGAGCTCACCCCGTCATGGGGATTCGAACCGCTGACCTGATCGGCAAGCCCTAGGCTCAGTGGTTTAACCCAGGATCACTCTAGGACAGGCTTCCCCAAACTAAGGCCCGGGGGCCAGATGCGGCCCACGATGCTCTTTTATGCAGCCCCCAGCACCCCCCGCTGTTAACGGGGTGGCGCGGCGCGGCTACCCACTTCTGTGTCGCTGGAGCGTCAGAAATAGCTTGTGTGCATGCGCAAGCATCATTTCCAGAGCACTTCCGGGCTGGAGGAGGCCCATGCGCATGCGCACAAGCTATTTCCAGTGTTCTGGCGACCCGGAAGTGCGCCGGAAATCACGTGTGTGCATGCGTATGGGCCGCACTCCGGCCCGCAGCACAATCGGCACTGGTGTCACTGGCCCTCGGTGACGTACGTTTGGGGACCCCTGCTCTAGGATCACCCTACAATTACTAAGTCTTCTGGACTGAGGCTAAAGCTCAACACAAGAAATGAAATTTGGGGCTCTTAAGACTTGAAACTAGGTTCCCTAAAATGTATCACACCTTCTATCTACCTGAACCTGAAGATCCTCTTTTGAGGCCCCTTGCCATCATGTGAAGCGATGCTGGTGATTACAATAGAGAAGGCCTTTTTGGTTGTGGCACCTCAGTTCCCAGAGAACCATGCCTGGCACTTCCTTTATGGTCTTTCCCCCCATCAAGTCAAGACTTTTTTTTATCCAACCAGGGTCTTTTAAATCCTAGAAAAGGGGTTGGCTAATCAGAGTCCCTGCAGATATTGCTGTGCTCCAGCACCCATCGCATTGGCAAGGTGGGTTTGCAATTCAGAGTTTACGGCTGTTGCAGCCCAGTTTGCAAAGTAATGCATTGGTTTGGAGAAAAAAGTTTTTTTAATGGTTGCATGTTTTCTGTAGTTCCACATTCTGTAGAATTCCATTTAGTAATTAATAATAATAATAATAATAATAATAATAATTTATTTATACCCCGCCCATCTGGCTGCGTTTCCCCAGCCACTCTGGGCAGCTTCCAACTGAATATTAAAAACAATACAGGATCAAACATTAAAAACTTCCAGGTATATAGAATATACCTGTCACAGAAACACGCACTATTACAGATTTTTCAAGTTCTTGCTGTCTCTGTAGTTGTGGATATAATTGAAAATAAGCAAACAGCATCTACAAAATCCTCCATTGTTTTAGAGACAGAATATTTATATCCAGTATAGTTTGCTGCCTTTCTCCTTGCATTCTCCAGCCATGTTCCCTATTCATCATTTACCTATAACTGTTCTCTAGCTCCGAGTGCAATCCTCTCCAGCTAGCTTCATACCTCAATACCTTCAAAAACACAGTTTTATAAAATTCACATGTCCATATCCACTTAAAAATAAGACAAATTGATGAAGTTCCAGCAACGTAAATTTGGGTTGTATTCAAAGAAGTCAAACTCACGAGTAAACCCACTGAAATCAACTGGGGTTATTAACTCACATCCATTGGTGTCAATGGGTCTGAGTATGACATTGTGTTGGATGCAGCCCATAATTCACGGCTGGGGGTTTCATGGGGCAAACACATGAGCCTCCTTTAGAACAGCAGCCTTCCTAATGCATATATTAATGCTTTTCTTCCTGGAACCTACTTGAGACACTCCTTCAAATATTAATTAAGTAGGGCCTAAATTATACATTGGGACTGAAAGGGAATGTGCTTGGCTAACATTTTTGGTGTGAGGATGAAAAACACAGCTGACTGCTGTTTTCAACCAGAAATCGTTCTGAAGACAAGCACCCTCCCTTTCCCCCCCCCAAAAAAGGTCAGAAAGCCACTTATGCACTGTGGAAAGCATAAATACTACAGCTGGATAATCAGTCGGATTATTAATTAACCTAGATATTCAGTACCACAAGACAGACTGATGGCCCACAAATGTAGTCAAGCTCTGGGGGGAAGAGCAAAGATTAGATAAACATTGTTTTTTTTACTTCAAAAGACAAAGCAATCACTAAATATCAGCTCCGATAAATGAAACATCTCAGTTCACATCAGCTGTGCTTCTGAATGCTGATTGCTGGCTGATAAAAGAGGGGTCATCACTATATTTGTGGAGTTAGTGCAGGGTCCCCAAACTAAGGCCTGGGGGCCGGATGCGGCCCAATCACCTTCTAAATCCGGCCCGCGGATGTTTCGGGAATCAGCATGTTTTTACATGAGTAGAATGTGTTCTTTATTTAAAATGCATCTCTTGTTATTTGTGGGACCTGCCTGGTGTTTTTACATGAGTAGAATGTGTCCTTTCATTTAAAATGCATCTCTGGGTTATTTGTGGGGCATAGGAATTCATTCATATATATTTTTCAAAATATAGTCCGGCCCCCCACAAGGTCTGAGGGACAGTGGACTGCTGAAAAAGTCTGCTGACCCCTGAGTTAGTGCAACCTTAGGTCAAGATTTTTTTATCCCAAAGGACTTGAGGTGGTACATATGCAGTATTATTATATTGTTTATTAGATTTTTATACCGCCCTTCAGCTGAAGATTCCAGGGCTGTTCACAACAGAAAAATTCAATTCACATAACAGAACAAAAAGAAACCAATAACCCATTTCCACAAACACATTTTAAAAGCTGTAGAATGTATTACAGGAATACCTCTGGTTGTGAACTTAATTCGTTCCGGAGGTCCGTTTATAACCTGAAACCGTTCTTAACCAGAGATACCACTTTAGCTAATGGGGCCTGCCGTGGACGCCACCACGCGATTCCTGTTCTCATCCTGAGGTAAAAGTTCTTAACCCGAGGTACTACTTCTGCGTTAGCGGAGTCTGTAACCCGAAGTGTTAGTAACCCGAGGTGTTTGTAACCCGAGGTACCACTGTGTTCTTTATTAAATTTGTGTATTATCATTTATTAAATTTGATACTAAATATGGTACTCTTTCATCCTCAACAGTCACCCTTGTTAGGCAGGCAGGCCGTTTGTAAAATGGACCCCTCCCCATAATTCACCTGATGGGTTTCACAGCTGAATGGGCGATTTGAACCCAGGTCTCTTATGGCCTTACTGCTTTGAACCCCAACCATTCCTTGGTAGCCTCAGTGAAGAGGGTTGCTGTACTTCTAACCTTGAGTGAGTGACAGGTGCCTATTGAGAGACTTAATACACTGGAATGTTTAAGGAACACTGATGAGCTGTGGGGAGAGTGCTATAGTGCTGTTCTCTGAACCTCTGGTTAGTTTTAACTGTGTGTTGTTGTTGTTTTAATGTGTTGACTAGTGCATGACATGTTGTTGGCTTAGCAATCATGATTTGTTTAGGCGAAACAAAACCACAATCCTGGGCTTGGACATCACACTTAAGCTAGCAGTCTGCTTTGTTTAGCTGCTGATGGAAGGAAGAAGCAAATGAGGAACGCTCAAGCCATGCGCACATTATGGCTTAATAAACTATACTTTATGGCTAAGCATTATTTATCAACTGAGAAACATTTAGAAATCAACAATGGGAAAATATCCGAAGTGTATGTAAAATATAAAACTGTCGTCAAAGATGCACAGATAAAACCATACTGTGCTAGAGATAAGTATACCTAACTAAATCATGCGTCTGAGCATGTTTGCTGAAATAAAAACGGTTTCAGCTTGCATCTAAGACAGTAGAGCAAAAGCTGCCTGTCCAATGTTAATAAGGCAGGGAGATTCAATCTCTGGTTAAGGGTTCTCCCATGGAAGGGCTGGTAAACACCTCGTGTCTGAGAGTCCCTGGGAAGTGACAATGCCTAGTCATGACTAATAAGCAACTACGCTAGATGAATAACCTCATACCTATGGGACCCTCATACCTATGGGACCGCCTCTCCTGGTATGCCCCGCGGAGGACCTTAAGGTCCATAAATAACAACACTTTGGAAGTCCCAAGCCCCAAGGTGGTTAGACTGGCCTCAACCAGGGCCAGGGCCTTTTCAGCTCTGGCCCCGGCCTGGTGGAACGCCCTACCACAGAAGATCAGGGCCCTGCTGGATTTGACATCTTTCCGCAGGGCTTGCAAGACGGAGCTGTTCCGTCTGGCCTTTGGGCTGGACTCAGTCTAACCCCCCTCTCATTTTTTTTTAATGGAACCCCCTTATATGGAATTTGTATATAAATTTTCCCTCGGCTATTTTTGCTGGCCCATGTAGGACCAGCATGGATAGTTGGCCCCAGTGAATATTTGACGTTTTCTCCCTTATGGCTTTGACCTATAGGCTACCACTAAAACGAAGCTGCATTTTAAACTGCATTTTAAACTGTATCCTAACTTATATTTTAATCAACTGTGGGGTTTATTTGTTTATATTCAGTGTTAGCTGCCCTGAGCCCGGTCTTGGCCAGGGAGGGCGGGGTATAAATAAAAATTATTATTATTATTATTATTATTATTATTATTATTATTATTATTTATCATTATTATTAACTGAGCTAACACTAAAGGGCTGGTTTGGATGCAACCCTAAACTACAATTTAACATTATAAATTCACAAGGCAGTAATTAACAACAGCTTGCTGTTCTGTGTGAACCTGGATAAACTCTGCCTTATTTTAACCATAGTTAGTGGAAACAAGCCGACTTCGATCCATATGTTGGGAAGAAGCAGGGTTGCTTTCATTAACTGTAGCAGAGTTTACATTACAATAATCTTTCAGCACAGTTTATAATAAACTGCAGTTATTACAAAAGGAGATGGAAGTGTCTATTTTTTCTTGCAGCCATAACAGAAAGCGGTGTAGGAGGTTGTTAATTCTCTGAACACTGTGAATTTTGCAAAGCAATTACAGACCGTACAGTACACATTATTACTTTTGTAACTAGTTTATTAAACTGTAGCCTGTCTTATTCAACAGAGCAGCATTCTTCAGGGCAATAGGGAAAATGCTCCTGTATGTTTTGTGTTTCCAGAGCCCAGTTCACTGCAAGTGGATTGGGCCTTCTGCCCTCTTGCAAAAGAGGACACAGAAGTGTATAAAATATGCATATAGTACTTTGTATGATTGGGTTTGGGTTTTTTTTGGAAGGTTCCCAAAATAAAACAGTGCAAGAAATAAAATGTCTCACAGGGATAATGGCAGCAGGAGCTTTTCCCATAATTATATTGCCATACAAGAAAAGGCTTAACCTGTGGAATTTCTGCCGGCATAACAGTTGTTAAACACAAGGGCTCTGCTGCTCTCCACTGCTACTCCTAAACCATGCGAAGAACTCAAAACATTTCATGAGTTGTAAACTAGTTATGCTACTGTAGCTCTTTGATCAACCCACCACAGGCTGGCGATACTGCATTCATAGAATCATGGAGTTGGAAGAGACTACAAGGGCCATCCAGTCCAACCCCCTGCCAAGCAGGAAACACCATCAAAGCATTCTTGAAATATGCCTGTCAAGCCTCTGCTTAAAGACCTCCAAAGAAGGAGACTCCACCACACTCCTTGGTAGCAAATTCCACTGCAGAACAGCTCTTACTGTCAGGAAGTTCTTCCTAATGTTTAGGTGGAATCTTCTTTCTTGAAGTTTGAATCCATTGTTCCGTGTCCGCTTCTCTGGAGCAGCAGAAAACAATCTTTCTCCCTCCTCCATATGACATCCTTTCATATATTTGAACATGGCTATCATATCACCCCTTAACCTTCTCTTCTCCAGGCTAAACATACCCAGCTCCCTAAGCCGTTCCTCATAAGGCATAGTTTCCAGGCCTTTGACCATTTTGGTTGCCCTCTTCTGGACACGTTCCAGCTTGTCAGTATCCTTCTTGAACTGTGGTGCCCAGAACTGGACACAGTACTCCAGGTGAGGGCTGACCAGAGCAGAATACAGTGGTACCTATTACTTCCCTAGATCTAGATGCTATACTCCTATTGATGCAGCCCAGAATTGCATTGGCTTTTTTAGCTGCTGCATCACACTGCTGACTCATGTCAAGTCAGCATTCAGGTGTGGCATTTCAAATGCAGTGGAGGAGGGGCCAAAAAAGATTTAAGATTTACTATCTATACCTGGCAGTAAGGACAACAATGTTATCAGCTGAAGCCAACAGTCACCCTTTCCCCCCAGCAAAAAAAGGGTTGTCTTTGATATATTTCCTTTCTAGCGTTTATATCAGCAGCAGCAACCCACCCACTGGAATCCCCTTATTTCCCACCCCCTCAGGCAGGAAATCAATCCCCCTCACATTGCTGTTAGAATAATCCTAGAACCCGCCACCAAATTTCACTTTAAAAAATCCCAACACCTCCAAGAACCTGGAGAGCAATATAATATACTGGACTGCACTATGGGGTTAATATTTCCCAGTGCCTCAGCAGCAATAGTCCAGGAACGCTGGCCTACTTTGCAGCACTGATGGAACCTGTGTTTTCTCAATCAGAATACCCACCCACCCCCTCCAGTTATGCATTTACATCAGTGGTTCCCAATCAGGAGTCTGGGGACTCCTGGGGGTCTGCTTGCCCCCCCCAAAAAAACAACAACAACTTTTTGCCATTTTTACATGGTATTATCACAGAAAGACATGCCTCGCATCGCCTGAAACTGCTTTTGCTGTAAACACGAGTATTTTACCTGCATTTAGTTTAATGCTGTTGCAGCTAAGGATGAATGCTTGCCTGTGAGTAAAATGGGGTAACAAAGGAGGAGATTGGCCTAATAGCTAATATTTTTTGCTTTCAATTGAACTGCATAAGATGGGATTTGAACTTTGTTCAGACCCATGCTTTTAAAACACAAGCGGTAAGCCGAACTTTTTGTCTGCTACTTCACAAATGTGGTTCTATAGGTGGATAAAATATAGTTAATTATTTTCCATCACCTATCTAATAAAACCCTTCACATATGCTATAGTACAGTCATAGGTACACTAAAATATTGGGTTTCTCAACATTTTCTCTGGGTGACTATCACTTCTTTCCCAGGAAAGGGGCGAAAAACAGATTCAAAACGAACCAAACTGTACCTTCTCCATTGTCATAGAAAAACTAAAGCGAAACATGCACCAAAGAATACTCAAATAGCTTCCAAATAAACCTGGAAGCCCCTTTTCAGTTGTCTGAAGATGATACTTCCTGGCTCATTTTGAGGGTCTTCTATTGAAGTTGTATGCCTCTAAAGTTCTCTGTAGCCATTGTCAATCACACCTCTGACTTCATGCATTGGTTAGAAGCAATGAAAGGTGGTAGCAGGTTCATGTTTCACAAAGCAATTATTAAACAGTACCTGCACATTTTGCTTTGTAACTTTAATTCTACAGCAACTAGAGACATTTAAAAAAGGAAAAGGAAGAAAACTCAGCATCTGACCTCTGCTGGTTTGTAGTTCAGTACAGATGTACTGTATTCCATGTCTACATTTGAGGGCAATGTCTGATAAAAGAGAGCTTACGAAATGTACATCCAATACCTGGTATGGCAGGGATGGTTTTAAATTCACCTCTTCTCATCAGAATTGCTTGGCCAGTATGACAGTCAGATAAGAACAGAGGAAACTGCATTATATCATGTCAGCCTGTTTGTCCATCTGGCTCAGTACTCTGACAGCAGCTCTGCAAGATTTCAGGCAGAGAAGTCTCTCCCACCATCTGCTACCAAATCCATTTTTGAACTGTAGATGCCAGGAGTGGAACCTGCGTCTTCCCACCTGCAAACCATGTGTTCCACCACTGACTTTTGACCCCACACTCCATTATTTATTCCCACCCTACATTTCCTTAAAACTTAATTAGGGGGTCTCTTAACTGCTAGCGCAGCCTTCACCAACCTGGGGGTCTTCCAGATGTTTTGAACTACAAGGCCATGTGAGTGGATGGCAAAGGTAGTGGAAGGTCATGTTAGCAGATGCAATCCAGAAGAACCTTCACTTACAACTCCACTGAAGTTTCAATTTACTCAGCTCTTGAGTTTCAATTTACTTCTTCATTGTTACTTTAGCTTACCTATCTTCCGCTGGGACCATGCGCATTGATTACAAAGTCGTTTCTGGGTCAGATTTTCCATGCCTTTTATAACAACAGGCAGTTCTTTTCCATGCCTATACCACCATTTCAAAGCGAAAAGTGGGTTGTTGTTTTCCATACATTTTCAGCAGCAACGTAACTGCTGTTAAATGCTTGCCACAACCTTCAACTTCAGTCAAAAAGAGCTAAGGAAAACAAAGCCTTCCTTTTCAACTGCACTTTAACTGCCTTCTGTTGTGTTTGTTGTTGGCAGCATCCGCACAATACCTGTCTGTTTTTAAAACACGTTATACATAATAAACAACTGACAGAGTTCAAGTGGAGAGCAAGAGAAGTGTTTTCTATTTTTAAAAGCTAGTTGCGCAGCAGGCAGATTAAGGAGCAGAAACCATAGCTGTGGAACACACTTTTAAAACCAGTTTAGAAGTGGCTAGATAAATGTATATTAAAACTAAAAATGTCAGAGCAGTGGGGTCTCTTTGTATTATTAATATTTCAAGCTTTTTGATGATTCACTTCTCCATCAGCATCAGCAAAATGGAGAGTTATCGCCTTCCAAATACAACTGTTTATAATTTCTGTAACTTACTGCAGTCTGACTGATCGGATTAGTTAATTTTAAGGTATCATTCAATTCATTTACTATGCATAACACATTCATATTATTCTATGCTTGCCTTTGGCTGATGCTATTAAATACAAAAATTGTGCCCTAGTTAAAATATTTATGGGATATCGAATGTTAGGTAAAGGTAAAGTTCCTCTGGACGGTTAAGTCTAGTCAAAGGTGACTGTGGGATGCAGTGCTCATCTCGCTTCAGGCTGAGGGAGCCAGTGTTTGTCCACAGACAGCTTTCCGGGTCATGTGGCCAGCATGACTAAACAGCTTCTGGCGCAACAGGACACCGTGACAGAAGCCAGAGCACACGGAAACGCCATTTACCTTCCCGCCGGAGCGGTACCTATTTATCTACTTGCACTGGTGTGCTTTCGAACTGCTAGGTTGGCAGAAGCTGGGACAGAGCAACGGGAGCTCACTCCGTAGCAGGGATTCGAACCACCAACCAAGAGGCTCAGTGGTTTAGACCACAGCGCCACTCGCAACCCTATGTCAAATGTTACACTTACTTGAAGTAGGTTTATTGCTTTCAATAGCTCTACTTAAGGCATTATTAACATTTTATATCAACCAATATCTATAAAATCAGAACTGCTGTACTGGGAAGGACTGCTGCAAATTTCAGATTTCTAACACAGCAGGTGTTTCCTAAGCGATGCAAAAACCTTCAGAAAGGAAATTCTGAAAAGGTATGTCTAATTCAGGACCCAGCTCTTCAAGTGTAGCACAAGAAAGGCATAAAACAGTGGTATGAGGCAGACACCTTTGCACAGAATTAAGCCTTTGCTTTTAAACCATAAGCACAGAAATGAAACATTGAAGGGACATCACAATAGGCGACTCAGAGGTATCCCACATCAAGGCGAAAGAATGGCTCTGTTCTGTGCCAGAAGCAGTTTTTCCGCTGAGTCAGAGGCTTATGCATAATTCACAGGAATCTTTCAACAAGGGGCACAGTGTCCTGAAGTGGAAAGTCACACACAACTGGAATGTGGCAAACAATTCTGTGCAACAACAATAAGAGGTAGGAGACCCAACAGGACTGGCAGGGGGAAAGATTCTGCCCAGACACGGTTCCATGACTGCCCCCGCAAAGCAACAATTTCTGTTGTTAAGCAGGTCCTGCTGAACAACAACACCTGAAAGTTTCCTTATCACCTCAACACAGATTCTTGAGATTTTCTGGTGGCTGTTCTTTTTGTCCCCAAGTTTCCTTAGCATAACTCCTGATGCTTCCTGAACTCAGAATCAAAAAGGGGGATACGGGTATGCTGTAGAATAAGTGGACACTGGAGTATGAGAAGCACCAAGAATAAGCTCTCCCCCCTCTTCCTCTTAGTTCAGCAGAGCTTCATCAAGAGATGTTCTGGGTGGACTGTGAACTTCCTTCCCTAAGACTCAGCCATACCTGTTTCACTCTGACCGTGGCAGGAAAGATTGTTACTAACTTACATGGTACCGTCAATTTATTTGGTACTTACAAAGCTAAAAACAGAAGGCAGATTTCTTCTCCAAAGGGCCTGCGAAAGCTGCGTCGAAGGCAGCAAGATTCTAAAAAGGAGGGATGGATGAGCAAGAGTAACAGGGAAGTCTAGTGCTTTGTGCAAAAGCTGTTTCAGTTGGGTAATGACCCAGGAAAAGGCATCATAGAAAAGGTGGTTTAAGGAAAGGTTTAAAGCCATCCAGATGTTGGAACCTGTGGCCTTCACTACGCAATTGGGCTCCAGTGCCCATTAACCCCAGCCAACAATGGCCTGAGACTATGGGACTTGGAGTGCAACACCTGGAAGGCCACATGCTCTCTATCCCTGGTTTAAAGCAGGGGTGGAAAACCTCAGGCCTGGGGGTCAAATGCAGCCCTCCAGGCCTCTCTACGTGGCCCTCAGAAACCTCCAAACTTCTATATTCGGGCCCTGGCCCTAAGTCCTACCCCAAGTGTTTCTGCCTGGCTGGAATATGCCCTTGAACTCTAACAATACTTCTTGCTTGTCTGGATGGAGACCAGAGGAAAGGGGAGTGTAGAAACCATTATCCTGTACAAAGATGGCATTTGAATTTGCTTCTCTCCACCCACCCCCTTCCCCGCTTTTGCCTCTGGTGCTGCCCACCAGTGGCCCATGTCCCTCAAAAGTTTCCCCCAGAGAAGAGATTGAGCTCCCTCTATGTGAAAGAGATTCTCCACCCCCTGGGTTTGAAGGAAGGGAGAGAGCCATACAGAGGATAGACGAGGGAGCTCTGGGCCTAATAGGTAGCAATAAGAAGGGTGTTTTTAGAGAGCAGGAGATCTTCAGGCTGTTCCAAGGGGTAAAATTGAAGGAGGGTGTGTGCTGTTGCCGAAGCAGGAGAAGCAACTGAGGAAGGGCGCTTCATACGGTGTGGGCAACAAGAGAGGTGAATGATTCTGGTGGCAGCGTTCTGGATGAGGTGCAGACAATAGTCAGATCAAAGTTCCACACACTTTCATCTGACTACTGTACATCCAAGGAACCCCAATTGGGATTGCTTCTATTTCCCCCTTTTTGTGATGGCTCTGTACTCAAACCTGTTGTTGGTATTGTTGATACTATTATTTCTTCGAATTAGTTCATTTGTAATTGGAAATCAATAAAACACAATTTTTTATTTTTTTAAAAAAAAGTCTGCATGTTTATCCGAACCCTGGGTAAACTATGATAATTCTATACAGGTGACTTTTCCCCATGGTACCAAGTAGGTTGTGCTGACTAGCCCAACCTCAGACGCACCGCCATGATCCATCAACCCTTCAGTGTGCAAGTGTCCAAACACTTGGGCAAAGAGCTCAAGCAGCATTGAAGCCAACAGTCCTTTCTCATTGTTTCCCACTCAGCAACTTTTATAGAGAAGGTAGACCAGGAACCACTTCTGGATTCAGATGGTCTCTATGTCTAGCTGTTGCATCCAATAAGTAGAATTCATTGGAGAAGTGTAGCTAACTGGCAAATGAAGACTTATCCTCCAAGAATTTGTCAACCCCACTTTGAAAGCCATCAATCACCACACCTTATGGAAGCAAATTCTTTAAGCTAATTATCTGCATTCTAATAGACAGGGAGAAGAAGAAAAATCTCTGTTCACCCTCAGCACACCTCCATCATACTTTTTCAGTCATCTTTTCTCTAAGCTTAAAAGGAAATTCTTCATACAGTGCTCCAGTTTTGATCGTTTAGGTTGCCTTTTTCTTCTTTTCCAGTTCTGAGATACCCGTTTCGAAACAGGGTAACTGTGCAGAGTATTTCAAATACAGCCACAACATAGGTTTATAATATAAACCTCCACTTCTCCCAAAAAATAAATTACAAAATTGTCCTGTAGCACCTTAGAGACCAACAAAGTTTGTTCTGGGTATAAGCTTTTGTGTGCATACACACTTCTTCAGATACACTGATACACCAGACCCTTATATATAGTGGGAGGGTGGCGTGGGCTTTTTCTCAGAAAGGTAGTAGGAGATGGATGATTGACTCAATGGGTATGGTAAAGCTGTGACTGTTAACGACTGCAATTAGTCAAACAGGAAAAAGCAAGGGATAGTATGCAGGTGACCAAAAATAGCCACTGCACAATTTTTCCATTTTTTAAAAAAATTATTTCGACTGCGTCAGACCAACACAGCTACCTACCTGAATCTTCTCCTAAAAACTTTATATAAAACTTTCCCCTAAAAATTCCTACCTTTTTGTCATCATTGCACACCAATAATCCCAGGAAGTGAATTGGCTAAAGAGGCTCAACTCTCTAGACTGTGTCTAGAGTTGCCCAAACTTGGGTCTTCAGCTGTTTTGGGACTACAATTCCTATCATCCCTAGCTAGCAGGACAAGTTAGAGACCCAAGTTTGGGAATCCCTGGTCTAGAGTATCCAGATTAGAAGTGCCATCAGCAAGCATCACCCAAAGGCATCTTCTGGCTTAAACAAATTCTACACAGAAGACCCAACAGAGGCAACAGTTCTGAAGCAAGCAGCAACACCTCCTTCTATGTGCAGCATAAAATTTCAACCTCAAGCAGTTATGTTGGGAAGAAGGGCTGGGCAGCAGGCAGAGAGGAAGGAAATTTAGACGGCCGCTTTCTGAGCCGACGCCACCACAAAGATGTACAGCCAGATCGTGAGACACACATTTTCAAGAGGGACACAAGCCATGGCATGCTGAAGAAACACATTGATTAGTGAAATGCAAAGGAAGTGAAAGCAGGTTACCTGTAGGCTTACTCAGCTTTGATGAAAACATAGGGGCGGATTTCTCCTTTTCCTTGACAGAAGCAACTCCACTCTCAGCTCCCTTTCCTACACTGTCTAACTTTTTCTCTGCCGGCGAAGAAGTAATATCAGCTGGGGCCAAGATCTCTTTAGTTGTTTCATGCACTTCTCTGTCCAGTTTCACGGAGGGTTTTCCCAAGGCACGACCTCTCTCTTCATTTTTGACTTGCACATTCTTTAAAGAAAGGTCGTGGGCCACCTCTTGGCAAGGAGACTGCCTTGCCTCCGATTCAAATGCATCACGAGGCTCTCTGCGTTCAGTCTCCTTCGACACATCTTTTTCCGTAGCTCCCACCACCGACTTAGCAGCTTGATAAGGAGCTGTGGGGAAATCATCCGTCTCTGGAGAGGATTCTGCGGACAACACAATTTTGCCTCCCACTTTGAGCTCCTTGGGAACAGGAAAATAACCTGCGCCAGAACGTAGGTCTTCCATGTCTAGTTCCTTCCATGTCTTCTCCTCCTTTGCCAGATCTGCAGCCGCTACTTCTGGAGCCCAGACAGTGGGTGCATTTTGGGAGGGTTCAGTCTGAGGCTGGAAGGATTCTAAGTAAGGCTTGCTAAAGGAAGGTGGCAACTCCTTCTGCTTCTCCTCCCAACCTTCCTTGGATACAATCTGAGCAGCAGATGCGGTGGTTTTCTCTTTCTGAGCAAGAACGGGTTCTTGACAACTACCAAATAAGTCACTTTTCCCAGGTGCTTTCTCGTGAAGCTTGGCATATTCAGGTACAGGTTGGGAAACACATTCTGAAATCATCTCCTTGGATTTCTCTGCAACGGCCGGTAAAGCGGATTCATTGGAAACCTTAGTTTCTTTAACTAAGTCACATGCAATGGATATATAAGAATTCTCCAAGTCTTCCGCAGTTGTACCATTCTTATGGTCGGGTTCCTTATCGGCAACATCAACCTTGGTTTCTTGTGCTTGACTTGCGGGTACATTCATTGCCTCCTGATACGAGGGAGGCTCCTCAGACTTCTGCATTACATTATCATAGTCGTTCTCGTAATCACCAGAAAAAGCTTCTGAAGAGGAGGTTTCAGTTTGCACGGCAGGAGCAACTACCCCAACAGCGCTTGCATTCAATGGTGCTTCCATGACAATATCTGGCAAGACAGGGGAAGGAGCTGTTTCAGACCCTCCTTCGAAGGAGGGGCAGAGCTGCACGGCCACATTCAAGGGCTCTTGCGATGACTCGGACACCTGAACCAAATCGATCTTCGTTTCGTAAGCAAGTTTGGGGCTAATTGCATCATGAAGTTCATTCTCATATGCTTCTTGCACTAAATCAGGAGTAAGACCTTCGGGCATATTGGCCAGAGCATCAGTAGACGCCAGCAGATTCTCGGCTTTATCAGATTCAGCATTCTTGCCCTGGCCACTTGCCAACTCAATGTGGGCAACACTTGGTTCCGTGCCAAAATGGGCCTTCATCTCTGCTATCTTTTTCTCATCTGTTTTATTTTCAGAAGCCTGCTCCTCCACCAGAGACTTGGCTGTGCTGCCCTCAACTGTCACAGCTGATTCAAACTTGGCACAAGTAATGTAATCTTCTGAAAATTCTGTTGAGGCTTCTGGAGTGCTGG
This sequence comes from Zootoca vivipara, assembly GCF_965207765.1. Taxonomy (NCBI): domain Eukaryota; kingdom Metazoa; phylum Chordata; class Lepidosauria; order Squamata; family Lacertidae; genus Zootoca; species Zootoca vivipara. Next base: position 108,613,367 of record NC_142586.1, read on the forward strand.
GGAAAGAAATATCTTCATTGCTGCTTTCATGCTTCTTCTCGCTCTCTTTTTCAAAGTCTTTTTCTACCGGCAGAGTCTGAGCCTCCTCCATGTCATGTTTACCTATACCATCCATCTGACTCCTAGCCATTTCTTTCAAACTGCTGCTTTCATTGCTAGCCCATGATGGTTCAAAAGGCTTGAAATCCACATAGTCGTCCCTTACAGAAAGGTCTACGAAAGCCATATTTTCGTCAGGATCATGCTTTCGGTCTTCAAGAAATGCATCGTTATCGTGCTTCACAAACAGCTCGACAGGGGATTCTGGAGAGGAGTCCTGCTGGTGTGCAGATAGTTTTTCTATATTAAACACTTCATTGGTGCCTACTGGTTCCTTCGTCTGAGATGAAAAGAATAGCCCTGTCCCCGTGTCAGAGGGCACTGCTTCTGAAGGTTTCCCTTCTGAACCACCAGCATCGCCACCAACATCTGCAAGGAATGGGTTTCGTGCATTTTGGGTAGCAGCGGTAAATGCCTGGCTTTCAACCTGACCGTAACTGCCCTTTGTAGATAGCCCGCCTGTTACTGTGTCGGGGGCTGTGTAGTCTTTAAAAGGATTGGCTGAGAGAGGAGAGAGAGAGGGAAGAGAAGCGGTAGCGTCAAGCGGGGCTGCAGCGAAATCTTCTCGCCATGCACGACCCAGCTGCTCCTGCAAGTCCATACCTTTGTCTGTGGCCGTGGACAGAAAGGAAAGTTAGCGAAGAGTGCAAGTGGTCTGAAAGTTAAGGCAAGTTTTAATGACAAGATCCCCTCCCCAAAAAAACACAGTAGCTAGCTCTTAACACTTACACCTAGAAAGGTTAGTAGGGAAAGCATGCAATATTAAAGCTAAGAGAGGGTAAATGTAAATGAAGCAGCAAGTATTGTGCAATCCAATACGGTTAGGGAAGAGCTTATGCAAAGTACAGTACACAAGTTTTACGCAACAGGCCTGGGAAATAGGTCTCATTCTCCTACCCCCTCTCTCTCTCTTTTGGAAAAAAGCAAGTGAATAATAACAACCCTGTGAAGAAATAATATTGATGTTCTCTTAACCATAGCCAAGAGAGTAGGAGAAGGCGATAAATAATGCATTTCCTCTCCCTCCCAAGTCTTCAACTAGGGTTTCCATATTTTGAAGAGCCAAAAAAGAGGACGCTATGACTGCCGTTAAAAGCAAATAAATGCAATTTGTCTCAAATCTTACCCCTGAAAAAGAGGGTGTGTCCTGGGAAGAGACTACTCATGGCAACCCTACTTAACACTAACTGTGCTTAAGACCGAGCAGGTTCCCTCCGAACTAGCATTTGCAAGCCAACTTCAAGCCCGGGTAACAATGGGAATCCTGCTCAGCATTAACCATGGTTAAGAGCCAATGTGAATGTTAACAGTAAACTGGGAAAGAAATACAAGGAGGAAGAGGAAAACTCAAAGAATCTGAAGCCCAGTCTCTTAATTATGCAATTAAGAGATTGGCAGGATCACCTTCATCATACACCCAACAGGTGAAAAGGCAAATCAATTTCAATTATGGTAAACTGCATTAATGCTAACAGTTCATTAATTGTAACAAATTAGAGCCAACTCTATATCAGCAAAAGCAACTACACCTTTAATAGTTATTCTGTTAATAGTAGCTACAAGCTGTTCCTAGGGAAAAGTTCCAAGAATTGATGGACAGCTGCAGTTTAACTGTAAAACAGAAACTGTCCAAGCTTGAATTTCGAGCCACTTTGAAACAAACAAAACATGTTTTACAAATTTAGAAGACTTTAGTATTCTTGGATCTGCGACAACTTTTTTTTTTTAGTAAATACATCTAGAAACTATTAGTGGGGAAGGAAAACGCAAAGGACACGGGGGGGGGAGGGACATACTCTAATGCAAAAGGCTAGCTGAAATAACTTGCCTGCAGAAGAGTGCATCAGAGGGTCAGATGCAACAGGAAGAGCAAAAGGGGTCTCATCTGAAAAACAAATACAGTATGACCTCAGCAGAAATAAATGTGGAAAATGAGTTTAAAGAAGGGAAAGAGGGAGAAGAGAGTATTCAGCATTCATATTTCTAGCAGATATTTTACACCCATATTTAAAAAGAACGAAACGAGAGAGAATTCGCATGCAGGATTACTCTGTTTGTCACAAAGTGGAGAAGCTTCTGCTAAGAAACACTCCTCCCCTCCCCGCCCCTCCAGCCACTTGCCCCAATCTTAGATGCAGGCCTAAATAGGAACGCCCAGGAATATTGACTCAGGATCCACCAGCCAAGAAATTCCAGGGTGTTTCATCTACTACACTTCTTTGCTAATGTAGGTCATTAACAGGTCACTTAAAACTCCACCCAGAATTCCACACAAGCAGATGTGATTCACACGGTTACTCTCCTTCATCCCCCTAAACATATGAATATGTACATTAAGCAATTGCATCAACTGCATCGGGGGGGGGGGGGCAGCTATTGCTAATTGACTGCAGTGCAGAAATAAGGAAAAGATGTTTTAATATTATATTTGGGACTGTTTTAAATGCTACGTAAAAACAAATCAGGTTGTATAAAATCATGAAATAGCATAGGGAGAATCAGTGCTCAAGAGTGCATGTATGTCCACTTACTCCCATGTCAAGGTTGAACTAACATATTTACGCTGAAGCAAACATCAAAAGAGCTTTGATTTAACCATTAGCCCTCGCCCAAGTCTTATACATCCTCCAGTTCACATCTTGCGATCAACTATTTAAAGAGCATAGTAGTGGCAGGATGATTACTAGCTATCCTTCCTGACTGATCCAAGAAGCAACAGAAAAAGTGTTATGCAAAGGGCGCCACCTGTGCCCTGCAGGAGAGCTCTGCCAGAGCCTCACTTAATGATTAAAGGACTATGAGCAAGCCAGTGCACATCTAAGATGATGCAAAAGCTGAGCAATGCACACCATAGCTGACCATCAACAATAGGGAATGGCTGGCTTGAATTATGCACTATACCAGGCATCCCCAAACTTTGGCCCTCCAGATGTTTTGGACTACAATTCCCAGCTTCCCCAACCACTGGTCCTGTTAGCTAGGGATCATGGGAGTTGTAGGCCAAAACATCTGGAGGGCCGCAGTTTGGGGATGCCTGCACTATACGGTGTTGTGTTTTTCATGAGGCCGGAGGAACATCGCCCGGCTGTGAGGCGTGAAGGCCGCTCCTTGCAAGGCCCTTTTCACCTGGTCTAGGGGGCGAGGCCCAGACGCACCACCCCTACTAAAGAGGGTCCTTATGAGGCTGGAAGAACATTGCCCAGCTATTGTTTTATTGATTGATTGATTGATTGATTGATTTAATATGCTGTAAACCGCTTTGAGATTTTTAGTAAAAGATCCCCTTCATGGAGCACTGCCTTGTCGTTGCGAAGGGGCTTAAATAACTTAGAGAAGTTATGTTTTGACCAAACGTGATCCACCTGGAGAAGGAACCGGCAAGCCACTCCAGTATCCCTGCCAAGAAAACTCCATGGACAAAGACTCCATGGGGTCACGAAGAGTCGGCTGCCATACAGACAATCTCTACTGGTGAATAAGTACCAAAATTCCAAGCAGGAAGAAAGACTTTTCAGTGGTGAATTCCTTCCTCTAGAACGCCATCCAAATGTCACTATTCTGGCGACAATATTATTATTATTATTATTATTATTTATTATTATTATTATTATTATTATTATTATTATTATTATTATTATCCACTGCATTTAGTGGGTCTTTCTCTGCTTCCTGCAGTTGCTTTCTCTCTCTCTCTCTTGTGTTTCCAAATAAAATAATTATATTTCTATTTAGTTTTACTATTAGTCCACTTTTTTATTCTGTTATTGCTTTGTCCTTGTTAGCGAACCTGGTTTTTTTTTTTACCAGGACAGTGGCCTAAAGACATCAAACATACACTATGATTAACATTTCCCAGCGTTCTTATTGTGTGGAGTTACATCACACACACACACACACACACACACACACACACGGCCCTGAAACTTCTGAAGAACACAAAACAGGAGAGATGCTTTGCAACATACACTTAAATGGTGTCCTGCTGATTTGTACACATTCTATTTCCAAAGCATCCAGCATAAAATGGAGCCAATCTTTTATTTGGTCTTTGATTTCTTGAAAGTATTAAGCCGCACAAAGAGATCAGATTACTGCACTGCTCAGGTTGCCAAGTAAAGCATCCGAGAATTAAGGAATGCTAGTTTGCCTCTGTATGCTTACTCAACAAAGCAAGAGATCCGGTGGAGGAGAACAAAGATGTACATTGCAAAACCAAGACACTATTAATGCATGCATTTATTTGCACAAGATGCAGAAAATGGTGTGGGTGGGTGATTATCTCATCTTAATTTTTTACATTGCCTGGTTTCCCACACCAAGTAAATTTTAAGGGATAGAGAGAGTATTATCATTTATTGAATTTATACACTGGCCTCCCTCCAGAAGAAGCCCTGGGTTATCTTTTTTTTAAAAAGGGAATTATTAAGAGGATGGCTGAAGAACTTCATGGGAAGCTGAAGCGTGCAATGTTTATTGCTACATGACATCTGAAAAAACAGCTTTCTCCATATTGTAGGTTACTAATACAAAATTAATGCTGCAGACTAAGTGCTGCTCATGCAGGCAGAGAGTGGAGCAGATTGATACAACATATTTTGCTCTCAGTTCATGTTGCTACCCTATTATCTGTTAAAAGGGCATGAGAAAGGGTGTACCATAATGTCCGTTTGGAACATTTTAATTATTTATGCATAGCTAGACAAGCATCACTTTGGACAATGAGATATGAGATGGATTTCCACATTAAAAATTGACCTTCGTGAAAATCTGCTATCTGAAATGAGAACAATTAAATGGCATTGATGAGGACTGTCAGACATTTGAAATGTTAATTTATTTAAACATAGAATCATAGTATCACCCCCTGCAATGCCTTTGTAATGGATCGTTTCTAAATGTGCATATTATCAAAACCTTTCCAAGTTATTAAACTGCAAAGCAGCAACTACTACTTATCATCAGAAGACAAGACTACTGTTAATATCTATTCTTCTTGCTAATTTAAAGCTGCAAATGCAAAACTATCTTAAGAATTGTCCCTTAATGGCATACAAATATGAAATGTGGGCATGCAGACTCTAATACTGAGGTTATGCATCCATTTACTATTTCAGAGAAGACACACCCCCTCTAAGGAGAGGGAGCACGAACATCAATGAGGCGGCAAAACAGGAATTATTTGTTCTGCTGCACAGGAACACACCTCAGAACCTTTGATTCCACAATCCTGCTCAAAGTATCTTAACTCCTGGTCTCATACGAACATAAGTATCTCACACTGGTATATTAACTCCTATTGGCAGTGGTTCTCCAAGACTGAAAGACTGAAACCACATACACTCACAAGAAGTTGATACATGAGAGAGAAGGGAGTATCCCAGAAGATAGGATTAATGGGAAGGGGCCCTTTTTGCCCCCTAAGCTCCAATTTATTGATCAATGTAATTTAGTTATTGTCAAAGGCTTTTTAAAAAATGGAATGCAAGTACTAATTTCTTTAAGGATACGTTTTAGATTCACATTTATCATTTAGTTGCTTTCAAATGCTTACACAAAAAGAAGAGTATAAATACCATCTTAAATGATTTGCCAAGAGAAATCATCCATTCTAGAAAGATAAGAACTAGAATTTGAGTTGATTGCCACTTAGGACGGATCATCAAGCAATAACAGTGGCACTCAAGTACACACACACAACCTCACACACACACACCACAGCCACCCTTCTCAGCTTCTTGGGATTGACTCCTCCTCTTCCTGAAGCACTAACAGGAGAAGTGAGGCTTCCTGGAACACTATAACAGGAGATGTGAGGCTTCTGCTTGCCAGGTGCACAGGACTGTACCAAAACATGGCAAGTAGGAGCCCTCATACTCTGGCCACAGAGCGGCTTAAATATTAGTCCAGCTTTGACTACAAATACATTAGTACAAGCAATGGAATGAAAAACAATGAGAAAACAGATCAAAACAAGGCCACTTACTTGCTTACTTACTCACTTGCAGCCATTCTGGCATTATTACAAAGCCATTGCAAACTTACAACTGTTATGCAAATTCAACAGTGAAATAAACAACACACATTTGTACAACAGTTGTATCCGCTGACTTCCCAGATGCTTCCAATCACTGCTGCTGTGCACAATTAGTATGTACAGCTACAACTGGCTTTCCCTCTCAGTAATGACTAGACTTTCATAAAATCAAGCTCATTTTGTCTGAGAACAGAAGGTAATGATTTAATATCTGTTCCCTACATACTGGCGTTTGAACCTTTTGAACTCAAATCATAACCTTCAAAAATATTTAATTGCTTCAATGAATCTGCATACATTTCTAAACAAGAAAATACGCCCAGTGCAATAACAGAGAAGGGCAAAAGCCATTTTGCAGAAGTCTTCCGAAACAATGTTATCAGAACAGTTACACTCTGCCAAAGCTATCAAGCTGAAAACACATAAGCTCTGACAATCATGAGGTCTCCATACAACCAGACCTGCAGAAGAGAAGTCACAGCCCAATCCCTGTCTTATTTGCTGTACTCTGGAAGAATTCCCAGGACCCCACTGTTTGCAACTGTTTCCCACTTATGCCTGGGAAAATGTAAGGCTCTCCCAAGCTCATCAAAAGTATGGGCAGGGATGGGGCAACGCCTTGGGTTCAGAGGCCCATGTTGGAAGTCTGTGCCAGTTTTTGCTAAGCTGCTGCAGGCAGGCAGCCAGTGTGGCTAGCCCACCTGTTTGAGGCTCTCGGCCTGTGTGAACTGGCTGGGGAACAAAACCCCTGTGTGAAGAAAGGGGGGGAGCCCCATGTGTTCTTGCTGATTATCTCAGCAAGGCATTGTAGAGGAATGCAAAGTATATACTGAAGGAAGGGAAAAGGAGAGAGAAAAGCGAACCAGTGGAGGAGGCTGAATCCCTGAGAAAGAGCGAACACAGAGAGACACGCAAGTGCGGATAAAAAGAATAAAATTTAGAAATTGAAAGATTTACACGTGGAGAGATGTGTAGTAGTGTAAAGAGAAGGATGTGTTTTAGAAGCACAAACTTCCTGACTGGGAGAGATCCAACTGCAACTCCTGGGAAGAAGCACATTATAATCCTGAAGTCAGGGACTACCTTACTTCTGATCTTTTTAAGCAACTCTGGAAAGTCTTTGATGTGAAATAATGGGATAGATGCCTTAGATAAAGGGGGAGAAGAACAGATTCAAAGATAAGTTGACTACAGGTAGAGGGAGAAGGCAGTATAAGCTGTGAGAATGGGGGGGGGGAGAACCAGCAGGATAATTGTGTGTTGTAGTGGTGCAGAGAGAGTCTTGGAGTACAGAAAGGGAAAACAAGGGAGGATTTAACAGGGATTTGTTTCAATGAGAAAAGGGAGTTCATCCCAACAGCATATGAAAGCTGAGAAGAGCTAAAAGTATGTGGAGATGATGACAGGTATTCAAGGCAAGTTTCCAACACCACACCTTCTCAGGTAAACATTTGTGAACCATGCAAATACCCAGTGACATTCTTGTGAGCTGCTGCCAAAACTTTAAAGTTGTTATCCTTTAATATTATTGTAAATAGAAATAGGATTTATGGTGAAACCCTACCGGAACTGCAGTCCTTGTTTTCAGAAGGAAAAATGTGATACAATTCAAGAAGGCATTTACGTACAAAGCGTACCAAGCCTTAACTAAAGTTGTGCATTCTCTATGTATCCACCAGAGGTAGGGAAGCCAAAATGATGCTCTCCAGATGTTGGTGGTAGACTACAGCTCCCATCATCCCAGATATGGTAATCAGCCATGCTGGATGATGTAAGCTGTAGTACAACATCCGGAGGGTATCACATAGCATCACATAGCAGGACCAGAGAAGCAAAGTAGCCACAATCTCCTTTGGGGGGAGCACACATTTTCACACTAAACCATAGTTTAGCTTGATGACTTTGGCATATTCTTCTCCCTGTTGCTCTGCTATGCCTTCAGCTTGACCAGAGATGGTGTGTATCTCCATTCAAGGACCAAAAGTGCCTGCTCAACCTGGCACATGCCAGTACTAAAATGTGGCAGGTTCTTATCCAAGAGATGTTGTTTGCAGATGACACAGCTTTGACAACGCACTCCGAGGAAGCTCTACAAAGACTCCTCTCAACCATTTTGCCCAAGCCCTCAGGGAGTTTGGCCTCGCCATCAGCCTGATGAAGACCAGCATCCTGAGTCATGATGTCACCAGCTCTCCACACATCAGAACTGGGGACCACACACTAGAGGTAGTAGACAATCCCGTCTACCTGGGCTCCACCATAACCAGCAACCTCTCAATTGACTCTGAGCTGGACAAGCGTATTGGCAAGGCAGCTATGGCAATGGCTTGCCTCTCCCAAAAGGGTATGGGAGAATGTGATGCTAACGACCAATACCACGATGAAGGTCTACCTGCTTGCGTGTTGAGCACACTGCTTTGTGCAAGTGAGTCATAGGCAACTTAGAGCCTTCCATATGCACTGTATCAGAAAGATTTTTGGGCATCACATGACAGGGCACCAAGTTGACGACCAGAGTTGAAAACACCATTTCCACTGTGTGTGTTTCTCCTTCTTGCATACTGGGGCAAGTGATCTGTTGTTAGAGCAAGCTACCATCAAGCAATGTAGAAATCATAGAAATTGTAGAATTGTTGCATTGGAAGGTATCCTGGGGGTCATCTAGTCCAACCCCCTGGCGAACAGACATTCTGTTGTGGAGACTGTAACCTACATGTAAGGTGCCATTTGGCACCTAGCTTATATAGCTGAGTTTCTAACACTGTACTGTGCTGTTAGAAGATCTGGTTATGTGGCAGAGGACTGCATCTTGGGAATCCCAGCTTTCATGTTGAAATAATGAGTTTCTAGTCCTTATGGCGGCAGAAGCAAGCTTGAGAACATGTAAGCAGTCAGCATCTGATGAGGACTCAAAGTGGCTGGGGAAGATAGAACTCCTGGATTCAAGAGTTTTCACTGTGGTCAACCGGATGCCTGCAGGAAACTGGCAAGCAGAACCTAAACACAAGAGCATTCTCCCCTCCTGTGGCTTCCAGCAACTAGAAGCATTGCTCCTTCAACCATAGAGGAAAAGCATAGCCATCCTGGCTAGTGGCCATTGACAGCCTTAGTTAACTATGCACTACAATGAAGTATTTTCTATTATCTGTCCTGAATCTTCCAACTAGATTTCCACAAGCTCTATATTTATGAAAAAGGAAGAAAAACTTCTCTCTGTCCACTTTTTCTGTGCCATTAACTCACCTCAACCTGTCCTAGCACCTACCTACTTCTTCCCTTCCGATTATTTCCACTACTCGTTACCCTATCCCAGGTTGTTCAAAAGACTAACTGCAAAATTAGGCAAATAGTAATAATAATGCAAATTTGCTTAAGCTGCATAATTTTTGCAAACAGCAGGATATGAGCTTGTTTTTGACGAGTTAAGGTCATGGCTAGATGCAGCATCTTCATAAACAAGAATCTGGTTACACACTAGGAAGTCATATGCCAAGGTCAAAAGACTGAGCAGAGTTTCAAGCACTCAATTAGAAAATGCATACTTCCATTTATATCCACTGCAAGCCAGTTTTTGCCAAGCTCTTCACAATCTATACTCTAGAACTGAGCTCCTGAATTTAAATAATATGCACACTGAACACAGAATGCAATTCCTGTGCTAAAAGTTCATATTTACTCTTTTACTAATAACACAATTAAAAACCCGCTGCAGGAGGACAAACTATTAGAAGCGAGTCAGAGTTAGCTGCTAACTATAGAGAATCCTCAGAGATGGAACCTTATCAGTTCTTAGTGATTGTTCATTGGGTTATAAGCATTCCAGCACCAGCTTTTAGTGGAGCAACTCCAGCCAAAGAAACAATTCAAAGGCTATAAAGGTAAATGTACCCCTGACCATTAGGTCCAGTCGCGGACGATTCTGGGGTTGCACGCTCATCTTGCTCTATAGGCCGAGGGAGCCGGCGTTTGTCTGCAGACAGCTTCCGGGTCATGTGGTCAGGATGACTAAGCCACTTCGTTAGACTCCCTCTCCACAAGACAATCCAACCATGTGCTGCATTAACAGGCAAGCCTTGGCTACCCACACAAACACTCCATTTGAATGAATCAGCATTCAGAGAAGTTCAAAAATTGCTCTCGACATGTGGATGGCCAACACAGCCAAATACTTTTCTAGTGAGCACGACTGTTCACACACAGAGCACTCTTACCTTTCTGTAGTATGAAACAACATTCCACTGAAAGAGAACAACCCTTCAAAATTATTTGCTCGTCTCAAACAGGAAGCAAAGCTACAAAGTAGCCGCAGAAATATGCCAAAATGTATCGACCCTATTATTTAAGGGCCATGATGCAATCGACCTGCCCCTATATACCTGTGCTACTGGAGAATTACTGTGTAATTAAGCATTTTGCAGAAGGAGCTGACAGAATATGGACCTGTGTTACTTCAGAATGCAAGCTGTGGTTGGTGAGGGGACATATATGTTGTTAATTTCCCATATGCAAAAACCTCTCTGTATGTAGTAAACCAGAATATCAGGGAGAGACAGCTTTCAATATGGCAAAACACAAATGGGACACACCCACCTGTTGTCAAGTGGGGGAGGGAGCACCTGCAGAAATGGGGAGAGCTACCTAATCAGCACATGAAAAGACCAACATTTTAGTGGGATCAAATGAAAGAATCACTGGGTTCTAGAAATGATGAAACTGCAGGAAGCAGAACACCCCTTGTTTTGAATCTGGGGAGAAGGGGAAATAGTAGCATTTTCCACAATGAAGGGGAAGTGTAAGACGGAAATACTAGGAGGAAAAACACCAGTTATTGATGGGGAAAAAGTGGGGGGAATGCGCAACCAGAGATTGACAGCAGAGTAGCAAATATGTGGTTGATAGAGTAGCAAAGTGAGGTTAACTGTATATTGCATAAACAAGGAGAATACACCTAGTTAATACTTGGATGAATACCATAGATTCTCTGGAGATCAGATAGCAGCTCCACAAATGTTTTCTCCCTTCAGGACTTTGGCAAGTTTCTGGTTCCATTTAATTCTAACCATTCTATTCTTCAGATGTCGATTTTCATTTAGGAATAATAAAACCACCAGCCACTCTCCCAAGCAGTCACAGAATTTTTGTGACAATTCCCACCCTGACCAGATTATAAAGTCCACACACACACACACCCCTTTCCACTATATAAACGTTTGCGACACAAGACAAGGATTTCTTGCTGTCATTTTTAACTATCTTAACTATTAATCCACTTTTATTTGCATCTCATTTGTGGGCATCAAGTTTGTAGTTAAAACACATCAAGTCCGTTTGTAATTGATCTGATGCTTATACAATGTGCTTTCTACTGAGGTCTTTCCTTTCACTCCTCTTTGTCCTACTTTGAGACTGTACCTTATTAAGCTTCAGGGTGTTTTGATACATCATTCTCTTTCTTGCAATTTCAAGAATCTTGGGCACAGCCTAGGCCAGGCACCCCCAAACCTCGGCCCTCCAGATGTTTTGGCCTACAACTCCCATGATCCCTAGCTAACAGGACCAGTGGTCAGGGAAGATGGGAATTGTAACATCTGGAGGGCCGAAGTTTGGGGATGCCTGGCCTAGGCTACCTGAACAATTGCATCTTCCTATATTAACCTCCCAATGTGATCCTCAGGTGAGCACCTTCTCTCAACCCAATCAACTTCAGAAGCACAGTTGGTTGTGACACAAGAGAGAGCCTTTTCTGTGGTGGCTCCCATATTGTGGAATTCCCTCCCAAGAGAGGTTAGACTGGCTCCAACTTTATCATCCTTCTGCTAGCAAGCTAAGACCTTCCTGCTCAGACAGGACTTTGAAAACTAAGGTACTGTACTGTATTGACATGCTGATCAATGGCCTACTTGTTAGGGCAACTATATTTTCGCTGCTGGTGCTAAATATGTTCTGATTTTATTTTAATTATCATTTTAATTATCATTAATATTTTAATTATCATTTTAATTATCATTAATATTTTAATTATCATTTTAATTATCATTAATATTTTAATTATCATTTTAACTGGTTCGTTTTTATTGCTTTGTATTTTATAATGTTTTTAAATGTTGTACGCCACCTTGATTCTCAACTTGGGAGAAAGGCGAGGTACAAATACACTAAACATGTTTTGATACATTGTGCACAAGTGCAGAGAAACTACTTTCACTACACTTATCCCCTAGGATGGCTAAAGGGCAAAGAGCATCTATTTACATGTTTGCTCAACCCCATATTCCTGTCATATACTTCTATCAAGAACTACTTTAGAGTTCATTCTGAATGCAGCACTGTCAGAGAATATCCAGAGGCTTTAATAGCATGCCCATCTCATACACAGAAAGTGAACATCTACAGACATGCCTTTAAAAACTAATACTGTACTATTTCTGCAGCATCCGTTTTTGCCTCTGCATTATTAAAGGCACTACAAAGAATGACAAAGGGGACTGGAAAATACTACTTAGGATTTCCAGCTGATTCATACTTATTGCTAATCCTTAAAACAGCATGAAACTTGGAGGGAATTTAGTGCTGTATTTATTATGCTGCTGCTGCTGCTGCTTCTCTTTTCTTTAACCTTTTATTTTGATTCTGTACTATTAACAACAAACAATGACATCAAAAGGAGTGTAGTATGTAAGCGTGAAATGCACAATGAATGAAATTAGCACATGATCCTCACTCTTTTTTGTTAAGAATCGTAATATTATTTTTGAATATTTATCCTCCCGGTAAGTCTCTCCATAAAGTATTGTGTGAATCTGGTGCTGACATTCTCCTGCCCAAATCATTTCCTATCATTCTTCTATTCTCTGTTTCTACTTATGAACAAATGCTTTCTGAATCATTACAGCTATGCTTTTTCATGTTTCTAAGGGGCAGATATCTGCATTTCAATGTACCTGGGCTTTGTTAAGCGCCTTGAATTTCCAGACTGAAGGCAAAGAAATATTTGAAAGAAGCAAGAGAGAGAAAGAGAGGCAGACAGAGAGAGAAGTCTGCATAATGCTTCTGTCTGGCGCGGATGCTGGGCGGTGGCAGGAGGCTGAGTCAAGTTTGCTGGTTCCATATACAGGAAGGGAGGTGCTCATTCTGAATCCTGCCTGCTGTAAGGAGGACCAGAGACATCACTCATCTATTCTAGATCCAGTGTGTGCAAAGAAAAGGCGGGCTCTCTGTGACAATAGACGGGCTGGATGTAGAGGCTTCAGTTAGCCTGCAGACAAAAAGATACGCGCCTATGCTAGACAGTGGGGAGAACTGGGGGTGGGCTCCCCCCTTAACCCTCTTCTTAATCCTGAATGAAAACGGGGGGGGGGGGGGCTTTTCTAGATCAAGAAAAGAACAAGATGCAAAAGCACCAGGAATGGGAAGTAAGCAAAGAGGAGGAGCATGAATGACCAGGGGGGGGGGGGGGTTGAACCAGCTTCTTGCATTAATAGTTACTGAAATTGTAAAGTCTCCAAAAGTCGGGGGGCGGGGCGGAATGGCAGTTACCCTACCCACCTTCTCAGCACACAAGAATTCTTCCTGCTCTGGAACTATTCCTGTAACACCCTAGATATTTTTTTTTTCTTCTCTCCCTGTCCCCGGCAGTGTTGGCATTCGGAGCCCGTCAAATAAAATGCCTTTGGAAAAGGATGGGCAACAACAGGTTCCAGACACAAAGGAAGATCTCAGCTCTTCCCATGACAGATGGCAAAGCGCTACTTACGGCCCCTGAGTATTCTTTAGGGGAAAGTGGCAAGAGAGCCTACGTAACGCGCTCACTTAGCAGCAAAGCCTTTCCCGGACCTGCTACGTCCACGCGCACGTGTACCCCACAAAGCGCCTGCCACTCCCATCTGCTCCATTGCAGAGCCCACCCCCACCCCCTCGCCAGCCCAATCCACCTCATTACATTTCCAGCAGATCACCTTACAACCCGAGAAAAAGAACCCCGCCTTTTTGCCACTTTAGCTAGGACAGTTCACCTTTTCCAACGGAGCAGTCTCCGTAGCGCGGGCCCGCGCACAAATGCACACACACCAGCCACTCCCTTCAGAAAAACCAGTCACTGTTCCTGACCACTGCCTCCCCGCCCCCTCTTCTCTTCTCATTGTGCCCCACTATCACACACACACGGCTCCCCAATACATCCACTCACTCCTTCCCTGGCCCACCAGCTGCGCCTCGATCACCCCCCCTGAACCCCCAAACTCCCCACGGCCACTATTCCTCCGCATACCTGCCTCCTCAGCCCCTTCCCTACTTTTCCCCTCGAGGAGCTCCCGCCGCCTTTCTCTACCCTTACCTGCAATGCCCGCCCCCACCCGCACCCCCGAGTTCGTGCCTCAAGCCTTCCGTTTCAACAAGTCCTCCAGCTCCCCACCCCAAAGAAAACCCCGATCTCTCCTGGCTCCTCGACACGGCTGCCATCGCCGCCACAGACACCTCCCTCCCCCCAACTCCACCCCAAAGGAAACATGCCCCACACCCCACCTCCCCGCCATTTTCCTCAGGGCTCCCCGGCCTGCCCCTTCCCTCCTCCCCCCACCAGGAAACTCTCTCCCCACAGCCTTGTAAGGCCACTCCTGCCAGTTTCAAACCCCCACCACCACCACCAATAAGTCTGAGCCCAACCCCCACGCGGAAACTCCTCCCGAGGCCCCCGATCGCCACAAAGCCAATCGGCCACACCCCTGATCTCCCCTCGGGGGATCCCCTCGGAGCTCCCCCTCCCCACTTCAAGTCCTCCTCAGCTTTCCCCCTGCCTCGCGCGCGAACTCACCAGGCGAGCCTGAGGCGGCGCCCTTCTTGGCAGCTGTGGCGGCGGGGGGCTCCTCTCTCTTAGGCGGCAGCGGGGCGCTGCGCGGAGGGACGGCGGGGGCGCGGGGCTCCTCTCGGTGCGGCGGAGGCGGCGGGGCGCTGCGCGGGGGGTCCTTGCCCTTGCCCTCAGGCGGGGAGAAGTCGGAGGCGGATGGAGAGAAAGGGGATGTGGTGGAAGAGGGCGCCTCGGGGTGGCTGGTCCAGATCGGCTGGGGGGCAGGCGGGGGCCCTGGGGGCTTCTCGCCCAGGTCCCGCAGAGGCGGGGCAGAGGCCGCCACTGGGAACGGCGCCGGGGCGGGTGCGGCGGGCTTCCTCTCCCTCACTTCCAGCTGCTCGTCGTCCACTTCGTCGTCGTCCTCGTCCTCGTCCTCTTCCTCGGGCTCGCCGTCGTTCTCCGCCACGAACTGGTACTGGAAAAGGGGCTGCTGAGGTTTCCACTGGTCCTGCCCTCCGGCTCCCCCCGAGGTGGCGGTGGAAGAGACCAAGGGGGACTGGTCGGGGTCGTCCATGGCTCCTGCTTCTGCTTCTGGGCGAGAACAATGAGGAACAAGAGCAACTCACTCGCTGCTGCTGCTTGGGCGCAAAGGAGGCGAGAGAGAGAGAGAGATGGGAGGCTGGAGCTCGCCTCGCGCACCGTCGGAGAGGGAGGGGGGAGAGAAAGAGGGAGGGAGAAAGTGAAAGGAGGAGGGCCAAAAAAAAAGGGAGGGAGGGCGGCTGCGCAAATGCCTCCGGAGGAGCCGGCGCGATGCCTCGGGAGGAAAAAAGGGGAGCCGCCGCCACCAGTGTCTCCACGCCCTGTTGAGTCACAGAAGGCGGCAGCAGCCGCGACAAGTGCGCACAACTCGCAGCCTCCGCGCAATGAGCAGGCAGAACTTGAACCGAGTCTCAGTAACCCCCCCCCGCCCCGGTTCTACTCCCACCCCCCCCCCGGGCGCGCTTTGGAACGAAAGGGACAACCCAACAGACCAGTGAGGAAGGGGGGCAAGGGAGGGCGCTACCAATTACAGGAGGAGGGGGAGGAAGAAGCGCCAGGCGCGCACCCTACGCTACTATGGCTCCTCTTTATTATGCAGCAAAGAAAGTGGTTGGTTTTGCGGAGAGGCTGATCCTGGTAGTGGGAGGTGGAGGTCCTGAAGTGGGGGGGGGAGTTCGGTCTTTGGCGCGCGAGGGCGGGGTCCGGACCGGAATGGACTCCAGCCACGCTTCGCCCTCCCCTTTCGAGCATCTTTCAGAGGAGGAGCCGGGGAAGACCTCGTGCCTTTTGGGGAGGGGAATGTTGGCTGGCGATTTTTCTCCTACTGTACGTAAATTAGCATGTTTAAAGATCCAAGCTGCTAACGTCGTCGCTTAAAGGAGGTGCTTCTTTCACCAAGCCTGTTTTGAGTTATTGGCTGGGGGTTTTTTGTTTTTGTTTTTTGCATGACTCGTTTTTTAAAAAACTTTGGATATGGAAAACTTTGACAGCCGTTCAGTGGCTAGCGCTGCTCAGAGTAGACCCACTGATGTTAATATTGACTTGGTTTTAATAGGCCTTGTCTAGGTAGGACATCATTGAACGCAACCCTTTAATTTGTACCTGCCCAAAAGAGATGCCATGGAAAAACATTCAGGCATGCCTTGGCGATTTTAAATTAAATTGCTGGCTGAGCATCCCTTTGACATTCCGCTGCTGGGCATAATAAGGCTGGTCACTATAAGAAAAGAATGCTGGACTGCATCGGGCTTGGGCTTAATCCAGCAGACTCTTCCTATGATTAAGGCCAGAAGTGGTGCAGAATTAAAACTGCTAGCACAGTTGCAAAGCTAAGCAGCGTCTGGTATGGTTTCAACTTGGATGGGAGACCAAGTGTGCTACAGGGGGTTGGACTCGATGACTTTCAGGATCCCTTCCAACTCTATTATTCTAAATTCTTCAGGTAGGCCTAAAGATCTCTTTAGACCAGGAGAAGCCTAACTTCCTGAATGTCTGCACTAGTGGTGAGAAACCTGTGGTTTGGGGGATGCCATATCCCATCAGCCCCAACCAACATGCCCAGTGGTCAGGGATGGTGGGTACTGTAGTCCAGCAACGTGTGTTGGTCCACAAGTTCCACATCGCCTGTTGCCTGGAGTAATTAAATATTTTAAGGAGTGCATTGCTCTAAGTCAAGAAAATTATAGAACAGAAGTAGTTCTGTTATCATGTGAGTGTTTCTGTGCAGGCCTGGCCTGCTCTGTATGCTGAGCCCTTTGCTATTATCTGTGGTGGCAATTCCCATTGCTTCAGAATTTGGGTTGCCACATGCCTTTGCAACGAAGGCTTTCATAAACAGAGGTGGGTAAACGATTATAAGATGACGTAGCTGGTAATTACAAAGGGGTAATAACTAACGTTTAAGAGGACATTATTATAATTGACGAAAAGCATTTCTTGTGTTTGGGTTTATTTCCACCCTGCCTTTGATGAAAGCTGGCCTTAGGTATTCCTTGAGGATTGACAGGCAGGATGGAAATTAGTAAAATATGTACAACAAAATTGCTTAAACAATTGAAACCCTTCAATTAAAAATATAGTCTTCATTTACATAATACTCCTATGTAGTCCATCAACATCTGGAGGGCCACTGGTTTCCTGCCCTAGAGGATAGTAGCGGCCTCATTCCCACTGACACAGTTAGTGTGCTATGGGACAACCACTTCCTCAAAAAACACCATTTCCTATTATTAAAAAGGGGTGTTTTCCTTCTCTACCTAGACTAGAGGCCCTTTTTCTGTGCCAGGGCAGAGAAAGAGGTCTCCCTGCTGCTGTGCGTCAAATGGCAGAACAAAACCTTGTTTCTTTATCTCCAGCACTGTCCAAACAGACATGACTAATGTTACAGCTTCTTGATGATAATTGCACGCACCCTAATCTCCCAAGTGGGGAGAGATTTCAAGGGTGCCAGCTTATATATTTGGGAAGAAGGTCACTGGCGATGATGATACTTTTGTGGTAATATGGTACAAGCTCAGCATCAGATGGGAGAGCTCACAGCTTTAACTTCCCAACTGATCCTACTCCCTCCCATTAGGTCTCATGGGGAATTCCCAAAGTGACCGCTTCCGTTTCAGCGCATAGAGCAAGCCAAGCATCCGAGTCTTCTCAGCTACAGCCAGTGTTAAGATTGGCCACTGACCTATTCTCCTTCATCCAAGATGACATTGCCTCAGCTCAGGTGACGGGTGAAGGTCTGCCCCCTACTGGAAGCATCAGTAGCTACGGTAGTAGTTTCTCTGGCAACATTCCTATGCTTGGCTAACTCTTGAGTCAAGCAACTCTTGAGTCAGACTTGGCTATGGCTGCATGGAGACTGGTTTGACCGCTTCTGCAGTTCCTTCTCCATAATTCTGTTTTACAGATGATAGAACTACAAGCCCGGAGGGGACTCGGATAGGACGTCCAGACTAACACCCACACCCCATCCTGTAACTTTATTATACATCTTGTGGGAGGACTTAACTTTTCCATGCTACTTGATGCCTCTTCCCCATAACTGAGAAGCAATAGCTCGGTTCCCTGCTTTGAAGAACACGGGGGGCGGGGAGCAGAATGCTGGTGCTCTCCACATTGTGACTTTATTTTAGGTGACAGGTTAATGGGACAGAAAGGGCCTGTCTGGCAATGTGCATGGCTGTCTGTATGTGCTCATAGCCAGTGGTGTCACCAGGGCTATGGCCAGGCACCCCCAATCTGCGGCCTTCCAGATGTTTTGGCCTACAATTCCCATGATCCCTAGCTAACAGGACCAGTGGTTGAGGAAGATGGGAATTGTAGTCCAAAACATTTGGAGGGCCGAAGTTTGGGGATGCCTGGCTATGGCTCATACATCAATGGTGCCACTTAGCAGAACGCACAAGCACAACCAAGGCTGTCTTACCGCATTTAGATTTAGTGACATCATACACATTGCCCACTTAACAATCCATAGTCTAATATTTCCTAACTGGACACTCACTTCCGGTGGCCCATCAAGCAAGGAAGAAATGGTGGTAGCGATGTGGAGAACCAGATTATGCTGCTCAGGCTGTGTGCGCATCCATGTAAAGCACATGACTTCCCTCCAAAGAATCCTGGGAACTGTAGTCTGATCAGGGGACTGGTAACCCTGTGATAGGGAAATGACCATTCCCAGAATCCTTTGGGGGAAGTCATGTGCTTTAAATATATATTGTGAATGTAGCCTTGGTACAAAGTGCCAGTGCTAAATTTCTACCCCCCCCCCACAAAGGTATTAGACATCTTTGTTGTTGTTGTTGTTGAGTCGTTTAGTCGTGTCTGACTCTTCGTGACCCCCATGGACCAGAGCACGCCAGGCACTCCTGTCTTCCACTGCCTCCCGCAGTTTGGTCAGACTCATGTTGGTGGCTTCGAGAACAGTGTCCAACCATCTCGTCCTCTGTCGTCCCCTTCTCCTTGTGCCCTCCACCTTTCTCAACATCAGGGTCTTTTCCAGGGAGTCTTCTCTTCTTATGAGGTGGCCAAAGTATTGGAGCCTCAGCTTCAGGATCTGTCCTTCCAGTGAGCACTCAGGGGATAACTATTTCTGGGTTAGTGGAGTTTGTAACCTGAAGCGTTTGTAACCTGAAGCGTTTGTAATCCGACGTACCACTGTATAAGTTAAATAAGCAGGGAGACAATATACAGCCTTGTCATACTCCTTTCCCAATTTTGTTACATATCCAGTTCTAACTGTAGCTTCTTGTCCCACATAGAGATTTCTCAGGAGACAGAGTGTGCTGTGGTTGACACAGTCATAGGCCAAGGATTTTGTGATTTAAAAAGAAAAGAAAAACATATTTCCGTAGTTAAACAAGGCATTGGTTGTTGTTTTTTTAGCCATGTCATTCATGGCCCTGACTCATCCCACTATTTATAAAGCCCATGGTGAAAACGGAGGGATGCAAATTGTGTCATTACTTCATCCCAAGCAGTAGGAGAATCTGCACCAGCTTGTCAGTGTCTGGCAACGAGCCCCTGACAGAAGCTTATATTGGCTGCAGATTAGTTGATCTCTCCGCTTTGCCTGGAGAAAAGTTCATTTCCTCCAGACTCCGTGGGCACCTGTGAAAATCAGATATGGAGCTTGATGATGCTGGTCTTCTGAACTGGAAGGGTTCAGAGAGAGAGAGAGAGAGAGAGAGAGAGCTCTTCTCTTAAGTGCATTGAAGCTCCATCCTTTGCAGGAGCAGAGGTTTAAGCGCACAGTTACCAGTCTCATTAAAATCAGTGAGACTGACATGGTGAATCTCATAAGATGAGCTTTGTTGAGTCAGTTCTTAGCCCACCTAGTTGAAGCATCCTGTTCTCGCAGCGGCCAGCCAGACGCCCATAGCAGGCATCCCCAAACTTCGGCCCTCCAGATGTTTTGGACTACAATTCCCATCATCCCTGACCACTGGTCCTTTTAGCTAGGGATCATGGGAGTTGTAGGCCAAAACATCTGGAGGGCCGCAGTTTGGGGGTGCCCGGTCCACAGGAAGCCCACGAGCAGAGACCAAGCACAGCAACACTCTCCCAGCAATTGGCATTCAGAAGTATACTTCCTCTGACTAGGGAGGCAGAATATAGGCTATCGCAACTACGGTAGTAGCCATTGATTGCCCCCAATATGAATAATAGGATCTGTAAAATGTGATTTCCGTTTCCTGAATCAGCCCCAGTGTAATAGACTGTAGGTAACATTCAAAATGTTCTGCAGACACAGGGCAATGGTTCTCCACTGGATAAAATGTGGGGGGTAGGGGGTGTTCATAGCTCCATCTTTTGTCTGCTTGACTGGTCCGTTTCCATGGATACACGCCACTGACAGACACTCCGGGGGTGAAACACAGACAGAACTTTGCTTTCTAATAATAATTAGTACAAACATCAAAATCCTTCCGACATAATTGGAATTGTAACGTTGGAAGGGATCTCAAGGAGTCAACTAGTCCAACTCCCTGCAGTGCTGGAGTCTCAACATACAGTGTCCCATCCATTTTGAAACCTTACCCGACCCTGCTTAGCTTTGCAAATATGCTAGCAGATTTATTGCTGCCCCGCTAGGATTTAGGGCAGGTTGCAAGGGACAGAATCCAACCACTTAACAGCTCAGAACTTTGTTCATGAGGCAATGGTGGGCTGCCAGCCTGTGCATGTTTATTCAGAAATAAGCCACCTGTTTGAACGGCTGATTGAGGTTTCAGTCTGAAACCAGATTTTGGATCCATGCGCCACCAGCTGAAGACAAATGTTTGAAAATGTGCCTCAGCTTTTGCCTGTAAGTGAACTGGAATATAATAGCCTGCCTTATCCCAAGTCAGATCCTTGGTCCATCTAGTGCAGTATTGTCAACACTGGCTGGCAGCAGCTGCTGCAGGGTTTCAGGCAGAGGTATTTCTCAGCGCTGCTTGTGATGCCAGGGGTTCAGCCTGGAACTGGTGGTCCTCAAGAGCTTCTCCCTCTTGTCCTTTCAGTTTGCTGCCTTGTATTGCTCAATCTGTTTCAAGCTCTTCCCCAGTCTCTTATCTCCAATACTGAGTCACTTCCCTCCATCTGATATTAGAAGAAAAGCTCTTCCGCTTCTCTTTAAACTGGATATCGATTCTCTGTCTCCATCAAACAGACCGCAGGAAACGCACAGCATGAAGGATGTGGCATAAAAACAAACCCAGTTTAATTAATTTTGAGCAATATACCTCTCTCCGCATGTGGGTGAGACTTAACACCCAAATTAAGGCATAATTTGGCTTTATGGGTGCCAGCTTGTTTTATGTCAGCTGGTGTATAGGGTTACTCTCTTGACCATTTGTGAATGAATGAAGCTTTATTGCAAACAAGAGAGAAGCCTATTTAGATGTTTGAGTTGATTTACCGTGCCTCTCCCCACAATATTTATGCTCCAGTTTCTCTCCACTGCCCACACATAGAAAATTTCTGGTAACAGGTCTGATTCTATTATGTTCGAGTTTTTACAAGCTCGCCAAGCACATGCACCATTTCCTGCTTAATCTTGTCGTGAAGTAGTATAATATCAAGGCCTGTCAACCAACCAATAAAATGCACAAACACGAAAGCTTGCAATAGGAATTCACAGCTGGGTCTCGTCTCTACCTTTGAAGAAAGACAACCTGGTCTGAATATTGCAGGCTTACAGTGTCTAGCTAGCTATAAAACAAAGGAAGGAGGAGCATGTTTCTTGAATCAGCGCATGCCAATGCAATGCACTAACGTTCAAAGGCCAAAAGCAAAGCGTGAATTTCCAACAGGTAAGGTGGTGATTTCTGCTGCTAATGGAAGTGGGTTTTTAAGAGCCACGCAGAGCTGTTTGGAAAGCAGCAAGCTTGCACGCTCACATCT
Organism: Zootoca vivipara; assembly: GCF_965207765.1. Classification (NCBI taxonomy): domain Eukaryota; kingdom Metazoa; phylum Chordata; class Lepidosauria; order Squamata; family Lacertidae; genus Zootoca; species Zootoca vivipara. Next base: position 108,635,704 of record NC_142586.1, read on the forward strand.
ACAGGTGCTTGCCTGGTTAAAAGCAACCAGGATACCATACCGCAAGAGGGAATTTCACCAACCCTCCAACAATGCAACCTGAAGCCTATCTACGGATGTAAAAAATGCTGAGTGAAGCATCACTTATTCCCAGGTCATGGTGTAAAGAATGGCTGCCTAAAGAGCAGAATGTCTAGAGCAGGGGTAATAATCACCTGATTATTACCAATAATCGTGAGATCACACAGTTGTGAGGTGCAAGGTCCTTTCCACCTGGCCTAGGGGACAGGGCCCACACTCACAAGCCCCACTGAAGAGGCTCCTCATGAGGCTGGAGGCCTGGCTATTGATTTATAGATTTAATGCTGTACACTACTTTGAGGTTTTTATTAAAAATATAAAGCGGCATCGAAATAAATAAATAATTTATACCATGCCCATCTGGCTGGGCTTCCCCAGCCCCTCTGGCCAGCTCCCAACAGAAAATTAAAAGCACAATAAAATGTCAAACATTAAAAACTTCCCTAAACAGGGCTGCCTTGAGATGTCTTCTAAAAGTCAGATAGTTGTTTATTTCCTTGACATCTGATGGGAGGGTGTTCCACAGGGCGGGCGCCACTACGGAGAAGGCCCTCTGCCTGGTTCCCTGTAACCTCACTCCTTGCAGTGAGGGAACCGCCAGAAGGCCCTCAGAGCTGGACCTCAATATCCGGGCTGAACGATGGGGTGTGGGGATGCTTCTTCAGGTATACTGAAAGGAAACCTTTATAGGGAAACCTTTGCAGCCTGAGGGCCACATGCCTTCTTCCCTGGCAGACATCTGGAGGTTGCATGCTAGTGGCAGGAGGTGACAAAGGCAAAAGTGGCCCGAGTAACGGATGTTACTCTTACCTTTGTACAAAAGCACCTGGAAAGAATGTGGGGCAACGGCAGTGCCGAATCCTGGGGAGAGGGGGGCGTGGCCTGGGGAAAGTCCTGAGGGCCAGGTAGAGATGCCTGGAGGGGTGCATTCATCCCCTGGGCACAATGTGCCTCATCACGTTCACAGTTGGGTGTTTATAGGGTGCAGCTTTAAAGCATTGTCCTTAAAAGAAGCAAGCACGGGAAGCATGCAGAAGCTCTCACCAATATTTGATGGGCTATTTCTGATTCATATCTTCTCTTGCCTGAAGAAGAAGCAGGGAAAGGCAAATCTCCTGTCAGATAATGCAGCCTGTAACCCAATCTTCTGCAGACGGGTGCTTTTTCAGATCAGGTTTCTGCTACTGCTAATGCGATAGCCATTCATCTTGCCTTGGCAATATTCCTTTATCGAAACCAGATCTCCATCTAACAGCCCTGGAACCTCACTGATACCTCCGCAAGATAATCTGGAGCATGCCTCACCCCCTCCTCAAAGCTCATGTGCTTTTAAGGGGAAAGGAATTTGAAAAGGGTCTGGACTAAATCTTGCCCGAATGCACAAGCAGACAACACAGAACATAACTTACTTTGCTCAGCCAACCCAGTCAGATGGGTGGAGTACAAATAAAATGATGATGAACATTATAATGTAACCATCCCACTGAAAAAGGTTCCCTACCTCTGTGATATATCATGCTGGATAGTTGAAAATGCTTACTTCCTGAGCATAGATTGCCAGCAAGAATGCCGAGTTAGGGGCTGAGAGTCAGGTGCTCTCTCTCGGTATGTCTGTTTCTCTCCCTCTCCCGCTTTGTATTTCGCAGGGGAACAACAGTTTGGCCCAGATCAGCTGATACTCTGGCCGATGATGCTTGCGCCCCTCCCTCCCCCCCATCCAACTTCTATTTGTAAATAAATTCCCCGCTATTGTAAGACACCACTAAGCTGAATGGAATTCCCCACTGATGGGTCAGTGTCTACTGTGTGCTACAAGATCAGCCATGACAGTATTCCAAAAGCAAAAGATCCCAGCCGTCAATGCTTTGGATAGGAAGCTGAGTTTGAGCTGAATTTGGACCTGCTGGGAGTCTTCCTTCAAGTTAAGTGCCTCTCTCCTACCACCGAGCTACGCTAGATTCCCAGCAGGTGGGTCACTGTTGCTTGTTAGAAGGGGGAAGAGGAAAGGCAGCAGTGAGGTCAGCATGGTGCAAACACACCCGCAGGAACACCAGATTCACTCTGCTGGTGGGCCTGCAGTGTGCTGACCTTTCTGACATCTCACCTATTCACCTCCTGCCCCCAGGAAGCAACAGCAACCCACCTGCTGGGAAGCTTGGGTAGCAGTTCTGCCCCTCCTTGCAAGCCACGCCTATATGCAACCTAATCCTAAATGCAAACACAAGTCTCGCTGTGTCCCACCCATTAGATAAATTACGGACTCAAAGATAGACCTCTCCCCATCTCTCCCTAATACTTCGGACAACACTTCATAATTTATCTACTGGGTGGACAAGGTAAGTATACAACTGCACATTTTCTGTCTGCAGGACAGAAGTGAGGAGAAAGTTATTAAGAGAGAATGTTGTGTCTTGTCAGGGTGACTCAGAATTCTATTTTATGTTGTTATTCACTTCGATTTTGCATAACGTTATTCAGATCTGCATAAATTAATTTTATTGCGTCTCAGTTTTTAAGATTTCATTTTAATATTTGCTAAAAGAGGAACAATGTTTCCTTTTGAAATGGGTGTGTTGTGACCTGGCAAGGAAATTTGGAGTTTTAAGTTCGTTCAAGCTGTACGGCTGTTTACATTGAAGTTACCTGGCGTTACGTTCATACTATTAAGTTTTGTTTTGTTATGGTCTTAGATACAAATAAACAAATCTGATCCAATTACAGTACCATGTTGACTTGGGCTCATTCACAGGCAAATACCCATGAAATTGCAACGCTCTTCAGTTATTTCTATGGAGTTGCTTGCTGTCTTAGTCACCATCAGATGTCAAAGTCCCCGCCTTAAAAACCAGGCTAACCCACCCCAGTCTGCTGACATGGTTTATACCTAGAAGCTTTTCGTTGTCCCCTCCCAGGGCATAGTATTTATAGATGTGTGCAAAACATAATTAGCAATGCACATAATTGTTTAAAAAAAATTCTGGGGCTGCAGAGGGCCTAATTATGATGACACAATAGGTTAGCTCTCCAAGCCAGCCAGTGTCACAGACAGAAGTGTAGCAGCTGTAGTGTTTTGGACACCATGACCATTTTCTTCTTTGATTGGTTATTCATGCCTGTGGCTCAGTCAGTCAGGCACTGCTGGTTTTCGAGACAGTGGTCGCATGCTTGAGTAGGCTGGGATTTCAAAGGCAGAAGTGCCCGTCTGGGGGGAATTACCGGAAGACGTTTTTGTAAAAAAAAAAAAAAAAGCAACCCACTTTGGTAGTTTTCTTTTTAAAAAGCTCAAGAATTTTGGGGTCTTCATAAAACCTTTGGGGTGTCCTGGTTTTTACTTTTTGAAATATGGGGCAACCCTAGAAGAACAGATTCCAGTCTAAGCAGTTCCAAGCAAAGGGGGAACCTCCCTTTGCCTAAGATTTCAAGCCGGTTGGCTGATGGCAAACCATGTCAAGTGATGACTGCAATGCACGAATGATCTGTTGCAGCTGTAATAGCACAGATAAAGGACATGAGAAGAATAGGAGGAGGAGTTTGGATTTGATATCCCGCTTTATCACTACCCGAAGGAGTCTCAAAGCGGCTAACATTCTCCTTTCCCTTCCTCCCCCACAACAAACACTCTGTGAGGTGAGTGGGGCTGAGAGACTTCAGAGAAGTGTGACTAGCCCAAGGTCACCCAGCAGCTGCATGTGGAGGAGCGGGGAAGCGAACCCGGTTCACCAGATTACGAGTCCACCGCTCTTAACCACTACACCACACTGGCTCCCCACAGAAGAGCCCTGTTGGCCAAAGGCTCATCTAATCCAACGTCCTGCTCTCATGGTGAACAGCCTTTTGGAGCCCACTAACAGGACCTGAATCATGGCCACTGGTCCCATCACCTCCTGGCAAATAGAAGGGGAAGAAATGGAGGCAGTGAAAGATTTTACTTTCTTGGGCTCCTTGATCACTGCAGATGGTGACAGCAGTCACGAAATTAAAAGACGCCTGCTTCTTGGGAGAAAAGCAATGACAAACCTAGACAGCATCTTAAAAAGCAGAGACATCACCTTGCCGACAAAGGTCCGTATAGTTAAAGCTATGGTTTTCCCAGTAGTGATGTATGGAAGTGAGAGCTGGACCATCAAGAAGGCTGATCGCCGAAGAATTGATGCTTTTGAATTATGGTGCTGGAGGAGACTCTTGAGAGTCCCATGGACTGCAAGAAGATCAAACCTCTCCATTCTGAAGGAAATCAGCCCTGAGTGCTCACTGGAAGGACAGATCGTGAAGCTGAGGCTCCAATACTTTGGCCACCTCATGAGAAGAGAAGACTCCCTGGAAAAGACCCTGATGTTGGGAAAGATTGAGGGCACTAGGAGAAGGGGACGTCAGAGGACAAGATGGTTGGACAGTGTTCTCAAAGCTACGAACATGAGTTTGACCAAACTGCGGGAGGCAGTGCAAGACAGGAGTGCCTGGCGTGCTATGGTCCATGGGGTCACGAAGAGTCGGACACGACCAAACGACTAAACAACAAACAGGACCTGAATGCAACAGTCTTCCCCCACTTGGAAATCCAAGCAACTGGTATCCTTTGGTATCTACTGGTATCCACACTTCCTCCAATCCTGCAGATAGGCAGTGGATGTTAGGGTCATGTCTACACCATCCATTCAAAGCACTCTTAAATTGCATGGCTTCCCCCAAAGAATGCTGAGAGCTCCAATGAATATAAGGTTGCCCTATCCCCATCTGACTGGGTTGCCCCAGCCACTCTGGGTGGCTTCCAACTTATAAAAATAATAATAAAACATTAAACATTAAAAAAAACTGCCTTCAGGTGTCTTCTAAAGGTTGTATAGTTACTTATCCCCTTGGCTTTTGTGTGTGTGTGTGTCACATAACTCCATACCCTCCAACATTTCTCCGGTGAAAATAGGGACATCCTAAGGAAAAGCGGGACATTCCAGGATCAAACAAGAAAGCGGAACGGCTTCTGTAAATCCAGGATAGTCCCTGGAAAATAGGGGGACTTGGAGGGTCTGCCCCTTAACAAGCTACAGTTATTATTTATGACTGTTATTAGTATTCATAATAAGAAGGCGCACAAATAAATATCTACTGAGGTGCGCCCCAAGATGATGATGCACCCCCAGCTGTTGCCATTGGCTATGGACTACCTGTGACATCATATGAAGGCAATAATAAGTTAGGTAGCCCAATGGCCTGGTGGTGGGCAAGGCAGCGTCCTGCATTACAAGGTCCTAGGTTTATTCCTCAGTATAGCATTGACAGCTGAGAGGATCTCAGACTCTACTGAAAATATGGGGGCCAGGGAGGAAGGAGGGGGACTGAGGAAATCACATGTCGTCCCCCCAAGGCATTCTCTTGAGTTGGGGAGCAGAGGAAAGATTCGAATCCAGGTCTACATGGCTCTTCATGGTTCACATGTGGGCTATGCCAGCTAGGGTTGGTGAGATGGGAGTTTCACAACATCTTGGTGGCCTTCTTAGCTCTATTGGTTTAACCTCAGTATATTCCGCAGTAGTCCTACCGTGGTCTCAGCTATACAGCTGCAAATGAAATGTTTAAAGTGTGTTGTAAAGTGCAATGTACAAATATGGCACTAGATGGCGAAAGTGAGCTATGGCAAATTCAATATATTTTTTCAAAATGTTTTTTAAAAAAAAAAAAACCCAAAACATTTTCACAGCATTTGTTATATGTGTGTAGATTCCACCTATTTCTGTTGTAGAAGTCTTTCCTCCAAAGTACATGTTTTTCTAGTGCAGAGGCATCCTTTGGATGCAACCGATCCTCTCCTACTTAAATAGTACAATAATCCTTTCCCTTTGTGTGAGTTTGTAAATACCTTCCAATATTTTCTCCTGCTGATGTGCAGAGAGAGAACAAGAGAGAGAGAGAAGGGAAGGCATTTAACGTAGTCACTGCGGGAGAGTGGGAGAGCTATTACTGATCGACCTTCCGTGGAAGAATGGCAAAAGCAACCCGGTGGAATTCAAAGGATGGATTTATGGGGAAGGTGCTTTGATCTCAACACTGCAGCCTTACAGTATGAAATCTACTATTTAAAACCAGTGTTTCCCAAGTCACATTACATTTAATTGTATGTGTATCTCATTTCACGGCTTTGCTGCATTTAAGTTCATGATTCATCCTTATAATAGAAAATACGATAAATGCACGCTCGTGGATCTATCCATATCATTCACATATTGAAACAATGAACAAATGAAGAAGGGCGTTGAAGATGCTCGTTGCCTAGGGTGCTGTTGGGTCTAGGGCTGGCCCTGCCTTCATTGCTTAACTGCAGCCCTGTTCACACTTTCCCACTGAACACAATGGCCTTTTCGTATCTGAAGAAGTGTGCATGCACACGTATAAGCTAAACAAGCTATAGCTTAGGGCCCCACTCTCTTGGAGGTCCCCAAAAAAATTTAAAGGAAAAAAATGGATGTACATTTCCAAAATACAGTAATACCTCGGGTTACGAACGCGATCCGTTCCGGAACGCAGTTCGTAACCCGAATAGTTCGTAAACCGAACGCAATGGGCGCCGCCATTTTGCGCATGCGCAAAGCGCGATTTTCGCGATTTTCGCGCTTTACGCATGCGCAGATCGCGCGATCGCGCGCGCGCCGCTTCTGCGCACGCGCACGCGGCGAAAACACTTCCGGGTTTGCGCAGTTCGTAACCCGAACTGTTCGCAAACCGAGGTGGTCGTAACCCGAGGTACGACTGTATAAGATAAAAAACAAATAACATAACATAACAGCAACAGTGTTTTGTGTTGTGTAGGCTCCTATAGTGTAAGTCATGGGCCCTGTCTGCTAGCCTGCTCCCTAAAATATCACTGGTTTGCTCATTTCTATAGATAGAGTGCCTACATTCTGCATGTGCAAATGGCTTTAGATACCTATTAGGTCCATAAATTACCATATAGCATATATTAAACACGAAAAACAGCGACAATTTGTTGTTGACAAAGGACAACTGGACATATAAAGGGCCCCATTACCTTCAGTAGCTTAGGCATAGCTGTCAAGTTTTCCCTTTTCTCGCGAGGAAGCCTATTCAGCATAAGGAAATTTTCCTTTAAAAAAGGGAGAACTTGACAGCTATAAGCTTAGGGCCTCATCAAACCTAAATCCAGGCCTGGGTTGTTGTTAACAAAATTATATTAACTATAAACCCAGACATGGCCACTTAATTGAGAGCAGAAATGCACAGGATTGCACTGTTAATTTACTACTACTACTACTACTAATATATTATTATTATTATTATTATTATTATTATTATTATTATTATTATTAATACCCCACCCATCTGGCTGGGTTTCCCCAGCAACTCTGGGCGGCTTCCAACAGAAAAATGAAATGTTGTTGTTGTTGTTTAGTCGTTTAGTCATGTCCGACTCTTCGTGACCCCATGGACCATAGCACGCCAGGCACTCCTGTCTTCCACTGCCTCCCGCAGTTTTGTCAAACTCATGTTCGTAGCTTCGAGAACACTGTCCAACCATCTTGTCCTCTGTCCCTAAACAGGGCTGCCTTCAGATGTCTTCTAAAAATCTGGTAGCTGTTTTTCTCTTTGACATCTGATGGGAGGGCGTTCCACAGGGCGGACGCCACCACCGAGAAGGCCCTCTGCCTGGTTCCCTGCAACTTGGCTTCTTGCAATGAGGGAACCGCCAGAAGGCCCTCAGGTACTGGACCTCAGTGTCCGGGCAGAACGATGGGGGTGGAGACGCTCCTTCAGGTATACTGGTATATTGTTCCTCACAGCTCCTTAGTTGCTCTCCAATGCTACACAGTTTGTGCATTATTGGTTTAAGGAACGATGAGTCTTGTATGAGTCTTGCAGATTTTTATTTGCGATATGAAGAACTAATCACCTTCCTTTGAGTAGTCACTAGACAAAGCACTGCTCCAAACTGGAAGTCGCTAGAACAACAACTGCAATTATCTCAGTGGAAACAGAAAGCATGGACACTAGCACTCTCTGAAGAATTAACTGGAACAATAATTTTTCATATGGAACTATGTTTGGAGATTGGGAGGAGGGGGACCTGTTCGATGAGGGGGGGGTTGTTATTCCATGTTGTTTTGAAAAATCGATAAAGCATACATATATAGTTTTTAAAAGACTAGCAGATTTATTGTGGCACAAGAATTCCTAGACCAGGCATCCCCAAACTGCAGCCCTCCAGATGTTTTGGCCTACAACTCCCATGATCCCTAGCTAACAGGACCAGTGGTCGGGGAAGATGGGAATTGTAGTCCAAAACATCTGGAGGGCCAAAGTTTGGGGATGACTGTCCTAGACAATAGCCCACTCCATCAGATGTGTGAAACAGCTACTCAATGGAAGGTGCAATAAATAAGTTACTCAGGTGGGTTGTGTCCCCCCCCCCTATCAATACTTTTTAGTATCATATTAAATCTTTCTGTGCAATCTTTGGGGACCCTTGATGTGCAGGACAAGAATTATCCACCACCAGCTGCATAATGGGGTGGGTGGGAATTTAGCACATTAATCCTGCACATCATTTCTGGTGCAGCATCAGATGAGGATGTTATGCAGTAGTTCACAAAGTAGGCGTGAGTCAGCAGGATCTACTGTATTAACATGAGACAAAATGCTATTTTAGGACCCATCAGCAGAAGAATTGCATCCAAGAAACCGCTGAAGATTCGCTGTTACGGCCAGAATGTAACTGATGGGTGGAATGTGCCACATCTAACTCTCAGGAATGCACTCTGAAAGAGATCAATACAGACTGGTTCAAGTCCAATGGAAAATTACACAACTACTTGAATTTTTCACCTATATAAAGTAAACCTGTATTAAGTTATACTGAATCAGACCAGTGGCCCATCTAGGTCAGAATTGTCTGCACTGACTGGCAGCAGCTCTGGTTTCAGAAAGCCTTTCTCCAGCCCTACCTGGAGATGAGAGGGATTGAACCCGAGACTTTGGGCATGCAAAGCTTGCTGAAAGTAGAATAGCCCAAGTTGATAAAGCAGGAGACTCTTCATCTCAAGGTGGTGGGTTCAGGACAGGCAAAGGATTCCTGCATCACAGGAGGTTGGCTTAGATGGCCCTCATCGTTCGTTCCAACTCTACCATCAATGATTCTATGACTCCATACTTCTAACCCTCTGTGGCCAAGGGAGCAGCCCCAATTGTTGGGTATGATTTTCATCGAGACCACCGTGTGTGGAGAACACATTACAACATCCCCTCCTTTTCAGTCTACTTCTGATCATGATTGATCCCCACATCCCAACGTTGCTACTTAGGCGGTGGGAGAAATAATGGCTATACAGTATAAGAATATTACATAAGAAGAGGCTGCTGGATCAGACAATGGCCCATTTAGAAAGCATCCTGTTCTCGTAGGGACCAACCAGTTGCCTCTGGGAAAGCAGCAAGCAGGATTCAAGCGCAAGAGCACTTTCCCCCTCCTGTGGTTTCCAGCAACTGGTATTCAGAAGCATTGCTGCCTCCGACCTTCAAAGAAGAGCGTAGCCATCATGGCTAGCAGCTATTGATAGCCTTCCCCTCCATGAATTTGTCTAATCCTCTTTTAGAATAGAATAGAATAGAATAGAATAGAATAGAATAGAATAGAATAGAATAGAATAGATCATTATTGTCATTGTCCCTTTGCGGGAACAACAAAATTTCTCAGTTGCTATATCAACTCAAATAAGACACTCCACATAAATTAAAATATAATAAACACAATGGTTGGTGGCCATCGCTGTCTCCTGTGGGAGGGAGTTCCATAGTTCAACAACGTGCTGTGTGAAGAAGTCCTTTCTTTTATCTGCCCCGAACCTTCCAACATTCAGCTTCAATGGACGTCCATGGGTTCTAGTGCTTTGAGAGAGCGAGAATACTTTTTCTCTAGTCACTTTCTCTGTTCCAGGCACTTTCTCTGTTCACAAATATGCTGGTTCTTGGGAAGGTGCTCATTCTCATCTTTCTCCTCCCTTGTCCTTTTAGCCCAGTGAGACATAGCAGCTAAGGTTTGGGGCTTATTAGCCAATTGTAAGACCCGGGACCACAATTGTGGTCCTCTCCTTTTTGCCATTGGTAACCAAAAGAAAGTGGTAACATTTTCACTGAATGCTCAATATGAAGTTTGCCGCGCAATGGAGCATTCCCTCCAACAGTTATATGATAAAAAATAGGGGCCTTCTATTCGATTATTATTATTATTATTATTATTATTATTAATGCCCCGTCCATCTGACTGGGTTGCCCCAGCCACTCTGGGTGGCTTCCAACATATATAAAAGCATAATGAAACATTAGACATTTTAAAACTTCCCTATACAGGGCTGCCTTCAGATGTCTTCTAAAGGTTGCATAGTTACTTATCTCCTTGGCTCGGGGGTCTCATAACTCTATACCCTCCAATATTTCTCCAATGAAAATTGGCGTATCCTAAGGAAAAGCGGGACATTTCGGGATCAAATCAGAAGCTGGGATGTCTTCTGTAAATCCAGGGCATATGGAGAGTTTGATAGAGCGCTTCATTGCAACATAGACCAAAGGCACGCTGCCTAGGGCATGGGATGCTGAACTCTGGGATCAGAGTTTCCTTGCTCCTTCATATGCTTTAGCTGGGAGGGGGAGCAGTGGGGGGACGGGGACTGAGGAGCGGCTAGGAATGCATGTCCATTTCCAGCAGAGAATGCAATCTGTAATTACTACTGGGCATCAGTCTCCTCAGTACGAGTTTCTGAGTTCCACATATTTGCTCCAAGGTGAATTCTCGGTCCTTTCAGCCTTAAAGGCTCATGCTTTGCCGCTTCTTGATAATGATGTCTCTTTTATGCCTTTGCTTTGTTCCCTTTCCAGCCTCCCCCACTCCCTCCAGATCTCTTCTTCTGTGAGTAACAGAAGGATTCAAGAAGCTTCATTTTCTGTTGCTGCAGAAAAGGGATGCTGCCAAGATTCCTGTTGGCACCAGCTGTGGTGAGCTCCTAATTCTCTTCCTGCCTCAGCTAGCTTGGGCTCCCAGACAATGTCATGTAGCTTCAAGTTGCTTCCTTGAGACCCATTAAACCATGTGGAATCTCAAGCCAAAACAGCCATTGGAATACCGCAATCCCAAGTGCCTCAACAAGTTATCCAATTGCTACATGTTGTCCCAAGATCAAGTCGGGCTAAATGCCTAGCAGACCTTCCAGGTGTCCCTATTTTCTAGGGCTTCTCTGATTTAGAGAAGCCGCCCCAGTTTCTGATTTGATCCTGGAATGCCCCACTTTTCCTTAGGATGTCCCTATTTTTATTGGAGGGTATGGAGTTATCTGACTCCCGAGTCATCTGAAGGCAATCCTGTATAGGGCAGTTTTTAAAATGTTTAGTGTTATATTAGGTAAAGGTAAAGGGACCCCTGACCATTAGGTCCAGTCGTGACCGACTCTGGGGTTGCGCGCTCATCTTGCATTATTGGCCGAGGGAGCCGGCGTATAGCTTCCAGGTCATGTGGCCAGCATGACAAAGCCACTTCTGGCAAACCAGAGCAGCACATGGAAATGCCGTTTACCTTCCCGCTGTAGCGGTTCCTATTTATCTACTTGCATTTTGACGTGCTTTCGAACTGCTAGGTTGGCAGGAGCTGGGACCAAGCAACGGGAGCTCACCCCGTCACAGGGATTCGAACCGCCGACCTTCTGATCAGCAAGCCCTAGGCTCAGTGGTTTAACCACAGCGCCACCTGGGTCCCTATGACTGTTATATTATGTTTCTATATATGTTGGAAGCAGGGTATAAACAACAATAGCAGCAGCAGCAGCAGCAATAATAATAACATCCTAGGACATGTTGGAGTATATGTGATTCCCAATAATCAGCATATTATTGCAGTTCCTCAAAGTGGCTAGGGCAACCCAGTCAGATGTGTGGGGTATAAATAGTAAAAATATCATCGTGGAATGGGACGTCCCTATTTTCATCGGAAAAATGTTGGAGGGGCCCAAAAATGGAAATTACAGGAGATACCAATGATTGAAATTACAGGAGATACCAATGAATGATTGTGGCAAATGAAGATGATGGACTATGGTGAACTGGCAAAGCTGACCTGTGGGATTCGAAACCAGAGCGAGACAAAGTTCCAGAAAGAATGGAGTAAATTTATGGATTATATTAATATTAACTGTAGAAGTTTGAAGACACTTGCGGGGTTGAAATAAATCCTACGATGAGAACTTGGTGTATAATAAGGAACAGTGAGACTCAGATTGAGCTACAAAGCTGAATGGCAAAAGGGAGGGAAGTCACAAGCTCGGCAGGTTGAGTGTACGAATATATGTTTGAATGTAGTTTGTTGTGTTTATTTGGAAAATTAAATAAAAATCATTTTTTTAAAAAAAAGGAAAAATGTTGGGGGGTATGAGCAAGCACTTGGATGGCTGGACCATCAGATAACCTGACACAGCACATTGATGTCTAGACAGAGCTTTTATTGCTAGGCAACTGAAGGCTGTCCTTTTCCCCTTTTTTTCCATTGCCAGCATGACATTGCAGATTGCATTTTGATCGAAGGAGTTTGTGTTGCTGTCAGATATTTTTAAGATATAGTTTTAGACATAGGGCAATCCTGTTTTCTTCCTCCATTCACTCAGTTCAGGCATAACACCCAACCAAGGTTTAGTGATCAGCAAGCCCCCAGAGGTGTGTCCGAGTCTTTCTTCTTCAGTTAACCATGGTTTACTACAATGTCTGGACTGACAAACTAGTTTTGAGACTATGGTTCACAAACAAACCATGGTTTCATGTAGTGGTTTCAAGGCAAGATGCTAGCGGCCGCAGTTTAATGTTTTGGTTGCCACATGGCTAACTATGGCTAACAAAAAACAAGAAGAGGTGGGTCCCAGACAAGTCTTTTCCAGGCCTACCTGGATATGCCAATGATTGAAAGAGGGTGAAACAAATAGCTCAGTCAGTAGAGCATGAGGCCCTTAATCTCAGGGTCATGGGTTCGAGCCCCATGTTGGGCAAAGAATTCCTGCATTGCAGGGGGTTGGACTAGATGACCCCTTGGTCCCTTACAGCTTTAGAAGTCTATGATTCAATTATCTCAACGATCCCTGCCATTACCATCCTACCCAATATCTTGGTTCAATTTCAACTTTTGCTACAATTAGCCATGCCTAATCAGCCACCAAGCTCGCTCCCTAAAATATCCAATTAATTCCTGTTATGAAAATGAAATCGTTCCTGTTCTTTAACATTTATGTCGGAGCCTCTTGTTTCTCTTGCGCCTCCTCATTACAGCCGAGTTTTCCATCAGTGCATGGTGACATTAACAGGAAATTAATGTCAAAAGAACACAACCAATGAGGCTTATGTGCTGGGTAGCTGTGATGTTCCACCAATCAATTTAAGGGTTGTGAAAACGCTCAGTAGGATGTAATATATTTTGCACTTGACAGAGGTCCTGGAGTGGGAGGTTTTTTGTTTGTTGCAATTGAGGAAAGTCTGCAGGATATTTATTTTTAGGGACAGGTCTTGTGTAAGCACTAATATTTCTGGAATGAGGTCACACATATTCGAGCCAATCTGATAGGAGGGTGTTCAAAGGCTGTCGGTCAGGCTCAGCACAGATAAGGAGACCTGCAGTAGGCCCTCATTGGCAGCCACATTTATTAAATGTGTTCCCCAGTGCAATTGCAGCGCACCAATGCCAGAAGTTCCATTGTTAAAGCAGCATCGTTGCTCACAAGCTATTTAGCAAAGGCTGAGAGACATTTCTAAAGGGTACGAGCTTCAGAAAATGCTTGGTAGGCTGTCGTTCCGGAGAAAGATTCTAAAAGATTTTTTCCTCCCTTGGTGCTGATGTAAAAGTTGGGGTTTGGCTTTTGCTGCCCAACTCCCCCAGTCCAGTCAGAGAAGAATGGATGGAGGCAGGATCCAGTGAAAAGCAAGGCAGACCTTTATTTTTCTGCTGCAACATCGTTCCCTTCCCTCCTTGCAAAGGACGGAGAGACCCAGAACAAAAACGTGCAGGAACCTTTAAAGACTTTTGACATTGCCAATGCCGAACCAAAGATCACCCTAAAAGCATCATACATACATCATAGGAGGCAGTCTACATCAGAAATCCTGTCTGCCAGGATACCTAATAATGGTCACTGATTGCATTACCTGGGCAGCCTGGCCATTATTTTGTGATGGTTAATACTTTAGTTCCTGAATCCAGGTCACAGGCTCACCCTATTCATACACAAATACGCCCATAAGACAGGGTTTGAAGGATTTGTAAGCAAAAAGACAATGGGAAGAAAGCTTTCCCCATTTGCCTCCCTTACTGCAGAAGAATATTTAAAGTCATTGGGAGAGCCAAAATGGTTTTAGGATTGCTCTCCTGCACTATTTCAGACATAGGGTTTATATACCTGCAGTGGCAGAGCTTCATGCTCCGGCACCGGGGGGCGGGGCGGAGGGCAGGTGGGGGAGGGGCTGGCGCAAGTCCCGGGGGCGCGGCGTGGCGCCCAGCCCGGGCGGGGGCGGTGCGCTCCCCCCCCCCCCGCACTCCTCTTCCTCCACCAGTGTATACTTGTAGATGTATGCATTTATGAATATTTATTCTATATTTTGAGACCTTAGAATTCTTACAGCAAGCAAACAGCATAAACGATATTAAAGTTCATTTTTGAAAATATTGCTGTGCGAGCCCCAATCTCCAAGCAGCAAGAGACTCCAGGTGCCGGCACTTTTGCAGGGTTTGGTTACCTGGGAATGAAAGTCTGTGGAGGCTGTGATGTCTTTAGGATAGATGGCTTCATTTACATGTCTACAACCTGAGCATAGGATACCAGTTGCTGGAAACTGCAGGAGGAAAGCATGTTCTTGTTGCAAGAAAGGAGATTCCGACTAACCATTAGGAGGAACTTGATGGCCGTAAGAGCTGTTTGACAGGCTCCCTTGGGAGGTTGTGGTCTCTCCTTCCTTGGAGGTTTTTCAACAGAGGTTGGGTGGTCATCGGTCAAGGATTCTTTCGCTGTGATTCCTGGACCTGATGTCCCTTGGAGACCCCACCAACTCTACAGTGCTATGATTCTATGAGCTACTATTTATTTCTGATTGATTCAAAATTGGGAAAGGAGTACGACAAGGTTGTATATTGTCTCCCTGCTTATTTAACTTATATGCAGAATTCATCATGCGAAAGGCTGGACTAGATGAATCATAAGCAGGAATTAAGATTGCCGGAAGAAATATCAACAACCTCAGGTATGCAGATGACACAACCTTGATGGCAGAAAGTGAGGAGGAATTAAAGAACCTTTTAATGAGGGTGAAAGAGGAGAGCGCAAAATATGGTCTGAAGCTCAACATCAAAAAAACCAAGATCATGGCCACTGGTCCCATCACCTCCTGGCAAATAGAAGGGGAAGAAATGGAGGCAGTGAGAGATTTTACTTTCTTGGGCTCCTTGATCACTGCAGATGGTGACAGCAGTCACGAAATTAAAAGACGCCTGCTTCTTGGGAGAAAAGCAATGACAAACCTAGACAGCATCTTAAAAAGCAGAGACATCACCTTGCCTACAAAGGTCCATATAGTTAAAGCTATGGTTTTCCCAGTAGTGATGTATGGAAGTGAGAGCTGGACCATAAAGAAGGCTGATCGCCGAAGAATTGATGCTTTTGAATTATGGTGCTGGAGGAGACTCTTGAGAGTACCATGGACTGCAAGAAGATCAAACCTATCCATTCTGAAGGAAATCAGCCCTGAGTGCTCACTGGAAGGACAGATCGTGAAGCTGAGGCTCCAATACTTTGGCCACCTCATGAGAAGAGAAGACTCCCTGGAAAAGACCCTGATGTTGGGAAAGATGGAGGGCACTAGGAGAAGGGGACGACAGAGGACGAGATGGTTGGACAGTGTTCTCGAAGCTACGAACATGAGTTTGACCAAACTGCGGGAGGCTGTGGAAGACAGGAGTGCCTGGCATGCTATGGGCCATGGGGTCACGAAGAGTCGGACACGACTAAACGACTGAACAACAACAACAATTTATTTCCATGGAACCTCCCCTGGAGAACTTCCTGGTTGATTGTGACTGAAGCCAATAAATCTCAACAGCTTGAAGTGGAACACAAATATAAGGTTAGCACACACAGTAGAACAAACCTAACCTGCCACCTGCTACCGATTGTCTTGGAGTAATTTACCGAGGTTGTTGTTGGTACCCCAGGTTCCCATGAACTTAAGACTTCCAAACTAAAGACTTCCAATAGCAGCCAAGAATCACAGCCAAGGCGTACTGTGTTTCACAACTCTTCTTTTCAAGCGCCCTAGCTCTCCGACAACTTTCGAACCACAGTGCAGACAAGTGTACATACTCAAGTATAAGACGACTTTTTCAGCACATTTTTAATGCTGAAAAAGCCCCCCCCCTCGGCTTATACTCGAGTGAGGGTCCCACCCAAGCGCATTTCCGACAGCAGCAAAGACGGAGGAGGAGGAGGAGGAACAAGAAGCCTGAAAGCAGCCCTTTGGGGCTGCTCCTTCCTCCTCCGCCAGTTTGTGGTGTGGTGAACCAGTTTATACTCAAGTCAATACGTTTTCCCAGTTTTTGGGGGGTAAAATTAGGTGCCTCGGCTTATATTCAGGTCAGTTTATATTCAAGTATATAAGGTAATCATGCATTGGATACACCCAAGGCATTCAAATAATCTGCCCAAAATAAATTGCTTGAAGGGTTTGAGAACTTAATTTGTTGGCCAAGCCCAGATGTATGTTGGGATCCTTGAATCCCTTATACCAATTTCGATTTGTGTGTTCATGCAGATCTGTACACACTTCTGCCTGGGAGTAAGCCACATTAAATTTTATGGGATTTACCTTTGAGGAGGCAAGTGTAAGAGTGCAATTAAGTTTAATTAATCTGACATGATGTTGGCCTTTAAAACAAAACGTCTTGTTTATCTCCCGTTACAAGCTCTTCCCCACCAGGGCTCTTTTATTGCAAACTAGTATCATGAAGCCCGTTAAATTAACGGGTGATAGAACATATGTGGTGAAACGTTTGTAAAAACAGACTTCAACAGTTCCACCCGGCCATCTGAAGTCTCTGCGGGGCCGGTGTGGAAAGTGCATGATGTACACAGTCCGTTGCGGGGAGGAGAGAGAAAACCCCAGGTATTTTGGGGGGGTGTCACACACCCTCTCCAAGACATTGGGCAGCGAGGAGAACCCCACAATGACCCCCTCAGGGACGAAGCGAGGCAGGAAAGGAAGAAGTTGGCAGAGAAGCAGTTAGGGGAGGCAGGAAAAGTTAGGGTACCAACTTAGCAACACAGTCAGGTGGGCGGGGTAGAAAGCGCAGTACCTCAGTCTCCGCGCTGCCGCTGAGGGGACTCCCGGCCTCCCCCTTCCCCTTGCCATCTCCGCGGCTGTACCAGAGCCAGGCGAGGAGCACAGCCACCAGCTGGCCACAGACCCGCCACGGGCTCTCCTCCATCACTGCCGAGCAGGTGAGGATCGGGACGGAGAGGCATCGTTGGGGCATTGGCCCGGGCCCTGCTGCCGCTGCCGCCCTCCTCACCTGCCGCCGCAGCCATGGCCGGAGAGCGAGGAGAGTTGCCGGGGAGACGTGAGGCGAGGTACGGCGGCAGGCCCAAGCGAGGACTGAAGGGGTCTCCCTCCCACGGTGGAAGCCTTATATGGGCCCGGAGAGGAGGAGCCCGGAGCCCGGAGCCCGGCCCAGGGAGGAGCCTGCCTGCTGCAGCCCCAGGACGGGCCTTTGGGGTGGAGCCGTGCCCCGCCGCACCTGCTTGTTCCAAGTCCCAACGGCTGTCCGTGGGGCACATGCGCAATAGCACAATCCCACGGACACAGGGACTAGACGCAGAGACACTTGAAGTTGATTATAGAGGATGTCTATCTATATAGATATATATATAGTATACACACACACACACACACACACACACACACACACACACCAGGGTTGTCCATAGCTACCTGCTCCCAGCCCTGGAGTGCGTGAAATCCCATGGGCAAATAAATAAGAAATGCTTTAAGGATTTTGTTGTTTATTCATTTAGTCGTGTCCGACTCTTCGTGACCCCATGGACCAGAGCACGCCAGGCACTCCTGTCTTCCACTGCCTCCCGCAGTTTGGTCAGACTCATGTTGGTAGCCTCGAGAACACTGTCCAACCATCTCGTCCTCTGTCGTCCCCTTCTCCTAGTGCCCTCAATCTTTCCCAACATCAGGGTCTTTTCCAGGGAGTCTTCTCTTCTCATGAGGTGGCCAAAGAATTGGAGCCTCAGCTTCAGGATTTGTCCTTCCAGTGAGCACTCAGGGCTGATTTCCTTCAGAATGGTTTGCTATCCTTGCAGTCCATGGGACTCTCAAGAGTCTCCTCCAGCACCATAATTCAAAAGCATCAATTCTTCGGCGATCAGCCTTCTTTATGGTCCAGTACTCACTTCCATATATCACTACTGGGAAAACCATAGCTTTAACTATATGGACCTTTGTTGGCAAGGTGATGTCTCTGCTTTTTAAGATGCTGTCTAGGTTTGTCATTGCTTTTCTCCCAAGAAGCAGGTGTCTTTTAATTTCGTGACTGCTAAAGCTTAGATTGAAGATGTGTATTGTCAGGAGCTAGCAGGCATGTCAAACCTGCGGCCCTCCAGATGTTTTGGCCTACAACTCCCATGATCCCTAGCTAGCAGGACCAGTGGTTGGGGAAGATGGGAATTGTAGTCCAAAACATCTGGAGGGCCGCAGATTTGACATGCCTGAGGGTGAGGAGTAGCTCATCAGCAATAAAAACACCAGTGTCTGTGAAGTCAACTCTTTATTCAAAGAAACCGAAACAGCGCAGGCCTAGTGATTACAGCAACTCTTCCCAGTAGGTCTTGGTTCTTTTCCCAGCAGCCTAAGGCCCCCCTCATCTCCAGCCTCTGCTTCTGTCTCTGCTTCTGGACTGCTTTCTGCCCCAGCCTCTTCTTGCTCACTAAACCCTGTTACCTCTTCAGCTTCCGACACCTCCTCCTCCCCATCTGCTCCCTCTGACCACTCAGTGTCGTCCCCCCACCAATCCCCTGGCTCTGAGCCTTCTTCCCTTGGGGTTGCCCTTGCCGGGGGGGGGGGCTTCCCCAGCTGGTGCCTTCCACCACTTCTCTACATCCAGCCAGTCCATTGCATGTAGAAATGCATGTAGTTGTTTACTGGGGAAGGGTCATAGCTCAGTGGTGGAGGGCTCTCTTTGCATGCAGAAGACCCCAAGTTTACTTCTTAGCCACTCCAGGTAGGACCAAGAACGCTCCCCTTCTGAAGCCCTGGGGGAGTAGTTTCCAGTCAGTGTTGGCAAGACTGGGCTGGTTGACCATTTAGTTGACTAATCAGCTAAAACATTTTCTAACATTTGTTGTTTTGTTTTAATATTATGCTTTTGATTTTTAATTGATCAGGGAGTTACCTAATAGACTTGAGGACCAAAAGGCATGCATGCATATATCTGCATTTGTGTGTGTGTGTGTGTGTGTGTGTGTACACACCACACACCCACACACACAGTGCTTTTTTTCTGGGGGGGGGGACGCAGGGAGACGCATACCCCGAAGCAGTTTCTAATAGGAGAAGAAACTAAAAATAATTAAAATTTTAGTTTCTTCTCTAGCACAGTGAATTGCCAGTTCTGTTGACTAGCATGGTGAATTGTCAGTTATAATAATAATAATAATAATAATAATAATAATAATAATAATAATAATTTATTATTTATACCCCGCCCATCTGGCTGGGTTTCCCCAGCCACTCTGGGCAGCTTCCAACAGAAAAATACAACACAGTAATCTATTAAACATTAAAAACATTAAAAGTTCCGTCTCTACCCCTGATGGCGACCTCATTTCCTTTTCCAGTGTTTCCTGAGTCTCAGATGGAAGCGAGCGTTTAATGTGTGAAGCAGTGTGGAATGTGGATGTATGCGTGTTATACTGATGAAAGTTTGCCCTCATTGAGGGGCAGTTTTTCAATATGAGTAATGCATGTTCTTTGTACTTTTCTCCATTTACTGTATTTATTTTTCCCGATTTGAACTATAAAATGGTGGTTTTCTTGAGTCAAAATGAGAGTACCCCTAAACATTTTTTAATAGAAAAAGCACTGTACACACACACACAAAAAAAAATAAGTTACCTCTTAAATGAAAGGGGAAAAAACTTGAAGCCTTCAACAAAAAGAACAAGGCAAAAGTTATCAGTAAAAAAAAACCCAGTTAAAAACAGCTATTTAAAAGATTCAAAAACAATTCAAATTTATGATAAGCAAAATAAAAGTTGAATCCTTTTACCTATTTGGGTAGCTTTGCCTAAAAAACCCCAAGTTTTCAGCATCCGCCAAAACAAGTACAGTCTGCCGGATGTCAACAGGCAGGGAGTTCCCAAGTGTAGGTGCTGCGAAACAAATCTCAAAATGATTCCTTTGGCAAGAGAAAAACAGATCAAGTGACAGGCCTACTATTAAGATCATGTTTGTTCCTTCCCTCCTTTGTTCCTGGGGTCAGATAGCTCAGTGAGATATACAGATGAGTCTGGAGACTGTTGTTAACCACCACATACTATCACACGGCTCTGCTGCCTTTCTATCCACAACAGAACCTCTCCCCCCCCCCAAAAAAAACCCCACAATATCAGAACATTGGAGTTGAGCAGCATTAAAAATAATGAGAGAAAAACACCCTGGAATGTCTCCAGTTTTTTTTTTTTTTTTGAGCTATTTATAGAACATTGTGCCATCGGCATTCCTGTTCTGCTGAAGAGCCACGGGACATTCAGGTTTTGATAGCAGTTCCCAAAATGCAGCTGGGTAGGAGGGGGATGACTCAGCAGTACTATGAAACAATGCTGTGTAATTTTAACTCTCCTCCCTCCCTCCGTGCCAAGTTCGCTTTCGTTTCGTTTCCCCAAAGGATAACTCTTCTTCTGCTGCTGCAGCAGCCTCTGTTTTCATTCCGCAGTCGACTAGCTTATTGATAGCACACTCCAACGGCATCCCTACCAAACTCACATGCAATGATCGCATTTTATATCCACGACATAGTCAGCCACACACTTCTCCTGGTGTTTTTCACATGCCGCAGCCCCAAAATACAATGTATGGTCAAGTGGTTGGACCTGTGAAATGTCTCTAGGTTTGCTGTGGGGCCGTCTAAGAAGGCCATGCAACGAAGCAGACTTTTGGAAGGGTCAGAGCAGATCAAAGAAAGTACTGCTTTATGCCAGGGGTCAGCAAACTTTTGGTCTGTGGAACTCCTTCCCACAGGAGGCAGTGAGGGCCACCAACTTGGATGACCTTAAAAGAGTAGACAGATGCAAGGAGGAGAGGTCTAACCATGGCTGCTAGACGCAATGGCTATGCTCTGCCCTCCAGCAATACTTCTGGATACCAGTTGCTGGAGAGACAGCTCTTGTGCTTGGATTCTGTTTGCTGGTTTCCCACAGGCATCTGGTTTGCTACTGTGAGAACAGGGGGAGGTGGAGTAGATGACCATTGGGGGTCCCTTCCAACTCTGTGAATCTGTGATAAGAAGAGCATGCTGGATAGGTCCAATGGCCCATCAAGTCCAGCATCCTGTTCTCAAAGTCGCCACCCTGTGGGAAGCCTGCAAGAGGCACATGAGCGCAAAATCACTTTTCCCTCCTGTGGTTTCCAGCGACTGGTATTCTGACCACGGAGATAGAACGTAGCCATTATGACTAGTAGCTGTTGATAGCTGCTATTGTTGTGAAATTGCCTGAGTAGCTATCATTGTGAAATTATCTGATTTCGTCTGTCCACGCAGAAATCTAATCAACTGCAAATCTGTAAGGTGCAAAGTGCTAAGTTCACCTTTAAATGCAAACCAAATTGAATTTCTCCCTCCTCTTCTTAATTGTAAAAAGGTAAAGGTAAAGGGACCCCTGACCATTAGGTCCAGTCGCAGACGACTCTGGGGTTGCACGCTCATCTCGCTTTACTGGCCGAGGGAGCCGGCATACAGCTTCTGGGTCATGTGGCCAGCATGACTAAGCCGCTTCTGGTGAACCAAAGCAGTGCACAGAAATGGCGTTTACCTTCCCGCCGGAGCAGTACCTATTTATCTACTTGCACTTTGACGTGCTTTCGAACTGCTAGGTTGGCAGGAGCTGGGACTGAGCAACAAGAGCTCACCCCATCGTGGGGATTCAAACCGCCGACCTTCTGATCGGCAAGCCCTAGGCTCAGTGGTTTAACCCACAGCACCTGCCTTTTAAAAAAAAAACCCTAATGATTGCCAGAGATTGCTGAGAAAATGTTGCCTGGGGTCTGAAAAAGAAAGGGGGGAACAAATGCACTCCATTATCTCTTTCAGCTTCTAGGAAGGGGCGTTATCAGTTCTGCACAAAGCTGGAAGGCAGGACATGTGCGGAGCAGCTTGGCATGAGAGACAGTTTCATACACATTTCAGCGCAGGGAATAGCAGTCAGGATCACACCTTGGGCAGATGATTCAGCATTTCCAAAGTAGATTGTTAGGTAACAGTAGTTTGTTGACCTCTCTGGACATTTCTGCAGGCTGCATTTTGTTACCGGGCCAGCAGCGTTATGCCTCAAACTTAGTGCTGGCAACAGGGAGCCAAATCACCCATTTGCTCGACTCTTTTGCCCAGAGATAAGCCTCGGAGGCTGCACAGCTTCTGCCGTTGCCCATCAGCCATGCAAACTTATAGGAACCGGCTGAGGCTAAAGAACCCAGCAGGTCTGGATCACGAGGACAAGAAGCAATGAGCAATCTTTTCTGTTCCGTGCTGTGAGGGCAGTCAGGAAGTGTTTAACACAGCAGAGGTGCACAAGCTTCATGCCGATGCAATTGTTTCTCCAGATGTGAGGTAGCGGGCCATTTTGAGGAGCCACATGATGAGATACCGGCTCAGAGGGCCGGCCCTACCATCTGGCAGATTGGGGAAGTGCCTTAGGTGGTGGATTCTGAGCCTCTGAGCCCCCAACTTGCTGCCCTCAGGTACAGTGCGTGGTGTTGTCCCATAGTCACTCTTTCTTCCTTCCTTCCTTCCTTCCTTCCTTCCTTCCTTCCTTCCTTCCTTCCTTCCTTCCTTCCTTCCTTCCTTCTTGGAATAATGCCACTAGTCAGCACCGTTTATGGTCGGAACTACAGCGGTATCTAATCATCTTCGAACCTCCGACTTTCGTTCTTGACTAATGAAAACATTCTTGGCAAATGCTTTCACTATGGTTCGTCTTGTGCTGGTCCAAGAATTTCACCTCTAGCTGCACAATATGAATGCCCCTGGCCACCCCTCTTAATCATGGCCCCAGTTCCAAAAACCAACCAAACAGAACCGGAGTCCCATAGTCACTGTTTGAAGTAAGGTGGGGTGCGAATCTTGTCTGTTACCTCAAAGCAGCAAATGACTTGGGCCAACATGACCTGGTGCCTCAAATCCATATTTGTTGTGTTGGTCCAGCACAACAGGATGCCTCCATCTGCCCCAGCTGCAACAAAACATGTCTGTCCAGCATCGATCTCTACAGCCACAGCAGGAACCACAACCTTCAACAGCTTGACTTCACCCCCAAAGGCTCAATCTTCCATTGTCTCCCAAAGCAGATAGATGCCAACTACCAACTGGTCTTGACCGCACTGGAAGAACTCGCTGAATTTTCAGGGACTTGTACGAGCACTGTCCTCTCCTAATAAATTAAATATCTGCAATAAAAAGTAATCAGGCACTGGGAAGTCCAGAAGCAAAGACCCGGGTGCAACAGCCCTCTCTCCACTTCTGATTCCCAGAATATTGCCTTCGACTGTGGAGGCAGAATGTTGCCATCATGGCTAGCAGCTATTGATAGCTACTGCTGCTGTGAAATTGGCTAGCTAAGAGGGCGATGTTTTCTGATTTTGCATGTCCATGTAGAAATCTGATTTTCTAACATTAGCACAAACACCCGTGGGTGTACATGAATGCGGGAGGATGTGCGAGTGCGGGGGAATTTGAAACCGAAAGGCCACTTTGCGGCGCTTCTGTGCAACGCTCAAATGTTTTCACAAAGGGGTCCTCTGTTATCCCTGCGCCATGGAACTGTCAATGTGTCTAAAGAGCCTCCTACTAACAAGAGAGGAAGAAAAGCAAAGTGTTTGCATGCGGAGTCACATGGATGAAGTCATAGGCTGGCATAGCGGCCACCAATGTTGTCCGTGTTCAATGGCCATCTGTAAGCAGCCGACTTAAGCTAGGGAAAGATGCAAGCATAAAGGCCCTCCAAAAAGAGAGGTTTGTTTCCTGAATGGTACAAAGGATGCATTCTTGCAATGTTATTGAGGATGATGATGATGATGATGATGAATGCTTATTTAAAAACTGACTGAAAGAAAATCAAACGGTTGTGGGGCTGGTGGTGAGAAGCAGCAATTCCCAAACCCTACAAGTTGTTGTTGTTGTTGTTGTTGTTGTTGTTGTTGTTGTTGTTGTTGTTGTTGTTGTTTGTACTGCAAACACAACAACTAAACTCACGGCAATCACTCTATCTGGCATGAGATTCTCATTTAGAAATCAAGTTTCTAGTCCTCTTACATGCTGTAAAAACACCTCTGTCCTTTCTCCCTCTTTTTATGGAACTCATTTCATTCCCACCAAATTCCAGATTACCTGAAAACATAAATAAATCAACACGTATTATTACACAGAATGCCATTCTGCAATGTACATAACTCTGGCGATTGGAATTAATTGCTTTTTGCAACTATTGTGGGAGGAGGAGGTGAGAGCACAGACTATTGGCTCCATAGAAAGATTTTCAGACAAGTACTGTACCTAGCATATTAGTGGCTGGCGGTGATTTGAACCTGGGCACCTCAAGTTCAAAACCGTATCCATCACTGTCAGGAGATGTTGACTGACACTTTCACAAACATATTGTTCTGCCCTGGCAAAGGGAGGACAAAATATGCTGGGCCCTTTTCTTCTTGAAGCCAGCGATTAATCTGCCAGCCCAGGTCAGCTAAGGGGGCTGAATAAAGGACAATGGAGGGAAGGGAGGAAATTATTCTTGGGATCCGTGCCTGGTACTGGAAGGGGGAACCTATGCAAAGTGTAACACAATCAGTTCATTCATAACTCCTTCATTAACAGCTCCCCGCCTGCAGGCCTGACAGAAACAGCTCCCCCCCCTTTTTTTTTAATGACTGAGTGACAGAGCGGGATTGGGAAAACAGCAACAAACTTTTAATTGGCAAGTACACAGGGCGCCCTGTTCACAAGCGCTCTTCCTTACTCCTTCCAAAAGGTTGCCGCATTATGTGTTAAAGCAGCACAACTCACCTTACACACTGCTACGTGACACAGACCAGACTTTTCAGAAACTTTTGGCTCGGCCCAGGAGCGAGGGAGCGTGTTATGTCAACACCCGGCCAAGTGCTCAAGAGACAGGAGAGGAAGCCGTGCCATGCGTGAAGCTGAATAGAAACGAATGTCGTGATTTGATTAATTCCAATTAAATGCCGCTACGCAGAGCCAGACTGAACGTGATGGCGGCCGGTGCTTTGAGAAGAATCAGGTCACTGATTGCAGAATCCTTACGGACTGGGGAGAGGGGATCTTCAAGAGCACTGGAATGATTGCTTGTCCCCTAAAACAAACTCTCCCCACCCAAAATGTCCAGCAAATTTTGAAGGATGGCTGTTTTTCATTATATCTGGGGAAATTGCTTTGCAAAAAAAAAAAATGTATATCTTAGCAGAAAGTTGTGCTGGTTAATTTCCTTGAGGACTTTTTTAAAAAAATTGCAAAACGGATTGAGGACAACTGCGTTTAAGATTTGGGCAATGAGAAAGCGAGAGAAACTGAAATTGGCAGGTTCACTCATCCCTAGACCTGCATGAGACCTGTGAAGACACCTGTGAAGTTGAGGTCCTTTGACAAGTGCATCCATGTGCTCAAAGACATGCATAAGTCACCCACAGTTCATGAGTCTGCTGTGGGCAGCATTATCAGTGCATCGATGGCAACGATCAAGTTTGCTGCCTGAACCTTGGAAACTGCCTTACCCCGAGTTGGACCACTGGCCCATCTGGCTCAGTATTGTCTACACTGAATGGCAGCAGCTATCCAGGGTTCCAGGCATTGAGGACTCAGCTACGTTAGCAAAGAAAAAACGTTTGATATGCATTATAACACTGTGACACCAGGTGGCGCTGTGGAGTCCCGTCTTTCGCCAACGTGATTTTCCATAATGAAGTTTACAACGCGTTTTCCTGAAGCGCTTTTTTTGATGTGTCTAGATCCAGCCCGAGTCTTTCCCAGCCTTACCCGGAGATGCTGGGAATTGAACCCAGGGCCTTTTGCATGCAAAAGTGTGTGTTGTACGGCTGAGCTACCTACTGCCCCCTCTCCCAAGTGTGGAGTCACTCTAAATTTGGTATGTGATTCTAAATGCGGCGGCAGAAACATTTGCATTTGTCGAGTTGCTATACGCAGAGGAGCCGCTTGAAATAAATTAACGTAACAAGCAGAAAATAGGAGCTGGGGTTTTGTTTGTTCCACTGATGCACAGGCTGAACTCCGGCCTATTTTAAGTGCAACGATCCACTGATAATTACCTCCTGCCATGTCTGAGTTTCACAACTGAATGCATTCGCAGAACATTAAACCTGCTTGTTACAGCCTTAGCATCAGGGCTACCCTCATCATCGCTGTTAGAAATTGACCTGTGAGTGCATGGATCATTGTACATCCCTTATTTTAAGGAACATTATCTTGCTGCATTAGCTTATCCATGCCTTAAATTCACTTTTATTTATTCAGTAGGCCCTCTGTCTGTGGGTGGTGCATAACAGTGGTAGGGGGTTATTTGCGGGGGGGACGGGGGACGGGACACTGAGAGTCTCCTGGCTTTTTGAAATAGCTGGATCTGATTTTGCGGGAAGGGCAGCTGTTTGGAAAATGAAACTGAAATGTAAAATATCTCTTTTTATTCCTGTTACAGGGGGCTGCCGCTGCTCACATTCCTTGCCAACCCCCCACAACCCCCCCCCCAATATCCCCACATCTCCTGGAAGCCATATCCTTACTGCTGCTCTATGTTCCTACATCCTTGCTTTAATCAAACATCTGCTGTTGTTCACAACAGCCATTTTAAAACCTTCCTGCTCTTTTTGCTCCTGCCTTAACATTTTGGAAATCCAGGATTGTGATGCAAAACTACAAATCTGCCCATGGGGGGGCTGTGTGATTATGTTGTGTATATAGGAAGAGAAGCCATGTGTCTGCAGGGGTTAAATTGCCAGATGTTCGCTTTAAAAATGAATAAGTATACCACTCAAAATGTTGGATGTTATATTCAACTGCGCAAAGAGGTAGCACCTGAACTTTCTTTTTTCCTCCCCCCCCCAATCCCAATTCCTTTTCCTTTTAGATTGTAAACCCGAGGACAGGAGCTGTCTTTTCACTGAGAATCATAGTCTGCTCCAAGAGCCTTTTTGAGGCTGAATATTGGGATTGTTGTTTAGTCGTGTCCGACTCTTCGTGACCCCATGGACCATAGCACACCAGGCACTCCTGTCTTGCACTGCCTCCCACAGTTTGGTCAAACTCATGTTCGTAGCTTCGAGAACACTGTCCCCTTCGCCTTGTCGTGGCGAAGGGGCTTGAATAACTCAGAGAAGCTATGAGCTATGCCTGCAGGGCCACCCAAGATGGACAGGTCATAGTGGAGAGTTTTGACTAAACGTGATCCACCTGGAGAACGAACTGGCAAGCCACTCCAGTATCCCTGCCAAGAAAACTCCATGGACAAAGACAACAGGCATATATTGGGATTAAAATGCTTCAAATAAATTACTAAATGGCAGTCACAAGACACTTAATTTTTTTTTAAAAAAAAACGTACAGAAGAGCCATGGTGAGCAAAAACGATAAAGCTCCCAAGAAAATGTATGTGCAAACAAGGGTTGTATTTTTCTGAATTCTTCAGAACTACCTCTAATAAATATTGCAAAAGAACCAAACAGCTAAGCAAGCAGCATGGTGCCATCTCTCCAATCTCCATCTTGATGTCTCAGACCTGCTTCGAGCAGTTGGATCCAGAGTGTCTTGAGCTTCAGTAGTGGGCGGGAATTGAAGAGAAGGAGAGAAGGAGATGAATTCTGCTTTCTTATATGTATTCATGCTTGTTATATTAGTTTCCTTCTCAGTGGGAGTGGGCAGTGTTCATGTAAGTACAGTACAGTCATTCCTCGGGTTAAGTACGCTTCAGGTTGAGTACTTTCAAGTTAAGTACTCCGCGGACCCGTCTGGAACGGATTAATCCACTTTCCATTACTTTCAATGGGAAAGTTCGCTTCAGGTTAAGTACGCTTCAGTTTAAGTACTCCACGGACCGTCTGGAACAGATTAATCCACTTTCCATTACAGTGGAACCTCGGTTTATGAACACCTCGGTTTATGAATTTTCGGTTTATGAACGCCGCGGACCCATCTGGAATGGATTAATTCACTTTCCATTACTTTTAATGGGAAAGTTCGCTTCAGTTTATGAACGCTTCAGTTTATGAACAGACTTCCGGAACCAATTACACCCATGTTTCAGTTTATGAACGCTTCAGTTTAAGTACTTCGCGGACCCATCTGGAACGGATTAATCCACTTTCCATTACTTTCAATGGGAAAGTTCGCTTCAGTTTATGAACGGTTACTCCGCGGACCGTCTGGAACGGATTAATCCACTTTCCATTACTTTCAATGGGAAAGTTCGCTTCAGTTTATGAACGCTTCAGTTTATGAACAGACTTCCGGAACCAATTGTGTTCATAAACCGAGGTACCACTGTACTTTCAATGGGAAAGTTCGCTTCAGGTTAAGTACGCTTCAGGTTCCGAAGATACATGCCAGACGACTTGAAGGTGGAGAATGGTGGTGCCAAAAATTATGGCTGGCTAGGATGCCAGACCATCATGGTATCCCTACTTCTAGAGCAGGCATCCCTGGGCTTTGGCCCGCCAGATGTTTTGGACTACAATTCCCATCATCCCTGACCACTGGTCCTCTTAGCTAGGGATCATGGGAGTTGTGGGCCGGAACGTCTGGGGGGGGGCGCAGTTTGGGGATGCCTGTTCTAGAGACTAGGTACATGGCTATTCATGAGGAAGCATTCTTTGTTGTGGTACTCTGCCTTCATAATATTTTCATAAACACCAGGGATGCTCACCTGGGGACCACTCCGAGATTGCTTAAGTGCTGGGCAAATACTTTTTTATTTTTCCAAGACTTTAAAATTGTGATTCAGCTGTTCTAATTGGTCAATGTCACCTGACCTGGAGTGGTAACTCTAAAAGGCAGTACTGTATATGCATCTTTTAAAAAAGACAAATAGTAAAGTGGTATGGCTGATCAAATCCAAAATCCTACTAAACAGCTGTGTTTTATTTTATTGTTGTAAAAATAAAACTAATCTTAATAAACTAATTCCAATAAACCTCAAAAAGAAGAAGTATGCTTCAGGTTAAGTACAGACTTTCAGAACCAATTAAGTACTTAACCTGGGGTACCACTGTATTTAGTAGGCCCTAGATCTATTCTGGAAAAGTGGTGGTGGTGGGGTTTACTCTGATCAACTCCATCTCCTGTTCTGGAGCTTCCTGAAGACATTGACTTAGCTTCTGTAGAAGGAAACAGAACAGTGAATTAGACAAGTCTTTGTCTGCTTCAGCGAGGCGGTTCTGGTGTTTGCGTGGTCATGTTTCTCAACAAGCAACATTAGAAATGAGAGATAACGAGATCCCTGTAGACATCTATTCTCCGAGGCTTACCTGGCGGTGCCAAGCTTTCAGGTAGCCCAGCTGCGCTGAGAAGCTGATCAGCTTGCAGGTGAGCAGTTGCCAGGATATGGTCGTGATGAATGGCTTTTGGCAAAGGCACACGCCACTTTGTCATGCTTTGTGAGCTCTTAGAATAAATGCTCCTCTTGTTGCTCTCTCAGAACCATGTGAAAAAGGGTACTTGAAACAAAAATTAAAATAAGTGCAGAACAGTTTGGTTTGTAACCTGTTACCGAGGTGCATTTTACACTGTAATCAATAACATTAACCACAGCACCAAGAAACCAGGAGTTGCTCTCAGCAGACATGTGGGTTTTTACTTTTTTTTCTTTTTTCTTTTTTGCATTAGGCTGGTTTCCACACACAAACACAGCCTTCCTCTCTGCTCCTTCCAGGCAAGCAAGAGACACAAGCAGGGTTCAGTGGTACATTCCACTCTGGCGAAGCCACTCCAAGAGGATGCAGAGCAGGGCCTGTGAAGGGGTATGGCTTGGGGAAAGCCCCGAGGGCCAGACAGAAAGTTTTCAAGGGCCGCATTCGGCCCCTGGAGCCTGAAAACAAACCCTTCCCCCACTGGGTTAAAGCTTTCTTTGTCCTTTTGCCATAATCCTGATCTGGCTCCCTCCCTTGCTTCATTAAAAAGATCGATTATACATCAGCAAACCACAAGAAACTTTGCATCTAGTTTCCCCCTCCTGACTGTGCCCAGGCTCTGCCCATCATGGGCATAGCGAGGATTTGGGGGGGGGACACATTTTTTTGGGGGGTGGCAGAACTGACCTGATTGGTCAGTTAGTTAAGTATTTCTATTGTTTTACTTGATCTAGGGGGGCAGCTTCCCCCCCCCGTCCTGCATTGGCTACACCCATGGACATTAGCCCCTGTCGAAATAAACACACCGGAAACATGTGGTCCTTTGCAGAGTAGCTATAATGCCATGTTTGTCCTGGTATCAGAGCAAATGCCATTGCAGTATCAATTGGCGTGATTTATAAGTCATGGCTTTAGCAGATGGGGTCTATTTTAGCAAGGCAGCTGCCTTGTTCCTCGTTAACCCTTTGGTGGGCTCAGGCTGCCAGAGATGTGCTCATGCATCCATTTGTGTTGTTGATGCCACACGTCAGGTTCCCAGCCCCTTGTTTCACAACAACCCTTTGAGATAGTGTGGAGGGAGAGAGAGGTGGTGCGTCCCACCATCCTGCAATGCACTTGATGGCTAAGTGGGAATTCCCATTCAGGTCTCTAGCACTCTGCACTAGCTCTAGATTTCAAGTTCTAGAAGTCTCTAGAACAGTTATTGCATTGTTGAAATACTGCAGCAGGAATGGGGAACACGTAGCCCTCCTTGCATGGGCAGAATCCAACTCCCACCATTGCTGGCTGGAGCAGATGTGGCTTGCAGTCCGTCAACATCTGTACAGCCAGAGGTTACCTGGAATATTGTGTCCAGTTCCGGGCACCACAATTTAAGGAGGATGTTGACAAGCTGGAACGTGTGCAAAGGAGGGCGACCAAGATGACCAAGGGTCTGCAAACCAAGCATTATGAGGAATGGTTGAGGGAGTTGGGTATGTTCAGCCTGGAAAAGAGGAGAGTGAGAGGAGATATGATAGCCACCTTCAAATATCCCAAGGACTGACAAGTGAAAGATGGAGCAAGCTTGCTTTCTCCTCCTTCGAAGGACCAATGGCTTCAAGGTACAGGAAAGGAGATTCCGACTAAACATCACTGTCAGGGGGACTCCCTACAGGGACCCTCCCCTAGTCATCCTAGCCAGCACTTCGCCCAGTGACAGCACAAGCAGCAGGTCAGGAGGAGGGAATGAGGAATGGAGCGGAATGGAGAGGGGGCTTCAAGATGTATCAGAGCCTTGGCAACGTTCCAGCCAAAGGACGGGAGAAGGAACGCAGCCCCTTCCGGCACCCACGTTGGGTCATGCACCCAGACGTAGGGCAAGGGGGCGGCGTTTTGGGGTTCCCAGACTATTATGCTGGCGCAAAAACAGACAAGCGCCATTGCCGGGTTCTGAACCAGACTAGGCAGTCATGTTTTCTGATGTCTCTGCACTGTAAATAGTATGCACAATAAAGCTCTTAAAGACAGAGCAGACTGAAGCGTCTTTACTCGGGAGTAGCCGCAACAATCCCCTGACAATCACGAAGAACCTTCTGACAGTAAGAGCTGTTCAATGACGGGATGGACTCCCTCAGGAGGTTATGGAGATTTTTAAGCATAGCTTGGATGGCCATCTGTCATGGATGCTTTAGATGAGATTCCTGCATCGCAGGGGGTTGGACTAAATGACCCTCGGGTCTCTTCAAACTCTACAATTCTAGGATTTTATGAAGCAATCTTTGGAAAATACTGACCAAATAACCAGTAATGCTATGTGTTCTCTGAGCTTCTGAGGGAACAGACTAATCCTATAAAGGACTTAGTCTTAGACTATAAGGACTACATCCCAGTAGTGATGTACGGAAGTGAGAGCTGGACCATAAAGAAGGCTGATCGCCGAAGAATTGATGCTTTTGAATTATGGTGCTGGAGGAGACTCTTGAGAGTCCCATGGACTGCAAGAAGATCAAACCTATCCATTCTGAAGGAAATCAGCCCTGAGTGCTCCCTGGAAGGACAGATCGTGAAGCTGAGGCTCCAATACTTTGGCCACCTCATGAGAAGAGAAGACTCCCTGGAAAAGACCCTGATGTTGGGAAAGATTGAGGGCACTAAGAGAAGGGAACGACAGAGGACGAGATGGTTGGACAGTGTTCTCGAAGCTACAAACATGAGTTTGACCAAACTGCGGGAGGCAGTGCAAGACAGGAGTGCCTGGCGTGCTATGGTCCATGGGGTCACGAAGAGTCGGACACGACTAAATGACTAAACAACAACAACAGCATAAGGACTTAAGAAGAGTCCTACTGAATCAGACCAAAGGCCTATCCACTGGCGGAGGAAGAGGGGGGGCTTAGGATTGCAGGCCTGAGAACTCCTTGTGATCAGATGTCTGCCTTCTGGCACCTTGCATTTTGTTTATCTTGCTTCCTTGCTCTGGAGTGCTTTGGGAATTGTTTGTTTAGCTGAAGTTCCAGCAAGATCCATAAATAGGTCATGTGCAACTTCCTCACGCACCCTCCCAAATATGGGTTAGGCTTCCAAGGGTTTCTATACAACCCAAGCAGAATTTCTCAAGAAGAAATCGCAAGGTGAAATCCAGCTTCTCTTAAAACCAACGGGGCTTCTTCTTTGATCTTGACAAGAGGGAGATAACAGCCTTCCAAAGTCCATCCTTGTCGAATGCAGCAGCCGGACTGGGGAGGCTTTCTCAGCTGTAACTCTGAGAACACTTATAGGGTCAAGAGTGGGGAACATCCTTCAGACCGAGGGTCACATTCCCTTCCGGAGTACCTTGTGGGCAGGGGGAGACACATGGCAGCTCCGGGCAGGGCGTCAGCAAAAGTGTGCAGGGCATTGAATGCAAAATTTAACATCTGTGCAAAGTTGCAGAGAAAATAGTCACCCTCCACCAAGTGGTGAAAGCAAGAAAGTTCAGAGGAAACCTAGAAGCCAGTACAGTGGTACCTTGGTTCTCCAACTTAATCAGTTCCGGAAGTCCGTTCCAAAACCAAAGCATTACAAAACCAATGCACACTTTCCCATAGAAAGTAATGCAAAACGGATTAATCCGTTCCAGACTTTTAAAAACAACCCCTAAAACAGCATGTTAACATGAATTTTACTACCTACCAAGACCATTGATCCGTAAACTGAAAGCAATGATCAATGTACTGTACTATAAAATAAATAAGACAGTATTGTAGATGATAAAAATTAAAATTATTATTTTTTCCTTACCTGCACTGATGATAGTCATTGTTTGGATGGGGGGGGGGTTATATCCATTTCCGCAGTCAATCAATCAGTAGCTGAACTGGGTTCCACACAGTCACAAAAACAAATTAACCGAAAAAGCCTCAGAAACAAAAACGCAAAAGAAATAAGCAAAAAAACAAAAGCACCAAACTTAATCCGTTCTGGAAGTCTGTTTGACTTCCGAAATGTTCAAAAACCAAGGCACAGTTTCTGATTGGGGCAGGTGCCCTGGAAACAATAGCTGACAGCCACATTGGATGTTCAGCTTCCGAAAAGCGCTCAAAAAACAAAACACTTCCGAGTTTTCGGTGTTTGAGAACCAAGGCGTGTGAGAACCAAGGTACCACTGTACTGTATTCTTTGCACATTGGATAGAGTTGCACTCCTATGTTTTATTGTAACTGTTGAGATAAATTAACAAACCATCTGTGCTTTCTTTGTGAGCTAGCTACCCTCAGTAAGAGCAGCGATGCTGGTTTGGGCCAGCCATATCATGTGGAAATGCCTCAGTCAGTAGAGCATCAGACTCTTAATCTCAGGGTCGTGGGTTCAAGCCCCATGCTGGGCAAAAGATTCTTTAAGTGACCTCTAGGCAGCAGGGGTCACAGATCTGGTCAGGGAGAGGGAAAACTTTATTCCTTGTTTATTTATTGCATTTATAACCCACCTGTTTTCATCCAAGGAGCTCAAGCTGGTGTACATGGTGCTCTCTCTTCTCATTTTAGCCAAACAAACTTGTGCAGTAGTTTAGGCTGAGAGGCAGGGAATTGCTGAAATCCATCTAGGTGGGGAGAACCTTAGAGCTGCCCTGGTTTAGCAATCCTTATTGGCTTGGAGCTGCAGAGTCACAGTAGCCTCTCTGCTGCCACCTGCTGGAGTTGTTTCTTGCAACGCATCCATCCCCACCTTGCTGCTGCAGCCTCTCTGCTGCCACCTGCTGGCCAGAGTTCCCACAGGCTTCCTATGCATTAGCTGGACCTTGGGAGAAGATGGGACATTCCAGACTAAAATTCATTTTTGTGCTGCATCGTTCATCTCTTGATCCGCGGCTGCTTGCTAGTTGAGCAGCATTCAATGGGAGCGTGTGCGTATTATGTGCGAGAAGACTGCCACTCCAAACTGGAGTTGGTTTCCTAAAGTGAAGGCTTGAGCCAGAGCTTAATTAAATAAGAATATCCCCAAGATGCAGAACCTGGCCCTGAGTGTCGGCCAAAGGGTACATTTGCAACAGTAGGCTAGTTCTACATACAAACCTCTCTGTCCTCTATCCATTGAAGCAGGAGGTACCACCAGAATTCAAGGATGTCGTCTAGCTGGACGAAAAAACACTCAAGGTGGGGGTATGAAGCAGGGTCACTAGTGTGGGTGGCTGGGGAACTTCTGTGGCCTGGGGAGAGTCCTGAGGAGAGAGGGCTCTCAGGCCTAAGGTTCCTCACCCCTGTAGTAGTTGATAAGTTGCATTGAACTGAATCATAGAACTATAAAATTGTATAGTTGGAAGGGACCCCAAGATGTTGAAGATTCATTCCCCGTGTCTGCCGTCATGGGATTGTTGTCTATCACATGACAGTGTATGGTTTTCATTCCACAGAGTGGGAAGTGACGGAGACAGGATGTTTGTGTTACTGTGTTCCCTGAAGTGGGACTATTGTCCTTTGTTCATTCTCTTTGCTGTCTGATGCTAGAGAGAGAGGGAGCCATGTTGCAGTGCTCCGAGTGTATTTTATGTAAATAAAAGTAGATTAGCCAAAATGCTGTGCTACTGAGTTCTGTTACGCAAACTGTGCAAACTCTGCGGATCCGTAAGTGTGCCGATGTTTCTTGGCATCAGTCGCTGTGATGTTCGGGCTGAAGCTTTTGAAGCTCCCGAACGATCGACCAGGAGGGAGAGAACATGCCAGTCGGGCATGTGTCTCTGCCAGGATCCTACTCATGTGTAGGAGATCCTGACACAAGGGTCATCCAGTCCAACCCCCTGGAATGCAGCAATCCTACCCACAGCCATCCCTAGGTGGGCTCGAACCACCAACCTTTTGGTTAACAGCCGGACGCACTGACTCATTGAGCCACAGGAGGTATAGGATAATGACACCTACTTCTGAGTAATCATGATTAGGTTCCTTTACGTGTACTTCAACTAAGCGAGCCCTCACTCACGCTGTTATCCTCAGCGGAGTGGGACTTACTTCCAAGTAAGAATTTTTAGGATCAGCTGCAAAGGAGTCCACTGCCCACCCCGACTCCCTTGTTTGATTTCTCAGAAGCTTTTGATCAGGCCAGGCTGTGCTCAGCACAATTTATAAATATTTGAATAAACAAGTAATTAAAAGTTAAGACAAATGAGGGCAATAACCGACTTTATGGTGGACATAATTCAGCAGAATTTAATTGAACTGTCTGAGCTTGCTCGGGGACAAGAATCCCAATGTCATATGTTCCTTTTGCATTTCTGCCTAGCCTCTTCCCCAAGTTAAGATGTGTTCAGCTCAGAGCTATATATGCTTTGAAAGGTGTGGGGTGGATTGGCAACTATCAATGTAAGCAGGATTGCACTCAATTGCAATTCATCTGCACTGAATGCCCATCAGCTCAGTTTCTCAGTGGCCAGTGTGACTTCCTTCAGATGCTGCTGAGATGATAACTCCCATTGTTTCCACTGCAATGAATGTCTGATTGTAAGCTCCTTGGGGCAAGAAATGATGGTGCAGATTAATAACACACATTCCCTTCATTTTGTGACCTTGGAACTTAGAATCCTGAATCATCAAATTGTAGAGTTGGAAGAGATTCCAAGAATTTCAGCACAAGGTTCCCCATCCAATTTGAAATGGTACAGGATCCTTCTTGGAGAGAAAGCTAGGATTCATATATAATAAAGACAACTCATTAATCTTTTTAAACTTCCACCAGCCCTCACTTTTGGCATAATCCCGTCATCAGACAGCTGCATAATCCTGCATTGCAGGGGGGTTGGACTACTAACTAAATGATCCTCAGGATCCCTTCCAACTCTATGATTCGATGGTAGACCTATTTGAAATAATCAGACAGGGCTTGCTCATAAAAATATAAAGGCCTCTTTCTCTCTTGGTTCACGCACAGAACAATAAACAGATCAGCACATTTCAAAGTCTTGTCCACAGAGGCCAAGTTCACGCCCAGTTCTGGAGGGCACCTGGGAAGAGGCAGAGGCTGGACTCCCGGCATCAGCTCACTGCCCTCATCCGCCGCGCTGAAGCAGCGCCGTGCCCGGAGCCTTTGGCTGCCGTGGCCACCAAGGCACAGGTGCCAGGAAAGAGGCAGAGGCTGGGCGCAGCGCCCTCGCACGCCGCGCTGAAGCAGCGCCGCGCCCGGAGCCTCTGCCTCTTCCCCGCTGGAGGAGCCGCTCTCCAGCCACTGCCTGCCTCCTCTAGCCCTGCAAAGCTGCTGGCAGTGCTGTAAAAAGGTCAGCAACTCTGGGAAATGGGGGGGGGGCGCCGGAGGGATCTTTGAACCACAGCGCTGGATAGGCTTAAGACGGCCCTGTTTCAAAGGATTCTCAGGAAAGGATGTGTCGGGTATTAACGAGAAAAATGCTGAGCCTAGGTTAATGAAATGGACCAATTTTTAGAAAATCAATGCAGCAGTAGAAGGGAAACCCAGCACATGAACCGATTCTTTTGAAGCAAACCGAGTGAAAAATGGCCCTTTCTTGCTTGTATGGATTTTGGCAGCCAAACTCTGCAACGTCTCCCCACTGAGAGAAAACAGCAAACAAGAAACAGCCACACTTTTATCTGTGTCATTAAAGAAAACAATGCTGCTGTTGTTGTTTGAAAAAAAGACATGCCTGTGCAATTGTCAAGCTTTTCCAGCGACACATTTTTACTACAGTTTGCAAAGCCCAGGTATTTAAAAGCAAAACCAATCATACAAAAATCGAAACATGCAATTGTATGGCTTTGATTTTTATTGTTAGGTCGTGTTGTGAAGTATGTGCAGATTAGATTGCTTAATTTTATTGTATAAATTTTGTGGTTTATTGTTAAAGTATTATTTATGACTATTCTGTTATATTTTTCGCTACTGTTAGGAGTTTTGTTTTAATTTTGTAAGCCACCTTTGGCATGACTTAATGGGAAAGAGACAGACAAGTGAAAGGCAATGATGATAAATGATGGTGATGATGGAGTTGGAAGTGGCTCTGTAGGTCATCGAGTCTAGGGATGCCGCTGGACTAAAGTCCCATTACCTCCGTCCATTGGCCATGCTGGCAGGGGCTGATGGGAGTCGGAGTCCAACAACATCTGGAGAGCACCACATTGCCTGCATTGGCCAGAGGGCTGGAGTCGATCAGGAATTGTTTGGAGATCCTAGCAGATTTGCTGTGCCTTGAAAGAAAGAAACATGACAACAAGTAACAAGTGTACACGCTCAGAGGATGACCTCCAAACCACCCTAAATATCTTCGCAGGTGCTTACAAAAAGCTTGGCCTATCACTCAACATCCAAAATGCCAAAGTGCTATACAAACAAGCACAAAACAACCACTCTGCAGCCCCACAAATCCAAATCAATGGTGTAACGTTGAAAAGTGTCAATCACTTCTACCTGGGTAGGTAACTTTCCACAAGGACCGACACTGATGCCGAAATCCAGTATCACCTGAGCTCTGTGAGTGCAGCTTTCTCCCAATTGAAGTGCAGAGTGTTTGAGGACTGGGACATTTGCAGGGAAACCAAAATGCTTGTTTACAAAGCTATTGTACTACCAACCTTAATGTATGGTTGTGAAACATGGACCACTTACAAACACCATCTCCAACTCCTTGAAAGATTCCATCAACGGTGTCTCTGATTTTTTTTTACACATCACTTTGGAAGACAGGCGAACTAATGCCTTGTACTGGAAGAAGCAAAAATCACTAGTGTCGAAGCAATGATTCTTCAACATCAACTTTGTTGGACTGGTCATGTTGTTTGGATGCCGGATTATTGTCTTCCAAAGAAACTACTCTATTCCCAGCTTAAAAATGGAAAGCATAATGCTGGTGGTCAACAAAAGAGGTTTAAAGACTCTCTCAAGGCAAATCTTTAAAAGTGTAGGATAAACACTGACAGCTGGGAAACACTGGCCTACAAGCACTCCAGTTGGAGAACAGCCTTTACCCAAAGGTGTCATGGACCTTGAAGACACTCAGACTCAGGACAAAAGGGAGAAACGTGCTAAGAGGAAGGCATGTTTGGTAAACCCTCACCATGATCAACTCCCACCCGGAAACCTGTGTCCCTACCGTGGAAGGACGTGTGGATCCAGAATTGGCCTCCACAGTCACTTACGGACTCACCGTTAAGACCGTGTTCATGGAAGACAATCTTACTTGGCTACGAGTGATCACCAAAGAAGAGGAGACAATGACAACTGTTGCTTTGACTTATCTTTCCCCCACTTTTGTTGAGTTTTAGCCCCTCCAGAAAGCAATGGGTGGCAGCGTTAGGCTTAGCTGCCAAGTATCCCGTTTTTCGCGGGAAACCCCCGGATTTTAATCCATTTCCTGCTGTTCTCCCGAATGGAGAAAAATCCTGGAAATCCCCCAGATTTCCTACCTGCCAGGGAGCCTCCATTTTGGGTGCTGCTCTGACCATGTGTGGGCACCGGAAATAGGGTAGAGCGGCACCGGAAGTCGCTTCTACACATGCCTGGTGGCCATCTTGGTGGTGTCGCATGGCGGCAGCCACCACCAAGATGGCCGCCGGGCATGCGTAGAAGCGACTTCCGGTGTCGCTTTGCCCTATTTCTGGTGCCCACACATGGTCAGAGCAGCCCCGGAAGTTGCTTCTACGCAACTTCCGGTGCTGCGCCGCTGATGTTCCCGCATTTTTCAGCAGGTGACTTGTCAGGTATGGTGTTGGGGGAAGTCCTGCAGGACAACTTAATATAGCAGAATAAATCCACCACTTAGTCACTATCAGCGTGTAATGAACATGCGGCAGAAATGGACTTTCCATAAAACACCTGTCTGGAGGGACCGCAAAGTGTTTAATAGAAGAGACCCCTTGTTGTGTGGGGCATCTTGAATCACAGCAGTATTATGAGCAGGCAAGGCTAGTGAGACTGGGGTGGGGGGCATTAGGGGCCAAGGAGCAGGGGAGGGAGAGGAATTTCACATATTGATTCCAGCTAAATAACCTGTTCGCTGCCTGCAGGCTTCTAGCATAGCTAATTGCTATTGACAAACACATCATCCGTGAATATGCCTAATCCTTTATCAAAGCCATTTCAACTACTGGCCTTCGCTATATCCTTCAGCCTTGAATTATTTCGGTTTTAACTGTGGATTAGGTCAGTGGCTCCCAACTGGTGATCCATGAACCCCAGGGGGTCCTCATAACTCACTCAGGGCGTCCATGGTACCACACACCTAACAAAAACTACCACAGAGACTACAAGCATCTTGGCTTTTGAAAAACAGAGGGTCGGTCGGCAGTGCTTAATTGGGAACCACTGGATTAGGTGAAAACAGTCTTTCCTTTTGAATGGTCTGGGTTTCCCCCCTATTATAAACTGTTATAATGTTAGAAACCTTTTGCATACCAGGTGTGAACGACCAAACTCATTGTACATCACTGGGAGTATCCTAGTGTGATTGTACTCAGAGTACTGCATAATTTTCCTGGAGAGTCCCTCGCTCTCACACACTGTAAGTCATTTAGACAATATTTGCTGTAACTGAGCACACAACAGCATGCTCAGTCTTGACGAGAGACCAACTGGGAATGTCCAAAATGCTCAAGCTTCCCATTGGTTGCCATGGCATTCTCTTCCCGCCCCCGCCCCGGACCTTTTCATAGCAAATCCTCTCCCTGAGACATTGACTTGCATTCAGTCCTAGCCAGTGGCAAAGTCAGAATACACATGAGGCGAGCCAGAAACATCCAACAGTCTGCTTTTTCATTGGTTACTGTACCCAGAGGGGAGTTTAAGCTAATAAAGCCTTTGCAGGTTGAAAAAGAGATAACAGTCTCCCCAATTTCTGCTAATATAAGCCAGCCAGCACAGCTGTGCTTATCTGAGTGTTTTATATACCACAACGTGACTGTACGCTAGGTCTGTGTCTATGAGGGCCCTCAAAGATATATCCATTTTAAAATATTCAAGTTTCAAAGGGAGAACAAGAGTGCAAGTCTGAACTCCTCTTATTTAGCAGAGAGAGAGAGGGGGAGGGAGGGAGGGAGGGAGGGAGGGGACTATCTAGTCATCTCACCTGCCTTAAAGCCTTCTGGCCAGTGACGTGTTTCACAGTACCTTGTTGGCACCAATGTTTAAATTTAATTAGTATTAACATTATTTGAAAAACTCAAATTGCTTGTATTTAAAGGCATTGAGGACTTGCATTGAGTTTTTAGCTGAGGCCCTGTGTGTAAGAGAGCTGTCCAGCTCCGGTTGCTGCTGCAAAAATTCTGACTTTGGTCCTGGTTCTGCTCATTTGATGTTTCACATCGCACCTGGAAAGAAGGGAAGTTGTTGCCATGCCTTGAACCAGGCATGGGGAACCTTTCCTAGTTAAGGGCCACATTACCTTGGTGGAAACCTGCTAGGGGCCACATTCCAGTGTGGGGCCGAGCCGGCTGCACACATAATTTAAACACCCTTAACACCCACATAGACTCACTTAATCACACACTTTCAAAAAGCTATTTCCCATGGGAAAAGAGACATATATTTAGATTATGAGAAAAAGCTGCTCCTTTTCCCTTATGGGGTACCCAAGAGTCCTTTTGTAGGTTCTCTATCGGTAGGAGAAAATAACAGAGACCAATCAGAGAATATTGAGAAGCAAAGCATCTAGTAAGCCTGATCTTTATTAAAGTTGTTGCATGTGCGCAAGCCCTTATATAGACATTTTAAATTGCCCGCCCTGGAATCCAAGACCACCCCCAGAAACATAATACATACATCATAGAAGGGGCGGACTACAACAGAAATCTGAGTGTGTTGTTTTTTCTCCTGTCTGCTAGGTTGCTTGATTGGATTACCTGGACATCCTGGCCACTCTTTTGTTACTCAATTCCTGAATCCAGGTCACAGATTCGCACCCTATTAATATCTTATGGTCCTGTCAAGATTGTTGCTTCTACGATGTTGCTCATTAATTTTCTTACTGCAAGATGTGTGCCGTTGCAAAGCTTAGGTTGCTTGATATGTCACAACATGATAATTGGTATGCCGATTTTCAATTGCAGTACGTGCAGTGGCATTCCCGGGAGATTGAGTGAATTCAAAAATTCTGTTTGGTATCTCTCTCCCTCGCATCCCCCTGCGGCCTGGCCGGTTCCCCTGGCTGGACAATGCTGTTGCTTTCTGTGTTCTGCTTGGAAAGACTAAAAGGCCCACATTCAGTAGGTTGCCATGTTCTTTTGTGATGTCGCTGATAATCTGCAGCCAATAGCAGCAGCTGAGGCCAGTGATTATGATGCAGCATCCTCAGCTGTGTTGTTTTGACATTCTGCAGATGGCAATGTTTTTTATAAAATATCATGTTTTTACCTGTCACAGGTGTGTCATCTATATACTGTAATCTATATAAATCAAAATGTAAATGTCTGTTTGTCATAATTAGTAACGAATGGACATTTACATTTTGATTTATATAGATTTATCCATATAACAGATGCCTGCCAATGAGAGAGGATGGAAAAGGGATTTTTGCAATGTCCATTCGTTACTAATCGATGCTCTCTGAAAGTACTTGACCAATTGCTTTGAAATTTTGACACAATGTTGCATTCGTATACACGAGTGTTTTTATATACCTAGATTATATAGATGTTACACATGAGACAGGTAAAAGCATGCTTTTTTAGAAAACCAGCGCCATCTGCTGGATCTTAAAGCAGCACAACTGAGGATACTGCATCATAATCTCAGGCCTCAGCTGCTGCCATTGGCTAAAGATATCTGTGACATCACAAAAAATGGCAACCTACTGAATATAAATGTGCGAGCACACAGAGGCTGCAGTGGCTGTCTGGCGGGCGGGCACCAGATCCTGTCCCTTCATCTGCTGGGGGAATGGGAACCGGCCCAGCCCTCCCCAAGATGTGCATGGGGTATGCAGGGGGGGGAATGCCACCATGCAGGAGAATTATAACGTCACACGCCAGGGGGACCAGATAGGGGTGTTGTGACATCATGTGACTGGGGTGGGGAATGGGGGCGCTGATGGATTTGGGGCCCATGGGTTTGGGGAGGATGAATGGGTCGGGACAGGGTGGGGGGACTTTCTACAACACACGTGGGTGGGGGAGTTACTTATTTAACAGCAAAGCTTCCAGCGGCGAATGAGCTCAAGAATAGTGTTCGAGAAAAGACTGGGCATCCCCCGCACCATAAGCTGCTAATGGTACAGTCTCCCAGCAGATCCTGTGGCTGGGCAAGACCACTTCACTCACTCACCCCATGGGGAGTCTCGGGTGGGGGGGCACCAAATGGTACCCCCATCAGCCTGTCACCCGGAGCGCACCACCCCCACCCCCCACCCCGGCCGCTGTTAGTAACTCTAGTAAAGATTTGCTTATCATTTTTTTCATATTGTAAAAAAGGAAAGGAAAAAATGCTCCCCCATATCCATTATCTCTCCTGACTATGCAAAGGGCAAGGACTTGGCGATCCCAGCAGAAAAATGGATATAAAATCAATGTGCACAGCTGATGTCATGCCCTATCTTATAGTTATTTGAAGACTCGAAAATGCAGTTGCATCCTGGAAATAGCATGTGTGCATTTGCGAAAGAGGAAGCAGCTGTAACTGCAAAAACATAAAGGGTCTTTTCCCTCTCAGCTGCTATAGTTTAGGGGTGCTGGGAGGGGCCATA
Source organism: Zootoca vivipara (assembly GCF_965207765.1). Lineage (NCBI taxonomy): Eukaryota > Metazoa > Chordata > Lepidosauria > Squamata > Lacertidae > Zootoca > Zootoca vivipara. Next base: position 108,679,331 of record NC_142586.1, read on the forward strand.
GCTCAGTGATAGACCTGCGTTGAATGCAGAAGGTCCTAAATTCAACCCCTAGCAGGAAATGTCCCTGGCCTAAAAACCTATACTAGTTAGTATATTTATTTTGTTTATTTCCTAAAATTTATATACTGCTTAATTGTAGAAAAAAAACCCGAAGTGGTTTACGGAAAAGGATAAAACAAAAAAATTGTCACAAAAAAATTATGGCCATAATTTAAAACATACAGAAAATATATGAGTCCCAAAGCAAAAATTAAGCCTTTGGGAATAACTGCCATGCTTTTTGTTAGTGACAACTATATCCCAAAAGTCAGATATTAACTTTACTTGGCTGAAGTCTGCTTTTTTTTTAACAACAACAACCCCTTCACAAATGAATGATCCTGGCTACATTTTCTTACAACTAGCTTCTCTGATAAATTAAGTCTGCAATCCCAACTACCTGGGAGTAGAGATGTTGGAGAAAAAAAACCAAAACCAAATGTTAGCCCAGTATGGCATGTGGGAAGGCCCCGAGTAAGTCTTTTGGGGTAGGTATTGTGTGCATGTAAGTGAGAGGGAGGGAGCATTTCAACCATTGGATCCAGTGGCATTGGTGCAATTGTGCAAATATGGAATTTTTCAATTTGAAAAAATGGACCAAGTCATGTGGACAGAAACTATTTCAGAAGAAGAAAAAGTTGGACAAAAATGAAATTAGAGGAGAAATGAAATTAAAATAATTTTAGTATGAACACGAAACTCCATGACCATGAACTGCTAGGAACAGAGTCTTTAAACCTGCCCCAGGCTTTTTGCTATAACAGACTTAGCACATCTACCCTTCTGGAACAAGTCTTATGTGAAACAAGGATGACGGTATCCAAAACCAAATCTAATACAGACTTCAAATGATACAGTCATATTGTGCCATGACAAACAGCTCTCCCAATAAGGACAGGCACACAAGTGTTTAATATCTTATTGTTTCTAAGAAGAAAGGACATTCACAAGTCAGGTTTTGTTGAGTCTTCACCCAGTTGAAGTGACTCTGGAGGCAAAGAGCTCCCCCATGTGTTTTTCAGGGAAATTACCAGAAAACGTGTTCCATTAACTTGGCATCCTCTGCACCATCAGGTATTTCAACCACTCCTTCCTGGGCAGCCAGGATCGTGATGAGAAACTTGGATAGCTTTTCTCTCCTGATATTCTGGCATATTTCAGCTATTTCCTTCCAACCATCCACATTACATTCTTTATCCTTTACAATCATTTTTTCCAGCACGTCTGTAAGGACATTCAACAAAGAAAAATGTGAAACAAAGTCTTGCTGCTTTTCCTTTCTGTTTGAATCATGAGTCGTAGAAAACAGAAACATGCATACCTTTGGGTAGGATCCTAAATCCATTACAGGGCAATCTATACATGTCTATGAAGAAGCCCCACTGGGTTTGATGGTATTTACTCTCAGTAAATAAATTTGCATTATTAAGGTTTCGGCCAAGATAGTATGCAAAGGATTGTAACTGATGAACTGCACTGATGAACTGCAACCTATGCATGTTTTCTTGGGAGAAAGCCCCATTGGACTCAGACTGACTTTTGAGGAAACATAGGTTGGATTGTAAGGTTGAACTATGTCCCAGCAGGACAGGTTCTTAACAACCAGACGTAAGATGCCAAGGTTGAGCAGGTATTTAGAACAATGGCATCCATGTTAATATTATGTGTCAAAGCTTAAATCAAGCTGCGATAAAATGAAGCCATAAATAATTGCTACATTTAGTCACAGGTTAAACATGTCAAATTGTCCTCTATGAAAGGATGTTAACTGATTAGCTAATTGAGTAAAAGCAACAGAGTTAATCCGTCACGTTTAGTAGAACATTTGCATCACAAATCCAATTAAAGCACCTTTCCCCAACTTGGTGTCTTCCAGATTTTTTGAACTACAGTGGCTTGGGGCTGATGAGAGTCAGGACTCCAAAACATCTAGAGGGCACATCTGGGGAATTAAAGGATCTTGGAAGCGAAAGCATGGTCTTAACTGCTGTTAATCTGGCGTAGAGCATTGGTGGCCAGTATTTTGGACAAGTGTGCCACAAGTGAAGCCCATGGTATGAAGGCCAAAAACAGACATGGCAGTGGGAGACCTGCGATCAGATCTCTCACTTGTTTTTAAAAGTTTAATTGAAGCTGAGAGCAGATAGGGATCCAGTTGGGACTGCATCCCTGCAGCCCATGCTCCTGATTAGAATCCTCCACCTGTCCCCATCCACTACTTACCCTTGTGAGGCCAAACATACCTGCAATATACAGCTGCCTGTAGATATGGGATAAATTGCAAGTGCATACAGTGACATTTCTACTGAAAAAAACCCCAGCTGTGCTCACCGCTGCCTTCCTTGGAAATCTCTTCCAACAATCGTAGACAAATGACTCTCTGCTCTGTGTCAATGAGTGTCAGGACTGTTTCCCCGAGGGACAAGAAGGGTGGCTGCCCATTCCACTCTTGAGTTAGGCAGCGCATGAGTTCTACATTAGGGCAATGTTGCAGTAGGAAGATATAGTCCTCTGAAACCAAACAGCAATTACATTAGAAAGACTATCTGAAAACAATACAATCAACCATGCCAGTAAGTGGGGCATGAGGTGCACAAAGTGTGTCTCCAGTTCTTTGCTGTTAAGCAGAGATCTACTATCTTTGAAAAGGCAAGATGGAGTTTAGGATCCCATGAACTATTTTCCATGTAGAGCTAATGCTTGTTTCAAACCATAAGCAATAGAGAGGGGAAGAGCCATAATCACTTTCTCTTTCTCACACACAGAGCATTGCTGTGTGTCTGAAGATGGCTGAGAAGCATTTATTCATTCAACATATAGCTTAACATCGAATGAGGAAAATAGCACATGTAATTAAGGCCTGAAAAAGCAGCTGCTTGATGCATCATCACCACCCCCAACGTTTGAGATCACGAGGGGAAGTCCTTTTCTGGATTTCCTGGCTTTTGGAGTCAGGCATGTGAGCTACAAGGAGCAGGGCCATCGAAGTATGAGTGCTGTTCTTGTTAAACTCCTCACTGAAGGATGCTCACTAGGCTCTTTCACTTGCCCCTTTTCAGAAGAAGATTAAGATTTAAACAGGTCTTTGGTTAATTTCACTGCTGTCGTGGTTGCAGTGAGATATAAATTAACAAGGCTCGGGAATCTACCTCTGGGAAAGCGTTTGCAGTCCTGAAGGTAATCCATGGCTCCATAGATCTGTCCCTGTTTGCACAAGCACAGGGCGGCTTTTTTGTGCACTCCACATTCAAGGTAGACAATCTGAGCCAAAGCGTAGCACTGGGACTCATTGCGCTTATCTACCTGTGCATAATTGAAGATCGCATCGCCGGCTTCCTCACAGAATGCCAGTCTAGGGGAAACAAGAGCAATTAAACGTATTCTAGGGACTTATCAGGCTTTGGGGTATTGTGGAATAATTGAAATAATGATACCTAGCATCATTTTGTAAGTCACTTTGACTTTAGACTTAGTGGCAGGGGGAGGAGTGACTAATATAAAATATAATAATAATACAATGACAATTTATAATCTAAGTGATGCAAGGTAAAAGAAGAAAGGAACAGGAAGAGAAAACAAGGAATTGAGAAAAGTCCACAGTCTCTATGTCTTGCTCATAAGACAATGTTGCTGTAGGACTCTCTCTGCACATTCCAGGAGTTTGAGCATTACCCAAATGATTCCCATGCTAGGAAAGTAACTTCTGAGATTCTGCTCAGGGGCTTCCTGTTGACCATAAATCTGCTTGCTCCCCCACTGCCACCCGCATGTTGCCCTCTGCCTCACTTTCTTCTCATTCTGGCCTGTGCTCAGCCCCAATTCAGTTGGGTCTGACAGAGCCAGGCTGCCTCAGTTTCAGAGTTAACTCTTCACATTTTGAGAATTGTTGTCCACAGAAGTACAGTACTATCAGCAGGAGCATCAATAATGCATCTGGATCTGCCTTCTTTGGAGCCAGATCATTGGTTCGCATGGCCTAGCAGACCTCTGCAGAATGGGGGACAGCCAAGTATACTTTACTGCAGATATTAATATTGTGCAGCTTGAAGCAATAGGATGAATTAAAAACTGGTTCCTCTTGCAATAAAAATTGTCCAGACCCAAAATATGGTTTCAAAGCTTTACTAAAAGAGTTTTCTTCAAACAGATACTGTAAAAATACAAAAAATGATACAGTACATCCAAATAGTTGCATACCAAATGGGTCTGAAATCAAAGATTTGTCTATCTCCACAGCCTCCATTATAGCCTGGAGCTGTTTTCTCTCCAGGAGAGAGAGACTTCTTTGGCACACCTTTGTCTTCGGTGGCTTGAGAGAACAAAAGGCACCCTCAAAATGGCAATTTGCAACTGAATATCCTTTCCATGTGGTGTAAAGTTAAACACCATGTAAGAGAGCCAGCAAATATACATCAACAGGTAATTATCAACCTGGTGGCACTTAGAGAGCTCCTAGTACAGCTCAATGGAATTTCCCATGCTCTTTTAGCAATACACATACAGTGTCATTTTCTGTTTCAGTGGACAATTACACAATTATACTTAACACACTTGACCTGGGCCTCAGAGGGCTAAGCTGGCTGGGGGGGGGGAGCCAGGGGCCTGCTGGACTGCCATGGTAAGAACAAGACTCCTGCCCCCAGGCTTCAAGCAAGCTCTTCATGGCCCTGTGGCCCAGTATTGCCTACTGAGGGCCAGTGGCTCCCCAGAGGGCATTCCAGCATAAAAAGCACATGCTTCACCGCTGAGCTATGAACTCTCCTTGGATGCTCCAAGTGGCTACTTACCTGTGCAGGGTGACCCAGTGCATCACCAGGTCTAACCGTTTCTCATCCAAGGCACACTGGATGGATTCTGCTACCAAATTTGCTGGAAGTGGCTGCTTAGTAGCTATGCATGTGCTTATTAGAGCTTCGCAGTACATGAGCAGAGGGAGAACCTTCCCTTTGATTGGGCCAACACCTGAAAGAGGAAGTCAGTAAGTTTCTTTAAAAAAAAAAATTAAGCAAGCTATGTTTTCGCTTGGGCCTTTTTCTTCTCTGCCCTGCTGATTCCTCCTCAGTTCAGATTCTCCACTAAGGAAGCCTTAATTCCAATGTGTTTCATTTGCTTTTATGTTATGCCTTATTAATAGTTTTTTTTGTAAGCAGTTTAGAAACTTCTATCTATCTATATATCTATCTATCTAGTGACTAAAAACTCATATACATACATATACATACATACATACATACATACATACATACATACATACATACATACAGGTACAGGTAAAGGTACCACTGAAAGTTAGGTCCAGTTGGGACAACTCTGGGGCTGCGGTGCTCATCTCGCTTTACTGGCCAAGGGAGCCAACGTTTGTCTGCAGACAGTTTTTCTGTGTCATGTGGCCAGCACGACTAAGCCCCTTCTGGCGAACCAGAGCAGTGCACGGAAACGGCATTACCTTACTGCCAGAGTGGTACCTATTTATCTAGTTCCACTTGACGTGCTTTCGAACTGCTAGGTGGGCAGGAGCTGGGACCAAACAACGGAAGCTCACCCCATTGCAGGGATTCGAACCGCCAACCTTCTGATCGGCAAGCACTAGGCTCTGTGGTTTAGACCACAGCGCCACCCCCTTGGTCACATACATACATACATACATACATACATACATACATACATACATACCCCTAAATTTCTCCATGGTTTCTTCATTGTGGAGTATTCCTCTTGGAGAATTTGCTGCATATATTGCAGCAGCCTCATACTGACCACGGGAAAATAGTTCATTGAACCTGGCACAGGTTAAAGAACATAAAAGTTCAAAGGCACAGGCAGTGGATGCAAAAACAATTCCATGCTTGACAGTGGGTGTACACTAGCCAGACACAACCTTAGAAGAGGTGTAACATGGGTATGATAGTCAAACTAGAAATACATAGCAAGATGCTTTTCTTTCATGCTCTGGCTATGTTGCTGTGCACAGCATGACAGCTGTGGTGAGGAGCAAACCATCTCTTTCCAGCCTGCTGACCCCATTTTTATTTGTTTTATTTATTCAATTTGCAGACCACCCACAGGGCAATTCACAACATAAAAATACAAAATGAGAACATAAAATATAAAATAAAAACAAACACAAACAAACAAAAACCCTCCCACGAACACATTTAAAAAGGACATAAAATGTTAATCAGCCCCTGGTTAAAGAGAAATGTCTTCACCAGGCATCTAAAGATATGTAATGAAGGCGGCAGGCAAGAAGCCCTGGGGAGAGCATTCCAAAAATAGGGAGCCACTGCAGAAAAGGCCCGTTCTCGTGTTGCCACCCTCCAGACCTCTCATAGAGGAGGCACACAAAGAAGGGCCTCTGGATAACCCCACTCTGAGATCAGGCATAGGCAAACTCGGCCCTCCAGATGTTTTGGACTACAGTTTCCATCATCCCTGACCACTGGTCCTGTTAGCTAGAGATCATGGGAGTTGTAGTCCCAAAACATCTGGAGGGCCGAGTTTGCCTATGCCTGGTGTAGATGTTAAATAAATGGGAGGGGGCCATGGAGAAGTAAGAGGGAAGTGAAACAGTGAAATGACATTTTCTCATCTGAACCAGAAAGGGAAAACCATCTATCTGGTTCCATTAGTCTTTTTGGTTATGGCTCACCTTAGCATCCATTTCTCCAGCAAACCCTTGCCCAAAGACACCATTTGCTTCTCTCCTTCCCTACACCTCCATTTTCTTCATAAGCTTTTCACATCACTCACATCAATTCCTGACCTTATTCTCTACCAGTGTCTTGCCTATCCAAGATCTTTGGGGCAGCCCAGTGCTAATAACTAACTTTGGCCCTCAAATACTTCTGTGCATTAAGGATAACTTCCTGTCATACCTGCTGTGGAGCTTCCTCCCCATGTGTGTGACCAAGTACCATAGATGACCCTAACTGACCAGATAAAAGGCTTGGCCACACAACCAGCTCTCTCTTGGACTCTTAGTCTCTTACTCTTACTTTTGGACTCTCTTGGCTCTTAGCCAGCGTATGGCTCAACCTTCACATAGGATGGAGCCCACAAGCAGAAAGTCTGAGATGTAGCTCAGACTTCTTTTCACTGTAACCACAAGATAAAGCATGCCTTCGGATTACTGCTGTGAACTGAATGTGAGTAAAACTTTATTCTTACTTTTAAAGAAGACTGTGTCGTGTTATTATTATTTTAAGAGGGAAATAAGTGGGGAAACTTACCAGGAACAACTCAGACTGGATAAGCCAAACTGGATTGCTTAATTAAAGGATTCTAATGAATCATCAACTTGCTTCCAATATGTTGCAGAGGGAATTTACTCACTAGTGTGAGTGAGGAAGGATAATATCAAAACAATATAGCCTCTCCTACCTTCCTTAATGTTCCCACAATCTGCACACCAACAGTATGTCACGGAGGGGAGAGGGGAGACTGCTTGTGCCCACTGCTGCAGCTGTCAGAGGATCTCCACTGTACTGCTGCTCTCTGTTCAGTCAAGCAGGCTAATGACTGCAATGTGCTTGATGTGCTTGTTGTGGCGGGGACAGACTAAAGGGCATGCTCCATCACCTTACCTTTCAATGTATTCAATCAGGTCTTCAGCCTCTTTGCTTTTGCTGGGGTCACGTTCAAATACACTGGAAATGCTGGTGGCAAGTGTATCTGAATAGAGAAAGCCATCCATAACAAGTTACCATTTTACGCTCTCAGAAAACAGAACCACCAGGAACCACAGGTTTACATCACTTTTAGTATTACTTTAAATGACATGGCTTCTTGTAGTTTGGTGCTGAGAATTCTGCTTAGAGAGCTCTACTCTGCACTGCAGAGTTACATTTCCCAGGGTTCTCAGGGGGAGAGGAAGGTCTGTTGAACTAATTTTGGCCAACAGTGAATGTGTGCCCAAAGACATCACCAGCTGTTTTCCAAGCACTGTGCAGCATTCAGAAATGACGTAGTCTCTGTTCAAAAGGCTTACAGTGGGCAGTGGGCAGGAAAGACAGGAATGAGAGGCGTGGACTGGATGTAGTAGAGAAGTAAGGAGAGGTCAGCTGGAGATGATGGAACATGAAAGGTGAAGTTAGGATGGTTCAGGAAAGGATTTGCTAGCACACGAGTAAAAGGAAAGAGTGCAGGAAAGGAATCAGCTTGAGCATAAGGTGCAGCTTGTCAGAATTCTCCAGAGATATAAATTTGAAAACTGACAAATAAGGATGCCGCAGCATTCCAATGGAAATGGAAATGAGAGCAGAAGTTGCCAGTGTTCTCTTATTTGTCCGATGTCCCAGAAGCAACCGGCTGTTTCTTTCAATCTGCACACCATACATAATTATGTTTCCTCTCATTTGCAGTGTTTCCTTTGCACCGAAATGAATGGGGCAGAATAACATAATGACAAATTTATTTTACATAAGTTACATAATTACATAAATTATGCAGTTTCATCACAGCAGACAGCAAGAAGAGGAACTGCAGCAGTGTTGCATGTGAAAGAAACAGAAAACAATGCCTTCTTACATCTCCCTGATGAATGAGCTAGAACGGATCAAGGGGCCCAAAGACTGGCATAAGGGAAAGAAAAGGGGAAAAGGCAAGCCCTGCTTTGGCAAATAATTCCAAAATAAAAGGGAACTTTAGCATTGCTGGTTGCCACACAGATCAATTGTTTCAGTGTGACAAATTTTCTTCCCTGTCCTCCTTCTGATGGCTTGTTGTCAGATGGCAAAATCTGAACTTTTATATTTTACCTTTTGAAAGTTTTGCATTTTCTATCATTTGAAAGATGAGCTGGTGCAAGGTTTCTAAACTCCTGTCTGAACTCTCCCAGATAGTCACAACGTTGACAAACTGTGATAGTCTATAAAAACTACAAAGAAGAGAACAGTGTGTGAAACTGGTTGCCTGGATGTGGCTCTTGTTAGCTCCCTGTTAGTGACTCCTCCTAAATTTCTCTTTCCCCCGCAACCACACCTTCATTCTTATCATCTTGCTCCCTTTAGTCTTCAAAACACAGGACTTGAGTTTTCTTTGCTACAGACCTTTCCTACTGCATGCTCTTTCATCGTGGCTCACAATTTGGGATGAGGGAGAAATTCAATTCCCGTTGCGTTTATAGGCAAACTGACCTAATTTAGCCATTTCTTCTTCCTTTTAATTAGCAGTTTCCAAAACAATATGCAGACTGAAACACAGCCATCCTCCAAAATTCTCACTTATCTGAATACTGAAATGCAGTTCTCCAGCCAAGTAACGTGTGCAAATATATCTATAGATCTATAAATATCTGTATAAATCCTTATCAATCTCTCTCATTTTTTATCCAAAGATAAACATATTGCCATAATTACTTTGTAAATTAGGAATACTCATGGCTAGTTTCTAACAGAGACCAACTCAAACCTCCTTTGAGGGCTGGAGAGGTGCTGGATTCGGCAGAGGTTGTTTGACAAGATGATGCTGGGGAACTGAACCAGGGCATAAGAGTTGTTGGTCCGCCCCATCAAATGAAATGAATGTCACTATGTTCTAGTTGAGAACCACTGATCCATCTGCCTGGTACTAGCCTACTAAATGGCTTAGGTCCAAGCTATCTGAAGGACCATATTTTCCCATAACATAGGCTCTGCAATCTCCAGAGGAAGCCCTTCTCTCAGTCCTACTACCTTCACGAGCACACCCGGTGAGGATGCAGGACAGATTTTCTTAGTGGCTGCTCCCAGTCTTTGGGACTCTTTTCCTAGACAAGCTACACTGGCTCCCTTCCTTGTTATCCTCCCATTGGCAGGTAAAGCCTTATTATTATTATTATTATTATTATTATTATTATTATTATTATTATTATTATTCCAGCAGGCTTTTAGGAACTGACTGGTTTTTAAGGAAAGGGCTCTGTACTATTTTTTACTATCTGCATTTTAGAAGATACTTTTTAACATTAATTCCTCAGATGGTTTACCGTAATTGCTTTCGAAAGATAACCCTTTAAATGTTTCAGCTCTGTCCATTTTATCTGTATTTGCTTCAATTTTTGTGTGCTTCCTTGAGTTCTGGCAGAAAAGGTGGGACACAAATACAGTCAAACCTCAGTTGTCGAACGTAATCCATCATTCTGGAAGCCTGTTCGGCTTCCAAAATGTTCAACAACCGAGGCACAGCTTCTGATTGGCTGCAGGAGCTCTCAAGCAGAAGCCGCACCAGACGTTTGGCTTCCGAAAAACGTTTGAAAACTGGAATGTAAATAAAAGTGTAAAAATAATTAACAACTCTGTGTGTCCGTGCGTACCAGAGGTTGAATTCATAACTATTAGACATTCTGCCTCTGGGATCTAAGCCATGATCCAGACTGATTATGAGGTCTGTACCTAGAGAGGACTGCACTGATACTGCAGTTCCAAAATAGGAGTGTGGTGGTGGTTGAAAGAAATAATACCCCGCAGAGCCCTTTTAAACACAAGGTAAATTTCATGTTGCAAGGGGGACCATTATACCAAAACTTCAGCTGCTCATTCTGTTTTTCAGCCACATTTCGCTGGCGAAGGGCACGATTGAGGTCCTCTTCAATGTCTACAGTGTTCTCCAGGGGAATGTACTTTGTCAACATGTCTTCTTTCAGGTCCCTCACCCTCTTTTGGAGGTGAGCTAGGTGGACGGAAAGGGCATTGATATCAAGAGAATCTTTCATGCTGATGCCTGTTGGAAAAGGAGGAGCATAGGTTCCGGTGAACTCGCGGCTGCAATCAAAGCTGTGGTCATTTTTCATTTTATATATCTATATACGGTATATAAAAATGTAAACTGGGCATGTGTGTTTGTCTCCAATGTTCAACGAAACTGCTTGATCGATTGTGTTCAAATTTGGACACAAAGTCAAATGTGACTACGAGAGCAAACCCATACCGTTTTCAAAGACAGATGTCACACCTGTGCAACGTAAAACCCCCAAAACCACGTGTTCCAGAACTCACAAATCAGACGAAAGTGCATGCTGGGAGCACAGGAGATGTTGCAAAACAGCACCCTCTAGCAACGGCTACACTGGTACTGCACCTAGGAAAACTTCCCTCTCCACAGCATCTCGACTCGGCTTTCCAGACTGGGCCGAGTGGAGGTGGGGGCTCCCCTGAGTGGGGGAGGGGGTGGGATAGGTCATTGGGTCGGGACAGGGTGGTGGAGACACAGGGATGCACCTGTGTAAACAGAACACACGTAAAACAGGGGGACTCTGAAGGTGAGGGGAGTCTGAAGGGGGACTCTGAGGCCCCATTTAACAGACTGAGCCACAGCAATGCGTGGCAGGGCCAGCTTGTGTGTGTGTGTGTGTGTAAAATGTATTCAAAGTCAAGTGTGAGAGCTAAATTGCATTACTTGATTTTCCTCCACTGAAATCCACAAGACTTAATCTAAAAGTCTGTAACTATGGCCAGCTCATGCTCCAAATTTAAGAGAAACTTGATTGCTATATTAAAGAGAGCTACTTCTCACCTGGAATGACTTTAGCAGGGTTGACTGTCTTGCTCAGGATTGGAGATTCTTTTGCAGAGAATGTCTCCCTTAACGCTCTTACTTTCTGTATCAAGTTTGTGATTCTTTCGGAATTGTTCTCAATTTTTTTTAACCTGAGGGAAAAAACAGTCGTTGAAATATTAATCCAGCCTCACTTGTGTAAGCAGCTTTTATGTTCAAAGACACACATACCCCCATTCTGACATGTGCCACCTTGTGGGGGCCACATGGCAATGACGGACAGGGCCAGAGGCAAAAGTGAGGGGGAGATAATTGTGACTTACCTTTGCACAGTAGGTGAAATTTCAACCATGCAAAACCAGAGATTTCTACACACACATTGCTTGATTCAGGCAAGCAAAGGAGCATTATTTCCGTTCAAGGGCATATTGTTGCCAGGGAAAAGGACTTGAGGAGAGTGGAGGGCAGGGACAGTGAGGAGCAGTGCTTTTTTTCTTAAAAAAAAACGTTTAGGACTGCGGTCAGCAACCTAATATTGCCTGCAGGAACCTCCTGCAGCCAATGGGAAGCTGCGCACACCTCCTCCACGCCGGAAGGAGCATCGGAAATAGCGTTTGTGCATGTGTGCACGCACGCACTCTGGCCCACCATGGCGTCTGCGGGACCGTGAACTGGCCCAAGCCACAAAAACTTTGGCGACTCCTGGTTTAGGGGTACTCTCATTTTCCTACTCATATTGAAATACTGCCCCTCAATGAGGCCAAACCTAAGAGGCCAAATTCACAAAATGTTTAGGGGTATGCATACCCCTGCGTCTCCCCCAGAAAAAAGCACTGGTGAGGAGGGCAGCCTCGGGACAGTTCCAAGGGTCAGGCATAGAAGCCTGGGGATTTGCATTGGGCCCTGTGCTGGATTTCTTCAGTAAGTAAACCACTGGGATGTCTGAGCCAACTTTACTTGATCAAACAGAACAGCGGCTGCAGGGGAACCCACAAAAGTGGAGTCCTCAGCCCTATAAATTACAAAGGCTCTCATATGGAGGCATTCCTCCGCTTTACATACACTCCAACATTTCTCCGATGGAAATAGGGATGTCCTATTCAAGGCACCTTACGAAAAAACCCCACAGCAGATTAAAAACAATAAAGAGCAGCGGGGTTTGGGGGGGGAGGGGAAAGACATTTTATAATTAAAGCATATCAGCAGACAGTAAACTAAATAACAAGGCACCAAAGGCTCTGACTGAAAAATATGCTTGCCAGGACAGAATTGTCAAGAGCTTGTTTAAAAGTAGACCAGTAAAATCATTCCAAATTTTTAAAGAAAGTATTGTTGTTGCTTTTGACGTTTCTTCCCCAAGAGATTGCCACTGTACTTTGTTGTATGGCTTAGAAGTCATGCCATACATTTAAAGCAATCTTACACCACTTTAATAGGCAAGGCTCACCCTAAAGAATCCCAGGAAATGTTGTTTACCCTTCACAGAGCTATAATTCCTAGCACCCATAACAATCTACAGTTCCCAGGATTCTTTGTGGGCAAGCCATGAAAGTTCAAGAGGTGTTAAGAGTACTTTAAATGTATATTCTGGCAGAGAACTAGACTGAAACATGGTCCATGAAAACTATGACATTAAACAGCACATAGTTAAAAGTTTTTAACCCCATTTTACTAAGTCCAAGGCCAGATCATGCTGTTGTGCTACAGACTTGCTCAAAAATATGCTATGAAAGGCCATCCACCGCACCTCCTGTACTTAACAGTTGCCAAAGAGGTCCTTACTTTTCTGTCAGCTGACTAATTCTGTTCTTATAATACATGAGAGTTGTAGACTCGCAGGCTAAAATCTTTAATTTCCCACGAAGATAGATGGCATTCTGTTGGCCCTTCTTTATTGCTTCTATGAAGGCATCATATTCCTGCTTGATTGTAGTCAGGATATTCTTGTACGCATTAGCATGCTCTATTATCTGTGTCAATAATATAGAGGCTAGTCATTTGCTTTCCCTGCTTTATAAAATACTAGACATAAGTTATGAAAAAGCTTCATTCCAAAATCTCTGAAAGACCCCTCCTTGCCATGTCAGACCAAAGCAGCCTTCCTCCTTCCATATGGCAGATATTGCCTCAAAAATCTACATTACATGCGAGACTGCTCATTCTTCCTGCTGTTTTCACTGCTTAAGTCTCTCCTACATTGAGCTCCCTTAAACATGCCCACATTTCACTGAATGCCAGGATTGGACAGCCACCTCCCATCTGTTCTGAAAAGAGGATAGGTGCAAAAAGAGCTTCTCTCCATGAGCAAGCATGTGGAGAAATGGCTGGTGTAGATGTCTCTCCCCACCACCACCACATTGATGGACTGGCTACGTGTCACTAAGACACCTGTTTAGTTTTTGTTTTTGCTATTTTACAGATTCCAGGACTAGGTAAAGGGGCCCCTGTCCGACTCTGGGGTTGCGCCGCTCATCTCGCTCTATAGGCCGAGGGAGCCAGCGTTTGTCCGCAGACAGCTTCCGGGTCATGTGGCCAGCATGACAAAGCTGCTTCTGGCGAACCTGAGCAGCGCATGGAAACACCATTTACCTTCCCACCGGAGCGGTCCCTATTTATCTACTTGCACTTTGATGTGCTTTCGAACTGCTAGGTGGGCAGGAGCTGGGACCGAGGAACAGGAGCTTACCCCGTTGCAGGGATTCGAACCGCCAACCTTCTGATCAGCAAGCCCTAGACCAAGCATCCCCAAACTTCGGCCCTCCAGATGTTTTGGACTACAATTCCCATCATCCCTGACCACTGGTCCTGTTAGCTAGGGATCATGGGAGTTGTAGGCCAAAATATCTGGAGGGCCGCAGTTTGGGGATGCCTGCCCTAGACTCTGGTTTAACCCACAGCGCCACCTGGGTCCCTGATTCCAGGACTAAGGCCCAGTATTATGAAACCTAGCTCAATCGCAAAATGATCATATATATATATATTAGTACTGATTAATACAGGCCCAGTACATTCCTTGGCAAATGCCACAGGGAATAGGTACAATATATTTATTATTATTATTATTATTATTATTATTATTATTATTATTATTATTTATTGAACTTATATACCACCCTATACCTGAAGGTCTCAGGGCGGTTCACAGGATAGCAGCTAGCAGGATGGACCATGAGCCAGGCTGGCTGGCCCTGGTTCTGCTTTTGCTTAGGCAAGCTGCTGTTTTTCAGCCTCATAGGAACATAGGAAGTGGAGTCATGCCATTGGTTTCTCTTGCTCATTATCAGTGATGAGCAGTGACCCTCCAGAGTTTCAGACAGGTCGCACATGGAGATGCCAGGGATTGAACCTGGGAGCTTCCTTCATGCAGAGCAGATTTATGATCTCAGTCCTCCCACAATCCCACATGCAATATGGGGGATAATAATACTGATCTACCTTACAGGGTTGTTGTTAATAATTGCTGTAAAAATGGATGGAAAACATTTTGCACGCTTAAGAAGTCCTATATAATGCTGCACGTTATTATTTTGACACTGATTTCAGCCGGAACAATATGCTCCCAAACCCCTAAGATCACACCCATTTGTCTTGAAAAGCGAAATGTTCTTAGCAATGCTTGGTTACCATTTCAAACACATTTCTGTATATTATGTAATACTCCTCAGCCAATCCTTGCTGAGTACAGCCCACTTTCTCGATTTCTGAAAGGATGTAACTCTGGAGGCTCTCCAGAAATTCCTTCTCCGCCTCGGGGATGATAGGAGGCAATACTGAACACTTTCTTGTGTTGACACTGGCAGCTTTCATGATGGAGGAGCAGTTAAGTTTCTACTGCAGACAGAAGTTGAGAATTCTCAGCTGTTTCTTTCGACCAAAACACTTGTCAAAACCTAAAAGAAAAACGTGACAGGGACACGGTTAAAATAATTTTGAGCTTATCTGGCCAGTCTCGCTGTCTTCAGTGGGACTTATTCACAGATAAACTGGTGCTGGTCTGGATGCAGCAATCAAGCATCTTACTGTGGAATAGTCATGTTAAATTAATATTTGTGCAAGTATGCAGTAGCAATGTCCTTTGTGAGGGTGGTCCAGAGGCTGCAACTAGTTTGCTTGCTGGGGCAAACTACCACCAGTGTGAAACACCATGCTTCTGGGATGTGCAACAGCCAATCTGCTACTGGGCCAAGTTCAAGTGTCCCCATTTTCCCGTGTTTACAGAAGCCATCCCGGTTTCTGATTTGATCCCAGAATGTCCTGCTTTTCCTTAGGACATCTCTATTTTCATCAGATAAATGTTGGAGGTTATGCGACCCCCCCAAGCCAAGGCAATAAGTAACTATGCAACGTTTAGAAGACACCGGAAGGTGCCCTGTATAGGGAAGATTTTTTTAAAAAATGCAGGCCCGTCCTAGCCATAGAAGCTAGTGGCGCGGTGAACCATGGCGCCAGGCGCTGGAGGGTGCCAGAGAAGTGGTCTGGAGGCTACGGCTCGGCAGCGGCAAGCCAGGTGCCCAGTGGGGCGGGCTCGGGGGCTTCTGAGCTTGCGCAGTGTGCCCTTTCTCTCCCCTGTCCTGGCCCCGCCCCTCCCGTGCCGGGCGCAGCGATTGGCTGCTTGGCAGCGTCGCCCTTTGCAACGGGGTCTCTGACGTGCCTCTTGGTGGGCCGCCCCTCAGGCGCCGGCGTCGCCTGGCCGCCCTCCCACTCGCCCTGCTCCTTGCCTTCCTCCCACCGCAGGTTCGAGTCCCGGCCTCGGCCTGGAGGGTCGGGCCGGGGGCATGAGGAGGACGACCATTAATGTTTAATCATGTTTTTATATATGTTGGAAGCTGCCTAGAGTGGCTAGGGCAAGTGAGTCAGATGGGTGGGGCATAAATAATAAAATTATTCTGATTATGGAATAGGATGTCCCTACTTTCATTGGCCCTATGCAGCTTGGGACTGGGATACTTGCAAAACTGTCTCATCAGACCTTGCACACCCATTAGGTCTTTATAGGCTGAACTGCCATGGAGATCAGCGAAGGAGGAGTGTAACTCTATCAGCCCCCCCCCCCACGAGGATCCTAAGTGCCAAACAATACCCACTGACTGTGTGGAAGCTCCCCAGGTTCGATCCCCAACATCTTCAGTTAGGGCCGGGACAGGAATCCTGTCCAGCTGCTGCCAGTTAGTGTAGGCAATACTGAACTAGACAGACCATTGGTCTGACTCTCCTCCGTAAGGCAGCTTCCTATGATGGGGCTGCCCTTCCTAGGAATCCAGAGCTGTGCCACATCTGTAAGAATTAGGTTGTTTAGTGTGGCAGCACACACACACTTTGGAACTCCCTGCCTCATGATACCAGGCAGGTGCCCTTCACTGTATCCATTTCGGCACCTGAGGAAAACATTTTGGTTATCCAGATTATCGGGAAGTCTGTATGAGTTTTAATTTGTTGCAGTCTATTCTGTGGCGGGTTTCACCTTCTGCGCGTTTTAAATTATGGTCTTTTAAAGAGACGATTTTATTTTTCTGCCTTTCTCATAAGCCACTTTGAGGCATTTTTTCCCTAGTCGGTAAACACAAACTTTTATGAAATGAGTAAACAAGAACCTGGGTTCATGCTTGCTTTTTCCTCTCCTCCCTACCAAATCCCCTTTCCTCATAAGTTGCCATGCCTTTTTATGGGGAGATCATGTTGGTAAGCTTCTCTGGGAGCCTAATTTGGGTCAATGGGCAAGTGTAGAAATGCCTTCAATAAATTAAAATAACTCATAAATACGGCCCAGGATGTTATGTGGAAGGATGAGTTGCTTCAAAATTACAATGGAAATGGGGTTCCTGTCTCCTACCGAGGGAGCTCTGGGGCCTTTTAACAACGAGCGCGAATTCGGCCTCTTCTTTCCCTCAGCTGAGGGAGCCAACTGCCAACTGGCCCCGACCCGCCCCTTTTGCCCCTTAGCCCCGCCCCTCTGCCCCAGCGGACTCACCCAAGAGCCAACTGTCGGCAAGTACCGGTAACCAAGCTGAGCTAAATCACTAAGCAAGGCGCGGGGTGCGTGGGTGGATTCGGAGCGGTGCATGCTGGGGGAAAGGTAGCTCCCCTCCTTCCCCGCGTGCCCACTTGAGCTCCCAGCATACAACTCCCAAGGGCCCTTTCGCCATCGGATCACCCGCCGGCGAGGACGCGCCCGCCTTCTCCTTTAAAAACTACCGCTCCCGTCATGCCTCCTCCTACGTTCCAGGCGGCGATGCACGACGGGAGTTGCAGTCCTTGCCTCCGCCGGCGTTTTCCTCACTTCCTTCCGCCGCTCGCCCCGCTCCCCAGCCCTTGGAAACCCCGTGCGCGGCCGAGCGGGTTCTCTTTCCGGCGTCCGCCATTCCGGGAGCGGGTCGTTGGTGAGTGGTTGTCTCTGTGCGGGGCCTGCTTCTTCGTTTCCCTCATCCTTCCTTCGCCTCATTTCTCGTTCTCGTTGCTTCCTCAGGTCCAACGGCCGCCGCCATGCAGATCTTCGTGAAAACCCTGACGGGGAAAACCATCACCCTCGAGGTGAGGGAGGGAAGAAACCATATGAGGGGTTCAGAACAAGGCCGCTGATTCCCAGGCCTCTGGCTCTTCGCCTCGTGGCCCCAGAGTTGGGCTTCCAGCCCTTTCTTTCCCCTCCCTCCCGGTAGTTTGTGACCTCGAGGGAAATGGCGGATTTTGCGCAGTTACTTTCCTCCCTCCCAAAAAGAAAAAAAAGAGGTGGGGAGAAAGCCTGTGGCTCATAGGATCACAGAGGAGTTCCATCGGGGTCATCTAGTCCAACCGCCTGCAATGCAGGAATCTCAACTAGATCACCCGTGACAGATGGCCACCCAGCCTCTGCTTAAAAACCTCCAAGGAAGGAGGAGAGCCCCTGAGCAGAAAGGTCTTAACTGATGTTGGGTCGGAATCTCCTTTCTTGAATCCGTCGATGCGGGTCCTTAGACCAAGACGAGCTTGCTCCTTGATATATTTACGAGTCTCCTCTTTTCCGGGCTCAGAAGCCCTTGTTACCAACCCACCCGGTTTTTTGCGTTAGCCGAAGGCCACAACAGTTCCATCGCACTACCCAGCAACACCCAGTATTGAGAGGCATGCTGCTTCTGGTTGTTCAGTTGGTGTGTGGGCACGGTGTCTAGTAGCCATTGATAGCCCTTGTTCTCTATGTCTCTTATCTGATCTGCTTTTAAAGCTGCCTAAATTGGTGGCCATCGCTGCCACTGGGTATAGGGTGGTATATAAATACAATTAATAATAATGTGAATGCCCTTTTTTATCGCCCCCCTTGCCCCCATCCCATGTCCCCACAATAAAGATAGGTGTCTTTATATCTGAACAAAGAACCCAGACAGCAGAACAATCTAGCCACCACCTTTGCCTCTACTATTTGCTGTTGCTGAAAGGAAAGGTTCGAGAAGGAGATGTGCATTCCATTCTATCCTGGTTATGGCAAGGGAGACATGTGACAAGCCAAGCATCAACATTTTTCTACCATTTTATCTCTCTGCTGTGAAAAGCTTTGTCTCCTGTATGTTAAAACTGCTGTTAAAAGTACAGGAGCAGGATTGGTGTTTGTATGTTGCTACAGAGAATATGACAAGAACTCAATGTTTGGTCTTTTAACCAGCATTATCTTGTCCATAGCTGTGTGTGTATTTTAAGAATTGCTAGTCTAAACAAAGTCACAGCATGTACTGTTCTAATGCCTGGATGGGAGTAGTAAGGAATTTATAACTATTTTAAGTCTGTAAAGCAATTCAATGGTGACTTATTTTTATAAACAGGTTGAACCATCTGATACTATAGAAAATGTCAAAGCCAAGATTCAGGATAAAGAAGGTAGGTGTTGCTTTTGTTTTGGAACTTGTGGTTTTAAAATTATTCTACTATGGAGTAAAGCTTCCTTGCTAGAATTCTCTGTTTACCTGTACGTTCTTTTCCATCAAATTTGGTCTTCAAGGAGGTCATAGGATGATGCTTGCAGGGTCAATTCAGTATGCTGCAGCAAATAGGATACAACTAGGAATGATGCCTTCTTTATTTAAAAATAAAATAAAAGCTAGCAAGTATAATTGCGGTGCATGTAGAATGAGGCTTATTTTGCTTTCCCCAAAAGGATAATAAATAGATGGAAACACACTAAAAAAAGCATAAATGCCTAAGTAGCTACTCTAGAACAAAAATGTGTTTATTGACATAATCAGAAACTAAATAATGTGTCTTAACATAAATGACATTGCATGAATACATTGAGAGAAAGGCATGTTAGACTGGTTTTAATATATTGCAAATTGCCCTGGTACTTTCTAGAGCTGAAAGGCTGTTTTAAAATGTTCTTATAAATAACTGAATCAGTGACTCATACTCCACCATTTTTTCTCTATTAGGAATTCCTCCTGATCAACAGCGATTGATTTTTGCTGGGAAACAATTGGAAGATGGGCGCACTCTGTCTGATTATAACATTCAAAAGGTATGTACTAAGTGTTCTAATACAGTGGGTGGAATTTACTGTTGCTCTATTACAAATGTTCTGTCTGCACAAACATTTCATCTTGCCAGGCGGAATGTTCCTCCCTCCACCTGGCCTGTTCTGGGGGTTCTTCCAAACCCAGTCAGTTTCAGTGGGGGGAGCCCCATTGTGGAACCCCATGTACCTGCTAAACCATAAAATGCAAGAGCATGCTGTAAACTTGGGACGAGTAGGATGAATCCTTCTAGTAGACAAGATGACCAGGTGGTGACAGCAGGTGGACATTGGTCCCACATATTCATTGTTAATAGGATATAACAGTTGGCTGTGGGCTTCTCCTAAAGATGGAGACTTCATGAAAAATGCCTTTTTCTTTCTAGGCACCTAAACCTGTCTGCCTTTAAAGGCACACAGAACCTTAGTAGAAACAAGCGGGAGGTTTAATTACATGAATACAAAGAGTGCAGTGAACTGAATATACTGGACTTTAGCTTATCCCAAATAATCAGAGGTTGTGCTGACCTGATCAAATATGAGGTGAGCGTAATAAACTTGGATTTGAAAAGCACAGTAGGTTGCATCCAGCAGTGTTGCTCAGCTGATGGTAAGAGTTCTATCAGCAGAGTGGAGAGGGATCATTTTTCTGCTATCTCCCACGCCCCACATTCCCATTGCAGCTACTCTGGGGGGTTGGGGGACCTTCTACAGATCTATTAAGTAAAATCATTCATAC
Organism: Zootoca vivipara; assembly: GCF_965207765.1. Lineage (NCBI taxonomy): Eukaryota > Metazoa > Chordata > Lepidosauria > Squamata > Lacertidae > Zootoca > Zootoca vivipara. The sequence continues at coordinate 108,700,051 of NC_142586.1, forward strand.
ACTGCTTCCCATCCAAGGATTCCAGAGCAGTTTGTTGGATCAATCAATCAACCTCTGATGGATGATTTAGAAGGATTGGGTCCTGCATCACTTTTGCTGTGCATGTGTGCCAGTATCCATACTCTGAAGAAGTTACATCTCAATGCAGCTCCTTCCGTGGGAGCGTCTTTGGGGTTGAAGGTACACACAGTAGGCAATAAACACTCATGGACTCCATAAAGATTCAGTCGAGTGTAGAAATTTACTTGACAGGCATAAACGCATATTGGTAGCAAACATATACAGACATTCACCACTGCCGTTGTCAAGGCATGCTTAAGAGTCCAGTAAGAGTCCAAGACACACTCTGCTTCTCTCGCCACAAGGTGCAAGCAAGAGACTCACAAAAAGTTACACAGAACCATTGTTAACAGCACTTCCTGTTACACTGCGCATGTCCAAAGAACAGTTTCCACAGAAAAAGTCCTTGCATAGACAAAACAATCTCAGCCTTCTGCTGCTTCAAACTTCTCTGTTCTTGTCAGTTTCTGGAATAAATTATTCTCTCTCTCACACACAGAATATCCAGCACAGTTCACAGAATTTGGGTGTGTCTGCAGAGGGCTTCAGGGGGAATTGCTTCTCACACAAGCCCTTCTAGTTGCTTGGCGCAACTCCATTTAATGCAACCCAATGACTTCTGTAGTATTTACCAGTCACTGAGATTATTTCCAGTCTATTAGTGCCTCAGCAAAGTGCCGGTTATGTGCTTTGGTATTTTATCCATTTGCTACTCTTATCTCACTGTTCCTTAAAAGAGCACAGGGTGGTCTGGGAGGTAGGCTGGGCTAAGCGACTTGTCCAGGGCTATACATTAAGCTTCGTGGCTGAGCAGAGAACCAATATTTTGGTTTCTTGTGTCCATCCCAATTCCTAACTGTTGCATCACAATAGCTGTCAAAGTTTGTGTGTCCTTTGTTCGCTCTCTAAAACTAGGAGTCAACCCTTCACCTTGTGCTGAGACTTCGTGGTGGAGCAAAGAAGAGGAAGAAGAAGTCTTACACCACTCCTAAGAAGAATAAGCATAAGAGAAAGAAGGTGAAACTCGCTGTCCTTAAGTACTATAAGGTAAGAGCAACTTCAGGTGGGAATTGCTAGACAGATTCTGTCTACTGATGGCTGTTTCTGCAGTTAGTTAGAAAGCCAGCATGAGCCGGTCTTCTGGTGACAAATGTAACCTTTAAGTCTGTGTGGAAATAATGCAGGAGCAGAGCTGATTAATACCGTGTTTCCCCTTTTTTAAGACACCGTCTTATAACTTTTTTCCCTCAAAAAAACACACAGTGGCTTATTTTCAGGGGGTGTCTTTTTTTAAAAAAAAAAGTGCTGGTACAACTGGGACCCACTGGCTCAGGATGCTCGGTGCTCTCTTCTGCACATTGCTGGGCGCGTTGTTGGCGCTGCCAGTTCCGAGCGCCTGCAGGGTGGGGTGGGGGTGGCAGTGCTTTAAACCCCCAACCCTGTAGAAAGCAATGGAAGTTATGGACCGTAACAATCCTTAAGAGGCACAGGTCTTAAAAAACCCCTGGTATCACCCTTGAAGCACAGCCTTCCAAAGTCAGGGGGGAAGAGGTCTGTTTAGACAAAGGAAAGGATCGGGGGTGATTCTGTGCCCTGGGACCCACAGAACTACTTTAAAAATCCCAACCTGGGGGGGGGTCAAACAGTGAAGCCCCATAGCCCTGTAGCAACAGAAGGCACATTCTGAAGCACCCGAGCTGTTCGGTTCCATAAAAAATCCAGGAATTGTAAAATTAACAACAATAATGGGGGGGGCACTCTATCCAAAGAGTTAAGAAGGAATGGGAAAGTGTTGAGTTATATATGGAAAAATATGGAAAGGAAAGTTAGTTAAAGATAAAAAATAAATAATTATCGCAAGGGGAAAAATAACATCATAAAGGGTAATAATATTAAATATAAAATAGACAACACAACAGAAAAAGCAAGTATATGACTAAATGAGATCGCACAGGAGTGAGGGAAGGGGGAGAGAGGGAGGGGGGTAAGGAATGGAAGGAGGCAATGGTTGGAGGAGGGTATAGGGGGATGAATTAAAGGAAAATTAAGACTGAGAAGCGCATGGTTTTTGTTTTTTTAAAGATGCAAAGGCTTGCAATCAGCCAAAGTATAGAGCCCAACTTCCAGGAGACTGCGATCTACTTGCGGATTTATAAACTGGAGGTGATCTACCCCCATTTTATTGGTGTTCAGGTCAGAGTTGTTTTTAGAGAGAGGAAATATCCCATTTTTGAGGTTAAAGTAAAAGTTCCTGACCTTTTTTTTATAATGAGGAAATGCTGCTAAAACTCCGTTCTTCATTCCACGAAGGGGAGAGGGGGCGGGGCCGGGTGCTCAAAGACAAAAGAAATGGAAAAGGAGATAGCGATCAACTCCAGCCTCGCATTCATGCAGCCGTCGGGAGAGGCAGGGGCTGCAGCCGAGTGCTGCTTCACAAACAAACGGGGAAAAGTGCTTAGAACCCAGAGAATCCAGCTGAAAAACACGAAGCAGCAACAGCAATTGCACACACACCATCCCAAGCCAGCACAGTAACCAAGTCCCAAAAGCAAGAAAGGACTCAGCAAACACTGCTGCGGCCGGCGTTGCTGCTGCTGACTCGGGGAGCTCAGTGATCTCTTCCGCACAGCGCCTATTACTATGGCTTATTTTCGGGGTACGGTTTATATTTCTCAAATGCTTAGAAATGCTGCTATGGCTTATTTTATGACTACGCCTTAAAAAGGGGGAAACACGGTAGTTACGCTGAATTGTTGGTTGGGGGGGCATAAGTTATTTTCTTGCATTTAATGTTTAAACAAAAAATATGGTCACCCTGCTCAACTAAATTTTGTCGGGGTTGAGAGTGTAACCTTAAATGATAAGTTGGCGTTTCTAAAAATTGCAGGCAGTGGTGGTCTGGACTGCATAAGTCAAGCTTCTGTATTTTTTTCCAAGGGAGATGGAAAATAATGCAGTACAAATTAAAGCCTTTCTTCTTGCAGGTGGATGAGAATGGGAAAATCAGCCGCCTGCGGCGCGAGTGTCCCTCCGAGGAATGTGGGGCCGGAGTATTCATGGCTAGCCACTTTGACAGACATTACTGTGGCAAGTGCTGCTTGACATACTGCTTCAACAAACCAGAAGACAAGTAAATGTGTCTATTGTAATAATTAAAAGTTGCTTTAAATTTTGCAGTGTTTTTTCTGGTTACATGAGTATGCAAAGCAGGGGCTCTAACATGTTTGCTAAATGGACCAGAGAGGAGAGGAAAGTAGATAAATGGAAGACATGGGGCTACTCATGAGCATTGCTGATGGGAAGGATAGCACCTTTCTAAGAAACTTAAGTGAAAGCCCTTTCTGTCTCATATCTGTTGACAATTGAGGCAACTTTAGAACTGGCCCTCTGTGCAGTTCTTGACCAGTACAAACACTCTTGCTTTGTTTCATTGAATAATACAATTGCAGAGTTGGAAGGGATGCTGAGTATCATCTAGTTCTAACCAACTCCCTGCAATGTAGGTATCTCAACTAAAGCATGCAGCTGGCCCATATGGGGATTGAACTCACAACCTCGGCATTATCAACACCACACTCTAACCAACTGTACTGTCTTGGATCTTACCTGTTTAGTGTTGCAAGATACTTGCTCTGATCCAGAAATGAGATAGTACAAGTTACGGTACCCTTTTTATCTATTCCAAATGTCCTTTCGTACAGAAAATGAGGGCAATTGTTTCTGTTATAGTACCTAAGCAGAGATAAAGCTCTTGCTTTATTTTGCGTACATTGGGTGGAATGCAACATTGCACTCTTCTAGTCACTCTCTCTTTGCAAGTGTTACATATTGGCAGCTGGAACAGCCCCCTTCCTTGCTGTGTGCTGGTCGGGTTTCTCCTGACCTCTCCAGAGTCAGTCTTGGGGAGGACAGATATCCTGTTGCGAAAATCCTTAGAGGGTTACTGCTCATTGGGCTAGTCAGGTGAATCCAACTGGGCCTACAGCAGAGACAAAGGGGCATATTTTTTCTTGCTTGCTTTGGGGGTGGGGGGAGGCGTTCTTGTGATTGCCTAGTTTCCACACCTTGAAGTCATAAGCTTAACTTAAAAAAACACAAATTGAGATTCTTAGGCCTGCTGCATTTTATGGCCCATTTCTAATCATATAGTTGGGTGTGACAGATAAAACAAACATAGCAATACCAATTCTGAAGTATGGATTCATGGTGGAAAAGGTACAGTGGCACCTCTACTTACGAATGACTCTACTTACGAATTTTTCTACTTACGAAGGGGGGGGGAAGGAAAAAATGGTGGCACGCTTACAAAATTTTGGACATCCGAACGCCTGCCCTGCGCTCACTGCCACCGGTGGATCGAGCCCTCGCCGCTGCTGCGAGGCTGGCCTTCTGCCCCGTGGGGTGATGGGAGTTGCAGTCCTGGTTACGTCGGAGGCCGAGCCATGGCACCCGCGGCCGGCCGTGTGGGACTTGGGCTCGCACGGACACAGTGCAGGCGGCAGCGATGCGGAGCCTCTCCCGGCGGGGCCAGCAGTACCGCGCAGGCGCCTAGGCTGGGGAGGCGTTGAGGGTGGAGGGCGCTTCCTCCGCATGGCGGCTCTGGCTGCGCTCCGAGCGAAGAAGCCAAGGGCAGGAGAGGAGGCCTCGCGGTGGCGACAAGTACCCAATCCTGCGAGGCTGGCAGAAGGCCAGCCTCGCAGCAGCGGCGAGGGCTCGATCCAGCGGTGGCAGTGAGCGCAGGGCAGCGAGGGAGGTGAGGCTCCAGAACGAATTAATCCGTTCCCAATGCATTCGTATGGGAAACCATGTTTCGACTTACAAACAAATATTTCTACATACGAATGTGCATCCAGAATGGATTAAATTTGTAAGTAGAGCTTCCACTGTGTGGGGTTCTTGCCATCACTAGTTCCCTCTCCAAGCCTGGATTGATGGAAGACCTTGTTCTTTGGGGCAGTGGGCTGCCAACCTTTTTGTCCTTCTGATTACTACTACCCACACCACAATGTGTTCTGACTATAATAAAATGCTAGAAAGTCTCATTTTAGGAATAGGAGGGAAGTAGCTTTCTGAGAAGGGACACGGGTGGCGTGGGTTAAACCACAGAGCCTAGGGCTTGCCAATCAGAAGGTTGGTGGTTCAAATCCCCGCGGCGGGGTGAGCTCCCGTTGCTCGGTCCCTGCTCCTGCCACCCTAGCAGTTCAAAAGCATGTCAAAGTGCAAGTAGATAAATAGGTACCGCTCCAGTGGGAAGGTTTCTGTGCGCTGCTCTGGTTTGCCAGAAGTGGCTTAGTCACGCTGGCTCCCTCGGCGAATAAAGTGAGATAAGCGCCACAACCCCAGAGTTGTCCGCTACTGGACCTACGGTAATGGTCAGGGTTACCTTTACCTTTCTGAGATGAGGAAACCCTTTGTGATGTCTGTGGGCACCATGTTGGCATCCCTTGCTTAGACACTAAATACCAAGTTACGGTATTCCTATTTCACAACCATGGCTGTGTTCCACATTGGTGTAAAGGTGGTGGCAGCTTAGCTTTACCTTCAACATACACAGTGTTTGAATGTGGCATGTAGGCAGAGATACTGCCTTCATGTGGTCATTGAATGTGGCAAGCTGGTACTGGCCCTGTAATCCCCTCATGTAATTTCAATGTGAGGGAATTTGTCTGTACCCCCAAACTGATTTGAATAATAGCTTGGCACACATGTCTGCGGGGACAGATTCTCACATTAGTTAATCAAGTACTCTGATCTGTTCAGCAAAATGTATTATTTTGTCCCAGCCTATAACACAGGTTTCAGGATGCTCCTATTGCAATACATAAAATACAGATCCAGGTGGTTTCACTGTACAGCTAAGCTCTCCCAGTTTTTATTGAAATTTACAACATAATGATTTTTTAATTAAAAAAAAATACATTAGAGCCCCCTATTCATTTTTACAATGCAAGCTGCTTCTCAAATGCCTCTACTTTGTGATGCAGTGCAAATAATATAATCCAAGTTTCTCAGCCCATTACGTTTGGCTGTCTTGAGCTTTAAAATCCTGGGTCCCAAGAGATCGTCTGCTTAATTTCCTTTTCATTGAAACACACAATTTCATCTCCCACTTGAAATGCTATGTTCTTGTCCAAACTGAGCCCACAATCCATGCCAGTCTTGACTACAGGGACATCATCTTTATGGTGCTTCATTGACGATAGGTATCCTAGGTAAAATAGACATACATAAAGCAAGAACTCCAAATTGTGCAACATTTATTACAAGGTGAGAAATGTTTAGAGCGCAGAGATTGCTCCAATCCAGACCATGTCTTAAGTCATAGCACTCCAGAGCACACTACTCAGAATTGTAGAGTTTGAAGGGCTCCTGAGGGTAATCTACTCCAACCCCCTTCAATGTAGGAATCTCAAGTAAAGCATCCAGTGTTCTCATGGTTGCCACATGCAGGACTTAACCAACAAATGCTTGGGTAAATGTTTTCAAATTCCTCCTGAAAGTCAAGTGTGTTGGAGACACACACCTCACATGAGATTATATGAACACACCTGCAATAATTCAACACAGTCATGCGGAAGAGAATCAGTAACTGATTCCACCTGGAGCTCTGCTACCCACAAAAAATTCTACATAGCATATTGGGAAAGTGTCTGTGACTAACATGACTGAGGAGGATCAAATTTTATTTTTGTATAAAGAGGTGCTTAAATATTGGTTCCTTATTCAGTCTATTTGCTATTTTTTAAAGTAAGAATTTAACCTAGGGGAGGGGCAGAAAGTAGGCTTACGAAATCCAGGGATGCTTGGTGGTTCCTCGTAAAATTGTGGAAACTGGGCAGTAGAACTGACTGCTTAGGAAATCAACCGCTACTCACCTGTCCAAATAACTTCTTGATTACGAATTAATTTAAATTTCATCTTTCTGTCCAGCTGCCCCTTTTGTACTCTGCAGCCAGCTACCGGAAGTGTATTTTTTCCAACTGTGACATCAAAGATTGCTAAAACAACAGCTTCTCCTAAGGAAAACAAAAAAGCATGAGAAGTGTAAAAGTGCCATTTAGGCAGTCTCTGCTCATTAAAAAGAATATGAACATTAATTCCAACCAAAATACAAAAGCTAAGGTGACCTGTTTCCAGTACTAAAAAAACCCAGTTCCAGGCTTACCAAGTTAGATAAAAGTTGGATTTTGTGCATTTAAATGACGTAACTGAACAAGTCTGCAATATTTCCCTTCTTGTTTTGTAGTACTCTGCAGCTTTAGACTGTTTTACATCATTCAACAAAGTTTTACTTAGACTCAATGAAACAAACATGATTGGTAGAGCCACTGAACGCAGGTCTTTTCTGAATAATAATAATAATAATTATTATTATATTATATACCCCACCCACCTGGCTGGGTTTCCCCAGCCACTCTGGGCAGCTTACAACAAAATATTAAAATACAGTAGTCCATCCTAAACCGGGCTGCCTTCAGATGTCTTCTAAAAGTCTGGTAGTTAGTCTCTTTGACATCTGGTGGGAGGGCGTTCCACAGGGTGGGTGCCACTACCGAGAAGGCCTTCTGCCTGGTTCCCTGTAACATGGCTTCTCACAGTGAGGGAACCGCCAGAAGGCCCTCGCGCTGGACCTGTGTTCGGGTAGAATGATGGGGGTGGAGACGCTCCTTCAGGTATACTGGAGTAAAAGTTGAAGCCCAGCCCTTTCCCCCCTAGTCATGAGCTACAGAAGATCTGTTCAAACTGCACCTCACTAAGTGCTGTAAGATTGCAGCAAGCATTACGAGCAAAGTTTCAAGCACTGTATACCTGAAGGAGTGTCTCCAACCCCATCGTCCAGCCTAGCTGGACTCATTGTCCAGTTCCAAGGGCTTTCTAGCAGTTCCCTCATTGTGAGAAGTGAAGCTACAGGGAACCAGGCAGAGGGCCTTCTTGGTAGTGGTGCCCGCCCTGTGGAACACCCTCCCAGCAGATATCAAGGAAATTAACTGTATCTGACTTTTAGAAGGCATCTGAAGGCAGCCCTGTACAGGGAAATGTTTAATGTTTGATGTTTTACTGTGCTTAATATTTTCAGTTTGTTGGAAGCTGCCCAGAGTGGCTGGGGCAACCCAGTCAGACAGGTGCCATATAAATGAATCATTATCATGATTATTATTATCTTGGCTGCCACAAGTCCTAGAAATTTGCATTAAAAAAGAAAAATAGATCCCTAGGAATTGGAATTTCTGCAGCCGGTTGCGGCACTGCACATTTCTGCAGAGAATCCTGTCTCTGGTTTGTCACTATACCATGAGTATCAGTACAGTACTTTTAGAAATACCTATGCTGAAACTGAAGGAAATCAGCCCTGATTTCTGAAGGAAATCAGCCCTGAGTGCTCACTGGAAGGACAGATCGTGAAGCTGAGGCTCCAATACTTTGGCCACCTCATGAGAAGAGAAGACTCCCTGGAAAAGACCCTGATGTTGGGGAAGATGGAGGGCACAAGGAGAAGGGGACGAGAGGACGAGATGGTTGGACAGTGTTCTCGAAGCTACGAACATGAGTTTGACCAAACTGCGGGAGGCAGTGCAAGACAGGAGTTCCTGGCGTGCTCTGGTCCATGGGGTCACAAAGAGTCGGACACAACTAAACGACAACAACATGCTGATACTTCTGGTGTATCATCATGCCAAAGGTCCATGTAAATCCAGCCTCCTGTTCCCCACAGTGGCCAAACAGTTGCTTTTGGGAAGCCAACCACCAGGGCACCTGGGCCAGGAGTGCTTACCATCCCCACCACCCCTATTTCCACCATCTCAAATTCAGAAGTATACCCAACACATGCTCCTCTAGAGAACAGGGCAGGGTGCTGCTCAGCTCCGCTTGTAAATCTTCAACAAACCGGTAGATGATTTTGTGCATTTTCAACTTTATTCCCTTCTTGGCAGCCAGCTGCTGAATAGGTTTATTTGCGTTCACATTGAACCCGTATACAACACCTGACAATGCAACAAAGAGGGTAAGTGTAAAATTGCTATTTTTCTTCTTCTTTCTAATGGCTCAAATTAAGCATACTTTAAAAGTTCCAGAGTTGCTCTGTTTACCAAACATTAAGGGCAGGGCTGAGTATATTCATGAAGAGAAAATTCAAAACATCTGCAGCATGGTAACATTCTGCACCAAGGAATGCTAAATTCTGAAACCCAACTGAATTGCACCCATTTGCATGCACCTGCTTATTTTGCATAATTTATTCCACATCTGCAAGAAAGAGATGGGGAAGAGACGCCTCGGGAACTGAAAATCCTACCCTACTCATCTCTGACTTCCATGATTCCACCCACACCCACACACCTCAAGCCTATCTTTGCAGCCATGTGGGAGAGAGATCTCCTTTATAATAAAGATGAGTTTCTTGTGATGTTAAATTTTGTGCCCCGAATTCCCACAGTCGTGCAGAAAAGCCATTTATTTCACTTATAAAAATTTGCAAGTGGCCTTTCGTCCCACAAAGGGCCTCAAGGTGACTTACATGAAAAGCGTTACGTGAAGACTCTAATCTTGCATGCAAAGCACTCAGAAATCAGGATGGTGCATGTAGCAACTATCCCTAAGCCAGGAGAGTTAATGTGCAGCTCCAATAGTTGGCATCAAAGGTGCCATCTGGCCACAGTCTTCACAGGTAACACAATGTGTCGAGGGGATGAGATCCGCCTTCCTGACTTGCCTTGCAACATGGGTGAGAAAGTGCGTCCCATTCTGCTGCATGGAAACCCTGCCTGCAAGTCACTGCAGCACACCTTCTGCGCACTTTTAAGGCCTGTTACTGAGCTGCTGACTGCTTGCAAAGCAAAGTGCTCTGGCTCTTTAGCCATCTAAGACACATGACTCTGTGTCGCTTTCTTCAATGGCCACCCTTTACCTTTAAATGTTTCTGCGAGGTTTATGTCATTTTCGCTAATATCCCCAATTCCACAGTGGACCACGTCTAGTTCACACTCCTCGTCGGCATCGTAGGTGTCCAGGATGTTCAAGATGGCTTCCACTGAACCATCAACATCACCTGGGCGGAGCAAAAGTCCCGGTTAGTTTAAATGCGAGTGGCACACACAAAACAGAGAATAGCACAACTAATTACTGTACAATCCATGAGGAACTTAAGTCTCGTGCAATTCAATGAGCAGGAGCTGAGCAATGATTAGAGCTTTGATTAAATTCTCGGGAATTTTGCCTCATTTCTGAAATTAACAATCCCCCCCCCCTCCGGACTTTCCAACAGTTTGATTAAAATGCTGTGGGGTTGCTTGGAATTCAGTAAAAGAAGAGTCTACAGGTACAGCACTAACAGTCATGACTGCTAGTATTTGTATTGTATTTGCATTATAAATGCATTTCACAAAGAATAAATAGTATGGGGAAAGGAGGTGGCAGTTGGCAAGCTAATCTTTGACCCAGAACCATGAGGGTGTCTGGAGGAGGAGTTTGTGAGGACAGGCAAGCTATAGACTAGTAACTTATGCACTGCTGTGAAGGAGTTTTAAAAACAAAAAGGACTAAACCCTCTCTTGGGCTGGAGAGAAACACATTGTAGTCATTTATACGTGAATATGTAATACTTTCTGTTCAACTGCTGCCAACCTGACAAATCTCAACTTATCTTCAGGTCTTGTGTAGGGCGCCTATTTTATCATAAATGGCTAACACTGACAGGTGCCATTTTCAATGCCAGTTAAGCCACACCGGTGTGTCAGTTAAGTAGCATGAGGAAGGACCACAGTTCAAGCATTAAAGCATTTGCTTTCCATGCAGGAGGAGGACCTACGTCCACTGCCCAACACCTCCAGGTAAGACTGTGGGAGCTCTGTCTGCAATCCTGGAAAGTCGCTACCAATCAGTGCAGATAATACTGAGCTAGGCAGACCAATGGTCTGTCTTGATATAAGGTAGCTTCCTATGTACCATGTGTGCCCTCTTGTGGGCCTTGCTTTCTCAAGGCTTCAAATTGTGCTATTCAATACCGGTATTATATGAGGAAGTGCCCCCTGCCCAGCCCACTGCCTCAGTGTTGGGGAATAATAATAATAATAATAATAATAATAATAATAATAATAATAATAATATAGCAGCTCTTGGGAGCAGGACAAACCCAACTGAGTAAAGAGGACTCCACCTTTGATGATGATGTGCAGCACATTTTTGTCACTCTCTGCTTTTTCTTTCGGTCGCATAACCAGGAGATGCTTTTTGCTCTTGTACACCGCTGCCCTTCTCTGCCTCCAGGACATGTTTTCCAAGCCCTCTCTATCCTTCTTGTAGGCATCCCTGTGCTCCTTCTGCTTCGCCTCGATGACCTCTAGGTCCTTCTTCGCTTTCTCTTGTTGTTCGGCGTAGGTTCTCCACTCAACAACTTCACGAGCCCTTTGCTTGGCAGAAGAACAGAAGAACTGCCTCACTGATCTAGCACAACGGCTGGGATCCCAAGATCCGGGGGAGGGGGGGATTTGCCACCAACTCCCACCTCCATCTGCAGCCCTCACCCAATAGGCCAAGGGTTCCCCACCCACCGGCAATGTATTTTTGGAGGGCACCGAGAGCTACAGATGGAAAGGGGGGGGGGAGCCCATTCCATCAACTGTGTTCGGTACCTGGAAGGGAAGTTAGTAGCCAAACCTACATCTGCAGCACTGACCAGCCAGATGTTAACAGCTCAAACTAGGATGGAGTCAGCCACTGAAGCTGGTACTCAAATATATGTTGCCTCCAAACACAGCTGTTCTGTTTAAATTATCTTAGGTTTTTTTTAAAAAAAAACCCTCTATTTTTTGCCTTACACTTTTTTTATTATTACTTTATTTTATTTTTTTATTCAATTTGTATACCACCCTACACTCATAGATCTCAGGGTGGTTTGCAAAATATAACCACAATATAAAAAACACAAGATACGTAATAAAAATGAGAACAACAAACCAAAAATCTACCACCACCCCCATAACACATTAAAAAGGGCATCGGATGTCTATCAGCCCAAGGCCTGGTTGAAGAGGAATGTTTCCGCCTGGTGCCTAGAGGTGTATAATGAAGGTGCCAGGCAAACCTCCCTGGGGAGAGCATTCTGTAAGTGGGGAGCAACTGCAGAAAAGGCTCATTCTCATGTTATAACCCTCCACACCTTTCGTGCGGGAGGCACACGAAGAAGGGCCGCAGAGGATGATCTCAGGGCCTGGAGAGGTTCACATGAGGAGAGGCGGCCAATGAGGTATTATGCTCCAGGGGTGGAGAGAAGGTGGGGGCGGGGCGCAGGCGGGGCAGCCGGCATGGTGCCCTCGGTATCGCGCTGCCCGGGGCAGAGCCCCCCCCCATCTCCCCTCCCTTCCTACACCCCTGATTCTGGTGGCTTGAGGAAGATCTGAGCAAGTGCTGCTTAGTGCACAGATTGTGGGGCCCACTGGGGCCCACAGATTGTGGGGCCCACTGCACCCTACTGTCTGAGGTAATGGAGTGGAAGGAAGCGGGACGCAAACAGCTTGCAAACAGCTTCCGTTCCAGCAGTGTAAATAGCTTCTTGTACTGCCACAGCCGAAGCCGTGTTCATTAATTCTGCTCCTTCTCTCTAGTACAGGGATGGGGACCCAATGTGGCCATCCTGATATTGTTGGGCTCCAACTCCCTTCAGCCTCAGAAAGATGGGAGTTGCAGCCCAACTGCATGGATAAGGCGGCAGGTTCTCTGTCCCTGCTCTGGTAGCTTGTCCCTGCTGCTTTCCCTGTAGAGGCCTGGAGCCCAGGGTAAATGTGTCCTCGTTGCCCAGTGAGAGGACCCACCTTGGGGGCCCCAGGCTTAAATGCTGAATGGGAAATCTGTGGTACCTCAGACTCTACTTCAAGGATTTCCTCTCCAGCTGAAGGAACCTCCTTCCATCCCACGATCTCCACTGGCATGCTTGGAGGGGCAACTTCCATGGCCTTGCCGTTCTCGTCAAACATCATTCGCACTTTGGCCCAGCTTTTCCCTGCAACCAGAATACAGCCCTTTCTCAGAGTGCCTCTCTGGATGATGGCAGTGGTCACTGGACTAGAGGGGAGAAGGAGGGAAGATTGCATTTGATTTAGTACAACCAATTTTACGCTACTAATTTTATTTGCATTTTTTATATAGTTAGCCGTCTTGAGGCGGGTTATAGCATATATGGATTGTAGTAAACAGATTTGCAAGTGCATATGCTTTCTGTTTACTTTGATATGTTTTATTACACTTGAGCCCAGCCCTTCCAAATAGCTCAGGACAGTGTACCTAGATACCCCACTCCTTAAGTCAGGGATGGGGAATCAGTGGCCCTATAGATGTCGTTGGGCTTCAATTCCCCTCAGCTCCAACCAACAATCAGGCATGATGGGAAATGTAGTCCTGCAGTATCTGGAGGGCCACTGGTTCGCTAATATCACCAACCCCACAGTTCCTTACCCCTGTTAGGTGAATTATGCTGGAGATAAGGACCAGTCCCAAGTTCGCCCACTACATTCCCAGTGGCTCTCCTGTGGCTTCTCAGAAGCACAGAAAGAGATAGATCGGTTTCACACTGGGTTCAATAGCCTAACCTAGTATTGCAATAACAGAAGCCACTTTGCTTCTAAATAACAGGAAATGGAAATGCAACAGGAAATGGAATTTGAACATCTGGAACTGGACATGAATTAAAGGATATATAACGAGGGGGAAATTATGGAATATTTTTCCAACATGTGATCACAGTAGAGAGATTTTAACATGGACGTGGATGGAAAAATATGGAGGACTGGTGGTGGCAATTAATGGAGATAAAGTTAACATTGAAGAAAAAAAGCATGGTTGACATTTACCAATAATAATAATAATAATGACTCATATGACTAGTGATTCTGTCAAGGAATGAAGGGGCGTATGCCTGTGGCTCACCCTTTTCCTTTATCTGTGCGAGACTCTATGATGGTGCCTTCCACGGGGCCCGTAGGGTCTGCCTTCAGTTCCAACATCTCCGCAAGAGCCACGGTTGCCTCTGCTAAAGCCATCAAGTTGTCACCCTACACCAAACAAAGATGGTTCAGAAAAGAGCTGAGTCGCTCGGGATCAAGGAAATGACACATCAGTCTGCGTGTTACCTTACGACAGCAGATGAATAGCTCTAAAATCTGGATTACTGCATAGAAGGCGGGGCATGCTTATGGCTGCCAAGCAGAGGTTGATTTAAACCCCTCTGCATGGAGACTGTCATTGTGTGTCCAGGAACATGCATCAGCATCAGGGAATTTTTTTTCGGGTTGTGGGTTTTTTTAAAAATCATTTGCAATGGCATGAGGAAAAGACATCCAATCTGTATGGTCCGTCATATAGCAGCTTTGTTGCTGCCTCTGCTCTTTAAGGAGGCAATACTATGGTCCCTGGGAGGACACCCAGGGCTATAGGATAAACAGAGAGAGGCCAGATGTTGAATTCTACCTCCCTGCTGCTACCGAAACTTTAGTCACCCTGGCCCTACCAATGGATGCTGCAAAGAGTCAAAAAGAGGGTGCTTTGAGGGAGCACCAGGAAACAGCTTGAATCTGATAGATCCAAAAGCCCAGGAGATGGTGTAAATCACTCGTTTGTATTACCCTCCAAAACAGGGTTTCTAAGAACCCACAAAATGGACCTGCCTTCTGCCCTGCTGGTAAAAACACAGCAGGGCTTAGCTGCATACGGCAGCGAAATCATCTTTGGGTCCCACCCATTTTAGGATTGCAGATTTAGTTGTTCATTCAACCTCGAAAATTAACATTTGCCCCAACTCATTCTCTCCCAGATCGATCTATGAAACGTCCTAGCGTCAATCTAATGATCTGTAGATCTTTACCCACAGACACACAAGAATGACACAAGCATTTTTATTTTTATTTTGCACCATGAAAAACACTACAAATGACCTTCCAGAATTAGCTGGAACTAGCTTATGGGAAAAGGAAGCATGCTTCGGGAAATAACACACTTCCAAAAATGAAGCCCACCTATGACCCGCGGTTAGCACCGTGGCGACAGGTTAAAATTACCTTCAGTGCTGAAACAGGGATGGCCTGCACATCTCCCCCATATTCTTCGCAAACCACATTGTGAGCCAGAAGCTCTTTCTTCACTCTATCCGGGTCGGCTTCAGGTTTGTCGCATTTATTAATGGCAACGATCACTGGAACTGCGAGAGAAAAGGAAACTGGGGAGAAGGCCAAAGTCCAAACAGCGAAGCATGGGAAGCAGCGAACCAAAGACGTTTCCCCAAAACTACAGTTCAATCGAGGGAAAGGATATTTATTTGTGAAGCTGTTTTGATCCCACCCTATCAGAATGAGCAGCTCATAAGCATCTGATCTAAGGGCCTTGGGGAAAAGTGAAGGCTTTCCGTGATTATATGGGGTATTTGACCAATGGCACTTATCTCTCCCTTCCTCCCACCCGCTTTAAAGAAAAGCGCTGTACCTTGGGCATTTTTAGCGTGTTGAATAGATTCCACAGTCTGCTTCATTACACCATCTTCTGCAGCGACCACCAATATGACAATATCTGTGACATGTGTACCTCTCGCCCTCATGGCTGAAAATGCAGCATGGCCAGGAGTATCCAGAAATGTTATTTTTTCTCCAGAAGGCAAATGCACTGCAAAACAAACAAACAAAACCCAAACCCCAACAACAATCAAATCTATACAGCAGTATTGTAAAAATTATAAATGCGGGTCAAAAATCTATGCCCCACAGAGCTCCATGGTTCTTGTTCCCCACCCAAAAATGATTACACGATTGCAGACGGTTCAAATTTCTTTTGAACATGGATTCTGTTAAGGTAGCAGGAGTTCCTCACAAAGCCAAACTCCAATTTCTACTCGGGGAATCTGCTAAACATATATTTACTCTGCTGCAGTCCCAAGCTCCACTGTATGCCTTCATGATCAATATTATTTCATTGGAAGTAAGCCCCTTATTCTTGAAGCTGGTCTTCATTTCCATGCTGTACAGCAGAGTAGTGTCAGCAACTCAACCTTTAGATCTGGAACTGTTTTCTGACACCAAAACACCTTAGGAAATAAGATTGTGTTGAGATCCCAAGGAAGCCTGGGGGGCTGTAATTTGTTCAAGGGTGCTGAGGGGAGACCCTTAACAGCTATGACCATTAAAGTGGTCCAAGGGTTCTTTAAATGTATGGTGTGGATGGGACAATCCGAGGAAAAGCCAGCGTAATTATCAGTGCATGTTAAAATGACTCAGATAAATCATACCAAGAAAGGCACCGATATGCTGGGTGATGCCTCCTACTTCCATTGCTGCCACCTGAGTTTTCCGCAGTGTGTCAAGCAACGTGGTTTTCCCGTGGTCGACGTGGCCCAGGATAGTAACAACTGGAGGCCTTGGAGTTAATGAAGCAGGATCTGCAGGAGGCCTGCAATGAACAGAAACACACAAGGCTTGCAAATGAAGTAAACCCTCCTTGTGTTTCTGCTTAACGTTTTTCCCTTAACAGATCCCTTAAAATGCCTGAGCAGCAATGATCTCAGCATGCGATCCTCACCAATGAGTCACAGCCCAATGCCAGAAGCCTCCCAAGATGTGGGGTTTTTTTCCTTCAGGAAAAGGAGGAAGCATGGATATACGAAACGGGGTGCTCTCTTCACAGCAAAGGGGTTTACTTCAGTCAGCGCTTCTTTGTTTATTGAGTTATAGAAACTAAAAGATCTCAGAAAAGTTTATTTCAAAGACTACTGACCAAATGAGATTTCCATAATGGCTAAAATGGTTTTTATTTGGACTCGTAGAGAGAAGCACGGGAATCTTTTTCCAACGTATTTCTTAGCAATAAAAATGTCAGTGTGGCGCAAGCAAATTTTTATTCTGAAAGTGCGGCTCAGAAAAAAAAAGGTTGAGAACCACTGGGCTGGAGGATAAGCAAAGAAAAGGGGGTGCGGACAGAGAGAAAACAAAATTGCCTCAATATTCATTAAGGCTTTGATTATTTAATTTCTATACTGCTTAACATATTGAAAATATCTCTAAGCGGTGTAAAAATAACTGAAGCGACAACAGACAACTTAAAACAAAATATTATGAAAATGCAGTTAGATATAATTTGTACATTCATACAAAGTTATTAATATATTTAACTCAATATCAATTCATTTTTTTCTGACACACCCTCCCTCTCAGCCTCTGGGCTCTCACCCAGGGTCCAAACAAACAATCAGCTCATCCACAAAAGTCTCACAATGAGAAGAGTTCCTGGGAATTGTGGACATCACCTTAGTCTCTCACTCTAGACTTCCTTTCATGGGCAGGTCCAAGGTGAATGGTACATTCTAAGAATTCCCACAGCTATGTTCCATTCAGCTGCAGGAGCTTCTGTTCACATATTAAGAGTTGCTTCATATAATGGGTTTTGTTCACTGAAGAACCCCTTCCATGAGTACAGCTCTCCTTCCATGAACGAAAACTCCTTTGACTCATAATAATAATAATTTTATTATTTATACCCTGCCCACCTGACTGGTTTCCTCCAATCTGGGTGGTATCCAGCACACACAAAAACCTAAGCGAAAAGGTAGGATCCAAGCTTATGAATGAATATCAAAGACTATAGACATCAAACGTGAGCCGGAATAGCAAAAGAGCAATGGAAAACAGGGCCTGCATAAACCTAGCAACCAAAATAAATTAACCCAAGCTATTACCTCTTTACGGCATCTTTGTTTTCTTTGATTTTGTCTTCTTTTAACTTGGCCCATTTGTGTTTCATGCCGGATTTTTTAACGATGTCCTTGATCAACACCTCATCCAGGACTGAGTCGGGTTCTAGCATGTCTAAATCAATTCTCGTGTTTAGCAAGGCTTCATATATATGATCTGAATACAGAAATGGAAAGCTGCATTGGTCAATGCACCCACCTAAGGAAGAACCTGCTTGATGAAGCAGCTCTAAGAAGAGCCTGCTACCGTGTTTCTCATATTATAAGACATGTCTTATATTTATTTTTTCCTCAAAAAAACACACTATGGCTTATTTTCAAGGGGTGTCTTATTTTTTTCCTTCTCCTCCTGCCGCGGCTGGCATTGCTGCTGCGCCTATCACTATGTCTTATTTTCGGGGTATGTCTTATATTCCTTGAATGCTTAGAAATCCTGCTATGGCTTATTTTATGGGTATGTCTTAAAATATGAGAAACAGGGTAGATCAGGCCAGTGGCACATCTGGTGCAGCATCCTGTTCTCACAGTAGCCAACCAGATGCCTATGGGAAGCCCAAAAGCAGGACCTGAGAACGACTGCACTCCTTCCCACTTGTGATTCTGATCAACTGCCAATCGGACGCATACTGTCTCCAACAATGGAAGTACAACAAAGCAACTTGGGACTACTTGGAACCTAGCTGGATAAGGTCTTTGTCACACAGGGACTTGCAGGCACCACCCCAGCAGCCGCTGAATTTAAACCTGTATTTCAGTGCTATTATTTATCACTACCACCTTGGGAAAATATATTTCACATGTTGGGGGGGATCTAAATGAAACAAGCTAAAGAACTACAACAAAGGGTTTCCCATTCTCCTCTTCCAACCCCCTACCGCAAAAAAAAACAAAAAAAAAACCCACCCCATCCAACTGGGACCAATTCTATGGCAAATTCATTTAATTCAAACCTTTCTCAGATGAAAGCAGCTCAAGCACATCGGAAGCAGATGGCTGAGGAATGCTCTGGAGGATGAAAGACCTCCTTTATGGCACTGGAAAAGCAGGAAATCTTGAAACAATTAAAATGGGCTAATGAGTGACATAAGCTCCGCTGTAGGACTCCCAAGTCAGCAGATACCAGGCCCACATTCTCCTGTCTTGTCAGCAAAGGAAACTGCAATATACTGAGTTAGACTATTGGTCCATCTATCTCAGGGTCTCTTCAGGGTTTCAGGCAGAAGACACTGCCAGCGCTATCTGGAGAGGCTGTGAACTCAACCTGCATGCATGCAAGGCAGATGCTATACTGAGCTTCACTAAAACGGGATCCAAGTGGGAGCAGCTGAGAATGAATTCTGATGATGGTGCCCTTTGCAAAGTCAGAGGAACAGTCTCACCTATGTCTTTATGCATGGCTTTTGCAAGGTCTTCCACGGTCATCCTGGACATTATCTCAACCTCCTGCTTCTCTGGTTTTGGTTGTACAGATGGCTTTTTCTCCTTGGCTGATTTCTTTCTCTGCAAGAGAGTTCAAGGAGTGCACGTGGAATGGATGGAAGGGGACGAAGTTTCAAGCAAAGCTGTAAAATCTTAAAATGGAAGGCCTGCTTTGCTTATACGGCAGCTGGACACACACAGCTATATAAGAAAGATCCACAGGCACTCAGCTCCAGTGAACTAAGTGTGGATGCACTTTGAGAGAGGAACAATTAAACCTTATGTTGTGCCGTATTACCATTTTTCATCTTGTTTTCAATGGTTTCCACTTCTAGGTTTGTCATTTAAAGATGGGCTGGGCAAAAAGCACACTTGAATTTGTTCAGAACAGATCAAACACTTTTACTCAACATTTCTTTTGCATTAACCATAGTTTTTGTTTCTCTACAAAATCCACTGAAGATTCCTCTACAAAACAGCACCGGCTTTCATTCCACAGGCACACACAACAGGAGTTATTGGAAGCAAGAATAAAGTAGCTGTTAATTACCTCCTTGGTTGTTAAAAGCCTGAATTGTGAGTTGGTGTCTGGCTGCCAGAGCAGGGGGTGCAGCTGAACTGGGCACATGGGGTAGGCAGATGACAAGACAGGCTTCCACTGTGTTCGTTGTACTTTCCCATAAGCCAAGGAGTGCAGCTGCCGGCAAGCACGATGCAACTGGCCCAAGTTCTCCAGCATCAGCATCACCCTCCAGTTCATTTCTTCTCTGAAGGAAAGGATAGAACGAGTCACCTTTCAAGGTATATGGATTAGAAGCCACAAATGGGAACAAAAAGCGGCACCAGTTGCAAAGGAGGAACAGGAATGCTGTGTCTTCCATGCTGTGTGGAAGAGGAAATGTCAGCAGGAAATGTTTTGGGGGGTGGGGAGCTTAACCCAGAACAAACATAGTTTGTCTCTAAGGTGATACTGAACAATTTTTTAATTTATTTTGACATGCTTTCTGTAATTCACTATTCTACATAACTATTGAAAACCACAGAGGCTCCCATTCTCCTTTGTTCCTAGCACCCTAATCAGAAAATAATAACAGGTTGTCATGTCCGGACCCCAAGAAAGAAATCTGGCAATGTTATGAATCAAAAGGAGGAATCTCCCCAGATGTGGACTGTGCTGCAGTGATGGAAGAAAGATGAGAAGATTGTCCACAGACAGCTTTTCCAGATCATGTGGCCAGCACAACTAAACCGCTTCTGCACAACGGGACACCATGACAAGTGCCAGAGTGCACAGAAACGCCGTTTACCTTCCCGCCACAGCAGTACCTATTTATCTACAGTGCTTTCAGGAGCTGGGACTGGGCAACAGGAGCTCACCCCATTGTGGGGATTCGAACCGCCAACCTTCTGATTGGCAAGCCCAAGAGGCTCAGTGGTTTAGACCACAGCTGCCTCTAACTGTGGAGGTAGAGCATAACCATCATGACCAGTAGCCATTGGCTCTTTCCTCCATGAGTCTGCCTAATCCTTTTTTTAAGGCCATCACTGCCTCCTGGGTAAGCAAGTTCCATAGTTTGACTATGCGCTGCATATCCTCTGCTAATTGTTTCATTGCTTGGTTTGTGTCCCACCTTCCACTGCAAGGAGCCGAGGGCTACCGCAAATGATTCTTCCTCTCCCGCATTTTACCTACACAATAACATTGCATGGTAGTTTGGACTAGGCTGGGAAACAAGTGTCAGGACCAAGCTCAGCTTCATGCCTAAGAGGAGATTTGAACCGCCGGACTCCCAAAGTCCTAGTTCCATATGTCTGCTTTTAATCCCCCCCCTTTTGCTTTTAACTTATTTTTAACTTTTCTTGATGTTATTCTCTGGTTTTTTTGTTTCTATATCATTGCAAACTGCTGTGTGTGTATATGTGTGTGTATGTAAACATATATATATGTAGCAGCTACAAAGATATAGAATTTTTTTTATGAACATGAGTACTTGCTACCAAAAAGCATGTATGAGGATATGCAGATCTTATTTATACAGAATCTGCAAGCTTGCCTCGAGTCAAGCAAAAAAAAGAGGGTATGAAAGAATGCAATAACAATAACAATAGTAGAAGACAGGAAACAGAGTGACACAGACACTCAAAGGGAGCTAGGGGTATAAACAACAACAACAACAACAATGCCCGTGGCCTTTGTGACATAATCTCTATGGCAAATGGGCCACTATCGGGAGGACGGGCACCGCTCTTCCTTATATGGAGAGAAAACAGGGCGGGTGAGGGAACAGCCAATCCTGCTCCAAGGCTCCAGTTCATCCATTCAAATCAGGAGGAGATGACAAGCCCCGCCCACATTCTCATTGCTTCCCTCCTGCTTTGCCACGACCCTGCCTCAAGGTGGCGCTCGCGCTCCTCGGCCGCCTTTTAAAAGAAAAAACAAAACAAAAACCATCCACCCCTCGCGCATGCGCAATACAACTGCCGCGTCTCGAGACAGGGCCGTTAGGAAAGCCGCTGCCGCCTCCGCTTCTCGTGCTGGTATTTCCCGCCGTCATCGCCACCCCCACCGAGCACCCACCCGGGTGCGTGTGCTTCTGTAGCTACCTGTTCTCCGGAAGAAGTCTGCCCTCTCCCTCTTCCTCAGCGGGGAGCCGAAGGACCCAGCGCAACCCTTTTTAAAAGAAGAGGAAAGGTGTTCTTCATGCCGAGTTCTTCACTGAGCATGCGCCACTCTGTCCGAGCATGCTCGGTAGCGGCGGCCGAAGCCCTGCAGCCCTTCTCTTGCCCTCACGCGGGAAGGGCGGGGCCGCAATTCACGTGGCGAAAATGGATGTTAGGAAGCCGCTGAGTGTAAGCTAAATAAGCTCCCGTCTGAGTTCTCTAGATTTTGCTTCCTGGTAATTTTCAACTGATGTTTACTTTTAAACTTTATTTTTATATACCCACTTCCTGCCAGGGCGCAAAAGTCGGTTTACAATGTTAAAACTGAAGCCACAAAATAAAACGTATAATAAGGAGTCAGTCCAGATTTTGAGTCGTCCCTGAGGGTTGCATTTGCCTCCCTCACTTACAAGAGGCAGATGTTCCACTGTATTCGGTGCTTCAAAATAAATGCAAATAAATAAATGCAACCCGAACTCACTCCTTTGTTCAATGATACTCGAATCCAAGGAAGCAGTGAGAATATTGGCAGCCTTATTTGCGGTCGCGTATTGTAGCTTTAATCTGCCCTAGCCTTGATCAATGGTGTTTGTTTTTAAGCAAAAGTAGAGTCTTTCTATTATTGGTTTATGCAAAATTGAGTTGCCATTCCTACATGTACTTACCTCAACGGGACAAACTTCTGAGTAGACATGTATACGAGACTTGTACTGTTAAATTAGGCAGAAGTTCTGTCCCATTATGCTGGCGAGCGATTGGAATTTTTAGCAGCTGCTAGGATGGGCAGATTGTTAACAGCTGCAAATTTAACAATAAAAAGCATGGATGTAATGAAGAAATTTACGGTGACAAAGACGAATCCCACCCCCAGATTATGGTTGTGTGTGCTGTTTCTTAAGCAAAACTGGAAGACTGAAACAATATTATTTAGTTCCTCTTTTGATTCTCCATTTTACATCCAATGTTTAATTCATTTTTCTTTTTTCTCCTTTGGGTAGTCAAACACATTCTTTTGGGGCATTCAAACATTGTTTAACATGCATTATCAGATATAAAGTATTCAAGAACAGTAATTTTGACATGACACCAGTTGCAATCCCCTTTGCACCTATTTGGATTCAGTGGTGCTTACTTTTGAGTAAATTTGTACAGGGTTGCACTGACAGTCTAAGCTCTAATTTTCTTTCCTGCCAAGGCACTATAATTTGCAGCAATCCTCTGCTCCTTCCTCCGAGGCCCAATAAAAAAATCCGCCTTCTCCTCCTCAGGCTAAAGAGCAATTGCTTGCACTGTGTCATTTGGGATTATCCCTGGGGTTTCTCTGCATTGTTAATGTGAGGGGAGGGCAGAAGGAAGATTAAGGGTTTTCAAAGGCTTTTAAAAGGACCATTGCTTCTGCCTAGAATTTCTTCTAATCTATGGGACTGATGTCATGTGTGTGCCAGGAAGAATTTCATTGAAAAGACTCAGCCATCTGTAATCTGACTGCAGTGGGGGGTTGGGGGGGCAGGGCAGGGCTGTGAGAGGAAAACACAGGCAATCAGTGAGCACAGCAGACATATGTTGACTGCTGCCATGTCAGTGAAAGTGCTTTCGACAAGCGCTGTCTGTTGACAAACAGCATCATGTAGAGTGCTCTTTGGAAAGGACTTGTGAGACTCTGCAGATACGTTTTACATATCCAAGTTCAGGTTTATGTTTCCCTGTGGCAGTTGCTAATCATTTGGCAAAAAGGGTCTGCCATGCCTTTCACAGTGCATTGTACATGTGATGGTTTGGGGGATGACCCTGAAACTTCAATGGGTTCAAAAAATACAGCCGCCAGATTATTGACTGGGATTGGTCAGAACATACCTTGCCATATCTCCTCTGTTTTTATGTTCTCCTTTCTTTTTACTAAACCCATAATGAAAAATCACTTTGAAACTTATACTGTTTTCTCCTCTGTTTTTACGTTGTTTTAATTATGCTATAGTTTAATTACTTTTTAACTATTGGTTTTAATACGTTTTTAGCCGCCTATATTTTATCTGTGTTGTTTTAATTAACTGTCTTGGTGTCCCAAACTATGAAAAAAGTGGGATGTAAATGAATACAATAATACCTAGTGCTATGGGTTTTGTGATGGTAGTAAGTCCTTGGCTACAAAGGAGATTCCAACTTGAACATCAGGAAGAACTTTCTGACAGTAAGGGCTGTTCGGCAGTGGAACAGTCTCCCTTGGGAGGCCGTGGATTCTCCTTCCTTGGAGGTTTCCAATCAGAGGTTGGATGGCCATGGACATAGCTGCCAAGTTTTCCCTCTTCTCGCAAGGAAGCCTATTCAGCATAAGGGAAAATCCCTTAAAATAAGGGATAACTTGGCAGCTATGGTCATGGATGCTTTAGCTGAGATTCCTGGCATTGCAGGGGGTTGGACTACGAGATGACCCTTGGGGTCCCTTCCAACTCTACAATTCTGTGATTCTATACAATAAGGTAAAATGCCCCAGTGTAACAGAAGGGCAGGGACCCAGGTGGCGCTGTGGTTAAACCACTGAGCCTAGGGCTTGCTGATCAGAAGGTCGGCGGTTCGAATCCCTGTGACGGGGTGAGCTCCCGTTGCTTGGTCTCAGCTCCTGCCAACCTAGCAGTTCGAAAGCACGTCAAAATGCAAGTAGATAAATAGGAACCGCTACAGCGGGAAGGTAAACGCCATTTCCATGTGCTGCTCTGGTTTGCCAGAAGCGGCTTTGTCATGCTGGCCACATGACCGAGATGAGCGCGCAACCCCAGAGTCGGTCACGACTGGACCTATTGGTCAGGGGTCCCTTTACCTTTAACAGAAGGGCAGGGCAGGATGAGCTCTACTGGCCACTGCTGGAACTGCTCTTTGAGCTTATTACTGTACTGTACTGGAATTTCATTTTCTACACAACCATTAGAAAATCCCTATGTTTCTAGCATCAGCAGGGGTTTAGGCCAGATTACCATTGAGGTAATCAATGCGGGAAGCAGTGCAAGACAGGAGTGCCTGGCGTGCTATGGCCCATGGGGTCACAAGGAGTTGGACACGACTAAACGACTAAACAACAACAACACCATTGAGGTAGTTGATTAGACAAGTTCACGGAGGAAAAGGCTACCAGTGGCTACTAGCCATGAGGACTATGTTCTGCCTCCACAGTCAGAGGCTGAATATCAGCTGCTGAAAACCACAGGAAAAGAGAGTGCTCTTCTACTTGCGTCCTGCTTGCAGGCTTACCATAGGCATTTGGTTCGCCGCTGTGAGAACACGATGCTGGACTAGATGGGCCATTGGCCTGATCCAGCAGGACTCTTCTTATGTTCCAACACTACAATTCTATCAGATGATACTAAGCCTGTTCTGTAGACACTGCCCAGCACTTGGCCAGTGAAACCTAAAGTTGGCAACCCCTGGAATAAGTGGATCATCATGAAACTCAAAAACTTTTATTTTAAAAATCATGACATGGCACAGAAGACCTTGATCTAATCACCCATATCAGAGGTTATTTCTCGGCTTAAAAAAATTACCTTGTGGGTCCAACCCCTTTCATATTTTGGTAACTAGGCAGAAGCATTTTAACAGGATTAATACTGCATCTCTCTTCAGTTGCAGACAAGATTGTTTAGATAATTGGTTTATTAAATAAAATGCACCAAGAGCAGCTGTTTTCATTAAGCAGTTGAATTGCAATGCATTTCACACTCTGCAGTTCACCTATTGCCAAATAAGTGTGAATGCACAATTAAAGCCATTCAATTTAATATCATTTCCCCCCAGAATTAATGCTAATTTATTCACTTTCCAGTTAATGTCTTGCATTAGAACAGATTGTTGTTCTTAACAGCTTAGCAAATCCCTCCTGTCATAGACTAGGAAAGGCTTGCTCACAGCATTCCAAGAGAATCTCAAAATGCTTAAGGCCCAATCCACTGGGTACTTCTCTCATTAAACTACATTGAATCAACAGCACTAAACTACATATTAATTTAAGCAGGAATCTAATGAATATTAAGAGATGGAGCATGGCTCAGTGGCAGCACATTTTCTTTGCAAGCAGAAGGCCCCAGTTAAAATCCCTGGCTTCTACAGATACAACTGGAAGAGAAGCCTTCCCTGGAACCCCTGGAGAGCTGCTGCCAGTCAGTGTAGACAATACTGAGTTAGATGGACAAATGATCTACGGTAACTCAGGAAAAGGCCGCTTCTTATGTTCCCATTACTTTTGCATATGAAATTAACTCCTAGATTGTGTTCTTGTTTTAGGCAAGGACGTCACTTCGTAAGCAAAGGAGCATGCATTGCACCAGTTTAAATCCAAATAGTTGTAGTTGAGGAATAGATCATGTTAAGCATTAATTTTGTTGGCATCCATTTGTCTACAGAAACAATGGAGTGTGCCTCTGGGAGTGAAATCAAACCGCTGCCTTAGCAGCACTGAAGTGACTTCCCGGGAGGACAAACCTGGGTAGTGTCTGTGGAAGTCCAAGACCCCCCCCCCAGGCCTCATTGATGTGGTCCAAATGAAAGCAGAACAATGCGCTTGGCACCAACTTGGCTGCAGGAATTGCTGGAAGGAAGCGTACAAGGCACTGTCCAACCCTATTGGGGACTCCACTCCGGTTTTGTGTGCAGTTTGCTCCTTAGCCTTTTCTTCTCCAGAATATATCCTGCAAGGCTGCAGAGGTTTAGGACCGTAGTTTTCATTCTAGAATCTAGATGGGCTACCTTCCCAGGTTGAGGAGCCTCATCTGCCCCATAAATAAAGTAACTGCAATCCTATGCACGTTACTCAGAGGTCTCAATGAGGATTGCTCTCTAGCAATCGGGCTTAAAAGCCTGCAGCCAAGGAGTTGCGGATTTCAATTCCACGCGCGTTTACCGGAGAGGAAGCGCCCCTGAAACCAGCGGGCATTTGCTGCCGAGTAAACGCGAGTAGATTCGGAAATCGAACCCCACACTTTCATTTGTAAAGCGGATGAAAGCGATCCCTCGTTTCTTTCTGGCTGCCGGAAGACGTCCCCTCTGCTTGGCCCAAGCGGAAAGGCGGCGCCTCCTTTCCCGCAGCGCGTCGCTCGATCAGCTGACGGTCCCCATCTCCCAAAGGCCCGAAGCGAGTGCGAAGGATCAGCCATGGCTGGGCAGCCGCAAGCGGAGGGGGCACTTCGGAAGGCGCTAGAGGATCACCTGCACGGCCTGGGCATCCAAACGCTCGCCGTGCAGCACCCCGAGGTGAGGGGAGTGCGCGGATCGCGGGCGCACGTGGAGGGGGAAGAGCAGTTGCCACGTGGCTGGCTCAGATTAGCAGCCCCCTACTGCTTCTACGCCCTGTCCAAAAGCGGGTGTTTGGAAGAGAGGCGTGGAGAAAATCGGTACTTTTCTCCCTGTTTCATAGCGCTAGGACGAGTGGGCACCCAACGAAGCTGAATGTTGGATGATCCAGGACAGATGAAAGGACAACTTCACGCAACGCATAGTTTTAACTATACGGAACTCACTCCCGCAGGAGGCAGCGAGGGCCAGCAGTAACCTGGATAGATTTAAGAGAGGATTGGAGAAATCCATGGAGGCGGCGGCTAACAATGGCTGTTAACCAGGATAGCTATGCCCTGCCTCCAAGATCAGAGGCAGAAATGCTTCTGAATACCAGTTGCTGGAAACCAAGGGCGGGGAAAGTGCTGTTGTTTCCCACATTTGGTTGGCCAATGAGAGCAGGATTCTGGACCAGATGGGTCTTGGCGAGATCCAGCAGGCTATGACTACAGTCTGATGCGGATGCCCTGCTCCCAGCGTTTTTCTTACAATACTTTCCAATATCAAGTTTACAGCTCCAAAGCAATAAAACCAGTGTAGCCACATTTGGATAGCAAGTCTTATAATGACAAACAATAAAAGAAACAGCTTTAAGTCATCATGGCCTTGGGAAAGAGAATGGCACTCTGGACACGCTCAGAGGGGCTTAATTTCTAATGTGACAGCTGCTATTACTATTATTATTATTATTCCTTTAACAAGAACAAACTAGGAATTCAGTAGGGTAAAAGTGATTTTGTGTTTTGTTGTCAGGGGAGAAATAGTACAATTAGTTATGTTACACTTACTGATGCAATCCTATCAAAATAAAAAAATTCCTTCAGTAGCACCTTAAAGACCAACTAAGTTTTTATTTTGGTATGAGCTTTCGTGTGCATGCACACTTCTTCAGATACAGTGAAATGGAAGTTTCCAGGCACTTATGTAGAGAAGGGGTGGGGAGGGGTGGGGATGCATGTTCTACCCCAAAGTAAACTGCACTGAGTTCAATAGGGTTTACTCTCAGGCAAGTGTTGTTACTTCAGCCTTAATATTAGTTAAGATCGTAATAGCCTGCTGGATCAGGCCTATGGCCTATCTAACCTGGCAAACCTGTTCTCACAAGGGCCAACCAGGTTGAAGATATGAGTGTGATAGGAAGTATTTTACTCATGTGAAAATTGCATTATAACACCTTTGCCATCACATGAGGAAAAATCAAGCAACCCATAGTCTGAGATAAAGAGATAATAGAACAGGGTAATTTATAGTTACAGGTAGGTAGCCGTGTTGGTCTGAGTCAAAGCAAAATAAAAAAATTCCGTCAGTAGCAGCTTAAAGACCAACTAAGTTTTTATTTTGGTATGAGCTTTCGTGTGCATGCACACTTCTTCGGATACACTTGAAACAGAAGAGTCAGACCCTTATGTATATACAGAGGGAGGTGGGTGTGGGTGGGAATGGGTGTTGGGCCGATGGGAGTGGTAAACCTGTAGATGGCTGTTAACGACTGCTGATGACTGCAATTGGTCCTGCGGGGAAAAAGCAAGGGCTGAGGCGCTAAAGAAAGCTTGATCATGCATAATGAGATAAGAATCCTATGTCTTTGTTCATCCCAGGTGGCTCCATGGTTTTAAGCTTGGTAATGAGTTCCAATTCAGCAACTTCTCTTTCCAGTCTATTTCTGAAATTCTTTTGTAGTAAGACAGCTGCTTTGAGATCTTGTATAGAATGTCCTGGGAGATTGAAGTGTTCTCCTACTGGTTTCTCTGTCTTGTGGTTCCTGATGTCAGATTTATGTCCATTTATCCTTTGGCGTAGGGTTTGGCCTGTTTGTCCAATATAGAGAGCTGAAGGGCACTGTTGGCATTTGATGGCATATACACAATGTTAGAAGATGAGCAATTAAATAGTCCTAAGATGGTATGTTGGGTGTTGTTGGGGCCAGTAATGGTGTTGTCCGGGTGTATGTGGCAGCAAAGTTGCCCAGATGCCAACTTTGCTGCCACATACACCCAGATGCCAACTTTGCTGCCACATACCTAGTCAGCCCTGTTCCTGTATAGGAAACATTCCACTTGGGAGTTCTCCTGTATGCACTGTGTTGAAATGAGCAAGATTTTTGCAGTCATTGCATTGGGGTTTGCACAGGAGTCATTCTGTGAATTGTGGCTTATGTGTTATTTAGAAAGCTCAGCCAATGCAAGGAATAATCAAACTCTTTCAATGATCTCTTTTAGGTGTTCACAGTTGAAGAAATGATGCCTTACGTCCAGCATCTGAAAGGAGCACACAGCAAAAACCTTTTCCTTAAAGATAAGAAGAAAAAAGGGTTCTGGCTGGTGACGGTCCTGCACAACAGGCAAATCAATTTAAATGACTTGGCAAAGAAACTAGGTGTCGGAAGCGGGAATCTTCGTTTTGCTGACGAAGCGGCCATGCTTGATAAGCTGAAAGTTGGCCAGGGGTGTGCAACGCCCCTAGCTCTTTTCTGTGACCAGGGAGATGTGAAGTTTGTGCTGGATTCTGGCTTTCTGGAAGGAGGCCACGACATGTTGTATTTTCACCCAATGACAAATGCAGCAACTATGGGACTACATCCAGATGACTTTCTAAGATTTCTGAAGTCCACAGGACATGAGCCTACAATTGTACATTTTGACGAAAGTGACAAGTAGCTTTATACCACCATTTTATATGTAAAATCAATGATGTCATGAAAATTTAAAGATGCTAGCTATCCGTTAATTTCATTTGTAGTGTGTTTTTCAAAATTATAGTTTATCTTTAGTTGGGTAGTTACTACCGGTTTCATGATGTATTTGATAATGGTCACATCCACTCCACACTTTTAAAGCACACTTATACAGTCATGGCTATCCCCCCCAAAGAATCTTGTGAACTGTAGTGTACCCCTCTCAAAGCTTTGTCAGCACTCTTAATAAGCCTTAAACACAGACCCTAGGATTCTTGGGAGGCAGAGGTTGGGTGGGTAAGCTATGGCTGGTAAAGTGGTAAAGGAGTGCTTCAAGTTTGTAGTGTGGATGTGACCAGTGTTATTTCCAGCAACATCAGTGAGTGGCTGTGATTCGGTGGTAAGGCCACATGTTTGAAATATAAAATGTCTCTGATACAGTACCTAAAATATTCACTCTTTGTGGCAACCAGTACAATTTACCCAATTCCAAATACAACCACATTTGACTTAATTGTTTGCCACTCAGGTATGATGGGTGGTGGCTATAAGCAACAAAAATGATTTTATTATCATTTTCGAGATACAGAGTCCTTATTAATTTAACTTTAGACTCAGGAAGGACCAAATAAAAGCATCTTTGAAAAAGGCGAATAAAGAGAGAGGGAAAGTTGAGTTATTTGGCTTGGAATTTTAATAACATAATTAAGTAGTGTACAATGGCAAACATTACAAAACTCCTTAATAGGTATAAGAAAGGAAAACTACAGCTTTAAATAACAGCTTCTGTAAAACAGTGTTTAAACAGTTTGTGTCGCACCCAGGCGCTCCCTCCTTTTAAGGCAGTTCCATTCTTAACAATGCTTGAGCTACACACACATACTCACACATACACACAACAGTTCACACTATTGCTGGAGCTGCTCAGTCTCTCAGAACACAAAACATTTTAAGAAACAATGCATTCTGGAAAAGGCGATTGTAGCCTTGGCAACTGCAGCAGCAGAGCGGAAATTAAAACATTTCATTGTATTACAACACATTTCCAGCTTCCACTTTCCAGCTGCTGGATATTGTCTTGTGCGGTGAAAAAGCCCTTGCATTTAGTTTTAAAGGTGCTGGGATTTAAACAGATGAAGTGACACATTAATTTCTGACACTGTCACAGACTTTATAAAGTTTTTTTAAAAGTTAATTATTTTTAGAAATGGGGTAGACTGCAATGAAAATTGAGATGAAGTGGGAGGACCATTTCAATTTTCTTTCAGATTCATAAGTGGTGGAGTCTAGAGAGATCAGGGAGCCAGGTTATACTCCTCAATGTGCTCTGGAAAGGGAAGCTAAAAATATACAGGGCTTTGGTTCTGCATAAAATCCAGGCACTGTTTTCTGTTAAGCTGTTAGCAGAAAACCATCTGGCTTTATACAAAACAAATTACTAGGCTTGTTGAGAAAGAGCGAGAGAAGCAAAATGCTTGCAGCTCATGAGCCTCTTCCTCTGCAAAATATCAATGAAATAAGTTTTGTTAAGGGAAGATTGTATTCCGGTCTAAAACTTTGAATTATGCTATTTAAAACAAAAACAAAAACAACCACCAACAAAACCTTACACATAGTGCTAACTCCAGCCTATTGCCAAAATAGGTAAATCATAAAAGGCATGATCTTGCGTTCACTTTGCCTGTGCAAGTGTTGTGAAAATAAAGCAACACTCTTGCGCAACTCCCTTTGACTTCAAGGGAGGCCTGCATGCACAAGAGAAGTTCCAGGTAGATGATAGTCAGTCTCTAGCTGATATAATTGCCTGTAGAAAGGTAGAGTGCACGTGAAACAAATCATTAAGCCAAAGCACACAGGAATAGGAAACAAGTGCAAAGCTCAAAAAGGTGCAAATCTTAAGAAAATAGGTATGGTCAAACAGCGGGTTGGTAAATGCATGACAAAATGTACGATTGTTCCCAAAAGCTTGAGAGTCTAAACAAAGCAACAGAAGCTTAGGATCAGTTCATAAAAAAAACAAGCTGATCTACAATGCTAGCTAATCACCATCTTCATGTACACCCACATTTAGAAACATCAGTGTTCCCAGATATTAAAATCATCCTTTTAAAAGATCCCATATCTTCAAAGGGGAAGAGACTGGTGACACAAGACAGGGTGGCATAACCTGCTACTGAACAAAATTACTGATGTGTTTTATGTGATTTTCATATGCCTAGTATCCGTCCTCTCCTGTTTTCCCCTTATGACAATCAAGGGGAGCTTACCGTTCACTCATTTTATTTTAATTTTATTCTGACAAAATCATAGTCAAGGGTGCATGGTAATATTTGAAAGGCCATGGACTCAGAAATTACCTTTTAGGGCTACAATCCTACCATCCCATGCAGAGGGTAGGAAGTACTGTACATACAACTTTTAGGCTGCTGCTGAAGAGACTCTCCACACACACTAGCTGTATGCTGCCTGTAATTTATTATTATTTATTACAAGTAATTATAATACGCTTCCCCTCCAGGGTTGAAAGATGCGCAGCCTGAACCAAAATTAAGCCATAAGATTAAAACCGCACAGAACAAAATAAAAAGCCTGGACATTAGATGTCCTACTTGGTGTGTGTGTGTGTGTGTGTGTGTGTGTGTGTGTGTGTGTGTGTGTGTGTGTGGCTTCATCCAGTTACATGCTTGCTGTTCAGAAACATGCTTGACACATCCATGGGAGGATTCTGAATGTTGTTGCTCTCAGGACAGGACTGGAATGGTGAGCTGCTCTGCCTATCTGGCCCCTGCTGTGTTTCATTTGCACCTTGCTGTTTCATTTGTCAGTGGGGGAGACAGGACCTATTATTACATTACAAATAACATTAGTAATCATTTGCAAGTAGCCTGATGGCTGCAATAAAAGTTTGCAACGCTGTACAAAATGCTTTCTTTAAAAAAATGGTTTTGATATTAACATAGGGGGTGTGGTCCCAGCAATGCTCCATAGAATCATAGAATTGTTAGAGCTGGAAGGGACCACGAGGGTCATCTAGTCCAACCCCCTGCAAAGCAGGAAAATTCTGCCCAACATGGGGCTCGAACCCACGACCCTGAGATGAAGCAGACCCAGCCAGCAGCCATGTTGGCTGGGACTGATAGGAGTTGTAGACCAAAACATCTGGTGGGCCCCAGATTAGCAAGGGCTGAGCTTTTAGACATAGTACAACTCCTTGCAAATAGTTTGGCTGAAATAAAAATGAAGCGTGGTGAGGGTTTAAGGATGCTCATGTGCATAAATATTAGCAAGGTTGAATGAACCCCAATGAGGTTAAATGGTTAAAATGTGGTATATTGTCATGGAAATATTAATACATTTAGTGACTTGTAAGAAAATAAACCTTTGAAATTTAATATAAACCAGGATAATTTCATGTACATTTCCCAGGATTAACCAAATCTATTTTCCTGTGCTCTTTGCAAGAGTTTTAAGACAAATGCATACAACAAATATTTTTAAAGTACCAACAGCATTAATAAATCTTAATTCATATACAATTATAAGGAACAAAAAGGTTGAAATATTAGTAAGAGCCTTAATAAAAGGAATGGCTTCAAAATGCTTATCAGAACCTTGTTTACCTTGGTCTTCCCCCATAAAGCTTCCTCCTAAACCATAATAAGCTAACAAAATCACAAATTTAAAAACACAAGTAAAAATACAAAATACTTAACTTAAAGAGAGTTTTGTTCCAAAATTTGTATTTGTTGAAAACAGAGATTGTTTTATTGGACATAGAAAGTTCCAGGAATATTAATTCCATCGTTTCCCTGCCCCCACCCCACCCCACCCTAATTGTATTGTTTTGCAAAATAACTTGTTGCCTTGCAAACTCATTGAACAAAAGAATTCATGTAGAGTGTGGGTTAAAGTGTTTAGCTATGTTTTCAGGTACTGTACCTAAACAATTTTGTCTTTCCATTTGCAGCAAAATAACCAGCAGTCTCATTTTACAAAGAGCAACATCATGCAAATTATGCAAACCAATAAAATAAGCTTGAGGGGTTCGTTTTTGTACCTGTATTTACAACAAATCCCACAATATACTACAGCCTTCTCCCCTTTCAGATTTACAGAACTAAATATTGCTAATTATTAGCAGAAGCAGTAAGCAGTTGGTGATGGGTTCATAAAGGAATGAAGAAAAAAAGCAATTGAGTTCCTGGAGCAATTCTTGAGGCCATACACAACCCTTGGTCGTTAGAGAGGTTAAAGCTGTCCTTTATTCAGTAGATCTTAACAGTGCAATGTGCAATAAATTCCTTCTTTAAAAAAATTCAGCAGGAGACACCAGCACAGCTCCTTGATTCAAGGAAAGAAGATGCTTATTTCTTGATTGTTCTATTCATGTAGGCCTGTAAAAACTTTCAACTATTTTTTAAAAACACAACATGATTCCTATAGCCGGATGCCTTGTTACTTCAGTAATAAAGGCTTCACACTGAGATACTGAAGGACACTTTTCTCTCTGTGTTCAAGTGAAAAGTAGAAAGAGAAGTAAACGTAAGAAAAGCTTTAAAAGATATAAAAGAGAATATAAAAAAGTAAACAGACTACAAGAACTAGGAGGACACAATAGAAATGGTTTAAGCAATGATTAAGAAGAAGGGAGAGAGAATGCCAAGAGTAAAATATTATATAATGGCATCTGGGCACCACTGTTATAACTGCAATCCTATACATGATTACCCAGAAACAAGTGCCATTATTTTCAATGGGATTTCCTCCCATGTAAATGTGTATAGGACTGCAGCCTTTCAATTCCTGTAGCTATGCTTTTACATGTATACTATACAGCAGTGGTCCTCAACCTTGGGCCTCCAGATGTTTTGAGACTACAATTCCCATCATCCCTGACCACTAATCCTGCTAGCTAGGGATCATTGGAGTTGTAGCCCAAAAACATCTGGAGGCCCAAGGTTGAGGACCACTGCTATACAGGGCTGTGCATATGCTGGAAGTCTCAGTGATTGACAGAGAAGAAAGCACAAGTGGTGCTACTTGGGGTAGAACTCAAGTTTTATAATAATTCATGGATTTTTTTTAAAAAGATAGGGTTTCAAGTCCTTAGGACTGCAAAGATATGCTTGAAAACAAGTTTTTCAGGAGCTGGAGGGGTGGGGGCTGAACAGCATTCCCAATGTACACAAAAGGTCATGGATACTTCTGTGCCCTCAACATTAACTGAAATAAATCATCCAAAATAGTAAAAA
The DNA here is from genome assembly GCF_965207765.1 of Zootoca vivipara. Lineage (NCBI taxonomy): Eukaryota > Metazoa > Chordata > Lepidosauria > Squamata > Lacertidae > Zootoca > Zootoca vivipara. The sequence goes on from NC_142586.1 coordinate 108,735,158, forward strand.
AAATGACAGTTAAATAAAATAAGAATCATTGTGCTTAATTTGTTTAATTCGCAGAATCCAGAACCACAAAACTTAGTTTAAGTTTTGTGGTTCTGAATTCTGCGAACAAATTAAGCGCAATGATTCTGAGTGTAATTTAAAAAATCTGTTTCTATGGAGTATGTATAGCTCTGATCATATATCACATTCTAAACTGGGTACTATTGTAGCCTCAAAATGGATATGCTTGAGAAAATGACCAACTTATATGCAGTATAATACAGCTGGCTCTTCAGAGGCAGTTAGCATAAAGGTTACACTGGTACAGGAGTCCCCAAATGAACAACGCAATGCCATTTTTTGGATAGTGACTTGCTACTATACACTGTGATTTATTATTGGAGACATATATGAGAAAAGCAAGGTGGATTTAGAAGATTGGACACTCCTTGCCTGGGTAGATAAATTAAGTGTCACATGCTAGCTTAGCTTGAATACAGTAAGCAAGATAGTGAGCCATTTAATGCAAGCGGTACTGACAACTGTTAATGCAAATGGAACTTGTTTTCATTTATAAATGTTAGTTTTTTACTCCTCTGTAAATGAAAGCAATCTCATTTACATGTTGGGCAGAAAACTCACCACTTGGCCCACATCTCATGTAGTGGGGGTAATAGAATTAGGAGCTTTGTTGCTCCCTAGACCTGCTTTTTGAATTTCTGTTTTCTGGTTTAGCTTCCACATCTGCAGAAGAAAAGCATTTTGTGTTACTTGTTCAGCAGGGGAGGAAATTACCTCATGTTGCAACATATATTGTTAGGCACTACTGACCAAAATTTCACAAAAATGGAGAGGAACAAAAAGGGAAGGTAGGAACACAACTCGAGGCTCTACAACTTTATTCTGTCAATAGACTGCAATAACTAGAACATTTATGGAACTGTGCAGCAAAACATGTGCATTTGATTTATGCATCCTACCAATAAAGTCTGTAAAGCAGCAAATTATCCTTGCATGCAATAAAATGGAACATGCAAAATCAAATTATCTGAAATTAGCTATTGGCTTAGAAAAGCAAGTCTTCAAGCAAGCCTTTCCTTGCAAGCAAAACAACTGTCCCAATTCACAGAACAATCAATCATGCTTCTCTTGGGATGCTGGACCTGTGTTTAATTCTTTGACTCAGGGTCAATCATGCAATTTTAAAAGGCCCATGTACTGAATCAACTATATAATTCCTTTGTCACTAAACACACCTACTAGGAAGTAAGTCCCATCAAACCAAGTGGGTCCACTTATAAAAAGAGAATGATGTCACAGTTAAGTTAGGTGAGAGAAGCACAATGCCAGTAACTGCTCCCTGGCCTGCAAGATCAGACTTGCCCATCAGTAAGACTATGGACAGAACAGTGTCATGTTGTCTGTGTGGGTTTTGGGACTTAGACATCAGGTTGTGTTGCCAAAATAGCCTGTCCTCACAATGTTGCTCAGAGCTGGGACAAGTGATTTTGACACACCTGCCTGGTGGAGTGTTACCAAAGGAACCTCACCAAGGCAGAGGTTCTGCCCAACACTAAACAGTTGGGGATGTCCTACTGCTATAAAAATAAATAAATCAGAAAAGTTGCCCTCTGCACTACAAGCATCTGCTTGGATGCAGTGAAAGCACCTTTAGGGGCATACAAACAAAACCACATCAAATGCAAAACTGAAGACAGAACAGCACTGAAGAAAAGAGCTGAATATAGAATTAAAGAAAAACAGAAGGCAGGCTTAGTTCATACTTTCCCTCAGGGGAAAAAAGCAAAACAAATTCTTACAGATACCAGTGCTGGAGCAGTCAGGAAGGTACTGAGCGGAGAGTGGCCAAGCCCCTTGAATTCTACACCGTCAGGGCAATGGGCCGGTTTCTGACCAAAACATTTATCAGCTAGCCCTAATTGGTACTGAATTCGCACTTACTGGCACACACCCTATATATTGGACTGCAGAGAGACCACAAAGAAGAAGCAAGAAGTTATCAGCCAGCATTTGTCAGTTGTGACAAGATTTTTTAGAAAAGTTTTCTATATGAGGACATTTTTTTCCTGACTCTTCCTCAAACATCACTGAATTCTTCATGTATCACAAATGTAAATAATTAAGACAAAATGGAATTAAAGTAGCTGGCATAAAATACTTAAGTTTGTGATTTTGTTATTTGTTCCTCTTGTCTTTTTAAGATGGGGACAAAAAAGCAAGTCCTTTGGTCCCTGGGGATGGCCAGATAGCTAAGAACTAAGTGAGTTCTTCCTGTAGCATTCTGATTTTGCTGCTCCTGGGAGTAAAGTAGCAATCTTCAGTCTCCAAATAGGCTCCCAATCAAAATTAAGAAAGGCGTTTTTCATTTTCCTCGAAACTTATTTTTCCTAATGTAAGTTTTAAACACATCTCACTTATTATAATAACTTATACTTTCCTAAAAACAAACAGATGCATATTGAGGATCCAAAGAACTATAAAACTAAGTTTTGTGCATGCAAAGGGGCTTCGTGCTTATTTTCATGGCAAATCACTACTGAAGGTGAGGGAACTCTCAGAAATGGATTGTGTGATGTGGCATAGGGGGTGTTCCTGCTGTTCAAAGAAGAAGAAATTCCAAATAGTTGTGCCCAAGCTTAAAGCATGCTGAAAAGTAGCCCATGCTTTTACCTGAAGTACCTGTGGATTCTTATTCACTGAACGATTTTGGAATTTAACCCACAATAACTCTTTGCTTTCAAACAAGCTCATGTTCCATTAAGGTTTATTGCAACTATGAAAATTAGTTTAGATGCACCATGTTCTGGTCATAAGACTCTCAAGTAGTTCTGCAGTCCAAAATGTCTTTAAGCTTGTATTTCTTGAACAGTTAATCAATATAGGAAGCTGTCTTGCACAAAGCCAGTCCAATGATCCATCTAGCTCAGGCATCCCCAAACTCTGCCCTCCAGATGTTTTGGGATTACAATTCCCACCATCCCTGACCATTGGTTCTGTTAGCTAGGGATCATGGGAGTTGTAGTCCCAGAACATCTGGAGGGCAGAGTTGGGGGGTGCCTGATCTAGATCATTGCTGCCTGTACTGATTAGCAGCAGCTCTTCAGGATTTCACATGGGAGTTATTCTCCACCCTACCTGGAGAACCCAGAAGCTCCCTGACCCACAGGCTGTATTGCTTACTATTTTAGAAAATGAAGCATCTTGGGGAAGGGCAAAAAAGAAGGAAAAATAAAATAAAATTAGGGTTCTTTAAACCCAACTTTTTCTATGGCATGGAATTCTACTTTCTCAAAGAAAGTTGTCAACCGAAGACCTTGGACATGTCTAAAGCAGCATTTTGGACCATCAAGCCAATTTAAAAAACATGTTGTGCATCATTCTCTAATTAACTATCACATCCCTGAACAGAAAATAAGAATACCATAATACCAGTTTATTTTTTATTTTAATACACTGTAAAAATCCATTAAAAGCTATATAATAAAGATTCAGATAAAGCTCTAGCAACAAGACAACACCATGACCATGTAAATACATCAAGCATGGGACAGGAAAAGCACATAAAAGGGAAAGATGAAGAGGGTCAACTTTTCCAACGAAACTACATTTAGTTATGTATCTATCATTAAACAGAAAGGGCCCACTGTTTAGCCTTCCAAACCTTGATGCTTTATCAGCATGAACAGTAGTACACATTTAGTGTGCAAACTATAGTCACTATTTTGAGAATGACTCATTTATTAAGTAGAATTTGTATATGTCCAAAGTAAAAAACTAGAGATGCAGATGGGCCTCCACATTTTTTCACCAGCAAAACAGGGAAAGGACACTGATACAAAAAGGCCCCAATCCAGCTAAAGCTTGTGAAAGATAAGATGTACTGTACTGTAATTCCAAACACACCTACTAGGAAGTTAAGTCAAAAGTGGGGCTTACTTCCAAGTAAACATGCATGGAACTGATCTGTAAGCCACTAGGCAATGAGACTTGAGTCAGTTACAACCGAGTTGTTCCATTAATTTTACATTAGTCACAACCAGCTTTAGTTGGATTGAGTCCAAAATGTATAATCTACATGATAATGTGGACTCTGAAAGGAAGAAAAACAATGTACTGTTGCTGAAAGTTACCTGTTTTTTTGTGCTGTTTCTGGCACAGCACCATGCAACTGGTTAGCATGCATCCAGTAATGTATAGAAAATAAAACATTTATAACAAATAGAAAATAAAATACAGTTAGCTTTTATTATTAAGGCTTTTAAAAGGCATGCAGAAATTATACAGTGCAGTTAATGTTTCATGCAAGCTTTGGCATGGTTACAATTGTACATTCATTCACATGCTAAGGGGATAAGGTGAATTCTCCATCTCCATTCAGAGAAAAACTATGTACACCTAGTTACTATCATGGCTAGTAAATTTAAATATAGTCTAAACCTATTAACATTAACAAGAATATCCACAATGTGTAGCAGAGATTTACTTAATATTATATATGTTTATCATACACAACCATATTCATACCAAACAGTCTGAGGATCTTCAGAAACAGGTGATGGTATTTTACTATCACGAGCATTTGAATGGGTAAGTGGTGTAGATTCACCACTATTCTGATTCATCTCTACATTTCTGAGATCAGATGATTTCTGATTCTCAGAAGGTAGATTGTGATCATTCTGTGGAGATTTCACAGATGAATCAAATGTCCTATCAGTTGTCTTCGATACAGGCATTTGGGGCGGTCCACTAACATTGCTGACTAATTCGGTGTTGAGTGCCAAAAATGGCCTGGACAAACGGACTGCAGAAAACTTACCTATAATGCTCGTTGATGTGCCCATTTTCTCATTGTACACATTACTACAAGAAAATGTTTTAGTAATAAAATTTGTCTTGCCTGTTCTTGAACTCCTAGGCTTTTCTGATTTACATGTAGAATTATCTAGCATAGCTATCCTACCTAAGTCATTTTCTGACGAGGTAACTGAAGGAAAAGGGATATAATGAAAAACAGAGGAGGGTTGTTGGAGATTGTACTCACTAGAAGCTGATGGGACGCTTCTGTCACCTGTAGGTGGAGTTGGATCAATTGATACTGGCTGCCTAGTGTCCTTAGACAAAAAATCATGGATGCTTGTCCTCCGAGTAGTTCCTTCTGCAGTCGAAATCACACTGCTTGCACGAGGTAAAGTAGCATAAGGATTACAATCTTTTGATTGTCGTTGTGATTGTACACTCTCTTTAACAGACCTGGCCCTTCCTTTAGTGCCTGCTGTAAGTGTTTTTGAAGAGTTTGCAAAGTTGGCATCTTCCATTCTACGCGAGCTGGGCATTGTAAGGTGTCCTTGTTTAGCTGACTTTAGATCAGAGAACTCCATTGTGTTTTTCACACTCTGTGATCTGGCAATACCACCGCTGCCTGATGACTGTTTTCTTAATTTATCTCTTCCGACTAATTCAGCATTTTCAGAAAAAAATTTCATTACTTCATCCAAAAGATTATCTTGGCTTGAGGACTTGAGCTGCAAAAGATAGATATCCAAATAAGTCAATTCATTATCTGCTGCTTTGTTTCTTAATGTTTTTGCAAGAGAGTGCTTCATACTTCGACAGCACAAACATGCATAACCATGATGCAGTTCAAAATTATGGAAATCGTTGATACATATGGTATTACCCAGGTTTAGTAGTTTTATCAATATGCTTCTAGACTAAGTTTACTTAATAATGAAAAAGCCACAATTTCTTTTTTCAATTTTAGATGCATAAACTTACTGAAAATAAACATTCCTACCTTGACATTTTTATTTCTGTGAATATTTCAATTTATTTTAACATTTACGCAAATATCACTTCTCCTCCAACAACGCTCAACCAATGATGATCATTTCACTTTCAGATCTATCCCATAACTTTCTCACTGACTGATTAAAAAACTTCCTTAGCAATCTGAACATAATGTACAGGAGTGCCTAAGCTTGAAATCATTGTGTGGACTTCCGGATTTGGAACTCCCAGTTGGGAGTCCTTGGAAAAGATCCAAGATGTAAGAAAAGAACAAGAACGCCTTTCCTTTTTGAGGCTCATTTAAGAACCAATCACCTAAAGAACAAATGCACCTTATTTCAGAGGGACCATGGCATTTGGGCAGTCACCAGGCCAAAAGTTTATTAAATGAGTGTGTTTGTTTCAAAACGGTGGAAAATACAATAAATTAGTTGTATACCCATATTATCTATATTTTAATAGGCTATTTTATGTGAGACCAGACAGATAAGAATTAAATTATCCAATTTAAAAAAATAAACACCGAAATCACATTATTATTTAAGTACATTATTTTATTCCAAGGTAGAATATTTTAATGCTTTAGAACTTCGCATCAGCATGCAGCCACTTGTTTCCTTGATGCAGAAATCGAATGGGCTGGACACAGTTCAATCATGATGGGAAATGTGAGATTTTGGGATGGGTGGGTGAAAATGCTATAGTCAGATAGCTCTTCTCTTAGTCTTTGTCTCCTCAGTGCAAAGCATGTGGTTAAGACACAGTCCAAAGCATTTCATAAGCAACGCACAAAAGTCGAGATTAAAAGTGTAACTTTTGAGTTGTTTTGGCTATGGTACTGTCTGAAGATAAGTGTAACCTGACACGGGTGTTGGAAAAATTATTGCAAATACCCATCCCGTTGCTCTTTGGATCACAGACTGCAGCAGACCTAACAACAATTTTGTGTAGGCCTTTTGTGTAGTAGTATTGACTCACTATTGGGGTCACGAAGAATCGGACACAACTAAATGACTAAACAACAACAACATTGACTCACACCTTATAGTTTTGTGTTCAGAGAAGGAGCACCCACACTCTGTCTTAAAAAAAATAATTTAAATTTATAAGTTAGCTCATTCATTCCTGAAAGACTTTGCTCTACAGGAGATTTGCTCTTTTCTCAGAATAGGTTCGTTTTCTCTTTCCCTGTCTCATAATGTTACTTATATGTGTCAATTAATTTTCCTAACCAACTTAATTCTGAATTCTGGCCTTTACAAATGTAAAGTCACCACCAGATTTTCTTGTGCAACCTAAAAAGTGCACTAAGTTTTGCAGCTTTATGTTTTGCCAAGTTAAATTGAGTAGCTTTTCAACGTACCTCAACCGAAGTACCTTTATTACTTTCTTCCAAGAACTGCTGGAGAGTAACCACTTCACTTCCAGGGGAGTCAGTTTTAATTCTGTGTGTTCTTGGTCTATCCATTGTTTCTGACATTTTAGGATGGAGCATGGGGCTAGACCTGGCACGGCTTTTCAAATATTGGATGGGACTGCTGCTGCTGCTGGACCATGCATCATGTTCATGAAGCAGGCTAAATTCTCCACTGCTGTGGCTTTGTGGCCTGCTTTGGTTAGTAACTGCGCCTGCTTTAGGGATAAACAGTATTGTCATCTTTATTATGCACATTATATTATATTTAAACATTAACAATGCATTATTGGATTTTTTCCTTTGTCACATTGAAGAGACGTTTGCTGTAAGGTACTCAAAAACTTATGGGGAAGCCAAATGAGAAATAAAGGTAAGTTTCCTTGCCTTACCTATGAAGGTTCTTCAATGTGACATGGCATCTTTCCAATTAAACACCACCACCACCTAATAACTCTGAATGTTTAATCTTTCTCAACAAAATGAGATCCCAGACATTAAATATGACCAAGTTCAGCAACAAAGTTGACACCCGCTACTATTTATGACATATGGCAAAAGGTAAAAATATAAAAGATGGAATGCAAATAATTTATTTTCAGACTGATCAAGAAATATTCTTTGAGAAAGGTTTCTTAAAAATGCATTCCATCAAATGCCTTTATCAGTTTGTCATGACTTGGAGCAGAAACATCCCGTTTTGCACAGAATAAAGGTTGAAGAAATGCCAGTTCACATTGTTTCCTTAAACAGACACAAATCAACCAACTAGAAGCTGCTCTTTGTGTTATTAACAAGCAGCATACACTTTCAATGCTACTGAACTACATCATGCATTACTGAAAGGAATTGTTTATCCTGGAAAATCACAAACATTTTAGAAGACCTATCCATATTTTCCATTGAGCAAATACTATCTAGAAATACAGTGAAATGAATTAAATGAAGTTTAAATAATCCCTTAAAAGGCAGTGACTGCTAGAAATCTTCCAGTTTTCCCTTGCATACAACTGTTTACAACAGAAGATGAAACAGACCATCCTGTCAGGTGTGTCTCAGAGCAGAGGACCAGAAAAAGCTGAGTGTATCACTTGTCCCTTTGGTTCTACTCATTTGCAACACAACAGCATGAATTCCTCTCTAGAACTAGCCATGTATTTATTCTTCATTTGTAGGCAGTGGCACTTTCATTTGAAGAAAACCAAAGAATGATACTGATTCACATCTGATTCAAGAGGTCTTATTCAAAGACATTTGCCTGGCATTGAGTTTACTACAACATGGTTAGTAAAAATGGCCTGTGTGTCTTCTGCCCAGAATGTAATTTGCTGTTATATTAGAAATGTTGGTTTTCTGTCCAATATGACATTTGTTTGCAGGCTAAAAAAGGATTTGAAAGCATTATTCATATTTTATTTTATGTGAGCTACAAGGCATTGTAATGTATCCAAATACACTATTACACTATATGGGTGGGTGAATATCTGCAATGTCCTGCATTAATTTACTTTTCCTAAATCAGACATGTGACCTACCTTATTCCAGAGCTTCATCTAAAAAGGAATGAAATGATGAAAGGAAAGGAAAACATGCCCTGAATTCTCTCCCTCCCTGCCCTGGAAATGTGATGAATGAAGCAGATGTGTCAATTTGCCTGGAAGCATACCTTTGACTTCATGGAGTGAGGCATTATTATTGCTATTGCTAGTGGATGTTCTGCCACTATCAAGGCTGGCTGGTCTGGAAGCTAAATGAAAAAAAAAAACCAGTAGATTGCATGAAGCACATACCATAGCAGATGACACTGTGCCTAGTACATTCTGATCACAGAATGCTCTGAGGCAAGAAATCATGCACTACTGATATCGCACAAGCCGAACATGTCCACTGTCAAAGTGTGGATTCTGGCAGGTGGGAAAAGGTGGTGTCCCCAAGCAGCCCAAGACAGCACTTTAGGAAAGTACACTAGACAAACGAGCAGGTTAACGAAAGAAGGAACAGAGAAACAAAATACATGTTTTGAATTGTATCAGGTTTATTGATGGGAGTAACCAAGGTTTTAAAGAGAAATGGCACCAACATGCAGAAATCTGGTTGCAGTTAAGGCACTTACAAAAGATTTTGACATGGAACCCTGCATGTTACAGAAATGGCACCGACAGGAAGAGAAAGAACATTTGCTCAGGAATGTTATTTACTCCTAACCAAAGCAGGCGCAGAAGCAGTGTTAAAGGGTTTTAGAAACGGCACTACTGTGATTCAAAATTTAACTGCTGAAGTATTTTACAACTATGCCAAACTTTGACATAGGAAAAATACATTTATTAATAAGATTAATTTTGAACAAAAGATGTCATAAACAGAAAGTTCTCACAACTGAACTCTAGAATACTCAGGACTGACAGAGGGGAGAGAAATTTGGGTCCTGTTCAGGTGCACTTCATACTGAATAGGTTTGTTCTGTTTAAGAGTGAAATCAGGGTGAAAGAAATGGAAAAGTTCCCATACAAATAGATGAGATGAGATGTAAGGAAAGAATACCGTACAAACATGCACACTTGCAATGCAGGTCATTTTCTATTTCTGGATAAACTTTACTAGCATTTCCGTAATAGGTCTGCTACTCCTTTAAAGCACAAATCTTACCATGAATTCTTGATCCTGTACTAGAATCATCACTAATTCCTTGTGGACTTACATCTTCAAAAGATGTAGCATCTAAATGGGAAACAAGCACAAATTTGTTGCAAAATCATACCTTTGAATTTATCATCTCTAAAACACTGAGATTTTTATGCCTCATTGATCATTACTTGGTGATCCCCCCAAAAGTTTACAAATACAACTAGTTTCCCCTATCCTAATATTCCACAAGTCTGCAAATCAAATATTCCAGTTATTTGCTGGAAAAGAATGTGAAATGTGGAGCACAAACAGTTTCCAACAACGCTACAGTTACCAACACAACCACACCACACCGTGAAAAGGTTCTACCTATACCTTTATTATTAAGCAACTGCTTGGATCTCAAGCCTGCAGCAGAGTTGACAGTTGCAAAGTTGATGGATGTAGTAGAGAAGGCCATAGATCCCAATTCTTTTCTCCTTTTACCCGTAGATATATCATCAGGACCCTCCAGATGCTCAGAACTACCTGTCCATTGTCCTCCTGCTAGGACCATGGACTGCACCAGGTCATTCATGGCTGGGATGCAAATGAAAGCAAATGAATCAGCATGGTTCAATGTTTTTTTTAAGGTTTTATTTTGTACTGTAAAATGCTTCATTTACCTAAGCATCAAGGCATACTGAAAGCTACAGTCCACAAGTTTCTACATGTTAAAACATGCAATTGGCTGAATGAATGAAAAGTATTAAAAAGCCAAAGCCTTCTTGTACAGATGATTTTATTGCTTTTTATTAGCTATAACCGCCATGCTTGTGCTGGAGTGCTATACAATAAATAAATATATGTTAGAAGCTCTGATATGTTTCGCAATGAAAAATGGAATGAACAGGGAAGGATGAGCAGAAGTGCTAATACAAAGTCAGTGTTGGCAATGATAAGGGGTCCTTCAGTGCAGGTTTTTGCAGGAATAATATTTATTGCGTGACAATAGAGAAAAATATTTAAAATAAATGTGTCCTGTGGTAACTTTTTTCACAAATTGCCTCTCCCAATTTTTAAAGAGCATTTCACTGAAGAAATGACAAAGAATACCTGATTTCCCCACCCCACTCCTTCAACTTAGAATTATAAAACATTTATAAGGAATAACAGGTTACCATTTATTTTTTGTTTTTAAGCAAATGATTTTCTAGATTTGTTCTGAGGTGTTCATAAAACTGATTACTAGGAGTGGAATTGAAAATGTGCAAATGCATTGAGTGCACTATATCTTTAGCACACATATATAACACATAAATGTTCATATAATTCCCAGAACCTGAACCTATGAATGTGTGTTCATTGTGTGTGTGTAGATAAAGATGTATGCATATGAATACATATACAGTTTTATACACCCCAAGAGTTATGTATATTGAGTGCCAAGGTGTTTAGAAACATTGCTTCAGCTCCTTGTATTATAGCAGGACTTGCACTTTGCAAAATAGGAAAAACAGCGCAGTCCACGGAAAGGTTAGTGAAAGTAGTAATAGAAGCCAGTGTAGCCATTTGAAAAGAAGCTGAACTGTCATAAAGTCTTACACATGGAGCGACGGTAGAAGGCCTTCATTTTGTCTTTTTCCTTCGGTCTGTTCCTCAAAAAGGGCAGTCTTTTCAGTGCAACCACTTTTATGTCATAGCATAAGGAAAAACGGAAACGGGAAGATGAAAGAAAAAGGGGAGAAGAACAGATGGAAGTTAAATGTTGAAACTAAGGACAGAAATGAATGCTTGAGTTTCCGCTAGGTGCACTTTATTTACTAAAAGCTATTAATCTCATGTTGCTGAATGGCAATGGATATGAAGCCTGCACTGTGGAACTGTCCAAGGAAACACTGGAAACCATGCCTGAGGAATATAAGGAACTTTCACAGTTCATAACTATTGGATGTCTTAAAAACCAAGCAAAAAGATATAAAAAGAAGCCAACCCAAACCCAGGCACAAAAACTATGGGCAAGGAGTCAAAAACCAGCAAGCAGGTTTCCTGAGATGGGAAGGTATACTGGGGGAAAAAGTTTGCTTGGTTTATCAAAGTATCTTTCAATAAGCACTACCTTCATTTCTTGCCAGCAAGCAGTCATTGTATTTTTCACATTAATGACTTGTTTTAAATTGTATTAATGTGAACTCATCTTAGTTGATTTAACTTCCAAGAACAGCAGTACAGTATCTAATCTTTACCTCCTTTTACACACCATCTGAACATATGATCGAGAAATTATTGGAATGGAGTGCAGAATACTGTAATATTCTGACTGAATACCACTTTAAATAAACCACTTCTTGGTTAAATGACATACCATACTGCTACTGGGGGTGTGAGGTGGGGGAAGGCACCAAACAGAAAAATGACAGAACAAAGAAACAAACAAACAGAACAGTGACAGTGCGGGAACATTAAAAATCAAACATGTAATAACTGCAGTGGGAATTTTAAATTGCATGTTACAGAAAGCTTTCACATGTTTGCTTGTGGCAGGGTTGAAACCCTAGACAATAAGACCTTGTAATAAAGCAAACATCTGTATTTCAATGTGGCATAATTACTAATCCAGTGCAAAAGATGTAAGCCATGAGTGTACATACAAGCCCTTCATCTCAGTCAAGGAGTCATCCAGTATTATCTATGTATGTTCATTCATGAATAAGTTCCACTGTGATCAATGGTGTTTACTTGCACTAAAACAAGCTGAATGAGAAGACACTGGTTTTCACTTACACATGACCTGTTTCCTCATCTGTGTGTTGTGCACATGTGAAGGAGCATTACCACAGCATGCTTAGTGCAGTGTCCTAGAAGGCATGCCACAGGCGTTCTTCTCTGCTAAACCAGTTGACATTTTGTGTAGCAACTAAGGCTGGAAATACATGTTCACAGCAAACATGTATTCCAAAACCCTTTTTTGCAGATATAACATAAATGCATTGTATAATATGATAATCTATGTGCATATGGTTAAGCCTTCCAGTGCATGCCAATCCCACCCCCTGCAAATGCCTCTGAGGTGGTTCCTCTTCAGCCAAGCCTTCTTCCACTTTTGGTAACTGGCCAGGGGGGGGGGGATAATAGAAGCATTCAAAGATGTCCTAGACCAGTGGTTCCCAACAGGTGGTCCGCGAGCTATGCCAGAGGGGTCCGCAAGATGCTATTAGAATGAAAAATATATTAAATATATTTTGTATGATAACAGATTTTTTGTTTTGGCCGCTTCCTGCATGAGCAGAGTCTAGCGCAAAACTAGAATTAGATAGAGGCAGTAGTTCTGCTGTATGCTGTTAGGTGGCGCTTTACAAACACTACTGTTTTGCAAAGAGGCAGCGCGCGCATCCTACTAACGCTCACCTCCCCAAGATGCTTTGCGCGCGTCGGCTTCATTTGTGCGCTACTGCGCAGGTACCCTGTCTTCTCCATTCCCCTCCCTCCTCCCTGGCGCGCGCTGCCTCTTTGCAAAACAGTAGTGTTTGTAAACAAAGCAATGTTTTTCGCGGAAGCTACAGTTCATGTAGTTAAAAATGGACCGTTGGTTAAAAAGTGGTTCATTAAAACGACAAAGGCCTACAGATGAAGAGGAAGATAATGCATTTGATGTTCAAGCAAGGAAGTCAGTGACTCTCGAACCGATCTTGTCAGTGTCCATTGAACCTAAATCGTCGGCGTCCCTTGAACCTAACCCTTCCAAGATCAGTGTTAAGCTTACTGGAAAAATTAGATTAGGAATTAGGAATTAGATTTAGGATTAGGAATTAATGGGGGTCCTTGTCACAATAGCGGCTCGATGAGGGGTCCTCGAGAAAATTTTGTTGGGAACCCCTGTCCTAGACCTAGAAGCAATAAACTGGCTGGCAGAGGAGGAGTTAAGTACAGTATCAGCCCACCAGGGATCAGCAGTATAAAGGGAAACAAACAAGTGATGGATATTCCATGCTTCCCCTGAAATGTGTAGTAAAGTATCATTTACAAGAGTAAAATATCAAATCAAAGTGTGTTTAGTATCATACTGTGGAAGCTTAACTTTTGTCACATTCAAATCTTCCTCCACAATTTTGGATAAAAACCTCACCTTTTCATTTTGTCTAAAAAGTAATGAAATGGAAACAGAGACTTGTGGCACCATAAAGAATAAAATATTTATTGTGGCATGAATCTCTGAGTCTTTAAAAGGCGCCACAACACTCTGTTGTTTTTGCTGCAACATACTGAAACGGTGAGCCCTGTGGAGGTGGAATAGAAGAATTTAAAATTTGTATACATATTTTGATTTAAAAAAGGTTATCTGAGTAGTCTGAAAAAAGTTGCAATAGAATTGTGGGAAGAGAAGGACTGCAAAAAGCACACAGAAAAATATATATATTGGGCAAGTCAAAATAAATTCATATCTATTGAAAACTCCTTCATAAGATATCTTTATTGTCATTGTGCCCTTTCGGGAACAACGAAATTACTTGGTTGCTTCAGTTTTGATATCCAGGTTATTCTCTTCTCTGTCCCTTCATCATGGAAGTAACTCCCACACATAGATTAGTTACTGCTCACAGCCATCATAAGTGGACAGCTCTGATTCCCCTTGGCAGGAGTGCTTTCACAATATCTTATTAAGAGAAAAGGGTCTAACTCAAGGTAAAGGCATGATCTTGCAGCAAATATGTTGCTGTTGCTCTGGCATCCAAACCACTGAATGTAAATGTATTAGCTACATTTTCACAAAATATGCAAATGATATATTTATTATTCATAACAAAATTCTACAGAAACTGATGCTGAAGAAATTGTCTGCAAATACAAATGATCAGATAGGTTATTTTGCATGAGGAAATCTAAGTACCGGTAAGTTATGTGCTAATCAGAAACAAGTAACACATCATAAAGTAAAATACAAATAATTTTGGACCTATTTTCTAGTTCAGTAGCTACCTAATAATTACCAGTGAAAATATACTAAACACACACATAAACTACAACCCACAAGTCAGTTATAAAACAGTATCCAAATTAATGTGGGTACATGGTCTTAAATAGAAAAATCTACTTTGTTTCTGGAACATAAATGATCCAAGTGCGAGAGCATCATTCAGTGTGGCAAACCATATGATCTGCATACATGAAGCGAGAAATTATCAAAATAGATAGAAATGTCCCCAGATAAAAATGTTCTGTGTTTCAAACTTTAATTATCACTTGGGGATGGGAATCTTACTTGCTTTATTCAGCTGGCATTATGAGCTTTCATCTGACGCTGTCAGTTTCACCACCCTGCAACTGGAGTTAAATGCCATCCCATAAGGAAGGAGTGGAGAACTTTTTTGGCCCAGGAGGGAGATATTTATTTCCCCCATCTCCACTGGCCAACTGTAACAGGTAGGCATCCAAAGTGCTTGACCATTTGTTGGGTATTTCAGAAGCAGTGCAAAAAGTGCTTTGCAAACTATGTGCTCAGCCCTTCTCAAGGGCCAGTTATGGGGTTTGTAAAGCATCTTGTGCAGTGCTTCTGATGCACCGGAAAATCACTTGATTGTTGGGTTACTTTGGAATCACTTAGCACAGCCCCTTTTCACCAAGCCGTACCCTTACCTGTCCCATACCTGACACCATAAGTGATACCGGGTGTAGTGCAGGTGAGCACGGCTTGCCCAAAATGTCTTGCCCAAAGCTTGATTTGGCACAGAAAGCAAAGCCCCATTTCACCCATAAACTCTCTCTCTGGGCAGGATACAAATTTGGAGGAATAAATTGATTAACTGAAGATGATCTGGGAAAAAGAAATGCAGCTCCCAGTGGATTTCCCAAGGGGATTTATCTCATGACAGAAAAAAGATTCCCTGCCAATCACAAACCTTTTGAAAGGAATAATTTAAGGAATACTTGTAAAGACTATTTAGCAATTCTTCAATACTTAGCAATTCTTCAATGCTTCAGACCTAACTAGCCTTCCTACCTGATAATGCTAATGGTGGGTGGGTGGGATCACCACACTTTCTCCTCCAAATATCCCTGACATTTGCTCCAATGTTTAAAAGTATCCCAGCAGAATGGAAATTATCTGTGCAGCAATTGAAGAACACATGCTGATTACAGTGGTACCTCGGGTTACAGACGCTTCAGGTTACAGACTCCACTAACCCAGAAATAGTACTGTACCTCAGGTTAAGAACTTTGCTTCAGGATGAGAACAGAAATCGCGTGGTGGCGGCATGATGGCAGCAGGAGGCCCCATTAGCTAAAGTGGTACCTCAGGTTAAGAACAGTTTCAGGTTAAGAACGGACCTCCAGAACGAATTAAGTTCTTAACCCGAGGTACCACTGTACTCTAGATCACTAAGAGCAAACAATCTTCTAGATTGTGAAAGTAAAAATCTTTGTAGTTGGGAGGACAGCAATTGTGGACCAGACATCATGACAGGCAACTACTCAACTAATATGGGACCTAAATTAAGATGTAAAACGATAGGCTAGTACAAAGGCTGTTCAAAGCCTTCTCTTCCACAGAATTAGTTTCTCTCCTCTTTTAGGTCACACAGCAAATGTAATCTTCAATCATTAGTAGATCAGTAATCAGTAATCAAAACTGTAAAGACAATTATTCAACTAAAGATTTAAACATACTATGAAGCAGAACGTAATTTCTAATGTTTGTACAGAAATCTATATAATCAAAGCACGCATCATTTGGGGTTTGACTCTTTTCCAGCCTGATCTAACGGAATATTTACATGTGCACATTTTGATACCATGTAAAAACATCAAAGATATTCATTAAAAAAACAACAACACTGTGTCTGCCACTCGGTCTTATTGTTCTAACAGATCTTATTTTCAAGATCCCCCAGAACAGGTTTAGGGGGCATGCAGTGCTACTACTACAAGCGGACATAAATATCTCACTTAATGCTACGCTGAATTCCATGTTGAATTCCACTGTAAATATTTGCTTTGATATGGTACTCAAAAACAATAATATGATTACTTAAGGTTCAAAATTCTATTCTAAAGCAATATTGGTACAATGAATTGCTGTTAACGATAAAGTGTCACACACCCTGTGTCAGCACAGCTTGGCATACCAGTGAATTGATAGCAGAATGTGATGAAAAGGTATTGGTTAAAAGGAGTGGGAGAAGAGCTATTACAGTGCTGGACCTCTTGCTTCTAGAGTATATATAATGGATGCAGGTACTCTCATGAATCTGATGACCAGAGCTTTGCATGACATTGAAGCTTTGCAAGGCAGATCGATACAGCACAGTCCCCCTTCCATGCAGTATGCCCATAAACATGCAGAAACACACAATCAATTCATCAGCAGTATGAAGATGCTGATAAGGAAGCATGTTACAGAGAACTCTTCACACGCCAAGAGTAGATATGTAATAAGTGGATGAAAAGAAACAGTACAGAAAAGAGCAATGGTTATGGGTAAAGAAGGGGTGCCAATTTCACCTCTATGGTAAACTCAGACCAAATTTTTCACTGTCGGTAAATACTGCACCCCTAAAACACTTTAAAGAGCATCCCTCTGCTGTAGAGCTTGATTCTCCATTATTGAGCCTACAGGAACATGAGCAAAATACTTTTAAGCAAACTTCCTCCATGGGTATTTTGAACCTTTTCACCGCATCAGGAAATACTGCATGACACACTACCCCTTACTAAAATTAAGCAATTTACTCACTGCTGCTTTTCTTAGCCCCCATGGTCTGACCATCTTCCAGTGAATTTGAGCCCACCGAGGAACTATCTTGACTGTCCTGAAGTGGCAGCTGAAGAAATCCTTCACTAGATTCTGAGCGGGTTGGGGTCAGAGTTAGAGATTTGAGGCGCTCTCGGTTAATATCCTTCTTTGATTTTATCAGTTTCCTCATTTTCAGAGTAATCCAATTACCTCTCCTTTTGGAGAAATGAAGAGGAATGCTATATTTAGAACAAATTCTTGCAAATATTTTAAAACAATTAGTTTCTTTCTTTAACTAACATACACTGGCACATTTCTGGCAAAGTAAGAGGAAGAGAAATATGCGGTCATGCATTACCTTCTTGGAGGAGATGGTTCATAAAATTTATACTGATCCATAATCTTTTCTTCCAATTTCTCTTTTTGTCTTCTCAATTCATTTAGCTTGTCACTGTGAAGAAAAGGTAATTTACATGTTAGAAGGCATGTATGTTTCTAAAAGATGTTTTCCCTTTGTATCAATATGCCTCAGGGACTTTAGGACATGTGTTTAAATGCAGTTTGCATTGCATCAGGGCAGTTTACATCAACATTTCGCCATAACTCAAGTCACAATATTTTATTTTTAGGAAAATATGGGCACTATGTAGAAGGTGAGAAGGTGTTAAAATAATGTGCTGGGCATAGGACAGGATGTTTCTATCAGGGCCGTCTTAAGCGCCCCTGGCGCCGTGGTGCGCCGGATCTCTCCGGCGCCCTCCCGCCCCGTTTCCCAGCGCGGTGGGCGGGTGGGCGCAGCGCGCCTGCCACAGGCACAGCTGCACGGCGGACCGGCTGGCCAGCAGGCGGGCACAGCTCGCGGCGCCCTCCTGGCGGGCCAGCGCCGTGGTGCCCTGCGCCACCGGGGGTCTACCTAGAGCCGGCCCTGGTTTCTATACACATGTCACTCACAGGAACACAGGAAGTTGCCTTATACAACATCGGACCATTACGTCCATGTAGCACAGTACTGGCAGCACTGGCTGGCAGCAGCTCTCCAGGATATCCAGAGGAGATTCTCCTAGCCCTACCTGGAAAAACCAGGTAGCTTCTATATGCATTCTAACACTGAGCTACACCACTGTCTTCTCTCCACTACGGAAGGTCATACTCCCCTTATTTTAGACGGCAACACTGGACGTTTGCCGTGAAGGTTCCTTCTGGTTTGGTTGAATAATAGGTTAGGAAAGCAGGAGGAAGGCAGGGATTAAGTTACCTAGATTTCAATTGTAGGTCTGGTGCTCTGAGATGCTTTCCCAGTTGTCTTGCTTGCTATAAAGCACGGGGAAATGTGATCTCAGGTGCCTTGGCAAGAATTATAAACCAAGGATGGAAACGCTCCACCCCACATTAGATCTAGCACAATCTGGAAGATGGTACCGTAAGGGCCAGAGACTAGGAAAACTTTTCTCTATCCACTATCCCATGCCATGCATAATATTATATATGTCTATCTTTCTCTCATTTTTTCGAAACAGTCCCAAATCCTACAATCATTCCTCACAGGGGCATTCTTCCATCCCTTTTATACCTTCAGCAAATTCTTGCTGCATCACAAATATCTTGAAGGATTGCTCCTTTAAAAAAAACCCTGCCAACATAAGGAAAGGAGACAGGTTGCTTATAACTTCCCATAAGAAATCCCGCTGCTCTTCTGATTCTAGCAGTTTAAGGAACAATAATTCAACATCATTCCACAGTAAACTTTATTTCACAAGGAACAATATTGATTAAAATCCAATTACTAATGAACATTTTCATCTGTTGTTAATCACTGATTAACATTTCCATGATTTATTTCTATTTGAACATCCAACTGCAGTTATGTTGGGTGCAACTAGTTCACCCTTTTTGATACCCACATATACTGCCTTTGTTCAACGTGGAATAGATCTTTGCTTTCCATATTCTGCTCTAATAATGTTCTGTTTTGCAGCATTAATGTCTGTATTTGATCCAACAGATGTCTGTTTTCTTCTTCCAAATTTCCTTTTAGCTGGCTAAGCAACTGTTGAAATGTACAAAACACAATATTTTAGTGTATGCAGTCTGCCCAACTTTCTGTTTATAAAGTACAAAAGAAAATGAAGTCAAGAAGACAAGTCAAATAATAGAGGCAGCAATAGTTCAGTCACCAGAGCATGAAACTCTTAAATCTCGGGGTCGTGGGTTCAAGCCCCATATGCAGGAGGCTGGAGTACATGACCCTCATGGTGCCTTCGCACTCTACAATTTTATGATTCTATTATCTGTTTTTTGTAAATAATTGTAAATTGTCTTTCTTCCAATTGAGGAGAGAATTCGGCAGCTTCTGTTAAGAGAAAACCATGAATTCAATATTTGGAATTATGGAGTGAGAATCAAACTTTTAGTTTTCATATCAATGAGTGCAAAGATACTAGGTTGATACAGTCTTAAAGCAACTTTTCAGAACACCTCCACTAATTCCTCAATAAAATCACTAGAACAATTCCAGAATAAGCAGAATGACAGACTTAAGTTTGTTCCTAACATGATACAAAGACACCTTCAAACTATTAAGATATATTACTAAATTCAACTATTACAACCATTACAGAAAATTCATAAAGATGAGCATATTACTGCGGAAATCTAAAAAAGCCTATTTTGTCTTGAATAAACAGGGCTATAATAAAACATTACTGAAGAAATGCAAACTCGTTACCTCACACTGATTATTCAGTTTTGTATACGTAATATCCAGCTGTTGGTACTGCTCTTTGAGTTTGGAAAATTCAGCTTCCAACCTTGTTTGTTCCAATTTAGAACTGTTCAGTAATGTTTTCAAATTCTTATGATCCATTTGGAGAATTTCATTTTCTTTCAAAAGCTGGGTATATGTATGATTCAATCTGTAATTAAAAATGGACAGAAAACAAAATTAAAGTAAGTTTTCACAAAATTAACAATTAAATAAGTGTGTGTCTGCACAGTTATATCATATATTCACATTTAATTAGAGAGAGATTTACATTATCACAATGTTTGTAGCAGTATCTTATAACCAATTTCTATGAGCATACTGTAGTTTTTCTTCTTCTTATTCGAACATATTAAAAGTTTCTAACTTTTATGCATTGTGTTTAAGATCAGGGTAAATGCAAAATATAGTTGGCACATTTAATAATACACTTTAATTCAGATAATCATTCATTAGCTTTGTTTTCTTACCTGTCATTTTCTTCACAAAGCTTTTTGTATTCCGCTGCTACTGTTTCATGTTTTTTGTTTTGCTGTAGCATCTTCTCTTGTTCTGCTTTGAGAACTTTTTCCAGTTCTTCTAATTGCACTTTTTGTTTCAGCAACTGGTTGTATCTGTCAAATGGATTATATAATATTACTAATTCTATTCTCAAGTATTAATTACAAAAGGTTATTATGAATACAGTTTCCACTTTCAACATGGCTGCGATTATAAGGATTTAAGATCTAACATTTTAAATAATTCAATTAATTATATAATATTTTGATTTTCAGATTCAGCTGCAAATTGGTTATGACTGATATATCGAAATCACCTGTCTTCTAAGTCCTTATGTTCCACCTCAAGATTCTTGTGTGCTGACTTAAGGTTTCCATGTTTGGAAATTAGAGATTCATATTCAGTAGCTTGCCGTTCATGAAGCTGTTCCAGTTTTTCATGATCTTTGATGAGTGAATCATATAGCGATCTCAGATCCTCACGTTCCTTTATTATAGACTCATTTTCATTTTCCAAGGCAGACTGCTGAATCAGCAATTGTGCATTCTGATTCATAAGAGATGTACTTTGCGAATTAATAGTAGAATTTTCTACCTACAATTGCCAAAGTGACATTGGACAATCAATAACAAAGTACTTTGTGGTGTACTCATTCAAAATTAGCCTTGTACAGAATTAGCCAATTTAGGTCCTAGGTTGTTAACGGGTTTTAAACCCTGTATCCCAGAGCAATTTCCCCAATCTCTTCGAAGAAATGCTGGAGATCAAACTGGGGCTTCATGCATTCAATGCACTCTCAGCGCATAGCTCTGCAGTCTGTATCTGCATGCATATCCACTTATAAGGATTAGGTAACAGGTGGTACAGAAAACCTCTGACATTGACCCTCGAGAGCTGCCGCTGCCAGTCAAAATGGACAATACCCTCCTGCCAACCCCACAGCTTCAATTCTAGTTGTGGATACAGTACTTTTTGGTATGGATTGAAGAGAAAGCAGAGAGGGTGTTTAAAGGGTGCTACCCACTTCATGTGATTTCACTTATGTGTGCAGGGGTGTAACACCCACCTAAGTGGGGGGATGCCTGTACTGACCTGTTTTCTTTGTCAAACAGATTACAAATTCTACATCTAGCCTAGAGATTCTTCTGATCCTTTCCTTTAGATTCTCATTCTAAAAATTTTCACACCTGTTCTAAATGCAAGAGGAACTAAAAGTTTTTTTTTAATCTCTAAGATACCTAAATGTAACAGAAGCAGGAAACTCAAACATTTGACTCTTGTTACCAAGTTCTAATTAGGGTTGGGAAATAAGTGACATCTCTCTAACATGAAGAAATGGAATCATAGGGTTGTAGAACAAGAACCCACCCACCCCCATTTTGCATAACTTAAGCCATACCACCACAATAGGGACTGAAAATGATACTGGCATGTGATCATCGAAGAAGTGAAAAAAATGAAGTCCAAAACAATCCAATAGTAATGGAAGCTATCCAAAGGAACTTATTGGTTCTTGGAGGCAGATCTAGCCTGGGGAGCCAGGGAGTTACTACAGATGGGGCACTGCCCACCAGTCAAACCACTTATGTTCAAAATATAGGTTTCCCATGAGTGTCACAATAGTAGCTGCTGCTACTGCCATGTGAATAACAGCAAGGCTTCCACTTGTAAATTCTGTATTGTGGTTGGGAGATAAATACAAATTTGCGAGAAACAGAACCTGAAGCTTGGCATTTTGAGTTTGCAGCGTTGTATTTTGCTCCTGTAAGGAAACAGTCTGTCTCTGAAGTGCCACAATCTGAGCTTGCACATTATTGTTCTGCGTCTCAAGCTGCTTTAGTTGTGTTTTCAGGGCTTGCTTCTCTGCCTGCAGAGTTGCATTCTTTAAAAAGGAACAAAATGTATTACATACATGCACCATTTAAATGAACAAAATATTGATTAAATTCAGACTTCTATTTTATATCAAACAATCCAAAGTATGAAAACATTCTTGCAGTCAGAAGAAATCACACAAAGCAGACCTGCATATGCCCCAAGTTCCATGTGTTTTTTTTAAAATCAATGTGTATGGGTTTGCTTTCTAATGAAAGTGGGTTTACTCAATGTGGTGTACCTATGTATGCATGAGAGAAATGGACAGGCAGAGAGGCATAATAAGTTATGCTAAAATCAACTACATTTATTTCCAAGAAACGGTATGTTCTTTGAAGCACAGTATTAGATCAGACTACCCTAATTACTAGCCTATTCTTTTGTTATATCCGTGGCAACAAAATGTGACTTACTATATACTACACAAAATATGGTCTGAAGCTCAACATCAAAAAAACCAAGATCATGGCCACTGGTCCCATCACCTCCTGGCAAATAGAAGGGGAAGAAATGGAGGCAGTGAGAGATTTTACTTTCT
This sequence comes from Zootoca vivipara, assembly GCF_965207765.1. Lineage (NCBI taxonomy): Eukaryota > Metazoa > Chordata > Lepidosauria > Squamata > Lacertidae > Zootoca > Zootoca vivipara. Next base: position 108,758,373 of record NC_142586.1, read on the forward strand.
TGGGCTCCTTGATCACTGCAGATGGTGACAGCAGTCACGAAATTAAAAGACGCCTGCTTCTTGGGAGAAAAGCAATGACAAACCTAGACAGCATCTTAAAAAGCAGAGACATCACCTTGCCGACAAAGGTCCGTATAGTTAAAGCTATGGTTTTCCCAGTAGTGATGTATGGAAGTGAGAGTTGGACCATAAAGAAGGCTGATCGCCGAAGAATTGATGCTTTTGAATTATGGTGCTGGAGGAGACTCTTGAGAGTCCCATGGACTGCAAGAAGATCAAACCTATCCATTCTTAAGGAAATCAGCCCTGAGTGCTCCCTGGAAGGACAGATCGTGAAGCTGAGGCTCCAATACTTTGGCCACCTCATGAGAAGAGAAGAATCCTTGGAAAAGACCCTGATGTTGGGAAAGATTGAGGGCACTAGGAGAAGGGGACGACAGAGGACAAGATGGTTGGACAGTGTTCTCGAAGCAACGAAAATGAGTTTGACCAAACTGCGGGAGGCAGTGCAAGACAGGAGTGCCTGGCGTGCTCTGGTCCATGGGGTCACGAAGAGTCGGACACGACTAAACGACTAAACAACAACATATACTACACAGGTTGAAAATTAGGGTAAAATAATTAAAATAATCCAAATTATTACTTACATTTCTCTCAATTTCAATTAATCTATCTTTAACCTTCAAAAGTTCTCTAGTAGTTTCTTGGCTTTCTCGTTCCCATTTATTGACAGACAAACTTTCTTCATCAGTTTTTGAAGAACAATTCTGTACCATTTTCTCTTCCTCCTGTCTTTGCTTGAGGGCCTCATAATTCTTTTTCACCTAAAGATCAATGAATTCAATTTCAAATGTAAAATACTAAATCCTACTAAATTCTAAGCATGCCAAGGCATCTTTATTATTGTTATTTAATTAGAAAAAATTGTCTTGCCACAGCTGCTTTTCTTTCACCAAACGTTCCAACCTGTCTTTGATCCCCATAGGGAAAAAAGCAATGAGAGGAGAGGCAGTTTCAGGGGGAAAGTATGGTTTGTGGAAGGGTTCAGCACACCTTCTTTCCTGCCCCAACGCAGCTTAGATCATACCCCACCCTAGACTTTACAGGGATTTGGTGGCAACCCAATTGTTACTCTCATGTCTGTTGCTTAGTCTGGCCTTTTGAGGTAGACTAATGACAAGGATAGCATCTTTCAGAGGGACTTTTGAATGTTACTGTCACAGCTTTTTGCAAAAATGCCTACCATTCAGTGTCTCAGGTGTAGTTTCATTCAGCTCAACTAACGGGCCCACTAGCCTCTACTCCACTTCACATTACATAAGGACCACTTGAGCCCTTATACTGCAGTTCACTCACACTGAGGTCATCTTGAGGAGCACTGTTTGTTGTCCCCCATGCTACAGGGGCCTAATGGGCCTCAACCAGAAGTTCCATATTGTGGAAAACTCTTCCAGCAGAGATTCAGCAGGCACCCTCATTTTGGACTCTCTTTTGGAGACTTTTGCACCGACAGGCCTATGCACTTGTTTTAAATTGTAATGATTCTAATCATTAGGGTTAATTATTTTAATAATTGTTTTGTACCGCTTTTAATTTTCTATGTTTTTAGATTGCTGATACACCTGATAATTTTAGGAGAGGGCATACAGATATATCTATATATAAAAATGTAAAGGGTCCATGTTTGGGACTTTCCACTTTTCTCGGAAACTGCTTGACCGACTGCGTTCAAATTTAGACAGTGTCCAGTACCAATACACGAGTGCCAACATAACCTTAGATTCCACACGTGCCAAACCTTTGGCAGGTAAAAACGGAATTTCCTCAAAAAACAACAACATAGCGCCCTCCAGTGGACGTCAAAGGAACAAACACCTCACCTGCTGCCATTGGCTGCATACTATCAGTGACATCACAACAGAACATTCCAACCAACTGAATATGGGCCTTTAACAGAAAACAACACCAATGCGGGGGAACCGGCCAGGCCGCAGGGGTTTGTGAGGGGGACAGGATGGGGCCAACCACAGGGATGAGCCAGGGGGTGGGGGGAGGAGGGAGTGGGATAGGTCATGTGTCGGGACAGGGTGTGGCAGAATAGGTCATAGGTCAGGACAGAGTTGGGGGAGTCACAGGGATGAGCCACGGCAACGCGTGGCCGGGACAGCTAGTATATATATACTTTTATAGATAAATAAATGCTAGCAAAAATCAGCAAAACCACATGCTGCAGTCTCAAGTGGCAGCTGTTCAGAAAGGGGCTAAACATGAAGCTGAACAGCACTTTAATTACGGCTATCAGCAACACCTAAAATTTGCCAAGTCAAAAAACAAAATGTTTTCTGCATAGAAACACTGAATTGTTTTTAAATTAACATTTTTCATATATTTCTGTGAAGATAAATTGGTAATATATACATTGTTTTCACTAAGAAAGCAAGAGTATTATTTAGCATGTATTTTGCATATCAAAAGCAGCACTGTAGATAAATCTTTAGATTTTTTTTTGACAATAGATTTTTTCTAACACCTTTATAACTGTTAGAAATAATTTAAAGAAATTTTATTTCAGTTATGCACCACCTGAAAACTAAGGTAATAGAAATATTCGTTTTTTTACTGTTTTAAGTTCCTGGCGCAGTTGTTGATTTAAATTTGTTGATTCTTCTAATCGAGCTTCCAAAGCAGCAATTTTTTCTTCTTTTATTTCAAGCGACTTTTTCAATGTGGATTCTAATCTTGACTCCAGTAGTTTGTATTTGCTATTAATGAAATAATTACAATAATGTTTTAATTATCAAAAAGAAGACAATCCTCTAAGAAAATATACAAACTTCATTAAGGTGATAGCTTGACTGTTTTTCAATAAATGTGTGAGGACAGGACCACAGTTCACCCAACACTCTGCTGTCTTCACATCCTATTGTTTTATTTATTTCATAAAATTTAGAAACCACTCGAATGTAAAAAACAAACAAACCCAAAGTAGTTTCCAAAGAGAATAATCAGTTGAAACAACAAAAACAATTTAAAACATTCAAAATATAAAGTCAGCAATGATCTAAAAAGAGATTGAAACAAACAAGATTTTGTACAAATTCTTACACCTCATTAAACTGTTTAGACAGAAGTAGTTTTACTCTGTGGGTATAGACACAGTCCTCTTTTTAATTAATGCATTAGCACTATAGCACTTTTTCATCTGACAAATTTAAAATCTAAATCTGGCTACTATGCAGATTTAGGAAGCTGCCTACCACCATCTCCTGACCTCAAGGGACCTAATCCCTTTGCCACCACTTGCATCAAATGTATTTAATGGAGAATATTCAAGAAAACAGTGCAAACTCTAAAGAAACAATTCCAGCAAGTGTATACTGTACATACAGAAAATAAACTTGTTCTGGGATAGTAGAACACAAAACTGAGATGTGTCACCCAAAGTGGTCTTGGTATACCCTAAGAGAACGGAAGATGTACATTTAATCATACTGAGAGTTCTAGCACATAAACAATGCAGAATGCAAAGAGGCTGAATTGCTGGTGAGCAGTTTTCATTCTGGCTACAGTCCAACAAAATCAAAGATAAAAAATGAGATTGATTACAACCCTCCACCACAAAGGACTGGACCACACAACCCTGGTTCTTCAAAACATAATGGGAGCAGAGAAGGAATAAACATACAGGTGCATGATGATTTCCTATATATACTCACAATGTATGAACACTACAGCTGCTATTTCTAAGCTAGTACATCCATTGCTCAATATTGCTCAAAATTGATTGATGCGGTCCACATTTGATTTTACCCTTTGCTTTCTGTAATTTATTGCAAAGTTATTCTACAGCAACTCTAGTTTTCACATCAGTTATATCTGTAACCAAGTTTCCAAAGTTTCATACATGTCCTGTGAATACTGGACTGTGGGAAAATGTTCTCCTGGCTTAAAGTGATGTAATGCTAAGAAAGCATGAAATAACATTGGCTCAAATTAATGGAAATGTTGTACTTTGTTCATCCCTATGCTACCAAAAGATAACAGAGGATGTATGTGAGGAGGGATAGAAGGTCAACACACAGACTGAATGTAGCGCAAATCCGGGAATACTTACAAATACAGATATGGCCAAGTACAGCAAAATTAGGCAAAGGTAAACAAGAGTTTTCATGGCATCATATTTTGTCTGATCACTATTCATTCTGAGAATCAAACTATTTCACTCAGAAGGTACCTCGCTCTCCTATGGTCAAGGTCACATTCAGGTCAAGGTTATGTCCAACCAGGTGTGAGGACAAAGATACACTGAGACAATTCCATTGCTGTCATTGAGACCATGAAGTCCTGAACTGGTCCATATGGGACAGTTTCACTATGGGTAATAAAGTTTTCCCCACATCACCATGAAAACATTTTCCAACATCAAATCTGAGATAACCTCTGCCAGCTCAGTTAGGGAGAATTAATGTGGCAGGGTGGATGGTACAGTAAAAACATCCCTGTTCTGGCCCTCTGGCCCAACAACACAAACAATTCCTCAAATCCACAGTACGGACTGGTCTCCTGGTGAGGGAGATGGGATTTCTATGCACAACTGCAACTTCCCTGCCCCATCCCTCTGACCTCAAATGGTGCTGCACTGAGTGTCCAGGTGAACATAGCTAGGTGAGCTTAGGGCCATCAACTTCATCCATCCAGGTGTCAGTCATACATGCCAAGTTGGCTCCCTCACCCAGGATCAAATTGTGAATGGTCAATATTTTATTCTGAGCAGACCTGGCATTTAGCGACACAGCACCAAGGCAGGGAGCTGGCTTACTAGCACCCCCAGATTCTGAAATACAGCGGGTGAAGCAGGAGCCTGGGCTTTGATGTAACTAGCCCTCCTTCTACTCCCTGTATACCTTCATTCACCTCTGTATTGCCTCCTAAACATGTTACCACCCTGCGCCACCTCTACAAAATGACAGGAATACAGCAGAGGTTCGTGTCAGAGGAACTCAAACTATGAGATACTTTTAAAATAAAAATATCAAATGTGACTCACACCTCAGCTCACATCTGGGATAAAAACTCACCACTCCCCCAGTTTCCCACCCTAGAAAGGCACAGTTTCATGCAGGATTGGACTCACACTCCATAGGCATGAAATTAATTTTCTCTAACACACATTACTCTAAACCACTTTCAGCCTCTTACCCTGAAAACAGTCTAGAGAAAAACACAACACTGCCCCAAAGCATAGAAATGAACAATACCACACATAAAACCCTGGCCAATAAAATTGATTAAAAGGGGTAAATCTTTGGTCCACACAGCTTCCCAAAGAAATGTTCCCCTTTGGGATGGCCCCTGCCAGCAGCATAACCTGCTGCCTGCAGCAGGCTTGGGCAATGGGCATACAAGCACTTTATCATGACTAGAACACGCATGCAGCCAGTCTGAGTGAAGGTAACTGAAACCACCAACTGCAGCATATCCTGTAGACACCCGCCATTCCAAAATTTGATGATAAACTGAGTTAACACCTAAAATCTACTCCTTCCATTGAAGCCTCACACCACAAGAAAAAAATCATTGTTTAACCTCTCTATTCAACCCTCTCTTTCTTTCTCTCTCACACACATCTCCCTAAGCCAACATCACTGCCACTGAATTTGGTCTTCCCACATCAAATCCATCACTCTGCAATAGAAATGAACCCCTTCCATGGGCACCAAACTAGTACTGTATTCTTAAACAGTGGTCAGGAGCTAATGATTGAAAACTAAGTAGAAATGAAACCTTCTAGGGTGAAAAAAAAGCAATTAAAATTATTTTAAAGGGGAAAGTATTGATAATTCACTGCGAAAAGCTTACATTGTCTCAACAGTATCCTGAAAGTAAGACTGGATACATACAAATATAATGCTGGCTTCCTCTCAAGATAGAAGGTTCTGAATTTGCCACCATCATTATGTCAATCACTGCTAATAACAGACCACAGCGCCAGTCATTATTCTCAACTGAGTGGCATGCTGACAGGAGGGCTGGTCAGAAGCTGGAGTATTCTGCTTTTGTTAACACATATTTTCTCCAATTCCACAAGGAACAGGATGGAACACATGACCAAGTAAAGGAAACAGATGTTTGTATGCTATTAGCTTTATATTGGCAGATGGAGTAAGCTGAAGAGAGCCAAAAGCTCTTTCAGAGATACCGTACTAATTTTTTTCTGCTGATAGACTCAGGAATCTATTATAAAGGATATAGTAAATAACTGTTGGAGGTAAGTGCTCAAAATGTCTATACCAGCTCTGCAAAGAGATGTTTACTCCTTTGATGACATACAGAATTTTGTACAACAAAATTGAAAGTGGAACCTGAAAGAAGTAGCTGTTCAGGAGCATATCCTGTGAAAAACAGTTATTGCATAAGGAACTGCTCTCAACCTATTCCAAAGAGGCCTTAATATACTCACCTATCATCTGAATTCTGCTCATCATGCAAGAGGCGCTCCTTATTTAAACCTATCTTTTCAAGTTCATGTGTAAGCTTTTCTAATTCATTATTCATCTGCTGTGTCTTCAGTTTTTCATTCACCAAATCCTTTAAATAGATTTTTGAAAATGTGTTGAACATATAATATTGCAACAATGCCATTTCTAGAGACTACAGCAGGAGACTCAGGCAATAGATTTTAAGGAAGTTGAAAGTGGCTTTAAGAGAGGTTTCCCTTTCAATGCTGAACACAAATATTTTTTATCTCAGTCGTCTCCCACTAATTTTTTTTTAGGTTCTTGAAAATTCTACAGAAATATGCCAAATCAGTTTGCCAGATTTGAAATTAAAATGTAGATACACGCAATAAAGCTGTGATCCTTATTTCAAACCACCTTCAGCTCTCTGAAAAGACTATATTTTGTCTCCATCCTGTTCACACTTACTGCATAAACTTCTAGTTGATCAGCAATTATATTCCAAAAACAAATATGAATTCACTTCAAAGGTTTGTCTCCTTTATTTTTCTTGGGTATTTTGTAGTTAAGGAGATTTTATCCAATGCTGGCCTTGCCTTAGCAGAGATAACTTTTGTTTAAATTGGAAAAAACAGTTCCCCAACCATATCCTATTCTGTCCCAGTGGATTCCACATCCCTCAGAAGCAGCTTTGGGGAAGTGTTAGGTAGGTAGGAAAGATGAAGTGACCCAGTTTGCTTAGGCAGAAGCATTTTCCCCTCACACTAAGCCACCATTGGATGCAACCCACTAATTTTATACCTGTATTAAATGACTAAATCCAACAAGATAGTTCAAACGTTCAGTACATATGATCCTGAATAATAGAGCCATCAAGTGTTATAACAATTGCTTTCATGCTAGCTCCTTTCACTGAAATTGCCATTATTCATTTGGTTTTTATGGAGTATCCAGATTGTCAAATGGTTGTATTCTGGTATTGTCTCTGTTGTACTCCTGCTCTTTTTTGCAATGAAACACAAACACAGCACCAGGCTGTTCAGTGTGGACAGGCAAAATGTCATCACAGCTTTTAAGAACTAGTGTGCCTTCAATGAAAAGCTTCCTTCTTGCAGTTTCTTCCTCATTATTTCTTCATTTCAGTCTGTATGCACCTGGAGGACTAGTTATCAATTAGTACTTAATTAGTCAGCTTCTGATGCCTGTAATTACTGGTTTCCTTTCACTGTTTCATAGCAAAATGGCTATCATTTCAGTATAAAAAGGCAAGTGGGGGAGAGTTAAAGGAAACCAGACTTGTCACTATGGAGACGAAAAGCTGATTAATCAAGGACACACTCATTACTGCAAGGAGGAAGCTAATAACTAATGTTGCAGGGGACCTGCTTATAAATAAATATTAGAAAAGGAGCAATGAGGAGGGCAAGTGCTAGATATTATACAGTCCACAATGCCTCAAAACTGCCAACAGGTCCCAGTGTGGAAGCAAACAAATTGCTGGCAGATGCTGCCTGCATTGCAGTGTGCGAGTCAATGATATTCACACAGCTCAAATGCAAAAATTTCTGCTTTGCTCATAACACAGGGAGCACAAAAAGAAGTATGGACATCTTTTGTCACCATTTCTTCTTAATGTATGAGCAACTCAGAATCCACCAAGCTCATAGTGTTTGAATACACAAATAAAACAAAAATACATTAAATTTGCATGAAATCGACAGTTATATTTTTTTGAATGTTACAGCTGCATTACCCTTTATAATTATAATTATCATTCATTAGGAAATATTACCTCCCGTAATGTGACAAGTGTTTTCTTGTCAATGGTGGCTCTTTTTACAAGCTCTTTATTTTCCTTTTCAATCTCTTTTAAACGAATAGAAGCTTCTTTACATATACCAATTTCCTTAACGAGTGACTTGTTCTCTTTTTCCAGATCACCAATTTTTACATTATTTTCTTCTAATGTGCTGTCCTTAATATCTGCTTGTTGTCGAAGCCTCTTGTTCTCTTTTTCCAGCTGTTTCTTATCTTTTTCTAGCTGAGAGGTCTCTTGTTCCAAAAGCTTGTTCTCTTTTTCCAATTTTTCTAAGCGTTTACTAGAGATTTTGAGTTCTTCCAGATTTTTTTGTAAGGTTTGATTTTCTGTCTCTAGATCCTGTAGTTCACTTTCTAGATGCTGAATTTTTTTGTTGGTGTTTTCTAGGGCTTTCTGCAGTCTTTGGTTTTCTGTATCCAAACCCTGGTAACTTACTTCTAAGCGTTCAGTCTTCTTAAAAGAAGTTTTCATAAGATCCAGGCTCTTTTGAAGCTGTCCTTTCTCACTTTCCAGTTCTTTATTTTCTAGCTCTAACTGAGCCATCTTGATATTTGTACTTTTCAAAGTTTCAACTGTTCTTCTGAGCTCTAAATTCTCTTCATCAAGTTGTGTATTCTCTTTCTCTAAGGACTCTAATTGAAAGCTGAGATTTTTAAGACTATCTAGAGTCTTTTTCAGCTTTCTGTTTTCAGCGTCTAGACTTGAGTTCTCTTGTTCTAAGGAATCTATTTTTTCACACGTAATCTTTAAGTTGGTAATCTTTTTCTGTAATAGTTCATTTTCTTTTTCAAGATGTTGAACTTCTTTCTCCAGTTCATCTGCTCTTTCTCCCTTCTCTTTATAATGTTCTAACTCTTTCTTCAGTTGCTTCTTTTCAAATTCTATCTTATTTAATTTACTGCTTGTCTCTTTAATAGATTCATGGAGAATTTTATTTTCCTTCTCAATATCTTTCACTCTTGCTTCAGCACTGATTTGTGAACGCTGTCTGAGGGAAGCCACTGTTCGATTCAAATGCTCATTCTCTTGTTCCAGTATTTTAATCTAAGTAATTGAAATGAAAGTTTAAACCAGGCTAAAAATATTTTACATTAACAAAATCAGTTACAAAAAATATTCCAAGAGTTAAAGAGCACAAAAGTATGAAGTCAGTTTGAATAATAAAGTTAAGCCTTTGGTATGCTGTGAAGCAATCACAGAATTACCTCACCTACAAACCTATTAAACCTAGATCTCATCCTATTTCAGGGGCGTAGGAGAGCAAGATGCTCTAGAATCTCACGGGGTTCTTCTTTAAGAATTCTGTCTATTACACCAACATATGGGGTTTCATTTAACAGTACTGACTGAGGATGGAAGGCTAACATTTTGGTACCTGGATGTCTTTGAGCTCAATATTATGAATGGCTATATGACCCAAAGAACTAAAGTAGAATTGGAAAGGTTTTGCCAAGGAGGAAGGGCTTAGTTAAGCACTTTAACTGCAATTCCAACTCTCCTTAACTCAGTAAGTCACAATGAATTCAACTGGACGTACCATATTTTTTCTGTGTATAAGACGCCCCCATGTATAAGACACCCCCTATTTTGGGGGACTCCAATTAAGAAAACATTCCTCAGCACTACCCGTGTATAAGATGAGCCCCAATTTTAAACCTACTTTTTTGGTAAAAAAACAACAACCTAGTCTTATACATGAAAAAATACGGTATACTTTGGGGTAAATAGGATTGTAGTCAACTAAGTTTTGCTCAGAATAGAGCCACTGAAATTAAGGACCCTAATTTAAAAGAGCTTATTAATGTCACTGTAGCTACTCCAAGTACGATTAGCATTGGAGACAATCCATTGTTAGGATTGCAATGTTAGAAAACACTAGGATTGAAATTCTACATCCCATTGAAAGTCTACATCCCAATTCCAAAGAAGGGCAGTGCCAAAGAATGCTCCAACTACCGCACAATTGCGCTCATTTCACACGCTAGCAAGGTTATGCTTAAAATTCTACAAGGCAGGCTTAGGCAGTATGTGGACCGAGAACTCCCAGAAGTGCAAGCTGGATTTCGAAAGGGCAGAGGAACCAGAGACCAAATAGCAAACATGCGCTGGATTATGGAGAAAGCTAGAGAGTTCCAGAAAAACGTCTACTTCTGCTTCATTGACTATGCAAAAGCCTTTGACTGTGTCGACCACAGCAAACTATGGCAAGTTCTTAAAGAAATGGGAGTGCCTGATCACCTCATATGTCTCCTGAGAAATCTCTATGTGGGACAAGAAGCTACAGTTAGAACTGGATATGGAACAACTGATTGGTTCAAAATTGGGAAAGGAGTACGACAAGGTTGTATATTGTCTCCCTGCTTATTTAACTTATATGCAGAATTCATCATGCGAAAGGCTGGACTAGATGAATCCCAAGCCGGAATTAAGATTGCTGGAAGAAATATCAACAACCTCAGATATGCAGATGACACAACCTTGATGGCAGAAAGCGAGGAGGAATTAAAGAACCTTTTAATGAGGGTGAAAGAGGAGAGCGCAAAATATGGTCTGAAGCTCAACATCAAAAAAACCAAGATCATGGCCACTGGTCCCATCACCTCCTGGCAAATAGAAGGGGAAGAAATGGAGGCAGTGAGAGATTTTACTTTCTTGGGCTCCTTGATCACTGCAGATGGTGACAGCAGTCACGAAATTAAAAAAAACCTGCTTCTTGGGAGAAAAGCAATGACAAACCTAGACAGCATCTTAAAAAGCAGAGACATCACCTTGCCGACAAAGGTCCATATAGTTAAAGCTATGGTTTTCCCAGTAGTGATGTATGGAAGTGAGAGTTGGACCATAAAGAAGGCTGATCGCCGAAGAATTGATGCTTTTGAATTATGGTGCTGGAGGAGACTCTTGAGAGTCCCATGGACTGCAAGAAGATCAAACCTATCCATTCTTAAGGAAATCAGCCCTGAGTGCTCCCTGGAAGGACAGATCGTGAAGCTGAGGCTCCAATACTTTGGCCACCTCATGAGAAGAGAAGAATCCTTGGAAAAGACCCTGATGTTGGGAAAGATTAAGGGCACTAGGAGAAGGGGACGACAGAGGACAAGATGGTTGGACAGTGTTCTCGAAGCTACGAACATGAGTTTGACCAAACTGCGGGAGGCAGTGCAAGACAGGAGTGCCTGGCGTGCTCTGGTCCATGGGGTCACGAAGAGTCGGACACGACTAAACGACTAAACGACAACAACAGGATTGAAATAAAGGCAGTATAGAAGATTACTAAAGCATGAAGCTTCTCTGCCTGCTTAGATACTAGTGAAAAACATGGACATAGTCCACCCACAAGGTGCTCTGACAAAGTGGAGGAATAGAAAAAGCCAAATAACATTTTTGAAAAAACATGAAAACAGTAGCAGGAAAAACAGACCATGATTACCAAATCCTATAAAATAACATATACAATTATTTTAAAATGTCAGTCTTGACCATCTAAAGAAAGTTAAGGTTGAAAAGCGAAAATCTTTGTCATTTTACCTGTCTCTCTGAGTTTTCTCTTAGAGTCTCAATAGTCTTTTCAAGTTGGGCTTTCTCTTTCATTAGATCTCTGCTAAGATTCTGACTATTCTGAAGACCTTGTTTCTCTTCAGAAAGTTCCTTCTCAAGTCCTTCCAGCTAGAGAGAGAAAAACAAAACAAAATTGATAAAATATTACATTCCAGTGTATAAGACATGCCGGAAGTTTTTAGTTATTATTTGTTTCTTAATCAAGTCCATATTCCCCAAAATGAAATTTTCCTATAAGAGAAATTACAGATCAAGGACAACATACAGAAGTGTCCGGAATATCTAGTTTTTTGACACCTTTATTTCTGAAAATTTACGTATATTATGTAAAAGAGTGTTAAAATACATTGAACATCTTGTGGATTAAAAGTTATTTGTATTAGAATCAAAAACACTTTAAATATAAGAATAAATCATTATTTTGACAGAGATAAACTGCACCAAGCCTTGGGCTTCCACATTCTCCTCCACCAGTGTGGCTGTGAAGTGCAGATTAGCAGCTTTCACATCTGTTTTTTGATTACCCAGAGTTTAGCGTTACATCCCAGCTCTACTGTAGGTTAATCTTAACTACAATTTGTAGATTCATAACTCAAGGATTGAAGATGGCTTGCTTCAACTAAACCATTGTTAGGATTAATCATTCTTTGTTGGGTATAGATGAAACAAGGAACTGCAGTTAATAAAAAATGGAAGGCTCCTGATCTGCTGAATAGCACTGATAACCAGCCCCTTTTATGCTATTTGCAGGTGTGCTTTGAATCCAAACTGTGCCTTCAAAAGTGGTTGCTGTTTAGAAGCCTGGTTTGCCAAGGGAAACTTAAGTGTGTGTAACCAACCAAAAGATTAACATACAGCTACAGCAAAATATACTTGAATGAAATATTTCTAGGTAGCATAACACCACAAAATTTAAAAAGAAGGGCTTAGAACAAAGCAGAATTTATATTTATTTATTATGTATTAAAAGGCATTTGTCAATTGTGTTTCTTCCTATTTTTTTCTGCCCTGTTCCAATTTTGAGAAAAGTTACCTGAAACAGGGCAGAAAAGGTCTGACTAATAAATAGGCAACATATTTAATATATATAATTTTGAAAAAATATACAAAAAATAAACAGCAAACCATTAAGAGTTGCTTTATTTCAGAAAATGCTTGTCAAACTAATCAGTAAATCCTCTGGCTATACATACACAGATAATATTAAACAAAACATTTATTTGGAACAAGAGACTTAGGACAGGGAACCTACAATGAAGTTCATGATAGAAAGCTTACAGAAACTTTAACAGAATAAGATATTTTTAGAATCTCCATTTTTGAATTATTTGCTAGGATTTACCTTCTTCCTATTTTAAAAATACAACAAAAATGGTACCTTTTTACTTAGTCTTTGGTTTTCCTTTTCCATTTTCAGCATTTTTGAACTGCTGCCTTCTGCAGATCCCACTGCATTTTGCAACTCTTCCACAGTCTTTAGCAAACTTTGGTTTTCCATTTCTAGTTTCAGTAACCTACTTGATGTCAATTCATTCACTTCATGACCAAGTGACTTTCGTGGAGCTGTGGGTTTGTTTTTTAAAAAAATGGAAAAGATGAAGTTTCCCATCCATTATCTGGAGATATTTCTTATATGCAATTGACACTGCACCCTTGGAATAATGTTGAAGCGAACCACACCACTCCCTATTTGATCGTGCTCCTGCCACACACCCATGAAGACATAATAGTTCCCTCTTAAGACTAAGCCATAATTTAATGATCATTTGTCTACTGCCAACAAAACATGATGTGAAATAAAGGTGTGTTGTTGGCTTACAACTTTTGTGTGTGTTTAACTCTGGCTTGGAGTTACATGTGAATCCAACCAGCAACCTCCCTTAAACTATTATCTATTTAGCTATCCCAGTCCAAACACTCACCAAACTACACCTATGGTTCACCTATTGTTGAGCCATATTACTGTGTTCACATGGGTACATCTTTGGGCCCATCCAAGGACAACTGTTTACAGAATATCTGTCTACAGCATGTGGAGTATCTGCAATGTTCAGTTGCCCATATAAACAGAAGAAAATAAGGAAATGCAGAAGTAAATCTTCATCTACCTTCAGAAACTTCGGATGATCTGTTTATTTGTTCAAGTTCCCAGCCCAAATGCAGTGATTCATCCATACTTTGCTTCTGAGCCATTTCAAGTGTCATATTTTCCTCCATAAGTTCCTCAATTTTCTTCCGGTCCATATCACGTTCCTTAAACATTGTTTACATGGGGGGAAAGCTCTTTAAAAGTTCTTCTCAAAGTGCACAAACCAATTTCAGTAACAATTTCCCCCCCAAAATGCTACTGACTTAATCTTTTCCTATGTTAAAGGATCTTGATCTAGTGTTAGCAGTGGGAAAAAGACCTATTTAAACTTATGCTGGTGGAACGTGCATAAGCACTCCCTGCCCCCCCCCCATTCTGCCCTCTTCCAGATACAAAACAACCTGTGCATTGGCAATCACATGTCAATTGGATGCACCTAAAACGGTCCCCCCCCCTGTATATGCAATCTTAATTTTTAAAAATCAACCATTAATTTTTTTATTATTATATCAATACAGTGCGTTACCAAAATCATTCTATATCAAACATACTTGTTTCTTAAGAATAAAGCAAGCAAACTAACTAATAAATAAGAAAAAAAATAAAACCGGCTGATTATATATATATAAGCACAACATAGTATCATAAATTGCTTTTTAAATTGTTTTAGTAAAGATGAGGTTAGTAGAATGGCGATATTTAAGTGGAAGAGCACATACTTTGCATACAAAAGGCCTAGGTTCAATCCCTGAAATCTCCAGGCTGGAAATCCTCTTGTCCAAAACTCTGGACAGTACTAAGCTAGATAAACCAACTGCCTGATTCAATATAAAGCCAACATTCTGTGTTTCTATGACTTGTTTGAAAATGGAACAAGTAATGGTTTGTTAACAAACCATGGCTTAGCAGATTCATAGAGTGACATTCAACGTCACGTGAGCAGGCTTTTGTTCATGCAGCAGGAGTCCAGAGTTAGGGGACCCTCCAGAGCACACTGGAACACACTGGTGGCAAGTCCCACTAAGCAAATAGGCAAATATCACTGGATGTCACCTATAATAATTAATCCAGCATAATTCTGTTTTTAAA
This sequence comes from Zootoca vivipara, assembly GCF_965207765.1. Lineage (NCBI taxonomy): Eukaryota > Metazoa > Chordata > Lepidosauria > Squamata > Lacertidae > Zootoca > Zootoca vivipara. The sequence continues at coordinate 108,773,386 of NC_142586.1, forward strand.
ACCTACAGATCTGATGTCCGTTGTTGTACGCTCACCGTTTCCATATCATGAAGTTTTGCCTTTAACTGTAAGTTTTCCTTTTCCAGTTCGTGCAGTTTATCGGAACGGGCTCGGGTTCCCTCCAACTGATCTTCCAACATTGTCTTTGTTTCTAGAAGTACTTGATTATCTTCTTTTAGCTCCTACAATAATCAGAAAGAAAATTGAAGCTGAGGATCAGTGTGTCAAAGAACATAAAAATGGCATTGACTGAACAAAAGTGATAATTTGCTGAACTAAGCTTTTAACAGAGTTGTGTCACACACACAAAAGTTTGATGAAGTTACTGTTAGGATTCATTCCCAGAGTTGCAGTCATGGAATTGTTTTTATCACATGACGGTGTATGTTTTCATTTCACATTGTGGGAAGTGACGGAGACAGGATGTTTTCATTACTGTGTTTCCGTGATGTAGGATTTTTGTCCTTTGTCCTTTCTCTTTGCTGTCTGATGCTGAAGAGGAAGGAGCTGAGTTACGATGCTCCAAGTGTGTATATGTAAATAAACGTAGTTTAGCCAAAAAGCTGCGCTACTGAGTCTGAACACTGACTGCCTATACTCTGCTAATCCTGAAGTGTGCTGATGCCTCTTGGTATCAGTCGCTGTGATGTTCAGGCTGGAGAAAGTTTTGAATCTCCTGACCGACCAAGTCCTCTGTTTGAGGCATTATTAGGTTCCATGGATTGTACACTCATGGGGGCGGTAGATGGTTGATGGAGAGACCCTGGGTATGTTGGTCTCCCAGGGTGAGAGCCTGGGAGGAGAAAGCAAATATCCTAGGTGAGAGCCGGGGGGAAATACTACATTCTCTGGATAGTAAAGGTTAACAACTATCTTTAAGAGAAGACTCCATATTCTATATGTACTTTTTGTAGCTGTATGTCATGGACTAGCTGGATGCAGAGGAATAGTGGGAGGCACTGGCTGAGGATCTCCTGAGGGAAGGAGGCTTAAGAGCCCGGGGATTGGTGGTGGGAATACAATGAGAAGTCAAAAGGAGAAACCTGGGAGGAGGAGGCATTGGGAGTTCAGGAGGTAACAGGCTTTAGTGAGCAGGGAGAGTCTGTGGCAGAGAGAAGTCCAGAACCAGAAGCAGAGGCAGAAGCAGGAAAGGAGGGCCAAGATGTAGAGATGAGTCAGGCCAGTGAAAAAGCAATGGTTTCTCCCTGCCTTGCTACAACAAACTCCCCTCCCCGCTGGTCTTACAGGTCCAGGAGAGGTATGAAGCAGGAGGAGCAAAGATAGGCACGTCGGCATAGTCTCAGATGCTTGGGAAGGACCTGGGGAGAGGAGGTGGCTTAGGCAGCTGTGGGAAGGCAGGGACCTCCAGTCTCCATAATTGCCTCATAGGGGCAAGACCTACGCCTGGCACTCCTGAGCAGATCCTGTTTTTCTAGTAAAAAGTTAACTTGACTTATTTATGGCTGATTTGCTCCTGACCCTGTTTTTTTATTTTTATCTACATTAGTTTTCTATATTTTATTGTATTATGAAAAATGGTACCGGTAATAAAAATCTTAAAAATAAATAAATCCAAACACCAAAATCCCTAACAGTAAAAACAAACAAACAAACCTCCAGTACAGAAGAGTAGGATTAAGTGACTGACATTCACAAGTTTTGTGTGCTTGTATACAACCCCTCGTATGAAACCGCTTTGCTCCTGAATCACACAAGCAGGGAAAGAAACTAGGAAGTTGCAGTTAGTCATGGCTTTCCATTACGTGAAAACCAGTACTGTACTTCAAAACAACCAGATTCAGAAGCTACTAACAAATAAAACCTTTAATTTTTAATGTTTGAATTTCAAGTCACCTCTACTCTAGCCTTGTAGAATTCAATATCGTGTAGCCTCTCTTTATATCGACTGACTTCACTTTCAAGCTTGTCAACCCTGATTGCCTTCTCTCTGAGAGCATCAAGTTCATCACGGTACACCCTGGCAGAACGGGCATCTGAAAGCAAATTCATATTCTAGCAAACAAAACAAAACAAACAGATTTAATTATTAATTATTTTGTAGAATAAAACATTGACATCACAGATCTGCAGTGAGCAACACTGAGTTTTCATGCAAGATGACAAAATTAAAGCTTGGAGAAAGACACTAAGCTATTCAAAATACTAAAGGCAATGAGAGGCAAAACAAAATGCATTCAGATCCACATACAAAATCTGCATGCATTGCATGCAATTCAATCCTATGCAAGTTTACATGGAAATACACATGACTTCAATGAGGTTTGCTTCAAAGTAATTGTGGGGAAAACTGAAGCCTCAATAATCTTATTATTTAACTTTGAATTCACCTTCTCACTGAAATTTTGAAACAATTACTGTAACACGATTACAGAAAGAGTGGTAATCAAATAATTATCTTAATCCCAGGATAACTGTTATTTCTTATATGTATATAAAAGTGTTGAGGCAATTTCAATGCTGTAATGTACCTCTTCAAAGGAAATATTCCCTTGATGAGACTGAGTTGTCCAATGACCAGTTTCACAAACATGCTCTGCTTGCTTTAAATTCAATTAAACTGTAGGAATCAAGTTATGTTTGATGACTTGTCATTAAGGTCTGATGAAGTCAATAACAACTAGTTATAAAAGTAATGCCAATTGTTTTTTCACCATGTCAGTTTTATTCTTCCATGTTTTTGGAAACACTTTTCAACATAGGGTTCATACAATTTATAATATCATATTGGCCCAACATTTGAATGAACCTCAAGTAGAGCAGGAAAATACTGCATCCAAAAAAACCAAAATATGGACTTGAGGCAGAACCCAGAGCTCCTTAGCACAAAAACCTATTTAATCCAGGGTCCTAGCTTGGAGCATGACAACACATGTAATTAATTAAACTGATAAACACAAATAAATATACTTAATCAAAGCACAATGGCCTGAGAAGTTATCTTTAATTTCCAAACCTCTTGCTGCAGTCTTTTCAATTCAACTTCAATTTGTTCCAGTTCTTGTTTGCAATCCAGCAACTGTTCAGTCTTCTCCTCACTAAAAATAAAATTATTTAATTAAAAACAGGAACTAAACTCATTCCAAGAAGGGACAGAACAAAATGAATAGACTGCCCCTTCATAGTTCATACCAGAATTTATGCTTCTTCTTCTTCTTCATCATCATCTATTTATACCCCGCCCATCTGGCTGGGTTTCCCCAGCCACTCTGGGCAGTTTCCAACAGAATATTAAAATACAATAATAAATTAAACATTAAAAGCTTCCCTAAACAGGGCTGCCTTCAGATGTCTTCTAAAAGTCAGATAGTTGTTGTTCTCTTTGACATCTGGTGGGAGGGCGTTCCACAGGGCAGGTGCCACTACTGAGAAGGCCCTCTGCCTGGTTCCCTGTAACTTGGCTTCTCGCAGCGAGGGAACTGCCAGAAGGCCCTCAGCGTGGATCTCAGTGTCCAAGCATAACAATGGGGGTGGAGATGCTCCTTCAGGTATACTGGGCCGAGGGCTTTTAGGGCTTTAAAGGTCAGCACCAACACTTTGAATTGTGCTCGGAAACGTACTGAGAGCCAATGTAGGTCTTTCAAGACCAGTGTTATGTGGTCTCGAGTCACCAGTCTAGCTGCCGCATTCTGGATTAGTTGTAGTTTCCAGGTCACCTTCAAAGGTAGCCCCATATAGAGCACATTGCAGTAGTCCAAGCAAGAGATAACTAGAGCATGCACCACTCTGGTGAGACAGTCTGCGGGCAGGTAGGGTCTCAGCCTGCATACAAGATGGAGCTGATAAACAGCTGCCCTGGACACAGAATTAACCTGCGCCTCCATGGACAGCTGTGAGTCCAAAATGACTCCCAGGCTGCGCACCTGGTCCTTCAGGGACACAGTTGCCCCATTCAGGACCAGAGAGTCCTCCACACCTGCCCGCCTCCTGTCCCCCCAAAACAGTACTTCTGTCTTGTCAGGATTCAACCTCAATCTGCGATATCATGTGGTTTTGAGCACTGTGAAACGGGATGTCTTGGACAGTGTGTGTGTGTGTATGTGAAAAATTTAAAAAAATCTATTGAATGTATATGTTGTTGTTGTTTAGTCGTTTAGTCGTGTCCGACTCTTCGTGACCCCACGGACCATAGCACGCCAGGCACTCCTGTCTTGCACTGCCTCCCGCAGTTTGGTCAAACTCATGTTCGTAGCTTCGAGAACACTGTCCAACCATCTTGTCCTCTGTCGTCCCCTTCTCCTAGTGCCCTCAATCTTTCCCAACATCAGGGTCTTTTCCAAGGATTCTTCTCTTCTCATGAGGTGGCCAAAGTATTGGAGCCTCAGCTTCACGATCTGTCCTTCCAGGGAGCACTCAGGGCTGATTTCCTTAAGAATGGATAGGTTTGATCTTCTAGCAGTCCATGGGACTCTCAAGAGTCTCCTCCAGCACCATAATTCAAAAGCATCAATTCTTCGGCGATCAGCCTTCTTTATGGTCCAGCTCTCTTGAATGTATATACCGTCCAGCTCTCTTGAATGTATATACCATCCTATAACTGGAGGTCTCAAGGCAGTTCACAGAATAAAACCAAAATATAAAACCACAAAATACATAATCAAAATAAAAACAGCAACCCAATAGCCCCCCTCCCCAGTTGACTGATAGGGGCCATGGTCTATGATTCTATGACCCCCTGGGTGGGTTACATTGGACCCCCTGGGGTCTGTGGATCACCAATTGGAAACCACTGCAATCAGGGATATTAGCTCTGCTTTTTAAAACCAAATAAATAATTGCATAAAGCCTATTAGCATACAGTATATGAAATATCAAATTGATCAGACTGCCTACTTTTCAAACAGGAAAGTTTCACCTGCCAATTCCTTAAGCTTGAACTACTACTAAAAAGCAGGACTACAAGAGTTCATTAAAAAGCAGGCAAACCCTAGTCAACAGTCACATCATATATGCCAGGCGTGTCCAACAGGTAGATCGTAATCTACCGATAGATCACTGGACATCTGTGGTAGATCGCTGGTAGATCATTGGCTCCCTTCAAAGAAGCTGAACAACTGTGGCTCCCCTTTAAAAAAAGCTCAACAAGGCTCCCCTGAAAAAGCTCAACAACTTTGCCCTGAAACCCCAAAAAAGGGGGTAGATCACTGCCAGTTTTTAACTCTGTGAGTAGATTACAGTCTCTTGGGAGTTGTCCACCCCTGATATATGCTTTATTTTCAATGTCTAATGCTCAAAATGTCAATTATTATCCTCTGATCTACTTCTGCAAGGATGGGTAAATAAATGTTCTCTTCCTGATACATACTACAAAGAATCCAATTTTATTATGAATTTTACATGTCCAATGGAAATTTATTTCAAGCTTCATTAAAATCAAGATAATCCAAATTATTCAAGATTAGAAAATCACGTAGTCTAAATCTGATATTATATAAAAGATTCAGTGTACATAGGGTTAAGATAGGGTTAAGCTTGAGAAAAAATAACTTGAAAGGATACACACGAACATGGTTTTATAGTAATTGCTCCTTAAATCTCCATACATGGTTTTTTTATGAAACATTTATCGCTGAAGCACTGTAAGACCCCCTTCAGTCATCAACGAGACAACAATAAAAGGCACTGGGATTGTAATCAGGGAACCCTCAGGAAAATCCTGGGATGTGGAATAGGAAGCTGCAGCAAGAGAAGAGGATCGCCAAAAATCTGGCAGAGACAGCTTGCACAATTTTTGGCAATCCTCACCAAATACTACAGATCACCATCCCTCAGAAGAGACTTTTCAATTAATGCAATAGGGATAAGGTTCCATCATTGTATGTTATGTTGTTTGTTATAAAAGCACTGTTATCTTTTATTAAATAGGCTGTGCTTACCAGAATGGTCAAATGTTCAGTACAGGGACTTGAGGAAACTGAGTGTTACACATTTTAGGGGGGGGGGCAGAAAGAGCTATTGGAGACTAAAAACTTATCCAGGACTCTACTCGCATTCTGACTAGGTGGTATGGGGAGTTGAAATAATATATATAAGAGTTTAAAAGAGCTGTGACTCAGATATGAAAAATGCAAGAGACAAAAAGAAGTGAAAATACTGGTAAACACTATTGCACTTAGTAGAGAAAACTGTAAATGGAACCAGAACATGAACTCTGAGAGGAAGGGACATAGACTAGATCACTAGAAGGTTATATCTATGTTCAATCTCAGGCATCTCCAGGTAGGCTGGAAATGTTTCCTGCCTGAAATGTTAGAGCCACTGCTAGTCAGACTACGCTGAATTGATGGGTCAACATTCTGAATTGATGGGTCAACAAACACTTCGGGTTACGGACTCCGCTAACCCAAAAGTAATACCTCGGGTTAAGAACTTTACCTCAGGATGAGAACAGAAATCGTGCGTGGCGGCATGCCCCGTTAGCTAAAGTGATACCTCAGGTTAAGAACGGTTTCAGGTTAAGAATGGACCTCCGGAACGAATTAAGTTCATAACCAGAGGTACCACTGTATTGCTTTGGTTAGCGAAAGTGCTTAGTTTTAGCAGGACATGCTTTCCTTCTATGTTTATTTTGCTCTTTTGGGCTGGGCATCCCTCCAGAACATACTGAGATATGCCACAAAGGACTGCAACATGTGCATGTGACAAATCAATGAAAATTTGGTGTCCATCTTGCACAAGTGGAAGCATTTTCTGTGAATTCAAAGATACCATTGGGAGTTTGATACTTCGGGACAAGGGTAATGCAATTTTTGCAAGGTAATCAGTATTGTACTGTATTCTTCAGATGAACCTGAGGGGCTTGTGCTGGACCTTGTGATTTTCTCTTCACTCTTATTCACAAAAGGCAATCATGCTTGACCCGTAAAACCAACCCTTACTCTAACTGAAGAAGTGGGGAACCTCCAGCTCATGGGCCACATTTGGTGCAGATCTCTATCTGGCTCACAAGGCTGTTTCCCCAAAATGACAAACACCTGACATCGTATGTGATATCAGGTGTGGGGCATGTAAAGACACAGCTAGATTGGCTGTGCTGTTAAGTTCCCCCATGGGGAACTCCATCGCACAGCAGATCCTAGCAAAAAGCAGATCTGAAGTTACCACCCATCAGCTGACAGGTGATGCTTTCAAGCCCACAGATCAGTGACAACTGGCAGCTGGAGTTGTGTGTTCTTTGTGGCAGGGAAAGGGGCACCAAACTTCCTGCATTTGCTCCATTCTTTGGCCAATGGACAGGGCCAGGCTGGTCTTCCCCTGCCATGTTACCTTATGTATATCAGTTTCTTGTTGTATATGCAATTTTAAGTGCAATGTAATTTACAGGGTACAGTAATCTACAGTGCTTAGCACTAACTACTAAAAACAACTTAATAAATTTAGCATTTTATTTGTAACTTTATTTGTAAATAAATCCAACACACTGCAAAAGTGGTAACATGTTCTCAGTGAGGTCTATACTTCCAATTGTTTGCTTCAACTACAGTATAAAATGATTTGTTTTTAATTATACAGAGTGCAGCAGTGTGCACTGTTTGGTCTATTAACTGCCAGTCAAATTAATAATAGCAATTTGCATTAATTTTCCTAGTGCAGCTGTTTACAGAATATCTTGAGTAAGCTCATTTCAATAGACATGTATTAATCCACACATCAGAAAATGAGATCTGTTTCTCTTATATTCCAGTGCTCATGATGACTAAAATATATTACTTTGTGTATGCTTTTGGGGCGGAGAGAGAGTTGAAGAGAGATAACAATTAATGTCAGTTTTAAAAGATATAGTCAAAACTCTTTTGTAAGAAGTACATCATTCTTAGTATACTTAGCAGGTATAGGCTATCCTGTAAATGCCCCAATATCATGTTTGTCCTCTATTGTATTATTTGATGAAGACCACTGGAAATTACCCAGACTATCACTGCTGCAGTTCAGTGCAAAATCAGCGATGAAACACACAACAATCAACCAAAGTGAAGTCACTAAAGTTATTAATATAATTGGATATGGTTGCCAGACTCAATAGAGGACAGGACTTCTGTGCCTTTAATTGCCCTGCTCTCTTTTGAGTCTGGAAACCTTAAAGAGAAACCAGCAGAACCTTTGTTTTATTTCCAAGCAAAGGGTCTGTTGGTTTCTCCTTAAGGTTTCCAGACTCAAAAGAGAGCAGGGCAATTAAAGGCACAGAAGTCCTGTCCTCTATTGAGTCTGGCAACCCTAAAATTGGATGGAATCTGAGCAACCTCATGTGCTCACAACTGTTTCAGATAAGTACAGTACTTGATATATAATCAACTTTTGACTGGCAGTTGGGAAAGAAGTTCTACCCCAGATTACCCTGTTTTCTTAGTCATTCAGTCTCTAAATTTAAAAGGACTTGGGGTTGTCCAGTATGTGTTGAGCTTTTGCTAGTATCTTTGCAACTCTGTTGTGTAACAAAACTCTAAATTGGTTGAAAGTCTCGAGAATGGTAACAGGCAATAATAAACATTGCAATTTATAGTGTGTTTGAATCACTCCTCTCACACAATTATGGGCATGAATAACAGATTTTAGATGGGTCTATTAAGGCCACTCACAGAGTTCATGGCTGGGCTACAATTTAAAACACTGGTCTGCAGTACCTACAATGACAATTCAACACTACCTCTCAGATTTGAGTGCCATTGTCTTGGAAAACTCAATATACATGCTATAACCTGTTCAATGAATGGCAGCACAGGGCTATCATTTGGGAGCAGCATCATACCATAGTTGTCAAGCAGCCCAGTGTATGAGACAAAGCAAGTGAACACACATGCATGTGGCTGGATTCCAGAAAGCTGAGAAGGCATACCACTCAAAGGGGAAACACTGTTAATAGCCCAACTGAGTGGGGTGTCATCGAGCTGACCTCAGGCACTGGCATAAAGGCACACCCTCCCATTATTCAAATGGCAAAGTTCCCAGCAACATATGGCACACATCAGAAAATTAAATAGAAGGCCAGACAATTATAGAACAGCTGTTGGGCAACTTAGGTCAAATCTGATAGAATAAGCAGAAATTTCTTCTAACACAACACCCTGATTTGAGGGATGTGGTGATTACACTTGTTTTTACAGATTTTTAAAAACCAAAAATAAAGTTATTTTAAAAGACTATTGTGGCATGATAATGGCAAACAAATGTACTGTGGAACCTCGGTTTATGAACACCTCGGTTTATGAATTTTCGGTTTATGAACGCTTCAGTTTATGAACAGACTTCCGGAACCAATTACACCCATGCTTCAGTTTATGAACATTTCAGTTTAAGTACTCCGCGGACCCGTCTGGAACGGATTAATCCACTTTCCATTACTTTCAATGGGAAAGTTTGCTTCAGTTTATGAACGCTTCAGTTTATGAACAGACTTCCGGAACCAATTGTGTTCATAAACCGAGGTACCACTGTATAGCCATCCAGTACAACTGTTGCTGAGTGCAAAACAACTTCATTAACCTAAGCTGACCCCACCAGGGGCTGTCACCTTCTGCCAGCTATCGTGCATTTGCCACATATTTTGCAAATAAATCCTTTACTTAGGAAAACTGACACAAAACCGATCTGTTTGCAGACTCAGAATCGAGTATATAATATCCAAAGTTTAATCTTACTTAGAAGGCTTAATTTTACTTCACTGTCAGTCACCAATAAGTATTCAATGTCTGGAAGAAAGGAGGTGACTAGTTCCAAGTTAGACCCTTGAAAATCCTAGCTGATAAAGGTTGGCGGAAATACCCTAGAATTTGGTATACTGTAATAGACTTAGTGGCTGCAGGCAGTAGATTTCAAAGTCAGGGGGATGGGGTAAATTTTGAAGTGTAGGCACTCTTCATGACAGCCTTCATTAGCCATAAACCACAAAGTCTACAGTCACACCTCCAAGGAGAATCTAGAAGTGCAGGCAGCTTTGTTGCTTCATCATAAATCCCCAAAAGCAGCAGAGATAGTAGAATAACTAATGTATTAGGATCAGCTGTCAACCATAAAACCACCATGGCAAGGATGGTGCTGTCATCCTGCTATGACAGAAGTACCAGAGCTGTGCTGCCCTAAATTCTTGTTTCTCTATACCTCTGTTCATAGACATTTTCTGCCTCCAACTACCACCCCTTTAGGCAATTTTTTAAAAAGTGAGCTCCAGTTCAGAGCAGTCTCAGATTCTTATATTCAAGAAATGTTTTAAGGCTACACAGCTGGTCAGGATTGTCAAATTCTTCCCCTACGGAAGAGGAAGGGGCATGACAGACCAAATGCCAACTTAAAAACACCACCACCACCACCACCAACTTCAAACAAATTTGTCAGCTAACATTTACTCTTAACCTTTTGGGATAAAGCTGTTAAATTAGTAGCCATTTAGCATAACTCCAAAGGTCCAGTATTCTCTACAGTCCAAAATCTCTCTTTACAGGGGGTTGGACTAGATGACCCTCCGCGTCCTTTCCAACTCTACGCTTCTACAGTTCTATGACCTTTGAGCGGTAAGCCTGTCCTTGCTTAGATACTCCTTAATCTAAAACAGTTATTTATCCACAACAAAAGACAACACAACAGGGATATATAAACATAGGGACCACATCCTGCAACAAACTCAGGTTCCAATGCTTTCCCTGAATCTACGCAGAAAAGCCTGTACTTCACACCACTTCACAAGCCATCACCAAAACACTGAGGAACTTTTGATACTGACCTTCAGAAAAGAAAATTGATTGCAAGCCTGAATATGTGTGCAAAGTGTTTGCGTATCTTTTTATAAAAAAATACTGAACTCATCCAGAAATTCATTCCCGCAAAACCACCAATACACCATTGGAAAAGAGAGGAGCCAAATTGCAAAACTGCCTATATTTATCTGCGTAAGCACAACAGAATTATGCTGCAGTTCTACATTCATATAACTGGAGGTCATATTGAAATCACCAAGTGACTTATCATTCAAAATCTACACTTGTTTACTTGAAAGTTAAACTCAAATACCCTGACCCTAGGAGTATTTTAATTGAGATGACAGAAGGTGAATTTGGAAGCCCTTATAAGAATGTAAGATACTGTAAGCATTATTTTCCATCTTTCCAACTATATGAACTGAAAATAGGCAAGAACTGTTAACTAGCCACATAACCATATGTAGCGGTCACTCTGACCTGCACATCACCACTGGACGTTTTACGGTCGATTGGTGATGTGCCAACTACAAAATAAACACCTCCACCAAAACACCACAGACCAGGATACAGATAAAATAAAACGAAGTTGCTTTATTGTGTGTTCATATGCTTAATGGTTGCAGTACAAATCTTAGGTTGTTCTAAATTTCAGATGGTTCCTATACCGGCCTATTACCTCTAATTATAAATTACCGGCCTATTACCGCTAAAGTCAACTAAGTAAATATTTTTTAATAATCTCACAACTTTGTATCCCGTCTGACTAAATCACCACCTATTCTCCTTCCTCAATATATTAAACCAGCTCTCTCTGCATATAACCAACCACTCCTAGCTCAACACCAACTCTCACTCCCTCAACCTCAACTCCAACCTCAACCGACAAACTGCCACTCGGGAGGGGTTTTTATCCCTGGGCTGAGCCCGCCCCCGAGGGTTCTATCTGCTCTAAGCTTAACCCCTCACATGCTGGGTCTTGTCTAGGTGGCGAATCGCCGCACCATACAAGTCTGATACGCAACTACAGCAGCATATATAGCAGATACTAATAATATAAAACTTCAAGCTAAAAAGGCTATTTCTACACTACTTCCCCAAGGGCCCACAGTTTCTCAGTGCCGTCTAGCACTCTTCACAGTGTACTTACAGCTCTTGTCTAAGCCTTCTGATCTTTGCTTTGGCATCTGCTAGTTCCACTGATAAGTGCTGCCTACTTTCAGTGCGCTTCATGCCTGGAGATCCACAAGGTGATTGTGCTGCTGATGCATGAGGTAGAAAATGAAGAGAGTCTCGTTCTTCAGAGAGTTCTATGATAGTCTAAGATACAACATGAAATCTTTGATTACCACATAAGCATGTCAGGGCTGGAGTCAGGTGTAGGTCAGCAACCGGGGCGGGGGGGGGGGAATCACCTGAGGCCAGGGGAAGAGTGCTATATGAACTTCTGAGGAGTGCATCAGCACTCTGTTCACTTAAAGCCACAGTTGGTTTTAAGCTATGGTTTAATGTAATGTGCAATTGATGCTTTTAGCTGCCAGCTATTCTCAGCACTAAGGCAAAAGCTGGTTGTTGTTTTTAAAGAAGTGTAAAATTAAAAACATAACCTCTTAAGGGGGCCACCTGTACCTACACATCAACAAAATCTACAAATCTATCAAATTTCAGTATTTGCAAATACAGTAGTTGAGCAGTTATACTCCCAGGCTTTTTTCTAATTAACACACTTCTTTAATAACTAAAAATCCATTAGCAGAAGGGGAAAACTAGTATGACACATACCTCAGAATGCTCATCTCTCTCATCTATAAGCCTTTTTAAATGCAATGCCATATTTTTTAGGAGAGACTCAATATAGTCATGTGACAGAGCACTGTCATCCATCCACTGGAGATCAAACACATTTTCCTGATTATGAGTTACCTGCAGATGATAAATAATAACAAAGTAAAAACTGCAGTTTCAATGATAAGACTATTAAAAGATGTGCTAATAGAATGTAACCTAATGTGGAGCAAAAGATTTGAAGTCCACGTCAGCTTTAAAAAACAAAGATGCATACCCTTAACTACATTTTAAGGAACACTCTGAAATCTGTATCACTTAGTCCTAGAAAAATCCAGTGATTTGTGAGTAGTTTCACTTGGTTCATCCTTCAAGAATTAAGATACTGATTACAGCATTAGCAACATCTCTTATTTTTAAATAATTTTATTTAGCACATTAAAACCATCTCTGTTTAGAAGTAAAATTACTGTAAACCACTTAAGTTTTTTATATTAAGCAGTCTATAAATCAAATAACTAAATCTACTCCATTTTATTTCTAAAATGAAAGATGCCTCAACTGCTAATAAGGACTAGTGGTAGTTAACACAAAGACAGGTACAAACAACAATAACATCTCTTTAAACCATATCTGACAGTCATGTACCTTTCTAGTATACTACCTTTATGGCTTTTTAAAGTTGAAACCAAAATTGACTCATTAACTTCTTCTCCCAAGGCTTTTTGCTCTTATCTTGTGCACACCCTTGTTCACACTTTTTTTAAAAAATGACAATACAGATAAACTCTCAAATTCATCAGTTGGTTTGAATCTCCCTTCCCTAAAACTACTGAAATGCCATGTCTTGCATTCATTCACTTTGATTAATGTTGTTACCTAGGTAGGTACTAGTATTAAAAGATGACAAAGACTTATTTCAGAAACTTTTTTTTTTTACTTTTTTTACAGTGATTTACAGTTTGCTCTGTGTAGCATATTGGCTGCATAATCCGTAATAACTATAGTTTATATTCTTCTGAATAAAAAAAATAATCAAGATGGAAGGCTGCCTCCAAAATCAATACATAGATAAGATTTTAATAGTAGAAAACCATATAATACCTCTTGTATATGGGCAGCAACAGCAGCTCTTATATCAAAGTCTAAACTTTGGATTCTTTCAATGAATTCTTCTTTCTTCTGACACTAAAACACACAGATTAACAAAATTAACACTACAATTGGCTAAACTGCTCAATATTATTATTATTAATCTATTATTATTATTAATTATTATTATTATTATTATATTTATATTTATACCCCACCCATCTGGCTGGGTTTCCCCAGCCACTCTGGGCAGCTTCCAACAGAATATTAAAATACAATAATCTATTAAACATTAAAAGCTTCTCTAAACAGAAAATATTATCGGTTAGGCATACTGAAATATCTAAAGATCTCATTAACAATAAACTGAGTACCTAGACACAATAGTAACATTCAGACATCATACTAAACCATGTGAACACGTCTAGCCTCCTCCTAGATTCACACACTTCCCTCTTTTCCTTCCTCCATGTGGTCGAAGGAATTCAAAAGCTTTTGCTTCCATTCTTGGTTAAACTACAGCACTTTCCCCTCTCTCTGCATCCAGAAGGTCCCAGTTTCAATTTCTGTCATCTATCCAGTAGGAATGGAGAATATTTCTGTCTGAATACTCTAGAGAACCTCTGCCAGTTTGGTTGAACCAGTGCTCTAACTCAATATAAAGCAGCTTGCTACATTTAAGTGAATATCACGAGCAGTTGTATAATTGAGCACCCACCTGAACTGCACATCCAAGGAGGAGTAGAAGCAGCTTTTTTACTTCTTCAGTGCCTTGTTCTGAAAATATTAGAATAACAGCACACTGTGTACCTCTTTAGATAATCATCATTTGTATGCTACCAACACCGTTCTTTACTTTTTGGCTAGGACTAGTGCTCCTAGGTAAGTAACCTTTTCACTAGGAACCCAAGATCGCTTAGGGTGGCTAGTCTGATGTTAATGTCTTGAAGGGCTCTTTGTACAGGTCATCCAGGTAAAGATACATGTGGATGGATCTCTTCCATGTAGAAGTATGCTACCACTGCCACTATGAGTTTGATGAAGACCCTTACTTAGGACATGGGATGGTAATGCAATCCCTTGTAAGCAAAGTCAAGAATCAGGAAATTCTCAGTTCTCAACTTGTCTGTTATGAACTCACTCGACAGTCTTAGGCAAGCTACTGCCTTTCATCCGTAGTCTCCCCCTATGTTAATACCTTACTGGGTTATCATAAATATGATAATGAATGGGAAGCCCTTTGAACACATGAAAATTTGATGCAAATGTTGAGTTCTAAATATTTAATAATAAACTTAACACTGAATGTCTGTTTTAATCTGAATATACTACTTACCTGAAAAGGGATTTTTGCCAATTATCAAGATGTTTGGCAAAGGCATCATAATCAATTGTTGCAATGTCTCCTATAGAAACAAATGTAAAGATATACAAGAGCTATCCGAAGGATGACCACACCATCCATATGTTAACTAAAAACACAAATATCTTTAAAATAATGAAGCACCCATTCAAACTCACTTCTGATTTAACATATACCTAGGCTACAATTCTATATCTATACTTACCTAGGAGTAAGACCCAATGACCTTACTACATAGGACTTCACTGTCTGACGTGGATTTAGGGCAGTGTGACCATTTCTGCCGCACTGGGCACCGAGCCCTGGGGACATAACAGGGCAGTACAACTATGATCTAGTGAATTGAGCAGAATGGAAGGTGGGAGCCATTTTTGGCCTTGCACAAGGCGCCGCTTAAATTTGAAAGACCAAAGTCCGTACAGTACCTGGTCTAAAGCATATATAGGAGGCTGCACTTTCAACCTGCAAAACTCTATTCAGCCCAGGATCCCATTATCTAAGGGAATGTGTCATTAGACTTGGATGTATCCAGTCCCTGCTATCATCATCTGATGCCCTTTGCTCTATGAAATGCACTCTCCAGCTCTTAAATTCTTTTGGTGCCAGATTAAAACGTACCTCTTATCCTAAGCATTTGAGAGAATACTATTATCATGCTTTCTGTGGGTTTTTTTCTTTTTTGGGGGGGGGTACTGTTATTGTAAACTTAAACTTGGTGGGGGTTTTTTAAAATTATGTATGTAAGCTGCCTAGAGACATTTTGTATTAGACAACAAATAAATTGAATTAATAATAGTATCACTGATGTGGGAGACTGTCTGATACATGCACTAAGCATTCCTCCAGGAACAATTTCTAACCTCATAATAATAAAATACCTCAGACCCACCTGACTAGTCTGCATTAGGTCCACCAGACAGACTCACAATAAATGAAATAAATAAATAAATGAAAAATGAACATCTGTTAACTTTAATGTGCATATAAGACTGAGACAAAAAAATTAAAACCCGGTGATTGCTCATTAAGTATGAAGTTAAATTAAAAACATTATTATATTCAAGATATAATTGATAATAAAAGTAATTTCCTCCATTGATCAAGGTCTAGGAAAATTTAAAAATGCAGACTATAGGCAGACAAGAATGAACTGTATCACAATAGTCAGGTCAACAAGGACTACAGATATAGTGCAAATTTGCTTCAACTGGAATGTACAGTGTTGTCCAGGAATGAATAAAAATATTTTAAAAGAAAACAAGTACAATTTATGTGTTCCATGAACAATCTCATGGAAGTTGACCTGTTCTTACTATACAGCCACCAGTGTGTAGCAGTGGTAATGAGCGAAAATCCTCAGTCTAGACAGTACCTAATTCTTTAACGTTGGTGTGTATTCCCTCTAACATCTGGAAACCTATCACAGCAGCTGCTAACACATACACAGATTTGGCAGCACAAGACTGTTTTTCTATATTACAGGGATTTTGCCATATGTTCAATAAAAATGTCCAAATTTATGTTCTGCATGATTAAGAGGGCTGTCCTCTTTTCTATCAGCTGTTGTACAACATATTTTGACACAGTTATGAAGAAACTGATAATCTACTTCTCAAAGCAAGATAGGATTTTAAGTAGATAACAAAATGATGTAACAACAGAACTGAATCTAAAGGATCTGAGGTGCTGAAATGAATTTAATATAATGAATTTAAGTTTACATTTTCAATACACATAAAGCTGAGTCTTTACTGGGAAGCAAATCTAAATACCATAGTATAAAATACTAATCAGAAAAAGATGAGCTGATGGAAGTATTAGCTACATCCAAGCAATTAAGGATCAGACAGCATTTAAAATACATTCAGCTGGTTCCAACAAGTCATATTCAAGGGTAGACCCTTGGCAACAATGAACTCATTAGTCATGCCAATTAATTTCAGTTGTTTTAGTCTGAGTATGACATAATAAAATATAACCCATTATAGTGGAATTTTATTGTTCTACCAGAAAATACCAGAACATGAAGATACCAGAAAGGTAAAGTGTTCCTTCTGGATGAATCAACATTATGGCACTCCAATCACAACATCCCTGTCATGGAAATCAATTATTTTAACCTGCTCTGCTCTCTATATTTTAGTATTGCATTTAGGATAGTTTTCAACTCAAAAGAATGTTGTTTAGGTGCTTTGACAGGTGCTGCCCAGGACTCTCTCCTGCTGTGAGTGCCCACAGGCCCTGTCCCTACCTCTCTCCACCTGGTCTAGGGCGGGGCCTGGAAGGCCTCATAAAGGACTGCTGCCGCTGCTCTGCTGCTGGTGCTGCCCAGGACTCTCTCCTGCTGTGAGTGCCCACAGGCCCTGTCCCTGCCTCCTTCCACCTGGTCTAGGGTGGGGCCTGGAAGGCCTCATAAAGGACTGCTGCCGCCGCTCTGCTGCTGGTGCTGCCCAGGGGAACTTAAAACAGCACAGAGTTCTTTTTAAAATGCTTTTTAAAGAATTTTTTATGTTTTTATCTTCTTTGGGGTGGTAGGTGGGAGGGATTTTTAGTTGGGTGTGGGAATCTGTTAAATTTTAGTGTATTTGTAATTTTTATTGTTTTTGGTTTTATTGTTTTATTGTGTTTGGGGTGGTAGGTGGGAGGGATTTTTAGTTGGGTATGGGAATCTGTTAAATTTTGGTGTATTTGTAATTTTTATTGTTTTTGGTTTTGTTTTATTGTCTTTTTTGTGTTCTTCTTTTGTTGAGTTCTTTGCTGTTTTTTACAGAGGTTTTATTTTATTTTTAAGGGGAGGGGTCAGGGCTGCCCGGGAGGGGGTCCCAGCAAGCAAAATGGCTGGGGCAGATTCCACAGGGGTGTGTGCACTGGAACAACCGATCTCAGTGGTCACGGGTAGGGGGAGGAGTTACGCTAAGACCAGACCATGTCATTACCGAGGAGGCAGACTTAGTCGTTGTCTGAGGACTATCCCTGCCTCCAGGTCTGGTCCTGACCGGACGGATATTGGAATAGGCAAGGGATACCCACATGACCTGAAGGTGCTGCTGTGCAATGCCAGGTCGATGATGAATAAGACCACCGCCATTCACGACCTGATTGTGGATGGAGGATTTGACCTGGCATGTGTGACAGAGACCTGGTTGGAGGAAGCCGATGGGCCCATTCTTGGCGCTGCTTGCCCACCAGGTTTCTCTTATGCACAGCAACCCAGGCCATCTGGGCGGGGAGGGGGGGTTGCAGTGATTTTTAGGAAGTCATTAGTTTGCACCAGGCGTCCTATTGGGAAGACCCAGTTCTCTGAGTGCATGTTCTGGAAGTTGGGCAATAGAGGCAGTACAGGATTCCTTTTGGTGTACCGACCTCCCCGCTGCACCAAGGATTCCCTGCCCGAGCTGCTTCAGGTCGTGTCGGATGTGCTCCTGGAGACACCTAGCTTGGTTGTCTTAGGGGATTTTAACATCCATGCCGACACGACCTTACAAGGAGCCGCTCGGGACTTCGTGGAAAGCATGGCCACCATGGGGCTGTCCCTGGGTCTGGCCCAACTCATAGCCGCGGACATGCCTTGGACTTGGTGTTTACCTCTATGGATGTTGGTGATCTGACATTAAGTAAAAGCGAAACAAAAGAAGTGCCATGGTCAGATCACTTTCTGGTGCAACTGGACTTCTCCGCAACCCTTCCCCTCTGCAGGGAGGTGGGACCGATTCGGATGGTCCGCCCCCGCTACTTAATGGATCCAATTGGCTTCCAAAGAGTGGTAGGGGATGTTTTATCCCATGTCGATGGCCTTTCAGCTGATTCCCTGGTGGCCCGCTGGAATGCGGAGTTAACCAGCGCTATTGACTGTCTGGCTCCGAAGCGCCCTCTCAGATTGCATGGAGCCCGGACAGCCCCGTGGTTTTCCCCGGCGCTGAGGGCAATGAAACAGTCGTTGAGACGGCTAGAGCGCCGGTGGCGGAAAACTCATTTTGAATCAGACCGGACACGGGCTAGAGCTCAACTTCGAGCCTACCAAGTGGCAATGGCGACGGCGAAGAGGACCTTCTTCACCGTCTCCATCGCATCTGCAGAAAACAGCAGCAGGAGACTCTTCCAGGTGGTTCGCAATTTAGCGGAACCACCTGCTCCATCCGGGCCCAGTACGGGCCACATGATCTCCTGCAATGATTTTGCAAAGTTTTTTGCAGATAAAGTCGCTCAGATTCGGGAAGAGGCAGACTCCACCGTGGGAGCAGGGCCGGGGCGGGGGAGTGCTAGAGTCCTGTCTAGTCAAGTTTTGTGGGATCAATTTCAATCTGTTACCTCCGAGGATGTGGACAGGCTGCTTAGACGAATGAAACCAACCACCTGTCTCCTTGATCCTTGCCCATCCTGGCTTATAAAAGCTAGCCAGGAAGGGCTGGGCGATGGGCTTCGCGGGTTGGTAAATGCTTCTCTCCATGAGGGAGCCTTCCCAGACCCGCTGAAAGAGGCGGTTATTAAACCGCTTCTTAAAAAACCATCTTTAGATCCGGCCAATATGGCCAACTATCGCCCAGTCTCAAATATTCCATTCTTGGGCAAGGTGATTGAGCGAGTGGTTGCGGAACAACTCCAGGCACGCCTGGAAGAAGCGGACCATTTGGATCCCTTCCAGTCAGGATTCAGGCCTCATCATGGGACTGAAACTGCCTTGGTCGCACTGGTCGATGATCTCCGGCGGGCTAGGGACAAAGGTAAGAGCTGTTTCCTTGTTCTGCTGGATCTCTCAGCGGCTTTTGACACCATCAACCATAACATCCTTCTGGACCGTCTAGAGGGCTTGGGAGCTGGGGGCACTGTCATGCAGTGGTTCCGCTCCTTCCTCCTGGGCCGTGTTCAGAAAGTGGTGGTGGGGGATGAGTGTTCAGACCCCTGGGCGCTCACTTGTGGGGAGCCTCAGGGTTCTGTCCTCTCCCCCATGCTTTTTAACATCTATATGCAGCCGCTGGGAGAGATCATCAGGGGGTTTGGGCTGGGTGCCCATCAGTATGCTGATGATACCCAGCTCTACCTCTCTTTTAAATCAGAACCAGTGAAGGCGGTGAAGGTCCTGTGTGAGTGCTTGGAGGCGGTTGGAGGATGGATGGCGGCTAACAGATTGAGATTGAATCCTGACAAGACAGAAGTACTGTTTGTGGGGGACAGGAGGCGGGCGGGTGTGGAGGACTCCCTGGTCCTGAATGGGGTAACTGTGCCCCTGAAAGACCAGGTGCGCAGCCTGGGAGTCATTTTAGACTCACAGCTGTCCATGGAGGCACAGGTCAACTCCGTGTCCAGGGCAGCTGTTTATCAGCTCCATCTGGTACGCAGGCTGAGTCCCTACCTGCCCACTGACTGTCTCTCCAGAGTGGTGCATGCTCTAGTTATCTCTCGCTTGGACTACTGCAATGCGCTCTACGTGGGGCTACCTTTGAAGGTGACCCGGAAACTACAACTAATCCAGAATGCGGCAGCTAGACTGGTGACTGGGAGCGGCCGCCGAGATCACATAACACCGGTCCTAAAAGACCTACATTGGCTCCCAGTACGTTTCTGAGCACAATTCACAGTGTTGGTGTTGACCTTTAAAGCCCTAAACGGCCTCGGTCCGGTATACCTGAAGGAGCGTCTCCACCCCCATCGTTCTGCCCGGACACTGAGGTCCAGCTCCGAGGGCCTTCTGGCGGTTCCCTCATTACGAGAAGCCAAGTTACAGGGAACCAGGCAGAGGGCCTTCTCGGTAGTGGCACCCACCCTGTGGAATGCCCTCCCACTAGAGGTCAAAGAGAACAATTACCAGACCTTTAGAAGGCATCTCAAGGCAGCCCTGTTTAGGGAAGCTTTTAATGTTTGATGGATTTCTGTATTTTAGAATTTCTGTTTTTTTGGAAGCCGCCCAGAGTGGCTGGGGGAACCCAGCCAGATGGGCGGGGTATAAATAATAAATTATTATTATTATTATTATTATTATTATTATTATTATTATTATTATTAGAAATAATGGCCATTTATGACACAAAAAGAGACAGGTATACAAAAAGGTGTGGACATGCGCCCATCAATGGGGAGAGGGAAGACACCTAAATTAGTTACCACTCTTTCACAAAGAGATGCTCTTTGCACCTCTCAGCTGTTTGAATGGAAGTGTGGGTTGATGTTCAAGCCCAGCCAACAGCAAAGAGAAAAGCAGTCTCTCATGCACTGTGGATTTTTGTGTGGATATTTGTAGGGACCTTTCATGTCCACCCATGTCTCCCAGGGCACCCTCAGGCATTGTGTTAGTGATCCCTGGTTAAATGTGAATCAGCAGAATGCTAATGCACACAGCTTGCTTTGCTCCTCCCCAACTGTTGGCACGCCATCAGAAAACAAGCCAATTTCTAGCTTCTCTAGACATCCAAACCTGGGCTCATGGTTTGTCTGGATAGTATCCAAGTTTGGATCTCTCGACTTGTTTGCCGGCTGCATGGTAGCAGCAGGAGCATGGGTAGAGCAAAGCAAGCACAATATTAGCTGCATGCACCAGCACAGTGAGCTCTTTGGGTAAACCAGAGTTTACTTTTAATCATGTTTTAAAGTTACCTGCTAACTAGCTCACTGTCAACTTCAAATAGAGACATTCTGTATCATTATGGGTTTCTTAGAGGGAGAAGAACAGCAGCACAGCAAACCAAATTCACAATTTAGACAATTGTGTCTATATTAGCCTAGCTTTGTCCACAAAACACATCTTTACAAATGCTTTTTAAAAGAAAGAAAAATCACTTACCTGATAGTATGATTTTATTTGCTTCACCAAAATAGATAAATTTTGAATTCGAAGTGATGCGTCATTGTTGATTTTCTTATTTACTCTTTGACTAGATGCCTTAGGGTTGCTGAAATAAAACATACGGTAAAAGTAAATGAAAGAAAGTTCATTTAGTTGAAATTCACGGAGGGAAATTTATGTGTCAGCTAAGGAGAAAGACCAGTTACTAGTTACTCAAATATATGCCAGATTCACAAACTTTTTGGGGGGAGGGGGGCACACAAAAATAATGCAAGCACTTGGATATATTACTGTGCTCTCATATTTATTGAACCTTCAATAATTTGTTTATACCAGGCACGTCCAACAGGTAGATCGTGATCTACCAGTAGATCACTGGATGCCTGTGGTAGATCACTGGTAGATCACTGGCTCCCCTCAAAGAAGCTCAACAACTTTGACTCCCCTAAGAAAGGTCAACAATTTTGACCTGAACCCCTAAAAAACGGGCTTTCCTCCCTAAAAAAAGCTCAACCTGAACCCCCAAAAATGTGGGTAGATCACTGCCTGTTTTTAACTCTGTGAGTAGATCGCAGTCCCTTGGGAGTTGGCCCCCCCTGGTTTATACAAACAAACAAGGCTAACAACAAAGAAGGAAGGCTAGATAGACAATACTTGTGTTCTCAGATCCCTTACATGTGTCAGGAGTACAGATAAAAATACTAGCTGAAAGCCTCAATTCCACTGCTGTAACTAGGGCTGCAAGGACAA
The DNA here is from genome assembly GCF_965207765.1 of Zootoca vivipara. NCBI lineage: Eukaryota > Metazoa > Chordata > Lepidosauria > Squamata > Lacertidae > Zootoca > Zootoca vivipara. Next base: position 108,795,860 of record NC_142586.1, read on the forward strand.
TGCTATACAAGTATATGGATAGGGAATACTTCAAAATATGATTCACAGCTCTCATGTCTGCCATTCTAGGTAAGACTTCTTAGTAAAATACAGTCTTCCTAGCCTCCATTCATTCAGGGAGGCCAAAACCTATAACTCCTGCTACATTTGTGTATACAATCTGAGATATCCCATGATGGCCAAGGGATAGCCCAAGCAAACTCCTTTTTAATTAAAACTATGCCAGCCTCCAAATGTATATGGATATGAGAAACTCAATCCATTGATTGTGCTGAGAAGCCTGTCACTCAGTCCCCACCTGCCAGTTCAAATACCATAAATAAGGAATACGGTACCCCTATTCCTTTGTCCCAATCTCTGACCATCTGAGCAACCCCACATCCAAGTGTACTACTGAGACTCACTCCAATAATCTTTCATAGATTAGTTGGTTTTTCAATGTTTGCTTTTTTTTCTTAAGAGTAAAATTAACCCTTTCCTTAGACTTTTAGATCTACTTTTCATAAAGTATGCAGTCCCAACACCTTCCCCCCCCCAAATGTTAAATGTGTGACGCTTAAAGTAACAGCTTCATAATGAGTACCGGCATCTTTTTTTTCTAACACAAAAAGCACTGAGTGCATGCATTATGCATATGGGGAAAGAACCCTCACCCCAGTTTACCTTAAGTCCACCTCATGTGCAAAATTTGAATTGGTGCAAGATGAAGCAGCAGATGAGGAAGTAGCAGAACCAACTGATCTAATATGCTGCCCCTTGCATCAATTCACCTCTATAATTTTGGAAGCTCCTGGGCAAGAGGCTTGATAAGCAGGTACTCCAACAATCTCTTGCCCCAAGAGCTTCCAAAATCATAGAGCCAGCCTTGCCGAAAGTACTCAGCACATAGGAGGCTACCCACTGCATCTGCATGATTAATGGCTCTAGCCTACTGGAGAACAATTCTGACATGTCTCTGCTTTGTGTGTAATTAGATCAATTGCTCCTGATAGAGATGGAGCAGAATTGGTTGCCTTTAGGGAAATGGGAACAAGCTACTCTATTGGCTTTTCTTTCTTTCAAACAGGAAGCACATTAAGAATAATTAACTCATGCAGAAACACAAGGGACACCTCTACCAGTGGGTAGCTTTTGTTCTCACACATTCTTAAAAAGCCTCTTTTCTGGTTGTGAAACTGTGTGTGTCCAAAATTAACTCTGGGGGGGGGGGAAACATGTCAACTATAAGAAACATTACCACAGAGGGAGGAAAGGGTTCAAATGTAATAACGAAAACATCAAAGCTCCAGAACTCAGGAAGCAGAAAAGAAGAGCCTCACATAATTTTTAAAGTGTATCCCCCCTAGCTTTCACCCTCTTCCTCATAGCACTGTATTAAAATTAATCACAACATGCAAACAGCCATGAGATTCAGATTAACATTTCTTCTACTACAGTTTCCTTCTGATAGAGAACACTGCAATATTGTTATTACCCATTTTTTCAAACTTGACTTTATAAAACAGAAGAACCAATACAAGATGCTATGTAGAACCAAGAAAAAGGTGTTCATATAATTAATATTTGATGGAAATGCACTCCAAGAGATAGTATTATTTATTAAACTTACCGGTATTAGTTTCCCCCCCCCCAAAAAAATGTAACTCAAAAGCAACTTAAAACACCAGTAAACAAATAATGCATACATTCAAACCAGAATAAAACTAAAACATGGTATTATACTAAGAACCAGCACCTAGGTCTCCTGATTACATAGCTTCTATCTGTGTGTCACCTACATAAACTAAAAATAATTGCGTAATATTTAATGGAATTCACTAACATAAGATATGGAGATCACCACTAATTTAGATGGGATTAGCAGATGCGGGTGGCGCTGTGGTCTAAACCACAGAGCCTAGGGCTTGCCGATCAGAAGGTTCGAATCCCTGCAACAGGGCGAGCTCTCGTTGTTCGGTCCCAGCTCCTGCCCACCTAGCAGTTCGAAAGCATGTCAAGTGCAAGTAGATAAATAGGTACCACTCTGGCGGGATGATAAACGACGTTTCTGTGCACTGCTCTGGTTCACCAGAAGCGGATTAGTCATGCTGGCCACATGACCTGGAAGCTGTCTGCAGACAAACACTGGCTCCCTCGGCCTATAGAGCAAGATGAGCACCGCAACCCCAGTCATCCGCGACTGGACCTAATGGTCAGGGGTACCTTTACCTTTACCTAGCAGACTTCACAGAGAATAAGCCTAACATCACCAGCTACTAGACATTATGCCTGTATGCTACTTTCAGGATCAGATGCGTAGCTAGTGGGTAAGAACAACAGGAGGCTAGTAGTTAGTAGTACCAACATGTTCTGCTTGTGGTTTGCTACTGTGGAACATAGGGTACTGGATTACAGAGGCCTTTGTTTGATTCAGCAGCGGCAGACAACAAAACCAAATAAAGTCTTACCTCAGGTTACAGCCGCTTCAGGTTGTGTCTTTTGGGGTTGCGCTCCACGCCGAACCCGGAAGTACCGGAATGGGTTACTTCTGGGTTTTGCCGCGTGCGCAGAAACACTAAATCACACTTTGCGCATGCGCAGAAGTGCCGAATAGCGACCCACATGTTGCGAACGCTGCAGGTTGCGAACGTGCCTCCCCTGCATGGATCACATTCGCAACCCGAGTGTCCACTGTACCAGTAAGTATTTGGATACAAGTTGTAAATTGTATCGGCTTTTGGCAAAGCTTTTCAACCTAGAAATGCCTCTTTTAGATAGGATGAGATGGAGAGTCTTGATTCCGTAGTAATCAAAGTGTAAATGTAAAGGCAGCTACCATCTCAGCTGTTACTGATCAATTACAGCAGAAGGCCCAAGTCTTTGTAGCAGTAGCTACTGCTAGACAGAGGAAATAGCTTTTCTTGGCAGCGGTCAAGGAAGGATCCCACAGAAATTCTAGAAGCCAAGACATGCAGCTGAAGAAAGCTCTTCCCATGAGTCTGGCAGATGTGAGTAGGAAGCATCAATTATTTCTGGTCCCAGTGGAAGGCCAACATAACTTAAAACTTTAAACTTGCAGAACTGCAAATAAATAATCAACACACTACCCAATAAGGCAGGAGGATAAAAAGAAATCAAAGTGCAGTTGTGTGATGTTATACAATACTGAACTCTATTTATTCCCTGCACCCTCTCCTTTCAACAGTGGCCCAAGGCTTTTGAATCAGTTCCCAGCAGAGCTGTAGCAATTCGCCCCTTTATTAACCTTCAGGAAAAATATAGGGCTCGCTTATTTAAGCAAACATTTGGGATCTAAGCTGCAGTTATATAATCTGGTTTACTTGGAAATTGGACTATTTTTTCTCTTTAAAAATTGTTAGCTGCCTCAAATTGTTAAAAGGGTGTCATTCAAATGTTTTTAAGAAAGAAGGGTTTAGGTTGCAATTCTTCACACTCATGGAACAAGCAGGAGGGGTGGGGCGCAGTGGGGAGTGACACACACATGTAACCAAAAGTATTTTGAATATTTTTACCACCGACACTCAGCTGAGAAGGCAAGCAGGTTGTAAGTGGAAAAGCAGCCTGTTCATGCCACCATGTACACTGCTTCCCACCCCCAGTCACACACGTGTTGAGAATTGCTGCTTTTTAAATATTAAATTTATATACCACCCTCCATCAAAGGATCACAGGGCACTTTACAGTATAAAAATACAAAAATACATACTATAATAACAAAGAAAACAACAACTCCACACACAGTTTAAAAGGTCATAGTTTGTTTAATCAGCCAAAGGCCTAGGAGCAGAGGAATGTTTTCACCTAGCATCTAAGGTATTTAATGAAGGTGCCAAGCGAGTGTTCCTGGTGAGACCATTCCATAAACAGTGAGCCACTGCAGAAAAGGCCCCATTCTCAGGACTATATAATTCTCTGGACACCACCTGAAATCTGTAGATTTAAGTTGTAATCCTATACACAGTTAGCAGCAAGTCCATTGAACTCAACAGGACTTGCCTCTGAGCAGACATGCATATAACTGCTCTTGGTTCTCTGCAAACATGTATTAGACTCAAGTTACAAAACCTACAGAGGTTCAAAGGGTTTGCTCCTGCTTAAGTGTTCTTAGGGCAGTTCAGATCACCATAAGGATAAATAATAATGGCAGGGGACTTCCTCCTCCTCAGGAAAAGAAACCCATTCGTCCAGTTCTTGGTTTATTTCTTCTTCCATTTGTTGGAGAAGCACTGCTTTAAATTTCAAGTAAATTATGTGATTTCTATATTGGCATTTCTCTTCCCCAGTGATGGGCACTGCATGTTGCATTTTTAAAAAATATTCAAGCTGTATATATGGAATACACTTGCTGCTGAATTATGAGAGGCCATATCAGTATTGGCATTCTACTGGTTTTTGAGGACTCACCTGTTTGCACAGACGCTCCCTTGATTCTTCAACTTAAATCTGTTTTTAATTACAATACTGCTTTAAAAAATCACTGCTTTTGATATATTAGCAATGTCCAGGTAACACTATGTATATTCCTCTGAATTGCAATCTTAGAATTAGTAATTTTAGGATTAGCAAATGTGCATTATTCACACTATTAATTATTAATCAACAGTGAAAATCTGAAAGTGGGAACCATGTTTCAGGTTATGAGTCATGTGTGCATCTGGACCAATTGAAAATCACAGTGGCTCTAGATGGCTGTTCTATTTTCTACTAAGCCAGGCATCCCCAAACTTTGGCCCTCCAGATGTTTTGGACTAGAATTCCCATCTTCCCTGATCACTGGTCCTGGTAGCTAGGGATCATGGGAGTTGTAGGCCAAAAGATCTGGAGGGCCGCAGTTTGGGGATGCCTGTACTAAGCTATCACTAGTGGAGAAAGACTTAGAGGAGTAGGAGGACCTCAGCCTCCATGCATCTTGGACTGCTTCCTGAGGTACGGTATATATGCTCTAGAGTAGGGTGGGGAAAACACATCTCAAAACAAACATAGTAACTTATTCGTGGTGTCCATTGAATTTAACAGTGTAATAAGTGATGCTACTTTTTTTTTTTACTTTTCAGTTCATATTCTCAATATTAAAAAGCAGGATCACTGCTTCTGAAATATTTCCAGTATAAAAATAGACCTACACTTTATGGGATTACAGAAAAATATCTGCATGAGACAAACATAAGTTGCCAGTGGCAATCTCGAAAGTCACACTAAGGCAATGAATCCTACATATCTGAATAGCTCCTTTTGTAAGGTGGAAAATGAGAATGCTTCACTGGCAAATAGCCTAACAAAATAGGGCAAATTTGTCTAGAAGTCAATAGGCAGCCCAGCAGTAAAAGATAGCCTTAAGCAATTTTACATTTAAAGGCAACCTACATATGACAAGTTACATTAATTTCAACAGGGGGAAAAACAGACAAGAGCACCCACAATGATAATACATTAGTTCAAAAAGCATAGTAAATAGAGGGGAGTCTGTTATTCTCAAATACTACCACCACTATAAACTACAGATTCAGACATCACATAATCAGGGATTAGGTATCTTTTTCATGCAACAAAATATATCACAAATAAATATGAAGCCATTAAGCTATCATATTTCTAAATCTAACCAGACAGCAAATCAGTTGTGTCTTCTCTTGCCATCTGTTCAATGACGGTACTTAATGATTAAACCAGACTCACTTATACTAAATTATTAATTTTAAAATATATATTATAGTACAAATACAACCTATATTAACCACATAATACATGATTTGCTTGAGCATCCATAGCTCTGCGAGACTGACATACGAACTACATCTATCGTTTGAGAAACACTCTTGTGAAAATATATTTCTAAAGCTGCAGACCTAACCACACTAAAGAGTAGTAACTCATTGGCATCAATGGGGCAAAATTTTGAGTATACATCATCATAATTGCAGCTTAAATGTCTCAGAAGGCCACTAATTTCTACATATCAAAAACCTGAAAACTTTAATGTATTTCAACAATGCTTCATAATGTCTGCAAAGATACATTTTCAAATTATTTTATACATGGTGGATACTAAAATCCAATACAATAAACTGATCACATTGAATATGTCCAGATATAGCTGTAACACAGGCATCCCCAAACTGCGGCCCTCCAAATGTTTTGGCCTACAACTCCTATGATCCCTAGCTAAGAGGACCAGTGGTTAGGGATGATGGGAATTGTAGTCCAAAACATCTGGAGGGTCAAAGTTTGGGGATGCCTACTGTAACATCTTTCCCTCTTCAGATTCATGACTTTCAAGTACAGTACTGGTACAAAAGGGCAGGGCTTTTTTTATTCGGAACTCAGGGAAGTGTTCATGATGAGTTCAAGCACCTATTTTTCTAGAAAAATAGCACTGCTAAAGGGTACACTGAAACATTACATTTGTTGGAAGGATGAATGCATAACTGCAAAGTATTTATTTGGCAGTGAAACTCTTGACCTAAAAGACTCTTGCCCAAAAGAGATAGTCTTTCAGTATCTCTGAAGGACTGCCTCTTGAAAGTTATTAGTGAAATGGAGGCTTCCGGTCTGTCGCGGCGGAGAGAAGGACGCAGGGACTTCGCGCGCCGAAGTCCCTGGCCTCGCGGAGGGGGGGGGAAGTCCGCAGAGCGAGCGGACTCCCCGTAAAAGCACCGGGTAGAGAGTCCCGGTGACTCACGCGCCCAGCGGCTGCTCCGTTTTGCGGATCCCCCGCTGCCCGAGAGCTCAGTAGAGCGATCGAGAGCCGGCGGGGTGGAACCGCGGGAGCCATTTTGGGCTATATCTTACCTCCGAGAAGCGAAGCTCCGAGTCCTGACCCGGCAAGCGGCGGATTCTTCTAAACAAAATTAAAGGTTTCCATAAAGTAAGTGGAATTTTTATTTGGACTTTAAAATCACCAATTGGAAAAATAGGAGAGACTTTAAAGAAACGGAAGTCGGTCTCTTCCTAATGGCAAACCGGGAGGCGCTTTAAATAAACCCAAGCCGAAAGATGAAAAAGTTTCTGGGACGGTGGACCCGAGAGAAAGAAAGACTTTTTTGAACCTTCTCAGCTCCCGAGTCCGGCACCCCTTGAGGTACAGCATTATTAAGGGGAAGAGTGCTTTGACAGCTGTCAAAAGCTGTCAAACTGTCAAAAGATCGGGTGGATTTATTGCATTGCTGTGAATAGTAAAAATTGACTGAAAATGTGGTAGAACTATTTAAATTGGAATTAAGAATGGATTTGTGATTGAGTTAAAGACAAAGGAAAAGAACAGCCAAAATGGAGTCGATCGTCTAACAGGAAGGAATTTTCCAGCACCCTTTGCTCCCTATCTCCTGTTTGTTTGCGGTTAAGAGAAGTATGAAAACAAAGTATTCTCGAGCCTTCCAGGAGGCTGTGCTGAACTATCTACAAACATGGGAGGACATTTACAAGGAACGGCAACATCCCAATTTACCATCAGTAGAGGCTGAAGTCCAAGTTCAGGACTTAGAGGATAATTTGGATTTGGAGACTGTTGAGTTTGAGACTGTGTGTGAGGAGAAACAACCTGATGAGAATCTTGAAGGGGACTTGGACTATAAAAAATATGTTTGGGATGAAGCAAAGCATGAATTTCAAAAGGAAAAAAAACAAGCAGAGCAAGAAAATGAGAAGCAAAGGAACATGAAGATCAATGGAACTGAAGACCCTGGAGGGGCTAAAATGTGGGGTGGTGTTATTGAGGGATGGGAAGGACAGGGGCAGGGGAGGACAAAGGCCTGGAGATGGAACTGGGAAAGAACTGGTGTGGGGTGAAAATTTTAGTTAAAAGGTTTTGTTTTGGCTTTTGAAAGACGGTTTTCGAAATCTTGGCTTGTTAACGGAAATGCTGATCCAATTGGGGGAAAAGACTTAGGGAGAGGGGATGGAGGGTAAAAAAGTAAAAAAAAGCTGTGTTTTCTGGAGGGAGTTAGAAGAATGGCTGAGGAAAGAATTTTTAGGTTAATACTAATTTTTGTGAGTTCAGATAGGTGTCTGGGCAGAGAGCTGCTTATCCTCCTCTCCTTACTCTGAGGCACCCAGTGGCAGGGGGTGCTCAGAGGGGAGAGGAGGGGGTGGAAAGAAACCCAGACACAATAATGGAACCTTGGAAGTGCTGTGCCCTACGGGTTCCTCTTGTGGCAGGAGGGGGCCTGTGGGAGGGCAGCATGGAAAAGGAGGAGGATTAAGTTAACATTATAAGAAAAGGATTTTGAATTGGAATAGAAAACCCGCCATAAGTAACTAGAGATTGTCAGGAAAACCAGGAGGAAGAGTATCGAGGAAGTCACAATTATAATGTTAAGATAATAAGAATTGGGAAATTATATTTTTTCCCTATTGTTGTTGTGTTTGTATTTGTTTAAGTATGTTTATGAAAGAGCTGGGGGAAACCAATCCTCAGAGCTCCTCCATTCCTGTCCTTTCAGTGGCAGGGAGGGGATGTGGGGGGAGGAGGGAGGGGGGAGGCCAAACCCAACTTATAATGGACCCCTTTGATTCTTAACGCACACGGGTACTACCGGTGGCAGAGGTGGACCGGTGGGTGGAGGGAAAATGAAGGGACAGTGCTATATTGTATGTTTTGTTTGTCTTGTCTGTATAAAATTAATAAAAATTATTATTTTAAAAAAAAAGGAAGCCGCCCAGAGTGGCTGGGGGAACCCGGCCAGATGGGCGGGGTATAAATAATAAATTATTATTATTATTAAAAAAAAAAGAAAGTTATTAGTGAAATGAATGTAAAAACTTGATTTGAAGATTTGTCAAAAAGTGAAGTATTTGGGCACTTGGATCATCCCAAAAAATATAAACCCATTTCAAAATAATTATACAAAAAATTGGTTAGAGATAAAAAATAATCTTGAAATCTGGAGCAGGTTAAAGCTTTCATTTCTGGGTAGAATTTCTGTCATAAAGATGAATGTCCTTCCTAAATGAATATTCTTATTTCAAATGATTCCAGTGCTGGGTGACGCGGGCTGTCTCAAGACTTGGCAGAAAGGGATCTCTTAAGTTTTTGTGGGAGGGGAAAAAACCCAGAGTCAAACATCTAATATTAATTGATATAAAAGATAGAGGTTTTTCTCTCCCCGACCTGAAACTATACTATGAGGCAGCCTGCTTCACCTAGCTGAAGGAATGGTGCACTCTGCAAGATCCTGACCTTCTAGATCTGGAGGGATTCAACAATTGATGGGGATGGCACATATACTTCATGTACGGAAGAGCTAAAATACACAGAAATTTTATGAATCACATAACCAGGAGTTCACTTTTTGCAATTTGGGAAAAATATAAGGACTTGTTAGAACCCAAAGTGTCATGGTGGACATCCCCAATAGAAGCATCTGCAGTTAAAAGGAAGAATACGGTACTCAGAAAATCTAGCCTACATATAAAGTACTCCTTAAAGAGGAAGACTACCAATTAAAGTTAAAAAGCTTTGAGGAGATAAGAGAGCATGTATCTGATTGGTTCCAGTATCATCAATTATTTGAAAAATTCAAATTCAATAAACAAAAGGGCTTTGCAACAGAAATTTCCAGATTTGAATTGGAGTTAGTAAACTCCAAGAGTAAAACCCTTTCCAAACTGTACTGACTCCTCCTTCATTGGGAGGTCAAGGAGGAGGGGGAGGTCACCGCGGCTATGATTAAGTGCTCACAAGACTGGGTATACAATAAATATGTTCCAATTGGAAAATTTGTGGAAAAACAATTAGAAGTTTACAACTTGTTACACCCTAGGAATTTTAAAAAAATGCAATATAGATGGTACTTAACACCATGGAAGCTTTCTAGAATGTATAAAAGTGTCCCAGGCAATTGCTGGAGATGTGCAGAAAAACCAGGCACTTTTTACCACATGTGGTGGCAGTGCAAGAAAATTGAAGTGTTTTGGAATAACATGCATATAGAATTGCAAAAAACTACTAAAAATCTCTTTTAATAAAAAACCAGAAGCTTATCCTCTGGGGATTACAGGTCTGGATCTTACTCAAAAGATGAAGGATATCTTCTTACACTCCACAGTTGCAGCAAGAATGTTACGGGTAATTGCTGCAAATTTGAAATCTGACAAACTCCCATCTATGCAGGAATGGATTCAAAAATTGATTGAATATGTGGGATTAGATAGTTTGTCTGAAAAAATAAAGAATAAACCTAAACAGGTATTTGTATCAAAATGAGAAATCTTAAAAATGTATTTAAAAAAATAAATATAGCAGTTTAAATTCTGTTGCAGCATTTGACTAATTTCAGTAGTAGCTTCAATAATAATGTGAGACTCAAGATTAATGAAGAAGCAGTTTAATCATGATAATAGTTTGTATTTTCTGTATTTGAATTAAGGAGTAGACGGGAAGTCATTTGTGTTTTGTATTTGGTTTGGCAATGATTGTATTAATTTTCTGTACGGTATGGGTGTAAAGGGTGCATTTTCCCCCTTTTTTGTTTGTTCTTTTTGTTTCTGTAATAACTCAATAAAAAAATTGAAAAAAGGGGGGAAACTTGGTTTAATTCATACCATACGTAGAGTGCAAATGATCTGTGTAACCCTGAATAACATGGCCAATTTTTGTCACTACTGTATGTTTTTATAATGTTCCATATTTTCCGGCATGCCCCGGTTGCCAAACTAGTGGTATGTCCAGATCTACTGTACTCAAAAGGAAGAGTTTGTCTAACTTCCTGTTTTATATTTGGTGAACATGACACATACTTTGTCAATTTCTGTAAGCCTAAAATTGACTACATGCACAAAATCCATTTCAGCACTTGTCTGTACTGGAAAAGGATTCCACACTGGGTCTACACTGGTATGGTATGACTTATCTATTAAACTGTTCCGGTTTTCAAACTGTAAGCAGTGGCAGGTGGGATAAATGAAGGCTGTATTTGATAATTTGAAAACTATCAGTAAAGCATTCCAATCAGCAATTTCAACCAGCTCTATAAATGACTATTAAAAGATTCAAACATAGTGGTATAGTTATCAGATTTAACTTCTTTAAAAGAGAGGAAGCTAATATGTGACATGTCGTCTATTGGAATGATTTGCAGCCATTTCACCCAGGAATAAAGGAAAATTGACAGCCTTCTGTAGATAGTCCTATGAGGTTGTGGATTTAGAACCTTAGAAGTAAAACATTTCTGCATGGAATAAATGTTTTTTAGAAAACCAACAAAAATAACTTCAAATCTGAGTAGTTTTGTACTAGAAAGTCACAAATATTCTGAATATCTAAAGTAAGCAGACTCTTATGAGACAGCTGGCTATGGCTACTGTTTAACAGAGCTAGTGACAAGAAAATGCTTGTGACAACTGATCACATATATATTAGTTCACAATTCATTCTAATAGTACCATATATTTGCCCATGCAGGAAAGTATGGGTGATCCTGTGATTAAGATGCCAAAGTTGAAAGCAAACATAATGTCACACATCGCTAACTGTTAATACTGAGGAAATCTGTGAGCTGAAACAGAGCTGTCTCATGTTCACACTGATGTGTTAAGGATATGTGCCAAATTTTTCATTCACAGTTATGCTTGAATGGGTGACACCATCCTCTTCCCTTAAGCAACTGTTCATGATACAAGCTACCTCATCACAAGCTCAGTTTTAAGAAATATTATTCCACTAGACACATTCAAGAAAGCCATTCCTTTGTAAACAGTACTTCAAACAAAAATGTTAAATTATTATTATTACACTGTGCTTAGGTTTTCTAAGAGGAAAAAGTAATTTTAAAAAGGCATTCATTTTCCATAAACAAGAACAAAGAAAAATTAAAGGTAGCAAGAAAAATTGTTTTATAAAAGGTTTTGACTATCAACATTTCCTTTCGCTAAATAAAGTCAAGAGTGCTACCGTACTAGAGTGCATCTGCTCAGGTGCTTCCTGTTCGATTAAGTCATAAATACAGGAAGAGAAAGAAAAAGAAAGCATGATTTGGCAGGGGAAAGTTTCCACTCAAAACATTTGCTGTGTGCAATTCCCCATCAGGGTGCTGATATGGAGCAGGGGAGAAAGATTGTGCTATGTGATCATGAGGTCCATGTGGGAGCTGCATGCTGCAATACAAAATCAGACTTCAAAGACAAGCTTCAGATATATGTGCCTCTTTTATATCAGGGTAAAAAAACTCAGTATCTTCTGAAGTAGAATTCGCATCAGTAATACTACCTGGGGCTCCTGGGAGTTGTGGTCTAGAACTGAAGACACCAGATTGGTGAAAACTGATAGTTGGACAGACTTCTGGCTGGGATGAGAAAATCTAAGTTTGTGTGTTATAAAGATTATTGTGTTCGATAGAATACTGCATATCTTATTACCAAATAGAATTTTATGTTGCTTTGATGCATTCAAACTTAGAGCAGGGCTTTTAGTATGGCTGCCTCTGTTTTGTCGCACTCATCCATTGTCTCCTGTGACAAATGGATACCAACCAACCTGATTCCTTGCAAAATAGAACACTATCTGCATTTTGTGGAAACAACTGAATACATTTTTTGTTCCAACAGGCTTTCCCAGCTGAATGAATGGGTCTCTGTCATGGGTCTCTCTCTCTCTCTCTCTCTCTCTCTCTCTCTCTCTCTCTCTCTGTGTGTGTGTGTGTGTGTGTGTACACACTATTTATCTATACTGTATCAATATATATTTGGTGTGTGTTGTTTTCAACTGTGTTTTTGCTGTTTTTATTGTACATCGTCCTGCAATGCATTGTGGGGGACAACAATAATTCACCCTCCCACAGAAACCTTAAGGGTAAAAAGATTTTGAAGGACTAAATTTACTACTTTTTACTATACCCTTATTTTCTGCACCAGGCTACACAAAATATATTATTAACTGAGGACACAGTTACTGTCACAGACTATCTAGTACTAGCTGGCCCTGCCACGTGTTGCTGTGGCTAATCCCTGTGACTGCCCCCACCCTGTCCCAATCCATGATCTATTCCAGGGGTCCCCAGACTTACCGGCTTTTGGGCCGGTTCCCACCGCGCCAATCGCGCGGCGGGCCGGAGGACGGCGGAGTGCGCACGGGCGCTTACTAGCGCAGCGGCACGCTTCCAGGGTGGAAAAAGCGCCGAAAGTCCGTTGTGCGCATGCGTATGGGCCTCCCCCGACCCGGAAGTGCACCAGAAATGACCTCTTCCGGGTCGGGAGAGGCCCATACGCATGCACACAAAGGATTTTTGGCGCTTTTCTCCCGACCCGGAAGAGCGCTGCCGCGCTGCGCGCCGTAAGAGCGGGCAGCGGCGGTCGTCGCGGGCCGGATTGGCAGGCCAATTGGGCCGCATCCGGCCCCCGGGCCGTAGTTTGGGCACCCCTGATCTATTCTGTTTGTCCCCCCCTCTCAGTTTATCCCTGTGAATCCAACTCCCTCTTCCTGGGAACCCCCAGTCAGGGGAGGTGTGGTTCCTTGGGTGATCCTGGTATTTGGGGGCTGGGAGAGGAGGGTTGAGGAAAGGTGAGGGTCCTTGGGTGGTGTTGATATTTGGAGGGGTGGGAGGGGAGGGTTGAGGAGAGGTGAGTTTCCTTGGGTGGTCCTGATATTGGTAGGGAAGGGTTGAGGAGAGTGAAGGGTCCTTGGGGGTCTTGGTATTGGTTGGGGAGGGTATTGTGGGTGGAGGGTCTTGGGGGTAGAGCGTTGTAGTGGGGCAGGATTCCGAGGGAGGTAGTGTCCGTGAGGTTCATGTGGAGGGTGCAACTCCATTGGGGGTGTGGTGTGGGATGTGTGAAGGTCCAGGTCCGTGGGGGACGGCGGTATGGGGCGGCGAATTTTAAAGAAAAGGGGAAAGAGAATAAAATGTGTAGTGGCCTGGTGGATGTTCCTTGGTGGGGGTATGATGTGCGGGGGGTGGACTGTGTAGGGGGCTGGTGGTTGTTCCCTGGCGGGGGCAAGATACAAAGAGAGGGGGGACTTGTGGATACTTCAGGAGTCTGGTGGTTGTTCCCTGGGGGACGGGACGACTGTGTGGCTACTCTGGGAGGTGTTATCCTTGATCTCTGGGGCGGGCGGGGATCCCTGGGGAGTGGCCTGCTATCGAGTCGGCCTGTTCCCTAGTGGTGTCGAGATGGGTATGGGCGGGATCTATGGGGGGCCAGGGATCCCTGGGGAGAGGGCTGGTGTTGGGGTGGCCTGTTTTGTGCCGGTGGCGAGATCTCCGCAGAGGGTGTGGATTGTGGATCGGCCAGGATGGAGAAGGCCGCAACCTATGGGGGGGGCGGGGATCCCTGGGGAGTGGGTTGGTGTTGGGGTGGCCTGCTCCCTGGAGGTGGTGTGATCGGAACAGCCTGTTCCCTGAGGGGGGAATCTCTGGGGTAGGTACCTTCATGGCAAGAGGGGGTCCTTGGGGAGCGGGTTACTGTTGGTGTGGCCTGGTCCCTGGCAGAGGTCTGGTGTCCGGGGTGGGCTGGGTCCCGGGGTGGTGGGGTGGATGGAGAGTGGGCGGGATTTTGGCAGTATGTTGGATGTTGTTTGGTGGAGTGCATGGGGAGTGGGCAGGATTTTGGCTGTATGTTGGTTGTTGTTTGGTGGGGTGGATGGGGAGTGGGCGGGATTTTGGCTGTATGTTGGATGTTGTTTGGTGGGGTGGATGGGGAGTGGGCAGGAATTTGGCTGTATGTTGGATGTTGTTTGTTGGATGTCCACTGAAGGGGGCAAATCCAGGTTTCTACCTGTCCTAGGTATGTGTGTGAACAATGTAAGTGGATAGAGCTCCTACATGCGCACCTGATGTTGTGGGCAAATTAGAGGGCGATCGGGTAAGCGGTTGTGGAGAAAGGTTCAGTCAAACAAACATGCACCTTCTACATTTTTTATACAGTATACAGATTATGGATCAAAAAAATAAAAAGGGGAGAAGACCAAAGAAAATTTATCTTATACATCAACCCACGAAGTAAATCGGGATTTTTAAATAAAAAGATGAAAATCAGAGGATAAAGGAGGACATAAAACTAGGAAAGACAGAATGATCTGAGGATCATTTGTAGACAAAAGAAATACCAATGATCTTAGAATTACTGATAACAAAAAATGGCTAAGAAAGAAGATTATGTGATCTTGAAGACAAACCAGAAATTTAACTCCAGGAAGTATTTTTTTTACATTAATTTAAACAGCTGTTTCCTCAAAGCAGCACAAACTGTGAAAACAGTTGCACTATTGTTACATTTTAGTTTAACTACTACATGTGCTCCTTTATATACTGAAACAAACTTGTTTTATTTACTACGTTCAAGCAAAAACAAACATGTGTTTTGTCAGGCATCCCAGGAGCAAATCATTGCCAAGTGGACACAATAAACCTACTTACAACATTTTCAAATGACATAAATAGCCACAAACTTTTTTTAAAAGAGGGTGCATTAACATATAGTCACTTAAATTCAATTAAAAATACTGCTTCCTTAATCCCAGTTGACAAATTCTGAAATGCGAATTGAAGAAGCAAACTGATACAAGTAATTCATCTGTTGCTCAGAAAACATAAGTACAAACTTCACTGCTATCCATTTATTTTGTTTAAAATATTTTCCTCCATAACATTAGAGCCAAAATCGATGTCATGACAGCAATGCCATTTGATTAAATATAGAATTTTTCTGATCAAGTAAAAGAAAGAAAAAAAGAAAGAAAGAAAGGTGTTGGAAAGTTGTACGGCCACAATCCTTCCCTCATGTCTATGACTGAAAGAGAGGATTATGATAGCACATAATTGGCAGAAAGGAGTGCTATTGGCAGAAAGGAGTGCTGTTATGTTGGAGGAGGCTCTCCCATGTCAGAGGCCTCAAGGTACAGTACACCCAAACAAGCGGTAAGCTGCTACCAGCTGTTCAGCATGAAAAAACCCTTAAATGCCATTTTAGGGCAGTGTGCCAGCAGTTTTACATCCACTGAGTAAAGTTATGTGAGTCTGATCCTCTGGTTCCTCAGCTATACCAGCCTGAAGCTGGCATAGCAAGAGAAAAAAGGGGGGGGAGGCATGCCCCCAACTCCCTCAACACTTTCTTGCCCTTGACAGTAGAAGGCTTCAGCTGACCTTCCCAGACCCTAGCTGAAGATTAGGATTGCTCTGTTATGTTAAATCGGAAAAAGGACACATAGATAAGGAGTCTAGACCTACCCCCTCCTGTAGCTTCCCTCATCAGCTCAGGGCTTCCAGGGCACACTTTCTACACAATATATGAACCTGCCCAAATCTCTAGGGGTTTCAGAATAAGGTTATCAATAAAATCCAATAGATCACAGCCTATCAGTTAATATCAAACACCTCATAGAGAATCTGGTAATAGCAGCTAGAAGACGTATTCTCCAGCACTGGGAATTAACAGAACCTTCCACTAAAACAGAACTGTTATTTAAAAATAATAGAAATTGCTATATATAAAAAACTTGCATTTCCCCCTCAGGATTCAGCAAAAGGTGCAGAAAATAAATTTAAAGGAATTGTTTTTACTTCTCTTGAAAGGTTTTGTTTCCATAACTGATAATGTCCAACCGTGTGTCTTTTTTACAATGCTATAATTTAAAATAATATGACCATGACTATATTCTGCTTATACTTATATTTCTATCTGTATTGTAGCTTATGTTTGCATCATTTATTGCTTAATTGTATGAAGTTTTATTCCATAATAACCAGACTGGTGTGTGGGGGGGTGTAGGAATCTTACTTAGGGAAAAAATGCAGTCAGCACCTCACTTAATATGAGCCTTCAACACAACTGACCTAGTTACGGGCCCTGGAATGAATATATAAAGTTGCCCTAACAGTGACCTACAATGGGAAATGTAGACAACTGAAGGGAACATGGCATAACAGAAATAAAATCTGTGCTGCTGGAACAGAAAAGCCTTACTGAACAACTGAATGGGGAAATGATATTTTAAACAGATGTTTTGGACTGTTTGTTAACATCCATTATATTCAAATCAATAAACACTTGAGGAAGACGTTTGTAAAAGATCCAATGTCTTCAGTCCCTCCACACAACAAATATGCTATCACATCATTATTCTAGCCATTTCTTTCAAGTTATGGCTAGTATGATTAAAGTGATTAAAAATACCTTGGTTTCAGTAATACATAAAGGGCAATACACTGCATTAAAAAAGGCCCATTTCTGTGGTGGCCCCAGATTTTGGAACTCCTTTCCTACTGAAGTGCAAATGGCTTCACCTGTGGCAGGAGTATGAGCAACAGGGAATAGGAGGGATCTGCACATCTTCTTTTGCTGCTGTGCTTATTAATTTCATTTTGAAACAAATGTGGAATCCACAATTATTTTGATCCATTGATTTCAATGCAGAGTATGCAGAGTATGACTTAGCTGGATCTCACCTGTACTTACCCGCAGCTGCTTTCATATGCAAAGGAGCAGTGGCTAACTAATAAAAATCTCCATCAAAAGATGCTATCTTTTCATATCTTGCATACCACAATATATTCACCAGCAACCCTATTGCCCCTGACTACTTCAACCACAACAACCACAACAACTTATTATTTATACCCCGCCCACAACAACAATTTATTATTTATATCCCGCCCATCTGGCTGGGTTTTCCCAGCCACTCTGGGCGGCTTCCAACAGAAAAATAAAATACAATAATTTATTAAACATTAAAAACCTCCCTAAACAGCGCTGCCTTCAGATGTCTTCTAAAAATCTGGAAGCTGTTTTTCTCTTTGACATCTGATGGGAGGGCGTTCCACAGGGCAGGTGCCACTACCGAGAAGGCCCTCTGCCTGCTTCCCTGCAACTTGGCTTCTCGCAGTAGTCCAAGCGACACTGCAGTAGTCCAAGCGACAGATAACTAGAGCATGCACCACTCTGGCGAGACAGTCCGCGGGCAGGTAGGGTCTCAGCTTGTGTACCAGATGGAGCTGATAAGACAGCTGCCCTGGACATAGAATTGACCTTCGCCTCCATGGACAGCTGTGAATCCATAATGACTCCCAGGCTGCACACCTGGTCCTTCAGGGGCACAGTTACCCCATTCAGGACCAGGGAGTCCTCCACACCTGCCCGCCTCCTGTCCCCCACAAACCGTACTTCTGTCTTGTCAGGATTCAACCTCAATCTGTTAGCTGCCATCCATCCTCCAACCGCTTCCAGGCACTCACACAGGACCTTCACTGCCTTCACTTCAAGGACCAAGCATCCTCCAACAGCTCTCATCTATTTTCCTACATCTCATGCCTTGCCTTACGAAATAGCTGTTCCCAACATCCTGCTGGAATAAGCCTCTCCACATCCAAACTTCCTGCTTCACAGGTCAGAAATCATCACCATCTATTTAGTCCCTTCACCACTGGCTGCAAATTCTGGTAAACAGCACTCTTTCTTTGATACCAGCATACACTGATGCCAAAATCCAGCTTTCTCCCGACTGAAATGTAGAGAGTTTGAGGACTGGGACATTCACAGGGAAACCAAAATGCTTTTTTACAAAGCTATTGTACTACCAACCTTATTGTATGCTTGTGAAACATGGACCACCTATAATGCCATCTCCAACTCCTTGAAAGATTCCATCAACAGTGTCTCCAAAATTTTTACACATCACTTGGAAAGACAGGCGAACAAATGCCAGTGTACTGGAAGAAGCAAAGATCACCAGTGTTGAAGCAATGATTCTTCAACATGAACTTGGTTGGATTGGTCATGTTGTTTGGATCGTCTTCCAAAGCAACTACACTATTCCGAACTTAAAAATGGAAAGCGTAATGCTGGTGGTCAACAAAAGAGGTTTAAAGACTCGCTCAAGGCAAATCTTTTTTTAAATGTAGTATAAACACAGACAATTGGGAAACACTGGCCTGTGAGCGCTCCAATTGGAGAACAACCTTACCAAAGATGTCATGGGCTTTGAAGATGCTCGAACTCAGGACGAAAGGGAGAAACGTGCTAAGAGGAAGGCACGTTTGGCAAACCCTCACCATCATCAACTCCCACCCGGAAACCTATGTCCCCACTGTGGAGGCATGTATGGATCTAGAATTGGCCTCCACAGTCACTTACGGACTCACCGTTAAGACCATGTTCATGGAAGACAATCTTACCCGGCTACGAGTGATCACCAAAGAAGAAGAAGAAGTAGTAGTAGTAGTAATATTTTTATTGTTTCTAAAAAACTTCCAGATTTCTTCTTGCTTTTAAGCAAAGCCACCCCTCTGATCCCTGGGTGGCTGAATACAATAAAGGAGGGGATGTAGCTGGAATATCCTGCAGCTGATGCTTTATTTGTTAAACTGAATTGATTGTGAGTATTGTTCATCACAGCACAGTACAGGCAGTCCTCTCTCTCATGAGAAATGCTCAAGTCCTGATTTGCAAAAGCTGATAAAGCTACTTGAAAGAAGAGACCCATTTTATTGGACTGGCTTTTACAAGGAATTTGGAAGAGTTTTGAATTTCAGAGAAAGGTTACATTTAGTTACCAAAGTCTATTCATGGCATGGTAGTGAAGTGAGAATCTGTGTGGGACTGGAAAGTACACTGACAAGCTTCTTTTGATACTGGAGCCTATGAAAGTAGCTCCTATACATGATCTGACTTAAATATAGAAAAGCTATTGATTAGGAACACCTATCCCATTATCATTAATATCTTCTGCAGAGGTCCTTTTCAATGTCCTCTACCACCAGATATGAAAATCATCAATTCTCAACAGTGGTACCCCAGATGTGGAATTATCATTAGGTTTCCCCTTCAAAGAACTATCAGCATAAGCAGCATGATTCCGATCAGTTCAGGACCCTAGACAATGGAGTGTGCCTCCAGGGATGAGGTGAAACTGTGTTGTTTTTGCTGCATTAGGAACACCGAAGTGACCTCTCTGGGGTGCAAGCCTGGGCAGAATATGTGGAGGTACCGAGCTGCCCAGATGACAAGACACCGCACCCACCCCCGGCCTGAAGTGGTCCTAAGGAAATCAGAGCAATACAATTGGTTCTAGCTAGGCTGTAAGAGTTGCCAGAATGAGGCGTACAAGGGCCATCCAACCGTCTTAGGGACTCCACTCCAGATTTGTGTAAGGTTTATTCCTTAGCCTTTTCTTCGGTCCCACAAAGCAGCGGAGGTTTGGGGGGGTCAGAGTTTTCCTTCTCCTAGATGGGCTACTTCCCCAGTTTGAAGAGCCCCATCTATCTATCTCTATAGCATGTGCAGAAATTGGCTTATTGACCTTTGGACCCACTATTGGTCTCATCTACTCAGAGCCTGTCTTTGCTAGAGCCTGTCTTTGCATGCAGGGGAATGCATGGGGGTATAGGGGTACTTTAAACCTTTATGTCGCTAGGGTCCTGAACCAGAGCAGCCACCCACCACCCATGCCTGGAAAAAATATTTTTCCTAAGAAAAGTGCAGGCATGGGGAGTCTTCTATTATTTCAGTGAGACAAAAGGTTCATGTCCACTACACTGGAGTCCCAAGTCTATATCCACACCACCACCTTTCTGTTTTTGGGGGTGAGAAGTTTGTACTCAAGGTCAAACTATAAGTAAACCTCATGTGCAGTCTTGTCCTAAATCTTAAAATGATTTGTTAACTGTGGTTGGCATCCATCTGTCTTGGGAGACAGTGGAGAAGTGTGCCTTTGGATGTGAAGTCAAACTGTTGAAGATTTACAGGGTCTGCTGTAGCTGTCCTCCCACTTTATCTCTGCTCTTTCAGCTTTGCTTTTTTGTGGTCCAAAGGAAAGCAGAGCAATATGTTTGACTCTAGCTTGGCTGCAGGAGTTGCTGGAAGATAACTAAGGGTTTCCTAAATTGTTATGCCATTCCAGATTCACTGGAAAACTTGGACCACAGCCTAGGTAAGAAACAGACAACTGTAGTAGTGGGATATGCCATTTATGATGCCTCCCAGCTAATTAACAACAACAACAACAATAACATTTGTACCCCGCCCATCTGACTGGGTTGCCCTAATCATACAGCAACTATGAAGTAGCACTTCACCCTCTGCCTGTCTTAGAAGTGTCCCACTTAACATTGAGTGAGTGAACCCTCTCCTGGTATAGAACCAACACAGAGAGAATGCTGAATCAAACTTTTTGAGGTTCTTCATTTTAGTTTGCCAATAGGCCCTGTGGTTAATGGGTGTGGTGGTTGATGCTCCAAGTAGCAGACCAATAAGTCTCTGCCCTGTGCTCATAGTGGTCTATAGGAAACTCATTTGTATCCAGTGACAGATTCAGTGTGGCCATGAGCTAGCCCCTTTCAGAATTTATTGATATGTCATAGCCTGAAAGGGAATTGTAAAGCTTTTGTAGACTCCTGATTAAAATATTTGCTACCCTCCCAATACCAATTCAGAGTTTGTGCTAATATAATTGACCTTGGGATAAAATGTAGCCAATTTAGATAATCTATCTAGCAGCATTATTTCATAGTCGCTGTATGACTGTTAATTAGCTGGGGTCACATAGTGAAGGAGAAGAAAATGGTGCCAAAGGAGCAGCAGAGAGAAGCATTTTGCATCTCTCCTTGAAACAGGGCTTTTTGTCAGAAAATGTCTGCACATGAGCACTTGGTGCAGCTGTATTCTAAATGTGATATCCAAGTCAAGTTGTATATGACTGACTTTTTTGCAAATCAGCTAGCAAACTGAATTATCATTACCCTAAGCAACTCTGCTTAAATGGTATCAAAAATAAGCTGCCTTTATTCAGACAATGGTAGCAGAAGAGAGCATTTTCTATCACTGACACTGTTATAGCACAGGTGTGGCATGATAGTCAGATGCAGACTAATTTCTCTGCCACTCTTTGTTGTCTCCCTTGATATTCCAATGCCAAAAATCTCCATTGTAAATAAGAGAAGACCACAAGTGTTTTTCTGGGCATTATTTTCTCAACAGCCTCAGTCAACCTCCAATCCACATCAGGTCATCAAACAGCATCAACTTTACCTTTTTGTGTCCCATCCCAAACGCATCACCATGCCTAAGCATTCTGGAAGCTAGCTAGGTCCATAACTCTCTGGAGTGAAATCCTAGTGGCCCACCACCCCGAGTACCAAGAGTAATAATCTAAATCTTCATAAAATGATGGTCGAACTACAAAGCAGTTGAAACAATGTTCTGTCATGCCCAAGCTACTATACGTCACGGTAGAGAGATTTCAACAAAAGTACACACTATTCTATATAAGAAGAAGGAATTTCCATCTCTACCAAAGGATCATCTCCAATTCTCCACAGTACCAACAGCAAAGAAATAAGTACATTATAAGGCTCTTAGTCTTTAGGATGACATCCTAAATTCTATTATGTTTCTGACTATACTGAAAGTAATCATCCAGCTATACAACTTTATTAAAAAACAAAAAAAAAGTCTATAATCTCTGGCTTCAAGTAATCATATTCACTGAACTTTCATGTCAGTGAAGTCTGACTTCATACTAGACTTTTTTATACATAGCCATTATTAACTGCATGCATCCTTACTTTGTGAATCCTTTGAATGTACTTAAATCAGAAGGTTTTAACAACAGTACTTGTTGCTGCTCATATCTTTCACAGATGTTGATTCATGCATGATGATTTCCACATGTTGAATCACTAGCTTATGAGCAACAGCTCTTGGGCAAACGAAGTACAATAGTACAATAGACTACACAGGACTAAAACATTTTTGCTCCCAATTCAGGATGTGGAAATGTTACTTTTAGGTTTAGTCCTGTGTAGTCTAAAAATGTTTTAGCAGCAAGCTGTAAGTCATTTCATTAGAGGAATTCATCTATCATCAAAAACTGGGGAAACCTCTTGTGGCAATGTTCATCCCAAAGGAAACATGCTGCTTCTAGGGGTGCCCTATTTCTTATTAAACTACATTTAATTTCCCACAACTTTATTTGTTAAGATATTACACCACTGAAAAATAGAATGAACATATGGCTCTTCCATCCATATCAGTGATACAAAAATTACCACCACTTAGCCATAAATTAAGGTTTAAAATATGAATCAATTTCTGTGGGGTTTTCCAATATTAATTGAAACTGGGGACAGACTAGCCTTTGTAATGATCACTACAAAAATGATGCCATTCAACCAAAATACTATCCTCAACAGATGTCCCTCAAAGCCCTCAAACTTTTGTTCTGAGCTGTGTTTATGAAGTATATTACAGCACAGAATAATTAAGTGCAGCTTTCATTTAAACAAACTGTTGAAATCATGGGGTTTCCTTCCCAAGTAAAATTAAGATCAGTTTGCAAGCACTATTGCATTTTGTCTTAAACACTGATCAAAATCAGGGATCTGAAGCTCCACACAGATAACATATGAGGGATGAAACCTGGGAGGTTTCTACAAAACATTAAAATGTATACTGAGCTTTTACGGCAAATATAAAAAGCTTAGAGTTGAACATTTCATCTGAGTACAATTATTCTCAGACCAGATGCAGTACTTAACCCTTTACTGGATTGAATCCTGTGTTACTTCTGCCTAGCAATTTTGCATCTCCCCACTTCCGCTGAATTCAACTCCCAGGAAACAGCTGCACACATAAGCAGTACAAACAATTGGGAATATGTTAAGGCACTGAACTATGTTCCCAAGTTAGCAGAAAAAGTGACCACAAGAAATGCATTCTTAGACCAACTGCTAAAAGTGGCATACAGAAGACACCAAATCATACAATAAAACAACTTACATTTGAAGCATGACTTCATTCAAGAAAACTCCATCCACAAGCGCAACATATTCGTCCAAGTTTGTTGGATTTCCTCCAGCTAACGGTCCAAATGTCTTAACCTATAACAGAATTATCACAATGACATACTGTACTTCGTCTTGGTCTCCAGCATAAGAAATTACAGTACACACACACACACACACACTTGAAATCTCTGCAACTGAATAGTGAATTAATGCTTACCCAAGTAACAAGAGGGCTGGATATGAAGACCTCCAAAAGAGGTGTGAAAATCTCGTTTTCCATCTTAAGAGCTTTTTTTAAAAAAACAAATCAGTATTTTCCAAAAAGAAAGAAAAGCCAAACAAAACAAGAAGCCAGTAGGTTCCCTCCGTTGCAGTAATTCCGTAAAATGCTCCACGAGTTCAGGAAGAATACGTCCAAGCTAGTTCCCCCGATAAAATTCAAAAAGTAGCCAGGGCAGTGGCGACAACAGGGTTTTCATTATGCCCCTCGTCCAGAAAAGGAGCGGTCGCGAGGCCATCGCCGACGTTCATTTTCAGGGTTCCCCACACACCCTCCCCCGACGCTTCCTACGGATGTATGTCTTCGACTTCACTCTCTTTCTTCCTCTTCTGCCCGTGCTTTAAGAGGAAGGAGAAAGAAAGGAAGCGACCCTACGAGAGAGCCCTATCTCAGCCAGCCGCACAACAGCAACACCCCCCCCCCCAGCCGCCGTCTCCCCAGCTCCTTTACTCTACCCGGGGCTGCCGCACCAGCAAGCAAGACTGCAAAGACATGCAAATCCCAAGGAAAACTACCTCGACCCAGTTTCGCTCCCTAGCCAGGCGAAAGCGTGCATGTGTGTGACAAGGAGGGCAGAAATCTCTCCTTCCAAGCCGCCGCCGCCACCCCACTTTCCAAGTCCCTCTTTTCTCAGGCGAGCCCGCACAGGAAATCCCTCCCCGCTCCGCAAGCCAGGCTCGTTTCCCTCCCCATGCAGACAAGGAGGGCGCCGGTTCCTTCAGGCAAGGTTGGTTTGGGGTGGGGGTGCGAGGGAAGGGAGGTAGGCTTTGGTTATTGTTTTTCCGTGGGGAGGCAGCTCGCGCAGCTTTCCTCAGAGGGCAACACACCTCTCTATCCAAAAGAGGCGGCCTCCCCTCGCTGCTTTGAAGATGGGTATGTAGAGAGGATCCCACCCCACCCCGTTCCCTGGCCCCTCAACGCTCGCCTTTTACATCTCCCTCCCCCCCAAAAAAACCAAGGCTGCTCTGGTCTGCAGCCTCTCCCTTCCACGGGCTTCCCCCCCCCGTGACTCACCCACCGCCACCACCTCAGCCCCTCACTCAGTCCCTTCCCCGCCCCCCCCCCCGCCCCAGCCAGCTGCCTCCTCAGCTTCCTCTTTCCCTCCCCATTTCCCACCCTCTTTTTTTCTACTCCTCTTTTTTCTCTCTCTCTCCTTGCTGGTCCCAGTTGCAACAGCCCTTCCAACCCTCCCCCCCCCGAAAAAAAATCCACACACACTTCCAGGGACTAAGTCCCCCTTCCCTGGCGGGTGCGCCCGCCCGCTCTCCTGCTTTCGCCCCTCAGTAACGGCTAAACCGATCCTTCAGTCCAGCAGCCGCATCACTCGCGGCTCGCGCGCTCTCTCTCTATCCACACCCACCTACCCTCCCTTCCCTTTCTCCGGCACACGCCTGCCTCCTCTCCTTCCCCTCTAACGGAGAAGGAACCAGGGGAAGAGAGAGAGAGATCCTTCCGCAGCGCTGCAGGGGCAAGGGGAAGCAGCGCACTTTTTTTTTTGTATGGTTGTGTATATGCAAGTATGTAATCTCTCTCACGGTCCTGGTTTATCCCTCCGCCTCACTGGGACTGGTAGAGAGGGGTGGGGAGGAATTAAGGAAAGGGGAGGAGAGGAAGAAAACCGCTGCATGGCGCGCGCGCGCGCCGACAGCCGCTGCAGTAACGGGCGGCGAGAGCGCGCCCCAGAGCGCCTTGTGGAAAGGAAGGCGCGCTGCCTTTCTGAGGTGGGGGGGTATTTTTATTTTTTTCATACATATCTATATCTGTATAATATATCTATATCTACCCTATATTTTTTCTGAGGGGGAGATTATATATATATATTGTGTGTGTGTGTGTGTGTATATAAATCACATACTGTACATACATATGTTGTATACATATACATATGCAAACACCCCATCAGAAAAAAAACAGTATATAGCTATAGATATAAGAATATTCTAATATCTATATATACTACCAGGTATTTTATCTGAGGTGGTGGGTATATATGTTTGTGTATATATGTATGTATGTTTGTGTGTGTGTGTGTGTGTGTATGTATGTGTATGTATATATATGTATATGTATATGTATGTATATATATATATATATATATATATATATATATATATATATACTGTAATATGACATGCCATCTGGTCAGAAATTGGGTGTGCACGTAAAGAGACTGAGGTTGAATTGCCTGCAAATGCTTGTGAATGGGGGAGGTGTTTAAACATTATACTGTACTCTTCCCCCCACTTCATGCATTCGCTTGGTGTGAATCATTACCACTGGCATGAGAGAACCCTCATGTGGTGGGGGAAGGAAGTGGCGGGGTCTTGAGAATTCCCCCCTTGTGGCAAGAATTGGGAGAGAGGGAGAAGTTTGTCTTTTTCTCCACCCCGACCCCATCCCGGCAAGAAATTTCATGGAAAGGATTAGTTCCATTTGTGAACGCTCCCCACCCCAAGAAGGAACATGAATTTGTTTCAAGATAACACCGGAACAAAATCAAGGTGAGAGACCCTCCCCAAATACATAAACTTTAACCTTCCCTGTGCACAACATGCAATAGTGTTCTTGGAAGACCCAGAAATATGGACCTGTTGACTGGGGCATGGTTTATACCAGGGTCCCCAAACTAAGGCCCGGGGGCCGGATGCGGCCCAATTGCCTTCTAAATCCGGCCCACGGATGGTCCGGGAATCGGCATGTTTTTACATGAGTAGACTGTGTCCTTTTATTTAAAATGCATCTCTGGGTTATTTGTGGGGCATAGGAATTTGTTCAATTTCCCCCCAAAAAAATATAGTCCGGCCCCCCACAAGGTCTGAGGGGCAGTGGACCGGCCCCCTGCTGAAAAAGTTTGCTGACCCCTGGACTTTATACACTTCAATTATAGGTGCTCATCTAGTTTCAATTACAGATCCAGAAGATGGATGTATCTCACATTCAAGGTAAAATATATATTGTGTGCATTTCACATCAAGAAAAAGGCAGGGGGGTGGATGTAGCTCTCATTCAAGGTAATATACTGTATGTGTGTTTCACATCAAGAAACGGCAGCCAAGGTGGGCTATGCAGATGAAGGGGTGGGGCAATGCAGATGAGCTCTGGCTCTGTTCTCATTGTTTCCATTGAATTCTATGGAGCAGAGTGAAATGGGCTGCATGTATAAGACATGGTTGAAAGAGAATGCAAAGATTGAGGTCACAGTCGTGGATTTAGCCAGGATTTATTCTTTGCGGGGGCAGGCTTTATGGGGGGGGGGCAGAACCGAGTTATCTGTGAGGCAATTGGTCAGCCAGTTAAGTATTTTTACCGTAGATATTTACTTGATGGGGGGGAACACAGCTGCTTTTCATCTGGAGATAATAGCACCTGAGGAAAAGAAGAAAAGGGTTAGACCCCCCCTTCCTCATGTGTTGTGGTATCCTCAGAATTGAGGGTCCTGCACATGCTACTTAAAAACCCCAGATGTGTTTACTAATTATGTTTTGTTTAGCCTTGAGCTTCTGGACATTAAGAAATTTCATCTGGACCTGGTACATTTACATCTGAATGGCAACCCTTACCAAAGTTCAGATTTTCATCACAGCTTAGACATCTCTGCATCTGTATTCCTGTCACAACTTAACTTTTGCATAAAAAGTAGAGGAGAAACAAGGTTGCTGCAGAAAAGTAAAGGAAATCAAGTGAATTGATTGCCTGCGTGTTTGGCATTATTAAACTCCCGAGCACTGCATTAACCCAGGGGATTTAATGTACTTAATAGTCATGAGTGCTTATATGCTGTATTGATAAAGAAGTTTACAAAATCTCACATGAGAATAAAGCCCCAGTTCTTTTACAAATGAGAGTGATGAAATTCTAACTTAGTAGTCGTCCCCCCCATATTACTTTTATCTAGTGTTCTTCAAATTCAAGTAGCTTTAGAACTATGCAGTAGAAACTAATGGTTGGTTCAGAAGGAAACATTTGGGAGAGGGAAAATTCCAAGTAGGGTCAAATAGCTAAACAGATTATGCTTTTAACCCAAATATCTGGATGATGTATATGTCCTAATTCTTTGAGATTAGGTAGAAAAATCCCTTTCACCAACCTCTTCTGTTACCCACAAAACAAGAGAAAAATCATTTTTGTGAAAGAGAAAATAATAAATTACAGGTTGTAGGAAGGCTAGCTTTTTAAATCAAATTTCAGAGAAATTAGAATTAGTGGTATCTAGATCAACACAAACGTGATGGATTCGTCAGCAAGAATAAGATGTTATCTTTCCAGTTTTAATCAAATGTGGATCTTTCCCAAGACAGATAATCTTTCCCTCCTTCCCAGCAAATCAGATCTTTGTGGAAGGGTTTAATTACTGGTCTCCAGATGAAATTATGGCTGGGTGGGGGGTAGAAGCTTGGCCTGGGTAATCTTGTACTAGAGCAAACGTCTCATGACACATGAGTAAAACCACTGCCAATAAACTTCTAGCTCTTGAAGGCAACTACAGAAGCATTTTTTTGTAAAAGCCTGAATATTTATCTGCTAAGTTTCTGTGTAGAATATAACCCTGTGAACAAATATTATGGAGCTTCTGTGGCTCATCAGCGTAGTCTTACATCAAGTAGCAATGACTTCAGCATTGGTCATTTCCTGGTTTTTAAAGAGTTACCAGGGGTAAATCTTGCTAATAGGAACATCAGCTCACAGCCTAGAAAAAAGGGATCTGGCACTTCAGAAACAGTTCCTGCCGAAATCAGTTGAGATAATATTAGAAAGAGGCAGTTGTAAAAAAAAAAAAGGCCATATGCAGGGCTTGTTTTCAGCTCTCAAAACCTCAAGATTATTGTGCAACTTTTCCCATTCTGTGATGTTTGTGAATATCTCTAATACATTCTAAATGTGTGTTGATTGTAGCAATTGATGTTAATTGATAATTTAAGTCTCCAGAAGATTGCTAGAAGTTATTGAAACTATTGTTTTGTATTTGGTTGCTATAACTCAGGGGTTGGCAAACTAAGGCCCGGAGGCCAGATGTGGCCCCCCAGGCTCGTAAATCTGGCCCGCGGACCCTGCTGCCCGCTCGGTCAGTCTCTGCGTGCTGCGGATGCCTCGCCACACGGGGACTGACTTTTGCGTTGCTGAGACGACACGGCTTCTGGGCCGGCAGCGGTGCTGGTGTGGCTTCAGATTGGCTGCAGGAAGTTCCTGCAGCCAATCCGAAGCCAAAGCCACCCCGTGGTTGAGGTAAACCCGCCGTGGCTATCCATGACATGCTCATACCAGTGACAAACTTAGTTGGTCTCTAAGGTGCTGCTGGAAGGAATTTTTTTAGTGAGAAAATACCTGCTATGGATGTTGGAAGCTCTCCTCCCACACAATGGACACATTCTGCCCCTGCAGTATTGCTGTCAGTGATAGCTATGCTACGTCAGACCAACACGGCTACCTACCTGTAACATTTTTCTCACTGTTTAATAAAATCTCTTTGGAGACAAATAAAAGTGCAAGCCAAATCATTTGCTTTTGACAATTTGCATTTCATGGCAAGATGCAATTGCAAGAGAACGCAGCTTGTACAGGACTCATTCCACCTACCGTAATTCTAATAAGAGTTGAATACCACAGATCAATCAACACAGTCTCCTAATATATAGCAGGATTAAGCAGTACTGACTTTAATCTTTTTATTTGTTATCTTTTAATTGGGTGTTTTGTCATGCTGACTTTGAATTGTCCTAGACATAGGGTGGGTCAGAAATCAAAGCCTAAGAATTGAGAACCATGGAACTAGCTCAATGAGTCTAAGAGGGTTTTAGACCTGTTTTCCTCTTAAAGGAATTCCACACCCACTTGCCATATGGCAAGCTGCTTTTGAAACTGGAAGGAGATTGTGATGTGGAATCTGGATTAGCTGTTCAAAGAGAAATAAGAAAAAAAGGTTACTTGGCTAATGCAAGCCCTCAATGCAGGTCTTTGGCTACCAGCCAAAACTAATTAAAAAGCTTAAAACCTTCCCGAAAGATGCTTATCTGTTGTTTTTTTCTCCCCAAAGAAAAGCGATAGGACTGTTTTCCTAAACCTTTCAGATACTGTATAATGTAGCAGCTTTTTGCAACTTTTATTTACCTGTACAGAGCCTCTCGTCCGCTCTCTGGTAAGCACGGGAAGAGTTTTAATTAGGCGGGCATGTTTGCACACAAATCCCTTTATAAGCTTGTAGATGTGGGATTGCACTTCATGCATCAAATAAAGAGTACTGTGGACCAGAATATTGTTTATTAGGCCATAATAAATTTCTGTGTTTGTAAGGTGCCGCAAGACAATAGCTACAATCATATACATCTGAGAGTAAGCCCCATGAAGAACAATCAATCTCTCTTCTGAGTAAAATAAAAAAATTCCTTCAGTAGCACCTTAAAGACCAACTAAGTTTTTATTTTGGTATGAGCTTTCGTGTGCATGCACACTTCTTCAGATACAGTGAAATGGAAGTTTCCAGGCACTTATGTAGAGAAGGGGTGGGGAGGGGTGGGGATGGGGAGGGGGGATCACTCAGAAGGGTGGTGGAAATGGGTGATTTCCTGTAACCATCTCTTCTGAGTAGAGAGGTTTAGAACGGTGCAGTTCACTGTTTTTACGTCATTGTTTACTGGGTGTTGGGGAAGTCCCATATTGTGTACACTGTAGGCTGTGTACTGTACTGTACTGGATTTTGAGCTCTAAAATCCAGCATAGATAATGAAACTTTACGTTTGCCCATTTAATTACACAACAGATAAGACATCAGCTGCCAAAATAAATAACAATTTTTATTATATGGTTGCAGACCATATTTTTTAGAGGGCTTAATCTCTACCTTCAAGATTGAGGATGAAACTGTAGTTCCAAGTTGCAGCAGCAGGAGAAGTGAGGCAGTGAGGACTGTGCTTTGGATTGGGTAGGACTAAGCCATTTGGCTCCTTCCTAGAAATGTCTCCTTTAGCAGCCATTCCACTTAGTTGCAATGTAAGGGAGAAAGAAGACAACAAGTCCTGCCCTCAGTGAATTGTCTGGGACTACCATTTGGATCCTGTGCTCCCAGGACAGGCTCCATTAGCAGTGAGGCCCATTGGTTTGGATGTCACCAAGTAACTTTTGGCTACTTTCTGTCCAGAACTGCCTCCATTAGTGGTCGTTCTACCTGGTTAAATAAAGTGCGTCAAATGTTTTTTTTTAGCATTGTTATTGTTTATATTTATTAGTCGTAAAGTTTTAAGTGTGTATATTTGCAGGCAAAATAATTCTATTTGTTCAGCTTGAGACATCATGCCAAACTCTGCTTGTACTTGGCATAGTTTAGAACTGAAGCCATGGTTTCATTTTTCAAATTTATAGGCTAACTCTAGTCTCTAAATGTAATAACATTCAGAGACATAAAGGCAGGTTGTCAATTCAAAACATCACACTAAACCGTAGTTTGCAAAAACACTTTCAATTCCAACAATGGTTTCAGAAGGGCTAATGGCGGCGATCATGCAGCTGCGACGTGAGTGGTTGTGTGCTGCGTTCCGGCGGGTGAACAATTTTCGCCATCCCACCCCCTACAATCAAGCGGCAAATGCCGAAAATCGCTCACCCTCTGGAACGAAGCATAAGTCCGGGATTTTAAGTGGTGATTTGCTGCTTGATTGTTTTGGGGGGGGGGTGCTGAAAATCACTCACCCGCCAGAACAAAGCGCGAGCCCGAGATTAGAAGTGGCAATTGTAAGTGACGTGAGCAGTTGTGTGCTCGTTCTGGCAGGTGAGCAATTTTCGGCATTCCCACCCAAATAACCCTCCCCCAAAGCTCAACACCCCCCCCCATTTTCTAAATTTTGAGGCCCCCAAAATAGGGGGCGTCTTATACATGGGGGCGTCCTATAGACGGAAAAGTACGGTATGTTTCCTGAAACATAACACCCGAGCAAAACAAATTCAAGTTAGCTCAGTATTCCCCCCCTATATATATATATATATATATATATATATATATATATATGACCAACTATGTGATAAAAAGTTTAATTCTAAACGAGCCACTGTAATAATTTTCCTTTGAAATTATGTAGGTAGTTTTTTTCTGCTGAGTTTGCCTGCCATCATCAATACTTTAAAGTTAGCCTTGGCAGGCATACACCCTGCGATGTCACAGTGGAAAAAGTCTGTTGCTCTCACCAGAAACATACAGAAAGAGGCTGTGTTTTTCCCTCCTAATGTTTCTACAGTAAAATTGCCTCTGACATATGTTCCAGGGGAATATGAAATTTGCAGTGGAGGGGCGTTCAGAGTTCTGCTAGCAGAGGACTGTTATCAAGAATAAAGAATGGGACAGTGGGAGCCTAGTGCAGGCATAGGCAACCTTGGCTCTCCAGATGTTTTGGAACTAAAACTCCCATGATCCTTGACCACTGGCTCTGTTAGCTAGGGATCATGGGAGTTGTAGTTCCAAAACTTCTGGAGAGCCAAGGTTGTCTATGCCTGGCCTAGTGAAACAAAAGGCTGCCTAGTGTGGTGTGCAGCCTTGTTATTTACATGCCTACTGCCTTCTATCACTTATGGTAAGAATGGTTGTTCCTCCATTATCCTCTGTCTTGCTCTTCCTTCAGGAAGCTCAGAGGACCAAAGAATTATTAATTGCAAGAGAAGACTCAGATTGGTCATGACAACCCCTAACCTTCAGGGAGGGAGGAAACAAGGGTTGTTTCCTGTTCCTCCCAGTCTCTCTCCCTCTCTCCTTTTTGAACCATGTAACTGAGCAGACATCTGACTAGAAACTGAGTCAAGCCCCACACTTTTTTGTATTCAGGCAGTCATCCATTTCTTTTTCTTTTGTAGTTTCCCCCCCACACATGTGGGCATTTGCCAGTTATTTCCTAACAGTGCTATCCATATCAGTGAGGTTGGTGAATCCAAGGAAGGCTGCTGGCCCTGATGGCATCACTGGACGGGTATTGAGGGGCTGTGCGGACCAGCTGGCGAGGGTCTTTACTAAGATCTTCAACGAGTCCTTGTTGTTGTTTAGTCGTTTAGTCGTGTCCGACTCTTCGTGACCCCATGGACCATAGCACGCCAGGCACTCCTGTCTTGCACTGCCTCCCGTAGTTTGGTCAAACTCATGTTCGTAGCTTCGAGAACACTGTCCAACCATCTTGTCCTCTGTCGTCCCCTTCTCCTAGTGCCCTCAATCTTTCCCAACATCAGGGTCTTTTCCAAGGATTCTTCTCTTCTCATGAGGTGGCCAAAGTATTGGAGCCTCAGCTTCACGATCTGTCCTTCCAGGGAGCACTCAGGGCTGATTTCCTTAAGAATTGATAGGTTTGATCTTCTAGCAGTCCATGGGACTCTCAAGAGTCTCCTCCAGCACCATAATTCAAAAGCATCAATTCTTCGGCGATCAGCCTTCTTTATGGTCCAGCTCTCACTTCCATACATCACTACTGGGAAAACCATAGCTTTAACTATACGGACCTTCGTCGGCAAGGTGATGTCTCTGCTTTTTAAGATGCTGTCTAGGTTTGTCATTGCTTTTCTCCCAAGAAGCAGGCGTCTTTTAATTTCGTGACTGCTGTCACCATCTGCAGTGATCAAGGAGCCCAAGAAAGTAAAATCTCTCACTGCCTCCATTTCTTCCCCTTCTATTTGCCAGGAGGTGATGGGACCAGTGGCCATGATCTTGGTTTTTTTGATGTTGAGCTTCAGACCATATTTTGCGCTCTCCTCTTTCACCCTCATTAAAAGGTTCTTTAATTCCTCCTCACTTTCTGCCATCAAGGTTGTGTCATCTGCATATCTGAGGTTGTTGATATTTCTTCCGGCAATCTTAATTCCTGCTTGGGATTCATCTAGTCCAGCCTTTCACATGATGAATTCTGCATATAAGTTAAATAAGCAGGGAGACAATATACAACCTTGTCGTACTCCTTTCCCAATTTTGAACCAATCAGTTGTTCCATATCCAGTTCTAACTGTAGCTTCTTGTCCCACATAGAGATTTCTCAGGAGACAGATGAGGTGATCAGGCACTCCCATTTCTTTAAGAACTTGCCATAGTTTGCTGTGGTCGACACAGTCAAAGGCTTTTGCATAGTCAATGAAGCAGAAGTAGACGTTTTTCTGGAACTCTCTAGCTTTCTCCATAATCCAGCGCATGTTTGCTATTTGGTCTCTGGTTCCTCTGCCCTTTCGAAATCCAGCTTGCACTTCTGGGAGTTCTCGGTCCACATACTGCCTAAGCCTGCCTTGTAGAATTTTAAGCATGA
Source organism: Zootoca vivipara (assembly GCF_965207765.1). Classification (NCBI taxonomy): domain Eukaryota; kingdom Metazoa; phylum Chordata; class Lepidosauria; order Squamata; family Lacertidae; genus Zootoca; species Zootoca vivipara. Next base: position 108,830,101 of record NC_142586.1, read on the forward strand.
CCTTGCTAGCGTGTGAAATGAGCGCAATTGTGCGGTAGTTGGAGCATTCTTTGGCACTGCCCTTCTTTGGAATTGGGACGTAGACTGATCTTCTCCAATCCTCTGGCCATTGCTGAGTTTTCCAAACTTGCTGGCATATTGGGTGTAGCACCTTAACAGCATCATCTTTTAAAATTTTAAATAGTTCAGCTGGAATATCATCACTTCCACTGGCTTTGTTATTAGCAGTGCTTTCTAAGGCCCATTTGACTTCACTCTCCAAGATGTCTGGCTCAAGGTCAGCAAACACACTACCTGGGGTGTACGAGACCTCCATATCTTTCTGGTATAATTCCTCTGTGTATTCTTGCCACCTCTTCTTGATGTCTTCTGCTTCTGTTAGGTCCTTACCACTTTTGTCCTTGATTATGGTAATCTTTGTACGAAATGTTCCTTTCATATCTCCAATTTTCTTGAACAGATCTCTGGTTTTCCCCATTCTATTGTTTTCCTCTATTTCTTTGCATTGCTCATTTAAGAAGACCCTCTTATCTCTCCTTGCTGTTTTTTGGAAATCTGCATTCAGTTTCCTGTATCTTTCCCTATCTCCCTTGCATTTTGCTTGCCTCCTCTCCTCCGCTATTCGTAAGGCCTCGTTGGACAGCCATTTTGCCTTCTTGCATTTCCTTTTCCTTGGGATGGTTTTCGTTGCTGCCTCCTGTATAATGTTACGAGCCTCCATCCATAGTTCTTCAGGCACTCTGTCCACCAAATCTAAATCCTTAAACCTGTTCCTCACTTCCACTGTGTATTCATAAGGGATTTGATTCAGATTGTATCTTACTGGCCCAGTGGTTTTTCCTACTTTCTTCAGTTTAAGCTGGAATTTTGCTATAAGAAGCTGATGATCTGAGTTACAGTCAGCTCCAGGTCTTGTTTTTGCTGATTGTATAGAGCTTCTCCATCTTTGGCTGCAGAGAATATAATCAATCTGATTTCGATGCTGCCCATTTGGTGATATCCATGTGTAGAGTCGTCTCTTGTGTTGTTGGAAGAGAGTGTTTGTGATGACCAGCTTGTTCTCTTGACAGAACTCTATTAGCCTTTGCCCTGCTTCATTTTGAACTCCAAGGCCAAACTTGCCAGTTGTTCCTTTTATCTCTTGATTCCCTACTTTAGCATTCCAATCCCCTGTAATGAGAAGAACATCCTTCTTTGGTGTCATTTCTAGAAGGTGTTGTAGGTCTTCATAGAATTGGTCAATTTCACTTTCTTCAGCACCGGTAGTTGGTGCATAAACTTGGATTACTGTGATGTTAAAAGGTCTGCCTTGGATTCGTATCGAGATCATTCTGTCATTTTTGAGATTGCATCCCATTACAGCTTTTGCCACTCTTTTGTTGACTATGAGGGCCACTCCATTTCTTCTACAGGATTCTTGCCCACAGTAGTAGATATGATAGTCACCCGAACTGAATTCACCCATTCCCTTCCATTTTAGTTCACTGATGCCCAGGATGTCGATATTTATTCTTGTCATCTCATTTTTGACCACATCCAGCTTACCTCTATTCATGGTTCTTACATTCCAGGTTCCTATGCAATATTTTTCTTTACAGCATCGGACTTTCCTTTCGCTTCCAGGCATATCCACAACTGAGCGTCCTTTCGGCTTTGGCCCAGCCGCTTCATCAGCTCTGAATCTACTTGTACTTGTCCTCCGCTCTTCCTCAGTAGCATGTTGGACGCCTTCCGACCTGAGGGGCTCATCTTCCAGCGTCATAACTTTTATATGCCTGTTGTCTTTGTCCATGGAGTTTTCTTGGCAGGGATACTGGAGTGGCTTGCCAGTTCCTTCTCCAGGTGGATCACGTTTAGTCAAAACTCTCCACTATGACCTGTCCATCTTGGGTGGCCCTGCATGGCATAGCTCATAGCTTCTCTGAGTTATTCAAGCCCCTTCGCCACGACAAGGCATTGATCCATGAAGGGGGTCCTTACACCAGTCTATTATCCCAGCCTGCCTGAATTCGTCAACTATTGTTCCTCTGCAAAAATTCACAATTAGTAGTTTGAATGACTACAGACCAGTTGCACTTACTCCCAATTATTATGAAGTGTTTTGAGAAATTGGTATGCAGTTACATCATTTCCTGTCTTCCACCGACATTTGAAAACTACCAGTTTGCATACAGAGCAAATAGATCCACAGAGGATGCTGTCACTACCACTCCATGCCGCTCTGTCCCATCTGGAGCAGCCGGGGAATTATGCGAGACTGCTGTTCGTGGATTTTAGCTCTGCTTTTAACACTATCCTCCCCCCTAGACTGATGTCCAAACTAGAGGTGCTTGGACTTTCTAACACCATTTGTCTCTGGGTTTTGAATTTTTTTGTTAAATCGCTCCCAGAGGGTTAGAGTAGGGTCCTATATGTCCACAGCCCTTAGCCTTAACTCCGGCTCCCCACAGGGTTGTGTGTTGAGTCTCCTGCTCTATACCCTCTATACGTATGATTGCACAGCTATCCACTCCAGCAACAAAATCATCAAGTTTGCTGATGACACCACTGTGGTGGGGCTCATTTCTGGGGGGGATGAGTCTGCCTATCCGATCGTGACAAGGTGGAGCGGCTCTGTGTTTGGTGTGGAGATACCATGTTTCTCCAAAAATAAGACACCGTCTTACATTTATTTTTCCTCAAAACAAACAAACAAAAACACTATGGCTTATTTTCAGGGAATGTCTTATTTTTTTTCCCCTGCGGCTGGCAATGCTGCTGCACCTATCACTATGGCTTATTTTCGGGGTATGGCTTATATTCCTTGAATGCTTAAAAATCCTGCTACGGCTTATTTTATGACTAAGTCTTAAAATAGGGGAAACAGGGTAATAATCTGGTCCTCAATACTGCCAAGACCAAGGAACTGGTGGTGGACTACAGGAAGAAAAAGGCGGACATTCAGCCCCTGTATAGTGGCGGGGACCGGGTGGAGAGGGTGGCTGTATTTAAGTTCTTGGGTGTTACCATCGAGCAGGGTATGACCTGGAGTGCAAATACCACTGCTCTGGTAAAGAAGGCCCAGCAGAGAATATATTTCCTCAGACTTTTTAAAAAGAAGAAGCTGAGTGAGAGACTGCTGGTGTCCTCCTACTGAGGCTCCATAGAGAGCATTCTTACATACTGTATCTGTGCTTAGTTTTCCAGCTGCACAGTCATGGATAGGAAAGTGCTTCAGAAGGTCATAACCACAGCCCAAAAAATTATCGGTCATCCTCTCCCATCTCTGGAAGAACTATACAATTCCAGTTGCCTTTCTTGTTGTTTAGTCGTTTAGTTGTGTCCGACTCTTCATGACCCCATGGACCACAGCACGCCAGGCACTCCTGTCTTCCACTGCCTCCCACAGTTTGGTCAAACTCATGTTCATAGCTTCAAGAACACTGTCCAACCATCTCATCCTCTGTCGTCCCCTTCTCCTTGTGCCCTCCATCTTTCCCAACATCAGGGTCTTTTCCAGGGAGTCTTCTCTTCTCACGAGGTGGCCAAAGTATTGGAGCCTCAGCTTCAGGATCTGTCCTTCCAGTGAGCTCCAGTTGTCTTAAAAAAGCAAATAATATTTTACAAGATTCATCTCATCCTGGATATAGTCTTTTTGCACCTTTGCCTTCGGGCAAGATATACTGAACAATTAAATCAAGAACGAATAGATTAAAAAACAGTTTCTATCCAAGAGCTATAACCATCTTAAATGCTGTAACTAAATAATATGATCTTGAGGAGTTGTGATGGGTGTGTGTGTGTGGCTGTAATTGTGTTTTTGTTTTGTTTTTTATGGGGTGGCATTCAATTTCGTTGTACTATGTACAATGACAATAAAGTATCTATCTATCAGATGTTGTTGTACTCTCAATTCCCATCAGCTTCACCTAGCATAGACCATGGTCTCAGGGATTATGGGAGTTGTAGTCCAACAACAGATGAAGGGTACCTTGTCGGCTGCCCCTCACTTAGAGCATCCTCCTCTAGCCAGGCATCTTCCAGATGTTTTGAACCACCACTCCCATCAGACCCAGCACAACACAGTTTATGGCAGGGCAGCACTACCAAAAATGCAATACAATATAAGATGCTGGGCGTAAGACCTGAAAAATATGAGTGGACTCAAAGGCTAGATAGATGTATCACACAGTTTCCTTGGTGAAGCAGATGCCCTTATAGTAAGTATGGCCCAGATATTTCATAAAGGATCACCTGTGCTTGCACATTGTGAAATTTGCAGTGTGACATCTTTGATAAGAAAAGGAATGGGCCATTGCCTTCTGCTGCCTTAGTAACTGATTTGCAGCACAGGGCTAACCAGGCAAGACGGTGACTCTAGATTTATTTGAATCTGCAGTTACTCTAAGGAATTCTGTCTCTGCTTAAACCGTCATCCTAAAACACAAAAGCCTCAATTGCTACTGAATGCTGCTCCTTTTTTGGCAGGGGCAGGCAGAAGAGATCGCATTACTCCGTTGCTATCACAGCTACTCTGAGGCTTTTGACAAAGTCCCCCATGATATGGTTGCGGAGAAACTGGTAAAATGTGGGCTGGGTGAGGTAACTGTTTGGGGGGTATGTAGCTGTTTGACAGACCCAACCCAAAGGATGCTTGCTAATGGTTCTTCATCAAAGTGTGTGTGTGTGGGAGAGACTAGTGGGGTGCTAGAGGGTTCTGTCCTGGGCTCATTGCCATTCAATGTCTTTTTAAACAGCTTGGATGAAGGTTACAGGTAGGTAGCCGTGTTGGTCTGGGTCGAAGTAAAATAAAAAAATTCCTTCAGTAGCACCTTAAAGACCAACTAAGTTTTTATTTTGGTATGAGCTTTCGTGTGCATGCACACTTCTTCAGATACAGTGAAATAGAAGTCCCCAGGCACTTATGTAGAGAAGGGGTGGGGAGGGGTGGGGATGGGGAGGGGAGGGGGGATCACTATTTAGCTTGGATGAAGGAATCGAGGGGATGCTAAAGTTCTGGTATGGCTTTGAACCCCTCCAGCAAAATCCTCACAGTCTGTGGGTGGCCATAGGCTAACCAGATATGCAGAATGTGGACAAGTCTTTTATCTGATGAAGTGTGCATGCACACGAAAGCTCATACCAAAATAAAAACTTAGTTGGTCTTTAAGGTGCTACTGAAGGAATTTTTTTATTTTGTTTCGACTCAGACCAACACGGCTACCTACCTGTAACCAGTTTATTACTGATTTTAATCTTTTTGATTTTTTTATACCAATGTTATTGTTTTACTCCTATTGTAAAACTTTAAGTTTTTTGTTTGTTTGTTTACAATCGAGCAATGTATAAATAAACCAGAGATAAATTAAATATTCTGTACTTTCCTACCAATAGGACTGTTAACGTTTTAATAAGGCGGCAGTCTCCTTCTAGGCTGGTTGCTTTCCTGCTCCAAATTGCACCCCACCCCCAGCTCCCAGCTGCTTTTCCTGACACAAGGTTCTACTCTGGAGGCGAGAAATGTTAATTGAGTGTTTCACAACTGAAATAATACACAGGTCCCCACTCCCTCCACTGTCTAAAGGTCTCCACTTTCCCTACTGTAAGACCATTAAGTCCAGGGTCTAAAATTACATAGTAGGGCAAAGAGAAGCTTTGAAAAAGGTGGATTAAATTGGGATATAGCACGGGGGCGGGGGAGAATTAAATCCCACCTTCCCAGTTCCCTTCCCCCAGCTGCTTTTAACTGGAACAGCAAGGACCCAGGAGCAGCCCTGATGATGGACCTTCTGCATCTATGTCTAGATTAACAGAACACACTTTCATTAGTCAGACCAGAGAATTACTGGCAGGCCTACTAGCAAGGATTTTTCATGCTCTGAAAATGCAGAAGGAAAAGAGGGCAAGACGAAAATGCCAGTAAAATCACTGCAGAACTCCGCTTTCCTCCCTGAGCTCAGAGTTTCAGAAAAACACTATGGGCGCTCCAGATAAAACATGTAATCCACTCTAATCACTGTGCAAATGTTTGCATTCAGCTATTTTTATTCAGCCTCCTTTCCTCTTGCTGTATTAAGACTAGAGCAATGTTAAATTCAAGAATGCCGCATTTCAATTCCTTGGTTTCTTCAGACCATGACATTTATTGGTTTTGCATTCCCTTATTTTCTTCTTTTGCATCAGAACTCAGCAGCGCCCGAGATACTTACCGTTGCTGAATTTTCTCCTTCTTTTGCAACCTATTCAGAGATAACAGTACATTTTCCCTCGCTTGTAGATTTTCAGTATTTAATTTATGTCTGCTTTGTCAGTTTATGTTTCTGCCCCTATCATTTTAGTTGCCCGGTTTCTCTGTGGACTCCTTCCTGTGCGGTGTAAATGTTTTTCCATCTTGTCATTCTGTGGCTTTTTTATGGCTTGCTTTTGTTGCACACTTACTTTTAAAGGAAGGTTATGATCTTGCATGGCATTTCCAAAACCTTCCCTAACCTTTTTTATAATGATCTGTGGAAACTATTTGAGACAATGGTAATGATGAGGAACACAAGGATAGCCGAGGAATAATTTATTTTTCTTTTAATGTTGTGAATTTATTTTTAGACTCCTCTATTGTAAATCTATTCTAGACCATTTCACACGCCACTGGTTTTTCTGTCCAACATTATAAAACTTACAATGAGTTCTCTAAAAGAGGGCAAATGAGTTCACTTCTTCATCTGAGCATGATTAGACTGGATGTCTCCATGTAGTTTAATTCTGAATGGAAGCTGGCAATTTCTAAATAGTGGTACAGTGAAGGGGACTCACTTGTTTTTACTTCTTTTTAACCAAGTACAGTAGATTTACATCCTGAAGCAGCAGTTAATGGGTTCAACAAAATTTATTAGCACATGATTACATGCTTATGAAGAGGGAGATGTGTGTGGCCTTTTCCTTCAGGCTCAGAATGGAAGTTACCTTAAATGTGTATTTGCTGCTGAAAACAGCCCCTGCAAATTTAGTTCCCAGTCTTCTCACTGTAACACCTACATAGGGAAAAAATATGTGGCATGCCACCACCTTGTCATTTATCTCACCTCATTCTGTATTGTTGACTGTTCTGGAGCAGATGGGACATAGCAATGATCAACGTGAGGATGTCATGTTACATTCTCTCCACATATGCTGAAGCGAGAGGACAAAGAATTAAAAAGAGGACTATTTTTGGCAGCAAACATGATTTCATGTAGCATCTCCTCAACCAAATCATTCCTGAAGCTAGTTATGAACCCAGAATGGAATTGATATCTTCTAAGAGCGTTTGCAGTTGCCTTGCCACCACCCTTTCGGGCATCTTCACACTCAAGATATTGTACAGTATTTGTGATCGGTTATTAGCTGTCCTTAAACCATTGGATGCAGAATGGGCTTCTTTGGGAATACCATAGCTGCCAAGTTATCCCTTTTTTTAAGGGATTTTCCCTTATGCTGAATAGGCTTCCTCGTGAGAAAAGGGAAAACTTGGCAGCTGCCTCTTTAAAGGCAGCAGGGACCTCTCCCTCACATTACAGCATGCCAACACACCTTAGATCTAATTGCATAGGTTTAATTAGGATGGTTGCATGTTTAGTGTGACATGCACATGTGGCCACTGTCTCAGTCTTAGCCTCAGGTCCCTGATCTGCAATATTTATTTTATGTATTGAACAAAATGCATATATGAATCTAAACAGAACCTCTAAGCAGTTTACATAAAATAAAAATAGAATAAAATTGTAAATAAAAGACAAAGTTAAAAACAGATATTTGAAAAATGCAAAATGTAATTAAAATTAGAAGCTAGTAAGGTGATGGAATATGCAGAAATGGCAAAGTTAACTCAATGATGATAGTTTTAATAAGATAACTCAATAAGTTTTAATAAGATAACTCAATGATGATAGTTTTGTGGAATAAACCTTTTTAGGACTATTTAAAGAAATATTATAGTTTGATGAATTCGTGAACAGGATTTGAAGTATGAACAACAAAGAATTAGGACTTACTGTAATATTGTTGTGATATAAGAGACAGAGGATAGGATGCGGCAAAAGAGGAGAAAACAAAATCACCATGGAAATCAGGATGGGAAGTCAACAAAGCAAGAGGTAAAATTATGTATTGGAGTTTAAATATGGACATTTATAATAATAATAATAATAATAATAATAATAATAATAATAATAATAATAATAATAATATCAAAAGCTAAACAGCGATTAAAACATATCCAGATAGGCTTCCTTGAACAAAAATGTTTTTAGCAGGCAGCAGAAAAAGAACAGTGAAGGCACCTGCCTATTGTCAATAGGCAGGGAGTTCCAAAGTGTAGGTCAGGGGTAGGCAACCTAAGGCCCATGGGCCGGATGCGGCCCAACTGCCTTCTAAATCCAGCCCACGGACGGTCCAGGAATCAGCGTGTTTTTACATGAGTAGAATGTGTCCTTTTATTTAAAATTCATCTCTGGGTTATTTGTGGGGCCTGCCTGGTGTTTTTACTGGAGCAGAATGTGCGCTTTTATTTAAAATGCATCTCTGGGTTATTTGTGGGGCATAAGAATTCATTCATCCCCCCCCCAAAAAAAAATAGTTCGGCCCACCACATGGTCTCAGGGACGGTGGACCGGCCCACAGCTGCAAAAGGTTGCTGGCCCCTGGTGTAGGTGCTGGCACACTGAAAGATAATAGACTCATAGAATTGTAGAGTTGGAAGGGATCCCGAGGCTTATGATGGCCCATCGTTAACCCATCAGGGAAGCTGTCAAGACAGCGAAGAAGTATCAAACAAGGGCAGGGGAGCCCCTCCTCCAGCCGTGTGTTGGTGGGCAGAGACCAAAGAGGTTTAGGATTTCAGAGTCGATGGCGTAAGAGAACAGGGAAAAAGTGGCAAGCTAGAGGAAGTGGGATTGGAGCACTATGTAGCCTGACTGGGACAGGCTATAGCAAAGAGACACAGAGAATATGCCCAGGGCCGTCTTAAGCATATCTGGCGGCCTGGTGCCTTGGTGCGAAGATCCCTCCAGCGCCCCTCGCACCGTTTCCCAGCCCGGCTGTCTGGCGCATTGCGCCACCCAGCCTTGCCTTAGGGCCGGCCCTGAATATGCCTGATTTGTCTGCAAAGGACCCGATTGAGGAGTAATGCTGTGCAACCCTCCATCCTAGGCTCAGGTTGTACATATCTGTAAATAAACCATATATCAAAAAGAAACCACCCAGTTTCCACTGTGCCTCATTGTCCCAAAAGGTAAGCATGCCTGGTATTCCTGGAATCTCTAATTGCTTCTCGAGACTGGGGTGGCATGTAACAATATGTAGGCTACACCAGTAAGAGGGGGAAAGAAACACGTTTTATTTCTTGGTTTCTCTTAATTCAGTTCTCAGTCCAGCATCCCTCTTGAAACTACTCCTAAAAGCACATGCCTAGAGCATGCTCAGTTCCAATTCTTCAAAAGAAACAATTTTGCTTTGGGGCCAATAGGTGGCAACCACATAAACATGTCTTACAGGGGTGACCTAAGGATGATGTACTGCAGATATTTATGGGTAGGCTGCTACAGTCTGGTCTGTTTTATATATCAGAAAAACTATTAAAATTCTCACAACTGGAGAGGGAAAAAAACTTACTCATGACCAACTTAAACTAGCTTTGCAGAATATATGACAATTTAAAATGACTGGGAGCTGAAGGAAGGCATTGAGAAGATTATTTTTGAGCTCCAGTCAGATCATCAATATACTGAAGTACTGTAAGACTTCTCTAATACCTGCAAGATGTGCTGCTCTGTTGCTGGAATTTTAAGTTAAAAATAGAATGCAATGAGGAGGAATCTCTTAATACTCAGAGCTAGCCCTCAACATGGTTGAAAATCCCTGGGGATAATTCAGAATAATCCAGTTGTGGGCTTGTCTGCTACTTTCTTCACTACGGAGTGGCATTTCTTTCCCACAGCTGACATTGACTGCTGATGGGGTTGCTATATGCAATATTGTTTCAGATCTGGGGTTACAGAGTTTGGGGTTGAAAATGTACCCATAACTGGCACATTAGCAAATGTTAGAAATTAATAGAAATCAAAACTTTATTGTGGTCCAAAGACCCACAAAACAATTTCAAAACTGGATACAGTTAAAACGACCAGACAGACAGATGGAATAAACCAAGGCAATCATTTTGTTTTATCTAGGGCATAATGATCTTTGTTTCTTATAACCTCCAAAAGAAACTTTGCCACGGCCAATGTAATATAATTTGGCCTGTATTCCAAAAGATATTTCATATGGGAGGCTTCGGATTTTCCCAGCAAATTTGCCAGTAAGGGTTTGATTAGTTAATCCCTTGCTTGCTCATATTGCCAACGATGCAGTAGGATATGCTTCATACAATCAACGTCCTGGGAACAAAAACAAAGCCTATTCTGATAGGGGGTGCCTCTCAGTCGGCCATTTAGAACTTCTGAGGGAAATACATTTAGTCTGTCTTTAGTAAATAAACTTGTATCCGTATTGGATTTCAGCTGCGACTGGGATACAAATTACATAAGATCGGGATTGCAGGTCACTATGTGAGATGTCCCAAAGCCTTTGCCTCAGGGATTCAAGGGCAGTGTCGTAACTCAGATGATATAAGAGGGTTGGTGGCAGTCCAATCGAGGTGGCTTTTTTGGCCATAGTTTTCAGCCATGGGTTGACAAACTTATTGTTGGTTAAATGTACTAATAATCGCTTCCCCAGGCCGAAAACTGAGATCTTGAGCCAGTATCTCAAAGTAGCCCACCATGCTTTGGTGGAGAGGGGGCATCCTCCTGTTTCAAGAAATAGAATTGAATTTGGGACACAGTTTGGGACCTGTAATAGGGACTGAAGAAACTTTGCCTGGAACCCGTCTAACTTAGGAAATGAACCATTGTACCAGATGTTTGAAGCATAGAGAAGTTGGGAAACAGATTTTGCATTAAAAACCCTTATGGCTGATGGAACATAATGGCCTACCCTTGTAAAAAAGAATCAGAGTATAGAGAGTTTGCTTATCTCCGCCTTTTGATAGGCGGTCTGCCTATGGCAGTTCCGGAAGCATTTGGTCTGCTCTAGGTTATGGCCATCCAGTGCCCATTTACCCAGGGAAAATCTTTTCTCAAAAACCAATATTTTTGATTTTTCATAATTGATGGATTGACAGAGCAATACTGTAATCTGATAACTTCCTCAGTTGGTATTTCAGGCCAGGTCTAGAGCGAGAGAGGATGGCTGCATCATCTGCATACAACAAAAGAGGGGTCTTTCTGGTTCCTATTCTTGGAAGGTGGCCATCCGGGTCCATTAGGCTTGCCTCTAGATCAGTGCTCCCCAACCTTTTTATCGCCGCGGACCAGTCAACGTTTGATAATTTTACCACGGCCCGCTGAGGGGGGACGTTGATTGTTTATATTTTATTTAGATTGTTTTGATTTAATAATTTTAATTTAATTGTATTTAAATGTTCCTTGGGTGGCCCGGTACCAATTGATCCATGGACCGGTACCGGTCCATGGCCCGGGGGTTGAGGACCACTGCTCTAGATCATTCAGAAACAAACTAAACAAAGTGGGAGCCAAAATGCAACATTGTCTCATTCCCCTGGCCATCTCAATACAATCCGAGAGCTGACTCTGCACCCCTAACCACTAGCATTAGCAAATGTTAGAAATTAATAAAAGGGGTAGCTTTTAGATAATATTTGGAGTATTGAAGGAAAGATGCCAGGCCAGTGGAAAAATACAGGCTGGGGCCTCACCTAAGATAGAAGCCGTTAAGCATGACAAAAGGTGTTGATGGCCCATCACAGATAAATCCTTGGGCCTGTGTCAATGATGTAGGTTACAGGAAAATGGTTAAGTTTTCAAACTTGGCTTGGAATGGCAGACAAAAGGGGAGGACTGGCTTGGCCAGGGGTTTTCTGGGAAGGAGAAGCAGGAAGCAGGAACTCCATGTGTTACACATGCAGGTGTGTAGAAAGGCAGATGCCATGAGGGCGGGCTGGAGACAACCTTTTTATACCTACTGCCCACCATTGCATCTTTCTTGATGGTAAAATTTCCTTACTGCCCACCAGGAGGATTCAGCTTGTGCTGTAGAACCCCCTACCGCCCACCTAGAATCCTGAAATGCCCACTAGTGGGCGGTAGGGACCAGGTTGACAATCCCTGCTGTAAACGCTACACTCCATCTGCATCCAGATTGTAAATATGTGATAATAAACCATATTTCTTAAAGACACAACAGTTTCCTCTGTGTCTTGATTCCCAATGGAAACAGGGTCCTAGGGCACCGTCTGGAACCTCCATGGAATCTTGCTACCACTCGGCAGAGATAGGGGGTGGCGCACAACCTTTGTAACAATATTTTTTTCAGCTGGTAAATTTTGCTGCACAGTACAATACAAGGGCGTCATCTTGAATAAAAAATTGGGGTGGGGTGGGGCAAGTAAGCCCCTCCCCACATAATTGATCATAAGACACATCACATGCGTACCACATGAAGGGCAATGTCCGTCAAATATTTTAGGGGAGGCAAAGGGATCTTGGTTCCTAAGAGTTGGCTCCTATGGTACAATAGCATCATGCCTAGCTGTAAGTTGATGCCAAACAGTCATCAGAAGATAAAGCAGACACTCCATGGATCAAGGACTTGTATTTTCAATCCCTTTTGCAATGATCCCTAACATTGAATTTGTTTTTTTCACAGCGGCCAAATACCAGGTCAACATCTAAATCATGCTATCTACTATGACCTCAAGGTCTTGTTCCTGGTCCGTTGTGGCAGCTCAGACCTCATTAGCGCAACTTAAAGCTACTGATTAATGTTGCAGTATTGGTCATAAGGGAAAATCTCAATTGTTCTTCCCTTTTTATGGCAGGACTTTCTAAATCAGATGTCTTGTAATGGTACCTCCTGTTAAGTCCTACTATCTGGTTTCTTTTCAGATTTGGTCCTGATAATAGATTATAGTCCTTTGTTAATGTCTTTTCATCTCCTCTAAACATGATGTCCCAGAATACATACAATAGCCAAGATATCTCCTTTGATAACCGTACCTAAGACATTTGAAGAAACTGTGCTGCATTACTCAAGATTTTCTGCTAATGTGGTTCAAATGAGCATCCCCACCCCCACAACCCCCGCGCTTTCTTTTTCATGAAGAGGACTTTTGGAAATCATCAGATTGATTGCTGTACCAGTGTCCATACATCATTCCAACATGGCAGGGAGGTCACATCTGGGTTGTGCTCAAAATACTAGTATTATTCATTATTGCCAAAACCTATTTGAATGGTTCTCCTTCCGACTGCTTGTTCCATAGCCTCCATATTAATTTGTATGGTTAGATTTTTCCTTTAACATAAGACACACTTTAAATGGATGGAAAGACTGTTTATTTGAAAAAAGAAATTTGCTAAATAAGCAAAACAAAAATGGGATACCAGAAACCTGTCAATTGTGCTTGATAAAGTGTACAGGAGAATATGATGAGTCAATGGTTTTGTCCTGAGTTTTCATACAACAGCATATACCAACTACCTTGCCACCTTTTTTAATGACTATAGTAATTAGTTTGCATATTCTGATTCTTGACTGCATCTTGGAATTGTTCCATTCCACTGAGACTTAACACCCTATTATTAGCTGTCTTGCTTCTCTTTACTGTTAGTAATTATATGGATTTCCTTGTCAATGATCCTTCATTTTATTTTCATTAAGTATTCTTTATTTTAATGTTTATATCTTAGTCATGGAACTTGTTTAAGCGGCTAGAAAACCTTCCTGACTGATGATTTCTTGCCACTATTCATCATTTTGATGCTTGTAGCAATTGCAATTTATGTTATACTATTCTCATTTTGTGATTTCATGTAAAACTGACATACTTTATATTCACCTCCTAAAATCTCATATAGCTTTATTCTTATCCAATCTCCTTGTTCACAATAATATATAGACAATATATTTTAAAAAGCTTAATATAAATATTTCATTTTTCTCATTCAAAGTATTATAGTAATATCTTTCTAGTACAATGCTTCATTTCCCCTCTTACTACAGGACACAGATCTGTGCACATCTGTTCTTCAAGGATCAAAGAACTTGCTGGATTAACTTTGTTGCTTTAGCATAGTAGGAAAAATAGATTTTTTTTTTAAAGGTGCCAGAAGTAAGTTCTCAGCAAAGCTGAGAACAAAGAGCTAGATGGGAGGTGGGAAACCAAAGCAAAACAGACTACGTAATTAAAAATAGGCCACAGTAATACAAGTTTCCAAAGTCTCACATGGGCAAGTGCTGCAAAGATTGTGCCCTGAGGGTTCCTGCTCTTGTAGCAATAGAAGAAACCTGGACAATAACCATAACCTACAGAAAACTGCATATGTCTTTGGTGATTAGAAATGTAATACATATGTAGGTAGATATGTAAATAGATCCTAACATATTCCTGTGTACACCAGTTGAGCAGGAATCATTGTGCCTTGGAAAGGCATTTGCAGCCACTGGGAGATTGTCCTCGAAAACTCTACACTCCAAGGCATCGGTATCCCAATAAAATCAACATAAATTAACAGATTAAATTAAATGCCTATCAGAATTAAAATGTCCTTGATGTGATGACAAAAAGACAATTCTTTGTGTGCCCCCTCTATAAGAAGTTTTACCACATGAGAACATTCCTTCTCTGTGGTGGCTCCCCATTTGTGGAATGCTTTCCCCAGCAAGGCTCACCTAGCACCATCATTATATATATAGTTTTAGGCACCAGACGAAAGCTTCCTCTGTAAGCAGGCTTTTGGCCTTTAACCTACTGGGGCACGACTGCCTCATGAATTAGGAAATTCAATTTATCTTGAGGCACTTTTGGTACCTCAGATGCCTTGCCCCTCCATGGTGAAAGTGAAAGCTCTTTTTCTTAATTTTTTTTATTCAACGTATAGAGGCCAATAAAGTATTTCAGCAATGGAAAAAGACAGAAAAATGTATTAAAATGCAAATTAGCTCCAACTCACCAAAACAACTCCTGATAGCTGTGTGTATAAGCTGTGGAAATACTACTGCATCATTCTTGCCGAGTTCGTCCTAAATTAATAGACAAAACACATTAACTTGGATAGGCCCTTTGTGGCCATTAATACTAACAAGAGGGGGCAAAAGTGCACTGGAGGAAAGGGGGAAATGGATGGAGAAAAGAGAAAGAACTCTCCTTCATATGGATAATGGCCCTACCAAGTCTCATGGCCTTTTATAAAAACACTAGCTGGCCCTGCCATGCATTGCTGTGGTTAATCCCTGTGAGTGCCCCCACCCTGTGCTGACCCATGACGTATCACGCCCCCTCTTCCCCCCACCCCTCACAGGCTCATCCCTGTGACAGGTCCCACCTATCCCGTTCCCTCCTCCCTCCAACCCCCACCCAGGCGAGTCAGTACCTCCAATCGGCCTAGTCTGTAAAGGCTTCGGCCTAGTATGTAAACGGGAGTCGAGGTGCTGTTGAGAGGAAATGTTTTATAGGTGCACTACCAGTGTAGCCACTGCTAGAGGGCGCTGGCTTGCAACCTGGTTCTTTCTCCAGCATACATTTTCGTCTGAGTGGTGTGTTTTGAAACACGGGGTTTTGGGGGTTTTACCTGGCGGAGGTGTGACATCTGTCTTAGCAAACTTTCCTATAGCCTTCGGACATTCGCATGTGATGCTGTGTCAAAATTTCACCTCAATCGGTCAAGCGGTTTTGATGAAAAGGGGAAACACACCCACATGCCCAGTTTACATTTTTATATATATAATTTTTTGTCGTTGCTGTTGCTCCGGTCCATGAATATTTCCCTCAAAGGTGTCCTACCTGCCTTTCTGTTAAATATTAAGCAGAGTTGTGTGGCGTTTCAAAAGTCTATCAGGTTCATTGTGGCATAAACCTTTTTTTTGTAGAGCTCCCCTCAGGAAAATGCAGAGAGAGTTACCCACACAAACATATTGTGTCTGACATGTTTATTGTCTGACATTAAATATTGTCAATTTTAAAAACAAATTAAACATGTTTATTTTTTTAATGCTATTTTCCCCTATGTTTTTACCTGTCCTTATTTTTATCTTTAGCACACCTTGAGGGGAAAAGGCAGAGCAGTATTGTTGTTATCATAATCACCACCATCACCATCATCCCTCCAAGGATAACATGAGTACCCTTTATACAACATAAGCACATGCCACTATAAAAATGAGTCTTCCAAGTGCCACACAAGACCCCCGGGCAACCCTTTTTTTATAGAGTGCGCCTTTTGCTATAACCCCCCCTCCATCCCCGCAATTGAGAGGGGACTAGAAGGGGCTG
This sequence comes from Zootoca vivipara, assembly GCF_965207765.1. NCBI lineage: Eukaryota > Metazoa > Chordata > Lepidosauria > Squamata > Lacertidae > Zootoca > Zootoca vivipara. Next base: position 108,846,443 of record NC_142586.1, read on the forward strand.
CAGCAGCCGCCAGATTTCCCTAATTGGTCCATGCCCTGACTGATGTACTGTATTCCCATAATTTGAGGGGTGTGGTTTTTGTGTGCGCTAATTGGTTCCATAAACCAATATTTGCCGCGTAAAGTCATTGCGAGGATGTGAAGGTACCGCTTAGGGCTTTATTTCCTAGTTTCCTTTATATATCAACAGCACACGAAGCAATAGGGGCAGGCTCTCTCTCCCCCCCCCCCCGCCATAGCTGCCAAGTTATCCCTTTTTTTAAGGGATTTTCCCTTATGCTGAATAGGCTTCCTCGCGAGAAAAGGGAAAACTTGGCAGCTATGCCCCCCGCCCCCCTCAATATTCCGCATCGGCGTTTGCCGCGAGCTCGCGAACCTCGCGCGCCCCGCAGCGGGCGGTTGGAGACTGACGTTTTCGATCTACACATAACGGAACACGTAGCGCCACTTCGAACACGACGCGCATGCGCCTTCGCGTCGCGGATGGAGAAAGAAAGCGAGCGCGTGACTGGATTGCTCCTTAGGAGGGCGGGGTAGCGTCGCCGCAGCCGCGCGCGCGTAACAATACGTGCTCTTGCGCTTCCCTTCTCTCCTCCTCCCCGCTTCCCATTCCGTGACGGCAGTTGCCATAGTGACGGAAACCGAACCGCCCCCCCCCAACCGCCGCCTTGCGTGAGGCCCTTGTGGTTCTTTCTTTTTTTCTTCCTCCCGCCCGCCTTTTTCCCTTCTTCTTTCCCCTGTCCTCCCTTCCCCCCCTCCCCGCGCCCGCCCGCACCTCGAAGGCCGCGCGCGCGGGCGCGCACCCGTGTTTCGTGAGGGAGCCTGTGAGAGAGAGGGGAGGGGAGATGAGATGGCGGCCGAGGGGGAGGCGGAGGCGGAGGTGGAGTGGGTGGTAGACAGCATCGCCGGCTTCCTCCGCAGCCCCGCCTGGTCCATCCCCATCCTGGAGTTCGTGGAGCACAAGTGCGAGGGTGAGAAGCGACCGGGGGGGGGGGGGAGCGGGTCGGAGGGCGGGCGGGTGGAGAACCACCTCCCATTAATATATGGTAGGAAAGGCGGGAAAGAAGGAAATAAGAATAAGCGTATCCTTCCCTCACAGCCTTTATCCCCCACTCCCCCGATGGGGAATCCCCCTGCAGTCTTCCCCCCACTCTCCGGTTTTAAAAAATCTGTTTTTGTGTCCCCCGTCCCCTCATTTCTGAGAAATGTATTTAAAGAGGCCCATTGGCACTTAGGGACCAGGGGAGGCTGCGTGAATGATCGTCGTTATTATTTAATTTGGGGCATAGCTGTCAAATTTCTCCTTTTCTCGCGAGGAAGCCTATTCAGCATAAGGGAATTTCGCTTAAAAAAAGGGAGAACTTGACAGCTATGATTTGGGGCTGATTCAGTTCTCAAGGGCGCTTAGAAACGAAATCCCTTCAAAGCGCATAAAAGTGAAATCCTTTCCGGATAGTGCAAGTGCCAGACCCTCTAGGGATGCTGGACATTGTAGATTTTGTCCTGGCCTGATGCAGGTAACAGTCTTTCGCTTTGTAGTTGGGTGATTCGTGCTCATGCTTCATTGGGATGTCCATTGGCTATACTGAGAGGTAAAAATAAAATTCCCATCGTTGTAGCATGCTTGCGGTTGTACCCCCTCCCAAAGCATAATTTAATTAAGTGCATGTGTCAAACCTGATGGAACAAAATACCTCAAGTAACGTTTCTGTTGGGATGTTAAAAGGGGGGGGGCTTTATTTTGGACTGGATTGTGCACATATTGGTTATTTTGTAGATTTCTGCTGTATGTGTAGTACCGTGTTTTCCCCTTTTTAAGACACCGTCTTATAACTCCCCCCCTCAAAAAACACAGGGTGGCTTACTTTCGGTGGGATGTCTTATTTTTTAATTACCGGTACGGTTTTTACGGTTCAGGGCGCTGGCTCAGGGCGCTGCTGGGCTGTCTTGAGTGCTCGGCGCTGCAGCAGCCCCCAGTTCCGGGTGGCGGGGTGGCAGGCGTCTTTGGCCGGGCCAGGCAGAGGCCGCTGGCTCATGCGCTCCGCCCGCCGCTGCAGGGCGCTCCAAGCTCCTTGGCCGGGCCAGGCAAGGAAGAAGCAGTGAGCCCAGCAGTGGCGGCGAGCACGGAAGTGGCAGGGATGGCGGTGGACGAGAAGGCAGAGCGCGGGGATGCAGCCAGCAAGGCGGGAGCGCGATCAGCTGTTAAGCGGAGCTCTTGGAGCGCCTCTTCATAGCTGATCGCGCTCCTGCAGTGCTGGCTGCATGGAGTGACTCTGTGAGTGGAGGTGCCTGTGGAGGTTGGTTTCCGCGGCGCGGAAGTATGGCTTATTTTCGGGGTATGTCTTATATTTCTCAAATACTTAAAAACCCTGCCATGGCTTACTTTATGACTACGTATTAAAAAAGGGGAAACAGGGTAGGTCCTAAAATCTCTTAAGTAAAGAATCACACAAATAAAATCTCTTAAGTAAAGAATTCAGTGAAGTTGCTAAGACGTCAGAATTACAGAGCTGTCAAATCTCCCAGAACCTTTTCATTTTGAGCTTCTCTATCCGTGTACCTTGCAGTTTTTAATAGCTTTTGCACTGAGTCACTATTGCATTTTGCTGAGGCAGGCAGATACTTTTTATGACTCTTAATTCTTTTGGTGGGAGATAGCTTACTGTTGTTGGCTCTATTCTGGTTGGAACATTCCTAGAAAAGCTGGAGGCAGATACTAAATAGATTGGAGGATGTGAATTTTGTGAAGTGGGCAAGAAAGGGAATGTTTGGAATCCAGGATTTTATTATTTTTATTTTAAAATCTGGATGAAGAAGTGTTTATGCAGCCCTTTAAAAGTTTCCTGAAGTATGTTGTCTGGAGAGCAAATTTAAACACACTTGGACAATAAGACATCTGCATATGTAAACAGCTTGTCCATGTGTTTATTGCTTTACTGGATCAAGGAGTATGGGTATTCACTGAACAAGTGTTTGGAATGTGCATGTATGTCTGCCATTTCTTGCTTTCAGTAGAGTAGGCATTTCCATTCATGTTCTGAAGCTGTTCATGGCATTTTTAAGCATGCGTGGCTACAGCAGGATTGGGCTGATTTATTTTGTAAAATAAATACAACAACAACAACAAATTTTGTAAAATATGGTAAAGGTTTTTAAGATTGATCATCCTTTACTTGTTAGAATGTGAGTTGCTGGCTCTTAATTTCAGAAAGGTCTCCCCCTTAAAAAAAATTCTGCAGCTACATTGTTTAAGCTTGAGCCTGTATTGGGCTCACTCACCCACATACCTGTACTGTACAATGAGATGCAATTTGATAGATAATTTAGTTACTTTAAAATGTTTAAATTGCTTCCCAAGAAATGTTTCTGAAGTTGTGTATGCCAGAAAACATAATATATTAGCAATAAATATATACATAGCAATTTAAAAGCAGATCTTAAACACATCAGAATATACAAATTGAGTATACAGTGTAAAATAGCCGCATCAAACTTCAGAGAAAGCCCTCTTAAAAGTAAGTTTTCAGCCTTGTCTAAGTTCAATAGGGAGCAGCTGATTCCAAATATATAGCATGCAATTAGTGCACACACCCTTCCAAAATGAATGAGGTTTGCAAGTGCAACAACAGTATGCTTTAAAGCAGACATCCCCAGACTTCGGCCCTCCAGATGTTTTGGACTACAATTCCCATCATCCCTGACCACTGGTCCTCTTAGCTAGGAATCATGGGAGTTGAAGGCCAAAACATCTGGAGGGCTGCAGTTTGGGGATGCCTGCTTTAAAGCATATAATAAAGCAAAGATATTGTAGTGGTTTGAAGAAATTGCTAGTCATCTTATTTTTATTGTTGGGTTCTTAGGGGGAAAGGGGGAGTTCTATAACCTTATAAATGTTTAGCAGATGGCTCACTGAAGATCAATGAGGAACAGAAGGAAGCATTTACTTATTTTGGGTTTTTTTTTGTTAGCTGGAAACCTTTTGAACTGCCTCAAAATACTTCTCAGTTATTCCATTTGAAGTACAGTCGTACCTTGGATCCCAAACCCCCTGGATCTTGGATGTTTTGGCTCCCAGTTTGCGAATATTCTTTTGGAACCTGAATGTCCTGATTGCCTGCAGGAGTTTCTTGCAGCCAATCAGATGCCATGATTTGGTTTTTGAATGTTTTGGAAGTCGAAATGACTTGCGGAACGGATTCCGTTCGACTTCCAAGGTACGACTCTTTGTCCTTGCTACAGGCAAGATGAAACTGAATCTTTGTTAGACTTCTGTTATCAACCACTTGGTTTTTGGAATGATTTGCTTATTCCAAGTGTCAGGGAAGTTAGCTGAATTTTCATCAGAGCACTTCTGGATTTTTTGTAGATTATTATATCATTACCGTATTACTCTGTTGTCCATACAGACAGCTATCTTACATCAGATGTTGTTAAACTGAAGTATGTTGTTGCCTAGGGCTGCTGCTTGAAACAGTGTTCTAGTTTGTTTGTGTACATTTTGAGTGAAACTTGTGATTTGAGATTTTCCAAATTGTGCATCAAAATCCTATCTGGATTGCTGAAAAGGGTAGACTTATGAATTTCATTGCTGAGGATGCTCGGAATAGATATGATTTGCTGAAAGTAGAGGGGTTAGGAGTAGGGGTGTCCAGATTCAACTGAATCCCAAGGCAAAGTTGTTACTGTGGGGGGATTTTTGGCTTGTCAGAAACAAAGTAGGATCTGTACAAGGTAGCATCATTTGAAGTGGGGTGCCCTGAAATGCTGTGTGATGCATAAGCAATCCAGACATTCAAAAAATGTTGTAGACAAACATTTGCTGAAAGCGACATTAATGTCTCTAAGCTGGCCATAATGCCAGGGTGGGTTGGAAGAGGGAAATCAAACATCAGAGTGGGAAGAGGGAAAGCTCTGCTTTGACTGACAGGTCAAGCTTGTAATCAGAAGGAATAATTCTACTTGGAAATCAAATCTCTTCTAGTTCTTCCCACCTGAAAATCAATTTTAAAGAAACCTAGCGCAAAGGCCCTTGGATCTGTCTGTCCACAATTTGGTCTGTTTCTTACTATCAGTTTGTAGAACATCTGGACACAAAATACCAGGGGAGATTACACATTTCCTCTTGTTACTTATACTAAAACTGTGCTGGTTGCCCTTGCAGGAAAACTACTGCAGCTTTTCATGTGAAATCTGATTTGTGCCCTCAGAATTGAGCAACCTTGTCCACACATTTTAATTCCACAGCAACATAAAGGTGTCCAGTACAAAGCCCTTTGGTTTTGGCAGGCTTTCCTCACTATGGAGGGGGTGAGAATGCCTGCAAAGTTCCATACAGGTCTGTTAAAGGGGGTGGTGGTGGTGGGGGGGTGGGAATCTGGAAGTGAGACACAATTGCCTGTTGGAGTGGCCATATAATGTTATGGGTGGTTTTACCTTTTGTATTTAGATAAATTTCACTATACTAGGAATGTCATTTGAAACTTTTTTTGAGAGAGTTCTCATTTTAAAGAAAAGTAAAACTTGTCTCCTTAGTTTTTGATGAAGAAGAAGAAAGCAAGCTGTCTTACACTGAGATTCATCAGGAATATAAAGCTCTGGTGAGTAGTGGTTGTTTTATTTTCACTTTTTAAGAAAAATGTGCTATTGAAACAGGAATGGTTTGTGCACCACTTCTGGCAACTTATATATTCCTATGAGTATTGATTTTTTTTTAAATTAGCTGACTAATGGTTTAATGTAAAAGAGCTATTGTTCTGCCAACTTTGAGTCTTTGCATTGTGCTTAGTTATCATTGTCCTAGTTTGTTGCAGATGCTCTAGATTGAAGAAACTGTATCCTTTCATTTTGTGCTGAGACAGAACTTGATACTGCTGTGGTTGTATGACTGCAATCAAAAGCAACTGCCTGAATCTTTTTTCCTGCTTTCATCCCATTCAGTCAATCATTTCTATAGCCATTCTTTTCTTTCTAAAGATTAAAACTATGGCTCATTGCTCCTGTGATTGAGTCTGAAAATAAGATTTTAGGAGTGAGCTCCTGTTGTACTTTGTCTTGAATTATGGCATAACCTGGCACATCCAAGTCCTGCTGTTTCAGACCACTTAGAATTATTTATATTTGTTGTGTTTCCATCACAGCAAGAATATTAGCAGCAGTTGTACTTGCATATGTACCTAAACAAGAAAAAAATAGTGAAGGGCTGGAGAGGAGTGACAGAGGGGAGCAACAAGAAAAAGACAGCACAAGAAAGCATTCTGTCAAGTTCATTAGTGGGTGGCAAATGGCTGAAGAGCAACTAATGTCTGTAACTGAAGAAATGGAATGTGGGAAAACTAATAAGCCAATTACGCAGACATGTACCATGATCTGAACAGCCTGTTTGTGATATTAAGTCCTCATCTGCATCCATAGTGTCTTAGTAACGCACAGTGATAACTATCCACCTGAGCACTTTCTTTGGCCTTGTCCCCCTTCTCTCCACTTACATCCCAATACATACTGCCTATGATGACTTATACAGAACCACCCCCCCCCTTAACTGTCTGGGTATTCTCCGAAGGCCTCCATTATTTCTGCATTCTTGATCCCTAGGCCTTGAACTGCCCCCTAGAGCACCTCTGCATTTCCATATCTCTTCATTCAGATTCCTCCTCTAAGCCCACTTTTTCAATATACCTTTGGGCACAACCCCCATAGTTCCTATTCTGTATTGTAGCTAAGCCTAAGCAAGTGCAACTGAAATCACCACATATTATTTCCCTAATCCCTTCCACTATCCTTTCTCTCCTCTTCCACTGTTGTTTTCCCTTTATTGATTGCAAATCTCAAATTCTAGGGATGTACTCCTGTATTTTGTAAAACATCATGCACATATATGCTTATATAAAAATTAAGAGAAATAGGAAAACGTGGCAGCAGCAAACCAAGTAAACTAACTTATGTACAATGACTTACATTTTTTAAAATAAATAAATAAATATATCCAAGTTTAAAGGAAGGGGGTATTCAAGGCTATAGAGAATTGTGGAATAATCTTTTCCACCATCCATTTTTTGCAGGTTGAAAAGTTATTAGACAGTTACCTTAAAGAAGTTGGAATCAATGAAGACAAATTCCAAGAAGCCTGTATGTCTCCTCTTGCCAAGACTCGTACCTCACAGGTAAATTTTCTTTTAGCAAAGTTAAAAAACAATCCTGGAGATATGTGATTGTGTTCCTTTTGTATATATTTTCATTTGTATTAAAAAAAAACAACCCTCCTGTGTCAAACACACACAGTGATGTTTCAGTTTAACAGAATGCACCCTTTGTATATATAAAACCTCACAAATTAAAAGTAATTGGGCTAAAAAGAATGAGCATTGAAGGTAATGGAACTCATGTTTAAAATATGTTTAAGACTGTAGCCCTTGTCACTCAACTTTCCTCCAGAAGCTGAGAAAAAAGTGGAATACTAATGATGATGGTGTCTTAGCAAGTTACCTGTGGTTTGGTTCCATGGCAGTGGTGAAAAAGCACATGGGATCAGGTGCAAGTTTCTGGTTTTGTAGCTGCACTACCTGCTTACTCAGGATGTGCTCTCAGTGTTGCAGATTATATTGCTATTAACATGTAGCACAATTAAACAATATACTAATTAAAATACTTCTTACTATCAAGGACAGTTGCAAAAACTTAATGTTTCTGCAGGCACATATGAGCACATACAGTAAGTATTGATGCAGTAAGAGCAAGCTATGGCTGTGCCTCAGGCTGCCAGTTGGTGGGAGGCTGAAAAGAGAGGCCTGGAGGGCCAGAGGTTGCCTAGTTCTGATATAAATGTTCATTATTGTAACCTCCTGGAAAAAGGTATTTGACTAGATGATTTCCTGTATTCCAATATTATATATACTCTTGATTTGTAGGAATACTTGATTAAAGGACAATGCAATCCTGTCTTAATATCTTATCATAAGTAACTTTCATCGATACTGTGGGGCTTACTCCTACGTAAGGTGGTATAGGAGGAAAGCTATAAAGCCGTGTAGGTGGTGGTACAATAACTTTTTCAGAACTTTCCTCCCTAAAAAAAATTGATCAGACTGCAAATTTGTTTGCACTGTAAGATTTAAAACATCTTTCCCCTCACAGGCTATCTTGCAGCCAGTATTGGCAGCTGAAGATTTCAGGTTGTTTAAAGAGATGATGGTCCAGAAAAATATTGAAATGCAATTGCAAGCCATAAGAATAATTCAGGAAAGAAATGGTGAGTAACTGCCAATGAGAAACTTGTCTTCCCATTTCATCTCTTCATTTGCTGACACCAGGGGTGGCTTTAGGTGTTTCTGAGGCAGGGGGCTTCAGTGGGCTCAAAAGGGGCATGAGACACAACAGCGAGGGAGTTGAAAGAATGGCATTAAAGGGGCAAAATACTGAAGGCTAAGAGGGCAGAAAGAAAAAATATTTTGAAATGGCAATGAGGAGCAGAGAAGGGAAAGTGTGAAGGCAGAAAGATAAATAGAGGAAGAAGATAGGCTAAAAGGATGTGTCATTTACTGCCCAGTGAAGGGACTAAGGTGAGTTCTTTCTGGGTTTTTCTTGTTCTCCTTCCTGTTGCTGTAGTCAATGCTCAAATGGGCAGCCCAAAATGAGAGGGGAGCTGAATTACATACTCTGCTTTTTCCAAGTTGTTTGTACCTTGGTTGTCCCACAGGACAGCTTGGGATAGTTGAAAAGCAGCTACTGTACATAATTTCCTTTCTCCTCCATCCTTGAAGGAGCTGGGCTTTCAGTCATTTGGAAAAGAGGGGCAGGGAAGGACTTAAATGATGGATAGTTCTCTTACTTGACTGAATTTGTATGAAGCAATATCTATTAATTAAAATGCCTTTTTCTGTGATCTGTTTCATATTTCTTTTAAACCAACCGTAAAATTGTCTGTTAGGTTTGTTATGTGGGATTCAAACAGAGTTCAAGATGTTGCTACAGATGCTTGAGTTTCCAATCTCTCTCTTTCTTTAATAATCTTCCAAGATTTCTGTAACAAATGTCTTTTTATTTTACACATATGCAGATAATTCCTTTGGAAATCCCCTAAAAATAATCACTTCTAAAAGTTCTCTTCAAGTTTCTGTGCACATTTTGACAATTAGATAACAGCTTGTACTTCATCTGAGGAAAACTGAATGTCATCCTTCTTTACTCCTCTTTCTTTCTTTCTTTCTTTCTTTTCTTTTCTTTTCTTTTCTTTTCTTTTCTTAAACAGGTGTGCTACCTGATTGTTTGACAGATGGGTCTGATGCATATACTGAAATTGAAGAAGAAGAAATGAAAATATTAAGGGAGGTTCTCAGGTAAAAAGAACCTTTTTGCTTTGTTTCTTTAACAAATTGTGGCCTCCAAGTGCCTGTTCTGAGAGTTGGGAGAACCTTCTGAATTTCATGGGTTGGGGCACAAGTGGTTGAGGGGAAAAGGAAGGGATCCCCAGAATTGGGCACACTTTGACTGTCAGGAGAGGCTGCTCATTGTTTTTGCATTGTGAGTGAGCAGATAAAAAAGTGAACTGTTGAATTGCATGTTCCCTCATATTCTGTTTTGCAGAAAGTCAAAGGAAGAATATGATCTGGAGCAAGAAAGGAAAAGAACTAATGAGGCATGCTGAAGTTCAATTGAATTAATCTATTCTGTGGATGTAGTGATGTTATTATTTAATTATAGCTCTATAAATCCAGCCTTCCATCAAATACACGTGCTTCTCATCATGCTTTGGTGGCTTAATAAAATTACTAGCATATCCCTGTTACATATGCTTTCTTTGCAACTCTCATTTCCTTCCCCCCCCCCTTTTCTTTTGTGAACTTGATCACATGGATATGATGAGTGTCCCTTTATCACACTATTGAGCAAATCGTTCAGGAAGCTGACTGATGATGGTGTGAGAAAATATTCTGAAGGGCCCCTTACTTTCTGAGAGGTCTTTTGGATATGTGTGATTGGGGAGACTGAAGGGGGGAGCTTAAATTTCCCATACATGGGTGGAGAAGACCATAAGGATGATTTTAAAGTTGGCCATAGCAGAACACACACACAAGTTCCCATGTTTTAATTGAGATCAAGCTTACATACCTAATTAATTTGTGAGAGCATAATTTTGTGAAATAAATAGCGTTTGTCAAAACGTATTTTAGTAGCTCTAAGACTGCGAAAAGCTATACAGTATGTGGCTTTTACTGTACTTGTTTTTAGTGTCTTGAGTGCGTTACTTGATACTGTTCTATTATCTCTCCCCCCCCTTTAAATATATAGTCACATGAGAAACAGAGATCATCTGATGGTGCACACAAATCTCCAGGACATCTGAGTGAAAGTGCAGGAACTAAAGAGTCTGCTGACCATACTACAAAACATTCATCAGGTATGATTATCTGCAAGTATCTAAAATACAGAGATGAGAAAATATACAGCGTAACTTGGTGTGAAGCACTCAGGACTTTGGATTGGGTGATCATAAAATATTATAAATAAATGGGAATTGACATTTAAATGGGAATGCTGGTGGGGGGGAAGAGAATTTTGATGCTTCAGTTGAACTTTGAGTTGTATGTTTGAAAAATGAAAAGCAGGGGCTCTTTGGAAACCTGGTATAGCAATTGTTCAGACTCTAAGCGTGAGCAAAACCCATCTGTCAGTTCATCCCAAGAGCAATTTCACCTGACATGTTCCAGAGGAAATTGGGATGGGGAGAAGAAACAGTTATTCTTACTATAAATGGTATTTCTTCATGGATGTCAAGAGGTCTTCAGGCAGGCCATGCAGCTCTCCCTACAGCTCAGACGGGAAATGTCTTAAGTCTCAACAGAAGACCTTGCTCCTGCTTTCCTGTTAAGGCTCAGTCCCACTTCATGTAACAAACTAGAGAACAGACCTCAAAGATTCAGAACTGAAGGAGATTAAAAACACCGTGAACACGGAATAAAACCTGGTATTTTGTTTTTGATGAGTAAAGCACTTCACAGTGTTTATTTTGTGTGTTCTTTCTGCTCAGAAGACCTAGTGAAGTTAATGGAAATGGTTAAATTAGAGTAGCCTCATTTAATGTAGTGGACTTAGTTGGAATACAATCCATAAAATATTAGTATTTGGGAAGCCTCTAGGAAATGAAGAATTGTTTTTAAAATTCTTGCTCTTTGGTTAAAATCCATCAAGGTACAGAGATCCCTTACCTTTGATTTGTATTAGTATGATGAACATATGATGGATTAGTTCCTTTCAATGTAAATTTAGGTCGAGAGGCAAAACACAAACACTTGCCTACCCGGGAACTACCCTCTGCCAAACTGAAGGAAGAGAGTCGGAAGAAAACCATAGGGAATGGCTCTGAATGTGTAGCAAAGCAAGTGGGGACTGAAGGACGTGTAAGCTGAATGCTCACTTCATTTAAGATAACTAATATTATTTAGTAGCTAGTATGTCATTTTGGATTACTTTTTTTATGGTATAGTTGTATATAAATATTTAGAAATTTTGATCCAGGGTTCTCCAGCTTGGTGCCTAGTGCTCAGGCATGATGGGAATTGTAGTTCAAATCATCTGGGGGGGCACCCTGTTGAGGAATGCTGGCTTGAACCATTGGAATATTATTTATTGAACATCACTAGAACTAGGTGCCATATATAAAATGGAAACAAGAAAAATATCTATCTTCAGAGTTACAATCTTAGGAAGATAGAAGGTAAGGAGAGTGGAATCGACATGCAAAATCAGTTAGAATGTCAGAATGAAATGTTAAGTTTTGTCAGGTGTTTAAATGTGCTGATGGGAGAAGCCAGGTGCCAGGAAGTCAGTAGAATACGAGAAGCAAAGGTAACTCTGCGTAGAAAGCAAAAATGAATAGCACAATCACAAGGAATGAGTAGGATGGGTAACTAGGCTTTTATGGAGGAGGAGGAGGATGATTTTAGTTTTTTAGATATAGATATTTGACTTTCAGCACACTTCAGCAGTATTCAGACATCCTAAGGAACTCCATACACAACTCCATACACAACAAGGTATGTGTCAGCATAAATGTTAATGAGACATTGTCTGCCCCAATACTTTTAAAACAGCACATGCCACAAACTGACCTTACAGTTTGGAGGAAAAAAATACATAGTTGTAATTAGATTTAGAATAAATGTGCTCAGAGATTGAATTTGAATTCCATTGTTCATTCTCTTTTTAAGAGAGTAAGAAGAGTGTTGATGATGTGGTCTGTTGGTCACGTGGCAGGATAGGGCAGACCTAGTTAAACAGTTCAGCTGAGTTGAATTAAGAAGGCATCTGTTGTTCATATGTCAGTTTTATATCTTTTAAAAGAGAATGTCACTTCTGGAAATCTGAGTCCAACAATCATGCATTCCTGTGTTTATGACATCTTTGCAGAAGGTCTTGAAAATGTAATATATCCTGCAGTCTCCCTGCTCCTTTCACATATATTATCTTTAGTACTATATTCTGACTAAATATAGGTCTGCCAATGTATCTGTATCTGTAGGGACCAACTTTGGTATATACATTTTCCCTCTTATATTAATTTGAAAGAAGCTCATTATCAAATCCCCTCCCAGGTGAGCCTTTATATGCCTTGGAGAATTTAGAAAAGAAAGTACTACTTTTTCATTTTAGGTGTACATTAAACATGTAAAGTGTAAGTGTGTCAAGCATGCTTACTCATCAGGTACACTTATCAGGCAGCAAGGACCAACTGTGACTCTCAGTTGACTGTACACCTGGTAGCAAGCCTTGATCTCCTCGGCATAATGTACAAAACCAGTGAACGTGTATACTGCAAAAAATATTGTGGCTTGCGTGTACCTAGTGATGCTACCATAGTTCTTAACAAAGTTCCACTCATAATACATAGGTGCATTAGAAAAGGAATGGTACCTGCTCCCTCAATTCTTCTCTAAGGTAAAGGTAAAGGGGCCGCTGACCGTTAGGTCCAGTTGCGGATGACTCTGGGATTGCGGCGCTCATCTCGCTTTACTGGCCTAGGGAGCCGGCATACAGCTTCCGGGTCATGTGGCCAGCATGACTAAGCCCCTTTTGGAGAACCCCAGAGAATCGCACGGAAATGCCATTTACCTTCTCACCGGAGCGGTACCTATTTATCTACTTGAACTTCGTGCTTTTGAACTGCTAGGTTGGCAGGAGCAGGGACCAAGCAACAGGAGCTCACCCCGTCACAGGGATTCGAACCGCCAACCTTCTGATCTGCAAGCCCTAGGCTCTGTGGTTTAACCCACAGTGCCACCCATGTCAATTCTTCTCTAGCTTAGACTAAATCAATCCAGAGTGCTTGATGTTCTCTTTCTGCCTGCGGCTTGCTCCAGGCCTCCCTTCCTACTTGCTTAAAGGCTACCGAAACACAGCAGCAATTAAAGTGCTAGGCCCCTGGTGGAATCCTTTTTTTTGGAGGGGGGTAGCATCCAGTTACAACTTGTAATAAATACATTTTAAACAAACATGCTTGTCCTTCATCACGTTTTTCCATTTTGTTGGGACTATATATAGTTTTACCAATCTAACACTTTTTAAAAGACAAAGCTTGCATTATTTCATTCACAAATCTCTAATTGGACAAAAATACATTACAGAATGTAAATTCTACTTACCAGAAACTATCAGAACTTGGAGCACAAGAGCTCAGGGAGCGTGAAGACTATCTAAAGCAGAAACGAGATGCACTGATGGCTTTGAAGAAGGAGTCCAAAACTAATATGCCGCCGCCGCCACCACCACAGAGTACAGAGCAGAAAGAAGAGCTGTTACCTTCTAAGGAGGTAAAAGAGAGAATGTTCTAGCCAGCTCTAACTAACCAGTTCTAACCAATTGGAGAGGTGCAGGGCTATGTGCAGTTCCAAACTAATGCTTTGAATAGCACTCAGTAGTGGGGTAGGCAGAGGGCAGGGCTGCATCCTAGCACAACTGCTCAGTATTCAAAGTATAAGTAGGTCTATGCCCAGTTCCTCATCTAGTTAAGGATATGCAACTACAAGCCTGTTTCCACAATTCCTAACAGAGTTGAAATGGGAGCTAAGAAAGCAACAATGGTAAACAGACATGCTAAACATCCTTACAGTAATACTTGCATAGTAAAAGGTTGATGCACAAAAAGGAAAAAAGAGCTGGGCCACTTGCTTCTATTTAATATGCCACTAAACCTAGAGTGTACACTCTAGGGTCAGTGAGTTGATTCACGCCTGCATGTGTGAATAGCTCAACACATGCACACATGTAATAGCAAAAACTTTTAATTTGCCTATAAAAGTGTCATTAACTATGCTACACTCCTTTATGCAGTTACTTGAGAGTAAGCCCTATCAAACTTAGTGAGACTTATTGTAGACATGCTCAGGACTACATTGTAAACTGTGGGAAGTGAGATAACATGTGTTCAGACTGCTTCACATTCTTGCAGCAATCCTGATGACAAGTATTAGCTAGGGCAGTACTATCCCGCATATGGCATGTGTCCCTGTTGGTTCTGCTGGACCTCTCAGCGGCTTTTGATACCGTTGGCCATGGCATCTGTCTGGGCAGCCTTGCTGGAATGGGACTTGGAGGCACTGTTTTACATAGACTCTTGGTCCTTTCTGGAGGCGCGAATCCAGAATGTGGTTGAAGGGCACTCCTGTTTGATGCCTTGGGGGTTCCTTCAGGGTTCTCTTCTGTCCCGCACGCTGTTTAACATTTACTTGAAAACATTGGGAAAGGCTGTTGGGCGTTCTGGGGTTGTGTGTCAACAGTATGCCGATGACGCCCAGCCGTTTCTTTCCACCAACATCCAAGGAAGCTTTCTTGGTTCTAAGCCCATGTCTGTCCTCAGTAATAGACTGGATGAAGGTGAACACATTGAAACTTAATCTAGGCAAGAGAGACATGCTCTTGGTCAGTCAGAAGGCAGAACAGGGAATAACTATTCAGAAGATACAGGGTCACAGTTTGGGTGTGCTCCTAGATTAAGCCATGGATGTCCAGGTCTCTGTGTTTGTCAGGAGTGCATTTGCAGAGTTAAAGCAAGTACACTGAAAAGAGCTCCGTAACATTTGCCTTACAAACTGCTGAACCTACAATGTGTTATACAAAATTATTCTTCCATACTTGATGGGCTAAAATCTTATGCACACTTTAACAGAGACAAAGTTACATTAGTTACAAAGTTACATTAGTTACAAAGTTACATACATGTGTAACTTGGCAAAGGATATTGCAGTTTGAAATTTCACATTTTTATTTTTAGGGAATGACAGAAGAAGAGGAGCAAAGGTTGTTAAAGAAAAGAATCCTTGCAGCAAAACTTAAAGAAGAAGTTATTAATAAGCGATAGTTCAGAGAAGCTGCTTTTAGGAGTTGGGGACAAGAATGACTGTTTAGTATATTTAACCATGAACTGAATTCTTTGCTCACAAACATTGTATGCATTAATTTGATTTTATATATTAAACATTAACTTTTTCTTTTTTTTAATAGACTTAAAATTAGATAAAAGTAATGGTTTTACTTTAAGGTAGGCTTGGTCGTTCCAAAGTATGAAGCATCCAGCAGTTTAGATTCTTACAATTCCAATATGTATTGCTGAATGTGAACACTGTAACTCCTTTGCTTGGTTTAATATTTGTCGGTTCTTTTGTTAAAAGTACATTGGTAGACTGACATTAAAATGTTTAAACTTGTTTTGATTTTATATACAGATGAATGTAGAAGTGTCAAGTTTAAAATCAACATGAAGTTTAAAATCAACTGTATAGAGCTCCAAGTGTTCCTTTCTTCTCACAAGATTGCCTCGTGAGACGGAAGTTTGGCAACCTTGCAAATTACAGGACAGAAGTAGGCACATTGTAAATTTGCCTACATATAAATATGCTGTGTAATGTTTGAAGCAGGCTGAAGAAACAGAATTAGCTAATATATTTTCATATATTTTAAGTGAACCCATTCAATATTATTTGTGCTTTATTCAGAATAATCACTCTCCTAGCGCTTCCGGCACCAGAAGGCTACTGTCTACAAATTTCCAACACAGTAAGAAACACAGCTCATCCGCATTTCATGTAACTTTTTATTAAAATAGTATTTAACTGAGACATGTTGGCAGATGTAATCTTTTTCTTTGAAAAAAAATCAGTTGAAGGGCCCCAGGCATTTGAAATGTGGGCTGTCCTGTGGCAAAAAGCAACCCACCATAACAAGCAGCAAGGGAGGTGGAAGGGGGGGGGGAGAAAGAAAGCACCTGAGGCAGATTGTGTAACTTGAAAAGGAGGAGCTTCATCTTGCACAGTATTTGTCAGCCAATATTCGAATGCTCCTAACTTTCCATGTCATTAAACTATTTTTTTAAAAAACACTGATTGTGGCTATAGAAGTGACTCATGGCACAGGGTCTGCATGTGTTCTTGAAGCTCTTAACAGTCTTTGAAAATAGATGGAAGATGAGAGGCCAAATGTGTTGGGTCTTTTTTCATTTGCTTAATAAAAGCTTGGAGACAGGCCAGATGTCTCCACCTCATATAGAGCTTAAGAAGAAAATTGTTAGCGGGTTTGGGGGCAGGGGGAGAAGGAGAGACAGACTTGCCAGGAATACAAAGTGAGCATATCAAGCTTACATAGTAACACTGCTGAACCAGCCCAAATGTTTTGCCACCCACTTCCCTTCAAACAAAGTAGTCTTCAGCTGAAGTGAGAAGGAAGCCCCTATTTTTAGTTGCCTGGAGCCCCCAGATGGCAGAGATATGTCCTTCAGGCCATATTAACTGTCAGTCATTGCAACACACCAAATCAAATCTGGGAACATTCATTTTTTCCACTAGATTTGGTTTGGTGGCATATAATGATTAATTTGTACAAATAACTATCTCATTAAAACCCTCTAAAATGACCACATTTCAAAATCTGAATTAACTTACCATTTACAACAAACCAAACAAAACCAATAATTATGGAATTACAGGGTCACATTTTAATTCCTGAATTTTACAGTTCAGCATTAATATCACCACATGTATACAAATGGTGTAAAACAAGTACAGTGGTTTTCTTTTTCAATACAAAATAAACTTCTGTTTCATGGAAAAACTATACTTCATATCTACACAGTCAGCCCATCTTTTGCAAACAATAGCTAAAATTAAAATTAACTACAAAATCTCCAAAACAGGGAAACTGTGTCAATAACTGTTCCAGGAGAAATGGACCCTAACACATTGCAAGAGTGATCTATATGGTGAATTGCTGCTGGTTTCATAGTTCATTATCACTCTTAATGCAATTTGTAGTTTGGGGGAATTCTTTCTTCTGCATGATCTCAGATCATATATGGCCAAACTAACATTAAAATATTTACAGTTCACTTGCTCTCAAAATAAAAAAGGTCTCAAAATGGTTGCCTCAATCAATTTACCTAATGTACTTTTTTTTTGAAATTTGCTTAAATACATGGAATGTGTTAAGAAGCAGCCTTTGTACTATCCCCCCACTCCCAGGTTCAAGGTGCTGCATGTTGACTCCACCTCCCAATTGTTTAAAAATGACTATGCCCCCAAACCTCCTGGCATTTCACAGTACTCTCTTTTTTACTCTTGCAAATGTGAAATGCAGATGCCTTAAGGGGAAAAAATGCTGAAGCTAGCAGGGAGCAACTCCATTCGACCTGGCTTCCCATAAGATGCTACTGGTAGTTGCAACTCAGATGCTGCTTCCAAGCACTAGGGCTTATTGATGTTTTCTATATATTTTACTGCAAGCTGATAAGCCTTGGGTACCAGCCTTCCTGAACAGCTCCTTGTAGTCATCTTCAATTTTGAACCAAGCTTCTTTTTTCGTCCCAAAAACTAGATGGGGGAGGGGGAAGAAATCAATTTGCCACTCAACATGCACTACATAGCAGGGTGATGATACCCTCTGTGTTTTGGCTGACTGCAAGTAGTGGTCCCCAACTTTTGAATTCTTTTTTATGGAAAGAGAATCATTTAAGAGGCAACTGCTTAAAAAAACCCACAATGGACAGCACCATTACAAAGTCATGTTACTAGGTTTGCAACTGAAGCCTTACAATTTTCTTCTAGCTTGGGGAAACCCTGCAATATCAAAAAAGTTACTTGTCCCATCCCCTCACAGAGCCCGAGATGTTCTTTTTGCTGGCATCCTGTCATCCAGGTGCTGATTAGTAACCCACCATTTCAGTTTAATTTTTAACAGCCCGAATGGCAGACTCACTGACTAGAAAGAGATTAGGTTCTTTGGAAGCCTGGTGTTCTCAGAACTAAACCCTTCTAGGTCGAGTTTCTTTTGCTACTCCTTGCATTCTCGTGTATTTTTCCAGGGAGAAAGCTTTCTGTCAGACTATTTAGTTCAGTCACAGCATTTAAGCACCCTCAATTAGAGTTTGTTTCAGTATTCTTAAGAGCCAAGACGAGGTCTTTTCCTTGGGGATGTTTCCTCCTCTTCATCTTCTTCCTCATCATCTGGATAATCCACAAGGCCGACTAAACTTCCCTGTTGAAGGCAAAGAAAAGGCACATGTTGAAAAGAATTCTTGAGAACAAACAAAATGACTCCCCTACTAGCTGTCACAGCATATGCAGGGAAAACTAAGAGCATCACTTGGGGTTGCCTGTTGTAGCCACTGGCTCCGACAAGAGCAAAAATTACATTTCATATGAAGCAAAATAAAAAAATCCTTCAGTAGCACCTTAAAGACCAACTAAGTTTTTATTTTGGCATGAGCTTTCGTGTGCATGCACACTTCTTCAGATACACTGAAACAGAAGGGCCAGACCCTTATGTATATTCAGAGGGTGGTGGGTGTGGGTGGGAATGGGTGTTGGGCTGATAGGAGTGGTAAACCTGTAAAATTTCATATGAAGACATGTATACCCCATGTATATATCTGCCATAATTTCAGAGAGTGAGGATTAGGTATTACTTCGCATGCAGATAGGGGGAAAGTCCTTATGTTTCTATCTTACGGAATATGCTGCTGCAAGATGAGACCTTATCAATGGCTATTAACTATGATAGTTAAATGGCATCTCCATGCTGAGGTGATGACTCTCACAACCAGATGGTTTGCGCAAATATCAAGGAAGGACTACTGCAGCATTTGGCTTTTGGCAGCATCTGACTGACTACTGTGGTAAACAAAAGAGGCTAAGCTACACGGACCTTCGGCTCTTTACATGTGTTATGGAGCCTGACCGCAGATGCCGCCCCCAATTGTCATGAGTAATAATCAGAAACCATTATTAAACAGCAAAGAGATAAACTGATGCCTCTTGCAGGCCAAATCTGCTGTGCTCAAAGCATGCCTGAAGTAGGAAGAGTTCAAATAAACATTAAGCCCTGCAAACAAAAGCTATTGGGCTGGCTGCTCAAATGTCCCACGTAACCTGGAAAACAGCATTATGAGATACAGTCCCTGGTCAAGACATTCAAACTAGTGGAAATGATCCATTTAAGTGCATACGAGGAGCCCTGTAGGATCAGGTCAGTGGCCCATCTAGTCCAGCATCCCATTTTCCACAGCATCTCACTTCTGCAAGCAAGATCCGAGAGTCAAAGCACGCTCCCCTCCTGTGGTTTCCAGCAGATTTTCATAGATTTTTGATACAAGCCAGAATTTCTGTGGCCTCTATGGAACAATCTGAGCCCTAAAAATGCCACTGGAGTTCCTTAACATGACATGGATAATTCTGACACTGGGTTAATACTATATATTAAAAGTATTACCCTGGCTACCAGACATTCCAACTGCCTAACATTTAAAAGCAGTATTAAAAGTACCACCCCCACACTAAAGAGCCATAGGTGCATGAATCCCAATGTCAGCTCTCGGCAAAATGCCCATCCTAATCAGCAAAATTTTGTCACATTTATACTCCCGCCAGGTCCAAGCTGTAGCGAACTGCAGACCAAAACAATGCTGTGTTGTAAGAGACACTGGGGAAGCCCACTATGTCCCACCAGCTTTACCTTGTAGGTCTCCCCTCTGGGCTTTAAGAACAGGTTTACACATTTGAAGGTGCTTTCTCACCATCATCAATGATACCAGTTGGCTCACCTTTGTGGCTGTGACTGCTGCAGTCAAATTGGCATTCTTAGAAGAAGAACCATTTGAACTTGCTGGCGACGTCTGAGCTGCTACAGATTTACTGTTTGTACTATTTGCTCCATTAGTTGCACTGGCCGAGTGGGAAAATGTGAATTTGAAACCACCTGCTGAAGTTCTTTTGGGGAGATTCTCTTTGTCTTCACTCTCTTTTGCTATTGGAAAATAATAATAATTTGTTTAGCATTGTCATTAAGATAAATGATCTATATAAGCCGAGATGCATACAGCAGCTCAACTGAACTACTACAGTACTTCAAATGGCACTTCCAACTGGGGGAAGCATGGCAAAAATGGGGGAATACCTTTTTTTGTTTCCATGAATTTCTCATAACTATCTGGAAAATCGTCCTCTGTCTTTGATTTTTCTACAGGGGGTACAACTGCTTCACCCTCCTCCTCTTCATCTTCATTGAACCACATTTCCTCATCATCCTCCAAGGTTCTAGCATCTCTACGGAACCTGTTGCTACGCAGTATAGATGGGACACTGTAAAATACACACACAAAAACGCTCAAAATCTGACACACACAGGGGAGGGGTCCCCTATATACGATGACAAAGCTAGACCATGCTTGGTTGGTACAGTATGGAGTTAGTTAATGCCAGCATCCTTGTCTTCCTCTAAGGAGCTTAAAGGTAAAGGGGACCCCTGACCATTAGGTCCAGTCGTGACAGACTCTGGGGTTGCGGCGCTCATCTCGCTCTATTGGCCAAGGGAGCCGGCGTACAGCTTCCAAGTCATGTGGTCAGCATGACTAAGCCGCTTCTGGCAAACCAGAGCAGCACATGGAAATGCTGTTTACCTTCCCGTCGGAGCGGTACCTATTTATCTACTTGCACTTTGATGTGCTTTCGAACTGCTAGGTGGGCAGGAGCTGGGACCGAGCAGCAGGAGCTCACTCCGTCGCGGGGATTCGAACCGGCAACCTTCTGATCGGCAAGCCCTAGGGCTCTGTAGTTTAACCCACAGCGCCACCCGCATCCCCTAAGGAGCTTAGGGCAGCCTTTTATAGGGCTGTGGGCCACCTGAATTTCAGCAGCCAACTAGTCTTTCAGGGTCTTTTAACACCTTCAGGAATTATGGGCTGTTCTGCACCAGCCTACTTGTTGGCTCAACTAATCTCTGTTCCTCTCACCATGACAAAATCGCAGCATGAGAACTTCTCTAAAGGGGGAGATTCCCCCTCACCCCTGGACATCTTGTATTAATGCATTAAAACAATCTATTTGGTACCCTTCATCTTTCAGGATGCCTTACCAAGTCACTGTCTCAGAGATCCAAGCAACATAAAATTTCCTTCCAGATACCTGTGGCCTAATTCTAGTTTCCTCACCTTTGTTTTGAAATTAAGCAACATGCTTTTCATAGCAAACCAAGAAACAAAATGCTGAGATCCAGAAATCTCGGAGTTGTAAAGCGGAGAGAGAAATGTACTAAATACAAAGAGTCCTGACCAAATAAAACACCCTATTTTTATATACCGTGCATTCTTTGTAAGAAAGGCCGGCACATGTGACAATATCATTAACAGGACAAGCAAGGCAGGAACAGTTCATGAAACCTGCTACAAAGGCCATGCAAAGGTGCTTTCAGTTTGACATTTAGGATCAAGAGGGATACCTGTTCAGTTTCTGGCTTTGTCTGTCTTTCTCTTGCTCATATTTTGTCTTCAGTCCTTTAAACGTCTGAACATATTCAATGGATTCAAGTGCCTTATAAAAGTTTTCAACTATATGTGCAGTGAGTGATTTGATATCTTCCTGCGTTAATACAAAACAAAGGCTAGCATTACCAAGCTGGGTAAGAAAACAGATATCAATCTCAGCCCATCACTGCAGTTAAATGCTAACTTTTCCCTTCACAGCAAAAGGGTAAAAGTAATTTAAGCTTGAAACTTGGGTTTCGTGATCGAGCAGCCTGTCTCAGGAATATTTTACTGAAGTAATACCCTCTGACAAAGTACATAAGGAGGAATTCCAAACGATTCACTCATATGCTTATGTGCTACCTGAGCTAACAGGCCAAAGATATGCAGATAACTCTGTAGCCACGAACCCTATGGCTGTATACACAAATACAATTCTGAAATGGGGGTGGTGGTAAGAGAGTCAAAACACCTGCCCCCTTCCAAATTGTTTTCCTCTACTAATTCACACAAGCCTTTGGTGCAGCACTTACAAAAATGGAATCAAACTAAAGGGGCTACTGCCAAAAAGGGGTAAGATTGTGGCAGAACTCTTAGTATAAGTGATACTCTTCCAAGCTTGAAAGGTGTACTGTGTGTTTTATAGGCCCTGGGGATATCCCTTCTAGGCAGAAGAAAAAAGAAACAGCCTCATGGCTTTCTGTAAGACAGACACCTCCCTCAATTTCCCAGAAATTTGAAGAGAAGCAAGTAATGGGTTAAAAGACTTTTTTAAAGTCAATACACCTATGAGAAGAGTGAGATTTAAATTCAAATAAGCAATACTGTTTATTTTATTTTCATTACTACACCTGTCAGGCTACTAATCATTCTGAGTGCTCACAGGTTGCAGAACACTGAGCGTAGACATAGCCTTGTTCCTCTCTGCCACCTATTGACACAACCGTGGCACATCAGTCACGGCTGCAACGCCTGTAGGGGCAGAAGTTATACTATTTCTAACACAGATTTTTTTTAAAATTAGTTCTATTTAGATCTCTGTGGGTGTGAAGAATGATTTTGAATTAGCTACCCTACTGCCTCAAGCTGCCCCTTTTCCTGCTTGTGATGTTTGCATAAAAAAGCTGGAAAAAATGAAGTGTGAACATTATGATCATTGCTGACACTCAGAAACAGCAACAGTCAAATAATAATAATAATAATTTATTTTTACCCCGCCCATCTGGCTGGGCTTCCCCAGCCACTCTGGGCAGCTTCCAACAAAATATTAAAATACAGTAATCCATCAAACATTAAAAGCTTCCCTAAACAGGACTTCCTTCAGATGTCTTCTAAAAGTCTCGTAGTTGTTGTTCTCTTTGACATCTGGTGGGAGGGCGTTCCACAGGGCGGGTGCCACTACTGAGAAGGCCCTCTGCCTGGTTCCCTGTAACTTGGCTTCTTGCAGTGAGGAAACCGCCAGAAGGCCCTCGGTGCTGGACCTCAGTGACCGGGTAGAACAATGGGGGTGGAGACGCTCCTTCAGGTATACTAAACTAAGTTTTACCCAGAGAAGAACTCAGGAGCTTTAATTTCAGTGGGTCTGGTCTATGCAAACCGCAGTTGAACATGACCTTTTAGCTTGAAATTACTAACATACTCCAAAATCACTAAATGAAACTAGTTCTACAAGCCTGGTTAGCTTCCTTTTGCATTTAAACAGGCAAAGTTTTCTAAGATGTGTTTTGTATATGAATTTCTGGAAAATCACTGTGGAGATCAAGATGCACAGCAGGGAAGGAAGGAGAGCGTTCTAGTCATAGAGCACAGTAGAAACCTGGCTTCCATTATGGGAATTTTGAGTCAACTACCCTGTTTAGCTGCTTTCTTTTGGCAGCTGGTGGTAGGTGTAGAAGTCAAAACGTTTTGAGCAACAGCACACACTTGAGAGTTTCTCTGCAGCTAATGCAGTTTTTCTAGCAGAAGGGTGCCCCATACTCTTACTCTGAATAGCACAGCCAGTAAAGCTCTAGGACTGCCTTCCCCAACTTGGTGCCCTTCCAAAGTTTTGGATTACACTAACACCAGCCAGCATGGCCAATAGTCAGGGGTGATGGAAGCTGGGAGTCCAAAACATCTGGAAGGTGTCAGGCTGGGGAAGGCTTCTCCAAGGCATTTATGTAGGCCTGTCAAGATACTTTAAAGAGTCTGAACAAAATATGAGAACAAGTCTGTGGCTCGCATGCAGGGTTTAACAAACCCACTTGCCATGCTCCCCATGCAGAGTGTTGCATTGCCCTCTAGGGAGTGGCAAGTCACACGTGACCAAACCAGGAAACCCATCTGGAACAGGAAAGGCTGGACACAGCTGCTCAAGAGGCACCACTGGGAATGGCCAACAGGGGAGGGAGAGAGAATAGGGAATGGACTCAAGATTCATTCCTTTCCATGTCATACTCTAGTAGTAATGGTCCATCCCCCTATATTGCTGTGACTCAAGGTGTGTGTGTTTTTGTTTTTTTACACTTAACACATCCTTGAAGATGGCAGGATCCCCAAGGACCTGCTCTACAGGGAGCTGACTTCAGGCACCAGGCCCATTGGCAGATCAACTCTATGTTACAAGATGTCACCAGCTTTCATGTTATGTTTGCAGACATCAACCCTCCTGTGCGGGAATCCCTTGCAGAAGACCGCAGCAGCTGGAGACAGACCATCTGGCCGTGTATCCATAGCAGTGACCAAAGGAGGAATGACCGTTGGGAAGAGTGCAGAGCGAAGGAAAGCCATGATCCATCTGTAGCAGTACAACCAGCTGCTGTCATCTGTCCCAGGTGCTGTGTCAGCCTCTACAGCCACAACACGCACTGCAAGCTGCCAACAGTTTGACCTCACTCCTCCACAGTCTCCCAAGAAAGATGGATGCCAACAACACATAAAAAGTTATTTCCAGCGTTCAGTAGCAAGATCTAAAGCTCAACACATGCATGAAAGGTTTCTTGGAATTGAAAGCACAACTTACCACTCGGATGAATTCAAAAAGTTCAATGACTGCGGAATTCAGCAGATTGTACCTAGTTCCATTATCCAAAAGAGCATTTATGACTGGCTCAAACAGGTTTCCTTTGGTGATATAACGGTTATAAAACTCATCCTTTAGGCCGATTATCCTCCTCATGAAACGAAGAGCACCTGCAATGTAACAAGCATTTTAAGAGGGTCCTGTCTGGTTCTCACACTACCTGCATCTGTTTACACAAGCTGAAAGGAGTAGTCTAGTTTACTAACCAGCAGGAAACTATGACATCTAGGACAGCCTTCCCAAACCTGGTGTTCTCCAAATGATATTGGACTAAAACTCCCATCAACACCGACCATGCTGACTGGAGCTGATCTAAGAGTTCAACAACTGGTGTGCACCAAGTTGAGGAGAGCTGGTCTAGGAGCCAGCTTAGAAAATGAAAATTGACCTGCTACTTACACAGTGCCAAAAAGGTGTGTTTTGAATTCATCAACACCAACACTCTTCTCAGCAAATCCTTGTTCATAATATAGTTCTTGATGTGATATGTGTGGTGTTCCACACAAAAGGTGAGCAGCTCCAAAATTAAGGCAAGCAGCTGTGCTGTTTGGTAGTTGTCTGCCAAAGGAACATAACCCAGTTAGATACAATGAATGCTGCAAATGCCAAAGTCACGACAAAAATAGTGTTCGCCTAGGAGTAAGACTTTCCCCAAGCCAGACATTTATGTCAAGCAAGCTTGAGATCGAAAACCTTTGCCATGGAGCAGAGTTCTCTAAGCACAAGCTGGGATCCTAGGTCTAGCACTGTTTTTATTTAAAACCTTTTGTACCCAGCCTCTCTGATTACTTGAGGCGGCTCAGGTTTACTAAAGTTAATAAAAACGTAATAACAAACAAACAAACTTGCAGTAAAACAGTCCTCAGTAACTGTATCAAATCAGTCAGCTGTTGCTACAGGAGATGCATGTACCTCCTTAAACATGGGTAGGCAACCTAAGGCCCGGGGGCCGGATCTGGCCCAATCACCGTCTAAATCCAGCTCGCAGACGGTCCAGGAATCAGTGTGTTTTTACATGAGTAGAATGTGTGCTTTTATTCAAAATGCATCTCTGGGTTATTTGTGAGGCTTAGGAATTCGTTCTTTTTTCCCCCTTTTCCAAAATATAGTTTAGCCCCACACAAGGTCTGAGGGACAGTGGGCCGTCCCCCTGCTGAAAACGTTTGCTGACCCCTGTCCTTAAATGTCCAGGAGTGTTTCTGAAAGTTCTCTAAAATCCCTTGGTAGCCGGTCTTGCCTGTGGCCACAGCACACAAAAAGCTTAGAGATTTGTGAAAAGCCTGCACACAGAGTGGTTGTATTCACAAAGTGGACGATTTCACACAACCATTCATGCAATGCATTTGTATGTCACATTCTTCAACCCTCCACACTATGGAGGATTGGAAGGAGCTAAGGACACACTTGCAACCCTGGTTTGCCAGTTCAGACATAAACATATAAAAGAATATCCTTGTTGGATCAGATCAAAGTCTCATCTAGTCCAGTATCCTGTTTTCACAATGGCCAACCAGATGCCAGTGTGAAAAATACAAGCAATATATAGGCACAACAGCACTATGATCCCCAGGTGCTGATATTCCAAAGCATGCTACCTCTAATACTAAAGATAATACAGCAACCGTGGCTAGTTGCTAATCCCATTTTAAGACATCCAAATCACCGGCCATCACTAGAGTTTGTGGTAGTGAACTCCACAGTTGAGCTATTTGATGTGTGAATAGGTACTTTCTTTTGTGTGTCCTGTATCTCTCAGTTTCATTAAAGGACTTTAGTTCTAGTATTATGAGAGAAATAGAAAAATCTCTCTCTATCCGCACCGCACTGCAATTTGACAAAACAAGATGTTTGCTATTCTGCCAGAGGCATGAGAGAACCACACAAGTGCAAGGCTCATTCCAGATCCTTCATGCTTTGGCAGACCAGTGGCAGTGATGGCTGAATGCAGACTTCTTGCTGTCAACTGGGAACATAATTTCCCCATTTTTTAGGGTGATATGTATCTAGAATGTCCCACTCCCCCAGGAGGAAGAAAAAGCTGTCAATCTAAGATTCCTAGGAAAGGATCTTTCCATATATCCTCAAATTAGGATGGTGGTGGGGGTTTAAGAAAAAAACAACAACAAATGCTTCCACCTACCTGGGCAAATTGTATTACTCTTGTTGCTTCCAACTACCACATCTAAAAGAAATGAAAAGATTTAGCACTGTTAAGTTGCCTGCTTAATGGCTGTGGCAAACAGAAAAGATTTCAAGACAAGAGTATTGCATTTTATTTCAAGGTCAGACAACTTCTGACTCGCATGTGCAGCACAAGAAGCCCACCCAAACTCTTTTTGGAGGGGGTTGTGAGGCATCAGAACCCACCTAGTTTTGTCTGTAACACCGTTAGAGTTGCAAACATGTACTCCATCTGCAAATAGTACTGTGTTAGGCACTAAAAGTTGGTGGTAAAAGATAGGAGACATGCAAGTCAGCATGGATAGGTTTGCAAAAAGGTACAAAAACAAGTTACCATTCTACTTTGCTTTCATTGCAGCAGCCTTTGAATCTCAGAACTGCTTAAGTGACTTTTAAAGATATGGGTTTATTTTTGTGAGAAACCACTGTGCCTGAAAAATCAGCAGCCTGGTTCACACACAACAGGAAACTGTGGTTTCCTACTGTCTGACCAAGGCTGCATGAGCCTTGGGTTTGTGTGTTTCCTCTCTTCTCCTTCTGAGCCTTTGAAGAGAAGCTTCCAGTTTTAACTAAACACAGTTCCCTTTGACATCCCAATGCTGGAAACAAAGATTTTTTTTAACTACAGCAAGTAAGAACAAGTCTATCTTGCTCTCAGATCACAACTCCTCATGTTTGGATACCAAGGGAAACAGTGGTTGCTTTAAAACTGGAAGCTTCTCTTCCTCATGGGCTTGAGAGAAGAAGAGAGGAAGCTACACCTGAGTCAGTGTGCTAGGCAAAGACAATGAGACAGTTTCTCAAGAGATCCCTTGGTTTCTGAAATTATTTTAGAGTAATTCAAAAATGAAGCACTGTACATCATAATGCAAGACATTTTTGTCTAAAAATTTACAAAATGCAGTCAATATCAGCAGCTAAAATTCAACGACAGAAGGCTGTTTGTAGAACTGAAGCCCCTGAAGACCACAATTTTCTGGAATTTTACAACAGTACAGTTGTGCCTTGGTTCTTGAACAGAATCCATTCCAGAAATCCGTTCGACTTCAGAAAATGTTCGAAAACCAAGGCGCGGCTTCCGATTGGCTGCAGGAGCTTCCAGGAGGACGTTTGGCTTCCAAAAAATGTTTGCAAACCAGAAGGCTCACTTCCGGGTTTGCCGCGTTCGGGAGCCAAAACATTATAGAGTCACAAGGCGTTTGAGAACCAAGATACGACTGCATTTGGACAAACCACAAACACAGCATTCAGATATTAATGCTAAACCAGCTTAGCAAAAGGGGTAGAAGCCTGGGTGAGCTTTGCTTGCTCCTCTGGCACAGCCTTGAAGACACTAGAAGTGTTAGCTTTAGTTTCCAACTACTGTTGTACCTTGGTTTATGAACAGCTTAGTTTATGAACTTGGATTAAGAACGCTGCAAACCTGGAAGTAGGTGTTTTGGTTTGTGAACTTTGCCTTGGAAGCAGAACATGTTCCATTTGTAAATTGAGTCCCCCGCTGCTATGGGAAAGCATGCTTTGGTTTAACAACGTTTTGGTTTAAGAACGGACTTCCAGAACAGATTAAGTTTGTAAACCAAGGTACCACTGTATTTATTTCACCTGACCAACTGTGACTAGGGCTAACTGTTTAGGAACAGCCTCCCCCAACCCTGTGTCCTCAAGTTGTTTTAGACTACCGGCCATGCTGACGGTAGTTGTGACATCTGAAGGACACAAGGTTGGAGAAGGCTGGCTTAGGGAAACAAGCTAAACCTTAGTTTGAAGTTGGCTTTCTTCCCCAACGGCAGTTGGTTTAGGTTTGCCCATAATGAGAAAATGTGGTTAGTTCAAAGAGGAATCTAAAGGTCGAATCTCCTCCTTGTAACTGTGCTAGAGGAGAATGGCAGCACGCAAGCTCACGTATGCAACACTAATCCATATGAAGCAGGCCACACTCTCCTTCCACCAGCCTTCTGCAAACCAGGGACAGCTCAATACAACCAGGGCAGAAAAGTATGTAAGTCTTAGTTTGAGTTAATTAATCCGCCCAACAAAAACAGAGTTTGTCTTGCAAACAGCTGCATGAGTCTGAAATACGAAAACGTGGATAAATAAGGAAGAAAAGGCAGAAAAGACAATCAAAACATCTGATCTTACCTTTGTCGCTTTTGTCCTCTGATGTGTTTGCCAGAAGTGGAGCAGTGAGGACATGCATACAATGGTTGTAGAAAAAATTGAGAAACTCACTTTTCTCGGTTTTCTGAAACAGAAAATACTAACTAGATTAGCAAATACGCTAACAGCATGTAAAGTCATGAAGCTGACAAGTAACAACCAACCAAACAAAGAGAAATCAACGATGCTGCATTCAGAGCCTTCAAAGTATCGTCTACCCAGAAGAGATGCAAGCCATCACATTCCCATTATTATTATTTGAATGTTTGAAATAGCTTTGAGGGTGGGTTTTTTGTTTTTTTTTGCAATCAAGCAGTATATAAATTGTATGAATACAATAAATTAAAAAATCTGCAAAATTAGGGTGGCCTCACCCTAATGAGGTGGCACAGGGCAGAAACCAGAGGAAGACCCTTCTCTGCCCTATGTTATGCAACTGCCTTTCTTCACCCATTAGCATAGAATCCAAACTGTTGCTTTTCAGGCGCCAGATAATTTTTATTTTTATTTTTAAAAAAGGCACATTCCCATATGTGAGTTTTAGCGGCTTGATGATTTTAAGGATCTTTTCAGGATCTTGAGGATGCGGCTGTTGTGAAATTAAACTCCGTGTTTTATTTCCTCTTTAAATTGTTTTATTAGCAGCAGTTTTAAGATATGCTGTAAGATACCTTGAGACCCAAATAATGAAAGGCAGGACTGAGATGCTTTAAACAACAATATGGCATGCACGCACCAGCATAAACATTCACACAGCTATGGAACGCTGGCTTTATTTCTATCATTGTGCAGTCACAATGGAACAGGAAAACGCAACACATTTTGTGTTTTACCTCTAAGCCACCATGGCGGCTTACCTAGCTAGTAACCTTCAGGTTGAGAGCATGAACTTGGTCTTTCTTAATTAAAATCCCCAACTCTTCCCATTGCACTAGACTGAAATAAAGTTTTTTACTAAATAAACACTTGCTCCCAGCCCAGATTATGTAAGACCTTAATTTGCAGGCAATGGTATTAACCATGCTCCACCTGCCATGTGGAGCTCAGAGGTCATCCATTCCATATATGGTGTTGATGCCTTTCAATCCCCTGGGCAGCAGACATGGCAGGAGAACTCATCATTCAATCCAAGAGTGGACAATGTTTGAACTGAACATAAAATGGTGTACAAGTACTGGAATCTCCACGCATATGAAAAGTCACGCACATGGTCTAATAAAACGTTCTGACATCATGCTGCGGAAACAACATTTGAGATGAAGTAAAACTACTATTCCAGTTTTGTGGCAGAGTGGTGGAAACATATATGTACATATATTTTAAAGAAAAAAAACATGCTTCCAAGTATATTTTCCAGAAATGCAAAGCTAATGCACATTTTTGCAAATAGTTACAAAGTGTGTTGAAAGACAAGTAGATTTTAGTCAACATGTTTCTTAGACAGTAAAGTTTCTTTACCCCTTTCCATTTTCTTACATTAGCTGTGGCCAACATGTTCTCAGGATCAATTAGAGTACGCAAGAGCCCCATTAACTGAACAGCGCCCCCAAGCTCGGGGTCAGTGTCACAGATCATTTGCTCAATGACTACGTTTATGAGGAGAATGTCCTGAAACAAACAGAGACAAATTAGACCCGCTTTCAGCAATTTAACAAAGGTAAATAGTATTTTTTTTCCTGGGGGGGGGGAGGGGAAGAATAGGAATCTATGACAGTTTTTTATTTTGGCTATCATCTCTCACGGTGCCAATTACTGAGCTTGTGTAATTTGCCACCTTTACTGATGTGTATATTTTTAGGATCCACCTTATTTTTGTAATTTTAAGTTGTTTTAAACAGTTTATAATGCAGTCATACCTCGACATCCGAAGCTTTCGACTTCTGAAGGTTTCGACTTCCGAAGTCGACAACCCCCGGAAGTCTTTTCGCCGCACGCGCGGTCTGCACCTATACAGAGCAGCATGCGCACAAGCGGTGCTTCGACATCTGAAAACCTCGACTTACGAAGACGGCCGCGGAACAGATCATCTTTGTAAGTTGAGGTACCACTGTATTATGTAATAAGTGGTACCTCGGGTTACAAACACTTTGGGTTACAGATTCCGCTAACCTGGAAGTAGGATGAGAACAAAAATCACGCGGTGGCGGCGGCGGCAGCATGGCAGGCCCCATTAGCTAAAGTGGTACCTCAGGTTAAGAACAGTTTTAGGTTAAGAACGGACCTCCAGAACGAATTAAGTTCTTAACCCGAGGTACCACTGTATTGCATTTCAATATTAACATTGTGTTCTGATTGTTGTAGCTTGTCCTGGAGCCTTAAATTGAAGAAAGGGTAATCAATTGTAATAAAATAAAATTGTAATATTATAGTTCTTAGGTATTTTTTCACCCATGAAGTAATGTAGCCTATTCAACATTTTAACTGTTTGCTATGTTTCTGCTATGCAGTGTTTCTGGAGACTGTGTGTTAAAGACAACACATTTTCACAATGAACCGTATGCAAATTTAAGCTAATAGGCAGGGTTAAGTGCCTAGTGGCCACTTGCTACCCCAGGTATCTATTGCCTTCAGGGACTGCCACACTATTTTTGCTCAACAATTCACACACATTTGCTTACATGTAGTTTCTTCCAGCAGCACAAGACATGTTGCTTGCAGTATATCTAGATGTAACAATGAGGAGATGGGAAAGAAACCTAACTATGGAGGCCCAATATGACCTGCCCAGATTCTGATGCACCAAATTCCTTCAAATTACCAGTACCCGGTGACTCTTCTAGAGCTTCCGTAAGAGAGCTTTATAAAAGTAAAGTGTAAGAGTACAAGGACCTTCCTTCGCTAGCTGCTGCCTCTGTTATGAGATTTGCAGCCAGATTACTACCTCTGATTATTATTTGAGTTTTGTGGTTGTTCACTACATTTTTGACTTAATAAAATAAAGGAAATAGTGGTAGGAATGGCCATTGCCAGCCGTATCATATAAGCATACTGCATCTTTCTTACATCGTCACTCTGCTGGGCTTCCTGCATTACAAATTCCCGCACCATGGATGGACTGAATTCTACCAGATAAGAAAATATATCTGTAGCAGCAGATCTAACTTGCAGATCGTCCATGCCCTGAAATGAAAATCATATTAACAGTGAAAAAGAGGTATTATGGAGGTAGTAATGCTATACAAAGCTATTAAAATGCAGTGAAACTCTTGATTTCAAATATACAAAAGGACAGTAATTCTTTTTCGACAAGCCATGGGTATAAAAGATTTATCATCCTCAAGTCCATGGCTTCAAATCTGAGGGTGTAGATTTGGACATTTCACTTACCAAAAAAAAGTCCAACTTTGTTACCTTGAAATTCAGGTACAGTAGTTAAACTATATGCAGTATTAGTAGCTATTTGTGAAGATGATGTGCTGATCCAGAATTCCTGTGAGTGGATCTTTGGCTCAAATGACACTCCCACCAGAAAAAAAAGGCGTGTGTGTGTGTTTTCTGGAATCTTCCTCCCCCCTGCAGTCTCCAGAGAAATTGTTCCAGAGGGTTGGAGAACTGTCTGGAACAGCATAGCAGGTGACACCAGGGTTTACAAGGGGAAACTGTAAAAACCACCTCTGCAGGATCTTCCACAAATGGAAGAGCCCTTCTGTTGGTAGAAGAGCAACTCTTGAGTGCAACCCAAGGTGATTTAAAGGATACAACTTTGAAAAAAACATTTTCCCTCTGTCTGTTGGATACCTAAACATGACAACTGAATCTTAGTGCTCTGTTTTTATACACACATATTTGTCACCTTAGTGATCACTGTATGTTTAAATAAGTCAGTAATCATTTAAATATCTATGAACTGTATCGCACCAGAGACTGGTATTAAAGTCAGTCAACCTATGAACAATTTGAAAGAGTGTAGTAGCTCAAAAATTTAAAGACAAACCAACATGACACCTCAAATCTTGCCCATAGTTTATCATTCAACTCACCATTACTATTTCAAGAGCAGGAAGAATTCCTAACTTTGCCAAAGTTTTGAAAAATGTGTCTCTGTTCTGGGGCTGTAATGTCTGGGAAAATGCACAAAACTCCTTGAAGAAGTTAACCTGCAGGAGGTGAAAGAAACATTTAATACAGAAAGTGCCAGTACAGCCAATAAGTAAACATTTATACAGTTTCTGATATTAACAGAATCTGAGTTTTACTCAACACAAACACATATTTCAAGCAAAAGAGGCAGTAGCATTAGCACACTATTTCCCAAGTTAAAAGCATCCAAACCGGACTTACCAGTTCACGCCTTTTGTCATCATCTGTAGCTTCGTCAGTTAATTGTGCAAAAACTTCAGACAAAAACTTTTCATCCTCCTGTACAATACAGCAATTTTTACATAGTTATGACACAAAGTTCTCTATTATTATAGTTGCAATGCAAAATCAGGTTTTATACTGTTGCAAGTTACTCTCTTATTTCTTGTACCACTAAACTATTGTGCAACGAAACCTGTGCTATACTGCCTATGCTTTCACACCTAGTAAGGCAGATTCCACAGATTTACAAGTCACTTTTTTCCTCCAGAGAGTCCCACTGCAGTAAGCAGCATTAGGTACAAACAGCATTGTTTCAATTTACCAAAGACAAGTCTATCAGTCATAATGGTCAACTTGTGCCCAATCAGTATAGGAATCTGGCCTAAGATTAAGTATCCATACAATAAATTCAAAATGCAGATGACTAGAGTTAGCAAGAAGAAATTGATGAATGAAAGCAGACTTTTCCTGTTCCCGGTGAACCTCTGCATCTCCTTATTGAGGTACAAAAAAAATGCACTAGGAGCCCAACAAATTTATATCTGCCCTGTGGATTGTCTGAGGTATCAAACTGGCACTGCTAATTTGCTGCTCCACATCAAATTTAAAGCATTTTAGAAGTCAAGCACTTGTGACTTCAACAGAACAATCCAGCCAGTGTTTTTGTTCCAAGAAATTTAGGACTGAGTTTTTACAATTTCTTAAGCCTTGCAAGTCTAGAAGTCAGTTGCAGACTCAACAGTGATGATGCTAGACTCATTCAAAATTGGTGTATCTGACCTCAAAAATGTAAAAGAACAAAAAGAGTGAGATGTATTATTTTAACCCTCTTGATAGTTTTCTAGCATTAAGTGCTGCATGTGTTGAGCTTGACTGTGAAAACATTATATAAAAGATTTAGTGAACTAGGAGAAGGAAGTGGCAGACATAGCATAGTTGCCAAGTTCTCCCTTTTTTAAAGGGAAATTCCCTTATGCTGAATAGGCTTCCTCGTGAGAAAAGGGAAAACCTGGCAGCTATGAGACATAGTGCAAGGCAGGGGCAATCTAAGCCTTTAAATGAAGTTAAGGAGCTAAAAACATCTCATTAAAAAATAGTACAGATTAATCCCCCCCCCAATTCTCTCCTAATAATCTGGGAAGACACAGTAACCAGATATATTAGTGTTTACAAGTTTCCACCCATCTGGAAATGGTTCAACTGCACATGTCAATGTAACTTTGCTAAGCCAAAACACAGATGTAACACACTTTTAGAACTGGAGATGGGTGGGCAACACATAAATAGGTCATAGCCATTTTCTGCTTCCTACTGTCCTATTCCCAAAATGGCCCACCATCTATTAAAGTCTTCTCTGACACTGGAGTTTGCATGTTATTTTTAGATATAGTCCAACTCTTAGAAATGCATCATTATATGAAACTGTCATAATGCACACAAAAAATCAGGACCTATAAGCTAGTGAGCTGCTTCTTATGCAACCCTCCTCAACCAAAGGTTAATGACTGTGTCACAAACTGTCATGCTCATGACATGTATGGGCACATATCCCTTCATTAAAACATCAAATTGTCTCCTTCCCTTGGATATTTGGATACACGTGTCCAATGGTCAAAGCTTATGAAGTACTGAATATCACTTTTACTTTAGGTAAAAAAAGGTAGGAAATATGTCAGTAATTAATTAGGCATATAGTTATTTCTTCATTTGTGTAATGCATGGGTGCAGGGCCATTACTGTAGAAAAAGGAACTGTACTGGATAGTCTCAAATATTAACTAATCATTTCTCTGCAAGTTATAGCTTAAGGGTTTCAATTTGCTAAGTATTTATAAGGCCCCTGAAAGGAAATATAAAAAACACTAGTTAATAATGGTTGCAGTACTGTCTATGGCAAGCAAAACACCTCCCTACTCTGGACATGACATGAGTTTTCCCTTTACATTGCTTGCCCCCAGAAAGTAGGGGGAAGCTTTGAGGTTATGAGGACAACTTCCAAAATGGCTAATGAGCATAAGTGTAAATACAAAAAGTCACACAAACTACACATACCGGTGTATGCGCCTGTTTTTCAATCATAAGAGAAATCAATGAAGCAGCTTTCAAGGTGTTTGCAACATGGCATGGCATGGTTATATATATGCCATGGTTGAAATATTCCTATTTAAACAAGGAAGTTAAAAATAATCCCATGGGCATGCATAAAGCCTTGGGCTGTCTTCTGAAGTTACTCTTTGAACCTCAGTTATCAAGTAATTAAGATGCTACTCATGCTTATTATATAGGTCCCTTCTACCTACCACTGCTCATAAAACTACCAATCAGAAGAGCTGTCCAACATCTATTCATTTGGAATGCTTAGAGCTATGCAGGCAGCAAGAAACCTCAAAAAGTACACCAATTTCATGTTGCCACAGCAGCAGCAGCCAAGGACCAAAATAAAAGAAACTGTTTCCAAAACACAGTTGTTGGCAAGTATTGAAAATATCTCCTCCATGTGTTCTGCTTTCAGAAGACAAGAGGGAGACAGAAAGGGGGAAATACCAAGAAGTTGTATTGTTTATGATGTATTAGCAATTTAGTTGTTTATCCTATTCGATATCAAAGTACTCAAGTTACAGTATATTTAAAATAAAGCTTGAAACACCAGGAGCAACGTAAATCCATTAAAAATCTTAGAAAAATCCTACCCATTAAAATCCCCATCCATTATCAGTTTGGCCTCCACCTATAAAAAAGCCAACTCAAATAAAGGGCTTACGCCTGAGCAAAGGAAGAACTTCTACAGTTATAAAACTGAGCAAGGGCCACTCTACATGGACTTCCATTACAAGCAATAATTCAATTTAGTGCTATGGCAAATATTTTGTCAGCCCAAGAATTTCTTCTTGCGCAACAGAATTCTGCCCTCCTCTTCCACATCCCAAGCCTCCTAAATCTCTTGCGGGAGTTCCCTCAACCCTCTGAAGCGGATCTGGGGTCAGTGCAGGTTGTGCATTTGGGGAGGGGGAGTCCCACTGCAGAAGCAGAATTTCTTTTGCTTGTGCAATTTTTTAGTTGACTGTAGCTCAGAGTCTTGAGCAGGGTTTCCCAAACTTGGGTCTCCAGCCCTCTTCTCCCTGTGTGCTGTTCCAGCGGTTCTCCCAACTGCCCCATAGCCAATTGGGGGGGTATGGGAGACGTGCAGTGGAAGGGGATGGGGACGATCCACTGTGCAAATGGAAGTCCTTGCATGGGGCTTCTGCTGCCGGGGGCTCATTAGCTGAATCCCACCCAGTGACTCTAAACTAGGTCAAATGTTTTTAGGAAGATGCATGCAGCACTTCACTATCTCATGAAGACAGTAACCAGTAACACTCACTGTCCAGGTGCAGAAATACATCTTGATCTGACTATTGTTTATGTCTGCAATATATGGAGGAATAATCCCTCTAATGCTGCACTGCCTTTAATCTTGAGTGACTGAAGTATTGTCTTTAAAAAAAAAGGCATTTCCACTCCATTCCATAGCTTTCTTTTAAAGTGTTCCTTAACATTTTATCATCTGAAAAACTGAAAGTCCTAAAAAAAGAAAAATCTAACAGGCTTCGATCAAACTTCCTGGCTTTTTTCTTGACCCTCATATCTGTATTCAGAGTTTTCCTCAACATCTTATAATCAAAGGTTTAAAAGATTTATCAGGGTACAGTGTATCTTGTTGCACCCTAGGCTTGTGTTGCTGTTAGGTTATGCCCAACAATGGGCATGAGTTCAACCACCTTGCCATCTACAAAAAATGACAATGATCCAAGTAATCATTTAGCGAAGATTTAGTCAACTTCTGTCTTTTCACTGGACAGGGTTAACTTGAAGATGAATTGAACCCAAACAATTGCCTATGGATGACACACTGCAGGTGGTATGGCAGCTAATAAAACATTGCAACTGACACATTATTTTAAGAACCACATCACATTATTTAAATCTACATTTGTTCTGGCAGTATCTTCCAAAAGTCTGTGAACTACTGTATGCTGTCACTTAAGGGCTTAAGAGCAAAATGACACAATTTACAGCCTCCGAAAAGCTGTAATTCACTCATTTTCATTAGGCTCCTACAATCTGACATATAAAAACTGCAAACTAAGACTATGTAGGAAGACACGATTCTATATTCTTAAATGCTGGCATGTGAAATGTTTTCTTCAATACATTATTTGTACTACAAAATTAGGAGTACCTAAAAATGAACTTTGAGCTCTCCAACAATAGTTCTAGCAGCTAGGGGGTTAAACTGAGGATTTATCCGACATTCCCCATTTGTCAGACCCTTTAACTCTATTTTTAAGCTATTATACAAAAAGATTTCCTACATCTAGGAGACTTATAACAGCAAATTCTAAATAAGATTATGCCAACAACAACAAAATGTCAACTAGGAGGAGGATTGCTTTTTTATTCTTGGGGAAGAGACCACAGAACAGATCAATGGGAAAGCTCATTATTTTCATGCAGCAGGTCCTGGGCTCAGTCCTTAGTATCTTCAATTAAGGTAGGTAGTGATACAAATATCTCTATGTGAAATGCTGGAGTATCTTCCAGTCACAATAGACAACACTGTGCTGGGGGGTCACAAGACAGCTTCCTATGTCCCCTACAGTCAAACC
This sequence comes from Zootoca vivipara, assembly GCF_965207765.1. NCBI lineage: Eukaryota > Metazoa > Chordata > Lepidosauria > Squamata > Lacertidae > Zootoca > Zootoca vivipara. Next base: position 108,884,563 of record NC_142586.1, read on the forward strand.
CTTGGTTTAGATCTTTTCAAAAAGTTTCTTGGGATGAACAAGGTTATGCTCAGGAGATTCTTAATTTCTTTCCTGCGTATTTTTAAAATATTTTCTGTTAGAGGATTCACAGAAACAAAAAACATTAATCATAAGCCAGCCAAGAGAAATTATTTAGTTTGTTTTTGATTTAGCTTCAGAACCTTACAAGTGTTGCATAATTTTATAGAGAGCTAAAACATTAACAAAATTAAAAAGCTGTCCCTTTCTCATGCAGCCTATATAAAACTTTAATCAAATGATGTTACAATTCAAATATTACAGTTTGTAAGTGTAAGAAGGCTAATGATAGCATTAGTGAGAGTCGCTATTTATACTGCATTTCGTTTTTAATACAACACACAAACACAGCTGCTTATAAGCAGGAAAAAACTGTTAACCATCTGCCACGAATAAGGCCACTGCTGAAAGTCACCTACCTCTCACATAACAGAATGAGCTGAACGTAATGTATCTGGTTTAGAAGGAATGCACTGTGCTTATGAAGAAGACTGTGAAATATACAACTGACACATTACAGCAAAGAATAAAGCCAGCCAAGGGGGATGAGGAAGCACCAGAACTACTAAAGTAGGTTTAAAAGCATATACCACAAACAGCACTGAATTAAAGGCATGCTACTGTTAACCTCACATTTGCATGTCAAATCTCCAAAATGCAAGCCTTCCAAACTTCTCGTTTCACTTACCTGCAACATACTGACAATCTCGACTTTGTTAAAGAAAATGAAAGATGTGAGAGTAGAAAGAAAATTTTCTTCAAAAACAGATGGTGTTGGCAAGATGATGTCCTGGATGTACTGTACCCTGTAAGTCTGATGAATCTTTTGCCTAAGTTCAGAGTCTGTTATGGGTATGACCTCTTTAAACTTTGCTGTTTTGGTCAAGAATTCTCTGTGCCTTTTTGGCTGAGCTAATGCAGGGTCATACTCAAGGCACCCCACAACATCCATAATGCACTCGTCTGAAAACATCACCTCAAAAAGAGTTGCTTTATTGAGGAACAAAATTCCTCGGATAATTTCATACAAATGATGTAAGCCTTCAGTATTTTCTAGGTTTTCACAAAGCTGGAAAAGCTGCAATAATTTTTTAATGTAGCCTTCATTTTCCAAAGCCAAAGCTAGTTTTTCTCTACGGATGGGAGATGAGAGAACTGAGGTAACTAGGTCTGCAATCTCTTCGAGTTTGTTAAGTTCACAAGTAGGGAGATCAATCAAATGACTTGTTTCTGGCATTTCCTCAAAGCGCTCTTCTTCAGATTCATCAATGAGATCCTGTGTGACTTCCACTGAAGGGTCCTTACCTTGAACCTAAAAATGGAAACATGAACAATTGCTGACTCATTCTGAAACATACTGGTGACTGTCGGTGGCAGAGAAGAGGAAATAAATAATTTGGTCAAATCACATAACATTAATAGGCTTCTGCAAACTGACCAGGAATGAAATGTGGCTGTTGGGCTGCACAAACTCAGGCTCTGTTCTTGCAGCAGATGCTGATAGTGCGAAAAGGGGAAATAACTTTCTTGTGGCCCACCAGAGCTGTGCATATGAGCAACTGTTCTGAACATGACTCATTGGCAAAGGATCAACAGTTCTATTCACATCCCAACCCAGTAGATGTCATACAGGAGAGTCACATGCAGTCTATGGTGGCTGTAATTCCAGGCACAGGAGACAAGGCAGCCCACGTAGTTGGTTTAAAGCTCAGTCCTAGGAATTGGATGAAACTTACACATTATATTCCCATACAGGTGCATATAAAGCATTTTACGTAACATGTAGGCACACAGCATGTTTTCAGTTACATGTTATTTCATACACATGTACATGTCACGGAACTTAGAATGACTGTTTCTCCGAAGCATGAACTTGTAGCACTGCAGGCACATTTGCTGCCATGTAAAGTGCCAAGGAAGCCTAAAATATTACTATAAAAAGGGGCGATTGAAAAACACCCATGAAATGAGCAAGCAGGTGAAACTGTAAAATAAGCCTGTGCCCTGATGCCATGAAGTTCTAACACTGTACCATGAAATTCTACTACTGTGTTACACGTAAGCAATAATAAAGGTCCAAATAAACTGGGCCAGCATAACATTACTTCAATTTTCAAAGTGGGATTTGTAAATAATATGATTGGAATGAAAATGTGATAATTTTTTAAAAAGATTAACCTTACCTGGCAAATTTTTTCCCAGATTTCATCACAGCCAGCTTTTTCTTGAAAACTCAGGGCTAAATCATAATTCTCTGCTTCTGACCAAACAATCAAAGTATCCTATTTCAAAACGAAAGACTATACTGATTATTTGATTCCATACAAGTACAACAGTGACATACAATTATGTTGATATATCCAACAAAACAACTTGGTGAAACAGGATACTGGTGTTGTTTTTTAAATTAAAAAATGCTACCTTTTTAGAATTGCTCTTCATATGCCCTTTCACAATTTCCTAACCCAGCTTTCAATTAGAAATATTAACCCTCCAGTTTAAAGAAACAATAATATTTACAACTGATTATATATTATACAGGTGGCATTATTTTTACAATATAATTTACCATATAAATTGCAAATGATCTACAGTAATACCTCGGGTTACGAACGCGATCCGTTCCGGAACGCAGTTTGTAACCCGAATAGTTCGTAAACCGAACGCAATGGGCGCCGCCATTTTGCGCATGCGCAAAGCGCGATTTTTGCGATTTTCGCGCTTTGCGCAGATTGCGCGATCGCGCGCACGCCGCTTCTGCGCACGCGCGCACGGCGAAAACACTTCCGGGGTTGCGCAGTTCGTAACCCGAACTGTTCGCAAACCGAGGTGGTCGTAACCTGAGGTACGACTGTACAATGAATGCAGTTGAATACGCTTTGGTTATGCATGTCTGGATAAAAAGCAAAGATGCTAGCTATGTATTTAAGAACACCTCTAATTCAATACCTAGCTTCACCAGACACAGCTGAGAGACACTCCCTGCCTGAAACCCTGGAAAGCCACTGCCAATCATTGTAGACAATACCAAGCTAGACAGACCAATGGCCTGACTCAGTATAAGGCAGCTTCCTATGTTCCTATCAAAGGCATGCACAGAACCTAACAAAATTCACCCAGGAAGTATGATGATTTATCTTAATTCTCACAATAATATATTCTTATTCTTTTAGAAAGAGAACAGCAAGAGGTAAGGAACTGCAATGTCCTGAAATGGGGGAAAAAATATTTTCTCTGACATTATGAGTACATGTGATGATCCAGATAGAATTTCGCATTTCTTTATTTATAGAAAATTATATTATACTGTGAAGCCTTCAGCATTAAGACATGACGCACAACACTAGCAATGAATATCTAGTTGATCAGAGAAAATGGGAAGTCACCTCACCTCTCTTTGATTTTGCTCTCTCAGAGATACAAGTTCTCAAGCAGGCAGAGACCATTGTTTATCATGTTCATGAGGATACAACAGGAGTTGAAAAGCTTGTATGATATACAGTACCACTTAACTAGTTCCTGAGAGACAACTCTTATTTTCAACACATACAGCTGATGTATTTAGGATCAGAAAGCCATACTGTAAAGGGACAGAATCTTTAAACCACCCTCTCACTGAAGCAGCATTAATTCAAAGTCATTGAAGGAGCACCTTAAAAGATAGAATTCTATTTTTATGGAGAGATTTGCAAGTTAATTATTATCTTGCCATCTTTTGTTCACAGGATCAGGATAGGTCAAGAAAACTATGAAGAAAAACCCTTTTCCTAAAAAAACATTTTAAAATTAGTGGGAAATGTTTAACTTTTATAACTTTTAAAGTGTACAGTACAAAAGCATGCCTAGCATACATTAAAATACTACTATTAAATAATCTTAAGGAAATAAGTACCAACTTTGAACCACATTATTGAGAATGAAGTCTGCCCACTTCTACAAATAAAAATCATTTGTGCAACGAGACTCTTGTTTTAATTCTGTCTCCTCCAACCTCCCCCAACCCCCCAAAATCTGCTGTGGAGGGTCCCCCAACCAATGTAATTTAATCAATGTAATCAAAACAAAAGACAAATGAAACTTCAGTTAATACTGTTGCTTTTATTATTTCAGGCATTTTTTAAATGCAAACCCACAGCCAATATTAAAATAATTTCTGTTAATGCTTGAACTGCAACCCAGCTATGCTTCTATGAAGACGTTTATATAATCATCTATGATGATGCATCAAATCCCATCTTTGGGATTTTGGACCCTTTCCCAAAATACATAAAACAATGAAATACCACCAATATTTCCCAAATGCTTCTTTTGGTGGGGTGGGTATTAAATTTGCTTCCTGTCTCCTGCATCAGACCTGTTTCTACTAGATAAAAACCTTCGGGGGCAACTTGGATACAACACTAATATTGCAACTGCATTGCATAAAACAGCCTCATATATGCTGCCATAAGAGCTAGGACAGAGTGAAAAAGGAGAGGCTCTTTACTACAGTAAAAATAAACTATGTGTTTACTACTAAATTCTTCTTGTTGTCAGAACTAAAATGTACACAAGAGTTTCTATATATATGTAGAATGATTGAAAAGGATAACAAGTGGCTGCAACCTGTGTATTTTTGAATTTGTGTTCAAGCCTTGCTAAACCTATTTATAGACAAGATTTACTTATTTCAGCCCTGATCCTTCATTCTATTCCATGCAAAACGGTTCCTGTGCCAGCAGAGTTCTAATGAAGTCAAGTGAAATTTTCCAAAGGGACAGAAGCCATGTCACCTTCTATGGATCCAACTATAAAACTGAAACCTACAATTGTCTTCAGTGACACAAGCCTCACTGCTAGGTGTATAAAAATTTCCCGACACAGTTCCTTTCTAAAATCCTCATATTTCATATCTCAACACTCAGTACTGAACCTCTTGTAACTTCCTGAAGATCCAAAGAAAGTGTTTAATTTTCTGAAATTCTGCACCAGCCAGTTTGAACCTTTCCCCTAACCTTATTTATTGAGGGACAGATCCAACCATGGTAGCAGTGCCCTAAATGAGATTTGGAACATCTGCCTATCATGTCAGGCCACGTTCTCAAAAATATTTATCACTCATATTCTTTGTGACATTCTTACAGAGGAGTAATTGTGAAAGGTTTTTGTTTTGTTTTAACACCATACTAATTCAAAGTACACTTTTTATCCATGAACTGTTTGTTCTCTAGAAAGTTACTGAAGGCTCTTAGTCACCATGTGTAGGTTACTCTGTAAACCAAAGGGAAGTCTATTATGGGATTACTACACACACACACACACACACACAAAATAAATAAATAAATAAATGGAATTAGGAATCAGTTTTATGGCTGAGTTCAGACAATATTTCTTGGTGTAATGAAACATGGGCTGTGAAGCTGAGGGCAAGTATCAAAACTGAGCACTTTGCCTTCGTCTCATGCGATGGCTTCAGTGCTTCATTCTTGCTTTGCATTGAACTTGAAGTTCCTAAATACATCTCAGTTGGAAAACTCTTGTGTAAAGTCAGGTAACTAACCAAAATAATAAGACAGGATGCAATCATAGTTTTATGAAGATGGGAAAGATTATCCAAAACTGTTCTATGGTTGTAACTTTAATCAGTAAGCCTTTGCAAGGAATTAAATTCAAAAGAGAAAACATCTCTGGGATATCCCCTTCTGCCCCCCCCCCAATTAATATACTAAATTAAATTTGCAATATGGGGGAAATGGTGTAGTACTTATAACAGACTAAGTACTCCTTAATCATTCCAACACTAGAATGGTCAAAGAAACATGTAGTCTAGCTTTTAAAGCCCCCCCCCAGGTTTCTTCCTTTCTGTCATAGAATGCACTTGCAATTAAGTAGTATGCCAACTGTGTGCAAACAACAGATTTCTGTACAATGGCAACACAGTAGATACTTATATGAAAAGCTAGTACATGCCTGCTGTTTTTGATATGCAGTGTTTGAATTTATCTTCGATTCCAACAAAAGCGAACCTGAAAAAAGAAGAATTGCAGTTAGGAATCTATGTGAAATAAAATGAGTTTTATAGAAATCAGTAATCTATGTTTCAGAGCACCACCCTCCAGTCTAACAGTTTCATACATGCAATGATGAAAGGCAGCAGAGATAAACACAAAATCAGTATACATATCTGCAAGCCCATTCCAATACCCTTACACTTTGAGAGGCAACTAAAAGCAAATACAACTATGCCATATAAATTAACTTACTCATGAAATAATGTATTCTTATCTTCTTGAGGTAGCTGACATATATTCTGTTCAATCTTACTCGACTATGAGTGATTGCCAAAGAAGAAGATATTCTGTTGCGGTATATTCATAACACTAAACTCATTAACCCTAAACTTTGTATTATGCGTGTGTCTAAGCAGTCATGTATCGTGGCAACCGCTCGAGTAATCTTTTCCAGCCCTCACAAGGTTTATTTAGCACATTAACACCTGTTCGTTAGCAACGTTGCCAATACATTTTCTAAAAACAGCTTTCCTGATCTTTAAAGAAAAAGAACTTATTACAATAAGAGTTTAAACCTTTGCTACAAATATATTGCAACAAGGAAACTTTTTTAAAAGAGGCCTTCACACCAAAACATAAAAATATATTTTTTATTTTCCAATGAGAGGCTTATAAAGATTCCATCATAAGGGGCAATGTTAAGCCAGTGCTTTGGTTACTTTGAACCCATTTTCAATACACTTTGAAATAAACATGTCGCATTCATAGCTACTAACTAGTAACTAAGCTTTTCTAAAAGTTGAAGTATTAGCACACAAAAAACTTTTGAGACTACGTTCCATATTATTTAGACATCTGTTACAGTAATGGGCTGGGGAGCCTTAAAAGAGGCAGGAACTGAGAGAATGGAGAGGGGTCTCCTTCCCCATTGTAGGCCCTAGTTTCTCCTAAGGAAGTGTTTATGGTTTTTTCCTGTAAAACTGTCAGATGAACCTGAAGAAGACTGTTCAACGTAATAACATAATAAATTTTGTTATCAAGCATGAAGTGCCTTTGAATGGGTCATCTCACTGGGATAAGCTTTTGAGCCAAGCTTTCTATAAGTGCAAGGAATTTCACATCTGGACAGGAAGATGGAAGTGGAAAGACTAGTGGTATTTGGAAGAGTAACTCTGATACCACGGCAGGCCTGTAAACAGCCATGGGCCTGGTCATCTACTACGAGTAAGAGTCACCTGAACAAAGGTGACTAAGGAGGGAAGCTGCCTCACTCCCCCTCTTAACCTTTCAGCCCCTTTCTTCTTATGACAGAAAACAACTAATGTTTACCTATTGGGGGTGGGAATGGGATTACTAATGACTTTTCCAACCTTATGGGGAGGGTAATAAAGAGAGTTGGGGGTGGGGAGAGAAGAAGAGAGCTGTGATCTGTAAAGGCGGCCAGGCTGCAAGAGACAAGAACTGAGGGAGAGAGAGTGACTAGAATCATCAAACTGCAGAGTTAGCAAAAGGACCCAAAGGGTCATCTAGCCCAACCCGCCTGCAATTATTGCAACTATTGATATTGTTCTAGGGAGGAAATCAGCAGTGCCTGTCAGCCTTTTTTCTTTTCTTAATATTTTGTAGGGTGGGGAAGAGAGAAAGAGGGAGAACAAAAACACGAATAACTTGCTCCCGAGACTTCAAGGGAGAGGAAAGGAGGATTGTGTTGTGAGAGACAAGAGGCGTTCAGAGCCACCCCTTGGGGGAGTCATCTGGCCCCTGACCTATAAATGCCTTAGGACGAAGGGGGAGGGGGGCTACTCAGGGTCCCGATGGGAATCCAGGAGGGGGGGCCCTTTCGGGGCCTGAGGACCACCTCGCCGCCTCCCCCTCCTGCCGCTCTCTATTGTCCCAGGCAGCCCAGCCTCCGCCTCGCCCCATTATCCCTGCCCCTCCTCACCGTCCGACTCGGCCCGCACGAGCAGCGACATCCCCTTGAGCCGCTCCACGTAGGTGGACGAGACATGCCCGGTGCCCCTGTCGTCCCATTGCCGCTCTTCGTTGAGCGTGTAGACCTTCACCCGCCGCCGGGTGTCCGACATGGTGCGCGGCCCGGCCCGGCCGGACTGCGAGGTACTGAGGAAGGGAAGGGAAAGGAGAGGAGGGCGCCGCCGCCGCTCAGGAGCCCTTTAACTCGCCGCTTCTCATGGCGCCCGGGCCTGCCGCCTCTGCCTCCGCCTCCTCTTCAGAGTCCCCCCCCCCACTCAGCGTCACCAGGCGAGCAGTAGCAGCAGCAGCAGCGACTACCACCGCGGCGCGGCCGCCATCTTGTAATCCGACTCCTGTCCCGTCCCTGCCTTTCTCTTCCTCTCAGAGCCGGGGAGGGAGGGGGGAGGAGCGGGGCGGAAGGCCTGCACGGGCTCCACTAGCAGGGGCTACGGCGGCCGAGAAGCGAAGGAAAGCGAACGCGAGCGGGCGAGCGCCTTCGAGCTCGCCTAGTTTGGAAGGGAAGGGCTGAGGAGCAGCTGATGTGGGGAGGAGAGGACGTTGCGCCTGCGCGGCTGCGCCTGCTTCTGCTGAGCGCGTTCCTTCGCCTCTCTCGACCTCTCTGGCAGTTGACGGCACATAGACTCATGGAAAAAAACGTGCAGAGAGACGCATGTGGCGAGAGAGCCTGAGGCCCGCGCAGGTAAAGAAAAAAAACACACACACACGTGCCACAGACCTTCCCAGGAATTACAATTAAATAAGTAACACACGCACCAATATTTTGACTACAGGAACAAACAATCTGAAGAAGTGAGCATGCACAGGAAAGCTTATACGCAGAACAAACTTAGTTGGTCTCTATGGTGCTACTGGACAATTTTTAATTTTTTTATTTCTTTTCTTTTTTAATTTCTTTTTATTTCTACTGTGTCAGAGCAACACAATCAGTTAAGGTTCCCCACACACAACCACCACCCCAACTACGTGTTTCTTATCTTGTGTTTTTATGAGCCACACCGAGATCTGCAGATGAAGGGCGGCATACAAAGTTAACAATGATAAATAAAAACAAAATAATACATTGATTTCATAGCTGCCGGTTTGAAAGGCAGTCATGCCACGGGTTCTCGTGTTCTACGCATGTTCGTTCTTCGTTGCAAATGAGACGAAAGTGGGCTGCGTTTTGTAAAAGCTTTGAAGGTTCTTGCGCCTGCCTTCTTTTTTGTACCTTTTCTGTACCATTTTCCCATTTAAATGTTATTTGAAATGTATTAGAGGAGGGATGCAGGCATGGGCGGGTATCGCCTCCGAGGTGAAAGCACTTCCCTCAGTTATCAGAGATATGTGAATATTATTTATTTGTGTAGCCAAAGCCAATAACAACAGCAAATACATTAAATACATCACAAGGTTAAAGAAAATATTATTATTAAAACCAGGCATTATGTCAGATGAGTTGGCTCCCCTGAAATAATTTAACTTTAAATCCCCCACAAACTTTTCTCCTTAAAATTGATGCTCCAAAGGTCAAAAAGGACCATTTTTTCAGAGGTGTAGGGGACACTATCCCCTAATAAAAAGTTAAATCAGATGCTCAATCAATCTATCAACTGGGATATTTAAATCTTTGAACAAGGCTGCTCTTAAATTCTCCTAAATTGGGCAAATCAGTAAGTGGTGGGTAAGGCTTCAGACCCATTGCCTCCACATGGGCAAACAGTCGCTTCACGTGCAGTTTTCTCAAAGCTCAAGATTATTATTATTTTTTAAAAAAACCTTAAACTCAACAATGTTGCAAAAGAGAGTTGCTGGCTTGGCAACTACGTACAGTACTGTATATCAAATGAACATGCCCAAGCAGCAATGCTTTTGACCTGAAGGAATTGGTGACAAAATTTGCAAAGAAAAAGGCACGCAAAGCGAGACTTAACTTTTAACATCACAATTCGCAAGGTTGCACGCCGAAACATTTTCTTTTGCGTTTGAGGAAGATAATCAAAGGTTGCTGCATTACTACTTATTGCAATTTAAGTTAAATTCAGCAGTTTCAAGTTTTGTGCTTTTCATTTTCCTACAAGACAACTGCTTTTGACATTTGTAGTACCGGTAGCAGTCAGGCTTGGGGGTTGTAAGTCACTAGCCTGACTTCTAGGGCATCGGCACTAGTTCCAGATAAATTTGGAATCAGTGTCCTTCAGCTATGGCACAGTGGGCGGGGGAAACACACAAAGAACTATTGCATAGTGCACAGACTGGAACTGCAGAGCGATAAAGGCATTTATCCATTTGACGTTTGTGATGCTGGTTACCTAGTGAGGGTGAGGAGTTTGCATGGGGAGTTGGACATACCAAGGGGCTCCAGTATTTTTTGGGGGGGGTGCAGCAGGAAAAGGGTCTGGCTAGTATGGTGTAGTGGTTAGAGCATGGCTTTCGACAGGTGGGTTGTGGCCTGATCCAAGATGGGCTGCAACAGGAGCACTACCACCATGCAAACGTACAATAAAAGATGGGGAAATGGATTCCCCAAATGCATGTTTGGGTTAAAACTGGGTCTGAAAGGTTTGAAGATACTTGGGTTAGAGTGTCAGGCTAGAATCTGGGAGGCCAAGGGTTCAAATCCTCCCCCTCCACTCAGCCATGAAGCTCACGATATCTCATTCACAAAAACACAGTCTCTTTAAAATAACAAACATCTGGCTGTTGTCAATATCTATTATGTCCCTGTGCGGACAAGAGTTCTAGTTATTCAGGCTATACATGGCTGGCACCTACGATCTCCAGCCCCCTGGCAGGGGCTAATACCTGCCCTGGGACCTCTTTTTTATTTTTATTTTATTGGATGAATTAAACATTTGGAAAAGGCATTATCAAACTGTGCAATCCATAACCTTGTGAACACTTATGGAACCTTCCTTTTCTCGCTTTTATTCATAAGGCTATTCCGATCTGCTGTATACAGTTGTGTTTTATGATATGCTAAGCAGTATAACTGATTAGAATACTATTTTCTAATTCATGCTAGTTGCTTATTTCCCTTTAAAACTAGGTCTAAATCCTGGACTAAAAATGAAGCTGAGGACAACAATAAATGATTTCAATCTGCATAAGAACTGCTGAGCTCCAGTGTGCCTTTTCCAAAGAGTATATAAGATGAAGACTTTCTAATATGTTTTGCACACCAAGCAGTGGCCTAGTTCGCTTCTGTGGTTGGAGCAGTCTTGACTGCAACAGAACACTTATCCCCCCCCCCAAAAAAAACCCTGTAAATTAAAATTACTGAGTTGGCTAGAGACTCATAGTCATAATATTTCAAATCAATGGACAATAAATCCACCAAAGTCAGTCCCACTTTCTCCCATTGAAACTAAAATTACTACCAAACTTCAAACGAAACATTGAGTTGCGGGAGCTCGTAACCCGGTCCTCAGAATATCCGTTATACAGCAGCCTAAAACTGTGAAGTTACAGACCACTGAGAACGCTGTAGATACGAAAACACTATTTGGATAGCAGTATTGGAGTTCTTTTCCTTTTCCCCAGGAACAATTAATGCACAAAATGATGTCACCTTCATTAAAGGATAGTCCATAACTTCATACTATGCTGGGTGTTAGACTAATTATATATTAAACAACTCAGAAGTTAATTCCACCTCAGCACCTTTATTGTTCCCCAAGGTGCTTACAACTAAGTTCCCAGACGAAGGACGTGTCTCAATGGTTAAAACTGGAGCAGCTGATGGCTATGCAGAGACCAACAAACCAGTCACTGTTGTTTAGACTCGGGGCTTGTTGTGACACATATTTGCATATCGAATTATGCAAATAAAATGTGAGATCACCTTAACCTTAGGCTTCAGGAACAAGCTGCAACAGGGAGAGGTCCTACACCACTTATGAAAGACACACTCATTGGGGCAAGCCTCCGGCTGCTGAGAATACCCTCTGCATGACCTTGCCAGCTAAACTTAATGCACAGATGCAACAACCAAGAAGTGCTTCTCAGGCCAGCCAAAGGTTTATAGTGCTGGGGAATCATAGTTCTGATGACAAGATAAACTCGCACAGGCTGCACACAGTGGGATTTACCGTACTTCCTAGTGTACACACAAACACAGAGGGGGGCGGATAACAGCCTTGATCAAACAGCAGAAAAGCAATATTTGTTTTATTCATCACAAAATTTAAAAAAATCATTCCAGTAGCACCTTAGAGACCAACTAAGTTTGTCATTGGTATGAGCTTTCGTGTGCATGCACACTTGTTCAGATACCAATCATTAAATGAATCTTCAGATTCATCATTAAACCTTTTTTTAGTCCCTTCTTCATCGCAAGATCTCAGGTTTGGTCACAATACCATTGCAAAGCAATCTCATCAGGAGGCCCGTTCCATGTGACATAGGAATGACACTACAGTGGTACCACTACTTACGAATTTAATGCGTTCCGAACGCACATTCGTAAGTCGGAAAAAATTGTAAGTCGAATCCCATAGGAATGCATTGGGAGAAAAAAACCGTAAGTCGAAGCAACCCTATCTAAAAATTCGTAAGTAGAAAAAATCCTATGTAAACCGCATCCAAGATGGTGGACGAAGCTCCGTTCGTAAGTAGAAACATTTGTAAGTAGAGGTACCACTGTATTTAGTTTGATGGCACCTACCCTTTGGGATGCCCTCCCATCACACACCTTTGCTCCGGGCCCCACTGCTGCCATAAGGGAATTGCTACTGTGCTCATGTCATGCTTGCAGGCTTCCCCTAGGCTCCAGAGTACAGGATTTGATGAGGCTTTGGTCTGATCAAGCCGGGCTCTCCTTACAGTCAACACTGGGCTAAATGAAGAGGCTAAAAAGACTTCTCTGGCATCAGCAAACAAAAGATGCTTCACAGTGATTACCTCCAGAATTTGCTCTCAGTCTGAGCCTGGATGTATTTGATAGGAAAAACGTCCACCTTTGGTCCCCACTCTGCATTTAGCTTTCACTTGTGGCTCCTAGAAGCAGTCAGCGTGTGACAGCGGCCGCACCCTGGGAATGGCTAAACCAGGGGAGAGTAGTTGATGTGTCTCAAAACCTCAGTGAGTTAGGGACTCACTGCATGTGAAAACATGCTCTCGTGGATGAGACCAAGAGTGGGTCCAATGGTCAAGTAGGCAGTTTCTGCACTCTTGCCATAGTGGGGAGTGAGGGGCAGATGGGGCTCATCAACCTGGGAAGGCAGCCCAAAACTCAGATCCTAAACCTCCACTGCCTCGCAGGATATCTTCAGGAGAAAAAAAGGCTGGAGTGGAGATCCGAAACAGTTGGAAGGCGCCTTTTACACCTCCTTCCAGCAACTCAGGCAGCCAAGCTGGTGCCAAATTTATTGCTCTGCTTTCCTTTGGACTATATCCATGAGGCTGAGAGTGGGGTTTTGTCGTCTGGGCAGCCTCGTGCCCCAGGGAGGTCACAGCACTGCTGTTAATGCAGCGGCTTTACTTCACCCCCCGAGGCACACTCCATTGTCTCTCAAGGCAGACGGATGCCAACAGCTGCACTCTCCGTATGGTTTTAACACTGGAGAGCACCCAATATTTCTTCCAGCTGTTGGTTCATTTTGACATTTAGGTTATCGCTTCTACTGAGAAGTGCAGCTCCCAATATGCAACAATAATTTCAACGTACCACACACTTGGGAGCTTAGCATTTTATGAAAATAACATAGTAAATCCATACATCTTGCAAGGTTCCTTTCTGGTTAGAGACAGTTTCGTATTGCTCATCCTGTGTTGTTCTTCACACTTAACATCTCTCTCCCCCCCCCCCCCAGGAAGGTAGATTGTCACATTTAACAATGTGCATCCCTGTACGTGCAATTAGTGTGTCTTTTTTATTCTGAGGCCAAGAGGAGAAGAGTGTTCTGCCTACTTTTCTCCTTGTGCTATTGTACACAACAGCAGGCTCACTGTTTCTAATATAACACCACAAGAGATTTACAGCAATGCTTCCAGAGCTTCAATAAATTTATCAGATTTCTATGATTGGATTTGCATTTTAAGGCACCCATTTCAGTTTTCATCTTGTTTTTCCTGAACAGACGTTGGCAGCCCACGGGCCAACCTCTCTCCACTCTTTACACATCCCAAAGGTTGTTCCTAACCACCTGTACAGTGGTGCCTCGCTTAACGAATGCCCTGCTTAACAAAATTTCCGCTTAACGAAAGGCAGACGCTAGACGAATTCGTTTTACAAAAAAATTGTCTAGCGAATCGCGGTTTCTCATAGGAATGCATTGAAATTCAATTAATGTGTTCCTATGGGCAAAAAAAATTTCAAAAAAATTTCAATGCATTCCTATGGGATTCGCTAGACGAATTTTCCGTTATAAAAAAAAGACCCGTGGAACGAATTAAATTTGTCTAGCGAGGCACCACTGTATCTTTCAACTGGTAGCTTGAGGACCTGATTCCAGTGTGAAATATATGAATGTTACACGTTCAGCATGACCAAAAGACAAAAAAGTCACACTGTCTTTGATGACCTCTCCTGAAAATGTATTTTTAAAAAATGTTCATAATAGGATCAGCCTGCCATTTTTCAAAGTCACACTAAATTAGCCAGATTGCTCTTCTTCAGTTATAAATACACATTTGCTAAAATGTTCACCTGCAATGTTGTGTTGCGCAGTTTGCTCAATTTTATAGCAGTCAGTCCCATCGTCACTAGTTTCTAATGGGAAAGATGCAAATAGAATTGTACTGAAAGGGTTTCAAAGCAAAGCCTACTGCAGAGTTAAATAGATCACGGAGGTCATTTTCTGTTATGCGAGAGAATGAGCTGTTTGGATTTTTTAAAGACATTCTTGCAAGCCGAACAATATACAGAAGACAGCTGTGTGTGCGCACACACATACATACATGTGTACCTTCAAAACACCTCTTGAGCAACAAAAGGTATTATTAAGTAGTAGGCAGTTTTCTTTTCTTATTGTCTGGAAACAGTTAGTCCAGCTACTTGGAAGTGTTGTTTCAAGTTTTACATAATTTATAGAGGTGTTGCTATGGGCATGCTTTTCAAAATGAAAAAAATCTATGAGGGGAAAAGAAAAAGACTCAAACAACAGAAAATGAACTGATATCCACAGATCTTTATACAAAATTTAAAATATTTCTCTGTGTGGTATACAAACCTGCATGATAAGAACCTGTCATTTCACAACAATTTAGTCTCTTGTCAGAGGGTCACAGCATTGATAAGTCCAGAAAGATTCCTACACTTCCGAATAAAAGTTGCTACGATGTTGAACTGGCAGGCTCTGGAATGGCACCTCCCACAACTATATTGCTTTTGTCACTAAGTGTTTTAACAACTGATGTAGCTGGAGACTGAAGCACTTTCCTTGAAAGCCTCATTCTGCCGTCCGTAGGATCACGCCCAAAATATTTCACCTGTTCATTGGGAAGAAATGGCATTTATAGTCTGTAAGGGGATTTGACACATCGGAATAAAATTAAAACACCTTATATATTTTTTAAAAATCCTATTTTTAACTATTTACTTTTACAATATAGGCAGGCAGTATTAATAATAACCCATAAGAGATACTCAAGTGATTTTAGAAATAGGACATCTTTGGTATGACTGCAAGCCTCAATAGTGAAAAGGCTTCCCTTTCTTTTCTACTACAGTACAGTAATAACATTTGAGGATTTCCTACTGCCACACTAAGCAATTTCAGAAAACAAGGAATACCTTGCGCAGGAAGACTTTTGTGAGTGTACCATCGCAAGTGAATGAAGGCCTTGTGGCCCGGCCCCATTTTCCGTTTTGGACCATGGAGAGTGTTGACTTTGGCCTCGCTCACCATGAGCTTTGAACCACATTACGAACCTTGGTTACAACCTTTGGTTTGTGTGGAAAGAGCCTGGGTTCAGACAACACATTAAGCCAAACCATGGCTTACAGCAAAACAACCAGGAGGAGCTAAGCAGCGAGAGTCTCCAGTCCAAGAGCCTACACATTTGCTCATTCACACTGAGCCACACTTTGGTTTAGCATGATGTCCAAACCGAGCCTTTGCGATGTATGTACATGGACCTGTGCGATTGTATGAGACAAGAATATATACCTATCAACCCCCCCCCTCTTTCACCCTTTTCCCATAGTCCTGCTTTCAAGTGGGGCTTCACCTAACAGGATGTTCCTACATACAAACACACTGAGCACAGACAACAGTTCTAGCTTAGGGGGTTGGACAAGATGATCCTCACGGCCCCTTCCAACTCTGAAATTCTTTGATTCTCCCCCAACAGACCAGTTTTCTATGTGCGGAGGATCATTTAATAAGGACAAGGCCCTCTCGCAGTTGGAAATGGTGCATCTCAGAAACAGGCCTCCCACCTCAAGGCAGACCCTGTCCCAAGTGGAAATGCAGAAGGACAGCCCTACTATCAAGCCAGAGGGGTATGAAAAATGAAGAGAGAAAACTCGCCACAAGATTCCCCCCAATATTGAGTCAGTTTACTAGCCAGCTACTATTTATAGTCACCAGTGACCCACTTCCCTCCTCTGAATCCTCTGGCAAGCACAGGAGAGCTAGGAGAAAGGAAGGGAGGGGGTCTTCTCTAATTTGCACTAATGTATGGAGAACATTTGTCCCACTTCTGGGAAGAGATCCCTGCTGTTTTCTCACCTTATCTGAAGCACAGTGTGAATGAGAGCTCTGGGGAGGGGAATCTGTGCTTCAGTGCTCTACATTCCAGAGAGCCAGGAGAATTCACCCCTGGCAAGAGGATTTGTGGACACCTGAACAGGCACATACTCTCATCCCAAACAATCCCACTTTGCCGCCACACGTGCATTATAAGGACAGTGGTACATGAACAGCAGAAATCATATAGCATAGCAGCGATCTATTACGTAACCTAATGAAATGCTAGCGGAGCAAAAGGAACAGTTTATGGATGGTGTCCATTGAGTTTACATACACATTAACCTTTTTAGACAATTGAAAAACACCTAGAGGATGTTCATATATTGGTTTAACGTTTACCTGGATTTCTTGGCCAACTTCTAATCCAAGAGCACTGGGATGTTTAATCTAGAACAGAGGGTCAATATCATTATTTTTATCCAATTATTTGCCGGGAAATCCTACTCTCCTGGGGCATGAATTATTATTCTTTTACCTTTCCATCTTCCGTTCGCTTGGTGTTAACATGTAACTGCAATATTCTCTAAGTGGCCACTATGGTCAGAACGACCCATTCATGTGACAGTAATAGCACACATCAATGGGGCCAAACCTTTAAAATAATGGATGAGATGGAACATAGCACATTCCATCATCTCCTCCCCACTGCAGTTCCCCACGCACTCTAGAGGACCAGTTGGAGCAAATTTGGGGCAGGGGGGGGGTCTGGGATGGTGGTGGAAAGAAATGAAAAGTTCCACTCCATCAGCAGGTGGTCATCGCTGGATATTGGCTGTACACTTACTAGCTAGGTTGCTCCTGCCTCAAATGACTCTTCTGATAAGCATGGCCAAAAGGCAGACTTCTTGACTTATTAGCACAGCTTCCTGAGCACCACATCTCCACAGTAATGGCACAGGAAATAGGCAAAGCACCAAAGCACAGCTCAGCCACTACTGAAGGAAAAATAAATACCTTTCTTTGATCCAGTTGAGAGTTGTGAAGTAGAACAGGAGTCATGTTTGGGTACAATTTTACCATCACCCCACTATCTCTGCATTTAAAAAAGAGAGAGTAGAACTTGCTTTACGTCAACAGAATGCAATGAGAGGGCTTGTGTTGCACAATACCATATATCCTTACTTAGATGAAGCTAAGCCTGTTCCACACATTCCTCTATTCTTGGGCAGGATAAAAGAACCACCTTATTTTTTGCAGGCTTGTTGAGGTAGGCTGGACTAAGAGGCAATGACTAGCCCAATATCACCCAGTGAGCTTAGTGGATCATTACTCATTATAACCTGATTAGTTTCTCTTACCTCAGTTCTGTTATTGTGGCTGTATAAATAGCTCCGAATTCCAACTGATAGTCCTGCTACAAGAAACAAACCAGAAAGAGATGAATGACTAGTTCTGCAAAACCAAGGAATCTGGAATTTAAAGGATGTGTGTGTGTGATTCGGCACAAGACCTGCTGCTTGATGAAAAACGCTAAGTTTGCACTGGGCATCAACAAGCCCTTTCTAATACAGTGGAACCTCATGTTATGTACCGTCCTCCTTACGAATGCTTCGGGTTACGAGCTCTGCTAACCCGGAAGTAGATGCTCCCGGTTGCGAACTTTGCCCCTGGATGTGAGCGGAAGTTGCGTGCCGGCGGGAGGCGCCATTAGCAAAAGTGAGTCTCATGTTAAGAATGGTTTCAAGGTTACAAACAGACCCCCGGAACGAATTAAGTTGGTAACCGGAGGAACCACTGTAGCTCTATGGACTGTGGTCATCATATCTTAGTTATATGTTTTAGCACACCCTATCTAATCGGCTTTAAGGCAGGAAAAGCAGCCATACCTATATTAAGAGATGGATATTGATACATGAAAAATATGCACAATATATCAAAATCCTTAAAATATGCACTTACATCATCTTTGCAGATTTCGGTAATAAATTCTCGTGCTTCATGCATAGCGGATGGCGTTGGAGCAAATACGGAAAAGGTCTCTTCGTCTATTTGGCTAACGGTTACCCCTGGAGGATAAAAATGTGGATAAAATCAACACTGCCGGGGGGGGGGAAAGATTGGGTGGTTTTGTACAAGAATTGTTAAGTGACTCAACACTGGTGCTATAGATGTGTAGGAATCAAGGGGCGAAAACGTAACGCTCAAATCGTCAACGTAGGATCAAGAGGCAGGAGCAGACAGATTCAGACTTGCTGGATCTACTCTGCAGATTCCTGAGACAAGTGAGCAGATTCTGAGCCTAGAAATTTGTTCTCCATTCCACAACGGAGCTGAACTCACAGTCCTTATGGACAGAAAATTCCACTCTTGCTCGCTGCCTCTCACTAGCCTAAATGTCAATGGGAAAGTAATCTTGCTGCTACTGGGTGTCGGGAATCTCCTTGCCAATCTACTGCAAAGAGATCTGCCAGTAGGTCCCAATGTACCTTCTTGCTCATCTCCGCTATGAATGAATTCTCCTCCATGTTGTTAACTATAATGAAGGATGCCAATGGCATCCAAGTCTTCCGCAGGAAATTGAAGCCAACTAGCTTAAGGAAACTCTGGAAGGTATTGGCTGTTGTTAAGGTTAACAGCAGGAAGTGCAAAGTAGGGAAAGTTTTCATGGGACAGGGAAAGAGTCTACAGGTATCTTTAGCCTGGAAAGAGGAGACAGAGGGGGGATACAATAGCCATCTTCAATATCTAAAGGGCTGTCATGTTTGAAGATGGAGCAAACTTGTTTTCTCCTGCTCCGGAGCGTAGGACCTAAACCAATGGCTTCAAGTTTCATGAAAGGTGATCCCAACTAAGCAGCAGTACAAATTTTAATATTTGTAAGAGCTTGGAAAAGACCCTGAAGTTGGGAAAGATGGAGGGCACAAGGAGAAGGGAAAGACAGAGGACGAGATGGTTGGATAGTGTTCTCGAAGCTACCAACATGAGTCTGACCAAACTGCAGGAGGCAGTGGAAGACAGGAGTGCCTGGCGTGCTCTGGTCCATGGAGTCACAAAGAGTCGGACACGACCAAACGATTAAACAACAACAAGAGCTTTTAGACAGTGGAACGGACTCTCTTGAGAGGTTGTGGACTCTCCTTCCTTGGGGGGATTTAAGCAGAGGTTGGATGGCCATCTGTCAGGGATGCTTTAGTTGAGATTCCTGCCATCACAGGGGGTTGGGTTAGATCAGCGTTTCTCAACCGCTGTTCCGCGGCACACTAGTGTGCTGCGAGACGCTGGCTGGTGTGCGGCGACGTGCGGCGACGAGAAGGGCGATTTGCATTGTCACGTGCCTGGCGGCCGCCAATGCATAGCACTGACCCGCCGGAAAGGAAGCCGGCCGGGTCACGACGCGGGGCGAGCGCAGCTCTCAACAGCCACCACCACGGGAGGGTGGTTTTAGACAAACTTAAAGAAGCTGGCTGGATAAGCTCAACCTGAAACTTGCTGAGCAAATGATTGTGCTGGCAGAGAAATCAGCGGCTTGTGAAGCCTTATTACAGGAGATTGCAACCAACACAGCAATTGGCAAGTGTTTCTTACAGTCATAATTATATAGTCAATATAGGGCGGCACAAAGTTAAATTTTTTAACTTTTTTAATGGTGGTGTGCCTCGTGATTTTTTTCATGGAACAAATGTGCCTTGGCCCAAAAATGGTTGAGAAACACTGGGTTAGATGACCCTTGTGGTCCCTTCTAACTCTACATTCCAAAAGCACATGGCCAAAAGAAAATGAAAACCTTTGTTTGTTATCACTGCATTATCAACTTTGCGAGTACAGCTATATATGCAAAGCGCCCCTCCCTATAGAGAAAGGCATGTGCTTCATCTTGGGGGGGGGGAGGAAAGGATAATTTAATAAATTGGCAAACGTACACATCAAAAAGCAAGGAAGACTGGAAGACTCACCAGTTTCAGCTTGAAGTTTTTTTAAATTATAACCTCCAGGGCCAACAAATCTTGCCCTTTTTGATAATGGCACCTGAACATTTTCTGAAACGCAAAGAGTTTAAATGAGAAATTTGTTGCAATAATAGGATCAAGGGCTTTCCACCCACCCCCACCCCCACAATACTTTTTTCCTGGCTGTACATAAACATGTTAACATTTTTAGAGACTTAAAATATTGTGGCATCGTTCTGGAACTCATTTTCTCCAATGGGAATAAAGGTTCCATTCATGGGACACTCCTACCAGGAGATGAGGGGAGGCGACATCCTGATTTCCCATGCAACTCCCTTCTGCCCCACAAAAAATGGATATGAGATTGCAGGAGGAATCAGGAAAAGCTACATTTCTTCTTTCTGCCAGCAGGATCCTCTGTTAGATCAAAAGCCCTTTCATGAATAGAAGGGAATTCGGGACCTAAACTTTGATCTTAAAAACATAATTTTTCAGCTCAAAAGATGCCATTACTTTATGGTAGCCTTCTAAGTTAAAATTCATTAGTTCACAAAAATAGGAGGGGGCGTGCTTTGCCATACTAGCAGTCTGAAATAAAGTATAAAGAAAATTTACCCTGAATTTACAAATGTTTACTCCCTGCCTGATCACCTGGAAGTGATTCTTACTCGCCAGATATAACCAGCCAAGTTGATGTTTACAAACCAGCATTATTTAGCTTATTTTAGACATGGCATAATAAAACACACAAGGAAGAAGTGCCATACTCATAAACTATAAAAAAAATCAGGGCAGATTTTTCTTCTTCTAAAAACAATGAAACTTAATCCCAACAAAAGTTGTTTCAAATGGAATTACATGATTGGAAGTTTTGTCCTGTTTCTGGTGTTCATCTTGGGGGTGGGGGTGGTTATGATACGGATGAAGCCTTTAATAGTACTGTATCCTGAATAATTTTTTAACATGCTTATGTGACTTTTGTTATTGAATTTCTACTTTCGTTGTAGTTCCTTTCAGGACTTTTGTAGTGGGAAGTGAAATATGCATTTAAGAAACGTAAGGCTATACTGAATTAGAAATTAACTTGAAAGAAAGGTTCTAATCTAAGAAGTAATGCCTGCATAGGCTGACAACTATGGGATGTATCCTTGAACACCAACCACTGTTCTTAAAAGGCATGGTTTGCACACCTGCGAGAACTTTGGTCCTCCAACTGCACTCCCCACCCCACCTCTCAGAACACGTACAGTTAGTTACAAATGCTATTACCTACAAGTGGTCCGTTCTCTTTTCTGCTTGCTCTAGGTTTTGCAATCGTTTTGTTCATAATTTGCAATATTTCTCTCTTTGCCACTAAGGGAGAAAAACACACACAAACCCTTCTAGTTTAAATATAGAACACACATGTTAAATGCTTTCATTTTTTTAAAAAAACTCTGTTTTGTTGCAAGGAAACCTTCCTTTCTTCCCTAATGCTTCTAACATGACTAATCAAGCAAAACTTTTGTACGCAGCTGCACAGCAAGGGTTTGAGGCACTTTTGGGGAGCTGCATTGTTCAATAAAAGAGCAGAATTGTTTCCAGTTTTATGCTTCATAAAAGCATTTAGGGCAGCAGGATCTTCTGTCCAGCTCTGTGCATTATTTCCAGTGCGTTTTAAAAAGCCCTACATCTCCCTCCCCCAGGTGAAGCACATTACACTACAGAGCACTTAAATCACTGTGCAATAATGAATCCTTATTCCTTGGAGTAAGCTTTTGTGTTGACTGTGCGTGTGTGACTTCTGAAGCTGATTCTTGGAATACAAAAACACAACACCCAGTGCAATCACAAGTTCATCTAAATAATGGGCCACCATATGTTACTTAGGTAGAAACCTCCCCCCCACTTCAAATTTATTTCAATGAACGCCTTGCTTGGAATTGGTCACATTTGCTTATGTCACATAGAACTCTTTCTCTAACACACGGCTTTTTCTGCAAGCAGGCTAGCAGATGCAAAGAAAGCAATATTGCTTTCCTGAGAGAAATGAGAGCAATCCAGCTTTCTTCTTCAGAAACAGAAATCACGCTGGGTGGGCAGAGTTCACTGCCTATAAACAACAGTTTGACCGGGAAGAAATATGGCTAAGCTGTAAGCCAAAGAGTATCAAAGCAGATTATGCAGCTGCGAATCCATAAGGTGTTTTCCCCATACCAGCCTTCACCAACCTGGTGCCCTCCAGATGTTTCTGACTATAGCTCCCCAGCCAGCATGAAGCAGGTGGGAACTGCAATACAGAACCTCTAGAGGCAACAGGCTAGTGAAAGCTGCCCAATATGGAGTTAGGTTTGCAATATTTAATTATTTCTAATTGGTAAATCAACCATCTAAACCTTTATGCCAGCATTTCTCAAACTTGGATTCCCAGATGTTGTTGGACTACCACTCCCATCAGCCCTGACCGCTGCCCCTGCTGACTATGGATGATGGGGGTTGTAGTCCAACATCTCAGAACCCAAAGTTGAGAAAGTTAATAAGACTTCTAACTTTTAAACACTGGAAAAAGAGACAACCAATTTACCTGGCACATAAGAAACTATACATTTTACCAATGAAATGGTTTTTTTTTAATTCACACATCAAAATTATTCCTATCACAACACTGAACTTCCTGTGTCTAACAATGACTGCTTGTTACACCAGCAATTTTAACCAGACATCCTCAAAAGGCAAAACCAGGGCAGTGATTTGTTAATTTATTATTTGTGCTCATAGTGCAAATGGGCCTAGGGCAGGTTGCAAAAATATGAAAATCACCGAACAAAAACACAAAAATGACCAGTATCAAAGCAAAGGTGGCAATACGTCCACTCAACCATAGACCTAGGTGAAGAGGCCCATCTTGATGAATTGCTGAAAAGCATTACAACAGGCTTCCTCAAACTCAACCCTCCAGATGTTTTTGGTCCCTAGCTAGCAACTCCCATGATCCCTAGCTAGCAAGACTAGTGGTCAGGGATAATGGGAATTGTAGTCTCAAAACATCTGGAGGGCCGAGTTTGAGGAAGCCTACATTACAGTAATGGTTCAAGGTACACTCAAGAGGGGAGGTCACCTCAGAGGAGAAGGGCCATCACAGAAACCCTTCTCACATGCCATGCAGTGCTTCTCATGCCTGGCTCCCCAGCTGTTGGTGGACTACAACTCCCATCATCCCTTGGACCACTGGTCCTGCTAGCTAGGGACGATGGGAGTTGTAGTCCAACAATAGCTTGGTGCTCAAGGTTGGAGAAACTCTACGGAAACACAGGGGATGACAGCACTACCAGTAAGGCTACCAATTGTAGGGAACACAAAAAAAGGACTGCCCATGGGATACCATATAGCGACACAGCAAAGGTGGGCAACCGCCCCCCTGCCCCCATGGCATCATGGGCAGCCTCTTATAGACTGCATGCCAGGGCCAGAGGCAAAAGCAGACAGAGCAACGAAATGTGACTGTTACCTCTGTGCAGTAAGCATGTGCTTGTCCTTCACCCAGGCAAGCAAGATGTACCTGACATCCAAACACTTTCAAATCGGGCAAAAGCATGTTTGTAGGCCTGAGGTTCTGCCCCTGGTATGTAGGGACAGTATGCATGCCATTTCAGAAGCTTTCAAGAGGCTTTTCTTTAGAAGGCTTTACCTCAAAGAGCACCACCTAAATATAATAGCCGAGTCAGCGATATTATGGTGGGCACTGATAAGGATTTACTGTACTGTATTAACCTATCCTGTTCTAACAGGGCTGATTGTCCATTTCATGGGAAATTATCGAAACGGCAGTGAAAATCAAAAGCCATGGCCTCTACACTCACCCGTGGCTTGCTGAATCGCTTCCATCACAATTTTTAGGGGTATCCCCGGTAGCTTGATATCAGCCTAATGATACACAAGTGAAAAAGTTAAACTATCAACAGCATCGTTTTTTCTGGAACAGAGTTTTATTTCAAATTAAGAGGATTGGAGGAGGATACCTGTAAGGCAGTGATTCCTTTATTCGTTCCAGCCATTTTGAAGTCCATATCACCATGATAATCCTCTATTCCCTGCAGAAAATAAATATATGCCAAATGTCTTTCCAAGGCCACAGAGGTTCTACTCACAGACCCCCAAAAACCGACATCCCAGCCCTGAACATAATAGAGGGATGCAAATTCTACCACAATAGGTTAAAACAATTCCTACATTTCGGCTGCAACCACAAAACCTATACTTGCAACATATTTTCACAGTCGGTGCCTGTCTGAGGAACTTTTAGCAGAAGTCCCCTAAATAATGGTTTCATGGTTTCCTTGGACAATGTCAGATAACAAAGTAGGGGTATTTTGTATAAGAGTTTGAATACAACTGCACTACAAGCTTCAGCTTATTTTAAGCCAATGAAAGTGGTAAGAATTCTATTAGAGAATACTAGCTTCATCTATGATTTCCAAGATTTCAGGTAAGCAGACACAATTACTGTATACCAATTCATGTATACATCCAATGCAGAGGTCTTCAACCTTTTTGAGTCCATGGGTCCCTTGACCAACTACATTTGTTCTGCCGCACCCTTGTGGGGCTCAGGAACCCAGTTATGTCACCCCTTGCCTGCCGAGATGGCAGCCTCTCACCCTTTTTCAAACACCCTCCCTTGTGGAGTGTTCACTCAGCCTCCTTTCCTCCCCCCTCTCCTTGGGAGTCCTCCGGGCGGCCACTGCATCCACCACTAGCCTCTGAGCTGCCTCAGCTCCCGGCAACCAGCACCTCTGTCCAGCCCCAGAGCCACCATTCGCCTGGGGAGCTTGTATCCAGGGCTGCTGCAACAAACAGCTGTGCAAGCCTTTTGGAGGCAGAGACGTGAGAGGGCATCAAAGGAGGGAGGGAAGGACAGAGGCCAGTGTTGCCCACAGCACCCCTGACCATCGTTCAAGGCACCCCAGGGTGCCATGGCACACTGGTTGAAAACTACTGATCTAATTCGATTCTGTGATTGTGAGTTCTGTTTCAGATGTGGAAGATTTCTTGCACAGACGGCAGATTTTGAACAATTGCCAGTCAATGTGATCAAAAACATTAATGTCAAATCAGGTACCGGGTACAGTAGGACATCAAATTATTATTCCCCATTTTAGCATTGTGGCTACTAATGAAGTGTTAAGGTGGCTGTTCTGCATGTAAACGCTATGCATTCTCCAACATGAACTAATAGTAAACACTGGGAACTTTTATAATCATTTTGCGCTATCCAAAGCACTTCATATAGGGGATCCTGTAATCCTGTAAAGCAAGCCTGCATTAGTATCTCATATTGCAGATGGAAGGGATTAAGGAGAAGAGATGGTAGTTTGTCTGAATTCATAACAGAAGAGAGGTTCAAAATGAGGGCTTCCAGATTCATAGCCAAGCCTCCAAGCCACGTGTTATTGCCAATTTGTGCACAATTACCTATAATTTAGATATGTCGCAGGTCTGAGTTTTAAGCTAGAGTATTAATACTTTTAATACTGAGAAACAGACTCAATTAGGCACTCTTACCAGAATGTCTGTTAGCAAGCGATAATCCTCAATGTCTCCATTTTTTTCAGAATTAGACCTGGAAACCAAACCAACAGCAACACCTGCGACAGGAGACGATATTGGGACCCCTAACAATAAAAGAGAAATTATGCATTTCTGAGTTTTGGCGACACTTCTCCACTGACCCATGCATAAACACATCCTCAAATAGGAATTCTTCTTTCTGGAATACCTGCATCCATCAGTGCCAGGCTCCCACCACAAGCAGAAGCCATTGACGATGATCCTGGAAACAGAAACCACAAGCTTAGGCTATCAACCATCTGCAAATAAATAAGTTTCTTAGCAACACAAAAGAAATGGACAACCGTTTGTCATCGTATGATTTACATTTTTCCCTGGCATAGGTGGTTTTCTTTTGCACCGTTTTGCTGCAGTTCAGAAATTTCAGCCAACGTCCGCAACGGTAAATGGTCTAAAGATATGTGCTCAAATTATGGGGGAAAAGAGTAGGGAGTCCCGAATGAAATCCACAAACATTAGCCCAAAGCCCATTAGCCAATTCACGATCCCTTGCGCCTTCTAAAAAAGGGCAAAATCTGCAAAAGTAACAGTGGTGGACCTCCTGCTTTGCCCTTCCCATTCGCCTTGTGATAAGGGCCCTGCCAGATTTCAAATCATAGGCGTGGGGGCGAGGGGAGATAGCTTCATCAGCGCAAGCATTTCTGCTTGCCCAATGGAAGGATCTGCTTAGCGCTAAGTTAAATTCCACCCACATATTCGGAGCAATAGCTAAATAATAAAAATCAAATACCATTTGACTCCAGCACTTCTGAAGTAACCCTTATTGTGAAAGGGAATTCACTGGGAATCACAGGCTTCAAAGCCTTCTCTGCAAGTGCACCTACAAGTAAAAAATCATGTTGTGAATTATAAGGAGTAATTCAGTTTCAGTCTAAATATTCAGCTTCTTCTATTCTTACTCACCATGGCCAAGCTCTCGTCTATTCATGCCAGTAATTTTGCCAATCTCGTTAGTTGCGTATGGAGGAAACTGCAAAATTTTAATATATCAAGAAGGAGAGAAAGTCAGTATGATGGTTTTCTGATTGTCAGCATTCATTTCAAGGCAAACATCCATGGAATTCACCCAAAAGGATAAAAATATGCTCATGCAATGAGTCATTTGCAGAGTTATAAATATGCTACCCTTAGGAATAATATTTCAGCCACATATTTTAAGTTGTACACTTTCACAGTCGTCACGAAAACAATATGACCTTTAAAAAATAAATTATCTGGCTTATCCTATGCCGAGTTATGCACACCTAATGAAAGCAACAATCTTAAGTAGATCAGAGTGAATACTTGGACTATACAGTGGTACCTCACAAGACGAAGGCCTCGCACAATGAAAAACTCGCAAGACGAAAGAGTTTTGCGTTGCGCGAGGCATTCGCAAGACGACGAGGTTTTCTTGCGAAGTGCGGCCATAGAATGTAGCACGGGAAGGCGGCAAACGAAGATCAGCTGTCAGCGCAGGAAGCTGACAGTTGATCTTCCTTTGACGGGGGAACGGAGCCGAAGCGCGGCGGTGTGGTGGCTGCCCCTGCCTGTCTTCCCCTTGGCCCAGGGAAGACAGGCGGGGGCAAGCAGCGCCCACCACGCTTCGACTCCGTCCCCCGGGGAAGGCAGGCAGGAGGTGGCAGCGGGGAGAAGCGCTTCCCCCCCGCCACCTCGCACACAGCCGGCATCAGACGGGGCTTCGGAGAAGTTCTGCGCCTTCTCCGAAGCCCCATCCCATGCCGCCGCCAGTCCCCCGGAGCCCATAGGAATGGCATTGATTAAGTTTCAATGCATTCCTATGGGAAACTGCGACTCGCAGGACGAATTTTTCGTAGGACGAATTGAGTCCTGGAACGAATTAAATTCGTCTTACGAGGCACCACTGTAATTCGAAGTGATAATTTTAACAGTTAAAGTAGCTTTACTTAGAGTTGCTACAGTATGCTGTACAAATGGAAGTTTGAATTAGTGCCTAAATTTAAGGTTTAGACACTTTTCAGGATCTTCTGTTTCAAAGTATGAAAGAGGTTTCGTTTGAAACCTAATTGAAACTCTCCAAAAAAATTAAATGCGCCTTAAAACTGCAGAAACCCAGCCAGATAATAATTATTACTATGCTGAAGTTCAACCATCTTTCACAATAATCTCTGTAGCTTCAGTACTCAAAAGTTTCACTGTCAATAGAACAAAATTAGTTGGTCTCCAAGGTGCTACTACTCTCTCTCTCTCTCTCTCTCTCTCTCTAATACCGGTATAACTTGGATAAGTTAAGGGATGATTTACAAATCATCCTCTTAATAAGAGAGGGTGGGAAATCGAAAATTTCCAGTGGATCAGGTTCCTTTGCACAAGCAGCTACACCTGCAGAACATTTTCAGGAATCACCTATTTGGTTCTGCTGCTACTGTTATTACAGTGGTACCTTAGAAGTTGAACGGAATCCCTTCCGGGAGTCCATT
Organism: Zootoca vivipara; assembly: GCF_965207765.1. Classification (NCBI taxonomy): domain Eukaryota; kingdom Metazoa; phylum Chordata; class Lepidosauria; order Squamata; family Lacertidae; genus Zootoca; species Zootoca vivipara. The sequence goes on from NC_142586.1 coordinate 108,913,191, forward strand.
CGACTTCCAAAACGCTCGGAAACCAAGGAAGCCACGTCAGACTTCGGGTTCCACTCACTTTCAGGTTTGCAGCGCTCAGGAGCCAAAACATTCGACTCGCAAGGCGAATCACAAGGCGTTCAGGATCCAAAGTATGACTGTATTTCCACCATCTATTACTGCTACATTTATATCTCACATTTCCTCCAATGAGCTGAAGGTGGAGCAGAAGATTCTCCCCTTCCCCATTTTATCCTCGGAACCCTATGCTGAGAAACTGTGACTGGTCCAAGGTGAACTTCTTGGCCGAGTGAAGAACTGAAACCTGGATTCCAAGGTCCTAGCTCAGCACTCTAACCACTACACCCCACTAGAGTATGCTGGACTCACTCCAAACCTAATCTTCCCCTAATCGTGATCTCTTTCTATCTCTCATACACACTCTGGTGTGTTTGAGAGAAAGAGAGAGATTATGAAAAGGCAATTATGGGTGCTTTAGCTGAGATGCATGGATACTTTAGCTGAGATTTGTGGATGCTTTAGAATTGCAGGGGTTGTACCAGATGACTCTTGGGGTCCTTTCCATTCTACAGTCCTGTGATCCTGCGATTAAGAGGTGGTGGAGGAGGAGGAGGAGGAGGAGGAGGAGGAGGAGGAGGAGGAGGAGGAGGAGGAGGAGGAGGAGGAATCCTCCCACTTATTTGCTTTTGGAGAAGAAAGCAACCAGCGAATGTAGCTTGTCAGCAGCAGTATCAACAAAGGTTCTTTCCTTTCCAAAAACGAACAAGAAGCAAAGGTGTGAGTGAAAAGGATCCTGTTAGTTTCAAATACCAGTGCTATTAAAGTCAGGGTGAGGGGAGAAGACACTTTATTTATGGTATATATTCAGCTGCTTTTCTTTTTTTTAAAAAGAGCACCCAAAGCAGTGTACGGTATTAAAATCACAAAACAATTAAAATAAATGCATTATAGCACCATGCAACTCTATACAACCCCTAAATACACCCTGACACCACAATGCAGATGGAGCAACAATTCCACATACAGCCTATCTCCCTAGAGGAGGCTCCGAATGGGCCTGCATGCAGCTTTCCTCAGGAACGGGCTCCAGATATAAAGAAAGCAATTCAAGAATAAGCCCCTACGTTTTCAGAGTAACTACTCCTAATAATTAAGCGCAAATGCTTTTTATAAAGCTGAAGTGAGTTATCATACCTCGTAGTGGAGCATGAAGTTCTTCTCCTTTATTCCACTAAAAACAGAAACAAGTGTTACAAAGAACTAAATGAGCTGCAAGTAATTTACTTACATCAGGAACCCCTTGAAGCTTCTGCCGACTCTGCCTCTCTCCGGAAGGGGAGAGGGGTACAAACGAGGGGTAGGGACCTAAAGCATCCCTCCGAGGCCATGCAAATTCCTTTAAACCTTTAGAAAGGCACCCTTGGCTCATAATGCTAGGGAACAATGGAAGGTTTCTGTAATACCTTAAATACTAGGGGAAACTCTTTTCCCGTGAAGGCCCTGCCTAACTGCCTCCACCAGAGCTCAGAGAACAATATTAGGGTACAGTAAACTACTCTATCGTTCAAACAAAGTGCATCTGAGCCCGCCTTATGCTTCACTGCGAAGTTGGGTAAGCAGACCAACAACAGATTTAATAATTTTTATCTGAGTAATTGTTTGCCTACAGGCAGTGACCATTTCTCGCAGGTGTTCCGATCATGTCTTTGATCACGTGTCAATTGGACACGGCTAACATGGTTGCCACCTATATGAGCAAAAGCATGTTTGAAGTGTTTTTCTGATACTAAATAACAGATGAGGCAGCCTTTGTTAGATTCCTGTTCCTTGTTAAAGCAAAGTCCATGTTTTAATATATCCTGCCATTTCTCAATACATCTGCCCCACTCATTAGGATTCGTCCGTAACCAGTTGGAACTATCCTCTATGGATTAACCAACTCACATTCTAGTTGCCCAATCCAATAAAAGTTTTGTCCCTACAGAAAGAAACAAACAAAGGCAAAAACCCAGTAGCTTTCTTCTTAGGAAAGTTTTTAATAACTACTTTTGCACTGTAATGTTTCAGGATTACTTCCAAGTTCAACTTAGCTACGTTATTTTGATATTCTTTTTCGCATGTGGCCAGTCTTGATTTCTCTGAGGGGGCTGTATATGCCCATTTTCAATCATGTTTAGAGCATACCTGCCAAGTCCTGGACGGAAAAATCCGGGATCTGCAGCCGCGCGACACCGGAAGTTGCGTAGACGCAACTTCCGGTGGCACTTTGCCCTTCTATGGGCACCAGAAAATGCCGCCGCCGGAAGTTGTGTCTACGCGTTTCCGGACACGCATAGAAGCGACCTCTGATGTCGGCGCCATTTCCTGGTGCCCATAGAAGGGCAAAGTGGCACCAGAAAAATGGCCGCCGGCAGGAGCGGATTTAAGGGAGAATAACGGGATAATAACCAATATGGGAGACCGCCGGGAAACGGTAGGAAAAAAGAGAGTTTCCTGGCGAAAACGGGATACTTGGCAGCTATGGTTTAGAGAGATTGCCTTCAAAGAAAAGGTCATTTCATACGAATGTCGGAAGCTGCGTTACCCCCGATCAGATCTGCCCATACAGTCTAGTTGATCAACTCCGATGGGCAGCAGCCTGCCCCCAGCTCTCAGGCAGGGAGAGGTCTTCACCACTGTCTGCCACCTGATCCTTTTTAAATGGAGATGCTAGGATTGAACCAGGGATCTTCTGCATGCAAAGCATGAGCTCTACCACTAAGCTATGGCCCCTCCTGATTTACTTGAAGATTATGAGCACAAGGTTCTAAAGAATCACATGGTGCAATTAACACGCCAAAGTCAAGTTGGGGGTTGAAAGGAGGGGGGATGGTGTTATATATACATATATATATATACCTTAAAGCTGTTGTGATAACGTCAGATTTTACACTCGATTCCAGTGAGTCAAATGTAACTGTGCAGAGGACCTAGAAAACAAAGGTCTATTGAAAAAACTGTGGTTTAGGGCAGTGTTTCCCAACCTTGTGCCTCCAGATGTTTTGGGACTACAACTCCCATCATCCCTAGCTAGCAAGACCAGTGGTCAGGAATGATGGGAATTGTAGTCCGAAAACATCTGGAGGCACAAGGTTGGGAAACACTGGTTTAGGGGAGAGGAATTAAGTTCTCAACAAATAAGAAAGTAGCAACGACTCAAAACCAAAACACATAAAAATCCAGATAGGGTAAGCATTGCTCTGGGCACATGAAACTCACAATGATATCAGAAGGGGAATCATTGACATGCACGGTTTGCACTGCACTGTTTTTGATTGTCAGAGAACAACTTCAAGCTTCAGCTCCCCCCCCCCCCCCGTTCTTGGTTACAAGTTCTGCTAATTATGAACCAATCTAGAGGGCACATTTGCTATTCAAGCCCTCCCCACCGGATACCGATTACAGCTGGGCAAGTCACTAATTCAGTTCAAAGGTGTGACAACTTTTAAATTGACATTTGTTAGAAGAACTTGCAGTAAAATATACACAGAGTTCTTCTGAACAGATTTTGTTTTTTGGGGGGTGAGAACTACCACACCCACACACGACCCGCCCACTCACTCTCTCTATATACACACACACACACACACACGTAAATATACACATATATCTCATATATACAGTGCTTTTTTCCTGGGGGATGCAGGGATATGCATACCCCTAAACATTTTGTGAATCTAAGTTTGATCTCATTGAGGGGCAGTATTTCAATAGTAGGAAAATGAGAGCACCCCTAAACATTTTTTCTATGTTTAGGGGTACTCTCATTTTCCTACTCCTATTGAAATACTACCCCTCAATGAGGCCAAACTTAGATTCTCTCTCATATATATATATATATATATATATATATATATATATATATATATATGAATGAGAGAGAGAATTTATCACCCTTCAATTTAAGCAGAGCAGCAGGTCTGATTCATAGATGCTGTTATTTTAAGCAATTCGCCCACGGGGAACCTTTTCATTCACTGACTCACACATCCCCCACACAGTGCGGTTTTTAATAGTGATGGAGAACATACATATACTCTAAATTTATAAGTACGCTCAGAGAAAGTTAGGAATGATTTAGCACTTATTCAAATAATGAATCAAGTTTATTTCAGGATGCTCTTTGGGAGCTTATCCACACCGTCTAAGTCCATTTCGCAAATTTCATTTTAGTTGCTGACCCACGACCACTGAACCACAGTGTTTTTAGTTTTGAGTAAAATAAAAAATGGAAAAAAAGGAAGATCAGTGAATACCTGGGTTTGGCCTCTCTGAAATAACGCTGATCCATGAAGGGTTTTGAACATGTCCACCTCGCAAGTGATGTTTCTAAGCGAAGTCAAGTCTCGACCATCACATCTACGGGAGTAAAGAAACAGAGAAGACAGGTTCCACAGGTTCCTCCCACCTCGGTTCTAGATTTGTCCTGCATTCATGAAAATTTGGAGTCCAGTGCAAGTGTTATTATGGATATAACTGGGGGAAAGGGAGGATTGTGGCTACCCACCTTGCCTCTAGTCCTGCCTGATGTGCACACATTTGAAGCCAGTCAAATAAGGCCCCAAAGAGAGCAGGTTTTGGTGTCGGTCACATATGGCCTTTTAAACATACTCACCATGATTTAAGGCCTTTCGATTGAAACCACAATATAAAGCATACTGGTGCACAGCACTAAAACCACAGGGGATTTGTTCCTCCCCTGCTCCTGCTGCAGTGCTGGGAGTAAAACTGTGACATGGCCTAGCGTTACATCCAAACCCGGGCTTATAGCTTGTTTCCCTCCAAACAAACCACAAGCTGTAACTAAGGTTTGTTCCTGGCTTACTGCTGCTTTTGATTCATTTATAGCACATTCTTAACCAGGCCTACTCAGAAGTCAGATATATTAAATTCAGTGGGCAAGTAAGGGGGCTTAGCACTGAGCCTTAGCTCCTGGAATTGCCTACCACCTGCAATTTTTAGCCTTTTGCTCCAGCATGTCGTGTGCTCACCTTTAAACCATAGTTAAGCTTAACTATGGGCTTAAAGTGCAAACAAGGGCAGGACCTGTGTACCACAAAGTAGGAACATACTGATAGTTCTGTGTGTGAGAGCATCGATTCCTTAAAGGAACCATGTGCATGCTGTTTGGTATGCTAGTGCCACTGCAAACTGGTGCAAAGATGCTGCTTTCGGCCTTTCGGTGTCCTTATTCCAAGGATGAACCTGGTTTAAACACAGCGACTTGGAAAACACCGTGTTTACCTCCTGTATTCATTCAGAACAAGATTTCTGAAGACTTCCTTCAAAACGACGTTAAAAGATTCCATGAGTTCGTAACACTCCGCTTCTGGGAACTTTTCTAGAGAGAAAGAAGAAAATTGAAACAAAAGCTAAAACACAGCGCTTATTCCCCCAACTATATGACTAGAAGGGAAGTAAAAGGAATTTGTGGCAGTAGGTGTTACCCCCATCTGAAGCACTTGCTTTAAATTTTCAGTTGTGAAAGCATTGACAGGTTTGATGCTCAAAGCACCTAGGAGAACGGCTGGGGCATAAGATGAAGATAAAGAGCTGCACCAGCCTGGAGCCAACACACTGATTATCCTCAGCGCTGTCATGGGACAGCAGTGGGGCTCAGCCCCTCTCCTGAAATGCCGCCCCCTCACCTACAGGGATGCTGCTGGTGACACTACTGTCCACCTGCATGTTTGGTGGGCAGAATGGTGACCTCTGCACCAGTGCAGTGAAGCTGGCATGAGCCCATGGGCAGGGACACTTCCGCATAACATACACACACACACACACACACAGAGAGAGAGCTTGCCACAAAGGGGGTTTTTGGATTGCAGTGTCTGGCTGGTTTCTGTCTCTTTTCATTAAGCAGTAGAGAGCCCAATATGAGCCAAGGGTATTCTCAGTGCCTTTGGAGGCCAGAATGGAAGATTGGTTTGGGGGGCATCTGCTTCATTCTTCAGCATCTTCATCTTCAACACCCACAACAGGGAGGACTATAGCATAGGCTTCGTTCTCATGGGTGCAGTTCAGCCCAGACACATGTTTATATCTTTGGATCGCAAAGCAGGGGTACATATGACCGAATGCTCCTCATTAAAAATACAATCCTAAAAATCCTCCCACCCTGGATGTCAATCTTCTCTCTCATGTGCTGGTTTTCTATTTGCAGAGAATGTTAAGAAATGAGTCAAGAAGCATTTGATCATATTGTTGGGATCTCTTACTCTCAAGTAGGACCCTGGTAAAGACACATGCCCAACTCGCATGCTCTCTCCCTCCTGGTTGATCGTTTGGGAGCTTCTAAAGCATTCTTCTGCCCGAACATCACAGCGACTGATGCCAACTGACATCAGCACACTTACAGATCCGCAGAGTTTGCACAATTGTGTAACAGACCTCAGCAACTCAGCATTGGGCTAATCTATTTTATTTACATATAAACACACACGGAGCACTGAAACATGGCTCCCTCTCTCTCTAGCATCAGACAGCAAAAAGAGAAAGAGTCCCACTTCAGCAAACACAAACATCCTATCTCTGCATAGCTGCCAAGTTATCCCTTTTTTTAAAGGGAAATTCCCTTATGCTGAATAGGCTTCCTCGTGAGAAAAGGGAAAACTTGGCAGCTATGCTATCTCTGTCATGCCCCACTCTGTGGAATGAAAACATATACAATCGTGTGATAGACAACAATCCCATGAATGCAAACAAGGGGAATGAACCTCTAACACATGTGACACCCCCCCCGGGCAATCAGAAGTGGTACAGCCCCAATGCAGGTTCACCATCTGAGTAAGAACCAGGCTGCTGCAAATATCTGTATCCCCAAGTCTATGAAAAAATGTTTGACTGCCGTACGCAGAACTGTAAGACAAACCCTGGCAAAGTAAAACATTTTAGAACATGTATAGTCAATTATGAGTGTGTCTGACCTTTCAGCTGCTCTTCTGTTTCAAGTCTGATTTTGTTAATTGCTTCATCTCTTGAGATCTAGGATGTAAGATATCCATTGACACATTCTGAATTTTATTAAGATGAGCTATAGAATCTCTTGCACATCCTACGCTTGGGAGCTAATGTACATCAGCACGCAGAGGCCATAGAAACACACTTCCCTAGAGAGTCATCCCACCCAGTAGATGTAATCATAGAATTGTAGAATCGCAGAGTTGGAAGGGACCCCGAGAGTCACCTGGCCCAACTCCAGGCAAAGCAGGAACCTCAACTCGATCATACATGACACATGACCATCCAAACTCTGCTTATGTATAATCCAGCTGAGACCATGAAAAAGCTTTTACCCTGTGCCTTCTCCCAATGTATGCATGCTGGCACCACTGATGGGGAACACTTCTCATCTAACGAGAGGAACGGAATCAGAGCTGAAATACCTAAACGGGAGTTATGTGCATCTCTTTAAAACTGGCTGAAGCTAAACAAGGAAACCCCAAGAAGTGGTTCAGGCGCAATTTACCAAAATGCATTTAAGTACTCACTTTATCATGCGTGAAGTCAGAAAACACAGCTGTGATCTTTCCAGATGCAAGGCTTCAAGCACAGGAAGGTGGGGGAGAAAAGAGAAAGATGAAAAATTATAGCCAAATCATATCTGAATGCCAACCTGGTTGATCCCCATGACATTTAAAGCAGCAACACAGGACAAGCAGAGAAAACAACAGGTGTTATCCATAAATCCTAGCCAGACAGGCCAAGGCCCAAGTGACAGTTCTTCTTTGGTACCTCATCTATTCTATCTCCAGAAGTATCCCCATCTGCCTTGAAACAGACCGCAAAAACCAAACAGCTGTGCCAAGAAGATGAAAAGAAGCATAAATGCAACACATTTTGCCCACCTGAGTCCCACATGTTAGAGGTCTCTCAAGCAAAGAAAGAGAAGCCTTGCCATTTCCATCAGTTCAATACTGAGGAAGTTTACCCTTGCTGTTTCATCCTACGAACTGCTACAGAGAAAACTAAAGCAGAATAGTGGGCACCAGATCACTACAACACCGCTGCTCTTGTTTTATTTAAACAATGCTGTCAGGGCACAAGGCATTTCATAGACTAATGTAAGTCAAAGGCTGGCACCTCTTCAGAGCAACCCACAATCTTAGGTTAATGTTGGAGGTGGGGGTGGAAGGGGCAGTATCATCCCCTCCCCGTTCCAACAGTCAATCACTCAATGAAGATGTTTAGCTGTCATCAGGCTGTTTTGGGTGTGTGTGTCTCTTTCCATCATAAATATTTCTGCAAACCTCAGCCCAATAATAATACCTCCCCCTCTTACACATGGCTGTTGCTGTTTTGGCTGTATAAGCAACAACACTCACAAGGACTGAGCGGCGATTAGATCTAGAACAATACAGTCCTTATGCAATACACAAAGTCATCATGCGATGCGACCCTGAAGACTACCAACACGTCGCCTTAGGCACTCGGAACACAATGGAACTGCAGCCAAATTGCAACAGTGCTGTAATTACTTCGACAAAAGCTGTTGTGCCCATACTGAAGATGGGAAGGTTGAGGCTGAGAGGGAATTACTTGTCTAAGGCCAGCACCTGGTTTTCTACAGCACAGGTGAAATTTACAATGAGAATTTCCAACTTATTCTTTTTACTGGGACACTAGCTTTCCAACACAGTGGAAAGAACGATTGAATGCTGCTGCAGACAGGCATGAAATAAAGCCTAACTACTTCATGAAGCAACAGAAGAAAGAGCACCCTGCCAGAAAACGTAAGATAAGACCGCTATAAGGCAGGCTTCCCCAACCTCGGCCCTCCAGATGTTTTTGGCCTACAGCTCCCATGATCCCTAGCTTGCAGGACCAGTGGTCGGGGATGATGGGACCTGTAGTCTCAAAACATCTGGAGGGCCGAGGTTGAGGGAGCCTGCCTATAAGGTGTCTCATGGCCGAGACTATGTTTCACTTTATACATCTAAAAAGTACAACTGCTTTAAAGAAGAAGAAAAAGCCTCACTCAGCGTAGGTCAGATTTTTGCTTCTACTCCTTATGTCTTTTCAACCCCTGCCATGTATTTGGGTGTTCCGATTTGTTACTCAATTTATCTTCAATCCTCACTTTAATGCAAAGATGTTGGACAGACTCCAGCACTTCACAGCCTCTCTGGTCAAGGCAGAATCCCAAAATATTGCTTAGGGTGCTTGTGAAGAAGAGGGTGGAAGTTCAAGCTGATTCAATAGCATGTTTCCTACAATTCACAGGGAGAACCTCACTGCTCCAGACTGCACACATATGAAAACACCCCTCTTGCTCTCTTCAGTTATTGGACCACGTGTGCCAAGTGAAATATGCAACTTGACACAAATATTTTTTTTCCTTAAAAAAAAGGGGAGGGGTTTCTTCTTTAATTAAAATAAACCGTGGGGTAAGAGTTATTCATAATTCATAAAAGACAGTCCAACTGCCTTTACAGAGACGGTGAACTAAGAAGTTGCTTTCACTTAATGCTATTTTTTTAATACAACCCACTTTAAGCCCCACTGGCAGTTAGGGGGGGACACTTTTTTTTTTTAAAGAAAAGGAAATTTGTGTGCCTTGTTATCCTGGCAGCCAGCTCCGTCCCATTTTCTTGTCCAGGGACAGAAGGCAACATCAGCAGCTGGGCGGACAGGGGCCAAATGGGTCAAAAGATTCTGCCAGCTACAAAAATGAAAATTTCCCAAGATGAAAAGCACCACCGTCATTGCTGATCAGTATTTTGTGATACACAGTTTCGTCAGCAGTGCTAGCTAAGGACAGGGATGGTGGGAAGCACACAGTGAAAAGGTTTTAACGTTCTGTTCAGATCCCTTGCTCTGCCTCGCATGTTGTGTTCCCAAAAGCAGAGATGGGTAGCCTGCAAGCCCAGTGGTCAGGAATGATGGGGGTTGGAAAAAAGCATCACCCAGAGGGTCACAGGTTCTCCATCCCTGGGTCCTTGGGGAGGAGGGGCAGTCCTAAAAATGAAATATTGCATATCCCTCCATACCCCCCACCAAAATGTTTTTTCTTCCACAGCTTCAGAATTTCAGGGAATTTCACATTCACCAAGGATTAAGCAAGCCTATTTTTACCAGCACAATGTAGACTCCTACATACAAAGGAGGATTAGTAAAGAAAGGCAATTACCAACACAAATATAATTAGTAAAGGGTACCAAACGGAAGAGAAAGTGATCAAGAGCTCTTATTTAGCATATGAGTGGAACAGTTTTAATATATCCTTTTCTTTCCATATCATAGCAGCTTTTGTTGTGTTTTGAAGGTGGATGAAAATTTATGTAGGTGTATTTTAGATTTTTAAAATAAGAAAACCCTAAATTCAGCTACTATATCTGCAGTTGCGGCCCACGTAGCCCAGAAAACCTTTTGTGTACTTACTGCTTTGTACTTTCCACAATCTGCTCAGGAGCAGTGAATAGCTTCTGCACAGTTCTCTTGGTAACACCCTGTTCCTTTGCCAGCTGTTGTATGCCTTGAATTATTTGCTGGGTATGCTTCACGCCCACTTTGATAGCATGGCAAAAGTCCTGTTGCAATACGTTCTCGGCAGCAGCTTCCAACATCACTATTTATTCAAATTCAGAGATGGGAAAGTCAGTCAGTCACAGCTGTCTTCTTCGACTGATACATACAGAGAAACCCAAATGGCCAGTGTGGATCTTGAAAACAGAGAAGCTAACAACTTAACCTGCACTCACGCAACACAGGTAATTTCATTATGACACTGATCCTGACAAAGTAGAAACAATAAGCCATGAGACATCACATACAGTCGTTTGAATGCAACAGCCTGTTGGATCAGACCCAGTGGCCCATCTAGTCCAGCATCCTGTTCTCACAGGGGCCAACCAGTTGCTTGTGGAAAGCCTGAAAGCAGCAACTGAGCCCAACAGCATTCTCCCCTCCTGAGCTTTCCAGCAACTGGCAACCACAGTGGAGACAGATCATAGCCATTGTAGCCTTATCCTCCATGTCTAATCCTCTTTTGAAGTCATCCAGGTTGGTGGCCATCACTGCTAGGGTTGGGCGATATATCGATATATTGTCCAAAACCGGTCTGACGTCCATATTGTGGTATCGGATCTGGTTTCACAATTCTTGATCTGGCAATGTATCTTGAATTGTGTGGAAACAAAATAAAAAAATTCCTTCCAGTGGCACCATAGAGACCAACTAAGTTTGTCAATGGTATGAGCTTTCGTGTGCACAAAAGCTCATACCAATGACAAACTTAGTTGGTCTCTAAGGTGCTACTGGAAGGAATTTTTTAATTTAGTTTTTACTATGTCAGACTAACATGGCTACCTACCTGTAACTTGATTTTTGTGTGTGTGTGTGTATGTGCCATGCAAAAAAAAAAAAAACCACAACAAAAAACCACACACAATGTGGGGGAAACTGTGAAGCCAGCCAATGCCTCTACATAGCTCCATCCTTATTTCAACCATCATGATATATCAGTATATCACGATGCTTTGCTGGTGATATATCACAATGTTGAAAACCAGATATTGCCAAGTCCTAAACACTGCTTCTCCTGGGAGCAAATGTTATAGTTTAACCATGTGATGTGAGAAGTATTTCCTTTTGTCTATCCTGAATCTTTCCAACACTCAGCTTGATTAGATGTTGCCAAGTTCTAGCTCGGTGAGGGAGAAAAACATTTCTCTATTCATTTTCTCCATACCATCCATGTGTAATTTTATACTTCTGTTTCCTCTTACTCGTCCTTTTTCTGTACTAAGAAGTCTCAAATCTTGTAACCTTTCATCATAGGGGGGTTACTCCATTCCCTCAATCATTTTGGTTACCTTCTTCCAACTCTACAATGTCCTTTTTGAGGCGAGGCAGCAAGAAATGTACATGGTTTTCCAAGTGTGGTTGCACCATTGATTCAAAGAAAGACATCCTACCTACAAAGTTTCAGCCCAATTTATAAATTTAGTGAATGACCTCAAAACTGAGGAATCAGGAAACCACTGAAGTTTAGAACTGGTTCATACACATCAACAGATCTCTCAGCCCCTCAATATTCAGTGCAAGAACCAAGAATTATTGCGCCTGAAGTTATCTGAGGTGATACATGAAGTCTAACTGCAGTGTTTTGATCTGTGGTTGCTGACTCAAACATGCTAGTCATCAAGTGATGAATATGCGTATGTGAACCAGCCCTTGGAAAGAGGCGCACACAGGTTTTCCAATGACCCTTCGCCAAGCATGGCTAAACTTGGCCTTCCAGATGTTTTGGGACTACAATTCCCATCATCCCTGACCACTGGTCCTGTTAGCTAGGGATGATGGGAGTTGTAGTCCCAAAACATCTGGAGGGTCAAGTTTGGACATGTCTGATTCTAAGCCTTCTCTCAGTGCTGCCACTCTCATAGGCAGGTTTGGTAGGGATGCAGGAGAGGGCCTTCTCGATGGCTGCTCCCAGACTTTGGAACTCCCTTCCTAGGAAGGTTAAGCTGGCTTCTTCCTTGTTGTCCTTCAGCTGGCAGGTGAAGACTTTCTTGTTCCAGCAGGCTTTTGGGAAGCGACTATTTTTAAGGAAAGGGCTGGTGCTGTGATATTCTATTAATTGTTATTTTTAAGGACTGATATTTTCCCCCTGTTCTTAGTAACAGCTAAGTACAGGCAAAAAACACACCAGTCCTTACATTTTTTTAGCTGTAAGCTGCCTTAAGTTCCCTTTAGGGGAAAAGGTGGAATATAAATGAATAGGATACCAGTAATAACAATAATCATAAGGCTGACACCTGCTTAGCTTTAAAATAGCATAAAATGGCTTCATACCATACTCTGGCCATTTTACTAGTAAATAATCCATTTGAATCACTTACCAATTTGGCTACGAGGGGCTCCAGAGACCACTAAATCCAAAGTGCTGGAAGACATTTCTTTTCGTGTGGGATTCACAACTACTTCGCCGTCAATCAGTCCTACCCTCACAGCACCTGAGAAGATACTCCATAAATTAAGATATTCCATCAGTTAGCTTTTTGCAACTAAGGCAACACTAACTCAAGAGCTTGTGAGGTTACTTTTCAGATGTGCTTTTAACACGGAAAAGCTAATGCAGTTTGGGAGAACTGCATAGGGTGTGACAATTAATTAATTCAGGAGATTTTGCTGTGACACACAAGTATTTCAGCAGCTGCACTGCTAAGAGAGCTGCCTATCCTTAGTTTGCCTGTACTGGACACAACTGATAGGGATGGGGATTTAGCTCTGTTCAAACAAGTACAATGCAACTTGGTCTATCTGTGCTTTGACAGCAGACAAGTACATGGTGACCTGTGGATAAGAGAACTGAGGAACTAGTTCCCAGAAGGCAATTTAGCAGCCCCCTCCCTTGCTGCACAGCAAACTACAATGAGTTCCTAAAGTAATTTCTGATACAGCAAGGAGAGGTTGGACAGCTATTCAAGTAAAGACGAAGCAGAACTCCACTGTGTTGAAGGACAGGAGCAAATCACTGTGCAAGTTGCACAGACTGAATGTTAATTCACTGCTGGCACAGATCTGCCAAACAAACCCAAAAGGACAAGAGCCCAAAGGAACCAACCAGAAAGCCATGAGAGATGTGCAAGAGGGAATGAAGTGGGCCCTGAAAAATCTGGCCACAATATTAAACTTTATTATGCTCCTCAGCAAGTACTGAATTGGCTTTGAGTCCAGAGTGACTGGACAAAAAAGGGAAGACAGGATGATGGGAAGTATGGCCTATTCAAGTTCTTAAGGGACCCTGCTCCCATGTGATCTGTCTTGTTTATTTATATGTACGGATGTTTTGCTGTACATGTGAATCAGGTTTATATTGCTTGCAGCTAATGTCTGTGTGCTACTTGTTTTCAAATGAAGCTATAATGGCCAATAGCTATGCAACAAGACCGACTACAGGTACTTTGGAATTGGCCAATCTTGCAGCTACAAGGATGCTCTTACAAGACTGAAGCAAGACTAATCTAGATAAAATGTTAATAAAGCAGCTCAGAGGCAGAACACCTCTTGAGTAGTTCCAAATATTCATTACAGGCGTGCAAACCTGAATAATATTGGGGGGGTAGGTAAGCCCATACCACATAATCCATCACAAGATGCGCACACACTCACCATTTGAATGGCAATGCTCAGCAATTGGGGGGGGGGAGCTGGCCCCTCAAATATTTTACTGAGTGTGTCTGTGTGTGAAGGGACCTTGGCCCCTGGGAATCGGCTCTTATGATTCATTACAAGTTTTATTTCCTCATTCTTCTATATATGCTCTGATATATTCAATGTATCAATGACTTCAAATGTGTCAATCACTACTTAATATCTATCCTGGGTTGGGGGAAAATACACAATGTAACCTAGCCTCTAAAGTTTTCTAGCCTTCACAGTGCATGGATTTTTAAAGCTTTTTCTTTTTAAAAAAACTTTAAAGCTTCAAACTGGTGAGGTTTGTTTTTATTCCTCTTAAACTTGCGACACGAGTTTTCAGACCAATGCTAAATTTAAGTTAATGCATCTTTACTCACCAATGGGACCGTTCCATGGAATATCCGACAAAGCAAGGGCTGCAGAAGCTAAAAGTAATTGAGATGCATTACTTTAAAACTCTTCATACCGTTTTGCTAAGACTAACTAGTCTTGTTTACAAAAAAATAAAAATAAGCATTTACCTCCATTGATGGCCAGCACCGCGGGATCGTTGACACCATCTACAGCTAAAAGATTACAAAGGATCTGGGGAAATGAAAAGAAAAGTTGATGCATGATTTCATGTAGAAGCCCTGTTCATGTATATGGAGGTACCAGGATAACTCTGGAGTGCGGCTATGTCTTTAGCTCAGTCCCCAATGGGGCATTTCCCAACTATGCGTTCTTTGTGGTTATCTAAAGTCCAACAGGTACAGTAAGCGCCTACCTGCAACTGGGCACCCAGTTGCCCAGAAGTTGCACATTTAGATTTCTTTTCAGAAAGCTCAAGGCAAAGCACAGCTGCTTAAGGAAGGAGACAAAACCTCAGGGGCAGGGGGAAAAAAAGCTCAGCCACACTCCAAACAGACATGGTAACACCTATACCCAAGCAGTACGCAAAGAAGGCTAATATTCAAGGTGTTGGGTGATAATAAAAAGTTCATCATATTCAGAGCAGAACAAATTAAATCAATGGAGTTAAAATACTTAAATGTGGTCTACCCATAGAGTACAACTTAGCTGGGTATTACCCGTTATAGACTGTGCACCAATGGAAGTTGAATAAATGAATTTCTCTGCAATTATAAAGGTCATCAGTAACATTTGGGTAAGGACTATCGCCTTACATGTGTTCTTCCACAAACACTCTGAACGACGTTAGGATTCCTGTTTTGGATTTGCCCTCCCAACAAAGATGTGTCAGGAAGACCATCTTTATGTTCTTTTAATTCCCCCATGTAAAACTGTTCATTTAAAAAACAAACAGCTGTTCCTATATGTAAGGTTTACCCAACGTACTGTGGGGTTGATTCCCCTTAATGCGCTGCTGATTATTTATTATTGCTGCTTGCTTTTTGGATTGTTAACGTTTTGTTGTCCAATAGTGATGTTATTCATTTTTGCCTTGTTTAAAAATTTAGAAGAGAGTTAGGGAGTTTTCCACAGGGCCAGAGAGGCGGAGGAATTGGCAAAGAATGCCTTCCTCTCCTCCTCCAGCGGGAGGATCTCATGAAGTTCCACTCAAAAGAACTCTGGATCCAACCCAGAGTTATATTTCTCACATTTCTTTAGCAGCAACATACAAAGCAGCTATTTAATTGTTGTACTGCACTAACATCACACTAGGAACTAGGCTAGAAGTAAAAGTCATCAAAGTAACTTACCTGTGTATCATAATAGTAGCCTGCTGGAAAGAGTGGTCTAATGGACCGATCTGTAAAACAGTATTAAATATTTAAGGTCATCTCTCTCTGTCTCTCTCTCAATGTCTAATTATTTTCACAAGCTATTCATACCGCAGCAGATGGGGACATAAAACCAGTTAAGCCAATCCCCCCTGATGCAAAGCAGGACTGTCTCCCAAAGACCATCTCCTGGGATCCAGGCAAACATGAAGATTGTATCCAGCAAGAAATTAGTATCATTGGTTTCCATGGAATAAATGCATGCAAGGCTCAATTACCTTGGAAGCCAGTCCACTGAAATCAATGAGATTTGCATCCAGGTTAGAATGCTTAGGATCAGGTTTATGTCATCCCAAGGTAAGCAGCACTTCTTAAGGCACAATTTTTCCTAAATGTATTAAGGAACTGCTGCATCATGGGGAAAGCCTTTAAAAACAAAGTCCCCCTTTTCAAATTTCCAAGAAATTATTGGAATAGTTATAATAGAACACAGCTCAGATTTTATAGTGCATACCTATTACTCTGCTTGTAAGAATTTCTTTATCGGTAGAGCTCAGTTCTCTTCTCAGATAATTGGTAGGAATTCTTCCTGCTGCAGCAGCTTTTTGTCGATAGTCAACCTTACATAACAGAAAAGACAATATTATTGTTCCCTTTTATTGTATTAAGCACAGGACACTGTAGAAAACCACAAGATCCCAATCAAGTTTATCTGATTCACCCAGAACAATGAAATAATTTTATAGGCTTTTGTCTAGAAATGCTTTAACTTGGTTCTTTGCAAGATATTTGCATTATAACAAACTAGTATAATTTTATGCAGAGCTATGCATTATGTTAAATACTTCAGTGCTACTCACCACCAAAGGCATGAACTGAGACGGAGCAGGCTTCGTTTTACTGACCGCTGTTACCATCACTGATGTATCACCTAGCTTAACATTTTTTTAAAGAGGGGGAGAAAGATATTAGGCACACTTCTTCAGTACAGAGCAATGAGATATCAATATTTGCTATATTTCTGGAAAGATAGGCAAAATGTATCAAACAACTGAATCATATTTCAATGGTATATGCTTATTGAATAATTTTCTACCTGTACTACAGCACATCCGTCAGCGAATCGGGCTAATTTTCCAGAAGAGATTTCTAATTTTCTGAAGAAAGTAAATTAAAGAAAAGCTTCATTATGTGAAAATTTATTTATATTTCTCTTAGTTAATAATTTATATTTCTCTTAGATCTGTATGGCAAGGGGCTGCATTATTCAGCTGACAGGCAAACACACTCTGCAAATGCCTGTAGGTGCTTTCATAATTTCATAATGCTGTATGTAGCAGGTATGGAAATAGGCACCCCACACGTTTTAAAAAACTTTCACTTTGCTATAAAACTGAAGTTGGTCAGCTGTGAGGTAAGAGTCTTTCTGCACAAGTTTTGCTCATATTTATATACAGTACTGTACATATATACCTTGCAGATTTAACAGGAAAAATAAAATAAACATTACCAGCTCACGTTAACTAAGGAAAGCAATTTCAAGCTTTGAACATATGTATTATCATCAATCTTGTTTGGATGCCTATTTATATGTTTTAAGTCAGGACTGATTATTTTTACCGCACCTGCCCAGAAGTGACAGCAGCGTGGGAACATGTTTCTGCTTCCACCTTGCTTTTTTAAAAAAAATTCCCCTCCCCACATTGCAAAGTGATCCTTGGGAGCGGATAACATTGAACGTGGCAAAAGAGCTATGCGGACAAAACTACACCAAACTCAAGGCTGCTCCTTCTCTGGAAAAGAAATGGAAAAGTACAGTATAGCGGTGTGGTGCAGCAGTAACAAAACCACAAACACATTTGCAAAGCTAAGCAGTGTCCGGTATGCTTTCAAATTGGATTGGGGGGGGGCGGGGCGGGGCGGCGGGCTGACTGCGCGTTTAGATTCGTTTAGACTAGGTCACTCTCGGGGGGGAGGGGGCTTCCAACCATGCCATTCTGTGATTCTTCACTATGCAAGGCGGTGAGGGCAAAGGCACTCTGCACGTAGCCAGAGGCTACATCAAACACCCCCAGAAGTCAGGCGCGGCTTTGGAAACGGATTCCAAGGCTGAACCCTGGTAGGTTTTAAGCCCTAGAGGTAAGGAAAAAGGGATACAGGCAAACACACACCGCTTGTTATGCGCAGGGTAACCAGTCACCTTTGCCTCCCTGCCCCTTACCTGCCCCCCACGTCCACAGACACCGCTTTGGGGCCTCCAGCAGAGCTCCACAGGCCTCGAGCCCGAGCCAGCCGCGCCAGGCGGAGGCAGCCCGGACCCCTCAGCCAGGGCCCCATGGCGCCGCTACCCCGGCAAGCGCTCGCCCTACTTCTCAGCCACGAAAGGCAGACTGCGCTGGCGGCCGCCATGACACTACAGTCGCCCGGCAAAGCGGGACCTCCGACCCCGCACTCACTTCGCACAAAGGCGCAAGCCGATTGGCTCCCCGCGATAATACCTCCGGCAAAGGGGCGGAGCAAAGGGCGAACCAATGAGAACAGAGCGGTATAGACGTTCGATTTCGATTCCCCGAAAGCGAGGGAGCAGCCAGAGGCAGTGCGCACGCGCCGGAGCTCGCCGCTCAGTGGCCGGCGCGATGCCGCGGCTGGGCAAATAGGAGGAGACTTAGAACGCCGGCGGCGTTTTCTTGCGCTCGCCTGTTCCTGGCAAGGGGCGCTGCGGAGCAGAGGTTCGATGCGCGTTCTTTCTCGCAAAGAATTGTGGGTGCTGTAGTTCTTTTTTTGGTTTTGAATTACGAACTTTATTGAAAGTTTCTCTCTCTCTCTCTCTCTCTCTCTCTCTCTCTCTCTCTCTCTCTCTCTCTCTCTCTCTCTCTCTCTCTCCCCCCCCAACTTCCTGGCTTTTTTTGGACTACAATTCCCATCACCCCGATATCGAAACAGCTGGGCACCCAAGTTTGGGAAACGCTGGAATTATCTAGTTTCTGCATTTCTAAACTGTGCTGGCATCCATCTGTGTTGGGAGGCAATGGAGGTTTGTACCTTTGGGGGGTGAGGTCAAGTTACCGGACAGTTGCAGCACCTGCTGTGGCTATAGAGACCAATGTGGGAGAGACACGTTTTAATACTAAGAATAGTAATTATTATTTATACCCTACCCATCTGGCTAGGTTTTCCCACTCAATCTGGGTGGCTTCTGAAGGCGCCCAGTTGTGCTGCTGTAGATGCACCATGGCGTTTCTTCTCTTTGCTGCCCTCCTAGCGATCATTTCTCATCTGGTCACTGCTATGGATACACGATTGCATATCTCCAGGCTCTGTGGAAGTCTGTATCGGCAATGAAGGATTTCCCTGGATTTAGAATGCTCCATATGGGAAGAAAGGCTTAAACAGCATTTGGGCTTTGGGCCTCCTGGTAACTCCCTAGCCTGCTAAGTATACACACAATTAGGGCCACCCCAATACATTTTGGTGCTTGGGGGGAAACACAAAATGGCGCCTCCCCCTCCCTCCCTGCCAGGGAAGAAGGGGTGAGTAAAGATCTACATCAGGAACAAAGAGGGAATAAATATCCACATTGGGATCTGCTGCCAATCGGAAGCCGTTCCAGACATTCGGCTTCTGAAAATCATTTGAAAACCGGATCACTCACTTCCAGGTTTCCATTGTTTGGGAGCCAAGGCGTTCGAGATCCGAGGTACGACTGTACAATAAAATATTAAATACTTTAAAAACAACAATAATAATGACTGGTGAATTTTGAAAAAAACAACAGCAGCAACTGAAGAGACCTGTCAACATGAAAGGGGCACATGAAACTTAAAATCAAGGATGCCTGTTGAACCTTGGTGACACTAAATGTCCAACTTCAATTGAAGCTACAGAGCTGCAGTATTCAGCTGAAAAACTGGCAACCCTCAAAGAAGAGGCAGATTTAATAGCTCTGAGTATTATATACCAACTTTATGGTATACCATGGAAAGCAAAAATAAAAAATTCCTTCAGTAGCACCTTAAAGACCAACTAAGTTTTTATTTTGGTAATAAAATTATTTTATTTTATGAGCTTTCGTGTGCATGCACACTTCGTCAGATACACTGAAACAGAATCCACCAAACCCTTATGTATATTCAGAGGGTGGGGGTGGGTGGGTGGGGAATGGGTGATGGGCTGATGGGAGTGGTAAACCTGTAGATGGCTGTTAACGACTGCTGATGGCTGCAATTGGTCCTGCAGGCAAAAAGCAAGGGCTGAGGCGCTAAAGAAAGCTTGATCATGCATAATGAGATAAGAATCCAATGTCTTTATTCATCCCAGGTGGCTCCATAGTTTTAAGCTTGGTAATGAGTTCCAATTCAGCAACTTCTCTTTCCAGTCTGTTCCTGAAATTTTTCTGTAATAAAACAGCTGCTTTGAGATCTTGTATAGAATGTCCTGGGAGATTGAAGTGTTCTCCTACTGGTTTCTCTGTCTTGTGGTTCCTGATGTCAGATTTATGTCCCATTTATCCTTTGGTGTAGGGTTTGGCCTGTTTGTCCAATATAGAGAGCTGAAGGGCACTGTTGGCATTTGATGGCGTACACAATGTTAGAAGATGAGCAATTAAATAGTACTGAGATGGTATGTTAGATTCTGTTTCAGTGTATCTGACGAAGTGTGCATGCACACGAAAGCTCATACCAAAATAAAAACTTAGTTGGTCTTTAAGGTGCTACTGAAGGAATTTTTTTATTTTTGCTTCGACTCAGACCAACACGGCTACCTACCTGTAACATGGAAAGCAAAAATGTTTTTAATTATTCTTGTGTGTGCTTAAGGTATGATACATTACAGGCAAGTCCTCATATTTTTTTTAAAAAAGGATATTAATTATTCCATGAAGTGTAAAGCTATATATCTCTCTTGTTGGAGACCAGAGATGATTGTTCATTCATGCTCAGACAGCAGAATAATGTGAGCTCAAAGCAACAATTGTGCCGGTATCGGACTTCACACATGATTAAATTAGTACTAGCTGACGTGCATTATACAGTTGCACACAACTCCAGTCTCGAAACAGCGATAGACTCAGTAGGTGTCTGGCTTACTGAGGTGTTGTTTCCTTGGAATGAAGGTCAGTGGCTGTGGTATCTTTTAGGATATGTGGCTTTATTTACTCATATATACAGCCTGAGCATAGGATGGAGGGCTCACAGTATTAACACTCCCAACAGACCTCACTTCCCCATTAAGTTTTCCAGTAAATCCCAGCACAGAGTAATACAAGCCTCTGTGTACCCAGCTTCCAACATAATCCAAAACTCCCTCTCTCTCTCACACACACACAAAAGCCCCCTTGGCCTATTGTTCTCCAGCCTAGGATGATGTGGCATCCTACCAGGTGAGGTGGGGAAATACCCCCCCCCCCACATTTGTATCTATGGCAACAGATGCAAATGGTGGGAACTTAGCTGAGCAGCTAAGGCCATTCCACAAGCTTCCTCCTATAGATTCTAGCCTCCCATACACAGGTTTAGGAGGAATCTGCGGTGTCTTGCAGACTGACCCCCCCCCTCCAACTTACAAAACTAACTTCACTTGCTGTCTGGAGCCAGTCTGAAATAACTACAGTATCTCTATAACAATGCAGAAATAGCTGGAAGCTATTTCATTTTCATTTTATTTATTGCTTGCGGCTTACATATATCTTGCAAGCATGCCCCGCAGGTTCCTCTTGTGGCAGGAGGGGACTTGTGGAGGGGCAGTATGAAGAAGGAGGAGGATTGAGTGAATATTATAAGGATAAGATTTTGAATTGGAATAGAAAATTCGCCATAATCAATTAGAGAAGTTAAGAAAACCAGGAAGAAGAGAATCGAGGAAGTCATAATGACAATGTTAAGAAAATAAGAAGTGGAAATTTTTTTTTTCTATGTGTGTTGTGTTTTAATGTTTGTTTAAGGGTTGTGTTTAAGGAGCAGCTGGGGGAAAACCAATCCTCAGAACCCCTCCATCCCTGTCCTTTCAGTGGCAGGGAGGGGATGAGGGGGGAGGGGGAGGTCAAACCCAGCCTTACAATGGACCCCTCTGATTCTCAATGCCCACGGGTACTACTGGTGGCAGAAGTGGACTTGTGGGTGGAGGGAAATTGGAGGGACAGATCATATATTGTGTGTTTTATTTGTTTTGTTTCTATAAAAAAAACAATAAAAAATTATTATTATATATATATATATATATATAAAACCCCAACACTTATGGAATTCAGATTCGGTATGTATGTGTGTATGTATGTGTGTATATGTATTGTGTGTCTCCGAAAATAAGCCATACCCCGAAAATAAACTGTTAAACTGTACCATACTATAATAATAATAATAATAATAATAATAATAATAATAATAATAATGGCATCCCTTGAAAATAAGCCACTGTGGGTTTTTTTTGAGGAAAAATAAATATAAGACGGTGTCTTATTTTTTGAGAAACACGGTATATATATGTATATATGTGTGTAAATATGAAAAAGTGTGCTGTGCTCCCTGCTGAATATGAACAGATCTATTACAGCACAAGGTTTTGTGAACTAGTGTCCATTTTATAAGATGGGTAAAGTGCCATCATTAGTTGGTTCATACACAAACATAGAGAACAGAGAAGAGAGCGGAATAAATGCAAAGCTGATGTATTGAACAGTAACGGAGAACCTGTAGTCTTCCACAAGCTGCTGGACTACAATTCCCACCGTCCCTGACCTCTTTGCATGGTGGCTGGGGTTGATGGGATTTGGAGTCTAACAACACCTGGAGGGCCACGGGTCCCTCATCCCTGGAAGAGAGCGTAAGTGCAGTGACCCTCCATAGTAGTGAAAATGGGCAAATGCCAACTATTTACCTGGCTGATGCATTCTGGGCTAAAGGACAGCTCCAAGTCTGCCAACAGGATGAAAGCACCACATTCTGAGATCATATTGTGGAAGGTAATTTTGAGTCCAAGCTGTTGAGGATCTACCATGTACTGGGTGAGTGACATTTGATGATCAATAATTCACTTTCTATTGATAGGGAAGCTGCTTTAATTGCTCTCTGGTTTATGGAAGATCGAAGAGGTCGTGTCAGCCTCATCTGCTGTGTTTTTTGGTTTAATTATATCTAGCCTGGGGCGGAAAAAAATATCTCTCCACATAGGTGGCCTCTCTCTTTATTAACTTCATTCAGCCGTCTTGTGCACTAATTGAGATCTCAAAAACACTGTATAAAAACAACGGCTGCTCCCAGACAATCTGTTTATTAGGCATTCATTCTGATTTGCCTGCACAAGGTTTATGGGGAGGTTAGACAATGTTTGCTATTTACTGAGCATCCATTCTGATTTGTTTCTGGGAGAAATTATGTGACAGTGCATTAAGCAACCATTATCCCACACTTTCCAATGTGTTTCCTAGTCACTTTCCTTATTGCAAAAAGCCCTATTTTGTTTTGGTGTGTGTGTGTAGGGAAAGCGAGTTTGTTGTGCAAGAGCTTTAATTGCACAACCTGAATGTGCTGTTATGTCCTTAGTCTGGGAGTACCAAGTGTCTGAGGACAAGGACTGAATTCAGAAGGGCTGGATGAACGGAAGCCAGAAGAGAATGAGTTTATGATGGTAGTGAGGATGTAAGAAGGCATGGTCTCCTGATTCGCCCTGTATTTGTCACATGCAGCCCCTTTTCTGTTCCACTGCTGGATGTATTCTGCAAAAACCTATGTTATTTGGGGGGGGGGGAGGAATGGAGGCAGTGAGAGATTTTACTTTCTTGAGTTCCATGATCACTGCAGATGGTGACAGCAGTCACAAAATTAAAAGACGCCTGCTTCTTGGGAGAAAAGCAATGACAAACCTAGACAGCATTTTAAAAAGCAGAGACATCACCTTGCCGACAAAGGTCCATATAGTTAAAGCTACAGTTTTCCCAGTAGTGATGTATGGAAGTGAGACCTGGACCACAAAGAAGGCTGATCGCCGAAAAATGGATGCTTGAGAGTCCCATGGACTGCAAGAAGATCAAACCTATCCATTCTGAAGGAAATCAGCCCTGAGTGCTCACTGGAAGGACAGATCATGAAGCTGAGGCTCCAATACTTTGGCCACCTCATGAGAAGAGAAGACTCCCTGGAAAAGACCCTGATGTTGGGAAAGATGGAGGGCAGTAGGAGAAGGGGAGGACAGAGGACGAGATGGTTGGAGACAGTGTTCTCAAAGCCACCAACATGAGTCTGACCAAACTGCGGGAGGCAGTGCAAGACAGGAGTGCCTGGCGTGCTCTGGTCCATGAGGTCACGAAGAGTCGGACATGACTAAACGACTAAACAACAACAATTCGTCTCACCACCTACTGTTGTAAAAAATCCTTAATTTATTAATTTACTTAATTACTTAAATTACTTAATTTATTACTTAATTATGTAATTTACATAAGTGATTATGTAAATTATGTAGTCATTATTTTATCCCACTTTATTCATTTGCCATAGTGGCTGGCAGCCATTGATAGCTTTGTCCCTCATGAATTTGTCTAGTCTTTTAAAGCCATTTAAGTTGGTGACTGCCTCCTCGGGATGCCGGAAGGGGCCCTGATCATCTCTGACTTCAAAAGCAAGAAGTACCAGTACTGAAAACAAAAGGCTTTGAAATTGTGCAAACTTTCTCTCTTTCTCGACAGATTCCCTTTCTCTACCATTAGGTGGCACCAATTAGCTGGTTAACTGCATGCCCAACTGTATTAAACTTTTTTGGTCCCCCATGTTCTTTTATGGAGGTGAAGTAACAATTGGAAAAACCTTGTTACATCGTTACATCTAAAGTTGTTACAGCATATATACAGTCATACCTCATGTTGCGTCCGCTTCAGGTCACGTATTTTCGAGTTTCGTCCCGCGGCAACCCGGAAGTACCGGAATGGCTACTTCCAGGTTTCACTGCTCACGCATGCGCAGAATCGCTAAATCGCACCGCATGTGTGCACAGACACGGCACTTCTGGATGCGAACACTTCGAGTTGCGGACGTGCCTCCGGGATGGATTACTTCTGCAACTTGAGTTCCACTAGACATATATTTTTAAAAGCCTCCCCCCACCACTGAACAAATTTAGCTGCAAATGCACTTCTGGAACAAGGAGTCGCACATTCACCTTAGAACAGTTTCCTGGATCAGGCTAATAATAATAATAGTAATAATTTATTATTTGTACCCAACCCATCTGGCTGAGTCTCCCCAGCCACTCTGGGCGGCTCCCAATCGAGTATTAAAACAGTACAGCGTTAAATATTAAAAGCTTCCCTAAACAGGGCTGCCTTCAGATGTCTTTTAAAAATAGGATAGCTGCTTATTTCCTTGACATTGGATGGAAGGG
This sequence comes from Zootoca vivipara, assembly GCF_965207765.1. NCBI lineage: Eukaryota > Metazoa > Chordata > Lepidosauria > Squamata > Lacertidae > Zootoca > Zootoca vivipara. The sequence continues at coordinate 108,938,474 of NC_142586.1, forward strand.
TGTTCCACGGAACCCTGAGGCACCCCACAAGTGAGGGCCCAGGGGTCTGAACACTCATCCCCCAACACCACTTTCTGAACACGGCCCAGGAGGAAGGAGCGGAACCACTGTATGACAGTGCCCCCAGCTCTCAGCCCCTCTAGACGTTCCAGAAGGATGTTATGGTCAATGGTGTCAAAGGCTGCTGAGAGATCCAGCAGAAGTAGGGAACACCTCTCATCTTTTCCCCTAGCTTGCCGGAGATCATCGACCAGTGCGCCCAAGGCAGTTTCAGTGCCATGGTGAGGCCTGAATCCTGATTGGAAGGGATCCAACTGGTCCGCATCCTCCAAGTGTGCCTGGAGTTGTTCAGCAACCACTCGCTCAATCACCTTGCCCAAGAATGGAAGATTTGAGACTGGGCGATAATTAGCCATATTTGCCGGGTCTAAATATGTTTTTTTAAGAAACGGTTTAATGACCGCCTCTTTCAGCAGGTCTGGGAAGGCTCCCTCGATGAGGGAAGCATTCACTACCCCGCAGAGCCCATCACCCAGCCCTTCCCGGCTAGCTTTTATTAGCCAGGATGGGCAAGGATCAAGGAGACAATGGCCCATCTAGTCCATCCTGTTCTGGCAGCAGCCACTCAGATGCTTTTGGGAAGCCTGAAAGCAGGATTTGAGTCCTCTCCTCCATGAATTAATCTAACCCTCTAAGTCTAAAGCCAACTAACGCATTGTGTCAGCACATGGATTTCTACTTGTGCAATGGGACTTTCCCCCCCTCTCCTCCTCTGAGTTCCCCCTAAAGTCATTCTGGGGGCTCCCACATCCCTCTGGGGCAGGTTTGGGAAGGGTGTGGGTGCACACAGGGAGAGAAAGTGTTGAGTCCTGTTGTGCAAGTGGTTTTTCTTGCGCAGACAGTATGAGTTAGTTTGATTCCACCCTAGATGACTTCGGTTCTTGCCCTCCCTCTCTTGAGTAACGAGAACTACCTTCCAGCCATCTGAGGTTAGGGGGAAGATCTGGATTGAGTAAATGGTTTCCCACTAAATTTTAGCCGCAACACCTTACGCCTTTACACAGGAGATACTGCTCACCTGAACTGTTGCCAACCCCAAATCAATTGGGTGGCCCATTTTCTTCCTGGAACTGTTCAACCCCACCCACATTGCCAAGAATATTTCTTTTCATACTGTGTAAACCAAACTTCCAAGGAAAGAGAATTAGGAAAGAGAGCTTAAGGGTTTCCCTCTTCTCTCTGATTTATATGTTGCCACAGATAGCAGCAGCTGGAAAATGCAAACCACCCAGAAGTTTTTAATTGGGGAGGGGTGGGAAGGTTAGTTTAGAAGGATTTTGAACCGGGGAAGGGTTTCAACAATCCAGAGATGTCATCTTGCATAAAGCTTTCAGATGCAGAAGGAGAATTCAAATTCTTTTGCCACATAGCTGTTCTATGACTAGGCTTGGCAAATCATGATTTGAACAGGGCTCAAAAAAGAAGATAACTTCCTTCTAAAGACAGCTTATATATTACTGTTTAAATTTTTTATTTTTCTTAACAAACAAAAACAAACAGACAATACACAAGAAAATAAACAAACAAACAAGCCAGACATCAACAACCAAATAAGAAATACAACACAAGGAGCTTTCGGTGATAATGTCAAAAGAAAGATGAAAAATCAGGAGTAAATGAATTGGGTTCAATTACAAAATTATAAATGGGGTATAAAAAATAGGGACATTCTGGGATCCAATCAGAAGCAAGAATGACTTTCAAAATCGGGACACTTGGAGGGTCTTTAAAAAGCAAACCAAACTGGATTTCTTCCTCATTCCCAATGGCGCATAGGGGGTGCACCTTTCCCCACCTGATGATCTTCTGCTGCAAAACCTTCTCTGTGGGAATGTTGTGGATAGTAGGAGAGGATACCGTATATTGATTAAATATTATCCTTCCTCACTCATTCCAGTGAGCTGGTAGCAGAGCACATTCCCCTATATATTGCAGGAAGTTGGTAGATTTGTTAGAATCTCTTGAGTTAAGCTATCCAGTCTGGCTTGTCCAGATTGGATTGATCCTGGTAAATTCCCTTTGTTCCCTCTTAAAAAAGAATAAAGACACAACAGTCTTTTCTTGAAAGTAATAAGAAGTTTACTTACATTCAGTTCACAGTATGATTCTGAAGGCAGGCTTTAGCTTGTAGTTACAGAAGAGAGTGTGGGTTCATCCCATATGGGGATTGAGCCCATGTGCTGCTGGCTGAGAGCCAGCAGACAGCAAAAGCATCAAGATGGAATAAAGCGAAGGAGAAGGGAAGATAGCTGTGTGACGAGTCCTTTTATGGGGTCTTTCAGAGTCATGCCCATCTACCTGGTCACACACAGGGGGAGGATGCTCCAGGCCAGGTGTGACAGGAAGTTCTCCTGGCTGGAGCAACATTCCCCTCTAGGCAAACAGGAAATGTAGTATTTGACTGCTTTTGTGATGTTACATTCCAGATTCTCCACTTTTCTCATAAGCAGGGTTGCTAAGAACTGGGCAAGATGATAAGCCAAGCAGAACAAGAATCAACACTTCAATTAGGCCCTTCTGTATCGGATTCCTGCTAAGTGCAGAACTTAAGGCTTTGGGATAGCAGAACGCTGAACTCTTCCGGTGGTAAGTCTAATCCTGTTAGTAAGTCTAACAGCGTAGGATGAAAAACCAAATGAAAACATCAGGATTGTTCCCATAAACTTTTTTTTGGTTGTTTCATCAGACTTGGAATAGAGGCATGGGAAAGGGTTTTAGCTTTTCGGTTCCAGGATAAACCGACCCGGAGCCGCCACTCAAGTAACTTGCCAAACACAAATGCCATTTAGAAGACCTGCTTGAGAGTTCATAAATTCTACCTGCCATGCAAAAATGCATGTAACTTCTCTCTGCTGGGTGGGATTATTGAGCCAGGATAAGAAAATGTTTTCTTTTTTGATATGTAAGTATGAAGCATGGGAACAGCAACCACTGAAAATCAGCAAAATAGCAAGGAACAAAAAGAAAGAAAGATAGGACGTACCCACACCTTTTAGGGCTGATTCCACACTAATAATAATACAGTGGAGCCTCTACTCATGACCACAATCCGTTCCGGAGGCCTGCCAGGAAGTCGAAACGGGTTGCTGGGAGAGGCGCCATTGTGCGCAGGCATGGGCAGCGATTGCCCACTTCTGCGCATGTGTGAACGGCGGCAAACCCACCGGTTACTTCCGGGTTTGCCACGGACGTTGGGTAAAATGGACGTGAGCAGAGGCGGATATAAGAGGTTTGACTGTAATAATAATAGTCTTCTAAAAGTCAAGTAGCTGTTTATCTATTTTATATCTGATGGGAGGGCGTTCCACAGGGTGGGCGTCATCGATGAAGGTCTGATGATCTGTTTGAAAGTGGATGGGGGATTATTGGATCTATAAACTGTCAGACAGAATGAGCTAATAGCTTCTCATGCTGCCTTATACTGAGGACTCAGCTACATTAGTCAAAAAACGTTTTGAATGTGTTAAAACATGCAATACCTGATGGCGCCAGAGAGCAAAACAATTTCTATGTGATTTTTGCATAGTGGAGGTGTTTTTTTGTTTTGTTATTTCTGACTTATTTATAGCGTTATTTTTCCTGGGTGTAGATCCACCCTGAGTCAGACCATCTAGCTCAGTATTGTCTACACTGACTGGTAGTTAACTCTCCAAGGTTTCAGTCTTACCTGGAAATGTAAGCTCAGGATCTTCTGTATGCAAGAAAGATGCTCTCCCACTGAGCTACAGTGGAACCTCAGTTTACGCCTACCTCCATTTACGAACGCCTCCATTTACAAACGCCGTGGACCCGGAAGTATTTACATCCGGGTTCTGCGGTGCTCGGATGCGCAGAAGTGATCTGTGCAGCTCGCGCATGCGCAGAAGCGACCTGCACATCGTGTGCATGTGCAGAAGCGCTCTATCGGCAGAAGCGTGCCTTCGGCGAGTGAATGCCTTGGTGAATGCGTTCGCAAACCGAGGTACCACTGTATAGCGAGAGAGAGAAAGACCTAAACACTGACGATATGGACACCAGAATAAGGTACAGGAATGTGGGGTTGGGGCATGTTAGATATTTATCAAATAATGCATGGTCCAGAGAAAATTTGAGAGAGAAGTTTAGCTCCTTGTCCCATGATACTAGAAATCTGGTTTCTCCCCCCAGAAACCTATTCACACAAACTTATTTGTTACAAGGGAGCTTTGTATGTTCCTATTCATTTTATTGAGTTTCTGTTTATTTTATATTTAGAAAAGCACTTGAACTGATAGACTTGCAGGAGAACATCTGAGAATCTCAGCCTAAACGCGGTTGTGCAGATTTTTGGATCTGCTTAATTTAGCAACCTTGAATAGTCCCCTTGTATTCCCACAACAGGAAAACACACACACACACACTACTAAAACATTTGTAGGGTAGCAGCTCAGATTTACAAACTGCAAAGCTCCCCACAAATACTTTTGATAGCGACAAATCCTCCGGCTTTGAAAGACCACCCAGCCTTGGGGTATTGTGTGATGTAAAATGACCTTCTGATTTTTCCATCAGCTCAAACAGAGGAGCCTGTTGTACATTCGCATGATGTAATATGTACATATGGTAAAAACACTCATATGGCAACCTCGGGTGTAATAGGATATATGTTGCTTGTTCTTTGAATTGCCATCATTAAGCAACTCGGAGAGAGAGAGAGAGACTACTTACTGCTCAGCTTTCCATTTAAGCCTCACTGCCTTAAAAGTGGACATTCAGAAAGCCAGAAATTAAATGTTAAGAGCTGCTTCATGCTGAAATTCAATGCACATAAAATTCCAGAGGGGTAGCTACATTAGCCTGTGGTAGCAAACAACATTAACTAACCCTTGTGGCACTTTAAAAGCTAACAAGACTAGTGTTGTGTGGAAGCCCATCTCCAAGTAACAAAAGACCTATTACCTAGCACCCAGTTTCCTTGGCATGAAGGTCAACAGAGATTGTGGCACATCCCCTGCGAGTGTCTTGGAAAAACCAGAACATCCCATTTTTTTCCTTGTGAGAGAACGGTGGCCATTTTGGACACAGTGATATTGTGTGATTGATTTTGTGCTGTGATCCCCTCCCCCAAAAGCACTTTGGGGGGAACTGTGATATCACACGGCACCCCAAATGCGTGTTTCTGGGCACCGTGCCCCAAAAGGCACTTTTTTGGGGGGTGGGGGGGAATCATGGCATGAAATCACGGTGTTGAAAATGGCCGCTGTTCTTGTGTGAGAAAAAATGGGAATAAGGCGTCCCGGAAGATTGTATCCCGCCAAGGTGTTGGAGGTCCGGGAACCAGTGTGTTTTTACATGAGTAGAATGTGTCCTTTTATTTAAAATGCATCTCTGGGTTATTTGTGGGGCATAGGAATTCGTTCACCCCCCCTCAAATATAGATATAGTCCAGCCCCCCCACAAGGTCTGAGGGACAGTGGATCGGCCCGCTGCTGAAAAAGTTTGCTGACCCCTGTACTAAATGATGGACAGTGTGGTTCAAATGGGTAGAGAGAAGTTTTCATCCCTCCCTCACAACACTGCGGTCGTCCACAACGAAGCTGGATGATTCAGGGCAGGCAAAAGGAAGGGCGTTTTTAACGCAGCGTGCTGTTAAACGGTGGAATCCGCTCCCGCAGGATGTCATGGTGGCCACCAACATGGATGGCTTTAGAAGGGATTAGGCAAATTCGTGGAGGGTAAAGCTATCAATGGCTGCTAGCCCCAAACTTCTTTAATTACGAGATCACCTTACTTCACATGTGTCCAACTCGACGGCTTCGATCTGTGGAATGCTTTGCTGTACTTTTTTTCTGCACCTGCTTAAATCATTTTTGTTTAGGCAATCCTGCCCAGATATGTAGAATATTGACATGTGTTTTTAATCTGTTTTTAATTTATCACTGATTTTAATTATTTTTTGAATGTTTTCAATAGCTGTTTTTAAACTCTTTATTGTCAATTGTTTTTGTAAACTCCTTCCAATCAAGCAGTCTATAAATTGTTTATATATACAGTCATACCTCGGGTTGCGTCCGCTGCAGGTTGCGTTTTTCCAGGTTGCAAACGCAGTGGACCCAGAAGTGTTTACTTCCAGGTTCCGCCGTGCGCGCATGTGCAGAAGCGTTCTGCGCGCTTCACGCTCATGCGTGAAAGCGCTGCTCGAGTTGCGGACTTTTTGGGGTGCAAATGGCACCCCGGAATGGATCGGGTCCACAACCCGAGGTACCACTGTATATTTATATTTTATAATATAGTGGTGTGAGAGGAAGGAGGAAATGGAATTCGGATTGTGAGCATTTTCAGCAGAGAAAGGTGGAGAAAATGTTTTCCTCCAGATATTGCTGCAATACGACTCACATCATCCTATGCCTTTTTAAAATGTGTATAATTCAGAAGGCAATTGGGCTGGATCTGGCCCCCGGGCCTTAGTTTGCCTACCTATGATTTAGTACAGTGGGACCTTGACTTACGAGCTCCTCGACATCCGAAGTTTTCGACTTACGAGCGGAAAAAGTGGCCGCGCACTTACGATTTTCTCGACATCCGAACGGAAAAAAATGTTTGCAGCTAGACGCGGTTTCCTTGACTTACGAATTTTTCTGTTTCCAATGCATTCCTATGGGACACCGCTTTTCCTATGGGAAACTCAACTTACGAAGTTTTTGACCTACGACTGTGCATTCGGAACGGATTAAATTCGTAAGTCGAGGTCCCACTGTACATTGCTATGCATCATTTTATACACCTCTGTCCTGTCCATCCCCCTTACTTGGCTTTTACTCCCTCAGAGACAAATTTCCTGGCCTTTCGTCCCAGGTGAGTTACCTGAGAGAAATTCCTATGAATTCCAGCAGCACACGCTACTGATGTTGGAGGGGTGGGGTGGGGTGGGTGTCTGCTCTCTTCACAGCTGACAGCCCTTTAAAAATGTTTCATTGGCCTGAGGAGAACATACAGACTTGCTTCGGCGCCTCGAGGCACAATTTTTAGCCACATCCATGGAGACCAACATCTATGACAACATCAAAACAAACCGGTCTATCAGTGGAATGTAACACTACATACTGAACCCATATATCATCGGAGCCGCTTCCAAGAATTTCACCACACCTGCAAAGGAAAATTTCGCAAAACATTATAGACATCCAACTGCGGCTGTGAGCAGAAATATAAAATCTACCACATGTATAGCTGGCTTTATATTTTGAAGTACCTTCCTTTACTCACTGCCCCCCCCCCATCTTTGACCATGCCCATTGTAATAAAGAAACATATTATGTTTATTTTAAATAATTATAATAATCTTCCAATTTTATTATCGAACATTCTGGCTGTTCTGGCAGAGCTTTTGGAGAAAAGAAGATGCATCAGGTTTTTTTTTTTTTACTGTTTCACAGGAAATCTCAAGATAATTGTTTGTCACTTGCATTATGGAAGGCAAACTAGGTAAATCACTTAAAAATCTTTGCATTAGGTTAATTCGCAGCACAACTGCATAACACACACGCTCGGTTTATAAGACACTCAATTGCCCCCAAACATCACACATTCAGCGTATTTCCCAAGCCCTTAACATAGGAGCAACAGGACCAGCCCAATACATTTGGGCACCTGAGGTGAACCACAAAATGGCAGCTCCCCTCCAGCGAAGAAAGAGTTGAGTGAAGGTCTACATTGGGAACAAGAAGCGGGGAATCAAATCAACCTAACATGTCAGCTGAAGTGGAAATCAAAGGCCGTCGCAGAGGGAAAGGGGACCACTCTGAATTATACTGGGTGGGTGCAGAGACCAGGAGACGCCAGAGGGCATAGGAGCCAACTCCTAGGAGCCGAGGTCCCTTCAGCTCCCCGATAAAATATTTGAGGAGGGCCCCACCAGGTTGATGGGCATTGCCAATCCAAAGGCGTGTGAGCTCCATGTCTTGTGATTGATTAGGCAGGACAGGGCTTACCTGGGTCCCCCTCCCCCAATATTTTATTCAAGTTGTCACCCCTGCCAGAGGGCAGTCCCTGCCATGTCCTCCTTAGGGGTGACAGGAGACTAGCAGTGCTTCATATCTGCCAAGCCCCACCGTAGAGGGGCTATGGCAGGGTAGCTGAGAAGGTGGCAGGGGGCAATGCATTCCTTGAAGGCCGGATCTGCTGCCTCTGTGGATTCTGCCGCCTGAGGCGGTTGCCTCACCTTGCCTCATGGGTGAGCCAGCCCTGATGAGCGAAGTACCTCAGGTTAAGAATGGACCTCCAGAACGAATTAAGTTCGTAACCAGAGGCGCCACTGTACTTCTACACTGCTTGTATTTTTGTGATAGCCAGTGGTTTGTAACAAATAAATCTGGCTGCCTGACTTCGGAGCATCGGGGCCGGCACTACTGTTAGGTAGAGTGAGACAGCTGCCTCAGGCGGCAGGTGCTGGGAGGCAGGGTTATGGCAACAACGTGCCAGAGGACAGACTCTGTGCCAGGTAATCCCTGTGCCTGCAAAGTTAGCCTGATGCTGCTCTCAGATGTAGTCCAGAATGCTGTCCTGTCACACTCTCCCCCTAATATAAGCATTCAAACTGGACCAAATTTCTCCCGTATCTCTAAACCTGGGTGCCACTCTGTCATTGCCCCTTTCAGTAGCTGTTGCGTTTTCAGTTCCTTGCCTTTCGCAGACTGTGTCTTTGCCCCCAAGTATCTGGTGAAGGTTTTGATCCTGCCCCCGGGGAAGTCAGAGATTGTCTCCCAGTCAACAAACTGCCAAGGTGCCTCCCTGTGCACCTTCTCAGACTCTCTCCTTCCAAGACATTCAGAAAATTTAGACTGGCTCCCCAGGAATGTTGGCACTCAAAAGAGGTGCCCATTTGCATCTCAGGCAGGCTGGCAAAGCTATACATAGACGGGTGCACTCCAGTTAAAAGGAAACCTTTCTGGGTGGCATTATAAAATATCACAATTCGGAGTGTGTGTGTGTATGAAATATAACCCTCTAGACCCATAACAGGCTTATCCAGATTTCTGTGAATGTTTTAGTGCTCGATTAAAGATTTGAAAGGGATAATTTCGGGCTTCCCCCTTTATAAGCATTCCAGAGCAAATACAGGGCTCTTCCTCTCCCATTAAGGTTTCATGTTACTATTTTTGATCCTTGTGACTCTCTTTTCTGTGTATAAAACAGCCAGTGCCTCTCAATAAGGCCTCAACATGTTGCTTCGCATTTCCTCGCTCGCTTCATCCCTTCGCCAGATCCTTATTTTGCTGTTGTTATTTTAAAAGATCTCATGAGACAAAAATAGCCTTGTTAAATATTAGGATTAAAAGATAAAGGCCCCAAGACACAAAACACAGCTCCGGATTTGGAAGGAGGGGAAAACTTGGTTGCCGTCATTTATAGAAACCATTTGGAGGCACTATTTTTTTTAAAAAATAAAAATTGAGTACTGAGTTTTGGGTGGATTACTTCTCTCTCGCATACACACCTGCACTCGGGCAGCCTCACGGTGTCACACACACACACACACACACACACACACACACACACACACAAAACACACACAGTTAACATTGAGCCTCAAGGTCATATCCAGATGTTAAACTGTCCAGCCGAAACTCTGTACTACTTACCAGATTGTCCCTGACTTTGTGACATTTCAAACATTTTGGGGGCGGCCCTCAAGAATCAGAACAAGGGCAGGGGCCCTTTAGGTTAAAGCCACATTTCCTTTGGGGAAAGTGAGTTGGGGGACTGGATAGGATGTGGGAAAGAATTAGAGCCCAAAGTGCTTGGCAGCCACATTTTTTTTTGTCTGCCACCCTAATTTATTTCTCCCTCCGTGCCACTCCCTTATCTGCAACAGAATGATGACCTTCCTGGGTCTTCTACAGTGGAGTCCTCTGAATCAGAAAATGGTAGTGCCACAGCCTCACAATGGGTAGGGGGAAATACTGGCTACATAGGCTCAGTGGCAGAGCATATGCCTGCGCTGGGGGGGCGTGACATGACGGGTGCCCTCCTAGGCATGGAATACCCACGGCGGGCGCGCCCTGCAGCTGGGGGCGGAGCAAGCCGCCCATTGGGTGGAGCAAGCCACCGATGGCAGACATTCGGCGTGCCGCCCGCCCACAACTCCCAAGCATACCCCGAACCGTTGGGGGAAGGGGGGGAGCTGCTTGCCCTCTCCCCTGTCTGCCTCCTCCAGCCAGGAGTGCAGGGCAACAGCGCGCAGCTCCGCGCCAAATGTCACCCCCCCCAGGATGACACCCGGGGTGGGCCGCCCCCACTGAACCCCCCTTCCTCTGCCACTGCATAGGCTCATATAAAGGTAAAGGTAAAGGACCCCTGGATGGTTAAGTCCAGTATAATGTGACTGGAGTTGCGATGCTCATCTCGCTTTCAGGCTGATGGAGCCAGCGTTTATCCACGGACAGATTTCAGGCTGAGGGAGCTGGCGTTTATCCACAGACAGATTTCTGGGTCATGTGGCCAGCGTGACTAAACCGCTTCTTGTGCAATGGGACATCGTGACAGAAGCCAGAGCGCACAGAAACACCGTTTACCTTCCCGCCACAGCGATACCTATTTATCTACTTGCACTGGCGTGCTTTTGAACTGCTAGGTTGGCAGGAGCTGGGACAGAGCAATGGAAGCTCACTCTGTAGCAGGGATTCGATCTGCCGACCTTCTCCTCGGCAAGCCCAAGAGGCTCAGTGGTTTAGACCACAGCGCCACCCACCACCTTTGCTCATATAAGAGCACTTATGGAACTTCCTTACACACCCTTCGCCTTCTGCTTCCTTTGGTGACATTTTCAGGTCACTTCTGGCTTTGGTGTGATATATTGGACGACCCTAAAACGGTCGCTGCCTGTACTTGCTTCAAGGGACGGTCCAGCCTGTTATCAGCAGATAATTCAGAGCAAAAGGTGTTATTGGGGCTTATTTGTTTCTCCAAGGATCCTAAATGTTGATGGTTAGCCTAATCGCCAGATGATCCCCAGCCTTTTTTTTTTTAAAACGGTCTTTACGCACAATTCAAAACAGGGCATCTGAGGGGTATATAGCACATCACTCCTCATTCAATTTGCATTCATCAGCAACGATTGGGGGTGGCGCGTGAAGTACACAGACAAAAGCCCTTAACTGAGCAACTGCATAATATTATTCCTAGCCGGAGACGGCTCAAAACTCCCAATTTTACCAAAAGGCCCTGCCTTTTGCTAACATATACACAAGCCCGCACAAAATAAACAGCCCTGTTTAACATCTGCTTTTGCCTAAACAGAAAAAAAAGCAGTTGATCTATTTCCCCACCCGCACCCTCTCTCCTTTCAATAGTGACAATAATTTACTCTGCTGGCCAGATGAAATAAGACTGCCTCCCCCCCGTGCGCCCCCCGCCCCCAACAGCAACCAGATGCAGCTTGTATCATGCAGGTGTTCCCCCAGCTGGGAAATATGGAAATCTGCCATCCAGCAGGGATTATGATGGTTTGTGATAGAAATGCGAGGGCGTTAAAAATAATTCAAGTAAGAGGAGGCTCTTCTCCCTGGGGTGGAGTGGGGGGGCGCCCATATGCAGAACATACGATGGGGGAAGCAGCTGGGCTGCAGTTGAGCCGAAGAGTTATAAAGTTAGAAACGTGTTTGGCCTTTTCAAAACATAAGCAACAGCCCGCTGCCATGGAAACGGATTTCAACAGTAAACTCCTGTTTTTTAAGACTTCCAAACATAATAATCCCATTAGACTCATGTTCAGGTGGTCTCAAAGAAGTGAATGAACTCGGTTACTATGTCCACGAGAGTCTTGTTTACTCAAGGCTTCTATATTTACCGCCAGCATCCACGTTTCTGGGAAGAGGCAGTATTTTACAATCGGTCCTATTTTAAGGCCCACGATCTTTGATAGTGGCAGAGGCAAAGAGAGGCAGATGAAAGGGGAGTGGGGGCATGTGTTGGTTGCTATTTTAGAGTGCATGTAGGAAGGCAGGCAAACTCCGGACTTGTGGGATCTACTTTGTTTTCCACAAAAAACCGCCAAGATCTGCCAACCGGAGCCACCGTTATCTTGACAGAAACGACCCATTTGTCCAGCCTATGGGTTCTGTTGTTCACATTTCTGCAGCAGTTTGCAATATTATTATTTTTAAGAAATCCCATATGAATTTTAGGCAGTGGAATACAGAGGCAGTAAGTGCCACCTTCATTGGGTATAAGTCCTTTTGCTATTGTTTGCTGGTGCTAACTTGTGACAGGACCTCTTCGGTGGTGGTTCCCTGGTGATGTAATGCCTTCCCCAGTGAGGTGTGCCTGTCTCCTTCATTGTTAACTTTCAGGAGGCATTTGAAAACATTCCCAGGTGACTGAATGGTTGTTCCTAGCAACCCTATGATCAATAGGTGGACTAAAATTTGTAATTGTAATTGCTTTTTGAATGTTTTAATCTGTTTTAGAATGCTTTTCCTTTGTTTTTAAATTGTGTATCTGTCCATAGCTGCCAAGTCTCCCATTTTTCACGGGAAACCCCCGGATTTTAATTCGTTTCCCGCTAGTCTCCCGAATTGAAAAAAATCCCGGAAATCCCCCGGATTTCCTACCTGCCAAGGAGGCTCCATTTTAGGTGCTGGCACCGCCCGATTTTCGGTGCCCAGACATGGGTAGCGTGGCACCAGAAGTCGCTCCTACGCATGAAATGCGTAGAAGCGACGTCCGGTGCCGCTCCGCCCATGCCTGGGCACCGGAAATCGGGTAGAGCGGCACCGGAAGTTGCTTCTACGCAACTTCTGGACATGCATAGAAGCGACTTCCGGTGCCGCTCTGCCCGATTTCTGGTGCTCAGGCATGGGCAGAGCGGCACTGGAAGTCGCTTCTATGCATGTCCGGAAGTTGCGTAGAAGCGACTTCCATTGCCGCACCGCTGCTGATCCCGCATTTTTCAGCGGGAGACTTGGCAGGTATGTATCCGGTCTTGCCCTGGGAAGGGTGGGATACAAATTCAATAAATAAACATGCAATACACTGACAGGAAGCATTTTTCCTGCCTGTTCTCAATTGTCCCTTTTCCGAATGATTCAGGAAAGATGCTCTCTCCCACTACGAAGTCACAGGCAGATGTGCAGCTGATGTAAACTTGTGTGTTTCTTTCACATTAGCAACACAATCCACTGACATATACCAGCTGCTGATCTGGTTTTCTTGAGCCGTCCTTTTAAGATAAAATAACTCGCAAGACAAAGCAAGTCCGCTAGAAACAGGTTTATTTCTTTCTTTTCTTTTTTTTATAAAAAATTGTACATCAAAGACTTCATTATGGTTTTTCGATGAAGAAACAGGAGAAGGTTTTACATATCACAAAGGGATGCCTTCAGCTCCAGGTTTTATTACCGTTGGGGTTTTTTTTAATGAACACTGTACATTTAGAATTGCAAATCTGAGTTATAAAACAGATATATAGGATGAATAAGGCACTGCTGTATTGTAGAAAGTTTAACAAAGGGGAGCCAGCTCTTGGATCCCAAATTCTGGAAAAAAACACAACACAAGTCAAAGCCAAAAAATGGTTTAAAAAGAAAAAGAGAACAATGTAGAAGCAGCTGTTTTTTCAATTGGGGGATCTTAGTATACAAACATATATTTCCCCCACCCCCTCCTTTGCTCAGGAACTAGAAAGAAGCAAGGAACAATACTCATGCAGAAACATTTCTCCAAATGATGTCTTTCCATTGGGAGCTTCACTCATCGTTGGCAAAGCTTCTTCCTTGTGTCCCATTTTTCTTGGAAAAGATAAAATGGTAACAAGTGGTACGGAAACACCCAGTGCGAACTATTTTCTCTTTATGATGCTCATTAATCCCAGATCAGTTAAAGAACAAGAGCACAAAAATCAAATAGGAGAGAAAAAAAATAGGTGTCTGAGGAATTAATTCTTCTTTTTTATAACCTCTATCCACATCGTTTAATGTGGGCGAGCTATCTTACTGTTAGATCTTTTAATGGTGTTAGATGGTCTTAATGGTGTGTCCATAGGTGACTGTGGAGGCCAGTTCTAGATCCACATGTCCTTCCGCAGTGGGGACAGAGGTTTCTGGGTGGGAGTTGATCATTTGAACGGACTGTTCTGATTGAAACGCTCTGAGCACAACGTGGGTTTGTGGACAATGGGATGTACAAATAAACCACCTGAAGTGTAGGTGGGTTCCCACGAGGCAAGACACAGTGATAACAGCAAGAACCTTTATTGAACTACAAAACTGGACAACAGGGGCAAAGCAACTGCTTATATACATTTCTGAAGGCCTGGGCCACTCCCACTCCCAATGTGATTGGCTATCTAAACTTCCAAGCTGCAAATCATAACTCGGAGTTTAAGGGCCAATGGCAAGAGCCCCAAATCCTGAAATGTTCTGTGACTGGATATCATGTATCGAATCAGAACACAGGGGCTAAGAATCCTTAGTCCAGACTCACCTCAGGCAAACACAGACCACTGAATACACAACACCACCTGTGACAGGAGGGGGAACCTCCACTCTGAATGCCAAATGTCGCCTTCCGTTCCCCTGTATCAGGCCCTTGGGACTCTGCCTAGGCCACACACCCTTCTCAGGTCACACCTCTTAATGGTCCTGTCCCACCCCCTGCCCAAGTGCTTTTGCCTTGCTGAAATGCACGCTTGAACTGCAATGATGCCTCAGTGGAGGATGGCCAGCCATATGAATGAGTTTCTGTGTCGAAAACACGGACCTCTGCATGGCTGAAAAGTTGTCTGCTGTACAAAGGCAGGAGTCACATCTGTTGCTTTGCCCGCCTTCCCCTCTGGGCACACCCACTTTTGCAGCTGGCCCCACCCACCACTGCCATGTGGCCCCTGGGAGGCATCCGACGAGGGGATGTGGCCCTCAGTCTGTAAAAGATTCCCTCCCGCATAGATTCTATGATCACCAGGCTTTTGAATCCAGGGACACTTTCCATCCAGTACAAAGTGCATCCAAGTCCCGCTGATTTTAAATGTCACTGGGACGTTAAAAGTGGCCCTCTCTGGGTGGGTGTGCTTCAATGTGCACACGAAGCTCTTGGGTACACAAGCAGTACTATTTCACCCACGTCTACAGATGAACGCACTTGCCATTGGACTTCTTCCATTGAAGTAAGCAGGGCAGCCCTTTCAGGCAGAAGAACATCATCTGCGCTGGGCTCATTTTCCCATTAAAAAAAAATAAGTGGGAATAGGTGAAATACTATCCAACCAAGGATCTCATAATAGAAAAGTGTTAGCTCTCAGTCAAAACTATTTTTTTTTACTTTTGGGGGGGTTTGTGTGTGTGTGGATAAAAAAAGCCTGTATTTGAAGGTGATCTCCTGCTATTCTAGAAAGAAAATGAGAAACGCAACGATTATAGCCCTATTCTCATTTCCAAACAGTGATGACTGAACGCATTGGGGGAGGGGGGGGAGATTTCGCTCTCTGGCCCTGTCCTTCTGCCTCCCCAACCTCTGTGTATTCAGTGGAAGGTGTGAGTGGAGCTCACTTATGCATGCAAACTCCTGCATGCGATTGGAAAGCCCCTGTGATTGGGGTCCCCCGTGGTGTGTGCCCAGAGCCAATGCACGTGCGGTTTCCATGTGCACAGCGCTCTTCCACCACTTCCATCGAACACATGGGGTCTGGGGCAGAGCCAGTGGGTGCGATCCCACTCTTCTCAGTGGGAACAGCGCTGCTGTGCAGTCGGTGTGTGGCTCGCGTGCGCGAGGAATCGGGTGGGGAGGAATGCCATCTTTATACAGAAGGTGGCAATGCCCAGGTTATATTGCTGAAACACATATCCTACTCTTGAATTATAAGCATAACAGCGTGGTTACAAGTACTAATTTCCTTAATAAAGGGATTTTCCCCTCCCCTTAAAAAAACCAAAACAAACACACCCCGTAAATTCTATAAATAAAGTCGTAAGTGCTTCATTTAAGGGAATATTTCTTTGGCAGCTGCGGGTGCTTGCGAGTGGCTTAGCTGCAGAGGCTAAAAGGAGTAAGGTCCTACAATTAGCGTTAACCTCAGCACAGAACTCGACCGATAGTTCATACTGTTGACGGTCAGCAGCTCCAGGTCAATGATATGTTCTCGAGGTCCCGTTAACGGTTTCACCAACACAAGCATTGCGCTCACAGAGCTTGTTTGCTGAAAGAAAACAAGGAATTGGAAGTTTTCACCTGGAAACACCTGGCTCCACCCCGCCCACCCAGGAGTAAGTTTCAAAGCGCAGTGTTAGGGATAGTTAAGAGGGTGGAAATTGCCAATGTTCACTTATTTGCTCCATGCCTGGAACGAGCATTTGTCCAGCAGATATAATCGGTACTCTTGCTGCTGATGTCTCCAAACAATAGGTAGTGGATTACTTTCCACTCTATAAGCGTCGCACTTCCTTTGCACTGAAATGTTGTGGGATAATGTAATGATAGTAATGTAAAATTCTCCCGCAGCAGAGAGTGAGACAAATAATGTCGTCTTTGATGGAAGCTGAACTGCAGCAGAACAGACCCAAGGCTGCATGCGACAAACACGTGTTGGAATGGAAATCAATGCCTTCTTACCCTCCCAGCTGCAGAGCTGAATTCATTTAATTTTTTTCCTCAAATATCCCTAGAGCTGCTCAAGGCTGGCAGGGTGGTGTGAAAAGGGATGCAACAGTCATGTGCCTTCAATCTTAACCTCACCCTCGCTTTGTGAGGCTGGGATCGAAGGGTGCATGGCTGTTGCGTCCTCCTTATCCCACCCATGGGTGTCGGGGTGGGGGTGGGATTTGCCTGCCACGGGCTGCATCAGCTGGCTGGGCTCTCACCTGCAGGAGGACAGGTGGTGCAGCATGGCCCTGCTTGTTTCTGGTGGGGGTGGTGCTCTGCCAGGGTTGGCAGTGAGGGCTGGGCATTCACCCCCTGTGCCTCCCCGGCATGTGCCGACCCAGGAGCCAGCAAACCGCCCTTTGCTGCTGCCCTTATGGGAGCTTTATGGAATCCCAGGCGGGCCGAGTAAAATTTTTGTTAGTGGAACTTGTCGAAATACTCACTCTCAGGATGAAGTCTCCATTCTCATTTCCAGATTTGATCCGGAACGTGTTAATTGTATTGGGATAAATTGTGGTTGCCTGGATTTGGAAGATATCGGACGGAGTGCTTCTTTCTGAGCGAATGCTCATGTATTTGTGCACAATGGAGTATGGAAGGTCTCGGCAAAGGGGGTTGGACACCGGGCAAACGCAGCGGCTGTAAGACAAACCACAACGACTGAAAAACAAACTCCTCGCACCTGCAGGCTTTTGCAGCTCTGAACGTTGCAAATGAGGCTTTGCTAAAAGATCTCTTTAGCGGTTCCCCTTACTTTTCAGATGACAGCACGTAAGGCTCTTGGCAAGGGTTCCTCGGGTAACAACGGTATCCACCATGATAGTTCCAGCACATTTCGTCCTCCCGGCATTCGTGGCCCACTTCACATTCATTGATATCTAAGAGAGGAAGGGAAGGAAGTGAACCTTTAGAGTTCTGCTGGCAGAACCCCTGAACTGTTGTAATTTAGATAGGCCTCTGTACTTGAAACTGGCAGTGGAGAACCTCCAGCCCTGTGGCCTGATTATTTATTTATTGCATAAAATTTATATACCGCTTGATTGTAAAGAAAACATAAAAGCGGTTTTACCCCCCCAAAAGATATAATCATCACTACAAATTTTACAGCCACAATTTAAAACAGACGAAAAGTTAAAACCACAATGTACGAATGTCTTCAGCAGGTGCTGAAAAGGATACACTAAACGACTTGGTTCTTACAAATGTGGAATGAGTTTTAGGTGGCACTTGTAGTAGTGCCAATTCCACAGATCAAAGTGGTCGAGGGTAAGGTGATCTCGTATGTAAGTTGTAAAGTTGTAAAGGGCTTGATATGCCCCCTGTAGCAGATCAGCAGTTCAGTGCAAATTTTTTTGAGCGCAGGTGATTTAAAGCTATCTAATCAATCCATAATTAAAATATGAAATGACATTAAACATCTTTAATTAAACTACACAATTTAAAAGCATAACAAAACAGTTTTAAAAAACCTGTTGTCAAAGGTCTTGTCCACACTTCTGCTTGCCCCGTGCTTTCCAGGCACGGGTGTGAGTGGTTGTTCACTTGTCCCACCACTTTCCCCGGAAAAAAACCCGCTGTTTAGTGCTGAATCGGAACAAACGCTAATCCACAGAATAGCCAATTGCCATTTGTTCTGATTCAGCAGTAAATCAGCGGGACAAGTGGAAGTGTGGACAAGGGAAGGTTCCAGCCCATGAGTCAGATCCAGTTCCCCACCAAGTCACCTGGCTTCTGTTAATGGATCTTGGGGTTCTAATGAAAAAAATAAAGTAGAACCCACAATCTGGAACCTGCCCGCCCGTGATGTATAGCTGCCAACCTCATGTATGCAGAACTTCCATTCATCTTAAACCAGGCCTACACAGAGCCCACCAATCATGTACTGTGGTCTGTAAGATGCTTAATATCTTCCCTCCTCTTCCTGGATCTTTGCAGTTTCCTACAGGGAGTGAAGAAGGTTAATCTGTCCCCTGCTTTGCTGTGCTGGTGGCAAGTTGCACAGGGGACATTTTGCACTGCCCATGTTGAAGAGATTTACAGAAAGAATCCTGAGACAATGAAAGACTATTTAAAAATGTTTATTATTATTATTATTATTATTATTATTATTATTATTATTATTATTGATTTTTAACTTCAAGTAACAAAAATGCCCATGCAAGGAAAACAGAGCTTAGCGGTTGCACAGAAAAGAAAGAAAAGTAGTGGTTGATGGTTTTAGACGTTCCAAGAAAGGCAATCAAATGAGAGTGTCTCTCCATAAGGTTCTACGAGTTGATGGAGGAAGAAAACCATGGACGATTGTCTTAACAAAGTCAAGAAAGGGATACTACGCAGTATATAGAAGGTGTGATTCTTCCTAACCCACGGATCAGTATTGGTTTATATGTTAGAATCAAGGCGGCAGGAGTGCCGCAAGGGAAATATGCTTACCTTGACAGTTTCTGCCTCGGACTAACTGGTATCCATCTGGACACAGGCAAGAGTACCTCCCTGGTTCATTGACACATTGATACAGGCATATGAAGTTTGAAGTTCTGCATTCGTCAACATCTGTAAAACAGAGACATCATTTGCAGCAGGAAGTGCCGGAATCAGGGCTGAGCAGAGATAGCTCTTTAACATTTTTGCTGCTGGGTTTGCAAGCCGCAAACAGGCACCCCACTTCCCTTTGGCACTTTTTTTGGGAGTGGGTAGGTTGCAGGATGCACCTGAGAACAGAAGTGAAGTGTTCACTTTGCTTGCCATCAGTGCTTCTCACTCCTGCTAGATGCCATATTTTCCTCCAGTTTGTTTGTTGTTGTTTTATAAAAAAAAACTTGCAATTTATTTATTTGACTTCTATATTTATATGACTTCATCATAAGATGCCAGGGCGGTTCACAAGATAAAAATACAAAGCAACAGAGTGAGGGCAGGGAGAATTGGCCAATGAAATCTGAGGCCTGCAGTTCAATCAGAGTGAAGGCAACGCTTCTGCCTCTCATTCTGGCATCTTGTGTTTAATTTCTTTTTCTTTTTTAAAATTGCACCCAGTAGCAGGGTCTTCACCACTTGAGCCATATGCAGCCATCAAAAAGGGAAAAAAGAAAGGGAAAAGAGTGAGCAGGGCTTTTGACCCCAGAAAAGCTCCTGCCATTTGAAGTGGTAAATGTTTTGCTCAGTTTTAACTGCGGGTTGAATCCAATTAAGTTCACTGCATGAGTGGAAGAGCTTCTGCTCAGACGACAAAACTTCCTCTCCCCCTCTTTCATCCGTATCCCCACCCACAAGGGTTCAAGGAAACCATGAAGTGGATTTAGAGTGAGGATTTAGGTGAGGAGAGGGACAGGAAGTTCTCCTGCACACGCAGAAATCACTTCCTTCATGCAACGACTCTGCTGGATACAACCCTATTCTTCCTGTTCTGTTCTATCTCATAGAGCGGGATTCAACTAAAATGTTGACTGCACAGAAGGAGGTCTGCTTGTGCAACAGGATCGCCCCCTCTCTGCCCCTCTGCACCCCCTAAATATGCTCTGGAGGGTTAGGGGAACCCCCGAGCCAGGTGACTCACAGATAAGCCCTCTTGAACCTTTCCCTCACAATGCACCACATTTTAAGAGTGGCAAAATGTTGCCCCCTACCGTTTTCACAACCTGAGAACAGGCCTTTGAGACGGACTCAATATTATTTCTGGTATTTGGGAACATTTAACCAGAGATGCCAGGGAATAAGCTTGGGACGTTGTCCTCATTTTCACATCACTTCAAACCATAGTTAAAATAAGCCATGGTTTAATGTGCAGTTGCTGTGGAAATCACACTTGCTTCGGTCCTGCCCTGCTGCTGCTGCTGCACTGCCAGGAAACAAACCATGGCCTGGCGTAGGGTTATATCTGAACCGGGGCTCTTTGTTTGTTTTCCTCAAGCAAACCATGAGCGGTAAGCTAAGAACAAACCATGGTTTCTGCTTGCGATTTGTTTTAAAAGAAGCAAAACACAGCATTCAGATGTAACAGTAAAACAGACTGTGGTTTGTTCTGCAGTACCATGGCAGGAGAGGAGCAACGCGCACATGATTTCAGCAGCATGCACAGCGTTCTCATTAAATCATAGTTTAGCTACAAACAAGAAAGCAGAAAATAACTAAAAGACATTATCTCCGAAACCCAGGACATGGGGAGTCCCCCCCTTTGAAATTCTTTGAATTTGGAATATATAATTGGTAATATTGTGTGTGATGTGATTTGATACGATTCGATTCGATTTGTTAATAATTGGAAGATTTTTATTGGAAAATGAAATTATTATTATTTTTTTAAATCATAGTTTAACTATAGTTTAAAGTAGGGGTGGAGAAGCTGCGGCCCTCCAGATGTTGCTGGACTACAGCTCTCATTGTCCCTGACAATCAGTTGAGGCTGAAGGGAGTTGCAGTTTAACAACACCTGGAGGGCCACAGGTTCTTTGCATGCAAACCAGACGATTGTGCATGCAAAGCCCATGTTTTGCAGAAGTCGGACACAATTCAGCGCAAAGTGAAGTGCTATCAGAATTGATTTCAGTGACTGCTTAGCTGGCCCTCTGAAATCAGTGGGATTTCCAGGTGCTTAACTGTGGTTGTACCTGAAGACCGTGGACTTTAAACATTAGAAGACTGCTGATAAAACAAATGGGGGCAGTTAAAAACCTCTGTCTAGGATGATGGAGAATCTGGAGTCACTAATGTTTCCACCCCCATATTACTCGCACCTCCCAAAGTCAACTTAAAAGGCTCCTACCATCCCATGTCCTTTGAGAACCACCAATGTGGCCAGCAGTCACTCACCATCGCAATTGATTCTGTCCGGGCTTAAGTCGAAGCCCTGATTGCACTGGCACAGGAAGGATCCGACAATGTTGTAGCACAGCTGTGCACATGGGTTGCTGGTCTCACATTCATTTATGTCTAAAAAGGAAAGATGATAGGCCTTTACTAAGGATGGATAGATCTGTCAATCTGTTACTTCATCCCGCCCCCCCGCCCCATCTTAAAAACCAGTTTTTCACATTTCTGTAGCAATTTGTGATTTTTTTAAAAAAAATCATCGTGAAAATTTGCTTGCATTTTAAATGCATTTTTTTAAAAACAAACAAACACATCTTTTTATGCATTTTCTCCCAATGCACATATTTTTGCAATGCAATTTTCCCTAATAGAATGCATTTTATCTCTTCTAATAGATATACACTTTACACTAGCATATTAATTTTTGTACACATTACCTGGCTGGAGAACTGCATTGCAAAATTCATAGAACTGTGAATGTCAAAGGAGAGCTGTGTTTTGGTTTGCGTATTATTTCAGTGTAATACGAAAGCTCATACCAATGACAAACTTAAGGTAAAGGTAAAGGGACCCCTGACTATTAGGTCCAGTCGGTACTCTGGGCTTGCGGCGCTCATCTCGTGCTATTGGCCGAGGGAGCCGGCGTACAGCTTCCAGGTCATGTGGCCAGCATGACAAAGCCGCTTCTGGCGAACCAGAGCAGCACATGGAAACGCTGTTTACCTTCCTGCTGTAGCGGTACCTATTTATCTACTTGCACTTTGACGTGCTTTTGAACTGCTAGGTGGGCAGGAGCTGGGACTGAGCAACGGCAGCTCACCCCGTCGCAGGGATTCGAACCACCGACGTTCTGATCGGCAAGCCCTAGGCTCTGTGGTTTAACCCACAGCACCACCTGCGTCCTAATTTAGTAGTTTGCCTTTAAAATGTGAACTGAATCAAATTTCTGCCCCATCTTTACTCTTCACGCAAAGCTGGGTATTCTCTCATGTTGTATTTAGGCAAATTTACTGGATGGTCCAGGTAGACTTAACTTTGCAGAGTCAAGTCAATTCATGTAGGATTTATGTAGCTAGGAAATTACATTCAAGGTGCATGGTCCTATCTGGCAGAGGTCCCCCACCCCTCCTAGCCCTGCTTCCATTTCTTAACGCTGGAGATGGTACTGTATGCATTGAAACTGCGGACTTTACCACCAGAGGAAAGAGACTACACAGAGAATTGTGTGACTCACTCAAATGAATGGGAATGTCCATATTAGTGGACATTTCATTTCACAAAATGTATATATCGCTTACTAGTTCTAAAGACCTCTAAGCAGGTTTGCAGTAGGCAATCCAAAATGTGGATTGAAGATACCAATAAACACAACCCTTAAAAACAAATCACATGAGAAAAGTGTTAAAATGTAAGATAAAAACCAGAAATTTCAAAACACTGATACTTACTAACATAATGCATCAAAAGTACAAGCTGAAAATACATGCCTGGGTAGGCTTGCTGAAACAAAGAAATTTTCAGCAGGCATCAAAAACCATCTGCTATCCCAGTGGATTTTGGGCCGACCCTGACTCTTCTGTAAATTTGGCATTTTAAGTTTATGTTGTGGTTTAATTGGGCTCTCAGTTAACTTCTATGGATGTTGCCTTATGTAACTACTGTTAAACTTCTGTGATGATAAGATATAAACAAATTTGAATCTATGCACTTTTCTGTTGCTTCCTTAAATTAACATTTCTATGATCAAACATTTTAGGGAAGTTTTTAATGTTTGATGTTTTATCATGTTTTTAATATTCTGTTGGGAGCCACCCAGAATGGCTGGGGAAACCCAGCCAGGTGAGCGGAGTATAAATAAATCATCATCATCATCATCATCATCATCATCATCATCATCATCATCATTTAATACAGTGAAAGCACATTCCTAATATCAATGGGAAGTAAGTTCCAAAGCCTAGGAGCTGCCACACTAAAGGATTGATTTCTTGCAAGTGCGAAATGGACATTACGTGGCTCTTGCAAAAGTGCCGGTTTCTTCAGACCTAAGCAGTCAAGTGGGGACCTATGCCATGCCTCTTTACACCTTGTTCATGGGTCATGTTGTGGGTGAGCCTGGGGCCCTTTGCACAAGCTGTAGATGGGAGAGGGCCCCCTCAGAAGCTCCTGCAGGAGCTCCCAAGGGGGGAGGCTGCTGCCTGTCAAGAGGCCCATTATGTTTCTGAGAGCGACAGTTCCCACAATGCATTTAGAGTCTCCATGCTTGCTGCATATAGTTTTAGCTGCAGGTAGAAGGAAAGCCTGCTCTGTGCTTCCCTAAGCATACAAAATCACTCCCTGAAGGAACACACATTTTCAGATGAGTGGGGTTGATCTGAAGGTGCCCCCACTGCTTTCAGTCTAAATATAGTCATCTTCTGTAGGGTCAAGCTCCGGGAAAACCCAGCGCTGCAAGTTTGAAGCAGAAGTTGGCTGTGAATGACACTGTTTGTTTGGCTTCTCCTGTGCAGTTTTGCATTTTGACAAACAGGATCCCTTTTAAATGATGGAGAAGATGGCTTTTTTTTAAAAGAAGACCCAAATCCAGGAACATTTGGGGGGCACCTTTAAAAATTTAAAATAGTGTGGACAACCTATCTGAAAAAAATGGGGAGTGTCAAGGATAGTGGACTCAATTTATCCAATGTAACTTCTATGCTTGAGGGAAATGCTGTGAGTTCTTTTGTTTTAAATATTACAACTTGCCTTCACTAGGCTTGTTCAGCACCAACCTAACACTGAGCTACAGCTGCTCTGATTTGCTCAGACGTACGGTGGATTCTGCGGTTGCTGTAATGCAGTTAGAACTGTCAAGGATATGACAAGGTTTGAGACTGCCTTTAAATCACACAAAATGAAACGCAAAATCCATTTTACATTGTCTTTTGCTTTCTATCGAGAACGTCTGGTATTATGCTTCAGGGGAAGGAAAAGTAATATCCAAATTCCTGCACCATGAGAAATGGAAGTCAAGTGTCATAAATCATGTTATGCAAATTAATACTAAAGTATGCAGCTGTGCTAAAGTAAGTATTCTGGCTTTTGAGATTTTTTTTAAAGCAGTGAAAGTTAATTGAACATGTACGACAAGAGTGGGGGACCTCATTTTCATCTGTCACATGT
Source organism: Zootoca vivipara (assembly GCF_965207765.1). NCBI lineage: Eukaryota > Metazoa > Chordata > Lepidosauria > Squamata > Lacertidae > Zootoca > Zootoca vivipara. The sequence goes on from NC_142586.1 coordinate 108,963,095, forward strand.
CCTCCTCTAAGACACTCAGGAATCTTCCAGGCCACACCCCTTTTTCCAGGCCACACCCTCACTGTCCCCTCCATGCCCTCTTTGGGTGATTTTGCCTCACTGGAATGTGCCTTCCACTAGCTTGCCTGGATGGGAAGAGCTGTCTGTAGAAGCCTCTAACTTTTGTATGGCTGAAATGTAGCCTTATATACTATTCACATGGCACATGGTCTCTGACAAGGTGCCCATGAAGCAAACCTGCCCCCAGAATGCAAAAGGAAATCACGGCAGGGGTACGGGAGCGATAATAGCATACGACAAACGACATTGTCCCTAGATAGGAGGACCATTAAAGTGACAGGCAGGATCTCATTCTCATTGATTTCCATAGTAAAGGCTTATGCAGGTGCTTAAACCCTAATATTACAGTGTGTTGTTGTTGTTGTTGTTGTTTATTGTTGGGACTTCAAAGTGCAAATCTGAAAATGGAGGCCTCGGCCCAGTATACCCGAAGGAGCATCTCCACCCCCATCGTTCTGCCCAGACACTGAGGTCCAGCTCCGAGAGCCTTCTGGCAGTTCCCTCACTGCGAGAAGCGAAGTTACAGGGAACCAGGCAGAGGGCCTTCTAGGTAGTGGCGCCTACCCTGTAGAACACCCTCCCATCAGATGTCAAAGAGATAAACAACTATCTGACATTTAGAAGACATCTGAAGGCAACCCTGTTGGGGGAAGATTTTAATCTTTGATGTTTTATCGTGTTTTTAGTATTCTGTTGGAAGCCGCCCAGAGTGGCTGGGGAAACCCAGCCAGACGTGTGAGGTAGAAATAATAAATTACAGTGGTATCTCTAGTTACAAACGTCTCAGGTTAAATAAAAAAATTCCTTCAGTAGCACCTTAAAGACCAACTAAGTTTTTATTTTGGTATGAGCTTTCGTGTGCATGCACACTTCTGAAGAAGTGTGCATGCACACGAAAGCTCATACCAAAATAAAAACTTAGTTGGTCTTTAAGGTGCTACTGAAGGAATTTTTTTATTTTACTTCGATCCAGACCAACACGGCTACCTACCTGTCTCAGGTTACAAATGCTTCGGGTTACAAACTCCACTAACCTGGAAGAGTTACCTCGAGTTGAGAACTTCGCCCCGGGATGAGAATGGAAATTGTGCGCCGGCAGTGCAGCGGCAGCAAGAGGCCCCATAAGCGAAAGCACGCCTCTAGTTAAGAACAGTTTCAGGTTAAGAACGGACCTCGGGAGTGAATTAAGTTTGTAACTAGAGGTACCACTGTATGATGATGATGATGATGATGATGATGATGATGATGATGCACAAAATTCATTGGTACTCTTCCAGCTGAGCTGGCAGCCACCATTTTTCTTTTCCAAGGAATTCCTGGAACAATATTATGTTGGGGTGTATTGGGAGTAGCATTCTTAGACATTAAAATGGCAGTCCTTAGGTGAAGAGAGTGCTGATGAGTGTCCCACCCCCCCCCAATGCCTACCACACCCCAGAAGATGAAGACAACATTCCCTTCTCTTTCAAAAGCAACCCTATCAGCCCAAACTTCTCTTTTGATAACCTTTGGCACAGCTTTGGTTAAAATTGGGAAGACTTTGAACCATGCATTGTTGTCCCATGTGATGAGACACCACTATTTTTATATAAAAAGATCCACCACCTTAACAGCTAGAAACCGTCTTTCTAAAAAATACTAAAAAAGAAAAAAGAGGGATGGGTGAATCTGACAATTTGGGTTTGTATTCGTTTCTAATTTCTCCAATTTTAAGTTCTGTTCTCCAGATCAGTTTTTTTAAAAAAATAAAGCCTTCATGAAAATTCATCAGCATTTCAGTTCAAATTTACAGTCATACCTCAGGTTGTGTCCGCTGTGGGTTGCGTTCTTTCAGGATACGAGCGTGGCAGACCCGGAAGTGTTTCCTTCCGGGTTCCGCTGCATGTGCATAAGCATTCTGCGCACTCTGCGCATGCGCAGAAGCATTCTGCGCACTTTGCACATGCTCAGAAGCACATGCGCTTTTGCACATGCGCTGTATTGCCGCTTGGGTTGTGGACTTTTTGGGGTGCGAACGGCACCCCAGAATGGATTGGGTCTGCAACCCGATGTACCACTGTATCATAATATACACATATTTGCATACAGTTTTGTCTACTATACACATTCTGGGAGTTATTTATGCTAACATAATTGATTTCTATATGTTTTTTTGAATATATACATTTATATGTACACCTTACCTTAGTTTGTGCATTTTTGCATGCCTTTTAGTTGGCTGGAGAACAGCATTGCAAAATTCAGAGAAGTGCGAATTTCAAAACCTGGCTGTGTTTCAGTTCACATATTGTTTTGGAATGTGCCAAATAGGTAGGTTCACCTTCTAATGTGAACTGAATGGACTCTCCCCCATCCCTAATTAAAACACACAGCATGACACACTTATTACCTACAACCTATGACTTGAGCGGAATCTTGCCTCCAAACTGGCTGACTTTTTGAAGGAATGTGTTTCAGACCATTTTTATTCAGGGTTGTGTGTTTTTTTTTTTAAAGCGGTCGATTTTGCTGTGGTCCCATGCCTCTTTGCTTCACAGATGGCTCATTTCTTGCAACCAACAATTGCTCTGTATATTTTAATAGGGATGACTAACACGGCTGTATTTGTTTTGTCGGAGTTGCTGTTTCTACTTTTAATAGGTTTGGTTTTTATGGTCCTAACACCAGGCCTAGTTGTCCAGAACATTTTCTTGATTAGTGGAGGATGAATTTAATAAGAACGAAACACCTGTAGCTAGATTTGTCTGCCAGGTTCCACAAGTTTGAAAGAATGGCAAACTACCTGTACAGCATCAACACCACTCCTGCGAGCCAGAAGAAAACTCAATTCAGTCAGTCCACATAAGACCCACAAAAAGAGCCCTGCTGAGTCAGTTCAATGACTCGGCTAATTTAGCATCCTCTTCTCAATTTCCCCCCCCAGAAAATCAGGCAGGGACACTTCTGCAAAATTCAGTTCCCCACATCTTTTAGACCAGAGGTCAGCAAAATTTTTCATCACTGTCCCTCAGACCTTGTGGGGGGGGGCAGACTATATTTTGAACAAAAAGAAAGAAAGAATGAATTTCTATGCCCCACAAATAACCCAGAGGTTCATTTTAAATAAAAGCACACATTCTACTCATGTAAAAACACCAGGCAGGCCCCACAAATAACCCAGAGATGCATTTTAAATAAAAGGACACGTGTCCTTTCTACTCATGTAAAAACATGCTGATTCCCAGACCGCAGGCTGGACTGAGAAGGCAATTGGGTCGGATTCGGCCCCTGGACCTTAGTTTGCCTACCCATGTTTTAGACCAGGGGTCCCCAGACTTACCGGCGTTTGGGCCGGTTCCCACCGCGCCGATCGCGCAGCGGGCCGGAGGGCGGGGGAGCGCGCGCCTGTGCGGGCCGGCGGGCGGGGGAGTGCGCACCCGTGCGCATGCGCACGGGCGCTTACTGGCGCGGCGGCGCGCTTCCAGGGTGGAAAAAGCGCTGAAAATCCGTTGTGCGCATGCGTATGGGCCTCCCCCGACCCAGAAGTGCACCAGAAATGACCTCTTCCGGGTCGGGAGAGGCCCATACGCATGCGCACAAAGGATTTTCGGTGCTTTTTTCCCGACCCGGAAGAGCGCTGCTGCGCTGCGCGCCGTAAGAGCAGGCGGTGGGGGTCGTCGCGGGCCGGATTGGCAGGCCAATTGGGCCGCATCCGGCCCCCGGGCCGTAGTCTGGGGACCCCTGTTTTAGACAAAAGGGAACATCTGTGCTGTTCACCCCTGTCAGCCTGCCTGTGAAGACTTGGCTGAAAGTTCAGCTAGTTTCTGAAAAGGACCCCATTCACTCTCCTCAGAGAGATGGAGTAGCAAAGCAGAAGCTGTCCCTAACTGTCTGAGACCAGGAATGTAAGCAGGTAAGGATTCCTATCATAAGGAAATGGCTCCACTAATTTCCCCACCAAAACCTATCCAAGTCAGGAGACAGGCTATTGACCTGTGTATGCTTAATTGTTGTTGATGAGGAAACATTTGGGAGATGAGGAACACAGGAAGCTGTCTGATACTGAGTCAGACCATTGGTCCATCTAGCTCAGGGGTCTTTCCCAGCCCTCTGGTGGGGGATCTGTCATGCTCCGTCATGCAGCTCCTAGAAGTTGTCAGCATGTGACAGTGGCCACACCCCAGGAAACGGCTTTGACTGGCCGGCTAAACCAGGTGAGAGTAGCTGATGGGTCTCAAACCCTTGGTGAGTTAGGGACATCCTCTGCATGCGAAGACAGGCTATGGCAGATTGAGCGGATGAGACCAAGAGTGGGTTCAACAGTCAAGAAGGTGGTTTCTGCACATGTTGTAGAGGGAAGTGAGGCACAGACGGGGCTTGTCAACCTAAGAAGGTAGCCCATCTAGGAGAAGGAAAACTCTGATCCTAAACCTCCGCTGCCTCGTGGGACATCTTCAGGAGAAGAAAAGGCTAAGGAGGAAAACCTATACAAAACCAAAGTAGAGCCCCTAATTCGGTTGGATGGTGCCTTGTATGCCTCCTTCCGGAAACTCCTGCAGCCAAGCTGGTGCCAAACATATTGCTCTGCTTTTTTTTTTGGACCACATCAGTGAGGCTGAGAGGGGGCTCTTGTTGTCTTGGCAGCCCAGGACCTCCATACACACTGCCTAGGCTTGTGCCCTGATGACACTCATTGTCTCTTGAGACAGGGATGCCAACAACAATCAGTATGTTGTCCCATTGGCTAGCTTAGCCTATGGTCGAGGATGATGGGAGTTGTAGTCCAATAACATCTGGGCCCCCAAAGTTGAAAAAAACTGTCTTACAGTACTGTCTTCTCGACTGCTTCATGGATAGCATAATTCCCTGGGAAGGGGAAAGCAGAGACAAGTTGGCATGTCTTGTTATGCCTGTGAGAATTATTCTTCATTTCTGTTAGGAAATGTTGGTGACATTTTAGCATGTAGCAAACTTTTCCAGAAATCCTTTTGTGGTTTTTAAATGCTGGATTCCAGCATCTTCCCCACTTGCCCCCCTGCCCCCCCATACAATTTCTGGTGAGGGGTAGGTCTATAAGTAGTTGCTATAAGAAACACATAATGATAAAGCTGCTCAGCATGCAGGCAGTTTAAGATTTATCTGGAGCTGTTTATTACCCTGGAGACCTGTTCTTTTAAAATTCCACTTCGTTTATGACATGAGCCTTTGAGACCAGTAGATCATTTTGCAATGCTCAGGAGCATCAACCGCATTGCAAAATGGTGAGATTTATTTCTCATCAGTGCAATGTTGGGGGGTCCGTTTTATATCCATCTTAAGAGCATTATCAGAGGGCACAGAAATGTAAAAAAACTTGCCGGAATTTCAAATGTAAAGTTTAGGTACCGGTATGTGACCCCGTAGTGAACCCTGTTTTGCATTATTAACTTTTTTATTATCCACCTACTACAGAGAGTAACTTCTAGTAGGTACAGATTTCCTCCTGAGTGTAAAGCTTCTTCCCCAGATCACTAACTCTCAAACATTTCTAGTTACAGGTAGGTAGCTGTGTTGGTTTGCCGTAGTCGAAACAAAATGAAAAAATTCCTTCCAGTAGCACCTTAGAGACCAACTAAGTTTGTCATTGGTATGAGCTTTCGTGTGCATGCACACAAAAGCTCATACCAATGACAAACTTAGTTGGTCTCTAAGGTGCTACTGGAAGGATTTTTTTTTATTCTCCAACATTTGAGAGACCAATTTTGTCAGAGGTCTTTGGCTCTGAGAAAAAGGTCGCTTATTGGTTATTGTTTGGATAGCTGAAACAACACTATTTATTAATAATTCCTAGCAACAAGCCCGCCAGCTGGTAGAACTATTAATGGGACTGTAGACACAGAGATAGCCTATAGCTAAAGAATACAGGTGGCATGAGATATTGGGGTGGAGAACTTCAGGGCCAAATGCATCTTCCAGACCTATCTAGTTGACCCTTGGGAATTCTCATGAGGCCAGAGGTAACACCAACACAGTAGCCAGGAGGACTTCATTGGCAACTGCAAAGCTTCTGGGCGCTCCTCTCTTTGTCATCAGGTGATGTGAGGGTGCTTACCTTCCTCCTCGAAAAATACATAGAGTTGAAAGAGGAAGAGCAACACTCTTTCCCACTTCCTCTTTCAGCTCTTTTCAGTGCTCAGAAGCACCTGAGCAGCTGGGGGAAGAAAGGGAGGAACAACAAATCCTCATTGGTCAGTGCTCATTGGGGACGATATCTAAAAGTACAAATGTGTCAAGATTTTGCTTCATATTTATTCAGGTTTCAGTAAGGCTGCAGTTTTTAATCAATTAATTAGTTAGATCAGGAGTGGAGAGCCTCAGGTGGAATTGAAGATCACCTGCCAATTTCAGTGTCTCGTTTTTTGAATCTTAAGTTCAGTCTGCCACATCAGTTTGCCTTTTAAAGTCCTCATGCAAATTCAGTAGCTTTTTAGTGTGAATTTCCCCCCAATTTCTCTGCATTCCCCCCCAATATACACATTCTTGCAAACCAATTTCCTCCAACACAATGCATTTTTGCACGTTCATTTCACTAATATATACATTTTAATGTACACAGTATTTGGCTGGAGAACTGCATTGCAAAATTCAGAATACTGCAAATTTCAAAGGATGGCTGGAGGGTTGCCTATGAGAAAATGTTGACCAAAGGCTGAAGAAGGTTCCTTGCCCCTGAGATTAATTGATAAAACTTTATTAATCGGCTGAAAAAGTGTCCCTATAAACTTTTAATACAAGCGCAGATGGCAAACAGCATCTTAAAAGAAACACAAAAAGGAATGCCTTTTCTAAGACTTTGCTGTAACAGCTCTGCAGATCATGTAGGAAGAGAGAAGATGTACTTCTTACTTTAGAAATACTATGTTAAGCCACATGCAAATGTAATTGATAGACTAATTCACCAGAAAACTGTTAGATATAGTAATTTAATTCACTGAAATTATAAATGCTTGTATGCATTACTATGTGTTTAGATTTGATTGTTTGGTAACTGAATTCTAGAGAGTTATCTAGTAGTTCTCATGTGATTGGCTAGCAATGGTCACATGGGAGATATCTATTGAAGGAGATACTCCATTTTATATGAAGCAAGTTGACTGTGCTTTAGAATCCACTGTGAACACTGCTAAGTTGAATAGAGTGTTGGAGTGCTTCTTCTCTGCTTGAAAGAAAGAGAGCAAAGCTGCAGGAGAAGGGGAAAGTGGAAATCCCTTATAGGATCTGCAAGGCATGGCCTAACTGAGATACAGAAGGCTGAAAGTGCTGTGCTCCGAAAAGAGAGCAAAACACAGTTGTTTGGAAGTTAGAAGATGAGACTATAAGCCCATGCTTGAAGAAGCATGTGACTATAAATATTATGTTTAAATTCATCTCTAGCTATATGTTTCTGCAAGTAAAGCTTTTGAATGTCAAAGTCTGGACATTGGTTTAATCTCCATAGAAGGGTGTCAGTCATACGGTATATCTGTTTTGAGTTTCTTAGCTGCGATTTCACTACCCTTACTTCAACAAAACACCAAGGTTTATTGATCAAAATGCCTTTAACAGGTTGCACTCCTAGGTTTCAGAAATAGCAAATGCATTAAATAAAGCAGCGGTTGGGGAACCAGTGGCCCTCTAGATGTTGCTGGACTCAGCCTCTCGTCAAGCCCAGCTAGCATGGCCAATGACCAGAGATGAGGGGAGCTGGAGCCCCTCAGCATTTCGAGGGCCACAGGTTCTTCCCCTTCCTTGCATGAAGCAAACAACGATTAAACCAGGGGTCAGCAAACCTTTTCAGCAGGGGGCCGGTCCACTGTCGCTCAGACCTTGTGGGGGGCCAGGCTATATTTTTTTGGGGGAAAATATGAACGAATTCCTATGCCCCACAAATAACCCAGAGATGCATTTTAAATAAAAGCACACATTCTACTCATGTAAAAACACCAGGCAGGCCCCACAAATAACCCAGAGATGCATTTTAAATGAAAGGACACATTCTACTCATGTAAAAACACGCTGATTCCCGGACCGTCCGTGGATTAAACAAACTCCGCTGGCTTGAGAAGAATACCACAACAGAAAAATAAATTTCAGCAACCAACACAATACAGGCTAAAAACCATCTTAGTTCAACACTGTCATTACAGGGCCAAGCATTTTAAACTGCTCAGGGCACAGCTTTCCAGGGAAGATTCTAGAAAAGAGAAGAAACAGAAACCAGGTACTGAGCAAACTCTCGGAACCATTTTGGTGACCGAGTTCCTGGATTTGATTGGCAATGATGACCACAAGCTCTCACAAAGTTATTAACAGAAACCCAATCAGGGGTAGACAACGTGGTGCCCTTTCGATGCTGCCGGACTACAACTCCTGTCAGGGATTATGGGAGTTGTAGTTCAGCACCATCTGAAGGCTCCCATGTTGGATTTCTCTGCTCTACAGGATGGGACTGTCTATTTTGACAGTGGAGGAGGAGCCTCTTCTTCTAAGTCCAGATCTGCCAATTTCCCCCTCAAATCTTACCTGCGCATGTGTGGTTGTCGGCTGCTAACTGAAAACCAGCGTTGCATTGGCAGTAGTAGCTACCTGGAGTATTCACGCACCGATGATGGCAAAACGCAAGGCGTGTGCATTCATCTACGTCTGGGTTGCCGTAAAAGCGCAGCGTTTAAAAAATAAATGAAAACAAAAAACGGGGTTAAAAAAACTCACATTGCCACCATGGCTTTACTCTCACAAGAAGAAAGGCGATAAGATGACGGTTTGTCATCATTTATACAGCTCCTACAATTTTCTAGCCGCTGTGTGAAGATTTGAAGCAGGAGCACCTCTGCTTACAGGCTTGCAGTTTAGTAGGTATAACACAAAAGGAAAATGGGATGGCAAGGGAAGAGGAAAAAGCGAGCCCAGGCTCCCATTCCTAGAGCTACTTAACTCTTTTTTAAAATGGCCAGCTGGACTAGACAGCTCAGAGAGGAGCCAAATGACAGTCGAGTCAATGGAGTGTCTCTCCCATCCTTCAGCTGTAACCAACTGGAATGACTGCCAATAGATGTTGAATCAGGGAGAGAAGGAGCCAGGAGGGATGGAGTTAACCCTAAAACCTAGCCCCGATCACATGGAGGTTAATGGGGAAACCCACAAATACAAGATCCATGTATTTAACAATGGGGAACCATTGCAGAACAACTTATAAAGAGGAATGATGTGTGGGCAGTCCAGTATAAATCTACCACCATTGTACTATCTGCATCAGTGGCCTGTTGCAGAATACACCTGTAAAAAAACAACAACCCACTACTAGTTAGGGAGAGAGGCCCTTAAACTTTACAGCCAAGGAACATCTTGCTTCTCCACAGTACTTACCGACACATTGGTCCCCTCTCTTCTGATACCCGGCTGTGCACTGGCAGCTGAACGATCCTCTCAAGTTGACGCATATCTGATCTACCCTACAGTTGTGGGCGCCTGTCGCACATTCGTCAATATCTTTTGAAAGCAAAGAAACAAAAAATGATAGCATGGACTTTAGGGGCTTTGGAAGTGCAGTCCTAACTTTTCTGTTTGTCCCCAGAACCTTGGGAGAAAATTGAAGTCAGCTGAATCCCATATTCAAGGGTGGATTCTCGTGTTGATGGAACTACAGTGGTGCCTCACAAGACGAATTTAATTCGCCCCACGAGTCAATTCGTTTAGCGAAAATTCATCTTGCGAATCGTGGTTTCCCATAGGAATGCATTGAAATTTGCTCTATCTTAACTTTTATCCCATGCAGAACGAGGTGAGCCCTCCCAGCTCTCACCTGGGATCATTCCTCTCTTCTCTCACCCCCTTTGAGGTCTCCCCTTCCCCGCCTCTCACACAGAGTCCTTCAACCTATCCTTCACCTTCACCGGCTTGCAATTCCATCTGTGAAGTTCCAGGCTGCAATGTTTGCATAAGCACCCGCCTTTCTACAAACTGACGTGATCAAGCCACAAGGAGATCCCTGCGGGATCAGACCGCAGGCCCACCTGGTGCAACATCCTCCTTCCCGCAGTGGCCTACCAGGACAGCTAAAAGGAAGCACTTCTTCATGCATAGTTGGAACTATGGAAGAGGCCGTGATGGTCACCAACTTGGGCGACTTTCAGAGAGGATTCATGGAGGGATAACGCTCTCTGTGGCTACTAGTCACAATGGCTGCTTGATGGAGGCAGGAGTGAATGCTGTTGGGATCAGGTCCAGCTTGTGGGCTTCCCAGAGGCATCTGGTTAGCCATGAGAACGGGATGCTGGACTAGATGGGCTGTTGACTTCATCAAGCAGGACTCTTCTGATAGTCTTACATTCTTAATGGCTTGCAATTCTTCTCTCTCTCTCTCCCCTCAACCCCAGTAGAAGATTCGGCACACTGCATCATTGCACTGGGCTTGTGTGTGGCTTCCCGGATTTATGCCTTTTATAATCTGATGCAGCACAGTTTGACAGCAGTTTCTTCTGGCACTCGACACCAACTGGAAGTCTCTAAGCTGAATAAACAAATTCCTTGAAACTAGTTTACAAATCCCACTTGAACTCTCTGTGTTTGTTCAGGAACTGGGGACCAGTAGCATATTCCGGGTGGGGCCATGGAAAAGAAAAGATGGATTCTTTCTCATGCAAAATGAAAACAAACTTGACCCCCCCCCAACACACCAAAAAGCAAGATCACAAATAGAATGGGCTGTTTTGACTCTATTCTTCAGGCTTGCTCCCCCGACACACTCACACACTCTTCAAATGCCCAAATATTTTCCTACATGCTTCCTTTCTATATGACAGCTCAAAAGAAACTTTCCTCCACCCTGACTCAGTCTTTGAATTGATGGCTGTTATCAGTTCCTAAAAGCTGGCTCACTGCTGGAAAAGTACACAGAAGAAGATGGACAGGTGGAATGCAAACTTTGCATTAACTCACTAAATGCCCGTCATTGTGACCAGTATATGTGTGTGTGTGTGTGTGTGTGTGTGTGTGTGCATGCATGTTTATTATATGGGCAGCTAGTATCTTGCAAAGACCTGTATGATGTCTGTGTTGAGAGAGCTTGCATTTTGCAAAGATCTGTCTGGCAAGGGAAACAGAGGCTGCTTCAATGAACTTTCCCAATTCCTTTTAGCTCTCCTTGCCTAGGTCTTTCTGCTTTCCGTGTCCTTCTGTAGGAACACAGGAAATTGCCTTTAACTGAGTCACACCATTGTTCCATCTAGCTCAATAAAGCCAGCAGCCTGCCAGGGTTTCAGACAAGGGACTTTCCCCAGCCTCAATTGGGAAGGATTGAACCCAGGACCTTCTGAATGCAAGACGGGTACTCTGCCACTAAACTACAGTCCTTCCTTGTAAAATCCGAGCAGTGCATCCAGCGGCATCCAGAAACCACATGGCTTGTCCTGCTTCCCTGTAACATAAGGGCTGCTCAGCCAATCACAGCCAGAGGCCTTGTCGCCCCTCGAAAACCATTGCCATAAAAATCCCATTGCAATTTGAGCGATATTTTTTGCAGCGGTCCCCAAGACTTTAAACACACCCACCCCTTTAGAAACCGTTCTTATAAATTCAGTGTGGTTATGAATACTATTAAGAAAGCCTTCTCCAAACTGCCTTGCAACCTGCTGAGGTTTATGAGATAATCTAGAAATACTGCGAGAAGTGTTTCTTTTGCAGGTTGGGGGGGTGAAACGGCTTCAGCCCCCCCCCCCCGCGCTGCAGCAGAATACAGGTTGGCTTGCATCGCATCGCGCTTGTTCCCACCAGCTTCACTAATAGCTGCGCTCCAGCGATTTCCTCTCATTTGCCAAAAATGTACCCAGCGCTCTCTCACAAAGTGATTTATACTGTTTTGTCCCCTTCCGTTGCTGACTTTGGCAGGACGCTCATCATTCTGTGCTGAAATTCTGGGTGAGCTGCTTTGAGCTCTCGAAAGACCCTTCCTTTGAAGCAAGCTGCTTTTAAAAGTCTTTTCAGTGCCCCCAACTCTCCCCCATCCTTCCAAGCTCGCTCTCTGCGACCTCTTCGGAGCCCTTTGCTGGAACCTCCATCCTAAGAACACACCGACTTGAGAGAAAGTCCACGGAATCTGTTGGAACTTGCTTCCAAGAAGAAAGCACGCTTTAGGATCTCTCTCTCTCTCTCTGCTTTAGTCCCTCTCTTTACATGCCTGGCTCCATTCCTTCTGGCTGTGACTCACTCTTCCCAAAACCCCTGACTCACGCTGCTTGCTCCCTTATGTAACATTTTAATCTCCGCCGTTTGCTTCCTACAACCAGATAATCACAACAGCGCTCGGCATTTCCAGCGCGGTTCCCACCGGCCGTTTACACTTCAGTGCAATTATTCCTCCAGCTCAGCTCTTTTATGTAACCAAGCCGCGGGGTTGCTTCGATGCCCTTTTAAACCTGTGTCAATCTGGAGCCCATGGTTACGGAGCAACACGCTCGAGCCAATCCAAGCATGTGCTGCCTCTCATTATTCTTGGTCGCTAGCCGCAGGGCTGGAAAACCCCAGAGTCCTCCTTGCCCCGGGCACCTCGCTATCTAAGGCTGGCACATAAAGAGGACATGCTGTAGAGACAGGCACCCAACTTCCAGCTGGGAGAGAGCCCAGGGCAAAACAATAACAACAGCACCCCAGATACCTGTAGGCCAAGGATGGGGACCCTCTGGCCATCCAGGTGTGGCTGGGTCACAACTCCCATAATCCTTGACCACCGACCATGCTATGGGACTGAGAGTCCAACAACATTCGGAGGCTAAATAGGTCCAAATTCAATACAGGCAACTCCCCATTTATGCACATTCAAGGCACACGCAACCAGGACGAACCCAGAAATGACGCCCCCAAATGTCACAAAAAGTCACAAAAAATGGGTGGAACAGGCCAGGGGCAGAATGGGGTGTTCGCAGGCTTCTTCAATGGCGTTTCAAATCTACGCGGTTTCACTCCAATGCGCAGTGCCTTGGAACGTAATCCCTGTCAGTGTTTGAAAAAGAAAAGGTTCTGACCTCCTTTTACTCCTTTGCCTAGTCCTCGGACCTTGGTTGGCACAAAAGGGTCTTTTAGGAAGAGTATTCTTGCAGGGTATTGCTGCTTTTATTCTTTAAAAGTCTTCTTCTCCAACCACGACCGACAGCTTTTATACATATCAAACTCAGCCAACTTTCTACCATCCAACCAACCCACCAGATTGTGACTCAGCTGGGAGAAAGCAAACTCTTCAGGGTGGGCCAGGTCTCTTAGCTTTCAGGGGCACCAACAGTAGATACCCTGCTCCATTTGTATGGAGGTATATGTGCTGCAGGGCTCGGTTGACAATTTTGCTTTTTTGTGTCGTAGCAGAGCGATCTAAGTTCTGCACGTTCTACTGTTTTCACTGGGGCTTGCTCCTTAGTACAGGGAGTAAGTTGTGGTCCCCTACATGATATTTGTTGGACTACAACTCCCATCATCCCCACCTGGGCACAGATGATGAGAACTGTAGCCCAACACCATCTAGAGGGCCACAGGTTCCCCATCCCTGGCTCTGTTAAGTCTTTAGGACTGCAGTCTCAAAGATACCTGATGTGGAAAGCAGATACGATGAGTGCTGGGTAGGGCTGCTGGGGGTCTGGAGGGCACCAGGCTGAGGAAGCCTGGGAGATACCAATACAGTATGGGGAGCAAACTGTTCCGTGGATGCAGAATAAAGGGACTGCCAGTCTCCTGTGCTGCAATGACCGTTCCCCATACAAAAGGGGTGCACATTTTGCATGGTCGCGCGTAACACCCTGGGAGCCTCAGGCAGCCCCCAGCGCCCAATGCCTGTGCCAAGGTCTCCCTACATCTGAATCTTAATAAAGGTAAAGGTAAAGGGCCCCTGACCATCAGGTCCAGTCGTGTCTGACTCTGGGGTTGCGGCACTCATCTCGCTCTATAGGCCGAGGGAGCCGGCGTTTGTCCGCAGACAGCTTCCGGGTCATGTGGCCAGCATGACAAAGCTGCTTCTGGCGAACCAGAGCAGCACATGGAAACGCCGTTTACCTTCCCGCAGGAGCGGTCCCTATTTATCTACTTGTACTTTGATGTGCTTTCGAACTGCTAGGTGGGCAGGAGCTGGGACCGAGCAACGGGAGCTCACCCCGTTGCAGGGATTCGAACCGCCGACCTTCTGATCGGCAAGCCCTAGGCTCTGTGGTTTAACCTCTTTGGAAAGTGGTTTAGAACAAAAGAAAAGAAAACCTGCATCTGACTTTCTGCAAGCTTCAACCTTCACTCCACCCCAATAAATATCCTCCCATAACTGTGCAGTTTTTTCTTTCTTTCTTTGCAGGACAGGCTTTTGAAGAGTTCTGGCAAATTATGTCTACTGTTTGAGGGAAGCGTTTAAAGGAAACCCATTAAACGTGCTGCATCTGCTTCTTGTGACGACTGCACTTTAGGATGGCGGTGCCCTGACATGCCCTCTCTTAACATCCCTCCCTTATATTTCTTATGGTAAACAGTGGCTATAGGCTTCTCTGGACCCTCCCTCGATCCCTTCCTTGCCCTTTGCAGCAACACCAGTAACCTTGCTAATCCTCTGCTTTCCTCCTCTGCATTAGCAAGCTATCTGTAATCTCTGTCAAAGGCTTTTCTTTTCTTCATTTCCCTTGCTACTTCCTTCCATGTTTGGAATGCTGCACATCTGGGCTTAATGCCCAGAACAGACCACTTTTAACTCCTTGATTTTGGAAGCTCTGTTTTATTTTATTTCATTTAATTCATTACGAAAATGTCACCCACTATCTTCGAATCAGGAAGCAAGCTCTAGATTCGCATCCACATCGTACATTTGAAACACATGGCTCCCCCTGCAAAGAATCCTAAGAACTATGGTTTACCCCACCACACAACTACAATTACCAGAACACTTAACAAACTACAGTTCCCATGATTCTTTGGGGGGCAGCATGTGCTTTTAAATGTGCATTAAAAGTGCTTTAAATATATGGCGTGGATGTAATATAGAGGAGGGAGAATGGTTGTTTTCTGCTGCTCCAGAGAAGCGGACATGGAGCAATGGATTCAAGCTACAAGAAAGAAGATTCCATCTAAACATTAGGAAGAACTTCCTGACAGTTAGAGCTGTTCGGCAGTGGAATTTGCTACCAAGGAATGTGGTGGAGTCTCCTTCTTTGGAGGTCTTTAAGCAGAGGCTTGACAGGCATATGTCAAGAATGCTTTGATGGTGTTTCCTGCTTGGCAGGGGGGTTGGACTGGATGGCCCTTGTGGTCTCTTCCAACTCTATGATTCTATGACCCCTGGACAGTTAAGTCCAGGCAAAGGTGACAATGGAGTTGTGATGCTCATCTCACTTTCAGGCCGAGGGAGCCGGTGTTTGTCCACAGACAGTTTTCCGGGTCATGTGGCCAGCATTACTAAACCACTTCTGGCACAACAGAACACTGTGACGGAAGCCAGAGCACACAGAAATGCCGTTTACCTTCCCGCCACAGCCATACCTATTTATCTACTTGCACTGGCATGCTTTCAAACTGCTAGGTTGGCAGGAGCTGGAACAGAGCAACGGGAGCTCACTCCGTCACGGGGATTCGAACCGCCAACCTTCTGATCAGCAAGCCCAAGAGGCTCAGTGGTTTAGACCACAGCACCACCCATGTCCCTGTGGTGTGGATGTGGCTGATGTCAAAAGGATGGTGAAACAGTTACTGAAATATCTCTCTCTAGGAAGCCAATGGGACCCAAGGCTAGTTAACTTGGGGTGGGTTCTGTTCTAGGGAAATTAATGGCTGCCACCATCATTATTTCCAAACTGTGTGTTGCGACAGGTTAGTGTGTCGGCTGCAGTGTGTAGGTTTCAGTGTTTTTATGAATTTTTAAAATGCACTTTTATCTTCTTCTTTTTGGTAATCCACTTGGGCATTAAGAAATTTGACGTAGAGCAGGATATAACTGCAAATAGTAAATGCATGTTGACTCTCGCGTTGCAAATGAGCCTGTAAGTGTTGGTTGTGTTTAACTTTGGCACCATGATCTGAACTCTATGGTGCAGTTTATCATCAAGAGCCTCTTGCCGGTTATGTTAATGCTAGCAGTCAAATGGGTGGATGATAATAATAATAATATTTATACCCCGCCCATCTGGCTGGGTTTCCCAGTTAGCAAACTGGGCCAACTTTCTCTTGCAGGAATTGCCTCTTTAAATCTGTTCCTTTCACAGATGGAGCAAGCCCGAAACCAACACAGTGTGAGTGCAGCTCTTAACCCACCCACGATGACCAATAAATGTTGGAGGATCGTCAAAGAAAAATAATAATGATCGGAGATAAAAGAGTTTCCCGCTTTCCCCCATGGCATATCGTCTTCAGAACTAATATGGAACATTTCCATGGATTTCGTTCAGCACCATATACTTCCAAAAAGCAAGTTCTTGAACAGGAAAAGATAGCATGGCAGCTAAATTAAATTAACGCCACCAAATTAAACTCCTGGTTCATCGCTGCAAAATTAAGAAAGGGAGGGGGGAGAAACACAACACACACATACCCGAATCAAGTCATCATGTGCGATTTCTTTGCTTATGTAAGTTAATAGAAAAGCTATTTGACATTTGATACGAAACTGCCACCCTTCCTTGAAAGACAGCCAGCAATCTGATTATGTTCTAATGGTGTCCAGAATTATGTGATTTTTTTTGTTGGGTTTGTAGTTTCCAGTTTGGTAATCGCTTCTGTTTTGTTTACTTCCCTCCTTGGAAACCTAGGAAGGAACCAGCAGGCCAGTGATAGGGGACCTGTGGCCCTACAGATGTTGCCGAACTACATCTTCCATCATCCCTGAACATTCACCAATCCTTGCTGGGGGCTTTTGGGAGTGAGAGCCGGACAACATCTGGAGGACCACAAATTTCCCTATCCCTGTACTAGGCTGAACTTAGCCCGATAGCCACCTATTAAGTGCTTGCCAGTTCCTCTGTTTTACTCATCCAAAACAGGGAGCAAAAATGGAAGGTTTATTGCACTTCTGGTAGGCTACTGAACATGGCAAGAGTTCATGGAATCATAGAATTGTAGAGTTGGAAGGGGCCCGAGGGTCATCTAGTCCAACCCCCTGCAATGCAGGAATCTCAGCTAAAGCATCCCCAAAGCCATTCCAACCTCTGCTTAAAAGCCTCCAAGGAAAGAGGGCCCGTCCCTTTCTGGGGGAGTCCGTTCCACCGTCGAACTGCCTTACCATCAGAAAGTTCTTCCTGATATTTATTCGGAATCTCCTTTCTTGTGACTTGAAGTCATTGGTTTGAGTCCTATCCTCTGGGGCAGGAGAAAACAAGCTTGCTCCTTCTTCCATGTGACAGCCCTTGAGATATTTGAAGATGGCTATCATATCTCCTCTCAGTCTCCTCTTTTTCCAGGCTAAAGATACCCAGCTCCCTCAACCGTTCCTCATAAGGTTTGGTTTCCAGACCCCCTGCTCATCTTGACAAGCACACCTTCCAGCTTGTCAATTCTACCCATGTTTTTTTTTTAATATACACATATAAAAGCAGGAAATTATTCTGGAACCAAGTAACACAAGACATGCAGTAGAAGATGGGTGGGGAATCTCAAGTCCTCTAGGCCTCTGTTGCTGGCCCTCCGAAGCTTCCCCGGGGCCACACAACCTATCTCATAGCCACACCCCATACCCCAAATATTTTTGCCTGGGTGGAATGGATTGCATCCAAGTAACTCCTGCACAGAGGAGCGCCTCAGGATTTTCCCCAGGCAATCCTTATCGCTCAAGCCCTGCTCAGTGTCCCCAGGTGCTTCTGCCTCGCTGTAACTAGGGTTGCCAGACTCAATAGAGGACAGGACTTCTGTGCCTTTAATTGCCCTGCTCTCTTTTGAGTCTGGAAACCTTCAAGAGAAACCAGCAGACCCTTTGTTTTATTTCCAAGCAAAGTCCTGTCCTCTATTGATACTGGCAACCGTAGCTGTAACGTGTGTCTCTTGCTTGCTTGGATAGGGGAGGGAGAAGTGGGGGAGGGGGGCAGACCACTTTTGTGTGACTGGAATGGGGCCAACTACACCGAATTTAAGAGCCATACCCATTTCCCTGCCTACTTCTGCTGCTTACCCTTGTGACAAGAGCAAGCGAGCAGAAAACCACATCAAACAAGTCAATTTTAACTCTTTACGGGGGTACCTTGGTTCTCAAACGCCTTGGTACTCAAACAGCTTGGAACCCAAACACTGCAAACACGGAAGCAAGTGTTCTGGTTTGCGAACTTTTTTCAAAAGCCAAATGTGCTCCTTTTTGAGTGTTACACTTCCGTTTTGAGCATCACACTTCCAATTTGAGTGTTATGCTGAGGTCTGTTTTTGCTATTTATTTTACGTTTCTGTGGCTTTTTTTTGTGTGACTGTGTAGAACCCAGATCAGCTACTGATTGATTGATTGTGTGACTGCAGTACATTGTTTATTACTTTCATTTTATGGCTCAATAGTCTCGTTAGATAGTAAAATTCATGTTAAATTACTGTTTTAGGGATTGTTTTTAAAAGTCTGGAATGGATTAATTCATTTTGCATTACTTTCTACGGGAAAGCGCGCCTTGGTTTTGGAACGCTTTGGTTCTGGAATGGACTTCCGGAACAGAATAAGTTTGAGAACCAAGGTACCACTGTATTAGCAAAAAAACAGGATCAGGACAGGAGTGCCAGGGCTAATGAGCACAGAAACTCATCTCCAGCAGATATTGTCCCCAAGAAGCAGTTGCAGAGACTTGAGATCCCTACATCCCCACAGCTGCCTGTCTCCTCCCTTTCAGTGCTTTTCTGAAGTAATCTGAGACTATGCCTACGTGATGCTGTGTTCTCTGCCCTCTTCATGCCTCTCCTGGTTCTGGGACACCAGGAGGAGGGGAGCTGGTCACAGCAGGAGGGGGAGACACATTCCTCTTCACCAGCTGGACTCATCTCTGCCTCTTTGCCTCCCTCCTCTCCTTCTTCAGCTTCTGCCTCTGAGTCTGGACTGCTTTCTGTCACAGACTCCCCCCACTCACTAAGCCCTGTTACCTCTCCAGCTTCCGACACCTCCTTTTCCCAGTCTTCTGGGAAATGATCACTCATTGTTCCATTTTTATTTTTATGATCACTCATCGTTGTCCCACCACCAATCCCCGGGCTCTGAGTCTTCTTCCCTGGGGGTTCCCCAGCTGGTTCCTCCCACCATTTCTCTGTGTCCAGCCAGTCTGTGACACCTGGCCCATGTGGCCCCCACATGCTTATTCATGATGGCACATGGCCCTCAGGCTGATAAATATTCCTCACCCTTGTTCCAGAGCCAAACAGTATTCCTAGCTCTTGAATAAACGCCGGTTGGAGAGGACCAAACATTGTGTCTCCCACCCCTTTAATGTTACAGAGCTGGCCCTGATACTGCATCTCTAACCACAGTCTGATGCCCAGAAAAAAGCAGGCAAAATCCTTCTTGCCCAGTATTGCCAACTTTGGCTGGCGGCAGCTCTCCAGATCCTTTCCCCCTGGAAATGTCAGGGACCCACCCTAGTTTTGCATGCAAATCAGGGGCTCCAGCCCCCTCCCCAAATGAAACACGCAAAGAGCATCCGGAGCCCCTCTCTAAAAATGTTCAGCAAGTTCTTTTCGGGCGGCTGCGAGTGCAATTTAAGTTCAAGCCAAGCTCGGTTGACAGCTATCAAAAGCAGCAGCCTTATCTCAATGAGGATATTGTTTTCCAGCTGCAGTCATGCTATCTGCTAGCAGCAGCCCGCTTTTCTGAAATCTCTACAACTCCCTGAGTAAATAAGTAGATTCCTGACACGGTTCCAACTTCCAAAATATGCCTTTGAAGGGCTCAGCCAGCAGCAAGCCGCAATGATTTCCCCACCGCCGAACATGTCCATGTGAGACTCTAAGCACTCGGTTAAATAAGAAAGGGGACTGAGGCTTGTTCGTTTTCGAAAGGAGGCAGCCAGGGCCATTTTCAAAAGATAAGAAGCCACTGAGGGACTCTGTCAGGACATGAACGGTCTGATTCACAGCATGCATCAGCACAGGTTGGATTAAAATAATCTGGAGGCAGCTCCGGCTCCCTTGCCCGAGTGGTTATGCTCCAGTTCCACTGAATAGACTTTCTCGTTCATCCCTAATTGCAAATCACTTGGGGTCAGACAGACAGTGTCATGCCTAGAAGAATGATCCTCTTAGGGAGCAGTCCTACAGCAAGATCTGCTGGGATGAGTAAGGTTAGGATCCAGCAGATTTCTTGCTGTGTGTGTGTGTGTGTGTGTGTGTGTCTGCATAACCAGCATAACTCCCGTTCCTTAGCTCAACTGGAGATATGCTAGCATATCTCCTCCACTCTGAGCCCAGATAGGTGAGGCTAAATTCCAGGACCTAAAACTAACTGCGCTGCAGTGGGAAGAGAAAGCTACACGAGACGGGATTGTGGTCTGATCTGACAAAGCTATTTGTGTATCTTGATAGTCTCCAAAGGGGCAACACCTTTTCTTCTCTTTCTCGCGCAGGGCAACAGACAGGCCCACACATACCAAAGAGCTTAGGAGAGAAAGGGAAGGAGGATTTCTGCCCGGTATCGCTTCTGCCAAGTGAAACTCGCAGACAGAGTTTGGCTGAAACAACGCACACACTTTGCCCCTGGGCTATGAAATTCTGTTGACCCGGGTGCAACGGTAGAACAACTGTGTTGCCAAGGAAAACAAGCAGAAATGCATACCGCGGCACAATAGGATTCCTCAGACCTATGACAGGGCAGGTAAGATCTGCAGAAAAGAGTGCTGTTGGCCAATGAGGCAGTCCAAGAAGGATGTCTCAATGTCACCTGTCAAAGGTAGGCTCAAGGAAGCGCCTGGGCTGCAGCTCAGGGGTAGGACTCATGCTTTGCAAGCGGAGGGTCCCAGGTTCTTCATTTCAGCAGCCTATTTTCCATGGAGAAAGTTGCTTGGTTGCTGCTTTGGTTAAACAACTCTTGCTTAGAAACCATGCAGTGGCCGACCTGTAAACCTCGTTTTGCCTTCTGCACACCCATGCGGATTAACTTACTGGAATCCCTTTGATGGAAACTTACTAAAATTTACAAAAGGAAGACCTTTTTTTTAAAAAAAAGCACAACAACAACAAAAAGAACAACAACTAAGAGACTAGCCAAGTTGTACCACTTTGGACTGCAAGTGGTGGTGAAAGTCTTGTTGAGAAAGCTCACTGATGTCAATAATTCTCTGCATATGAAAAACTAGTACAGTCATACCTCGGGTTGCAAACGTGATCCGTGTGGGAGGCACGTTCACAACTTGCAGTGTTCGCAACCTGAAGCACCGTGTCTGCGCACACGCATGACGTGATTTGGCGCTTCCGTGCATGCGCGTGACATCATTTTGCACTTCTGCGCATGCATGAGCACCGAAACCCGGAAGTAACTCATTCCGGTATTTCCGGGTTCGGCGCGGTCCACAACCCGAAAACGCACAACCCGCAGAGTTTGTAACCCGAGGTGCTAGCTTCCCTGATGATGTTGGATCCCAGGTCCCATGAGCTATAGGCAGCTTGGCCGGTAGGTCAGGGATGGTGGGAGTTGTAGACTAGCAATATCTTCAGGAGCCCAGACCCCAATACTTTAACTGGAGTGGGGGAGCAGTCAGACCTGTGTTGCGAAGGAGCATTCTATGCGTAATCCGTTTTGGAACGTAATCCATTCCGGAAGACCATTCGACTTCCAAAATGTTCAACATCCAAGGGGCAGCTTCCGATTGGTTTCAGGAGCTTCTTGCACTCAAGCAGAAGCAGCACCGGATGTTCGGGTTCCAAAAACTGTTCGAAAACTGGGTTTTCGCTGTTCGAGAACCGAGGTTGGACTGCAATTGAATACAGCTCTCAGGATTAGGGTGTCAGGAGAGTCATATTTCAATATAGATGAGGGTTCTGTACCTGCCTACTCAGAAGTAAGTCCCACTGCATTCTGCAGGAATGTCGCTTTCTTTTATTAGATTATCGGAAGCTTTTGAAATGGTCAAATGGAAACAAATACAATTTTGCGTTTGAGCAGCTGACCCAACAGCAACAAGGCTTGAAATGTTTTGTTACCAGCTTCGGTTCACTTACTGATCCCAAGGAAAATCCCTCCCCCACGCCTGTCAAATGGCTGCAGGTTTGCACAAGAAATACACTAATGAGCTTGAAATTTAAATTTCATCACTGCGGGAGCTAATTTGTTTTGACAGATAAGGAATGCCAGGTACTTAATTTATTATTATTATTATTTCTGCCGGGCAACGTTTTTCCTCTCCAACTATATATAATTATATGCGAACGGATTCACTCCATGCTAATATTTGAAGAGAGCTTGAAGGCCCAATCAAACAAATATAGATGCAGTTTCCGGGCCTATCTTGTGGTACAATCCTACACATGTCCACTCAGAGTTAAGACATAGCTGCCAAGTCTCCCGTTTCCCCCCGGAAAACCCCCCATTTACTTACCTTTTCCCGGTGGTCCCCCGTATCACTTCGTCTCCCGTTTTTCTCCATTATTTTCTCCTGCCGGTGGCCATTTTTTTCTTTCCGATTTGCCCTTCTATGGGCACCAAAAATGGCCTCCGCCAGCTTCAAAAGTCGCATCTACGCATGTCCAGAAGTGCATAGACGTGACTTCCGGTGTTGGCGGCCATTTTTTGTGCCCATAGATGGGCAGAGTGACACCGGAAGTTGCGTCGGCGGACTTCCTGACATGCGTACAAGCGATTTTCGAAGTTGACGGCAGCCATTTTGGGTGCCCATAGAAGGGCAAAGCGACACCGGAAGTTACATCGACGCAACTTCTGGTGTCAAATGGCTGCCGGTCCCGGATTCTGCAGTCTGGAACTTGGAAGGTAAGAGTTAAGACCCACTGAATTTCATGGGACTAACTCCCAGGGCAGTGTGTATAGTATTGCAGCTATAGATAGGGAAGGGCCAAAGCTCATTGCACGCAGAATGCCTTGTGCTCAATCCTCATCATCTGGGAAAAGTCTCACACATTTGCACAGCCAACACACCATACCAGCAATCTTTCTCTCTAGCCCTCCAGTATAATTCCATCTATCTTCAGTCTCGGAGCACTGTTGCTTATGTAAGCAAAATGGCATGGCCCATACCTGAGAAGAAGGTACTAGTGCGCTTGGGAGAACCGCAAGGTTGGCAGAAGTTTTTTTTAAAAAATCTTCTGCAATTTTTTAAAAATAAATGCTCTAATAATGAAATCCCTTCCTGTCCCCATAACATTCCGATAGGTACTGAGCATATTCACCGGCAACACAACACGGACTGACTGTTGAAGCAGCTAGAATATGGTTACCAGACTTTTTTCAATGAATCCGTGGACACTTTTTTTTTTTTTTGGAAGCTGAGTAGCAACAGGGAATCAGTAGTGGGGATGGTGAGGCAAAAGACCCTGGGCCCAAGCACAGATGCATATTGGATAAAGGTGCAAACCCCTTCTTTTGCACCCTGTGAAACATAAATGTGCAGGTTTTTTTTTAAAAAAAACTGGGCAACAGCCGCCCGCCCATGACTCCCGAGCCTCTCCCAATTTCCTGCCCCCTTCCTCCTTTGGGAGCCAGTGTGGTGTAGTGGTTAAGAGCGGTAAACTCGTAATCTGGTGAACCGGGTTCACGTCTCCGCTCCTCCACATGCAGCTGCTGGGTGACCTTGGGCTCGTCACACTTCTTTGAAGTCTCTCAGCCTCACTCACCTCAAAGAGTGTTTGTTTGTGGGGGAGGAAGGGAAAGGAGAATGTTAGCCGCTTTGAGACTCCTTTGGGTAGTGATAAAGCGGGATATCAAATCCAAACTCTTCTTCTTCTTCTTCTTCTTCTTTGTTTTGACTTATCGGGGGAGGCTCGGGAGTCATGGGCGGGCGGCTGTTGCCCAGTTTTTTTTTTAAAAAAAACTCTGCACATTTATGTTTCACAAGGTGCAAAAGAAGGGCAACACCCGCCCGCCCGTGTCTCCCAAGCCTCCCCCGATCTGTCAAAACAAAGGGGGAAGGGGCAGGAGATCTGTACCACCGGACGGCCCTGGTTCCCCTTCTGTAGTGGCAGCGAGCAGCTCCTGAAGCCAGCCAGAGCCAACTGCGCTACCAGACTGGCTCCGGGCTGCTGAGGCTGCCACTGCCACGTTTCCCGGGGGCAGATTTGCAAATCAGGGGACTGTCCCCGGAAACCGGGGACGTCTGGCAACCCTATGCTAGAATCCTGAACACTCCACTTTCTAGACAGGGGACTAAAGCCAACAGCAAAACAATCCCAACTTACCAAATGTGACTCTTAATGGAATATCGACATTACAAACTCACAGACCAGCCTTTTCTCAACCTTGAATGTTGTTGGACTACAACTCCCATCATCCCTGACCAGTGGTCTTGCTAGCTAGGGATGATGGGAGTTGTAGTCCAACAACATCCGGGGACCCAAGGTTGAGAAAGGCTGTCGTAGATGTTTTATATCACTGTAACTGCCAATGTCGAGATGCTTGGACAGTGTTCTCGACATAGCTGCCAAGTCTCCCGTATTCCCCGGGAAACCCCTGTTTTTCCGGCTGTCCCCAGCCAAAAAACCGGATTTTTTCCCCCCTGGTTTATTCTGGCACGACGGCCATTTTGGAACAGGGCAGAGCAGCATCAAAAGTAGCTTCTGAACATGCTCCGCCCAGTTCCAAAATGGCAGCAGCGCTACTTCCAGTCTGCTACTTCCGGTCCAGTCCCTTATTTCTCAGGCCGGAACTTGGCAGCTATGGTTCTCGAAGCCACCAACATGAGTCTGACCAAACTGCGGGAGGCAGTGGAAGACAGGAGTGCCTGGCGTGCTCTAGTCCACGTGGTCATGAAGAGTCGGACATGACTGAACGACTAAACAACAACAAAACTGCCATTGCTCCACAGCCCGTCATGTGCCTTCACCTCATTGGTGATGGTTTTCTATTAGGACCAAACACACACACTTTCCCATTTTGTCAACGAGATTTTTAGACTGCATTATAGAATGAAATCCTTCTCAATTTCACGTTAATTATTGCCAATTAACACTTTAACTTATAAAAAAAACCCCCGAGTCTCTTAATGCATGTTGCTTCCCCTGTGTCCTTTGTTGGCCTTCAAGGCTATGTCTTTTTTTGCGGCCGAATTACACGTGACGAAAAGCAGATATTTCCACACTATACTTAACAATGGGGGAAGCCACTTCTATCATGGTTCGAACTCAATGGCATGGCAGCAAATAAAACACAAAAATGTTAATTAGTATAGAAGCCATTTTATAACCACCACATGGAGGCCAAGCTGCTCAATCACTCTATAATTTGCAAATCCCTTTTGTATTTTTAGTTCAGTCAAAACATAACATTGCACGAGGTAAAGTGGAACTCTTCAGGATATAAGCATATTTCCCTAACATACCTTTCCAGAATATCTTCACATTTTTTTCCTGCTCATCCACTTAAAAATACGAGAATATCCATCTGTTACAAGCCATCTATAAAGAAAGCGAATCTGGGACGACTGAACCCCTTTCAGACTTGAGCCATGCAAAACTTCTCTCTACATGATGGACTGCAAAGTGTCTGCAGGCTGTCATCAGCTAGCCTGTCAAACAATTGGCTGAGCTGCTGTGAAGTCATGGGGTTACTTCCACACCTAGCAGTTTAGTCTGAAGTTGCTATGCTATTTGTCCACTTTTAAAATGAGGAATCCATCAGATGTGCAACTGTCTATTGTGAAGAAAGTGCAGCTGAAGCTTTCACGGGCTCCTGCACTTTTAATTAAAAGTTACCTATTTGCAGGCCCTGTTTTGTTGCTTCCCCTTAAGCCTGACTAGAGGATTTGTGAACAGGAACAGGAAGTGGCGTGGGGAAAATTAAGAGAAATAATCTAGTTAACCGCCTATTCATCACAGATTCTCTAGTCAATCTCAATACGAGGCAATAAAACGGGTAGGGCCTGCAAATAGGAAGCTTTTAATTAAAGGCACAGGAGTCCTCAAAAGCTTCAGTAGAGTTTCTTTGTACCAGGCAGGCTTGTACTGCCACTGCAGATCAGATTGATTCTCCATTTAAAGCATCTTAGGCAGGGAGATCTATTTTTCTCAGTGTCTGCTAACCTGACCGCTTTAATTGAAGTTGCCAAGGCCTGAACTAGGGAGCTTCCGCACGGCTTTGCCACTGATTTCCCTGTATGTTCCCCCCCCCCAGATGAGCGATTACACTTTGCTAGTGAGCTATACACCCCCCCCCCCACTCTGATCCTTTGGTCAGAGATCCAGTTTGAAGCTTGCCAGCATTTCAAACAAGCTAGCTAATGAACAACATTTGCATGAGTGTACACCCACCACTCCCCAGGATAAAATTCCCAGGATGTTAGCAATGGTAATTCCTTTTTAATTTTTTAATATTTTTTTTACACAATCAGGAATGGGGCTTGCAACAATCCTGTAAACTCTGGAGGCTGTTTCTCATTGTGTTTGTTTGTATAAATAGTTCACTTTAACATCTGTTCCTCCAGCGCATATCATTTTTGTGAAAGAAAAGACCCGGAGCCAAATTCTGCTTTTGATTCATAAACACTTGTTCTAAGGCAAACCAGTGGGGGATCCAAGGGCACGTCAGCAAAGCCATCTTCCAAGATTTGGGCTATTGATTTTTCTTTTCTTTTTAATTTTCTGGCTTCAAGAGAGAGAGGGGGGGTGAGGGAGGGAAGGAGAGCCTTTCTATCTAATTATATTAAATAGTGGTTTAAATGGTCCTAATCGAGACAAGCTGTATGAAATAGCTGTAGTTCTTTTCTTGGTATTCATAGAGGCAGCACCAACCTCATTTACCAACAAACACGTCACTCTCAAATTAAGTTACCATTAATGGAATGCTCTCGTGGGGTTTATTTTATGAATCAGAATATAAACATGTTGGATGGAATCCTTTCCCTAGAAAAACCACTGCCCAAACCACCATTGATTTCCACGGACCTCAAGCTTCTTCTGCCCTGGCCAAAGGATTCGAGAGGCTCAAATACAATGCTTTTTACATAACAGTTGATAAATAAGCAACAATGTGTTATAGCACAGTCCAGCACAGCCTGCGAATGTCCAAAATATATGCTACTTCCTATATTATGTAGTACAAGTGTGCCTTGCAACAAAATCATAGAATCAAAGAATTGGAAAGTTGGAAGGGATCCTAAGGGTCATCTAGTCCAACCTCCTGCAATGTAGGGATCTCAACTAAAGCATCCATGACAGATGGCCATCTAACCTCTGCTTAAAAACCTCCAAGGAAGGAGAGTCCACCACCTCTCGTGGGAGTCTCTTCCACTGTTGAACAGCCCCCACCACCAGAAAGTTCTTCCTGATGTTTAGTCGTAATCTCCTTTCTTGTAACTGAAGCCATTGGTTCGGATCCTATCCTCCAGAGCTGGAGAAAACAAGCTTGCTCCACCCTCCGTGTGACAGTCCTTTAGATATTTGAAGATGGCTATCATATCTCCTGTCATTCTCCTATTATCCAGGCTATACATACTCAAGTCCCTCAACTGTTTCTCCTAAGACTTGGCTTCCAGGCCCTTGATCATCTTGGTTACCCTCTTCTGCAGTAGATCCTCACCACATTAACAGGAATTCTCCTGCTCAAGGTTCTAGCCAGCCAGCAGTGCCTCCCTGGGATAGTGAAGAGCTTTAACTAGCTTTGGCTGATTAGCCAGCTGCATCCCTACTTAGAGATAGTCTACTCCAGGTATCCCCAGACTGCGGCCCTCCAGATGTTTTGGCCTACAACTCCCATGATCCCTAGCTAAGAGGACCAGTGTTCAGGGATGGTGGGAATTGTAGTCTAAAACATCTGGACGGCCGAAGTTTGGGGATGCCTGGTCTACTCTGATAACCTCCGGCTTAAACTTAGGGTTGCCAGACTCAATAGAGGACAGGACTTCTGTGCCTTTAATTTCCCTGCTCTCGTTTGAGCCTGGAAACCTTACAGAGAAACCAGCAGACCCTTTGCTTGGAAATTAAACAAAGGGTCTGCTGGTTTTTCTTTAAGGTTTCCAGACTCAAAAGAGAGCAGGGCAATTAAAGGCACAGAAGTCCTGTCCTCTATTGAGTCTGGCAACCCTACTTAGAGTATTAATATATGTGGGTTGCCTCTGAAGGAAGTTTGGAAGTGAAACTTGTTTAGAATGCAGCTGCTAGGCTGGTAACTGGGACTAGGGGCTGTGAGCATATTAGGCCAGTGTTTTGCCAACATGCACTAGGATGCAGGTGGCGCTGTGGGTTAAACCACAGAGCCTAGGGCTTGCTGATCAGAAGGTGGGCGGTTCGAATCCCTGCGACGGGGTGAGCTCCCGTTGCTCGGTCCCAGCTCCTGCCAACCTAGCAGTTCGAAAGCACGTCAAAGTGCAAGTAGATAAATAGGTACCACTCTGACGGGAAGGTAAACGGCGTTTCCGTGCGCTGCTCTGGTTCGCCAGAAGCGGCTTTGTCATGCTGGCCACATGACCTGGAAGCTGTACGCCGGCTCCCTCGGCCAATAACGCGAGATGAGCGCCGCAACCCCAGAGTCGGTCACGACTGGACCTAATGGTCAGGGGTCTTTTACCTTTACTGGCAAACTGGTCCATTTCTGGGGTCGATTCAAAATGCGTTTAAAAATGCATAGCTTTATCCTGCATAGGAACCTAGGCAGCTGCCTGATACCAAGGTAGACCTGGAGATGCTGGGAGTTAAACCTGCGACTTTCTGCTTGACCGGCAAGATGCTCTACCACTGAGCTACAATCTAAACATATCCTAAATATGTGCTCTGAGGAAGATGTGCTTTCAGATAAATTCAACAATGCATCTTTTGCGAGAAGAATTATGTTTAAAGTACGTATTTAGATACAAATTTTCATGCGGATTTAAAAAAGGAGGAATTTGCAGGCTAAGGCAGGAATACGACAAACTGACTTCAGAATGGGCAGGTGCCAAAACTGACCGAGAGCAAAAATAAGCTGACCCAGTTCTTACTACAACCTCATCCCTTTCTTCTGAATTACCTTCTCTGATATAAGTCACTAAAGCTACATTACTTGCCCTTCCTGTTATTCTCTACTACACAGCAGGGGCAAACAGATAAGCACAAGTCCCCCCCCCTGCTTCAATTTTGCTGGCATAAGTCCATGTTTCGTGCTGATTTTTTTTTAAAAAAGAATGCATGACAACTCCACATTTATTACATGCATTTTTGTACATATTCCCATACCCTCCAACTCCCGGTAAAAAAAATCTGGGATCAGCAGCAACGCGGCACCGGACGTCGCTTCTACGCATGTCTGGACATGCATAGAAGCGACTTCCGGTGCCCAGACATGGGCAGAGCTGCACCTGAAATCGGTTCTGCACATGTCCAGACATGCGCAGAAGGAGCCTCCCTGGCAGGTAGGAAATCCGGGGGATTTACGGGATTTTTCTCTATTCGGGATAACAGTGGGAAACGGGTTTAAATACGGGGGTTTCCCACGAAAAACGGGATACTTGGCAGCTATGCATATTCCCCACCACTCACCTAAAAAAAAAATATCCAATGCACTTTCTCCTAAAACACATATTTGAATATGCATTTCAATTGTGTTTTTTGGGTGTGCATGTTTATGCGCACCAAAATGGCATTGCAAAATCTGGATAAGGGTGCAATATCGACCAGTTTTCTTCCAATCAACAACTGAGTTCAGGATGGTTGAACTGGGCCAATCTGGTGTGGAAAGGGGGCCAAATGAATCCCACCCCCACCCCTGACACAGGGATGTAAAGTTCGGCATAAGATGACTTCCTTACCTTGGCACACATTGTGATCGCTGGCTTCAAACCCGGCCGCACACTGTATCCCTGGGACAGTCCTCCGAGCTATGGCATTGCCGTTTCGGCCATTAGGTGCAGGCGCGGGTTCAGGCGCAGGTTGCTCTTGACCGTTGTTGACAATAATCTGAGCCGTTCTGGGCAGGCAGAGGTATCCTCCGAAGTGGTTCACACATTTCATCCCACCTTTGCATGCATCGTGCACAATTTCACACTCGTCGATATCTGCAGTCGGAAACAGGACAAAGGTGAGCACCAAAACAGCAGCATCCTCCTGCCTCGGATGCAGGCAAGTGTCTCAGGCAGGCAGCAGGTTTGAGAATGTTATCAGCATTTCCACGTGGAAAGGTAGGGGAAGAGGCAGGGGCGGCCTGTCCTAGCAGTTCGAAAGCACGTCAAAGTGCAAGTAGATAAATAGGTACCACTCTGACGGGAAGGTAAACGGCGTTTCTGTGCACTGCTCTGGTTCGCCATGTAATGAGAAACGGGAAACTGCTCCTCCACTCACTGCCACACCCTTGCTTACTGGGGTTGCACGACTACAGCTTCTGCCAATTATTTTTTCATTGATTTTCCAAATTATTATATGTAAAACCAAATTAATTCAATCTAATATTCCCAAAACCGGTTTCCTGCTCTCATTACAAGACATGTCCAAGATGTACTCCCACTGCTGCATCAGTTTTCACTAGTTTGTCTCTAGTTGACATCATTTCACAATTGCCAGTAATATTTTCGATCAGCTGCCCCTTTACAGTGACTACGGCAGGGGTCAGCAAACTTTTCCAGCAGGGGGCCGGTCCACTGTCCCTCAGACCTTGTGGGGGGGCCGGACTATATTTGGAAAAAAAATATAATTGAACGAATTTCTATGCCCCACAAATAACCCAGAGATGCATTTTAAATAAAAGAGCACATTCTGCTCATGTAAAAACACGCTGATTCCCAGACCATCTGCGGGCTGGATTTAGAAGGCGATTGGGCCGGATCTGGCCCCCGGGCCTTAGTTTGCCTACCTGTGGACTTCAGCTTCTGGCAAGAACTTGGGAGAGGTCTGTAAGATATTGCCAGAACCTGGATGCTGTAATATTTTTCCTTGCTGCTGCTGCAGGAGCAGCAGTGGGTAGGCAGGACACCACGGGAGATGTGAGAAGTGGCGGCGGCAGCAAGATCTCGCGAGAGTTCCGCAAAATCTCACGAGATATTGCCATAAGCTGCTGCCGCTGCTTCACTTTAATTCTCCGGCGGCAGCGACAGGGGTGGGCAGAGTTTCCGCAGCAGCACTGGCCACTCCCCTGTGTCAGGGACTGGGCAGAGGAGGAAGTGTGAAGACCGCCTCCTCATCCTGACCCTTCCAGGGAGGAGGAAGAGGAAGACAGTATAGATTTACAACAAGGATTTGAGGGAGGTCACAGCTCAGAAGCAGATGAGGAGGGAAAGTTGGGAAATCATGGGAGAGCCAGAGCAACACCCGGCTGACACGTCACTAGAAAGCATCCCAGACCCTCCATCTCCCAGAAACCGGCATGCCTTAAAAGTAGGAGAGCAAAGAGCTCAAAGACAGAGGGCATGTAGCAGCACTCGTAGAGGAGATGAGGAAGTGGGAGAGACAGGGGTGGGGGTGGAGATTCACTTGGGACAATGCCATTATCCAAGAGGCTGGGTTCTATAGCCTCTCTCTGTAAAGACTGAAATAAAAAAAGGACGGTAAGAAACTTTCCCTCGTCTTTATACTTTCCTGGGCAACCAGCCAGGAGCTGCTGACAGCATCCTGACACCCTTGGATCCTCGGTCCACCTCATGGGGAGAGGGGAATTTAGATGTGTGAGAGGTACACAGCTAAGCCAATTGCATGTGCGATGCTCAACAATTATTGAGCTCTGCATTGCCCTCCTAAATGACTGCTGTCCATGCTGTCGAATGGGAATGTTCCATGATGCACACTGTAAAGATAATGGGTGCTTTAAATGAATGGTGTGAATGTGACTATGACCCAACAAGCTCTGAAGAGCACTGCGTTGGCTGTCCCTGCAGTAAATGGATCATTCTCACTGCCCCAGAAGGAAATATCAGTGATGAAGAATGCAAATCTGTGTTGTAGAGGAAACCGATACAGTGGGTGCGATTCCAAAAACCCGGATATGGCCACAATGTTTGCGCTCCTTCCCATGCCTTCCCCATAGTCTCTGCACTGGAAAAGACTATGGAGAAAATTCCACTACGCAGACGGAATTCTCATTAGTTCAAGCTCAGGATTCCTTTTAGCAGATATAAATACATCAATGTGGAGCTTGCTACGGTTTACTGTACCTTTGCATCGCTGTACGACGGGATCCCATTCGTAACCATCTGTGCATTGCTGCATGTAAAACAAAGAAAACCAATTAACACAATCAAAATGAAAATATGGATTAATGTACTTTCTGCTGTTAAGATCAGGCCCCAGTTTTATGGAGCTCTCAGGAAAGAGACGCGCCTCTCTCCCCAGTCCTCACATTACTTTTTACAATTGCAGATCTATCGTCACTGAGGCCCTCCTGAGTTAGGATAACATTAGGGGAGGGGAATCAGTTTGCAAATTGGAAAATGTTCTGATGCCCT
Source organism: Zootoca vivipara (assembly GCF_965207765.1). NCBI lineage: Eukaryota > Metazoa > Chordata > Lepidosauria > Squamata > Lacertidae > Zootoca > Zootoca vivipara. The sequence continues at coordinate 108,995,611 of NC_142586.1, forward strand.
AGAGGGTGATCTAATTTAGTATGTTCTTTAATTTGTGTTCAGTGAACAAAACTTAAAAAGTTCCCACTGCCAAGCTTGCGCAACATTGTATTTGCAATCCCCATCCATTCATTGTTGCAATGAACTTATGAAACAAAAACATTTTCCACAGGAAAATAAAGCACTATATTTCCCCCCATGACACATCACTGGAGGGATTGCTGAGGCCATACCTGCACCGTCCAATCAAAACATTCCCTAGCTTGAGTAGGAAGCTTCTAACTGCAAGTACAATATTAGCACATTGGGCAGCATAAGTCTAACCAACGTTTGACCCAACTTACTATTACTGAAGGGACGCGGGTGGCGCTGTGGGTTAAACCACAGAGCCTAGGGCTTGCCGATCAGAAGGTCGGCGGTTCGAATCCCCACGACGGGGTGAGCTCCTGTTGCTCGGTCCCAGCTCCTGCCCACCTAGCAGTTCAAAAGCACGTCAAAGTGCAAGAGATAAATAGGTACCGCTCCAGCGGGAAGGTAAACGGCATTTCCGTGCGCTGTTCTGTTTTGCCAAAGCAGTTTTGTCATGCTGGCCACATGACCCGGAAGCTGTACGCCAGCTCCCTCAGCCAATAATGCGAGATGAGCACTGCAACCCCAGAGTCGGTCACGACTGGACCTAATGGTCAGGGGCCCCTTTACCTTTACTATTACTGAATGTGCAAAGGGACATAAATGGGACATTTGGAACATTCCAAATGGGACTCCTTCCAAATGGGACTCCTTGGAACATTCAAATGGTAGATTTGCAGTCTCTGAAGCCATATTGTCAATCAACAGGTAAGTCGCAGAAAACACTGGGCTGGCATAAGACATCTTGACATCGAAAGGGAAAAACCAAGCAGTACCCTTCCTGTCTCTCGAAATGTAGCATTTTAGCTAAATAACTGACAATATTCATCATCAGGTTTAACTGATGAGAGAGAGAGAGAGAGAGAGAGAGAGAGAGAGAGAGAGAGAGAGAGAGAGAGAGAGAGAGAGAGAGAGAGGCATACAGATATTGTTGCAGGTTGGGGGGGGGTTCAGTCTGCACAATACCTCCCTTCCTAATCCTTGGGGTCCTGTCCCTGGTAGAGGTAAAAGCTGATGGAACAATCCTTTGCTAACTAGGCAATTGTAAGACAATGGCTGTAACTTGTCACTTAAGCACCCAAATCAGTCCCTTTGACTAGGAAACAGAGAGTTTAGCATCATGAACAGCATCCCCCCCCCCCCGCAAAAAAAAATATGACCTGGGCTGCAGCTAAGTGAAATAGCCAGAGGAGTTGTATGTGAGCTCAGCTGAGAGCAGGATGAAGGCTGAGAAGCTGAGAAGCTGAGACAGACCCATGCTTGATTTTTATACTAGAATACAATAAGGGAGAAGAAAGACCTTTTGGGGTATCAATGCTGTGAGTCAGTCTATCTATCATCTATCTATCTATCTATCTATCTATCTATCTATCTATCTATCTATCTATCTATCTATCTATCATCTATCTATCATCTATCTTCATCATCATCTTCCTTCCTTCCTTCCTTCCTTCCTTCCTTCCTTCCTTCCTTCCTTCCTTCCTTCCTTCCTTCCTTCCTTCCTTCCTTCCTTCCTTCTTCTTTGGCGATCACTCGTAGCCGAGTAAGATTCATCTTTCTTTCTTTCTTTCTTTCTTTCTTTCTTTCTTTCTTTCTTTCTTTCTTTCTTTCTTTCTTTCTTTCTTTCTTTCTTTCTTTCTTTCTTTCTAATCTATCTCAGGCTTGCCTCTTTTTCCAGGACTCGCCCTCTTTTTCATGGGTAGAGTTGTCCTAGTGATCCATAGTTAAAAGTAGAAGTCGGCAAATGTGCCCTCTTTTTTGCTCTTCAAAATACGGCAACTCTATCACGCCTGCCATACTAAGCACAGTGTTTACATAGTGCTACTACTGATGTCAGGGAGCGAGTGAGAGGAACCCTCGAGTTAATAAATCAGCTTGTCATGGCGAGCCAAATCCACCCCTGCCGTAACTTGGTAGGCACTCACGGCGTTTGCTCCAGCTAAGAATCTGTCTCAGCATGTTGACGCCCGTGTTGCTCAATGCACTGGGCTGTGGCGGGTTGTTTTGAGTAGCTATGTTACTCAAGGAGCTTAAATCGGCGGCAGAAACTAACTCCCCCCCCTTCATTTATTCACAGGTGATGCTAGAAGTCTGCCAAATCTAGCAGCGAGCTGGAAGGGAACGGGCCTTGAGTGTAACAAGGGGGCAAGAGGGCAGCTAATTGCATTACAACCCCAGCTCTCCAAAGGAATGACAGCATCTTCGGGCTGAGGCAACTGGAGTTACTATAGCTATAAAAAGACCTCCAAGCCCCAGAGGAAAAAACAGCAAAACTTACTGAATCTCCCCAATGCCCGTTTAATGCACAACAAAAAATCACGCCCAGTTAACAACCCAACGGGGAGCACTTCGCAGATGACTTATCCTCAAGAAATCCCATTAACTTCAGTGTGATTGCTCCACTGTGGACGATCAGCAAAATCAGGAACACAGGAAGCTGCCTTGCACTGAGTCAGAACATGTCAGCCTTAACCCGGTACAAGCGACAACCAGTTGATGTGCGGGGAGCTCCATGGAGAAGGAGGTAGTTCTCGATATGGGGATGAAGGACCTGCGGCCCACCTGAGGTTGTTAAGACTTCATTTCCCATCACACCCGACCACGGGCAATGCCAGCTGGGGTTGATGGGAGTTGGAGTCCAGCAGTATCCAGAGACCCACAGCTTCCCCATCCCTGTCTCAAGATATCGCAGGAGGAGAGAGGCAAAAGCAACAAATGATGAATGTGAGACTGAATATTCATGCGGTAGGCTGGGGAAAGAGACGAAGGTGTTCAGCAAAAGGCTCCATGCATGATTATGGAAGATCGCAGGGTCAGCCTCAGGCACCTCAAGTTTAAAAGAGGATTGGGCAGAGGTCTTTTTCAGCAGGAACTCAGGAACCTTTTAAAAATTAAATACTTACTATTCTTTTTTTTTTGGTCTTGGAACGGGTATACACCCAACGCCTGAGCCAAAAATCCATCTATATCTGTAATCAATAAAGTTGTGGCCATTTCTAGTCTAGATCACTGTCTGCTTGAATTTATTAATCACATCTTAAATTTAGCCACTGCCTGGGGCGGAGGTGGCATTGTGACTGGGACCAGAACTAGCTAACTAGCTAACTAGCTAACCAGCTAACTAGCTAACTAGCTAACCAGCTAACCAGCTAGCTAGCTAACTAACTTCAACACCTTTTTCTCACAAAAAAGGCACTGGGATTGGGTAACTGTTGATGGGGAGGACCCTGTGGAACCACTGCCAATAATAAAAAAGGTGTTACTAGGTTATATGGCCTAATTGACATCTGCTGCAGTGTAAGAGGGTGTTCTGAGGAAGGATTTGAAGGAAGAGAAGCTGGGAATGGTACCATGAATAATGTTCTGCGCTGGAGTTCCAAGAAAAGGGGGAAAGCAGGTGTGCTTTGACAGCTGAAGAACATCTAAACCAGGAACACCCAACAAAGGCACCCTCCAGATTCTACTGTGAACCGCCCTGAGACCTCCGAGTATAGGGCGGTATATAAATCATAGCTGCCTAGTCTCCCGTATTCCCTGGGAAACGCCCGTTTTTCCAGCCGTTCCCAGCTGGAAAAACGGATTTTTTTTGTCCCCCCCCCCCGGTTTACTTACCAGCCGGGGGAGGCTCCTTCTGCGCATGTCTGGAGTCTCTGGACATGCGCAGAAGCGATTTCTGGCGCGGCGGCCATTTTGGAACTGGGCGGAGCAGGCTCGGAAGCGACTTCCAATGCTGCTCTGCCCAGTTCCAAAATGGCGGCAGCGCTACTTCCGGTCTGCCGATCCCTTATTTTTCCGGCAGGAACTTGGCAGGTATGATATAAATTCAATAAGCAAATAAATAAATAAATAAATAATACATAAATAAATTACAAATAGATAAATAAATAAATATTGCATTCCAACTCCCATCAGCACCACCCAGCACGGCCAATAGCCAGGGATAATGGGAGTTGTGGTCCATCAACACCTGCAAGGCCACAGGTTCCCCTTCCCTGCAATATGAGGATGCATTTAACTTTTAACTTCGTGTGTAGTTTGGCCCCCAGATAAATTCTGGTGCTATTAACTTCTGTAGGATTGCTTTGAAAGCCCTGCAGTAGATAACATTTCCCTCTCTCTCTCTCTCTCTCTCTCTCTCTCTCTCTCTCTCTCTCTCCTTTACCGTGTATGTGATGGTTTCGTCTCCTTCCTGTGCATGAACTGTAGCGAGCATCAATGCAGCGAGGACAGGGAACAGCACCATCATGGATCTTAAAAGAAAGGAAAAGCACAGTTTAAAAACATCATCATCATCATCATCATCATCATCATCATCATCATTGGTAGATGACAGGCAGGCACTCCTGATAGCAAGAAACTGAGAAAGGAGGCCTAGCAGATGCCTGGGTTTCACTGCAGGATCAAACCTGTCTCTGGGATGTACAACTTCAGAGCAGTGCTTGGACTAGTTCACTTTAACATTCACTGAATTAGTTCACTGAAAGACACCTAAAAGTAATCTCCCATAATTGCTGGGTGACCTATATGCGAATTAAATCTTTTTGGGAACAGAACTTCCAACGATTTATAATTCAACTTCATTTTCTTATATGTGTTCTTTTTAACCAGGCATTTAAATAAAACAACACACAAATATGGAAGATCTCCTCTCTTCAGCAGAATAAAATTTCAAAAAGGTAAGGTAAAACACTTGGTTATAGGTTGTGCACACATAAACATATTTTTAAAATGTTCTGTAAGATGAGATGCACACTACAGAGAAATATTAAGAATGCACTCCTATGTTCTGCTTATAGGCCAAATGCGAGTTAAAAGTGAGAACCCTTTAGATCAACTGGTCAGACGCGTTTCAGCATAAAGTCCTCTTCAGCAGCCAAACACATGCACCTGTGATGGGAATGATTTACCTTAACTTTGTATTTTTGGAATTTAAAACTAAAAAAAACAGAAATGCTTCGCAGAGCGACAAAGATCTGTAACTGTACCCTAGGAGAGAAGATGGGGAAATTACCTGATGAGAGAGGGCAGAACTGAGCCCTGGGACAAATAGGAGAGTGTTGCTTGTAGTTTAGTGATGCTCCAAGCTTGTAGCTGTACCTTTCTGGAACTGAGGAGGGGAAGGCAACAACACAGACGTTATAATAACCGTGAATTGTCCCTAATGTAAAAGCCGCTGTTCTCTAGTGACAGATTGTTTTCTGTTTAAAACTTCATTGTCCAAATTGCTCAGGTCAGTTCAAAACGTTCCCATGTTTTTGTCCCAGCGAGGCTGCAATCTCATGTACATTTTACATGGGGCTAATCTCCACTGACCACAATAAAGGACTTCTAAATAAACATGCATAGGTCCATACTGTGTAAGTGTTTAAAAGCAGGCCCACTTCAGCAGACAGCACTGCCTAGCCAACCTCTGGGATAGCTTCTTTGCAACCCTTATCTTACTCTTAAACACCCTCTGCCCACAGCAAGAGGCAGCAATCACCTCTCAGCCCTAGCGATTTGCACTACTGAATGCATTTGCCAGCTCTGCTGAGTTGATTCATCGATTGAACCGAATCAATTTCCCTGCACATAGAAAACTAGGGTGTCAGGGAGAAGGGTAGACTAGAATCATAGAATCATAGAATCGTAGAGTTGGAAGAGACCACAAGGGCCATCCAGTCCAACCCCCTGCCAAGCAGGAAACACCATCAAAGCATTCTTGACATATGCCTGTCAAGCCTCTGCTTAAAGACCTCCAAAGAAGGAGACTCCACCACACTCCTTGGTAGCAAATTCCACTGCCGAACAGCTCTTACTGTCAGGAAGTTCTTCCTAAGAAGAGGGGTGGGGATCCCATGGCCACCAGATGTTGTTGAACTGCAACATCTTCCGCATGAAGGGGTGTTGCAAGCATACAGATCCCAAGGAGGGAGGGGGTTCTGATTGGCTGAGGACCCCCTCAATCCTTGCATTGTACAGCACAAGGCATTTGTGCTAATATGGCCTCTTCACAGACATGCTTAAAGGTCAACCAGCGGGGATCATGGACTTGAATTCTTTCCATGCACAAGAAGGTTTGAATGAAGGCTCCATATTATAAGTGTCACCAAACTGCTTTCTTCTCTCAAAAATAGGGGAAGATAATTAGGATGGTGTGAGCTGAGGGATGTTTCAAGAAGCACATGCAAATGAGATTTTTTTTTGGGGGGGGATATCCCCTTGTGATGGATAGCGTGAGATTCTTAATTTCAAGGTTCCAGCCCCACATTGGGCAAAATATTCTTGCATTGCAGATGACCCTCGTGGTCCCTTCCAACTCTAAAATTCTATGATTCTATGGGATGCCTCAGGGCGAACACATCCTACAGAAGAAACCGCCTTCTCCCATCCAACTCAGCATGGAAGCATGGGAACCTGCTTCCCTATGATGCAAGTTCGTGTCCTGTAAACAAAGCAACCACATTGGCAAGGCTAACTGTATGGGCTTCCCCTCTCCTGGATAACTGCCCTTCCACCTGGACCTGCACCAACTGGCCACTGCAAATGACGGCACAATGAAGAAAACAGCTCCTGCCCCACTGTTGGGGTTATGTGTGGCACAAGGGCCTATATACAACCAGACACCCCCACTATATGGAACAGCTATGCAAGGCTTCCACTGCTCTCTACTGTTTCCACTGAAACAACTTTTTAATTCTTAAAAGCTGTTCCAGGTCGATTAGATGGCTTCGTTTTAATCTGTGCTGGCGCTTAATACTGATTTTTATTGCTGGCCTTAAATTGACTTGCTGTTGGTTTCACCTTATTTCAGAGGTTGGTTCCGTTTTTGGATTTTTGTTTGTGGGGAAGGGCATTTTACAGAAATGAAACGGCAGCAAGGGAACATACAAAATGAGAACATCCAGTAACCTGGCCACCACATAAGAATCTCAGTCTTCAGAATGGCCATCTGAATCCACCCGAAAGAAAAAAACTTAAAGAACTTTTGTATCTGTAAGACTGTAGGCAAATTCTCTTCCTGCTCAATGTACACTTAAGGCCAGATCCAACGACACCATGTGCTATTCTCAGAAGCTGCTACATGCCCCCCCCCTCCAAAGTGCTCGAGATCCCAGATTCTATTCCCCACTTCCATACCCTCCAACATGTCTCCGATGCAAATAGGGACATCCCATTCCATAATGATAATTTTACTATTTATACCCCCCACATCTTATGGGGTTTCCGCAGCCACTCTGGGCAGCTTCCAACATATATAAAAACCATAATTAAACATTTTTTAAAAACTTCCCTGTACAGGATTGCCTTCAGACGGTTCGGGGGTCAGATAACTCCACACCTTCCGGATTGGAAAATAAGGGATCAGCAGCGGCGCGGCACCGGAAGTCACTTCTGTGCATGTCCAGACATGCGCAGAAGCGACTTCCGGTGCCGGGCTGCCCGTGTCCGCATGTCTGGGCACCGGAAGTCGCTTGTGCGCATGTCCAGAGGCGATTTCCGGCAGCACTAGCGGCAAGCCAAGTGAGAAAGCAGCCAGTCAGGAGCCAGGACATTTATGCAGCTGAGGAGCCTCCCTGGCCGGCAGGAGCTGCTTTCTTATAAATCTGGGGGATTTATGGGATATTTTGCAATTCGGGATAACAGTGGGAAACGGATTTAAATACGGGGATTTCCCACGAAAAACGGGAGGGTTGACAGCTATGCTCCATACCCTCCATCATTTCTCCAATGAAAATAGGGACATCCTAAGGAGAAGTGGGACATTCCATGATCAAACCAGAAACTGGGACGGCTTCTCTAAATTACGGGTGTCCCTGGAAAATAGGGACACTTGGAGGGTTTGCATTTCTCCAAGTGGGACGGAAATGTCCCCTCTTTCTGAAACCTTGGAGAGACACTGCCAATATTGCCAGTAGGCAATTCTGATCTAGATGGAACTGTGTTCTGACTCAGTCCAAGGTAGATCCCCATGTTCTTATATGTCACTATTGAATTTGCAAGAGAGGAGGAGCTGTTCCTCCTCTCTCCACTCCAGCAATGTGCTGGTCCACATTCCCCAGCCTAAGTTGCTCCTGAGCCCGATGGTGGTGGGAACGGAGGGAGAGAGAGGAGGAGGAGGGTACCGGGGCCTCTTGCGTCCTCTTCCCAGAGTGGCCAACCACAGATGCAATATATAGGAAGTGTAGGAAGCTACCCTATAATCTTCTCTAAACAGCCATCAGCGACCACATAGGATTTTCCCATCAGAAAAGGAATGAGAAGCTGCCTGGTCTTGGTGAGAAAGAGGCTGATGGCAGATTTGGCCTTTTGCTATGTAACCACCTGCAACGATCAGGAACAGACCCTTATTATGGGCCAGATATTACATTTATAGCAACTAAGCTGGCTCCAGGTTTAAGGGGAAGCTGGGCAAAATGTCTCATTTTGGGGGGGACTTTAGGCAGTGGCAGCAGTGCTGTGCTGAGCAGCTGGGAGCCGCCATGTTAATTTCCCATAATGCCCCTGATGTTGCATCTTTCTGGGGCATTGTGGGAGATGAACATGGTGACTCCCAGTTGCTTTCAAAAAGGGCTTTGCAGCATCAGCAGCTGCCCAAGGCTGCCATATGTTAACACCCCTAAGGTATTTTGAGTGTACACGAGGTGGCAAACCCAGGCCAGCCTCTGCGTAATGTGTGAAAGGGCTCTAAAAAGCGACACAAGAAATCCAGCCTCCGCACCACAGAACCTAGGCATCACCTTAACTCTCCATCTTCCTGAAATCACAGGACAGCACCTGCCCTTCTTTACCAGCATAATGATATGAACCATCGAACCCACGTTGCATTCAACTGAACCTCGTGACTCACTTCAGCTGTGACTATTGAACAAGGTCATCCACACAAACATGAATTCCACTCTTATCTCTTGACCTCATGTGCAGAGAACGTCCCGTTTAAAAAGTGTTGAGCCTGCAGTGGTGGGAGTTTTGACACAAAACCTTTGAGCATCAATGCACGAGGCATCTTATGCCAGGCATGTCCAACAGGTAAATTGTGATCTACTGGTAGATCACTGGACATCTGTGGTAGATCACCGGTAGATCAGTGGCTCCCCCCAAAGAAGCTAAAAAAAAAATCGGCTGCCCTAAAAAAACTCAACATCTTTGCCCTCCACCCCTAAAATGACCTGAACCACCCAAAACTGGGCTTTCCTTCCTAAAAAAAATATATCTTAATGTCAATGTTGCTTTCCTCCTCCCTAAAGAAGTTCAACAACTTTGACCTGAACCCCCCAAAACAGGGCTTTCCTTCCTAAAAAAGCTCAACAACTTTGACCTGAACCCCCCAAAAGGGGGTAGATCACTGCCAGTTTTTTAAGTCTGTGAGTAGATCGCAGTCTCTTGGAGGTTGGCCACCCTTGACATATGCCATATCAACTCGTGGTACCACGATGCCACGAAATGACGATGGTGTACATGTGAACATAAGCATACGGTATTGTGTGTGTGTGTGTGTGTGTGTGTGTGTGTGTGTGTGTGTGTATCAGTCTATCAACTATATGTAAGTTGCTTGCAGACTTTCGGGTGACAATCAACTCGTAAATTTAATAAATGAAAAGTAACTCAAATAGAAAGCATAAGTATATGCCAATAAAGGTGTTGAATTGAATAGAAAGCATAAGAAGGTGGGAGAGCTTTGTGCTTAGAAATAAAGTATTGGTTTTGTATTGTGGAGAAGAGTGACCCGCGAGTAACAATAAGTCCCCTGTTCAAATCTCACCTGCAATAGACACAACTTGTAGGCTGGGATAGCTCAGTCAGTAGAGCATGAGACTCTTAATCTCAGGATTATGGGTTCGAGCCCAGCGTTGGAGAAAATATTCCTGCATCACAGGGGGTGGAAAAGATGACCCTCGTGGTCCCTTCCAACTTTACAAGTCTATGATTCTACGATCACACATTAGAAACATAATACATAATACATATCTGTACTGCAGCATCTACAGCTGGTTCACACCCACATCGTCCTGAAATGCATCTCTAAAACCCTGAACTGCCCCACTAGCATATGGCAATTTTTGCTTTCTTCCATCTTCAACCTTGGACAGAAGCAAAGGGAACAACGAAAGAATGCTTTCTCCTTTCTTGTGACAATCTGTAGGGGAGTTACTCCCCAATATTTTATTTTCTCTATACTTTAAGTGTTCAAAGAAAGAAACAATAATAATACTGGCCTACATTACAGGGGTGTTGTAAGGACTATCACAATAAGGTATGTGAAAAGCTTTGGGCAGTATCCGGTGCACTTGTCCTGTCTGCACAAGGATTTGCACTCGTGCAACAGACCTTTTCCCTTCCCTCCTCCTCCTCCTGTGTGGGTCCATGCCCCCTCCAAATCTGCTCCAGAAGTTTGGGGGAGCCCCAGAACTATGGGTCGGAACATCCTTGCATTGCCAGAATGATTCATGTAGTGCTGCTTCGAAACCAACCCTTCAAATTCAGCTACAGTGTATAAATTGTAAGTATACTTATGTGAAAGTTGCCAGAGGTCCCTTCTGCTACGCTTTCTGTTTCCACAAAACACAGGGGCTTGAGAATTCCTTTACTGGATCAGATCAAGGTGTACAAAATCCAGTGGACATGTTTCTTATTTCAGCCCCATTTCAGTTCTAGCGTATTCTACAAAACAAAGCCCCTCAGGCTCGTTATCAAGTGTCTTCTCTTAGGCAATGCATCTTCTAGTTCCAGCACAATATATCTCATTCAGGCCCCTGAATGAGATGATGGCAAGTGGTTAATTTCAAGGTCAATCGACGACCTGGATGCAAAGTGCAATCCAGCTAGGATTGGTGGGCTTACAGTGGCCTAAATTCAGAATGCGGCATAATGCTGGTCCTTAACCGTCCTATGTTTGAGGATGAATATCAGGTTGGTCCAAAAGCTTGTGAGAAAGTCAGGCAAAGTGACATCCATTTCATTGGCCCAACTCAGACCGGGATGCAGTGTGTGTGTGTGTGTGTGTGTGTGTGTAAATCTGTGGCCCTCCAGATGTTGCTGGACCCCAGCTCCCATCAGCCCTGGCCAGCATGGGAGTTGTAGTCCAACGAGATCTGGAGGGCTACAGGTTCGCCATCTCTGATGTAGCAACTAGCAGCTATTTTTGCAGGACACACCCAACTCTCTTTCTCACCCCCACCCGTTCACCCCATTCATACACCATCCATTCATTCTCACTCAAACATCCCGTGCCTCCATTCAAACACATGCAAGGACGAACCCCATTGATACATGATCCGTTCTCCGCACACTCTTTCTCTTACACCTCCCCCCTCTCGCATACACCACACCCTACCTATCTAGGTCCCCCACATTTCCTCCCCTGCTTTTCTCCCCCACCTCTATAAATTTAAAGCAGGTACAAAGGCTGTGGAACCCCCTACCCCCAATTGCTGCCAACTGGAATGCAGAGCTATCCAGCCCAATAGTCTGCCTCAAGGTTATGTGGCTGCATAACTACCAACTACTTCAACCAGCTACTTCATCAAGAACTGGTGTCTCTGTGTGTGGAATGTATGGGCACAGAAAGAAATGCAAAATCTTAGGATCACAGCATTGTAGGGACCCTGAAGATCATCCAGTCCAACCCCCTGCAATGAAGGAATATGCAGCCATTCTATACGGGGATTGAACCTGCAACCTCGGCGTATAACAGCACCATGCTCTAACCAACCCCCTGGATTTACTGATTTTATTTATTCTATTACCACATCCATATGCCACTTTCCCTCCAAGGAGCTGAAGGTGGCACATGCCGTTCTCCCCTTTCCCCCATTTTATTCTCACAATGGCCCTGCGAGGTAGGCTGGGCTGGGAGGGCGTGACTGGTCCAAGATTAGCCTGCCTGAGTGGGGGTTTGAACAGGTGTCTCCCCAATCCCAGTCCAACACCCTGACCACCCTGCGCCACTCTGGCTCTCAACTACCAGCCAGCTGCCTTATTTTAAGAAAGGTATCCTTTGTTAAGTCCAGAAACCTCCCCTCGCCCTGGAGAATAAAGTTCCAGGTTGCCCTTTTGGATATTATTATTTTTTGTATGGCATTGCCTAGTCACCTCTCACTATTCTGATCAATTGCAGTGGTGGACTTTGGGCTCTCAACTTGAGAGCCTCTCGCTCTCCGTTTTACAGCATTGTTGTGGCGCCCCCTGCAGTGTGGCACCCAGTGCGGCCAAAGCGGTTGCGCTACCCTAAAACCGCCTCTGTCTACTACCCCAAACAGACTGGACCCGAAACACATTTGGGTTTCAGAAACTGAAGTCCTGTGAAATTCAAGGAGAGTTAACTCCCAAAATATGATGTTTAAGGACCACAGAGTTCCCACTGCCTGTTCAGTTAAAGGTTTCCACTCCATCAGGGCAGCCTACATGTGAGCGGAAGCCTTTAATTGAACAGGCAGTGGAGCTTCCTTCTGAGTTGCTATTCCTTAGGTTTGCACAGCCAGACAAGGAGTTCAGAGCACTCCCTCCCTCCTTCCCAATTGCTTCTCTCTCTCTCTATAATCTCATGTTACCTCCTGGGCTCGTTAGGGAGGAAGGGCAGGATATAAATTTAATAAATGTAAAAGCAAACGATTGCTTTTCTCCCCACACCAACCTAAAACTGTTATTCCCCCTGGACTAGAAAACTTTCCCTAATGAGGGTGGCGCCCCAATAAGTCCTACGCGTTGAAAACAATACCCTTAAATCACTCAAGTTTTCCAGAGGGTCTAATAATCGGACTGAGTGGGAGACACGACCCACAAACCACCCCAAGGGGGGGGGATCCCCTACACTCCGCTTGCAAGATTGCAAACTGCATCTACTTCGGCGCGCGGAAGATCCTTGCATTGATCCATTTGCACCCGCCAATCTCGGTGCGCCAGAAACTTTCCTTTGCAAGAATCTGCCCACGCGAATCTGAATCCTAATCCGGGCGCGCCTTACCTGCACAGCCGCAAGAACGCGATGCCCCTCTTTGAAGACCGCAGTTTAGGTGAGGAGGAAGAGGTGGACTCCCTTCCTGAAGCGAGCCAGGCTGCAAGTTTGCAGAGAGAGAGAGAAGTTGGAGAGAGCTGATGAAAGCTCCCTCCCAACGTCAGGTTAGCCCTGCGCCTTCGCTGCGCTCCGTTCACAGATGAAGCGTGTTCCCCCCACCGCCTCCCTTAGCAAAGATCTTGGACAAACTTCCCTGCTACTGTTTGCATCCATTGGACGCCCCCTACCGATCTTCCGCTGACTTGACCCTTTCTAAGAAGAGCCTGATGTCGAAACACAGGGCGGAGAGGTCGCGCGGCGCAAACCCAGATTTATTATTTCTCTGTTTCATATTTTGTTTTGCACTTCGCACTTCTTCTTTCTATGGAAGGCGCTGCTCAGTAAAGGGGTTCCTTTTCAGGGCGCGTTCCAGAAGGGTAGCCCTGCCTGCCGTGGTCTCTTTCATAGAATCATAGAACTGTAGAGTTGGAAGGGACCCCGAGGGCCATCTAGTCCAACCCCACCCACCCCCGCCACCCCGAAACGCAGCGAAGAGTTTGTGGCACCTTAAAAGACCGGGCACATTTATTAGCGAGGCACAAGCTCCAAAGCTTCATTTCTCTGTTTCGCAAAATGTATACATCGCTTGATTGCAAAAGCGACTGCAAGAAAACTCAAAGCGATTTAGATTGGGCAATAAAATTATCAATGAAAACTACTGCATGCACTGAAAAAAATTAAACCCGCCGTAAAGTTAAAACAGGTTGAAATATACATGGACGTTCTACATGTCTAGGTAAGCTTGTCTAAACAAAAATGGTAGCAGGTGCCAAAAGAATGCACCTGCCTGGTTTCCATTGGCAGGGCAGTGCTAGATTTTTTATTATTATTATTATTATTATTATTATTATTATTAAAATTTGTATACCTCCCTATACTCCAAGGTTTCAGGTCAGCTCACAGGATTAAACCCTGTGGAGACCCCAAGGCAGTTGAAATCTGGGGAGGAGGAGGGCTTGCAAATTATCTTCCAATATGTTTTTGATTTCACCAACCAACAATTGTAATAAACCAATTTTATTACACAGTATTACTTCAATCCATTGTCGCAGGGCCCCTAAAAGGAGTGGGTGGGGCCCATAGACCAGTGGGTACTCTGCCTATTTGGTAATCCGGCACTGTGGCAGGGAGTTCCAAAGTTTAGGTGCTGTCATAGTAAAATATTGCTTTCTTGTTGTTGTTGTTTAGTCGTTTAGTCGTGTCCGACTCTTCGTGACCCCATGGACCAGAGCACGCCAGGCACTCCTGTCTTCCACTGCCTCCCACAGTTTGGTCAAACTCATGTTGGTAGCTTCGAGAACACTGTCCAACCATCTCGTCCTCTGTTGTCCCCTTCTCCCAGTGCCCTCAATCTTTCCCAACATCAGGATCTTTTCCAAGGATTCTTCTCTTCTCATGAGGTGGCCAAAGTATTGGAGCCTCAGCTTCACGATTACACATGCGGATTGGGTATTGTATTACAGTATGTGGCACATGCAACAATGACAGTTCCGCCCCTTGAAGAGGTCAAGTAGGCATATATAGGGGTAAGGCGATCTTGCAGCAAAACCGGTCCCAAGTTGTTACGGGCTTTATGGGCTCATCTTGAACTTGGCTAGGTAGAAAATCAGCAGCCTGTGCCGATCTCTGGGTGCAGGTGTTATATTTTGTCATCAATCTTGTTCAGTCTCCGTAAGTTGTCCGTCAGTCACGGAGCTGTATTGCTGTTCGATTGCTTCAGAAAATAAATAAAATGCATTTTTCCCTAGCACTGTTTGAGGTTCAACAGATTCTTGGGCTGGAAATTGGAAGCCCGAAACAGTTCTTAGCAGTCAAGTTTTGCATTAAGTGGAACATGATGAATCTAAAAAGATTGGTTATGCCCTCCCCCTTCCCCCCCTTCCTTGTAAAATGTCTGGCATTTAATAAACATGGAAACTTTGTGCCTAACTGACTATGGCATCAGCCACAAGCGCCAACTCCCTGAGGCCCTGGATGCCCGAGCACCAGCGGCAGAGCTCATGCTCTGGCACCGGGGGGTGGAGAGCAGGCAGGGGCAGGGCTGGCGTGTGTCCTGGGGGTATGGCGCGCGTGGGGGGGGGAGCCGCGATGGCACCCCACCAGGTTTGCGCTGCTGGGGGCAGTGTGCTCCCCCAACACTCCTCTGCCTCTGCCAGTGCCAAGCACCCACAGAATTCCCCATGAAGGAGCCGGGCACCTACAAATTTCAGTGCCAGGGCTATGGTACCCACGGCCCCGGGCACCCGCAATCGCAGGGCCAAGTTGGCACTCCTGGCATCATCATTAAAGCTTATGCCACAAACTAAACACATTCTGTCTTTAAACTGCAAGTGCAAAAGCAAAAGCTGCATATAAACTTTATGAAATAAATAAAATAAAATAAGCTAAGCGTGAACACTTGTGTCACACTCCATGTGCCGAGTCTTGAAAGTGCCACAAACCTACCTGCTGCAACAGACCACAGGGCTAACCTTCTGGAAAATATGGTATCTGAAGAAGTGTGCATGCACACGAAAGCTCATACCAAAATAAAAACTTAGTTGGTCTTTAAGGTGCTACTGGAGGAATTTTTTTATTTTGTTTCGACTCAGACCAACACGGCTACCTACCTGTAACTAGAACTTCTGGAAAATGGTCTGGAACTGAACCATTTCAGTAGCTTAGCACCTACCCCTTTCCAAAAAAGAACAAATTGCAAAATAAAGAAGATAAACAAATCTGGATTTGCACCATATGACCTCTCCTACCCTGTCTTTCAACATCAGCTTATTGACCAAAAGGGTCAAGTCAGTAGAAGATTGGTAGGGAGCGTTCAATGGACAGTTGTAAAACTTAAGTTTGGGTTTGGGCACAAATGGCAAAATAAAATAAAATAAAATCTGGTAAGGAATAAAATGCTGTAACAATTGATCAGGTGAGCAGAGTAGAATGTGGAGGGCATGATCCAGCAAACACATGTTAGGTTTAGAAGCAATTGAGTTTCATCAGCAGAAACTGGTTGAGAAACTTACACATAGAGACCAAGACTTAAACAAATGCTTGGTTTAATGGAGAAAGTAAAAATAACAAAAATTAAATTAAGCTTGCACAAAATACCCACACAACCAAACCACCCACCTAGAGCACACTGGGAAAACGCCCAGCACAGAGGCAACACACAACACCCCTGATATACCCTGCATCATCAGCTTCACAGCAACACCTGTAGAGCTGCTCCACAGCTGCAGAACTCCAATCACTAGATCTTTCCTGACTCTTAAAGGTACAGTGAAACAATAATGACACTTTTACACAATCATTCAACAACACATAGCACTTTTTCAAAGCTGGATGTCCTTCCAATGGGAGTTTTCAGCCCTTGCTTAAATTTCCATCTTTGAATCCACAGGGCTTGAAACTGTGGCTGAATTGTGACCACAGCAGTCTCAGAAGAAGGGTATAGAATAGATTTTCTTAGGATGCGCACTGGCTTGGGAGGAAGTGGGATTTACTTCTGAGTAAATATGTGTAGGGTGCACTGCTAAAGTAAAAACAAAGAAACGAAACCCTGCTATACGACGATTCAGTTGTTCATTTTGGTGACATCTATCCAGATCAGATACACACTTGGGCCCATCTGCACCCTGTGTTTAAAGTAGGATCTCATAGATCTCTCATAGAATCATAGAGTTGGAAGGGACCCTGAGGACCCACTGAAATGCAGGAATATGCAGCTGTCCAGGGATCGAACCTGCAGCCTTGGCATTGCCAGCACCATGCCCTATCGAGCTATCATGCCACGTTTTCCTCCTCCTCCTCCTCCTCCTCCTCCTCCTCCTCCTCCTCCTCCTCCTCCTCCTCCTCTTCTTCTTCTTCTTCTTCTTCTTCTTCTTCTTCTTCTTCTTCTTCAATCACTTGTAGCTGAGTAAGATTGTCTCCCATGAATACCGTCTTAACAGTGAGTCCATAAGTGATTGTCGAGGCCAATTCTGGATCCACACGTCCTTCCACAGTGGGGACATAGGTTTCTGGATGGGAGCTGATGCTGATGAAGGTTTGCCAAACTCTCCCTTTCCTCCTGAGTTTGAGCATCTTCAAAGTCCACGACACCTTTGGTAAACCGCCATGTCTTGTCACAAAGGATCCTGGGTAATGTAGTCTGCTAAGGGTGCAGAGAGCTGTTAGCAGACTCCTATTCCCTGCGCAGAGCTGCAATTCTCCATTTGTCCATCTAGCTTAATATTGTCTACACTGACTGGCAGCAGCTCTCCAGTGTTTCAGAGAGGGGAGCATTCCCACTCCTACCTGAAAATGCCCAGGATTGAACCTGGGACCTTCTGCATGCAAAGCAGATGCTCTACCCGTGAGCTACGGCCCTTCCCACCCCGATTCCAAACCTGCCTAGTGTGTGCAAATAACGTTTCATCTTTGGCCTCCCAGCTGCCGCTTCTCCAAGTGCATCTGTTATCTGCAATCCTTGGCAAGGCCTGAAAGCACTGAGTGATCTTCTGGCAGGAGTCTCCAGCGGTAGAAGTGATTCTCCCAGCTTCTCAGAATGTGGGGCCACAGCTACGCTTATCAATCTTTGCTAGGAGGGAATATCTGCAAGGGGAGGGGGGGAAGGAATTGCCTCCCTCTGTCAATTCACCTCCCGCAAGGAAATGTCAGAAATGCAACACATACATTGGCTGAGGATGCATAGCCTGGCTCAGAACACTGGCAGCCTGAGTTTCATCTGCGATTATTAATGACCCGAAAGGAAATTCTGATGTTCCCGGGAAGGAATTTAATGCACGGATCTTTACGAGGGCGCTGCACAGGAGTTAACAAAGTTATGTGCAGTTGCAAAGGAGTCGTTTATCATATCCGTGCTGGAATTAATCATTCCTGAAGGGGGTTGGAACAAAAGCAGTGCTAATGCACGACATGAGGTCTAAAAGGGTTCAGGTGACATCTCGTATTGAACAAGCTGCCTTGGCAGGAGAGCAGACTTTAGAAGGATGAAGACGTCAGTTCCCGCCCCAAGAAGAATACTAGAATCAGAGAATCGTAGAGTTGGAAGGGACCTCCCCAAGGGCCATCTAGTCCAAGCCCCTGCAATGCAGGAAGCTCAACTAAAGCATCTGTGACAGATGGCCATCCAAGCTCTGCTTAAAAACCTCCAAGGAAGGAAAGCCCACCAAGACTTCTGTGTAACCCTAAAGCTTGCCAATTGAATTGGTGCAATTAAAAGCACCATGTGATTTGAGGTGGCTTTTTAAAAATAAATAAATAAATTGTAATTTGCTACCAAGGAGTGTGGTGGAGTCTCCTTCTTTGGAGGTCTTTAAGCAGAGGCTTGACAGCCATATGTCAAGAATGCTTTGATGGTGTTTCCTGCTTGGCAGGGGGTTGGACTGGATGGCCCTTGTGGTCTCTTCCAACTCTATGATCTCCCTGCAACTTTTGTGAATCAGATGTTGGTCTTCAACTTGTAGGGCAGAAATGGCACACAGCAACTGTCCTCTACCAGTGAAGGCTGATTGGAAGTAGGCCAGGTTAATGCATCATGCAGAGACACAGCGGGCAGCCTCCTCTAAGAGTGAGTGCTTAGGAAGCACCGTAACTCAGTGGCAGAGCATCTGTTTTATGTGCAGAAGGTCACAGGTTCAATCCCTGGCATTGCCAGGTAGGGCTGGGAGAGATGGATAGCGGCTGCCAGTCAGTGTTGACAATACTGAACTAGATAGTCCAAGAGTCTGACTCAACATAAGGCAGCTGCCTATGTCCCTTCCTATTCACAGAAACCATATGCATTTTAATTTATTTATTTTATTGAACTCTACCCACAGGGCTTAACTAAGCACCCCAGGCATTGGGGTGGGGATTGTTATCAAGTGTTCACTGAGGGTTTTTATAAGGATTTCAGAGTGGCATGCTCAAGCTGAAGGGCAAAGAGCAGCTGAAAGTTTCAAACCTTAATGTTCTGAAAGGGACAGGGCAGTCTGTTAACCTGGAAGGTCCCCAAACTGCAAACGGCTTGGGAGAATGATGCATGAACGGGTGCAAGGAAAAAACAGATTGTTACTAAGCAAAACCTTGCAACCAGCACCCCCCCCCACTTCAGGAGAAGAAACAGGACTGTGTGCACCCTTTGCTATCATCTGTCTGTCTATTCTGTGCCACTAAAAGGTTGATCTTGTGACCATTTGGGATAATGCAAACCAAGCAAATGTGAACAATATCTTTGGGATGCATATTTTGTGTGGGTGTCATATCTTTGCCATTGTGGTGTGCAGTGGTTAGAACGTTGGACTCAAGACCTGGAAGACCAGGGTTCAAATCCACCCGGCAGCCATGAAACATATTGGGTGACATTATTATTATTATTATTATTATTATTATTATTATTATTATTATTATAGCTATGGTTTTCCCAGTAGATGTATGGAAGTGAGAGCTGGACCATAAAGAAGGCTGATCGCCAAAGGCTTGATGCTTTTGAATTATGGTGCTGGAGGAGACTCTTGAGCAGGGGTCAGCAAACTTTTTCAGCAGGGGGCCGGTGACCTTGTGGGGGGCCAGACTATATTTTGAAAAAAAATATGAACTAATTCTTATGCCCCACAAATAACCCAGGGATGCATTTTAAATTTTTAAAAAACACATTCTACTCATGAAAAACATGTTGATTCCTGGACCGTCCGCAGGCCGGATTTAGAAGGCAATTGGGCCGCATCCGGCACCCGGCCCTTAGTTTGGTGACCCTTGCTCTTGAGAGTCCTATGGACTGCAAGAAGATCAAACCTATCCATTCTTAAGGAAATCAGCCATGAGTGCTCACTGGAAGGACAGATCCTGAAGCTGGGGCTCCAATACTTTGGCCACCTCATGAGAAGAGAAGACTCCCTGGAAAAGATGTTGGGAAAGATTGAGGGCACAAGGAGAAGGGGACGACAGAGGACGAGATGGCTGGACAGTGTTCTTGAAGCTAAGAACATGAGTTTGACCAAACTGTGGGAGGCAGTGGAAGACAGGAGTGCCTGGCGTGCTCTGGTCCATGGGGTCACGAAGAGTCGGACATGACTAAACAACTAAACAACTAAACAACAACAACATGCTTTGTTTACTGAGCAGTACAGGACTCCTGGCATCCTTCTGAGCAAGTGAGCATCTTTCTTATACAATGAGTTTGCAGGACAGGGCTTGGACACAATCGTGGCGAGCGAAATGTTAGTGACAGAAATCGGGGGCTGGGGACACAGGGAAGAAACTGTTTCACTTGCCAGCTGTGTGGTCAACACCATTGCCCTGACCTGATTACTTCAGCTGATGTTTTTCCTAAATCTGTCATGAATCAGCAATTATCAGCTTTCGCAACACTCTGTGACTCTCCTGCGAGAAGCTGTTGAGGGACTCTTTATTGTGAGCTGGATGTTCCTGAAAGGACCTTTGAATATACAAACACACACACACTTCTTGCATCCTTGGCTTTTCCTTGGCCAGAGAAAGTGGGGTGGGGGTGGGCGAGGAGAGGGAAGGAGGGGGGGAGCAAACTTCCACTTCCCCCAAGTGTGAGGGAAATTCAGCTGAACGTAATTTGGATGCGAACCGAACAATGCCTTTTATAACAGGCTCGCATGTCAACAATATATTTTTCCATTAAGCCCTGGAAGAGGTCCAGATTGAGGAATTAAACGTTCCTTCTTCCATGGGGGTCCTTGCATAATAGGGAACGCGTGGAGTGGAATGGGATTAGCACCCATGCGCAGCTAATATTTCCAAAAGGGCTCCCCCTCCTGTGCCTGGCTCAGTGTGTATTGAAAAATTGTTAGTAAGTTTTTTTTTAAAAAAGATGAAGGCAAAAAAATAAGGGAATTTTCCCACCGGTTGATCAGCAGAACATTGGACGAACATGCTGGGTGATCTGTGTCAGGAGGTCTGTTTTGCAGGTCAGCACAGTTCCTAGGAAGCTAAAAAAAAGCCCAAAAATAAAAAGCCAGAGAAGACAAAAATGCAAACACAATTCAGCACAGTTTGCAAAGAGTACTGATGGATAAATCTGTCAGTTTTGGTCCCCTCAGTTTTCAAATCATAAATGCATTTATTCCCCCCTGCTGCAACACTTTGGTTGTTTTTTTTTTAAGTGTCCTCATGAAAATTAACCAGTATGTTACTGCAAATTTCTCCCAAGAAACACATTTCTGTATGCAATTTTGCTTAACACACACAGGGCCGTCTTAAGCATGCCCGGCACCCTGGCGCCATGGCGCCACGGTGCGACGGATCCCTCCGGCGCCCCCCCGCCCCGTTTCTCAGCATGGTGGGCGGGTGCCACGCCCAGGGCGGCTGCCCCGGGAGCAGCTGCTGTGCACCACCCAGCCTGCCGTAGGGCCGGCCCTGGGCCAGGGGGCGCTGTCTGCCCCCTGTTGCGATGCCCCTGTGCGCGGCGGAGGTGGCCCCAGGCCCGCGTGCCTCCGGAGAGTGGCCTGAAGCCGCTGAACAGCGGAGGCGCGCCTGGGGCAGCCTCAGTCGCGCCTCTCAGCGGGCGCAGCAGCGCCCCTGGTGGCCTGGCGCCCTGGTGCCCCGCGCCACCGGAGGTCATAGCTGCCAAGTTTTCACTTTTCTCGCGAGGAAGCCTATTCAGCATAAGGGAAAATCCCTGTAAAAAAGGGATAACTTGGCAGCTATGCCAGAGGTGGGCCTAGAGCCGGCCCTGAACACGCACTTTTTTTTGCAAGCAATTTCCCATGGGCCTTAGGTTGCCTACCCCTGATATAAACCAATACAAAGAAAGCAAGCCCTCTTTGATAAAGGACTGTTCTTTAACAACAGTGTCAAAACCAGGGGACAAAGCCAACTTTGGTCACATTCACACCATAGCACATTTAAAGCATACTGTTCTCCCCTTCAAAGAAACCTGGGAATTGTAGCTTGCCCCCTTAAAGGTAAAGGTAAAGGGACCCCTGACCATTAGGTCCAGTCATGGATGACTCTGGGGTTGCGGCGCTCACCTCGCTTTACTGGCCGAGGGAGCCGGTGTACAACTTCCAGGTCATGTGGCCAGCATGACTAAGCCGCTTTTGGCGAACCAGAGCCACACACGGAAATGCCGTTTACCTTCCCACCGGAGTGGTACCTATTTATCTACTTGCACTTTGACGTGCTTTCGAACTGCTAGGTTGGCAGGAGCTGGGACCGAGCAACAGGAGCTCACTCCGTCGCGGGGATTCAAACCGCCGACCTTCTGATCGGCAAGCCCTAGGCTCTGTGGTTTAACCTACAGTGCCACCCACATCCCTTACAGAGCTACAATTCCCAGCACCTTTAACAAACTACAGTTAGCAGGAAACTGTAATTTGGGGGAAAGTAATGTGCTTCAAATTATGCGGATGTGATCTTTGACTTTCCAGAAGTCTGCGAAGATTGTTATCTCTCCACCCGCATAGAGCGATTGACTCGCTGTTGGCCTGCCAAAACCTTGACCAGATTTAATCATCCTGACAAAGCTAAAGGATGGTTTCATGCCCCGCTAAGCCCCATGGCCGAAGACCATTGGAAGGTGGTGATTTTGCCCGCACCAAACCAAGCGGAGCCTCCTCTCCGCATATGCATTTATTATAGAAGGAACATGGATGAAGTCATTGGGCTCAAACACCATATGTGGTGGTGGGGAACTTTTTTCAAGCCGACAGTCACCCGTCACATCTTTTGCCCAGTTGGAGAAGGGCTGAAGAAGCAAGCAAGCAAGCAAGCAAGCAAGCAAGCAAGCAAGCAAGCAAGCAAGCAAGCAAGCAATGTTGCCTTGGTCCAATACTGCAGGAATCACTGCTCAAAAGGAGCAGTGGTCTTAAGATAGACTATGAGGGGATAGGAAAATCCACGCAGCGATCGTAAGCAGGAGGTTCCTTTCCAGGAGGATATCGGCTAAAATAGACCTGTGGTTTGTGAAGGGAACTGCTTTGGAATGTTGACCTTTAAAAACCCAAGATGGGGCCTGTTTCTTTGGAAAATTTGTCATCGTAACGTGGAAGGACTCTGTAGCCTCCAATCCTCGTGCGTTGCAACAAGATGCACTGAGGCCTAAGTTATTCCTCCCGACAGATGTTTGTCACAGATGGCATTTCGGAGATCTGGCCTTGGATGAAGAGTAAAGTACAAGAATGTAGGAACAGCTATAACGGATCAGAACCAAAGCAACTTTTTTTCAGCTGGGGGCTCCATGCACATGCAAAGCATAGCAATGCTGCCTCCATCTCACACAGCTCCACTTTCAATACTGTCTAAGCCTGCAAACTTTTTGGGCTGGAAGCATTGCAAAACAACTAACAGAGCAGAATGATGGCTGGGCGGCTCAGTAGAAACCCAGCTCGAAAGCACTATGATTGCACCTGAGACATGTTGCAGACCTCACCACACCTCCACACATCCCCCCCCCAGTCTGGAGGACCCAAAGCCATCCTAGCCATACTTTATGGCAGCCAATGAATGAGGCGTTGTGTATGGATAGGAGCATAAATACCATAGGCGGAACTTCCATGTTGCCCCCATGCCAACCAACCTTTAACCGGGAGGCCCCACCTCTTTCTGTGTGAGTCAAGGATTAAGTTCTACCTTTGAGAGAGGGCTCTGTATTCTGCATGCCCCTTTTCTCTTTCTTTTCTTTTGTTTATTTAGATCAGCTTTTTTTTTTTAAATTGAACCGTATGGTGAAATGTTTCAATAAAATCTATGGGAGGGGGGAGGGGGGAAGAGAATAAGGCTACCTGTGGCTACTAGCAATAATAGCTTTGTTTCTCCCTCCACTGTTGGAGGCAGCATGCCTCAGAATATCAGTTCCTAGGAATGATGAGCAGAGAAGGTGCATTTGGGTTTACTTTCAGGGCATCTGGTGGGTCATGCTGAGAACAGGTTGCTGGAATAGATGGACCTTTGGCCGGATCCAGCAGAGATCTTCTTGTGATCTTATGAACTGGACAGTGTTTAAACACACTGTAAAAAGTGACACCTAAGGGGTGAATACGGTGTGGCCATATATTCTGCTTTATAGAAGGTAGAACTCTATATGAAATGCTGAAAGAAGGCAGTTGTTTATTTGAAGGGCTGCCTGATCTAATTCCAGGTAAAGAACCCCAAGAAGGAAGAAAGGATGGAGTCTTAATTCTGCCCTTCAACAATTGGCACATGAAGTACAGACCAAACAGGTATGCAGGTTGCCTAGTGGGCGCGGGTGGCGCTGTGGTCTAAACCACTGAGCCTCTTGGGCTTGCTGATCAGAAGGTTGGCGGTTTGAATCCCCGTGACGGAGTGAGCTCCCGTTGCTCTGTTCCAGCTCCTGCCAACCTAGCAGTTTGAAAGCATGCCAGTGCAAGTAGATAAATAGGTATGGCTGTGGCGGGAAGGTAAACGGCATTTCTGTGTGCTCTGGCTTCCGTCACAGTGTTCTGTTGTGCCAGAAGTGGTTTAGTCATGCTGGCCACATGACCCGGAAAACTGTCTGTGGACAAACACTGGCTCCCTCGGCCTGAAAGCGAGATGAGCATCACAACCCCATTGTCGCCTTTGCCTGGACTTAACTGTCTAGGAATCCCTTACCTTTACCTTTTACCTTTTGCAGGTTGCCCAGCTACAGCCTCCTCCACTATGCTGAGATGCACTGCATTTCTATTTAAATTACAGGAATTCTATCTAAAATTTCACCTATGCGAGTAAGTTAGTGTGTAAGTTAGTATTTGGAACTCTATGGCTTCTTTCTTCCACTTTTGGGGTTGAATTTCCATTATTTGGGGGGTGATGTGTAAGTGGGCACCGTAGATTAATTACAATACTCTTTTTTAATTACAGGCATCTTGTTCTTTGTGGTCATAAAATCATAGAATAATAGAATTGTGGAGTTGGAAGGGACACTGAGAATCGACCTTTCAACCTTGCCATTATCAGCACCATGCTCTAACCAACTGAGCTATGCAGGCATGTTCTGCTGTGAAGCCTTCTTGGTACTGAGAAGCCACATAGCTTAAGGCAGCTGTGTAGCAGGAGAAGATGGCAAGTGGTGGCAGGAAGATTCAAGGACAATTCAAAGAAACATTTAAACATTCCATTGCAGAATGGATATATAGCCAGAAACAATATCCACACCTCTCTTCAAGAGCTTTGGCTATTCTCCGACACTTCTCCTCGACATATTGTTGTGAACTCTGATTTTCAACTCTGACAAACAGGAGAGTTCAGGTAAAGAGAAAAGCTTATTTGCATTGATGAGACTTGGTCTGCCTCAAATTGACCTAACATAAACCAGGTGGCGCTGTGGTTAAACCACTGAGCCTAGGGCTTGCTGATCAGAAGGTCGGCGGTTCGAATCCCTGTGACGGGGTGAGCTCCCGTTGCTCGGTCCCAGCTCCTGCCAACCTAGCAGTTCGAAAGCACGTCAAAATGCAAGTAGATAAATAGGAACCGCTACAGCGGGAAGGTAAACGGCGTTTTCGTGTGCTGCTCTGGTTTGCCAGAAGCAGCTTTGTCATGCTGGCCACATGACCTGGAAGCTATACGCTGGCTCCCTCGGCCAATAATGCGAGATGAGCGCGCAACCCCAGAGTCGGTCACGACTGGACCTAATGGTCAGGGGTCCCTTTACCTTTACCTTTACCTAAATGAGATTACCCAGCAAAAGCAAGCTCACACTGAGTTTGTATACAGTACATACTTTTAAGGTACATCTGTAAGAGGCTCGTTTATATTTTGGGAGTGATTCACATTCTTACGTAGCTACATTGTTTTATACTTTCTGGATCCTCCATGATCATATTATAAAGTAGTTGTGGTCTGTGTTATAAATCAAGCATTGTGTGGAGTCGTTTCTTTTTGTTTTCAAATGCATTCTTTGTCAATAAAAATTACGATGCGGCACAAGCAAATTTTTATTCCAAAAGTGTGGACCGGTGAGGGGGGGGGGGGAACCACTGCCTTAAGGACTCATTGCAGAGATTCTGCATGTGATTGAACAAGGGCAAAAGGAAATTGCCTACCTGTTTGCCCTCTTGTGGAGAAACAGAGATATTACATATAGTTCTGCTGATCTTTTTGAAATCCCTTATTTTAGGATCCATTTTCAGCGATTCTCCCAGCCAACCTTGGCAATCTCACTCACCCTGGGTTTTATAACCAGTGCTTTCAGAGGTAGTTGAGGTTCCTGCATTGCAGGCAGTTGGACTTGATGACCCTCGGAGTCCCTTCCAACTCTTCATTTTGGGCCCGGCTCTAGGGGTAGTCTCGGTGGCGCGGGGCGCCAGGGTGCCAGGGCGCGGGGCCGGCAGGAGGGCGCTGCGCGGTGAAGCCATGCTGCGCGCTGCACCCGCCCACCAGAGCAGGGGCGCCGGAGCGATCACAGCGCCAGGGTGCCCGACCGGCTTGAGACGGCCCTGCTTCATTTCTATGATTCTATGACGAATACTGCAAACAGGGATTCCAATATGATTTATTTTTGTGTAGCTGAAGCCATTACAAAACAAAACAAGACACATACGGCAGAATAAAACACATTATACAAAGTAATTATGAAAACCAGGCATTCTGTTGGATACGAGTTTGATCTGGTGATGAATTTAACTGATCATCCCCGCAAAGTTTTCTCCTTAACATTACTATTCTAAATAGAGTTGCCTTTAATTGCCCTGCTGTCTTTTGAGTCTGGAAACCTTAAAGAGAAACCAGCAGACCCTTTGCTTGGAAATTAAACAAAGGGTCTGCTGGTTTCTCTTTAAGGTTTCCAGACTCAAAAGAGAGCGGGGCAATTAAAGGCACAGAAGTCCTGTCCTCTATTGAGTCTGGCAACCCTATCGGTGCCTGTATTACGGACATCACATTTTGCTCCCTTTAACTATGTTTTTCTGGGTACCTCACTCCACCTTGCAAATTAGCAAAGCTCCAAAGCTTCAGCCCATCTTAATCTGACCACATTACTGTATGTTTACTTTGATTCATAAACCTCACTTGCGCTCAGGTGTGCTTATTCTCAAAGTGGGAGTTCATACAGACCCTGTGACCCCATCTACCCCTTCCTCAGAAGAAAGCCAAGCTTGCAGTTCAAAGCAACCCCACAGGGTTTCATAAGATTGACATGTGGGTGAGAGTGGGACCATGCATGCGACCATGCTGCTTGATTATAAACAATATCAAGCAGATCCTATCTTCTAAAAGACCTCAGCTTTTGATCAGATGACCTCCAAGGCAGCTCACAACAAGCAAGTCCTCTATGCAAAGATTTCGCATTTGCCATACCAGAGAGAAAATAGAAAATAGAAAAAATAAAAATAGGAAATAGGAAATAATAACATAAGTAGAAAAAAGAGAGAGAGAGTTCCTTGGCTGAAAGGTGGGTGAGGCGGCCCCAGGCTCGTGCTTCCCGCGTGCCTCCGGAGAGCAGCCTGAAGCCGCTCAACAGCTGAGGGCATGGAGGAGGCAGCCCCAGGCAGCACCGGGGGGCGGGCAGCCTGGCCAGCGCCCCCTCCATTTTGGCGCCCTAGGCAGCTGCCTAGTTCGCCTTAATGGACGCGCCGGTCCTGTGGACAGCGGTATCTGCTATGGCACCTCTGCTGTTCCTCCTCCTTCTGGACACTGCCCAGCAGATACCAGTATCAATGGCTGCTTTCAGCGGCTCCATTTGGAGGTAGGCTTCCTGTTCTCTGTCACCCCCAGACCTTAAGATCCACGTAGGGATGCAGAGATGTCACAGGCAGGACTTTCTGAAGTCATGGGTAAGATTTTATGATGTCATGGGGGTCAGCACCTCATGGGATTGCAAACTATTAAAAGTCGGAAGATGTGATCCATAGGCTGGGTGGGTCCAGGAATCCAGCAGAACCAGAAATGTGAAGTCCTAGGAAAAGGAACATTTAAGGGTTGTTATTTTTATTCAGGTAAGGAGGCAGCAGTGGTGGACCTTGAGGCCTCAAATTTCAGCGCAATGCCAAAATTTGACACCTCAGAGTCATGCCGAATACAGTCGTATCTTGGAAGTCAAACGGAATCCATTCCGGAAGTCCGTTCGATTTCCAAAACATTCAAAAACCAAATCACGGCTTCTGATTGGCTGCAGGAAGCTCCTGCAGCCAATCAGAAGCTGTGGAAGCCCCGTCGGATGTTCAGGTTCCAAAAGAACATTCGCAAATCGGAACAATCACTTCCGGGTTTGTGGCCTTTGGGAGCCAAAACGTCCGAGTTCCAGGGTGTTCGGGATCCAAGGTATGACTGTAATAGTTGCGGTGCTCCCTAGTGGCACCCCCACGTTCTGCACCCAGTGCGACTGAACCAGTTGTGCCCCCCAAAATCCGCCTCTGGAGCCAGTATGAGCTCTCTTACCTAAAGAGCATTCCTCCCCCGTCCAGTACAGAAAATCAGATCCTGACACTTGTGTTCGGCCCAGCATTATTGGTTGCCATGGTGGCCATGAAATCCCAAGCCAGTCTAGACAAGGTGACTTCAGAGTGGTCCCTCAAGGCCAAGTTCATGATCTTTGACACCACCTTTGTGTCCGCCTCCATCAGCCCTGGAGATGGTTATGCTAGTAGGGTGGAATCCCAACCCTGTATTGGGATTCCAATACCAGTTCAAAACTGGTAGACTACTGGGCAAGGGACTCAGAAGCAGTGATGGAAGAAAGCAGCAAGATTCTGAACAGGAAGTTGCTGGCCTAGACCCTCCTCTCTAGGATTTGCCTGGGACTCTAGAGAGTCACTGCTGCCGGTCAGAGTTGACAATACTGGGCTAGATGAATATTCTGACCGAATATTGTGTAGCTTCCTTTGTAGATAGCACAGCCTCTTTTTTCCTTTGTTTTTTTTGTCACATGGAACTCAATGGAAACCATGATGAGCTGAGCCAGCCTCCTTCTGCATAGCTCCACCCCTTTATTTGCATAACCTTGCCCTGGGCTCTGCTTTTTTGGTGTAAAGCTAGAATTCTGGCAACTGGCTCGTCTATGCATATATATTTAATCTAAGGAATCCTTCATTTTATTGGTTACACTGAGGTTGTCGTACGCTTGTCGCAAGCCCTTGGGAGAACGGTAATGGCTATGGAACAGATGAGAGAACTGCAGGTAGATTTGAAATACAAAATAAATGAAATGCCTGTGGACATCTTGTGAATTTGATTGGAGTCAAAGTTTGCATTTTGTGTGAAGCTTTAGACTAGGAACTGGATACCTCGGAATGCTTGGCAGTCATATACGCATGTGTCAACTTGCAAGGCTGCGCCATGTGCATCTTGACGGAACTGCAATTTCATTATATTTGTTGCTGCTGAGTTTGTTTAAGCAGGAAGTTTAGTATGCTAAGTGATTCAGGGGTGAGGGGGTGAGGGAACTAATCTGGATCCTTCCCAACTTGGCAAGGCAAAGAGTCTTTTGAGTCCAGAAATTTGTCTTAAGTTTCAGGTTCTGGGAATTACAAAATATTTCAGGATCATTTAAAGCAAAGCAGGATGAAAGTTGATGGGAGCGGCAGAATTGCTTGCCGCGCTTGGGCTGGGGGTAGGGACGATATCGATGGATATGAGCAAAGAAGCCCTTTAGAAGTATTATATCTTCTGTTGGGAGCACACACTTGAAAGAAGGTTCACAATGAAGCATCAAAATAAGAAGCAGAGACCATTTAACAATGCAGGAAAGTAAGACCATTACATCCTGCAGAAACAGGAGATTTACCAGCACGATCCTGTGCTTGCCTACTCAGAAGTAATTCCCACTGAGGCTGTTTTTGTGCCATATATTCAAAACACATTTAAAGCGCATTTCTTCCCCTGAATAATCCAGAGAGCTGTAGGTTATCCCCTTACAGACCTACATTTTCCAGCACAC
The DNA here is from genome assembly GCF_965207765.1 of Zootoca vivipara. Classification (NCBI taxonomy): domain Eukaryota; kingdom Metazoa; phylum Chordata; class Lepidosauria; order Squamata; family Lacertidae; genus Zootoca; species Zootoca vivipara. The sequence continues at coordinate 109,025,565 of NC_142586.1, forward strand.
TTAACAAACCAGTTCCCAGAATTCTTTGGGGGAAGTGATGTGCCGTAAATGTGCTTCAAATGTACAGTGTACACACAGCCTAAGTTCGGTAGGACTTAGAATAATAGAATTGTATAGCTGGAGGGGAGCCTAAGGGTCATCTAGTCCAACCCCCTGCAATGCAGGAATCCCAGCTAAAGACTTACTCCCAGTTAAATGTGTATAAGGACTGTAGCCTTCATATAAGACCTGAGCCTTTCTGCACGTGTGAAAGAGCATCTCACACAATGTATTGTAATCGGCCTTTCCTCTTCAAGGAGCTTCTCACTAAAAACATTTCAGACCTGCGTTAAAAGATTATTTAATTGCATTAGAAGCAGGAGCCAGGCTGGAGAGGAGATTGGATCTTGGGGTGACAAGGGAGTCAAAAATATTCTGGAGGAGGAAAGGAGCTGAATGGTTTTTTTTTTGTCTACATAGTGGAAGATATACAGCAGATCTCTGAGTCTGAACTAACTTTCTCAGGCAGGGAGTTTGAGGAACAGAGGCAAGTAGTCTAGATGACAAGAGATAAAGTTCTATGTCTTATAATATAATAATAATAATAATTTATTATTTATACCCCACCCATCTGGCTGGGTTTCCTCAGCCACTCTGGGCGGCTTCCAACAAAATATTAAAATACAGTAGTCTGTTAAACATTAAAAGCTTCCCTAAACAGGGCTGCCTTCAGATGTCTTCTAAAAGTCTGGTAGTTGTTTTTCTCTTTGACATCTGGTGGGAGGGTGTTCCACGGGGCGGGTGCCACTACCGAGAAGGCCCTCTGCTTAGTTCCCTGTAACTTGGCTTCTCGCAGCGAGGGAACTGCCAGAAGGCCCTCGGCGCTGGACCTCAGTGTCCTAGCAGAACGATGGGGGTGGAGATGCTCCTTCAGGTATACTGGACCGAGGCCGTTTTGACATATTTAAAACAAACACATCGTTGGGTCTAGAGGTCACCTAACTAAGTGTTCTTTAAAGAACTCAAATGTTAAATTGCTTATTTTCTAACAATAAGCTGCAACTTGTCCCTAAGACACACCCGAGGACTGGAAAATCCCACTTTTAAAAATGGGATTCAACTGCTGCTCCATGCTTTGCATGGAGGATTGTTGTTGTTTAGTCGTTTAGTTGTGTCTGACTCTTCGTGGTGACAGCAGTCACGAAATTAAAAGACGCCTGCTTCTTGGGAGAAAAGCAATGACAAACCTAGACAGCATCTTAAAAAGCAGAGATATCACCTTGCCTACAAAGGTCCGTATAGTTAAAGCTATGATTTTCCCAGTAGTGATGTATGGAAGTGAGAGCTGGACCATCAAGAAGGCTGATCGCCGAAGAATTGATGCTTTTGAATTATGGTGCTGGAGGAGACTCTTGAGAGTCCCATGGACTGCAAGAAGATCAAACCTATCCATTCTTAAGGAAATCAGCTCTGAGTGCTCACTGGGAGGATACCATCTTGTATTTTGTTTCAGGGAACAAAATGGCATGGGCCAGTCTTGCGAGGGTTGAGTTTGATTCATATCATCCATCTCTCTCTCTCTCTCTCTTTAAAATTAGATTAAGCTGGTCAATGTCATAAATGTTTCTTCTAGAATAAAACGCCTCTGAGCAAATGGGCAATCTCTCTTTGCTTTTGGGTGGCTCTCCTGCAACATATTTTCCCCATTAACTTAGTAGTAAAGTCAATTGGCAGCGATGAATCTTCTTCATTAATTTCTTTGTTGGCAAACTTTATCTCTCTTTCGTAATTAGTGCCTGGGTGGAATTTGCTGGAAGGAGTGAGGATGATGGTCTCTTGTGGTTTGAAATCTGGAACTGATGTGAATGACGCTAAAAGTTAATTTTGTCATCATTAATGATGAATAAGATTTTCCTTATGTTTTCACTTCAAGAAAAAGGAAAAGAAATAACGGAAAGTTAAGCCCTATTTGTTTGTCCTGTATTTTTATGGTTGGGGATGGGGAGATAAACTTGGGAATTAGGGCCATATGTTTCAGCTATAGATTAATCAACCATGCTTAAGTTGATTTACTGATGGGAAATTCCCCTTCCTTCACACAGGTTCTAGGGACAGGACTTACTTACTGCAGTATCCTATGGATAAATAATAGGAGGGTGCAAAGCACTATTGAGCTGGTCTGGGGCCTGATTTGTTCCGGATTGCTCCATGCCCCAAAGAGGATTGAGGGCCTTGCACAACCCTAAGGTTGTGCATCTGGGTGGGGGAGAGGAAGAGCCAATGCGGGCAGAGTATTGCTTGCGCTGCCTCCTTCTCCCCAACTCCCTGCCATCCTTACCACCCCCCTACAAGTTTAATAACACCACCCCCACACCTTTCAACTGTGTTACAAGCCACTCCAATCTCTGCCAAGTGGTAGCAAGATTCCAGGGGTCTTGGCACTTAACCAGGGCTTGTGTTCCTTTAGAATGAGGCACGGCGGAGACTGTAGTGTCTTTAAGATATATGGTTTTATTTATACATATATACAACTTAGCCTTGATTGAGGGAGGGCAGAGCATCACGCCCCAAGGGTTCCTCTTGTTGCTCTCCTCATAACTTCAGCAAGCGTGGGTCCAGCCATTCTCCCTGGTCTTTGCATGCAGGTTCCTCTAGCCCAGGCGTAGGCAAACTCAGCCCCCCAGATGTTTTGAGACTACAATTCCCATCATCCCTGACCACTAGCTAGCTGCTCTAGCCAGCGCCACATGGAGTTCCGACCTCTCCCCTTTTCTTCTGCAACCCCCCTGCTCCAAGCGCAACTCAAGCCTCGTGTAAAAGGGGGCAGCTTTTTTCCGGTGGTGACACCTCCCCAGACCACACCCACTCCCGAGTCACATGCCCTCTTCCCATGCCACACCCCTTACCAACCTTGTGTCACACCCTCCTTCTGGTTGGTTTAGTTTTTTTGGAAATGTATTTATTTATTTCTCACATCAATACTCCACCTTTCCCTCCGAGGAATTGATGCTGGGGGTAAAGGATTCTCCCTCTCCTCATTTAATCCAAGCAGCAAGTCTGTAAGGCCGAGAAGCAGTGACTGGGTCAAGGTGAGTCTCATGGCCAAGGGTCCTAGTCTGACACTTTCAACCACTGTTCTTCAAACTTGGGTCTCCAGCTATGGTTGGACTACAACTCCCATCATCCCTAGCTAGCAGGGCCAGTGGCCAGGGGATGATGGGAGTTGTAGTCCAATAGCAGCCAGGGACCCAAGTTTGAGGAACACTGCTCTGAACATCACACCAGTCTCTGAACTGTGATAGTACCTATTGCTCGCTTGGCCAAAGGACAGAGAGGGTTCGTGCACGAGTGTGGAAACTAGCCCATTTGTTCAAAGGTAGCATGTGCTTTCACTGTTTTGCCCCAGACCCCACTCATTGCTGGCATGAGACTCCTGAATGCTTTCCCAGGAAGGAATGCGGCCCGCGGAGCTCAGGACTATTGATCTGAAGGGAATCTCAGGCTGAGGACCAGGGATTTTTGTCTCCGGCCATATGAGAAGCATTACGCGGTGCAAAGGCCCTTGAGTGACAGCTCACTCGGAGCGGCCTGTGTGAGTCAGCCCTGAGCTATGCGTTTCTGAGTAGGTCAACTCTGGTTTAGGCAATAAGTTGCAGCTCCCGGAAGGATTGGATTAGAGAAGTTTAGAAGACAGGGCTGCAGATCTGCTCAAACCTTAGAGCCACCCAAGGCCAAACGGGACAGAGCTTCAACACAACAGGGGAGGTCTCCGGCCTTAAAAGGCCAGTTACTCATAAGCGAGCATCTCCGATGGGGCGTCCCAAGAGCAAACGTCTTGGGTGTAACTTATTTCATACCCTTACTGGAATATGATGCTAGCATGCAAATAACATCCGATGGGCAGTCAGCAGAGAGAGGCGATGTCACGTGGTGGCCTTCAACTCGGTCTTCGGTCGGCACCTTATAAAGCACAGAAAGGCATTTCTGTCCGATGGCCCTTTAAGACGGGAAGACAAAAGTGTTAACAAATGAGCTTTTTGTCATTTATTCAGCCTTCTTTTATTGCGCACCTGAAAAAAGACTTAGATAACCAGAAGCCCAGAATGTGGGAAGAGCTACATCAAGGAGTCTCCTTCTTTGGAGGTCTTTAAGCAGAGGCTTGACAGGCATATGTCAAGAATGCTTTGATGGTGTTTCCTACTCGGCAGGGGGTTGGACTGGATGGCCCTTGTGGTCTCTTCCAACTCTACGATTCTATGATTCTATGAAGGAGGCCCCAACATGATACCAACAAGTGTCATGAGAAGTAAGAGGCCATATATTTAAAGCCCCCCTCCAGACTGGCACATTCTGCAGTATTTCTTTGATGTAATAATAGTGCATTTGTGCTGGATTTATACTGGACCATCAACATATCATTCTGCCTTATTAGTTCTTCTGCTATGCTTCCCCAATGTTACCGCGTTATTGCTGTCTGGGGAGGCACTCTTGCACATCAAAAGTGTGACAAAGAAACAAACTGGAGCATTTATGGCAGGGTTGCCATATTCCCCAAAGTGAAAATCTGGACAAAGTTGTTGAGCTCAACTCGCCCTATGTTCAGATTTTCCCAGACATTTTGCCGATTCAGCAAAAATCTGCCCAGATCCCATTTTGCTGAGCAATTCCCCGGGAAAACCCAGATTAGGCAGCCCTAATTTATGGTATAATACAAATGATATTTGCATCTTGCACTTCCTCTGTAGACCTCAGGGCACTGGCGGAGGAAGGGGGTGTGGTGGGTGCGGCCTGCCCCGGGTGTCATCGCCATACCTGCCAAGTTGCTGTCGGAGAAATAAGGGACCGGGCGGAAGTAGCAGACCGGAAGTAGCGCGGCGGCCATTTTGGAACTGGGCGGAGCATGCTCAGAAGCGACCTTTGTTGCTGCTCTGCCCAGTTCCAAAATGGCTGCAGTGCGACTTTTGGCGCGGTGGCCATTTTGTAACTGGGCAAAGCAGCATCAAAAGTCATTTCTGAGCATGCTCCGCCCAGTTCCAAAATGGCGGCAGCGCTACTTCCGGTCTGCTACTTCCGCCCGGTCCCTTATAAACCGGGGGAAAACAAAAAAATCCGTTTTTTCAGCAAGGAACAGCTGGAAAAACGGGGATTTCCCGGGGAATACGGGAAACTTGGCAGCCATGCCCCTGGGACGCTCACCGTAGGTGGTGCTCCCCAGGACGCTTGCCATTTGCGGCTAGCCTGCCCCTGTGGGTGGCTAGCTCCGCCCTGTGGGTGGCTAGCCCCGCCCCCAGGTGCACAGCATGTGCGTCGCTCTGGGTGCCGGAGCAGCTAGCTCCGCCTCTGCCTCAGGGTGGTTCGCAAAATAGAATTACAATATAAAAAACACAAAATACATAATAAAAACAAGAAAAACAACAAACCAATAATTCCCCCTCCCACAACACATGTAAAAGGGCACCAGATGCCAATCAACCAAAGGCCTGGTTTTTGCCTGGCACCTTAAGGTGTATAATGAAGAGGCCAGGTGAGCTTCCCTGGGGAGAGCATTCCTCAAATGGGAAGCCACTGCAGAAAAGGCTCATTCTCGTGTTGCGACCCTCTGGATCTCTCATGGAGGAGGTACATGAAGAAGAGCCTCAGAGGTTGATCTCAGTGTCCGAGGAGGTCCGGGGAGGTTCATATGGAGAAAGATGGTCTTATAAAGATGTCAGCTGGAAGTGATGGGAGGGGCAGTGGTTGGAAACGAAGCAATAGGGCAGCCCTGAAAGATGGGAAAGCACAAACAGTATTAACAAGGGAGTTGTGCACTGGGCTCCTACCGCCACCACAATCTTGAACAATAATTTCTGAACAGCAAACAATATGTGTCACAAAGGATTCAATGCCTAGAAAAGCAGCAGAAAAGAGTTACAGTGGTACCTCTGGATGCGAATGGGATCCGTTCCGGAGGCCCGTTCGCAACATGAAACGGCTGCATCCTGAGCACTGCGTCTGCACACACGTGTGACGCAATTCGGTGCTTCTGCGCATGCGCAAAGCGTGATTTAGCGCTTCTGCACATGCGCGCGCACCGAACCCAGAAGTAACCCGTTCCGGGACTTCCGGGTTTGGCATGTCCGTAACCTGAAAAGACGTAACCCGCAGCGGACGTTACATGAGGTATGACTGTACTCTTACTTGCTGAAACTGGATTAAAAAACAACAACAAATTAACCACCAAGTGGGGGCAACTGTACTGTAGCTGGAGCAGTTAATTTGAGAATTTTGCTGATGCTCGTTTAGATGCTGAAGGCAATGCATTAGGAACTGATGGCGCCTGATTATTATCCAATCAGTTCCTGATGCAGTATCCGCGACATCACAAACTCTGCAGGCCACACCTTTGTGCACGTGCGGGTGTGCTTGTGTATGAGAGAGAGAGAGAGAGAGAGAGAGAGAGAGAGAGAGAGAGAGAGAGAGAGAGAGAGATCCCTTCTATTTCCAATGTTCAGGCAGTGAGCGCCATTCCTTACATTGCCATAAGAGCACCACCCACCCACAGACTAAGGGGAACCTCAATGTTTGTGGAAAGGGCAAGAGGTTTTTTTTTTTGGGGGGGGGAAGCACAAAGAGACAGGGAGTATGCTCAATGGCCATGGAATGCTGACAAAAAAACCAGGAAAAAGGAGAGGGAACGGAATGGAGTGGCTGAAACCCCTGAATTCCGCGCAGCAACATTTTGTTGCAGCCTCCACTTGTTTTAAACTGCCACAGCACACAATTTACCATTTGGTTGGGTGTGTTGTTCAGGGACTTGTTCGACCACCAGGCTGGGAGGAGTGCTTACTGCACTCACTGTTGTTTCTGGTTGATAAAAAAAAGTATGGAAGCAATAAGCCCTTTAACTCCAGAACGTAAGAAGAGGCTGCTGAATCAGGCCAATGGCCCATCTAGCCCAGCATCCCGTTCTCACAGGGACCAACCAGATTCCTGTGGGAAGCTTTCCGGCAGGATTTGAACCCAAGAGCACTCTCGCCTCCTGCGGATTCCAGCAAGTGGTATTCAGAAGCATTGCTGCCCCAACGGTGGCATCCAACTTCCCCCGTTCTATCCTGTGCAATGTTCCTTCGACATATACATACCTCACAAGTGCCCTGGGGAAAAAGGAAACCTCATTTTTCTGCACGAGATTGCGGCAACCATATTGGGGTGCCGAGATCTTGCGTGCTGTCACCCTGAGAAAAGCACGTTTGGGGCGCCTCACAAGATCTCGCCCCACAAAAGCACTTTTTCTGAGTTGAGGGTGTGGAGCGGGTCACATGACTCACATGGGAATGCGTCCTCGAAAAGTTGGATGGTATGCTCAACATCCTCAACATCGCCCTGGTCATGTCTCACCTTTTCCTTGCAGAGGTGATGAAGGCAGCAGAGAGGGTTCCAGTTCATTTGGCAGAATGTTGGGGAATGTATGGTGACTACATGTCCCATCATGCCCTTGGTGGGAATGGATGGCACTAAGGCATCCTGGGAGATGCAGTCCTCCCTTCCACGCTCTCCCAGGCAGGAAACTGATACTCCTCCTACCACTGCCCTTACCTTCCAAGTCCCGGACTGCAGAATCCGGGACCGGCAGCCGTGTGACACCGGAAGTTGCGTCGATGTAACTTCCGGTGTTGCTTTGCCCTTCTATGGGCACCAAAAATGGCCGCCGCCGGCTTCGAAAGTCGCTTGTACGCATGTCAGGAAGTGCGTCAATGCAACTTCCGGTGTCGCTCCACCCATCTATGGGCACCAAAAATGGCCACCACCGACACCAGAAGTCGCGTCTATGCACTTCCGGACATGCGTAGATGCGACTTTTGAAGCCAGCGGCAGCCATTTTTGGTGCCCATAGAAGGGCAAATCGGAAAGAAAAAAAATGGCTGCCGGCAGGAGAAAATAACGGAGAAAAATGGGAGACGAAGTGATACGGGGGACCACCGGGAAAAGATAAGTAAAAACGGGGGTTTCCCGGGGAAAACAGGGTACTTGGCAGCTATGCCACTGCCTTCACTGCCTCCCCATTCTCATGTCCCATGTAAGGCTTTTTTTTTTGGGGGGGGAGACTTTAATTAATATATTTATTATAATGAGAAAGATATATCTACCTTTCAATCATAAAACCCTCCAGGCGGTGTACACGGTACAATTATTGACATAGAAGCAGCCAAAATCCACAAAGCCATTAGACAGCAATGAATGCCGACATGCAAGATAACCAGCAAAGAAGCACAGATTAGAATCCGAGGAAAGAGATTGCTTGTTAAGCTATACGGCATGTTAATTTGCCAATAAAGCTACGTGGATTTGCAAACAAATAAATAAACTATCCAATTTTATGTCTGGATGGGCTTGCTGAAATAAAAAGGCTTTTGGCAGACGTCTAAAAACAATCTAGGAAGGGCACCTGCCTAAAGGCGGCAGAGGGAGGTGAAATTGATGAAAGAGGTGGCAGTGTTTCGGTGGGCGCCCTTTGGAGAAGCACCCATCCCTCAGGTGTGCACCCTTGCAGCCAGTGAAGGGTGGTCCATGAGGATGAGCAAGGTGCCGCCCCACCAACCCCAGTCAGTCCTGAACCAGTCCAGGGGTTGGCGCTGTCAGTTTTCAATTAGCAATAATTGTGCAGGGGCGGACTTGGGTGCCCTGAACAAGGCCAAAACCTGGCACCCCCAAGTGGAGCTTCTCAATTATGGACCTTCTCAATTTTGTGCACCCTCGACATGGCACCCCGTGCGGGGGAACCACCTGCGGCGCCCTACACCCAGTGCTGAATGGCACCTTCGATTAACCTTGTTGACTACGATTCTGTGCAGAATCTTTAGCCTCATGTGTTGCCATTGTAGAACTCAGAAGAGAGGAGGAGGAGGGCATGCGAAAAGGATCTAGGAGTCTTGGTAGAGCACAAACTTGACATGAGTCAACAGTGTGATGCAGCAGCTAAAAAAGGCAATGCAATTCTGGGCTGCATCAATAGAAGTATAGCATCTAGATCAAGGGAAGTAATAGTACCACTGTATTCTGCTCTGGTCAGACCTCACCTGGAGTACTGTGTCCAGTTCTGGGCACCACAGTTCAAAAAGGATACTGATAAGCTGGAACGTGTCCAGAAGAGGGCAACCAAAATGGTCAAAGGCCTGGAAACGATGCCTTATGAGGAATGGCTTAGGGAGCTGGGTATGCTTAGCCTGGAGAAGAGAAGGTTAAGGGGTGATATCATAGCCATGTTCAAATATATAAAAGGATGTCATATAGAAGAGGGTGAAAGGTTGTTTTCTGCTGCTCCAGAGAAGCGGACACGGAGCAATGGATTCAAGCTACAAGAAAGAAGATTGCACCTAAACATTAGGAAGAACTTCCTGACAATAAGAGCTGTTCGACAGTGGAATTTTCTGCCAAGGAGTGTGGAGGAGTTTCCTTCTTTGGAGGTCTTTAAGCACAGGCTTGATAGCCATCTGTCAAGAATGATTTGATGCTGTTTCCTGCTTGGCAGGGGGTTGGACTGGATGGCCCTTGTGGTCTCTTCCAACTTGTGGTCTCTTCCATATGATTCTATGAAAATTAGACCGAGCAGGTGTCACCTGTCATTGGCTCTGGCGCCACCTACTGTTGACCTCCCTGCTTTTCACCCCACCAGTTCCAACAGGGAGCAGGCAGCCTATTCTGCAAGCCCCTGTTTTGGAGGGTAGGGGATGCACGATTCCTCCTTACTTTCTCAGCCTACTTCACACACTGATTATTTGGGATAATCCCAGTGGGTCCCAAACATTTTTGGGCCACGGCCCCCTTGGTTCCACAAACTCATCCCCAGTGCCCGCTACCAACCCCACCCTATATATATATATATATATATATATATATATATATATATATATAACATTATTCAGAATGGCAGTTTGCATGACCCACTAAGGAAGATAACTGCACGATAAAATTCAAAACAGTGACAATCGATTGCACAAAATAAAAAAATTCCTTCCAGTAGCACCTTAGAGACCAACTATGTTTGTCATTGGTATGAGCTTTCGTGTATTGTGCATGCACACGAAAGCTCATACCAATGACAAACTTAGTTGGTCTCTAAGGTGCTACTGGAAAGAATTTTTTTATTTTGTTTTGACTACGTCAGACCAACATGGCTACCTACCTGTAACTAGAACAATCAATTGCACGTTGACTCAAATTCCAATGAAAAACATTTAGTTTAATTAATTCAACAAAATTGATGTCCTCGATCTAGTGCTATCAGCTTTTCAAAGTCCAGCAGCACCTTGCCAGCCCCTTGCCTCTTAGTCGCCTCTAGATAATGCCACTGCTCTCCAGGGGGTAGCACCGCCCACTAGCTCAGTCGGTAGAGCATGAGACTCTTAATTCAGGGCTGTGGGTTCGAGCCCTATGTTGGGTGAAAGAGTCCTGCTTTGCATGGGGTTGGACTAGATCAGACACGACCAACTCCAAAGAGACTGTAATCTACTCACATTATAAAAATACTGGCTGTGATTTACCCATTGTTATTGACAGGTGAACTTGTTAAGCTTTTTTTTAGGGGAGCCAAAGCTTTCTTTTTTTGGGGGGGGGGAAATCACTAAGCATCTTGCAATCTACCACGATCTATCATAGATGATCTACCGGTAGATCACGATCTACCTGTTGGACATGCCTGGACCAGATGACCCTTGTGGCTGCTTCCAACTCTTCTATGATTCAAAACACTTCCTTAATATTTTTCCTTTGGGACAGTATTTCTGCCTCTTTAAGCTATGCGGAGGGGTGAATCAGTTCAGTTCAGTGCCTGTGGGTGGAAGACCTAAACTAGGACAAGTTAGTCAGCAAATGTTCAGATTATTTAAAGAGATGCTTCCCGTAAGGCAGGAAATGATATACAGTGTCCATAGGGGGTGCTTCCCAATTCATGGAATGCTTGAAATGTGACAGGCCAGAAAGAGAGAAAGGTTTTCAGATCTGGGGAGCATTTGTTTCCACTTAGGATTTAGCACTGGCTCCTGTGGTATCTTGAGATGCTATCTGCACACAAAGCCACAATATCCATTGTGTGTTAAATAAAATAGTTTAATCCGAAATCAAGCTGGATTTGAGTTTGTCGGTGCCTCTGGTAACTTCTCTTACAGCACAGATGTCTGCAAATTGGTTTTTAAATGGCAAACTAATATTAGAATTGGAGGTGTCTGACCTGCAGGAGGAAACTTTGCAAAGTGAAATGTGAACTGAACTGAATTTCTCCTCCATCCCTGGTGAAGACTGCTGTACAGAGGTCCGTGGCTGCAGGGGAGGGGAGGTCAAAGACCCATAGCTATTTCTGCACCAGGGTCTCAATCATCAAGAAAGGAGGTGACTCTGTCCCTGAGGATAGGCTCCCAGGGTCATTCTGGAGAAGGCGCTCCGGAGAAACAAAGAGGAGTAGCTGGTCTGTATGCTCCAAAGCTAAGCATTTAGGAGCACAGAAAACACAAGGTGCTTTGGTTTCAAGTGAACGGTGTGCAAGTTTTAAGCAGAGGTTGGATGGCCAATGGGTCATAGATGCTTTAGTTGAGATTCCTGCATTGCCTGGGGTTGAACTAGGTGACCCTTGGGGTCCCTTCCAACTCTACAATTCTGTGATTCTAAGTTCTGTTACAGACAGTGGAACATAACTTAAGTCGCTTCAAAAGAATATACGGGGTCATTCCAAATCATTTGCTCGTGCCCATGCACAAAGAACGGTGGATCTAGCTGAAAGGCAACAGGTGGGAGATTTGCATTGATCGCTGCAATGCATCCCTAATTATTATAATTTTTGATATATGATTGCATAATCTTAGGAGGGGGAATTGTGAGGAGGGTGTGTGGCTGTGGGAGGCATGGCTGTGATTATTTGAATGCCTTGACTTGAGATAAACCTTTGGTTCATCTTGTTCATAGACTCGTAGAGTTGTGGAGTTGGAAGGAACCACAAACGCCATCTGGCCAACCGGAATCTTTTGCCCAACGTGGGGCTCAAACCCACAACCTTGAGATTAAGTGTCTCCTGCTCTACCTGACTGAGCTATCCCAGCAGTGGTCCCTGGGCATCTCAGACTGAAGTGTTTCCCAGCTCAGCTGGAGATCTTCAGGTGTGAGCCTGGCGCTTTCTGTATTCGAAGTATGGGCTCCAGGCCTTAGCTGCAGCACAGCACCCAAGTGACACTTGATTCTTTACATGAACTCTCTATTACAGGGATGTCCAACAGGTCGATCGCGATCTACTGGTCGATCCCTGGTTTTGGTAGATTGTGGGCTCCTTTTCTTTAGCGGTTGCAAAAGAGCACCCAGCTCCAGCCCCTCGCCTTGGTCCCCATTCGCGCATGATCGCTAGAATGGCAGGCGGAGTTTTCTCTGTGAGGCTGACTGTTTCCTTATTGATCTTTTGGTGAGCGACTTTTCCCATTTCCTCCCTAAAAGCAGCTCAACAGAAACGGGATTTCCCTCCCTATAAAAAGCTCAACAACTTTAACCTGAAAATGCCTCCCCCCCCCAAGGGGTAGATCACTGCCAGTTTTTAATTCTGTGAGTAGATCGCAGTCTCTTGGGAGTTGGACGTCCCTGATCTAGTAAACCGAATCCCCTCTCCCCTTACAAGTGAAATGCTGTACAAAGTTGTTTAAAATGTGGTAGAACTGCTAGTAATATTTTGCAGTTGGGGTGTGTGTGGTGAGGCAAAGAGATTTCCCTTTGCGGCATGAAAGACAAAGACAAAGGCTTATCAAAATATTTGTAGACCAGACAATCATTCCCAAACTTTAAAAACCCCCACAAAAGCATCCATTTCCACAAAGAGCCAAGCATCAGTTTGAAGCATGTTTTCTGTGGGTTGAGGAAAAATGAATTGCAACTGCAAGCTGACAGATATATTTCCAAGATGCTGCTACAGAGGACTGAGTTATTATCTGCATGAGCCACCAAATTTAGACAGGGCACTTCATGATGTGTAGAAGTCAATGAAGTCAAATGCCGATCTTGTGAGTTTGAGAGCGGATGTTTTCCATGCAAAAGGATCTTTTCTGGCTCCGTGATCTTCCGCGGGCGCATGATCGATCTGCCAGAACAACGCAATTGCCGTGTTTAGCATAATCCCAGATACCACTGTGAGAGGGTTCATGAACTGCTCACAGTTGCCAGCTGAGATTAAACCAGCTCACAGCCATCTGTGGAAGGCCTGGGAGTGGATTTGCACAACTTGGCTCACAACTTTGACAATGCCTTGTTCCACGTTCGAAAGCTCTGGCAGCTAACATGACATTAGGGAAGAAATGGATTACGGTGGTTGGGCACCATGACAAAGTTCCCCTCTTCCACCCCACCCAAAGTGATGCATGATTTTTTTTAAAAAAAGAGTATCAAGGTAAAATTTGTTTTATTTTACTGTATGTATTTAAGAACATAACATAATGAGCCCTGCTGGATCAGGACCAAGGCCCATCTTGTCCGGTGTCCTCTTCTCCAGCCACATGCCTATGGGAAGCCCGTAAGACAGAATTGTCAAGTTGGAAGGGACCCGGAGGGTCATTTAGTCCAACCCCCTGCAGCGACAGCAAGCAGGTGCTGAGAGCCCGCACAGAAGTACAACTCCTTGGGAAGAGAGATGAATGCTTAAACCACTCTGGTGGTTTAAAGTGGTACGATACCGCTTGGTGGGGCATATGTTTCCTCCTACTCTCCACAGTGAAGACTCAGTTTGAAGTTGGCTTATTTCCACTCTGCAGAGCTAAGACTAAATGCTAGCCCAGGTCTAGGCAATACAGCAAACTGTGGTCAGTCCAAAATGGAAGCAAATGTCTCCTTGCGGCCATGGCGGAAAGAGGGGGTATTGTGTAAGCTCGGTGTTTCTTGTGGTAGGGACGTGCATGGCGCTGTGGTCTAAACCACTGAGCCTCTTGGGCTTGCTGGTCGGAAGGTCGGCAGTTCGAATCCCCACAACGGGGTGAGCTCCCGTTGTTCTGTCCCAGCTCCTGCCAACCTAGCAGCTCGAAAGCACGCCAGTGCAAATAGATAAATAGGTACCACTGTGGCAGGAAGGTAAACGGCGTTTCAGTGTGCTCTGGTTTCCGCCATGGTGTCCTGTTGTGCCAGAAGCAGTTTAGTCCCGCTGGCCACATGACCTGGAAAGCTGTCTGTGGACAAACGCCGGCTCCCTCGGCCTGAAAGTGAGATGAGCGCCACAACGCCATAGTTGCCTTTGACTGGACTTAACCATCCAGGGGTCCTTTACCTTTGTAATGGTGCTTCCTTATAACGTTCAACCATGGCTTAGCGGTACGTGCGAAGGCAGTCATGATCTCTCGGTCTAAACTTCTTTACAGGGTTGTTGTTGTTCCGAGCTCTTTCGTTATAGGACACTTTTCTGCCTCGGTGTTTCCTTAATCTCTTATTGGAGTGGACCGGTTCAGTAAGAATAGTCATTTGATCTGAATAAGAGTCGCCTGATGCTGCTGGGAAAACGAACCGCCAAAGCGCTTGGAGGGTGTTGCGAATGTCAAGCATCTCCCTTCGCAGCGCTAAATTCTAGCCCAGTGGTATTTGGCACGTGCGAAACAGCAAAACTGCGAAAAGAGGAGCTCGTTCCCTTGAGTGCCTTATTTAGTTCATCTCGGGTAATAAGGAATGCAGTGAAAGGCAGCAGCGAGGGAGGTGTTGAGCTGGTGGTCTCGGAAGAGGTTTACACACAAACAGGGAAAGAACAACAGCTGTAGTTGCTGCAATGTTTTATTACCGCTGACCCCAAATTACTATTACCCTGTGATGCAGAAGAGGGCTGAGAAGCTGGATTTGAGGGCCAGGGAGGAAATGGAGCACAACAGAGGAGGGGAATGATCTAGAGACGAAGCTAATTGAGGCAGAAAACCAAATCCTCCCCCCATTGCAACATGCTAACAGCAATAAATTAATTGTGTGGCAGTTTTACTGGCACCCAGGGGCGGATCTACGATAAAACTGATGAAGCGTGAGCTTCAGGGCCCCTCACCGTTGCAATGTAAAATTTAATTTGCATTAAAAAGCAAATATTTGGGACAATAATCTCATGCACACATTGGGTGCCTGCGCTTTATATTGGCACATAGGTAAAGGTAAAGGGACCCCTGACCATTAGATCCAGTTGTGACCGACTCTGGGGTTGCGGTGCTCATCTCGCATGGTATACAAATTTAATAAATAAAAATAAATAAATGCAATCCCCAGCACCTACAAACCTATAGCAATGTATTTTAGGAGATCCCATCAGATGTCAAGGAAATAAGCAGCTATCCCATTTTTAAAAGACACCTGAAGGCAGCCCTGTTTAGGGAAGTTTTAAATATTTAATGCTGTACTGTTTTTAACACTCGATGGGGAGCTGCCCAGAGTGGCTGGGGAAACTCAGCCAGATGGGCGGGGTATAAATATATTATTATTATTATTATTATTATTATTATTATTATTATTATTATTATAAATGCAAATGAATTTTCAAGTTTGCTTTACACACACACACACACACACACACACACACACACACAACCTGTTTTGAATGTGTAGAGCTGAAATTAAGATTGGAATAATAATAATAATAATAATAATAATAATAATAATAATAATAATGCTTTTATGGGGGGATGCAGGGGTAAGCATACCCCTAAACATTTTGTGAATCTTTGTACTTTTGTCCATTTACTGTATTTATTTCCCCTGAACTATAAAATGGTGATTTTCTTCCGTTAAAATGAGAATACCCCTAAGAATTTTTAATAGAAATAGCACTAACAACAACAACAACAACAACAACAACAACAATATTTGTACCCCACATATGATTGAGAAAAACAGAGAAACCCAAACTACCAGATTCAGCTATACCTAAATCTCCCTGCTAAGAGAATTGCAGGTAGAATAATGGAAAAGACTTGTGCCTATGAGCCCAGATAGTCACTGCCAGGAAAGAGCAATGCTAGTATCAGCACATGCTGGTACCCTTGGGCAGTTGTCAGGACCCAGCTCCCTGGTGGGCTCACCTCAGATGCCTGTCCTGGTGTCATGAACATGTTGGATGCAGAGGAATGGTGGCAGGAACCAGCTGGGGGACACCATGAGAAGAAGAAAACTCAGAGCCTGGGGAGCAGTGGTGGGATGACGACGAGTGGTTAGCGGAAGAAGGTGTTGGAACCTGAAGAGGTAACAGGGCTTAGTGAGCTGGGAGAGTCAGTGGCAGAAGGAAGTCCAGAATCAGAGGCAGAATCTGAAGCAGGCGAGGGGGAGGATGGAGGCAGAGATGAGTCTGGCTGGTGATGAAGCCAGGATGTCTCCCCCTCCTGATGCAACAAGCTCTCCTCCTCCCTGGTCTCCCAGAACCAGAAGAGGGCCGAAACGGGCAGAGCAGTGGCAGACTGCATGCAGGTACAGTCTCTGATCGCTAGGGGGAAAGTCCTGGAGGGGAGGGGACTTTGATGGCTGCGGAGAGGCAAGGACTTTCAATCCTGGCAACTGATTCATGGGCCCCGACCTACTCAGCTAAGTCTGTGAAAACGGTGCTTTTGCAAATAAAGAGCCTCTTGGGCTTGCGGATCAGAAGGTCGGCGGTTCGAATCCCCATGATGGGGTAAGCTCCCGTTGCTCTGTCCCAGCTCCTGCCAACCTAGCAGTTCGGAAGCACACCAGATCAAGTAGATAAATAGGTACCGTTGTGGCAGGAAGTTAAACGGCGTTTCCATGCACTCTGGTTTCTGTCACGGTGTCCCGTTGCACCAGAAGCGGTTTAGTCATGCTGGCCACATGACCTGGAAAGCTGTCTGTGGACAAACACTGGCTCCCTTGGCCTGAAAGCGAGATGAACGGCGCAACCCCATAGTTGCCTTTGACTGGACTTAACCGTCCAGGGGTCCTTTACCTTTACCTTTACCTAAGCTGACACTCAGCCAAGTCTGTGAAGACTGTGTTTTTGCAAATAAAGAGCTAACTCCAACTTTGAAAGATATGACTTTCTGCGGGCTCACTCTTTGACACCTGGCCTCTTTTATTTAATGCTCTGATTAGAGTTGGCCAGCCTTCCCAAATGTGGGAAATTTAAGTGGCTACATCTTCTTGCCATCCATCAGAATTCAGTAAGCCTAGTGGTGCCTGCCAGCATAGACCTGTTCCACCAGAAGGGCCTTTGCTGAGGGCTTTCTCAAACATGGAGCCAGGTCTCATGAGAGACGGACAAGTGATAAGAGGCATCTTCACATGGTTCTGGGATCTGACAGTGACTTTCAAAATGCCTTCTTGAACCCTGCTGTTATTAAGCTCTGACCGCAAAGTACGTCCTCCTCGAAGGCTACAAATGTTTAGCAGAAGGAGTTTATATGCTGTACAAGACACAGCTGTGCTCTCGAGCTGGCACGTAAGAATCTCTCCAGCTGTTAACCCTGAACTTCAACCTGGGGGGCAAGGAACATAAAAATAGGATTATTATTTTTTGTTTCCACGTCCTTCGTTTTACTACATCAACATGCCGCTTGTGGCCAATTTTATTTTTTTTAAATGCCTTTTTAGCAACCTTGAGTAATATAAGGGAAACAGAATAGCTCAATGTCATAAGGAAGACTTGGCTTGGGAAATGTTTATCACTCGTGGGATGTTTCTGTCTTCCGGAGCCAAAATCAGGGCATTCTTTTGTCTGATTTGCGATGCCAAACAAGGGACAGACAAATCTGTCAATTTGGGTTTCTCTCTGTTTCTCATTTGTTTTTACTATCTCAAGTTCAATTTGCCCCCTTTTCTCTATATTAAATTTTTTTTTTTTAGAAGTCTGCATGGAAACCACACACTTTTTATGCAGCTTTTTCAATTATACACATTTCGGCAAGGATTTCCCCCTTGATATAATGCATGTTTGTACGTTATTTTCACTAAAATATGCGTTCCTGTGCACACTTCCTTCTAACACCTACCACATTTATTTCGTGTATGCAATTTTTGGCTGGAGAAGTGCATTGCAAAATTCAGGAGTGTGAATTCTGAAGGCTAACTGTGCTTTGGTTTGCATATCGGTGCAGGAAGTGCCAATTTGACAATGTGAACTGGATAAATTTCACAGTCCTCATAAAAAAGAAGTCAGCTTTGAAGAACCATTTTACAGTCCAAACCGATGCTCCCGTTCAGCTAAGCACAAGAGCCTTGCATTAGAAGCCTTCCCTTCTCTCCTCTGTGGCCCCCTTCATGCCCTCAAAATAAGCTCGGGGACGGACGGACACGGACTGCTTTGGCTAGAACCCAGGGGTTCCTGCAGTAGTGGGGAGTCTGTGGCAGAGGAATCCCTCCCCCCACTTCTAAAAACCCTGCCAGGTTTGTCAATGGGAGCTCCCCTCCCCACAACGCTAGTTGCCAGGTGGAATCGGAGAGGAGTTTTTTTTTACAGGGATCACGGCTGTGATGAGAAGGCTTAAATTTCCCCACCCCAAGTGCTGATGAAAATTGCCCCTGTACCTGTTGTTTTTTTAAAAAAATAAATAAAAAGAAAACCCACAGCATATCACTAACCACACTATTGATGTAACACATGGTCAGCCCCTGAACTTTATTAAGAGTGGGTTCAGGCAATCTGCTATGCGATCCTGTTGCCATCTTTACCCAGCTTTCCCTTTCGGTGGCGTTGGACTCCGATAAACAGTTCTCTCCCAACCAAGCAACCATGTCAGAATTGCGATAAGTACCATGGGACAGTAGTTGAGACAACGGAGGTGGAATATGGGAGCTGCTTTCAAGGGGACTGTAAACTTCTGTTCTCCTGGCATACTCTGCAGATGCAGAGTAGGACCAGCAACAAAATGCTACAGCATGGACTATTCCTATTCAGGACTCCAGCCAGCCATGCCCTTTCCCAGAATACTCCATTCCTTTCCTCTGCTTGCTGCGTTTCCATTCCTCATCACCACGAGCCAGCATTCCATGCCCATGGAGCCTGCTCAGCCCTCAAGGGATGGGTTTTGGGGCTCCCCTCCTTTGGTTTCCCCTATAAAGATTGTCTTTTCCTGCAAACTTTGGGGTTCCCCCAGAGCTTGCCAACACCTCTCCCTTATGCCTGCATGGATCTGTTCGGGCTACATGAGGATCCATGCTTTGCAGGTGATTAGTTTGCTATGCGTATTACATATAGTATATTTTATAAAACATGGGGCTTGTCAACCTGAGAAGATAGCCCATCTTGGAGAAGGAAAACTCTGATCCTGAACCTCCGCTGCCTTGTGGGATATCTTTGGAAGAAGAAAAGGCTAAGGAGTTAACCCTACACAAATCTGGAAGCGCCTAAGATGCTTGGATGGCGCCTTGTAGGCCTCCTTCTGGCAACTCTTGCAGCCAAGCTGGTGCCAAACATTTTGTTCTGCTTTCCTTTGGACCACATCAGTGAGGCTGAGAGGGGAGGTCTTGTCATCTGGGCAGCCCAGGACCTCCATACACACTGCCCAGGCTTGTGCCCCAGCGTCAGGTGGATCCAACCTCGATGGCAGGTCGCCAGGAATGGATAAGACAAGGAAAAGTTCTTACCAACTGCTTTTTATTCAATATTCACAGAGAGAGGCTTGGAAAGGCAACCTCTTGGAATAATGGTGTTGCTCCGAGTGAGTCTCCACTTCCTCCCTCTCTCCCTTCATGTGTCATCACTACGGGTGCAGAGAAGTGCCCTCTGCCTCTGAGCTCTCTGCTCTCCTATTTTCAATGCTCGCTGGGGTCTGGGAGAGGGTGTCTGTGTCCTGGAATGCCTTCTAAAGACACTGCGTACAATTACTGTTGTAATTCTGAACTGTCTTCTTCTCTGGAAGGGTCAGGTTGGGGAGGTGGTCTCCACCATTCATCCTCTGCCCCAGTCCCTGACACCCAGGGAGGTCACTTTGGTACTGCTAACACAGCAAAAACAACACAGGAGTCAGCAGTTAAAACATTTCTCTCCCCTATAGGTCTCTACAATCACAGCAGGCACTGTAACTCTCCAACAGTTTGACTTAACCCTCAAAGGCACACTCTTCCATTGTCTCCCGAGACAGATGGATGCCAACAACCAAGACAGATCACTGATCCACATACAGTAGTACCTCGTGTTGCATAACCTTCACATTACGGAATCTTCGGGTTATGGCTGCTGCGACAAACCCGGAAGTGTATACTTTCAGGTTTCGCCACTCGCACATGCGCAGAAGCGCTCTATTGCGCCACGCGCATGTGCAGAAGCGGTGCCTCTAGTTACTGATTTTTCAGGGTGTCGCACGACACCCCGAAATGAATTAAATCTGTAACCAGAGGTACCACTGTAGCTCAGTATTGTCTACATTGACTTGCAGTGATTTTCTAGGATTTCAGATAGGGTTCTCTCCCTGTCCTTACCTGTGTTGGGGTTAAAAGCAAAATCAGCAGAAACTGGTTGAGGAACTTACACATAGAGACCAAGACTTAAACAAATGCTTGGTTTAATGGAGAAAGTAAATTTAACAAAAATTAAATCAGGCTTATACAAAATACCCACACAACCAAACCACCCACCAAGAGCACACTGGGAAAACGCCCAGCACAGAGGCAACACACAACACCCCTGATATACCCTGCATCATCAGCTTCACAGCAACACCTGTAGAGCTGCTCCACAGCTGCAGAGCCCCAGTCATTAAATCTTTCCTGACTCTTAAAGGTACAGTGAAACAATAATGACACTTTTACACAATCATTCAACATATCCCCTGCAGTTCATTATTGTGAAACAGAGACAAACTTTGTACATGTCTTTCATGCGCAACTTTTGGAAGTGCTTTAGTAAAGATGTCTGCAACTTGTCTGTCACCGGGGACATATTCAAAAACAATTGTTTTGTCAGCAATCAAATTCTTTACAAATTGTAAACGTAATCTCAACACTCTAGTGCGCTGTGTGTTGGTTTCTGAGCACAGGATAGCAAGTCCACTCTGGGAATCGAGATAAACTTTTACTGGGAGTGATACTGGCATCTTTAAGTCTTCAAATATTTGTAAATACCACTCTATATCACGGATGGCCTGAGTACAGGCATATAACTCGCTTTCAGTTGAAGAAAGACAATTAATCGTTTGATTCTGTGCTTTCCATTCAAAAGGACACCCATTATAAAAATAAACCATACCAGATGTACCTTTGTAATTATTTTGCTCTACAGCATGAGATGCATCACAATATATTTCAAAACCTTTGTCAATAGATGGTGTAAATTCCAATCTGTAACGTTTTGTGTGTTTGAGGTACATCACCACTCTCTTAAGAGCTTTGAAGCATTGGGTAGTGGGTTTTTCTACAAATTTTGCCAGAAAATGAAAAGCATAAGTCACATCTGGCCTTGAAACTCTTTGAATAAAATTGAGCTTGCCTATGGCAGAGCGATACAAAGTTTTGTCAGAGAACGTGTTATTGCCATCTGTAAAAGTGAAACCACATACCATAGGCGTTTCTTTCCCATTTGCATTCTTTAAACATAACATTTCAACAAGATCATCTATTTTTGCATTTTGATGAATCAGATAAGAACCATTTTTGCCTTCTTCAATTTGCATGGATATATAGTTTTTAGCTTTGCCTAATTCTACCACATCAAATTTTTCTTGTAACAGTGACACTATCTGTGTATATTCATGTTTAGTTTTTGTAGAAATTAGTAAATCATCTACAAACACACATAATTTGGTCACAGAATTTCCATTTTCTTTTGTAAATACACAGTTATCTGCCTTGCCTTGTGTAAAGCCAAAATTCAGCAATTCCTTCACTAAA
Organism: Zootoca vivipara; assembly: GCF_965207765.1. Taxonomy (NCBI): domain Eukaryota; kingdom Metazoa; phylum Chordata; class Lepidosauria; order Squamata; family Lacertidae; genus Zootoca; species Zootoca vivipara. Next base: position 109,047,330 of record NC_142586.1, read on the forward strand.
GTCTGATGCCAGTTTTTACCACTCTGATGCAAACCATAAAGAGATTTATTTAGTTTGCACACTACTCCTTTAGTGGTGATTACGCCATCAGGGACACGCATAAAAATTTGTTCTTCTAAATCTGCAAACAAATAGGCAGTTTTTATATCTACATGATAGACAGAATGTCCACGCTGGGATGCATCTTTTAACAAAAGCTTAACAGATTCATATTTTACGCTCGGTGAGTAACACAAATCATAGTCTTCACCTGGGATTTGCTGGAAACCTCTGGCTACTAACCTAGCCTTGTACCTTACAACTTCGTTTTTATCATTCATTTTCACTTTATAAACCCATTTTGAATCAATAACTCTCATGTCTGGGGTTTGTGGTACAAGAGACCAAGTGTTATGCTCTTTTAAAGAAGCTATTTCATCATCCATAGCTTTGTACCAATTTGCAGCTTCATGCAAAGGTAATTTTTGAACATCGTTGTAGCATTTTGGCTCAAAAACTGCTTTATTGGCATACACAGTATATAACTGCTCTTTTGAAAACCGTCTTGGTTCCTGTCTCTTTCTGTCTGAACGTCTTAGTCCTGAAGAAGAGCTAGGCCCTTCAGAATCAGTAGAACTATTTGGACTTCTAGCTTCAGACTGTAAATTGCTATCATCAGACTGTTGAGACTCTTGTGGGCTTTTCTTACTTTCAGAAAACTCAGAAGAACTTAACCTTTCTTTAGGTGTCTGTGTCTTTAAATTTTCAAACAAATCACCAGACACAACAGGCTTTTCGTCTTCAGATTCACTAGTATCCCCTGCTCCAGCGTCTTCCTCTTCTACTTCTACTTCCTCCTCATCAGCATTATCTAAACCATCACTATCTTGAAAAATAGCAACTCTATTCCAATTTACAGTTTCAATCATGCTTCTGGTAATATGAAATTTACCAGTTGCTGGTACATAAACTCTGTACGCCCCCTGCTGGTAGCCCATAAACTTTCCTTGAACACTACGTTCATCCAACTTGTGTCTAGCAGGGTAGTGAATAATAACGTCTGAACCCCAAATTCGCAGGTATTTTAAATTAGGGCGTTTTTTAAACAACATTTCATAGGGTGTAACATTTAAACTAGAATGATAGGATCTGTTTTTAACAAAAAGATAGGCATGAAGAGATTCCGCCCAATATTCTTTCCCCAAATTAGCATCATGCAAGTAAGTTTTAACACCTGCCTGCAAATCACGTTGCACTACTTCTACAATCCCATTCTGCCAAGGACTTCTAGGGCAGGACAACTCGTGAACAGTCCCCTGCGCTTCCAGGAAATGTGAAAATTCCTCAGAAACAAACTCTCCCCCCCTGTCAGAAAACAAATGCTTTATAGGTTTGTTAAAGTGGGTTTTTACCCAGTTGCAAAAAATCTTGTACTTCTCAAGTGCTTGTGACTTTTCAGCAATGGTGTAAACAAAACAATATCTGCTGTACTGATCAATAAGAGTAAGCCAATATTTTGAATTTCCTAAAGAAGGAGGGAGTGGCCCTACTAAATCACAATGCACGCGTTCAAATGGCTCTGTTACTTTCCTGCCTGAGCATTTACCCTTTCTTGCAACCTTAATCTTATTCTTACAACAAGATACACATTGCATATAGTATTTACATGGCTTCAAGTTTAGTCCATCAACAATCTTCTCTGTCTTTATCACATCTGTGAAATTTAAATGTCCCAAAAGTCTATGCGCCTCATGAATACATCCGGAGTGAGGTTTTACATTTCTCAGCCCCTGACTTTTTCTCAACCCTTGACTTGGCTGGGTTACTCTACAGTTCACAGGTGGCTGTGAATGCTTTTTAAAATATAGTCTATATAAACCTTCAGACTCTCTGGCATACAATACACGCTTTCCCCCTTTGTAGAACTCACATAGTGATTTTGTGAAGCACACAGTTACTCCTTGGCGTGCAAAGCAACTTACTGATGATAAATTGTCCACTGATGGGCAGTAAGTGCAATTTGCTATTGTGATGTTCAAGGAGTCAAGTTTCACAGTACCTCTGCCAAGCGACTGTAGAACGTCGGAGTTGGCCAGATGAATGGTGCCAATTTCCTCTTCGAAAGAAACAAACAGACTTCGGTCGTTACAAAGATGAATTGACGCCCCGGAATCTACTACAAACGATTTCCACGTGTCATCTTTAATTACTTTACGACCTAATTCACGAGCATGGAACGCTCGCGGCTCACGTCCATCTTTACGATGTGCTGCCGACTGCTGGGTTGCTGTCTGTGATTTACAAACTGGAACGGACCCTGAAGCATTTTGCTTTTTAAATCTGCAGTCCCTCGCAAGGTGCCCCTGCTTTTTACAAAACCAGCAATGCTTGGAAGTTTTGAAAGCAGATGAATCACCACAGACTTGCATACGGCGTTCCTCATTATTTTTAGAAATAGGAGTGCTAATCCCACAAGCCTCCCTTCTGTCCAGCTCGCCCATCAATCTTGCTGTTACCCCTTCCACAGTTAATTGTGCTGGAGGTACAGCAGATATCTGGCTAGCTATGGCAGACACTGACTCCTTTCTAACGTGCACTGCCGCAAGACTGTCCCACATTTCTTTGGCAGTCTTCTTATTTCTTATATGCACAACTTGCTGATCACTAACTAACAAGTTAATTAATGCCCTTGCTTTAGCATCACCTTTCGACCAGGCATCGGTCATAGGAGCAGGAGGGTCCTCGGTCACGTACTTCCACACATCACGGGAAGTTAGAAGTGCTTCCATGCGAAAGGACCATAGACTGTAGTTCTCGGCCGTTAGTTGCGGGAATGTTAAAGCCTTCTCAGCCTCAGCAACACGGTCTGCCATGCTGGAACTTTTCAACCACCAGCCCACAAAACCGTTGCAGCAAAAAGAAGGAAAAAACCTTTCTAAACCTTTCTCCAAAAACTAACATGTGCAGTTCCACGCTCAACCACTGGGCCCATAACCAAGATGTTGGGGTTAAAAGCAAAATCAGCAGAAACTGGTTGAGGAACTTACACATAGAGACCAAGACTTAAACAAATGCTTGGTTTAATGGAGAAAGTAAATTTAACAAAAATTAAATCAGGCTTATACAAAATACCCACACAACCAAACCACCCACCAAGAGCACACTGGGAAAACGCCCAGCACAGAGGCAACACACAACACCCCTGATATACCCTGCATCATCAGCTTCACAGCAACACCTGTAGAGCTGCTCCACAGCTGCAGAGCCCCAGTCATTAAATCTTTCCTGACTCTTAAAGGTACAGTGAAACAATAATGACACTTTTACACAATCATTCAACAACCTGAAGATGCCAGAGATTGAACTTGGGACCTTTTGCATGCAAAGCAGATGTTCTACCACTGAGCTACCACCAAAAAGATGGACGAGGCGTCACTCAAGAGTTGGTGTGTTATCATAGCCAGGCACTGGAGGGACCTATCGGGAGTGGGCTTGGACCAATGGTACCAAGTTGTATGGGAAACAGCCCTACTAGAAAAACTAACCAGTAAGCTGAAACTGACACGGGGACAAACAGAAGAAGACACCTTCACCCCAATATGGTTCCCCTTCATCACTTATACAGCCCAACAGGACAATGACAAAAACTTACCGTCAGCATACAAATCAATATGGCTAACTTGATCAAAACACCCTCCCTCCCCACTCATGCAAGAAACTAAGGATCATCACAGCCAACCATAAATGAACAACCACATTCTAAGACAAATCCTGACCTCTCTCACCAACAAAGAAACACGAACAAACAACAGAGAACCTGCACAAACGACGCTGACGCCGAACCCCTACACATATCAAGAAGAACAGAAACATCGGCAATCCACCATACCCAACTCCCCATCCCACCCACCTCTTTCCCCCTCTTCCTCATAATGTCTCAACAAGTAAAATTGATGTGTAAAAATGATGCATGAAAAAAATGAGACATTGACTACCTTTGTAACCCAAGAAAATCTTTAATAAAAATAATTATTAAAAAAAAAAGAGTTTGTCCTGCTAAGATCACACAGTTCCAGCCCATACCAAAAGATGGAAACCCTCCCTGCAAACATCCCAGAAGTCAGGTTCTTGCTCCTGCATAATAAATATTGCCAAAATTACTTAACACTGGCTGCCTTTTATGGCTGTGGATGCTATCATAGTGGGAGCCTCTTCCACAGTAACCCAGTTTAATAGAGCAAAAGTAGAGCAACATAGCAACGTAAGTGAATTGTTTCCTGCGCAACTGTGAATTTATCAGCCTTCTTGCCCATACATGCTCAAGATGCACCCTGGGGTTGTGAGGCCTCCAGATCGCGGAACCTCTACAGGTAGCTGTGAGATCGCAGTCATGCCATCACATTTGCCTGCAGAGATTTCTCAGTCTGTGACTTGGATCCAAGCTTGCGAGGTCACGAGGCCAGTCCTTCTATTCATACATCATCACCGTCACCGTTACCATCACCGTTATTTATTTATAGCCCGCCCCTCTGGCTGGGTTTCCCTAGCCACTCTGGGCTGCTCCCAACAGAATATTAAAAACACAATAAAATATCAAACATTAAAAACTTCCCTCAACAGGGCTGCCTTCAGATGTCAGATACAGTGGTACCTCGGTTTATGAACACAATTGGTTCCGGAAGTCTGTTCATAAACTGAAGCATTCATAAACTGAAGCGAACTTTCCCATTGAAAGTAATGGAAAGAGGATTAATCTGTTCCAGACGGGTCCGCGGAGAACTTAACCTGAAGCGTATTTAACCTGAAGCATGGGTGTAATTGGTTCCGGAAGTATGTTCATAAACTGAAGCATTCATAAACTGAAGCGAACTTTCCCATTGAAAGTAATGGAAAGTGAATTAATCTGTTCCAGATGGGTCCGCGGCGTGCGTAAACTGAAAATTCGTAAACCGAGGTGTTCATAAACCGAGGTTCCACTGTAGTTGTATATTTCCTTGACATCTGATGGGAGGGTGGGCGCCACCACCAAGAAGGCCCTCTGCCCGGTTGGTTCCCTGTAACCTCATTTCTCACAGTGAGGGAACCGCCAGAAGGCCCTCGGAGCTGGACCTCAGTGTCCAGGCTGAATGGTGGGGGGTGGAGATGCTCCTTCAGGTATACTGGGCTGAGGCCATTTAGGGCTTTAAAGGTCAGCACCAGCACTTTGAATTGTGCTTGGAAACATACTGGGAGCCAATGTAGATCTCTCAGGACCGGTATTATGTGGTCCCGGTGACCACTCCCAGTCACCAGTCTAGCTGCCGCATTCTGGATTAATTGCAGTTTCCGGGTCACCTTCAAAGGTAGCCCCACGTAGAGCGTGTTGCAGTAGTCCAAGTGGGAGATAACTAGAGCATGCACCACTCTGGTGAGACAGTCTGCGGGCAGGTAGGGTCTCAGCCTGCGTACCAGATGGAGCTGGTAGACAGCCGCCCTGGACACAGAATTGACCTGTGCCTCCATGGATAGCTGTGAGTCCAAAATGACTCCCAGGCTGTGCACCTGGTCCTTCAGGGGTACAGCTACCCCATTCAGGACCAGGGAGTTCTGCCTTGTTGCTTCAATGGCTCCCGTGAGATCTTGAGATGGCCTGTTTGGGCCACCCCCAGAGATGCAACCCCCAAGAACGCAGGTGGGAAAGACCAGAGAGCTGCACTATCCATGGCAGAATGTTTTTTGCTCCATTTTACAGGAAAAGGGACTCAGAATTTCCGAACTATTCTGACTCCCTCACCCAGGATCACTCTGCACCATCCTGTCGGATATTTCTGCTATATCTAACCTATATATTAAAAAGCCCTAAGTAACCCATGTTAAGCTGGTGTCCATTCTATTAAATCAGTAGTTCTCAAAGGCTGTGGTGTGCCACACTGGTGGGGCAGGAGAGAATGACCAGCATGGCAGGAAAACTCAAGGACAATCAAAGAACATTTAAACATTTCAGTGTAGCATAGTATAACATGAAAACAATTATTATTTTTCATTTGCGGAATACATGAATAGATATATTTTCAAAATGAGAGCAAGTGATAGCGAGGACAACCGTGCTCATGTTTTCCAACGTATTTCTTATCAATAAAAAAATCCGAGAGCAATTTTTTTTGTTCTGAAAGTGTGGCCTGGAGTAAAAAAATATATTCTAGAACCACTGTATTATAAATGGGATATTTATGCATTTACAGTGAACAGGCTGTTTTCACGATGCTAACTTGGAGACTTATCTGCTGTGGGAGGTGCAGGGAACACCCCCCCACCCCTTGCAAAAGGAAAAACCCATTGAAAACGAACAGGGGCCTATTTGTGCGGCTGACTATTAGTTCACAATATCTTCCACAATGGCAATTCGGCAACAGCTGGCCCCCGTCTCCTCCGGACAAAGCCTTGGTGGGGGCCGGAGACCCCCTACGGATGAACCGTAACTGTTGCCCGGGCAACGGTTAACCAGCACGTGTTCCATTGTTCCCAACTGTTTTCCCCAGGATATTTACAGGTGGCAGGGGATCTCCCTTCCGAAAGAGGGGTCGCAACCTTGCGAACTTTCAGATGTTTCAACAAATTGGGGGACAAAAAAAGCATTTCCCCCCTTTTCAAGTGGATTAAGTAAATCTGATTAGAGATCATTTAGGAGACAGATGCAAGCCACAGCGTGAGCTCTTTCGATTGCTTTTTAAAAATTTATTATAAAAAAAGTATTCAGCGCAATTTGCCAGGACGCTCTCATCAAATGGGTGTGTGTGTGTGTGTGTGTGTGTGTGTGTGTGTGTGTGTGTAGGATAATAGGATTGTACAGTTGGAAGGGACAGATAATAGGATTGTACAGTTGGAAGGGACACCAAGGGTCGTCTAGTTCAACCCCCTGCAACACACAAGTTTAGGATAGTTTGGGTCAAGAGGCTTTCTCAACAGAACTGAACTTCTGGGCAAACTTGATATCCAGAATTTGATATATGAACATTGCAATCTCGTTCAGGAGAATCACTCGCAGGTAGGATTGCAGCTGTAGGCTGTGAACGTTTCTGTTGAGATCACGCAAGTCTTCTGATTCAAATGCATTCCCCCTTTGATAGAATACCACTTTTTTTCTATCGTTTTCCAGTTGTTTCCAGATTCCTAACTGCCTTTCGGCTTAAACTTTCAAGGCATCTCTCTGAGCAGTACAGGAGGGCAGGGGGAAGCTTCACAACACAATTCACATTAAAAAGCAAGCCTTCCAATTAGAAAAAGCAGGAGTCAAAGCAATAAGAAACCCGTAAATTTAAAAAGCAGCAATAAAGGCTGAAACCAGAAAGGGCAAAATTAAAATGAACCTTTAAAGGCCTAGGAGAGGGGGAGGAGGAGTCTTTACATGATGCCAAAAGGAAAACAAGCCAAATGTCCTTGGAACAAGTAGTGCACAACTCAAGGGTGCCACCACTGAAAAGGCCCTGTCTTTGATTGTCAACCACTGTACCTCTGAAGGTGGGGGGCCTTGTATGGCAGGGTAGGCATCAGTACTAAGCAAAGTTGTGCAAATGCCAGGGCCCACAAGCCCCAGAGGACCCACTGTGGCTGACACTAGCACCCCACGGTTCTTCCTTTTGTCAACAAAACATTTCTTAGGAGATTGAATCTGGTACTTATATGCAAAGCGTGCTACAAAGCTATGGCTTTCCCCCGAGTCGATAAAGATAGCAAAAGCTGGGTGTATTTTACTTCTTCTTCTTTAAACCCAATAGAAAAGAAGAAGGCAAATTTAAAACGTTGCCACTGCTTGATGGAAACAGCCAAGAATCTCTCCTTCTGATAGCAAATGCAGGGGGTGAGTGCCCACAGGAATGGCGCCAAAGAAGCCCACCGAGAAACAGGAGGGAGGTATCGGTACTCTGCAGGTGCGGGGGGTGGGGGGCAGGCATCCTAAGCCTTGCAAAGTACAAAGCAAACTAAAAATCTACCCCCCACAATGGCCCGATGGGGACTGAGTGTGCCCAGTAGCTAAGGAATGTCGGGCATTGGTTGGAAAAGAGAAATAGGAAGGGAGGGGGCAGCCCGTTTGGAAACTTTGTTGCCCCAAAATCAAGCAGTGAGGGCTGTTTGTTGCTGTCATATTTCTTTCTGGGAAAGTTGCACTCTTATTCTACAGGAATCGAAGAGAGGAAGCAGAGCAACAGGAGAAAAATCCATAGAGTAATGGAATGAGCCTAGCACTCCCTCTTCTGTCTGTTCGCGGCAATTCACTGACACTCGCATTGAATTGGTTTTAATTCTACTGTTGTTTAGAACAGGGGTTCCCAACAAAATTTTCTCGAGGACCCCTCATCGAGCCGCTATTGTGACAAGGACCCCCATTAATTCCTAATCCTAAAATTAAAAAGTGAGAGCCAAATTAAGAGTCTTTTTATATTTTATATTTATACGTTTTTACAGTTACAACAGAGTACTCCATCAGTATACAGTTAGTTTTAATTTTCAGTTCTTAATGAGATGAGTTAAATCTGTCCTTTGAATCCATTATTTCTGAAATATTAGGTTCCAAACTTGAAACTTTCACTCTGAAATCCGACCGCATGTCGAGCCGATTCCTATATTTGTTTTTCATGAAACACATGGAAGAAAATGCTTGCTTTGTTTACAAACACTACTGTTTTGCAAAGAGGCAGTGCGCGCCAGGGAGGAGGGAGGGGAATGGAGAAGACAGGGTACCTGCGCAGTAGCGTACAAATGGAGCCGACGCGCGCAAAGCATCTTGGGGAGGTGAGCGTTAGTAGAATGCGCGCGCTGCCTCTTTGCAAAACAGACTCTGTGCTAGACTCTGCTCATGCAGGAAGCGGCCAAAACAAAAAATCTGTTTTCATATGAAATATATTTAATATATTTTTTATTCTAATAACATCTTGCGGACCCCTCTGCCATAGCTCGGGATCTTATTTTCATAAGGCCATTTTGTTGTTTTAGTTGGTTAGGTGTCACTCTTGGGGTCATAGGGACATTCTAATGGTTGTTCTCAGAGCTCTTTAACCCGCCCGCCCCGCCCCCGATTTATGCTGGAGTTCTTAATTTTAAATTATTAATTTTTGATTCTGCAATTTTTTGCATATTGTACATTTGCTATATTCTACACTCCGATATATTCAATGAAGAGTGGGCTATACATACTATATTATTATGAAAAATGAGGGATGCAGGCCCACGGGGGGGGGGGGGCACACAACATTGTGAGTGCCTGGCATTTGTGTGTGGAGACTTTTGTAGGGCATAATAGGCCCTTTTTGGCCTCCTCCCGCCATGTGGGCTGTGGAATATTGAGGGACCATTTCTAGTGCAACAATTTTTTCTGTCCCGGTATAAAAGGGGAGTTACACTCGGAGCCATGCCTAGGCTCTTCTTTCCCTTCCCTTACAAGAAATAATGTGTATATTGTAAGCTCCTTGGGGCAGGGTCCAATCCTCTTATACATTGCATTGAACAAAGCACAACCACTTGCTTGCTTATTTGATAGCAGGTACAATTTCACAATACTGTATGAGGGATTTCTGATGGGTGGGATATAGATAGGGGTGCAGAGAGAAGCAGGAAGTTTTGGGGTATTTTTTTTTTAAAATTTAGAGCGCCTCCAGACTGGACATACTGTAACGATATGTTTGTATAATTAAAGTAGATTCAAGGACTCCCCTACTGCAACAGATCTACTTTAAGTAGAAACTGGGAGTTTTGAGATGGGGAAGATGCATAGAAATGTATGGGGTGAATGAATATACAGAAGATGAATGTACACCTTGCAAGCAAATCAGGATGAATGGAGAATGAATGCTCATTTGCCATATAACTGCCCCCTAAACAATGATAAAATAAAAACCAGATATAATCTAGACTCTGGCATAAGCTTTATGCAAGCAAATCAGGATGAATGCTCAATAAACAGGTCATCCAGAGGAGACATTATACGGTACAATTTCTGTAAATAAAGAGAAATATAAATAGCAACAAAACATGTCCCCTGTCTTGGGGAATTTATTTATTTACACTCTCTTTCAATAAAATTCCTTCAGTAGCACCTTAAAGACCAACTAAGTTTTTATTTTGGTATGAGCTTTTGTGTGCATGCACACTTCGTCAGATTTTTTTTACTGTTTTCAAATGCAAATAAAAGCAATCCATTGGAAACAGAAAACAACAACTCCAGCTAAATGAATCAAAACTAACATTTCTAATCCACAACTATCTCCACCAACCCCCAAACATCCAAATAAACAGCAGCATCTCCCCCCCCCCCAGTCTACCAATGAAGAATTAATACAGACCTCATGGAGGAGAGCTTTCCACAACTCTGGGGCCACAACAGATAAGGTCTTGCCCCAGGTAGGTGATAACATTACCTTGCTAAAGGAAGGAACTTAGATTGGGGTCTCACTTGTAGATCCTAAAGGCCCAGTGAGATTATAGGAGAGAAAAGTTCTCCTTGAGATCCAGGCTGTTCCAGGCTTTGACTGTCAAAATCTGCATCTTCTTGAATTAGTCCTGGAAACAAGCTAGTAAAAAATAAAATAAAAAATGCAGCAGTTTTACAACAGTGCCCAAGTTGCAATCAATGCAAGAGCCCTCATCCCCAGTCCCCAATATGCAAACTTCTTCATCTACCCCAAGCAAACAAAACATAGCAAAAAAGCAGAAACCTTGCCTCCCCCAGGGAGGCAACCTCTTCAGCCAAACTATCTATATATTTTAAAAACCTTCCCAAAATGTTAATGGGAGGGCAGAGGGCACTGAAAGGCACCAAGGGAGTGTCTCATGTGGGGAACTCATGTGTAGCCAGCACTGAGCTAGGAGGATCAATCGTCTGACTCAGTTTAAGGCAGCGTCCTGTGCCACACAGCCACTTTTTAATTTGAAATGTGTTGTATACCTGTATCTGTATCTCCATCTCTGGATGGCGGTTAACAGATTGAGGTTGAATCCTGACAAGACTGAAGTACTGTTTCTGGGGAACAGGGGGCGGGTGGGTGTGGGGGACTATCTGGTCCTGAATGGGGTAACTGTGCCCCTGAGGGACCAGGTGCGCAGCCTGGGAGTCATTTTGGACTCACAGCTGTCCATGGAGGCGCAGGTCAATTCTGTGTCCAGGGCAGCTGTTTACCAGCTCCATCTGGTACGCAGGCTGAGACCCTACCTGCCCACAGACTGCCTCACCAGAGTGGTGCATGCTTTGGTTATCTCCCACTTGGACTACTGCAATGCGCTCTACGTGGGGCTACCTTTGAAGATGACCCGGAAACTGCAATTAATCCAGAATGCGGCAGCCAGACTGGTGACTGGGAGCGGCCGCCGGGACCACATAAACACCAGTCCTGAGAGATCTACATTGGTTCTCAGTACGTTTCCAAGCATAATTCAAAGTGTTGGTGCTGACCTTTAAAGCCCTAAACGGCCTCGGCCCAATATACCTAAAGGAGAGTCTCCACCCCCACCGTTCAGCCCGGACACTGAGATCCAGCGCCGAGGGCCTTCTGCCGGTTCCCTCACTGCGAGAAGCAAAGCTAAAGGGAACCAGACAGAGGGCCTTCTCGGTAGTGGCACCCGCCCTGTGGAACGCCCTCCCAGCAGAGATCAGAGAGATAAACAACTATCTGACATTTAGAAAATACCTAAAGGAGGCCCTGTTTAGGGAAGTTTTTAATCTGTGATATTTTATTGTATTTTAATGTGTGTTGGAAGCCACCCAGAGTGGTGGTGGGGGACCCGGCCAGATGGGCGGGGTATAAATAAATAAATAATTATTATTATCATCATCATTATTATCTGTAGCTGTATATCTATATATATAATGTATCTCATTCTTGTATCCTTATCTCCTTCAAGGCGGGGCCAGAAGCACCCATAGGTGAAGCAATGGGTGCAAATTTCGCCTTTGTACAGTGCAGGCACTCATACAACCCCCTCTGTGCTCCCGCAGAGACATGATTAGAACTCAAGGACACATTCCATTCGGGGGGGGAAGCCCCTGGGTCAGAAGCAGGGCGAGTGATTGGTGTAGCCTGGGGAGAGGGAGAAGGAGCGTACCAGAAAGAGAGGCTAGAGGGCCACATTGGGTTCCTGGGCCTGAGGTTCCCCACCTCTGCCAGCTGCTCAAGGGCATTGCTGAGACAACTTGTATGTTCTGCCTCTGCTTCCAAGTTGCTATCTGTGGTCCTGAAACCCACACATTAGTCCCTCTCTAAGGTGCTGATCTTGTCCCACCTTGCCTTCCTACCGGTATCTCTCTGGAACCCTGGGACTACAGACTTCTCTCTTTTGATATTTGCACCCTGCTTTTCCAACAGCAATGTTGAGCTCAAAGCGGCTCACAATAACAATAACCTTAAAACAATCGTACCAAAAATGCAATAGCAGAAAAAGATAAGGCAGAAAACAAATTCTTCGCACGATTAATACAATGTACAGGCCGCCGCCTATCTTTGGTAGTCAGTTTCCTTATGGATCAGGACACTTAAACAGCAATTTGGGCATCTCTCTGTGTCACCAAACATTGATGGGTATCCCATTCAAAATCAGAGAGAGATTTCCAGCTATCAAGAGACCGTCTTCTAATGATTTGTTATCACTGATGAAACACCACCCAACCTTCCTGGACTATTAACCTAACAAGGGAGCAAAGAAACACAGGAAGCTGCCTGATACAAAGTTAGACCACTGAGCTATCTAGCTCAGTATGGTCTACACAGACCGGCAGCAGCTCTCTGGGTTTTAAGGCAGGGAGTTTCTCCCAACTCTACCTGGAGCTGAGAGGAATTGGACTTGACACATTCTGCTTGCAAGGCAGATGTCCTGCCACTGAGCTACCGCCCTTCCCCAAATGGGATTGAGAACACCCTCCCTCTCCTTGTTAACATATAATCTGCCCACATCTTCGTTCTCTCTCTGTGGAAAAGGAAAAGCACAATTTACTTTTATTCTTTTGCTTCTCTCTTGATGTCTTCCCCAAGCCCCTTAGCAACTGGGATCTGGCTCAGAAGGCACACGAGGGCTGCTGGCAAGGTGCCCTGTCTCTTTTTCTAGTCAACAAAGCGAGAGACCCCAGCCGCAGAAGGGCAGGTGCGACAGATGCAGGGTCCAGAGATTTTGCTTCCTGGGTCCAAACACCACCTGCCAGCATGTTGTGCTTTCACTCGGAGATGGAGCTTGGAGCGGAGAGGAGGGGGATTTCTCTAGACAAGGGGCGAGGTGGAGATTTTGGGCTTCTGCAGACAGAGACTCTGGCGCTGGGTCTCTTCCCAACTCTGCGGAGGACAGTTTGCACCTAGGGAAGGAATAGCTCCCCTCTCAACCAATTGCCATATTTATTTTATTCATTGAAATATTTCCACATTGGGTCATCAAAGTGGCTTACACAGATTTTTTTTTTAAAGGACTAAGAAAATATAATGGAGTTAACAATTTCATGAGCTTTCAAGCAGAAGCAAAACGGGCAGATCTATTTGGTTTCTCATTTTTGCAATCTTAAGGTTTTTTTTTTAAAAAAGCATTTCTGTACCAACATAGGCTGAAATATCAGGGTGGCGTAAAATGTTAAAACATAAAACACCATTTAAGAAATAAATATTAAATATAAACACTACTGATAATCCTTAAGGTGCCTGGCTGATCAAAATAAAAATCAAATAGTTGCAAAGGCCTGTCAGTATTTCCGCATTAGTTTGCGATAATGATGGTGGTAAAGATTTTAAAAAGGCCTCATGAAAATCACCAGTGTTTTTGTTTGAATTTCTCCCAACAAACACATTTCTATATGCAATCTCTCCTAATGGAAACACTTTTGCAAACCAGTTTCCCCATTTGTGCATGATATTTTCCAGTAAGGCATGCATTCATTTCTGTATGCATGTACTTGGCTGCAGAACAGAAAAAAAATGTGTGAATTTGGTAGAGTGGTTGTGTTTTGGTCTCTCATTAAATTTTGCAAAGTGTGAAAGAGGTAAGTACGCCTTCTAATGCAAACTGGATAGATGTTCTCCTCCATCCTTAGCAGTCCTTCCCCCCTTGCTGGCAAGACACTGGTGAGCACATCCATGCTCAGCCTTAGTGTGCGCACGGGGGAACAGGACTGTGTGCACCTTTGAGCTGTTGAGTTACCTCAACTGCCTTCTGCTTCTGCCTTGCAGCAGTGGCAGAACCAGTTACTCCCAGGGGCTGGGAATTTCTTTTTAAGCCAGAGATGAGCGTGGGACTACCAGTCCCAGAATCAATGGTGGGAAAATGATGCAACGCGTATCCTTTCCACTGGGTGGGAGGGGAAGCCCACAGTCTCCTCTCTGATGTAAATGGTGTCTCCACCACAAGTGGTAAGCCAAAATGGCAGAAAATTACCCCTGAAAGAGGTAGATTTGTGGGTTAGAATGGAAAGACACAGGACAGGTGAAGCATTCCTGTCTCCTAAAAATGTTCCTTCCACCCCTTGCATTTATGTTACTTCAGTGCCTGTCCAGATTGGTCTTTTTTTTTTTTTACTCCTGAAGGTATCCTGCAAGGCAGGGGAGGTTTAAGATCAGAGTTTTCCTTCTCATAGATGGGCTACCTTCCCAGGATGAGGAGCCCCACCTGCCCCTCACTTCCCTCTACAGCACATGCAGAAACAGCCTTCTTGACCATTGGACCCACTTGGTCTCATCTGTTCCATCTATCAGAGCCTGTCTTCACATGCAGAGGAAGTCCCTAACTCACTGAGCATTTGAGACCCATGATCTGGGTCGGATATAGCTTTGATGTGGCCCTAAACTACTGAAGGTAATGGGGCCCTTTATATGTCCAGCTGTCTTTTGTCAACAACAAATTGTTGCTGTTTTTTGTGTTGAATATATGCTACATTTATGGACCTAATAGGTATCTATTTTCTTGGGAGAAAAGCAATGACAAACCTAAACAGCATTTTAAAAAGCAGAGACATCACCTTGTCGACAAAGGTCCGTATAGTTAAAGCTATGGTTTTCCCAGTAGTGATGTATGGAAGTGAGATCTGGACCATAAAGAAGGCTGATCGCTGAAGAATTGATGCTTTTGAATTATGGTGCTGGAGGAGACTCTTGAGAGTCCCATGGACTGCAAGAAGATTAAACCTATCCATTCTGAAGGAAATCAGCCCTGAGTACTCACTGGAAGGACAGATCCTGAAGCTGAGGCTCCAATACTTTGGCCACCTCATGAGAAGAGAAGACTCCCTGGAAAAGACCCTGATGTTGGGAAAGATTGAGGGCACTAGGAGAAGGGGACGACAGAGGACGAGATGGTTGGACAGTGTTCTTGAAGCTACCCACATGAGTTTGACCAAACTGCGGGAGGCAGTGGAAGACAGGAGTGCCTGGCGTGCTCTGGTCCATGGGGTCACGAAGAGTCGGACATGACTAAACGACTAAACAACAACAAAGGTATCTAAAGCCCTTTGCACATGCAAAATGTAGGCACCCTATATACAGAAATGAGCAAACCAGTGATATTTTAGGGAGCAGGCTAGCAGGCGGGGCCCATTACTTATATCATAGGAGCCTATACAACACAAAACACCATTGCTGTATGTAAGTTTTATTTTATTTTGTTTTTATCTTATATTTTGGAAATGTACAGCCATTTTTTTTGCTTTAAAAATTTGTTTGAGCCCCCCCAAGAGAGTGGGGCCCTAAGCTATAGCTTGTTTAGCTTATACGTAAATCTGGCACTGCCCATCAGCTATCTTCATCTGTTTTAGCTGGCCAGTCGATGCCATTCCCGGGGTGTGGCCGCTGCCACATGCTGACAACTTCTAGGAGCCACAGGTGAGAGCTGAGTGCCAGGTGGGGACCAAACTACCCCAGAATGAGCATAACGTGTCCCTTACCAGAGATATTACCCCATTGCATACCCCAGCTCTTGAACTATAGTGCAACAAAAGCAGGACCCCCCCTCTCCGCCATACATTTGTGGGATGAAATGTTCTAGGATTTCAGCCAGAAGCTATGGAGTATGTAAAGATGGGAAAGGAAGCAGTATGCCTGTCTTGAAAGTGCAAGCAGTATTGGAGGCAGGATTTTGTATAACCACCCCAACAGCATCATGAGTACGTCATCATGAATATACAATAAAAGGGATGTTTGGAGGGGCCCTCCGAAAATGTGGGTGCTGGAATATGCTTCTGCCAAAATACTATGTTTCTCTCTCCTTAGAATCAAAAAGCAAACTACATGTACTCAAATGGTCTTCATTGGGTGTGCCCATCCTTTTACAGTTCTATAGACACAATAGGCAAATATTAAAGTAATAGAAAAATAAACTTGCGTAGGATTATAAAGGACTGTAATTTTTGCATTTCATTGCCATTCAACTCCCACCTTATTTACTCCCTCCTTTATATACCTGTCAGCTAAGATCTCTTACCTAGACTATCTCAGGGGCTGGACCTTTTCAATTTCTGCACCAAATTGTATTTCAGTTATTAATTCCGCATTAATTTTTTCTGAAGCAAATTATGTCCATGGAGAAGTATAAAGAGAACTGACATATTGAACAGTGTCCTATATTTTTGGCGCTTCAACCCAAAACATAAGAGTATGCGCTGTTGATTTCAATATGCCCTTGCGTCTTATGTGCCAAAAAGGGAAGCCGAATTAAGACTGGGAGAAGGGAGGTTAATCTACAAAAACTTTTTAGCAGGGTGACATTATAGAAGCAAGTCTGGATTTTGAATGTTACCAGCGGGTGGCAGTTCTTTAGCAGGTTGCCTTATGACTACACCAAGAGAGTATCCAAAATTTGGTGGTCGGCATTCAGTTTGCAAATGTTGGCAATCCTGGGTGAACCCTGTCTCCATCTATCTCTATCCATTTTCACGTAGGCTCAAAATTAATCCGGGATTGTCAACATTCGCCTACCACCTAATTTTGGACATTCACTGTAACAGATACATTTTTGGAGCTGGGCCAACACTCTTCCTTCCAGAACAGAAAAATCAAGGTGTTTGTAACAGAGCGGTAAGGGTTACAACTTTCTAATATCTTAATATATCTTAATATAACTTTCTACCTCACCCCATAAAGAAAGATGTTCAGGCTTACCAGAAAGGATTGTTTGCAATGCTTCCAATCTGGCCAGGCGGGTGGGGGCATGTCTGGAGAGAGAGAGAGAGAACACGGCGGGATGTCAACAGGTTTGCAGCCGAGAGGTCGCTAGCGAAAATTCATCAAAATCAGCATTTTATAGCCAAAGTCCACTTTTGATTTTTTGGCATAAGCTCATTTGGCAAGGCCACCGTGGGGAGGGAAAGAACCCCCGACACTAGACAGCATCTATTCAATATCTAGGTCTTCCCTTTGAGCTGGAATCCTCTTTGAAGTCTTCCAAATTCGCCACCGGAGCTTGCCTGGGCCTCCGAAGTTCCCTCCCTGCCGCATCGCTTCTTGCTTCTTTGATTTCGCTTCCCAATTTCTCTAGCAGAAAAGCATCTGCCCACCGCATAGGGCAGCCCGAAGCTTTCAGAAGGTTTTCTCTTTTTTTAAAGCTCCCCCCACCGCAGCGAAAGAAAGCCAGGGAGCGACATGTTACAACAACCAAGCTTTTCTATAGGAAAAGAGGCTGGCAGGCCACACTTTGTTATCCACTTCATAGGCAAGAGTCTTTTTGACAGTGCTAAACCACCGGCCCTGCTGAGCTCAGCAGGAGTCAAGCGCTGAGTACCATCTGTCAAAGCTTTAGGGTCTTCCCCCTTCTCTCCTTGCCCCCCGTTTATTATTATTATTATTATTATTATTATTATTATTATTATTATTATTATTAAATTATTCTACAATCTGCTAAAAAGAAGGCAGGGAATGAAAGTTACTTGATTGCATTGTTAGCGGAAGTTTGCAGTAGTGAGTGTGTGCGACTCCCAAAACACTACAAAGAAAAGAAAAGAGGAGAGAGATTATTCTCTGAAGAGAGCCAGTCTTTTTAACTCGGAGGGTCTGTGTAAAGTGGAAAGAGAGTCCCCTGCTATCTTATTCAAGAAAAGTTTGAAAACATGCATTCAGAAGAAGCTTTGATGGAGAAAAAGGTACTGTTTGAGTCTGAGTGTTTTATTTCAACCAGCCATAAGAGGTATACTTTTTCTTGTTGTCATTGTTACACGAACTTCTGGCCCTCCAAGTGTTGCCGGACTACAACTCCCGTTGCCGCTGGCCATTGGCCATGCTGGCTGGTGCTGATGGGAGCTGGAAGTCCAACAGCTTCTGGAAGGCCAGAGCGCCTTCCCCCCATCTGCTTTAGTTATGTTGGAAATGCACAGTGCACTTTTTGGAACTTCCCCTAAAGTTTATCCCTATTTTTAGAAGGGGTTCAGCTCATTCAGAAACGGGAGACTTGAGTCTGAAGGGCTCTATTTTGCTCATACTGAGCCTGGCAAGTGCATCCATTTGCCACCTCAGTTGGCCCAGAAAAGTAGTACACAGAGGTGCTGCCTTGGGCTGAAGATTGAGGGGCCGTGACATCACATGCCTGTGACATCACACATGTGACGATGACACACTGTTGGGATGAAGTACATCCTCAGGAGAAGTCCTTTCCCAGCACTGGGCAGCTTCAATGGCTGCGGCTTCAACTCTCTCAGCCTCTTCCGTTCCCTCAATATTGGGGGGCTGAGTCACCCGCTAAGGAATATTGAGGGGACTGATGGCACCAGTGAATTTATCATGGCCATAGTATCTTCATGGGTCGTCATTACAGTATAAGTTTTTTTTATCTCTAAATTGAAGGGTCAGAAAAACAAAGCAACAATCCCATTCTTTATATTTTTATATTCATTCCCAGGAACTCTTAAGGCGGCTACCGGCAGCTGCTCAAACGCCCATTTCTGAAAAATGGAAGGCATTTCACGATTTGCAGTTGTCTTCTTTGTGGTGTAACAATGTCTGGAATCTGGTGGTATTTGAGAAAATAGCACACTGTTTAAAAGTCTAAAAGGGAACTGAAGACCCAGAATGTTTCTAGGCCGCTCGCGGAGACTTTATCATTGCAAGTGCAAAGTTCTTTGCTGATACCAGTGTGAGAAATTCACTTTGTAATAGCGAATAGCAAAAATTGTTCCATGTTTATCTTGTTCAACAGTGAAAACAACTATGCTTTCACATTGCAATTGCACCCTCCTTTTTTTTTACACAATTCAATGAAATAAGAATTAATACCCTTCTTATTAATACACAGCATTTCAAGGGCGTACCCACCATGCGGCAAGTTAGGGCAGCTGCCCTACTCTAGAAGCAGAGCTGGTGGGCAGAGGCGGAGCACAGCCCGGCGGAGCGCGAGTTCGCCATTCCCGCCGCACCGCGCCGCACCCTCCCTCCAGCTCCCCGGCGCGCCCTCAGGCAAGGCCAAGCGCGGCGGGGAACCAGGGAGCGCGGCGCGGTGGGCGGGAACGCCGAACTCGCGCTCCGCTGGGCTGGGCTCCGCCTCCGCCCACCAGCCCTGCTGCTAGGGAGGGGCACAGCCCGGCGGAGCGCGAGTTCGCCGTTCCCGCCCGCCGCGCTGCGCCCTCCCTCCAGCTCCCCGTCGCGCCCTCTGGCAAGGCCAAGCGCGGCGGGGAACCAGAGAGCGCGGCGCGGCGGGCAGGAACGCTGAACTCGCGCTCCGCTGGGCTGGGCTCCGCCTCCGCCCACCAGCCCTGCTGCTAGGGAGGGGCACAGCCCGGCGGAGCGCAAGTTCGCCGTTCCCGCCCACTTTGTGGCCCCTCCCCTTCCGTGCCTTGGCCCCTCCCCTTGCCCCCCCCCTAGTTTTGATCCTGGGTACGCCCATGCAGCATTTTCAGGTTTTGGAGTTTGCAATATGTTTTTGCAAAGTAACATACCTGCACCTCTCACCTGTCCATTCTTTACCTTTTGCATATTACCTTTTGATATTCTGGCAACTTTGCTGATAAGCAGTGAAAGTACTGTGGATGTAATTTGCTTTTTTCCACTTTAAGGTCTTCACAAAATCACAGATTCCATGCACAGTATGTTTGCTGCATTAACAGCAGAGCTCCCAGATGATGAGCAACTTCTGTCATCGGCCCCTGGGCTCCATTAAGATCTGGCATGGTTTGGTGGCCCCAGATGGAAGAGGAGAAGGAGGAAGGAGAAGGAACAGACTAGGGGGATGGGACAGGAAAGTTGGCAACCAAGGGATGGAGGAGGGAGGGCCTCCCCATGCGACTCTAGATATCAAAAGTCCAAGAAGCAGATCTTCTATCTGTATCTACCACCCCTCTTGCAGAGCACGGAGCATCATCGGGGAGATGGGAAGACTTCGACCAGAGAGAGAGAGAGAGAGAGAGAGAGAGAGAGAGAGAGAGAGAGAGAGAGAGAGAGAGAGAGAGGCTGAACAGGAATGGGTGGTTGCAGCCCAATAGACAATATACAGCCTATGCAGGGCTGCCTTCCGATGGCTCGGGTGGCAGAAATTCCATCCCCTCCAACATTTCTCCAATGAAAATAGGACCTCCTGCCATAGCTTCCACCATCTTTGATGGTGTTTCCTGCTCGGCAGGGGGTTGGACTAGATGGCCTTTGTGGTCTCTTCCAACTCTATGATTCTATGATTCTATCTCTCCAATGAAAATAGGGACATCCTAAGGAAAACCGGGACATTCCGGGATCAAATCAGAAACCGGAATGGCTTCTGTAAATAATAATAATAATAATAATAACAATAATAATAATAATAATAATAATAATAATAATAATAATAATTTATTATTTGTACCCTGCCCATCTGGCTGGGTTTCCCCAGCAACTCTGGGCGGCTTCCGACAAAAATTTAAAATACATTAAAATGTTTAAACTACATTAAAATCCGGGACTGTCCCTGGAACATAGGGACACTTTGGGGGGGGGGTCTGCATTTGTTGGCACACATACACAGGTCTCCATATTACAGAGACCAGAGACCTTTCCCAGATCCTTAAACAATGCTAGGGAAAGGCAACGACACAAGTGACCCATTGACAGCAGCCGAAGGAGTTAAATGTTGCCAGCATCCGGCATTTTAAGGAAAATCTATAGGCGAGTCAAACAATTAAGCATCTTCAGGTAGGTGGCTTCATTCAAGGCTGCTGGAGAAACAGCAGTAGCACCACTTATCCTCTTTGCTCTGCGTGGGTCCCAAGCCCCAGCACCTGTTCCTTCCACATTCCTGCTGCTTCGGGGCTGTTAGCAACGGACTGCCAAGGGGGCCCTGGGAGGCTCATAATGGATCAAGGCAGGCGCTGAGTGTGGCCGTTGCTTAACTAATGGGTAGCTGTTCACTTTCGCACCAGTTGTTCTCTGGCTCTTTCCAGGATCAGAACTTGGAAGAAGGTTAGACTCTTTGTATATATCTTTCAGATAGGCTTGCACGAGGCAGATCTCTCATTCAGAGAGACTTGATAGAACTGAATGATGCTTCTCTCCAGCTTGCAAAGCTTTGAATGGAATATATTGTTATACACCCTTGTGCAAATTAATTGAAACGAACAATGTAGTTTATTGTACAAAATTCACATGTACAAAACTCACATTAGTAAGTGTAGTATATTAGTAACGGATATGACCTCCGCTATTTTTAAGCAGCAATTCTACACGGTTTGGCATGGAGTCTACTAGTTTCAAACAGTCACTGTTGATTTTCGGATCCCTGTACCACATCTGAATCAGCGCCTGAATGAGCTTCTCCAGAGTCGTACAGTCTACAGCAGGCATCCCCAAACTTCGGCCCTCCAGACTACAATTCCCATCTTCCCCGACCACTGGTCCTATCAGCTAGGTATCATGGGAGTTGTAGGCCAAAACATCTGGAGGGCCTCAGTTTGGGGATGCCTGGTCTACAGCATGGAGGCGACTTTTGCATATAGCCCACAAATTTTCAATGGGATTTACGTCTGGGGAATTCCCTGGCCAATCAAGTACCTGTATTTGCTGCTCTGTCATAAATTTCTTCAGCACTTTCGATGTGTGGCAGGGGGATAGGTCCTGCTGCAATATCCCAGTACCGTCAGGACACCTCTTTTCCAGCTCTGGAATAACTCTCTTTCGTAGAACCTCAATATATTGTGGAGAGCGCATCATTCCTTCTATTGGCTGCAGGCTTCCGACACCATAATGATCAACTGACTTTTTTGTGTTTGTTTTGAGTACAGGATTACGAGTAAGATAGAAAAAAATGCTTTGTTTCAATTAATTTGCACAAGGGTGTAAGTTTTTTTTGGGGGGGAGGGGTCAAAACTCCCCTAAAATATTTGAATTCAGCAATGGGTTAGAATTTAAACGAAACTTTACATTCCTGAGTGGGGACTGGTGTTTAAACCAGTGTCCAGGAAACAGCCTAGCAGAAGAACCTTTGCAAGGGAAACACTGGAATGGCGAAGACCATTAGCAGAGTCTCTGGGCCGGACAGAAAATGGGCAAATCTCTCACCCTGAGGTGAGAGATGGTTAGCAGAGACAAAAGCTCAGAGTTCCAGGAGGGAGGGGCAGAATTGCAGTGGGCAATGAAGAAAAGCGATCGGGGGGGGGGGATCTCACTTTTTGGAGGAGGCCAGAGCACGAGGTGGGCAGCTTGCTTTATGCTACAGATAAGAGGATCAGACATGGTGTTTTGGGACTCTTGGACACCGAAGCTGCAGCAATGGAATGAACAGGATCTTCTTGGGATGTGAATGCTCTCTCCATCTAGATTCAGGCTGTCTCCGCTGCGCCTCTTTGTTCCAATAGGAAACACATAGCTCAGTCATTAGAGCACGGGACTCTTAATCTTAGGGTTGCGGGTTCAAGTCCTGTGTTGGGCAAAGAGATTCCAGCATTGTAGGGGCTTGGACTAGATCAGTGTTTTGCAGCCTTTTCCCGACTGTGGCCCCTTCCAAACTTGTTTCCTTCCTGTGGCCCCGTCCCTGGCATAGCTGCCAAGTTTTCCCTTTTCTCGCGAGGAAGCCTATTCAGCATAAGGGAAAATCCCTTTAAAAAAGGGATAACTTGGCAGCTATGGTCCCTGGACGTAGCCAAGGCGGGGCAGGAGGGGAAGCTATCCCCCAATAAGTAAAAATCAATACAAATATGAGATTCTGCCCCCCCCTAACAAAAGCCTGCCCCTGAACAAAAATCCTGGCTACGCCCATGCCCCACCCCTGTTCTACTGGGAGAAATGTAGCTATTTAAATTTTGTGTGTGTAAATAGAACATGTCTTATTTATAATTTTTAAAATTTATACAAAATACAATTACAAAAATACGAAAACGAGAGGAACATAATGAAATATTATAAAAAAATTCCTTCAGTAGCACCTTAAAGACCAACTAAGTTTTTATTTTGGTATGAGCTTTCGTGTGCATGCACACTTCTTCAGATACAGTGAAATGGAAGTTTCCAGGCACTTATGTAGAGAAGGGGTGGGGAGGGGTGGGGATGGGGAGGGGGGATCACTCAGAAGGGTGGTGGAAATGGGTGATTGACTGACTGATAGCTGTTGATGACCGCAAACGACTGCAAATGGTTTTGCATGAAAAAGCAAGGGTTGAGATGGCTGAAGATCGCTTATCATGTATAATGAGATAAGAACCCGATATCTCTGTTCAAACCAGGTCCCTCCATGGTTTTGAGCTTGGTGATAAGTTGCAATTCAGCAACTTCTCTTTCCAGTCTATTTCTGAAATTCTTTTGTAGTAAGACAGCTACAGTGGTACCTCGGTTTATGAACACAATTGGTTCCGGAAGTCTGTTCATAAACTGAAGCGTTCATAAACTGAAGCGAACTTTCCCATTGAAAGTAATGGAAAGTGGATTAATCCGTTCCAGACGGTCCGCGGAGTAACCGTTCATAAACTGAAGCGAACTTTTCCATTGAAAGTAATGGAAAGTGGATTAATCCGTTCCAGACGGGTCCGTGAAGTACTTAAACTGAAGCGTTCATAAACTGAAACATGGGTGTAATTGGTTCCGGAAGTCTGTTCATAAACTGAAGCGTTCATAAACTGAAGCGAACTTTCCCATTAAAAGTAATGGAAAGTGAATTAATCCGTTCCAGATGGGTCTGCGGTGTTCATAAACCGAAAATTCATAAACCGAGGTGTTCATAAACCGAGGTTCCACTGTACTTTGAGATCTTGTATAGAATGTCCTGGGAGATTGAAGTGTTCTCCTACTGGTTTTTCTGTCTTCTGGTTCCTGATGTCAGATTTATGTCCATTTATCCTTTGGCGTAGGGTTTGGCCTGTTTGTCCAATATAGAGAGCTGAAGGGCACTGTTGGCATTTGATGGCATACACAATGTTAGAGGATGAGCAATTGAATAGTCCTGAGATGGTATGTTGGATGTTGTTGGGGCCAGTAATGGTGTTGTCTGGGTGTATGTGGCAGCAAAGTTGGCATCTGGGTTTATTGCAGGCTCTGGTACCAGTGTCCATGTTAAGTCTGGTGGTTGTATTATTGTGGGTGAGGAGTTGTTTAAGATTGGGTGGCTGTCTGTAGGCAATGAAAGGTCTTCCTCCCAGAGCTTGAGAAAGGGAGCGGTCATTGTCCAGGAGAGGCTGTAGATCTCTGATGATGCGTTGTACTGTTTTAGCTTGGGAGCTGTATGTGATGACTAGTGGTGTTCTGTTATTTTCTTTTTTGGGTCTGTCTTGCAGCAGGTTCTCTCTAGGTATCTGTCTGGCTCTGTTGATCTGTTGTTTAACTTCATCAGGTGGATATTTTAGTTCTAAAAAGGTTTGCTGTAGATCTCTTAGGTGAGATTCTCTGTCTGTAGAGTTGGAACAGATGCGGTTGTAACGTAAGGCCTGGCTGTATACGATGGATTGTTTGGTATGTTTGGGATGGTAGCTAGAAGCATGTAGATATGTTTGTCAGTCAGTTGGTTTTCTGTATAAGGTGGTGTCTATACGTCCATCCTGTATTTTTATAGTAGTGTCCAAAAAATGTATTTCTTGCATAGATTGGTTCATTGTTAGGTTGATGGTGGGGTGAAAGTCATTGAATGTCTGGTGGAAGGTTTCCAGGGTCTGTTGTCCATGTGTCCAGATAATAAAAATATCGTCAATGTATCGCAGGTACAGGAGAGGTTTGAGTGGGTAGGAGTTAAGGAAACGTTCTAAATCTGCCATGAAGATGTTGGCATACTGTGGGGCCATGCGGGTGCCCATGGCTGTGCCGCTGATCTGGAGGAACAGGTCATCACCAAATTTGAAGTGGTTGTGGGTAAGGACAAAGTGGCAGAGTTTGGTAGCAAAGTCCGCTGTGGTTTTATCTGAAATGGTGTTCCTTATGGCTTGTAAACCATCATTGTGTGGGATGTTGGTATATAGAGATTCCACATCCATAGTGGCTAGTATAGTATTGTTAGGAAGATTGTTCAAATATTGTATTTTCCTCAGAAAATCTGTGGTGTCACGTACGTAGCTGGGAGCACTGATAGCATATGGTTTCAGAACAGAGTCCATATAGCCGGAAACACCCACTGTAATGGTGCCAATACCTGAGATGATGGGGCGTCCTGGGTTTCCTGGTTTGTGTATTTTGGGTAGAAGATAGAAAGTTCCTGGCCGAGGTTCCGCTGGTGTGTTTGTGAGGATCTGTTCTTGGATGTGTAGGGGTAGCTCCTTAATAATCTTGTTCAGTTCTTTTTTGTATGCTTGTGTGGGGTCTGAGTCCAATTTCATGTAAAAGGCAGTATTGGAAAGTTGTCTGTGGGCCTCTTGGATGTAATCAGTTTTGTTCATGATGACGACAGCTCCACCCTTGTCTGCCTCTTTAATTATAATGTCTGGGTTGTTCCTGAGATTTTCTATGGCTCTCCTTTCAGCATGGTTTAGATTTTGTTGTAAGCGATGGTGTTTTCTGGTCACATCCGTTTGGATTCTGTGGCGGAAGCATTCGATGTACAGATCTAGTGTGGTATTGCGTCCATCAGGAGGGGTCCATGTGGAGTCCCTTTTTGTGTAACTTCTTTTCGGTGGTAGTTGGTGGTCAATGTTCTGTTCATTGATGCGTTTGGAGGGTGATGGTTGTTCCCCAGTAAGTTGAGAGGTGTTGTGTTGTGGGGATGTAGTTTGTTCTACTTTGTCTTGTTCTTGTGTGTGATGAAAATACTCCTTCAGGCGTAAACGGCGGAAAAATGCTTCCAGGTCCCCGCAGAACTGAATCATGTGTTGGGATTTGGCAGGGCAGAATGATAGTCCCCGTGAAAGGACGGATTCCTCAGCTGGGCTGAGTGTTTGCTGTGAAAGATTGACAATGTTGTTGATCTTGTTTTGATTGGTGGCCTGTAGGTTGGAATACAGCTCCCAAGCTAAAACAGTACAACGCATCATCAGAGATCTACAGCCTCTCCTGGACAATGACCGCTCCCTTTCTCAAGCTCTGGGAGGAAGACCTTTCATTGCCTACAGACAGCCACCCAATCTTAAACAACTCCTCACCCACAATAATACAACCACCAGACTTAACATGGACACTGGTACCAGAGCCTGCAATAAACCCAGATGCCAACTTTGCTGCCACATACACCCAGACAACACCATTACTGGCCCCAACAACATCCAACATACCATCTCAGGACTATTCAATTGCTCATCCTCTAACATTGTGTATGCCATCAAATGCCAACAGTGCCCTTCAGCTCTCTATATTGGACAAACAGGCCAAACCCTACGCCAAAGGATAAATGGACATAAATCTGACATCAGGAACCAGAAGACAGAAAAACCAGTAGGAGAACACTTCAATCTCCCAGGACATTCTATACAAGATCTCAAAGTAGCTGTCTTACTACAAAAGAATTTCAGAAATAGACTGGAAAGAGAAGTTGCTGAATTGCAACTTATCACCAAGCTCAAAACCATGGAGGGACCTGGTTTGAACAGAGATATCGGGTTCTTATCTCATTATACATGATAAGCGATCTTCAGCCATCTCAACCCTTGCTTTTTCATGCAAAACCATTTGCAGTCGTTTGCGGTCATCAACAGCTATCAGTCAGTCAATCACCCATTTCCACCACCCTTCTGAGTGATCCCCCCTCCCCATCCCCACCCCTCCCCACCCCTTCTCTACATAAGTGCCTGGAAACTTCCATTTCACTGTATCTGAAGAAGTGTGCATGCACACGAAAGCTCATACCAAAATAAAAACTTAGTTGGTCTTTAAGGTGCTACTGAAGGAATTTTTTTATTTTACTTCGATCCAGACCAACACGGCTACCTACCTATAATGAAATATTGTTGAAGCAGAAAAACATAGAATTGCAGAGTTGGAAGGGACCCCAAAGGTCATCCGGTCCAACCCTCTGCAATGTAGGAAACTCAGCTAAAGCATCCATGACAGATGGCCATCCAACTTCTGCTTAGAAACCTCCAAGGAAGGAGAGTCCACAACCTCCCGAGGAATATCCATCTTCCATGTATTATAAAAAGTAAACAACACTTATTTGACCCCAGTTATTTGACACACAGGGGGAAACCTACAGTGACAGTCCAAAAGGAACACAAGGAGTTCTGTATATATGGGAGAATTTTTAAAAGCAAGTGGTCCTCACTGACCTGGTGCAAAAATATCTTGTCATCCGGAGGAGCCCTGGCTGCCTAGATAAAACACTAGAGCCCCACACACCCTTACCTGGGAGTAAGACCCACTGAACCCATTGTGCCTGCCTTCTGAGTAGACCCTTACTAGATGCACTTACTAGATGCAAGTCAGCAGCACCAGACAACCCCAATCCGCTAGGCTCTGGAGTAGATTTCACCCCGCACCTTGCAGAACCGGGCCGGCACTGCCGACGGGCCCTGCGCCCCTTGGCAACATACAAAGGCCCTGATCCGCTAGGCGCTGGGGTGAATTGCACCCTGAACCTCGGAGAGTCAGGCCCAGGCTGCCACCGGGTGCAGCCCTGGCGGCAGCAACAAGCAGCTCTGGTTTGCCCAGCCCTACCCATTGCCACTGCACTTACCTGACCTGGGAGTTCTGGATCACGGTCTCTACTGCTCAAAGCGGGAACCTCAGTGATCGCTCTCTCCCACCAGAAACAAACTAGGACTGCTCCAAGAAAACACATGTGGCAAAAAGGAGCACTAGGCTCGGGTGGGCCACCCCCTTACCCACTTGGGATTGGCCAAGATTTTCACCTGTAAGGTAAAAGGTAAAGGACCCCTGGACGGTTAAGTCCACTCAAAGGCGACTATGGGGTTGCGGTACTCATCTGTATTGTTTTTAACACTCAATTGGGAGCCGCCCAGAGTGGCTGGGGACACTCAGTCAGATGGGCGGGGTATAAATAATAAATCATTATTATTATTATCTCGCTTTCAGGCCAAGGGAGCCAGCATTTGTCCGCAGACAGCTTTCCGGGTCATGTGGCCAGCATGACTAAACCGCTTCTGGTGCAACGGGACACCGTGATGGAAACCAGAGCGCACAGAAACGCAATTTACCTTCCCGCCACAGCAGTACCTATTTATCTACTGGGACTGTCATGCTTTTGAACTGCTAGGTTGGCAGGAGCTGGGACAGAGCAACGGAAGCTCATCCCATCGTGCGGATTTGAACCACCAACCTTCCAATCGGCAAGCCCAAGAGGCTCCGTGGTTTAGACCACAGCGCCACCCGCTTTCACCTTACCTTTCACCTGTGGCCCCCTTGGAATATTCTGCCCCCCAGGGGGCCATATGGCCCCTGGTTGGGAAAGACTGCACTATAGGACCCTCATGATCTCTTCCAACTCCACGATTCTATGATCCTATCCACTTTCTCCACACTTTTCTTATTTGCATTTTATTTTTATGAAAGAAAAAGCTCCAGGTGTAAACTTTCCCCATAAGAGAGGTGTTCTAGCTCCTTGATCATGCTTGGCGTTTTTTGAACCTGGTCCCAGTCTGCAACTGTCCTTTTCGGGGTCATTATTTGGAACATCTGCACAAGGCTGGTCCTCACAGGTTCCGACAGAGAGGATATGAAGGACTGGTCAGCAGAATCTTTATGAAAGACGCCGTCACGGAGAAACGCTGGCTTTGTGATATCTATCGCCGTTGACAAAATGGATCCCGGCCAGCCTTTCGAACTATATATGTAGCCCTTTTCCCAGCATGCTTTATGGGAAAGTGTAATTCTTTTCCAGATGACATGAGGCCGATGACAGAAGAATGGCGCAATTAGATTTACACATGATTAGAACTGCAATTTGCACCGAGTTCTGACCTCCAGCTGTATGCAAATGGCAGACATTCAATTTGGGGTGGATAAAATGGCTGACCTTTTGAGAGTTCATTCAGTGCTGATCAATACACACACACGCGCGCACACACACCTCTCTCATTGTCCATATTTGATACAAGAGTTTTGGCTTATGGGTGAACATGTACTGTACAGTGGAACCTCGGTTTATGAACACCTCGGTTTAAGAATTTTCGGTTTACGAACGCCGTGGACCCATCTGGAACGGATTAATTCACTTTCCATTACTTTCAATGGGAAAGTTCGCTTCAGTTTATGAACGCTTCAGTTTATGAACAGACTTCCAGAACCAATTACACCCATGCTTCGGGTTAAGTACACTTCAGGTTGAGTACTCCGCGGACCCGTCTGGAACGGATTAATCCACTTTCCATTACTTTCAATGGGAAAGTTCACTTCAGTTTATGAACACTTCAGTTTAAGTACTCCGCGGGCTGTCTGGAACAGATTAATCCACTTTCCATTACTTTCAATGGGAAAGTTCGCTTCAGTTTATGAACAGACTTCTGGAACCAATTGTGTTCATAAACCGAGGTACCACTGTACAGTACTTGAGAGTAGAATCCAGACTGGTCTCAGAGTTGGGTTGGACAACTTTGCCAGCTGGTTTGCCAGCTGCTACCCTACCTTGGACACGGGTGGTGCTGTGGGTTAAACCACAGAGCCTAGGGCTTGCTGATCAGAAGGTTGGTGGTTCGAATCCCTGCGATGGGGTGAGCTCCCGTTGCTCGGTCCCAGCTCCTGCCCACCTAGCAGTTCGAAAGCACGTCAAAGTGCAAGTGGATAAATAGGGACCGCTCTGGTGGGAAGGTAAACGGCTTTTCCGTGCACTGCACGGCTTAGTCATGCTGGCCACATGACCTGAAAGCTGTACGCTGGCTCCCTCGGCCAATAGAGCGAGATGAGCGCCGCAACCCCGGAGTCGTCTGCGACTGGACCGAACGGTCAGTGGTCCCTTTACATTTATCCTACCTTGGAAGGTGGTGAATTCTCCTTCACTGAAGGTTTTTAAACAGATGTTGGATGGCCATTAGTCAGGGATTCATTAGCTGCGATTGCTGTACTGCAGGGGGTTGGACTAGATGACCCCCAGGGTCCCTTCCATCTCTACAGTTCTATGATAAAAGCACCCGCAAGCCTCTGCATGACCAAGAGCCCTTAAGAATCATGCTTGCAAGTTCCTTATAGACCTTGTTGCTGAATGTGGAAAACCTGGGTGTGCGGGGGGAAAGGGACACACCAGGGCGGATGGTCCGCAGCTCGAAATCCTTTCCCTTTAATAATGCCTGAAGGGGGGGCTCAAAGTACCCTTTATTTCATTGCCGCTGAAAGGTGTGTTCAAATAGCAGGTGCATTCTGCTATTTGGTTTGGAGCCCCAAACTCTCGTTTCTTTCTCTTGGGCCTCTGCAATTAAATTATGATGATGAGATAAGTTTCATCGCAATTAACTCATCATGTTACTGCTTTTGATCGCTGTATCATAAAAGGCCCTGGTTTGTGAACAGCGGCTGGCTTGTTCTTTGCCATTTCGGAAGGCTAAATGGTCACGTATTGTTATTAAAAAAGAGAGAAAAGAATGGAAGGGGGGGCTCCTTCTCTTGGAAGTTCAGGCAGGGCAGGTGCCCTGATATTTTTTTAAAATGGTTTAAGGTTTCAGACAGAGGAAGGATTTGTACCATAATCATACCCTTTGCATCTCTTCCTCTCCCCACTTCCTGGCCTGATCCAGAGCACAGCCAAGCCATTGTACCTGCATAGTAAAAACCTGATCCAATATTTAAGATGGTGATGCAGAAGGCAGCAATAGGGCTTGGTTCCCGGTCTGTCGGAAGGGCTAGAACAGACAGGGCTTGCACAACATGAATCATAGAATCATAGAGTTGGGAGAGACCACAAGGGCCATCCAGTCCAACCCCCTGCCAAGCAGGAAACACCATCAAAGCATTCTTGACATATGCTTGTCAAGCCTCTGCTTAAAGACCTCCAAAGAAGGAGACTCCACCACACTCCTTGGTAGCAAATTCCACTGCCGAACAGCTCTTACTGTCAGGAAGTTCTTCCTAATGTTTAGGTGGAATCTTCTTTCCTGTAGTTTGAATCCATTGCTCCGTGTCCGCTTCTCTGGAGCAGCAGAAAACAACCTTTCTCCCTCCTCTATATGACATCCTTTTATATATTTGAACATGGCTATCATATCACCCCTCAAACTTCTCTTCTCCAGGCTAAACATTTGGTGTCATCTGCAAACTTGCTCAGGATGCCCTCAAGCCCATCATCCAAGTCATTGATGAAGATGTTGAATAAGACTGGGCCCAAGACAGAACCCTGTGGCACCCCACTAGTCACTACTCTCCAGGATGAGAAGGAGCCATTGATGAGCACCCTTTGGGTTCGGTCATGGAACCTGCCAAGCAGAATCAAGGCTCTTGATAATTAACGTCCTGCTTATGCCACCTGCCTGGGTGTGCAAGGACGTGCTAGAATCCACATTTTAGAGTTGGAGAAGGCCTTGGAATGCAGGAGCTGCAAGCAAGGTGGTCATATCGCATGTCGCCAAATACATAATAACATACCGTCCAACATTTCACCAATGAAAACAGGGACACCCTATTCAACAATAATATTATTAATAATAAGAATTTTATTTATATCCCTCCCATCTGATGGCATTGCCCCAGCCTCTCTGGGTGGCCGCCAACGAAAAACGTAGCAAAACTAAGCAGGGTTGCCTTGAGATATCTTCTAAAGTTTGTACAGTTGTATAGTTACTTATCTCATTGACTCCATATCCTCCCACATTTCTCCGATGAAATTAGGGAGGTCCTAAGGAAAGGCGGGACATTCTGGGATCAAATCAGAAACCAGGACAGCTTCTGTAAATCCAGGACTGTCCCTGGAAAATAGGGACACTTGGAGAGTCTGTAATTTAACTGGCCAGACTGCAGTCTCTTTAGTCTCTCTGGAGACCAGGGAATGTAGCCTTCCTTATCGTATCCCTGGAACCCGTGTTATTTAATTTCAGTTTTTAAAAATCTTGCTTTTTTTGACCCAATTTCTGGCCACTTTATGATGGGGGTTGTAGTTCAACAATTGGAGGGAGGGGAGCGGCAGGTTTTCTCCCTCCCAAATCCATAACTTCACTCTGCTTAAGAAGGAGAGAGCGGCTAAGCACGGTCTGACTGAATCATTTCTCTCTAGCTTTTGTTTCCATCCGTCGCTTCTGTCGACAAACGAAGTGAAAACTCTCCAGTTCAACTTTCATTTGCACTTTATCGATTCAGAGGGCGCGGAGTAGATAATACGAGGACAAGGTTTTTCTTAATGAAAGGGGGGGGAAAACAATTTCAACTCTTTCCAACTTTTCACAGGTGAAATTAGAGGCACCCTTGTCTCATGGACATCTGATGAAGAGGGATGTTGGAAGGCACAGGATGAATAAAAGGAAATATTTCTTCATATACCACATAGTTAAACTACGGTATGGAACTCACTCCCATATTGGGCAAATTCATGGAGAAGAAAGCTACTAGCCGGGATAACTCTGTCCTGCTTCCACGGTTGGAGGCAGTAATACTTCTAAATACTAGCTACTGCAATTCCACCCATAGTATTTTAGGGAGCAACTTCTTTTTTTTTTACATTACTTATTTCTATCGTTTGCATAGTGTTATGTACCGAGGTGAATCCTAGAACAATAGGATCCAGAATGCAGCAGTCTGATTGGTCTGCAGGAGCCACCCAATCCAGCTCCAGGTGGAAGTGATCAGTGACCTGATTGGCCTGCAGGAGCAGCCAATCAGGCTTCTGGAGGAAGTGAACCCGCAACCTGATTGGCCTACAGTAGCAGCCCGGAATTAGCCAATCACACGGGGCCCATTGTATAAATAATGTATATATAGCCGATGTTGGGGAAAGTTTCATTCACTGTTTTACAAGCTGCAATAAAGAGCATGAAATCACTACAGGACTCCGAGTATATTTCACATAGAGTAGTTAAAGATAAATCATGTGTTAAAATATCGTTAATACAGTATAAGCCAACCATCCATTATTAGTGTTTATGTGAGGTTATCCTGTCTTGTGAACCGCTCTGAGATCTTCAGATGAAGGGCAGTATATAAATTTAATTAACAACAACAACAACAACAACATGTTTGTAATCCAGATAGGAAAATATCATGGGAGGAATTCAACATCATGCTAAGGTGATTGATCCATCCACCAGGGAGAGCATTTTGGTTTGCCAGGCAGAACAATTCCTTCCTTCTCCCCCATATGCTGTTCTGGGTTCCTCTCAACTCCCCAAGCCAATTTCAGGAGGCATTGGGGGGGGGACAGGGAGGGGGGGAAAGAGGGGCGAATCCTGCTTGATAAAGCAGACTTCTCTATACTGTATATGGATTTACTAGAACTTGTAGTTCATTATTCCACTAAACAAACAAACAAACAAACAAACTCTATTTCTCTTTAGGGCTATTTAAAAAAAGTTTTAACGTGCATTTCTGCAAAACTTTGGGTTCCTCCAAGACCACTAAGACCGCCTCCTCCTGTACGTACACTGGAGAGCACTGTTTAGGCTACACAAGGCTCAGTCCTCAGGGAACTGCGTTCACTGATAGAATATATGTCAAAAATCACGAATGGATCAGGTTTCAGTACACTTGTTAGGGCACAACAGCCGCTTGGCACTGGCTAGGTCTATCCATATGGCAAGACGGTCACCATCATGCAAGGCGTCACCTCCAAGAGATGTCAGGAGGGTGGCAGTAAGAAGGCGGGCCTTTTCAGTGGTAGCTCCCTACTTGCACCCAAGGGAGCTCGCTGGACACCAACGCCGACATTTTTTCCAGCACCAGATGACAACATTTTTACTCTTCTAGGGAATTTATGTAGAATTTATGCAGTCGATGCCCATCAATTTGCTTGATGGGAGTTTTGCAATTGATTTTTTTCTTCTTGGTGTGAAGTTTCAGTGTATTTTAGATATAAAGGTAAAGGTAAAGGGACCCCTGACCATTAGGTCCAGTCGTGACCGACTCTGGGGTTGCGCGCTCATCTCGCATTATTGGCCGAGGGAGCCGGCGTATAGCTTCCAGGTCATGTGGCCAGCATGACAAAGCCGCTTCTGGCAAACCAGAGCAGCACATGGAAATGCCGTTTACCTTCCCGCTGTAGCGGTTCCTATTTATCTACTTGCATTTTGACGTGCTTTCGAACTGCTAGGTTGGCAGGAGCTGGGACCAAGCAACGGGAGCTCACCCCGTCACAGGGATTCGAACCTCCAACCTTCTGATCAGCAAGCCCTAGGCTCAGTGGTTTAACCACAGCGCCACCTGGGTTAGATATAGCCTTTTGTTATTGCTGTGAGTTGCTTCAGGATTTTTCTGTGCATTAAATTTAATAAAAAGTAATACTATTATTATTTGGCAAGCATACTTGTTTTTTGTTTTGTTTTCACTTTCAGGGGTCTCTTGAAGACTTCTTTATGTTGGCAACAGTCCGTGACGATGTTTAAAATTAATGTCCTTGGGTAGTCGGTCAACTAAATGATTTATATTGTCTTTAATGGTTTTCGAAATGGTGTTATGCCACTGCACACTGCCCTGATATTTTACGAGAGAGAGGTGTATAACTAATTTTATAAAATAAATAAATACATGAGGATAATAATAGAGTGGGCCATCTACTTATTGGAGATGGAGGGGAATCTGAGGGCTGCTACTCCATAAGTGTGCTTCTGTATTTATAGATATTGGGGGTGGGGATAAATGTCTGCATGCCAAAATACAACTGCCCACTGAGTTTCACTTGGTGACAGTTTCACAAGTGTCCATTCAGAAATCCTTTCTATCCTATTTCTGCATTAAATCAATGGCATTGATTTTTAAAAGTTCACAAAATGCTGTCCGATTTTTAGACGCATTTTACCCCCTCTCGTTTTCCCGAGAAACACGCATTTCTGTAAACATTCGAGCCTGAAATATGCATGTTGCTACTTTTTTTTTTAAAGTAAAGAACTGTATTGCAAAATTCTAGATGTGGGGAAACGGAAATGTGTATTATCCACCCAGGAAACGCAAATTAGGTTGGTTCACTTAGGGAAGCTTTTAATATTTGATGAATTATTGCATTTTAACATTTTGCTGGAAGCAGCCCAGGGTGGCTGGGGAAAGCCAGCCAGATGGGCGGGATATAAATAATAAAATTATTATTATTATTATTATTATTATTATTATTATTATTATTACATGTCCACCAAACCTTGAGCATCTCTACTGTACTCAGATTTTAACTCTAAATGCACATGATAACACACACTGGTTACAGTTGACAATGGCATTGCCAGCATAGGGTTAGAAATAAAAAAAAATGGTTCCTAATATTTCTCACACTAAGAATCTGCCTTACGCTGAGCCAGGCTATTTGTCCATTCAGTTCATCACTGCGAACTCTGACTGGCAGCAGCTTTCCAGGGTCTTAGGCAGTGATGTAGTTCCCATCCCTTTTTCACTCAAGGATCTGTGGCTTTCCAGATGTTACTGAACTCCAGCTCCCATCAGCCCTAGGCAGCCTGGCCAACGGTCAGCGAGGATGGGAATTGTAGTTGAGCAACATTTGTAGAGCCGCAGGGTCTCCCCACATCCTTTTCTTTAACAGGAGGTCAGATGGGATTGAACCAGAGACATTCTTGTAGGCAAGGCATCAGCTCCACCACTCGGCTTTGGCTTAGCTGCCAAGTACAGTGGTGCCGTCTTGCGAATCGTGGTTTCCCATAGGAATGCATTGAAATTTCTTTTTTTGCCCATAGGAACGCATTAATTAAATTTCAATGCATTCCTATGGGAAACCGCGATTCGCAAGATGAATTTTTCGCAAAACGAATTCGTCTTGCGAGTCACCATCAGATGCGTCTTGCGACAAATTCATCTTGCAGGGCATTCGTCTTGCGAGGTACCGTACCACTGTATCCCATTTTTCGGGGGGAACACCCCGATTTTAATCCATTTCCCGCTGTTCTCCCAAATGAAGGAAAATCCTGGAAACCCCCCCCCCCCGGATTTCCTACCTGCCAGGGAGCCTCCATTTTGGGTGCTGTTCTGCCCATGTGTGGGCACCGGAAATCGGGCAGAGCGGCACCGGAAGTCGCTTCTACGCATGCCCAGCGGCCATCTTGGTGGTGGCCGCATGGCGGCCGCTGTCACCAAGATGGCCACCAGGCATGCGGCCACCACCAAGATGGCCGCCGGGCATGCATAGAAGTGACTTCCGGTGCCGCTCTGCCCGATTTCTGGTGCCTGCACATGGGCAGAGCGGCCCCGGAAGGTGCTTCTACGCAACTTCCGGTGCCGCACCGCTGCTGATCCCGCATTTTTCAGCCGGAGACTTGGCAGGTATGGGCTTTGGTCCTTCCAGAAAAAGCCAAATCAGAGACTTGGAACATGGAAATTTTCCAGGGACAGTTGCCAGAAATTGCGGGCCGTCATGATAACCAGGGACATTTAAAATATGGCATTTATAGTTTGGGCTTTGGCCTAAATGCCTCTTTCTAGCAGAGTTCAAAACAATGCTGTCAATATTATTATTGGAAAGAATTTATGCGGAGCTCATCGGCAATAAAGTTGATGTCAGTAACATATATAAAAACATCTCTCTCTCTTTTTCTGACTACAGATACAGCCCGCCTCCCACAAACATATATTGCACACACAAATAACTGTGTGATGCTGTCAAATAACCCCTCTAATTTTTATGGCACAAGTTTTACCTTTATGAACTAGACAATGAGTCCGATGACTGAAGAACCTCTACTAAAAAAAGGCACAGGGTGCCTTTTGTTTTTTCAGTATGTGCACAAAGAAACCGACAATGAAAATCTGTCTTGCAATTAAAATTACGGTTTGAGGGGGGAAAGGGGGAGATTTCCCAATCTTTTATGAAAGGGTAAAACACCCGACTCAAGATGCAAAGGAAACCCTGAGAAACATTTGCCCGGCTTGACTAACAATGCAGATTTAGCAAGGATTGTTACTTACCTGTTCTTTCCCCTCCTTTTAAACGTTAGCAATTTCTCTAAATCCTCCCTTGCTTGCTTGACTGCTAATACTGACTTGCTGCTCAAACGCCTTGGCGACCTGCTATGTCACATGATAAACTGGAGGAAAATAATGTGAACAAGTTATTAACACTTCAAGGCTGACCCTTCCCTCTTCCCCAGAATGCTTTGGGCCTCCTTATTGATCGGGTCTACGTCGCTTTTTGTCACCTGGGAATTAACAATTTGATGTTTTATTTGACCATTTATCTCTTTAGCCAAACTGTTGCAATCTCTTTGACCTTTTAAAATGTTTATGACAAGGTGTTTGGCTGTTAATTGCTAGACATAAAAGACCGAAAACCCAAGGGTTAGGTCTAATGTCCGTCCTGTGCTGAACACATATCCTTTTGATAAAAGCAAACTGAAGTATTTCTGTCTCTTTTTTGCAAATAAGCTGGAAGAGGAATCCATTTCCAGTCAGTAGATGTATTGATAAACACGGAGAGAAAGAGAATTTGGTGCAATATTTTATTATATTTTCAAAAAATCGATTTATCGCGTTTGTGTCCTGCTATTTCATGTGTGGGGAAATCAACCTGTTTCATTTTTACTTGATCTGGAAGCTTAATTCTACAGTACACTGGCAGAGTCCAGCTCACAGGAAGTAACAATTATTTTGGTTCTGAGGTGGCGAGACCACAGTTGGCTTACTGTCTCCCATTCTGGGCTCCACATTTTAAGGATTTTGACATACTGGGTTTACAGGGAGGTAACTAGGATGCTAAGATGGTAAGAGGGACAATGACCGTTCCCCATATAAAAGGGGTGCGCATTTTGCGCGGTCGCGCGTAGCACCCTAGGAGCCTCAGGCAGCCCCCAGCAGTTCGGAGGCTGGCACCACCTGTGGTCCCGGGCTGGATACCTGTGGTCTCCACCCACACAGCCAGCTGTCCAATCCGGCCATACCTGCCAGGTTGCTGTCAGAGAAATAAGGGACCGGGCCGGAAATAGCAGGCCGGAAGTAGCGCTGCCGCCATTTTGGAACTGGGCGGAGCATGCTCAGGAGTGACTTTTGATGCTGCTTTGCCCAGTTCCAAAA
Organism: Zootoca vivipara; assembly: GCF_965207765.1. Lineage (NCBI taxonomy): Eukaryota > Metazoa > Chordata > Lepidosauria > Squamata > Lacertidae > Zootoca > Zootoca vivipara. Next base: position 109,085,678 of record NC_142586.1, read on the forward strand.
TGGCCACCGCGCCAGAAGTTGCACTGCAGCCATTTTGGAACTGGGCAGAGCAGCATCAAAAGTCGCTTCTGAGCATGCTCCGCCCAGTTCCAAAATGGCCGCCACATCAGAATAAACCGGGGGAAAACAAAAAAAATCTGTTTTTTCAGCTAGGAACAGCTGGAAAAATGGGAATTTCCCGGGGAAAACGGGATACTTGGCAGCTATGAATCCGGCCAGGGGAGGTGTTGCCAGGGTGGGATTGGCCAGGTAGGAGGAGGTAACTATCCAGTGCTCACAGCAGAATTAATGCTTACATTGCAGAATTAATGCTTACATTGCAAGTTAACTTCTTTTCTTCCGCAGGCGAACACACACACAGGCACTGCTACGACATGGCTGCTGTTGAAGGGCCGGAAAGGAATTCCCCTGCATTGGCAGGTTTCGCCTTTCCCATAGCAATTCGTCACAACTTTGGCGGTTGCAGGCCTTGGGCGGAATCCTTTAGACATTTACCCAAATGGGGTGGGGGGGTGGGGAGGTGACCCCCACCCCCATTGTGGCAGCGATACCAGAATTCCCGTTAAAGGGGTCTAGGGGGGAGGCATTGACCATTCGCCCAGCGGCGACAAAAAGGGGGGCAGGCTATCTGCTTGAACATATGTTCTCCAGAGCTAGCTCAACCCCCATATATGCTGGATAACCCGGAAATTACCCAGACCCCCGGCTGGGGGGTTGGGAGGATAAACGCCCAATGCCTGTGCAAGGTCTCCCTACATCTGAATCTTAATAAAATTGTGGCCAATTTTAATCCCATAGAACATTGTCTGGTGTCATTATTCCGCTCGGGGGCTGGCTGGGGTTTTGGGGGTCTCCGCCTGACTGCGCAATTGAAAGAACTAGGTATGTTTCACCTGGGGAAGAGAAGATGAAGAACGTAACATGACAGTAGTCTTCAAATATCTGAAGGGTTGTCACGCAGAAGATAGATCAGTCATCTTTTCCATGGCCCTAGAAGGGTTGTGTTCAACTAGGTATGGGCAAAATTGTCTGGATTTGGCCCATGTCCCTTGCGCACTAGCAGATTGGCAAGTCCATCTCATCCCAAACCCGTAAAGAATTTTAAGGAAGAATCCCAAAATTTAAATGGAACGAGGCAACAATTACGCTGAAAAACTTGTAGAGCTGCCACCAGGCATTGCAAACCGTACTGAGCTAGATGGACCTATTGCCTGATTCAGTATAAGTCAGCTACATATATTGCTATGTTTTTTGAGGGTGTGTATGTGTGAAGTAGTAGTATAGCTCAGTGGTAGAGCATCTGCTTTACATGCACAAGGTCCCAGGTTCTATGCCCGGCATCTCCAGGTAGGGCTTTAACAAAATTATTATTACATGTGCATGCAATAATATAAAAGAGATAAGCTCATTTTGGGAAGTCTGAAGGCTGTGTGTGTGTGTGCACGTCTTATCGGAAAGAGTTGCTCTTTGAAAGCTCGCCCTGCTGTTTCTTTCCCACAGCTCCCCAGCACTTGCTCAGAGTATTCTCCCCGGTTATTTTTCAAGGTCCAAGCTTTTGAGTGATTAGGCCAGAGGCACTCAGCTTTAGTCACATCTGCTGCTTTTCTGGAGGTCAATCACACAGTTCTCCATTCAGGGCTAGGAGGAACGGAGGCCTTACAAAGGAAAACAATTATTCCAATTGAAGGTATATCGATCCACATCCTGTGGTTTGCGTGGCGGTTTGGGGACAGGGCGGCTGCTGGGGAAGAGGAGGGGTGGGGGTGGGGTAGGGAGAGAGAGAGAGAGAGAGAGAGAGAGAGAGAGAGAGAGAGAGAGAGAGAGAGAGAGAGAGAGATCAATTCCTAGGGTTGCTATATCCCAATGGAAAGATGTTTGGGCCACCGTTTGTGTGAGAAATGGGGCTTAGACTACAACAAGAAAGGGAGAAGGGGTAGTATTGAGCACGCACACGATAAGATGACGAGATTACCCTCCTTGATTCTGTCCAAAGCTTATCAGAGTTCATCAATGAATTTGTTGGAAAGTTGTTGTGTTTGCACAAGGACTTCGGCATGTGCAATGGAATTTCTCCCTCTCTTAAGAACACGAGAAGAGCCTGCTGGATCAAGCCAATGGCCCATCTAGTCTAGCATCCTGTTCTCACAACCCAAATGCCTGTGTGCAACCGGCAAGCAGGACCCGAGCACATGAGAACTCATGTTACGAGGGAAGTCCTGGGATAGCTCGGTTGGTAGAGCATGCGGCTCTTAATCTCATGGATGTGGCTTCGAGGCCCGTGCTGGGCAAAAGGTTCCTGAAATGCCCTCCGCGGTCCCTTCCAACTCTATGATTCTTCCCTCCTGTGGTTTCCAGCAAGTGGTTTGCAGAAGCATTCTTGCATCTAACCGTGGAGGCATAGCCATCGTGGCTGGTAGCCATTAATAGCCTTCTCCTACATGAATTTCTCTCATGGCTACATGAGGGAAGAAATGCCATGGTACAGCTGTAGCAGCAAAACTGGAAGCCTTCATCGGCCCCACCTGCAATGGAACATATCTCTCCTGTATTTGTCTCTACTGCCACAGCAGGTACTGCTGCCACAGCAGGTCCCAGTGGTTTGACTTTACTCTTGAAGACAGATGGATGCCAGCAGCAGCAGCAACATGAATTTGCACAATCCTCTTTTAAAACCATCCAAATCGGCAGCATCACTTCCTCCAGTGGGACTGAGTTCCACAGTTTAAGTGTGGGCTACATGAAAAAGTACTTCCTTTTGTCTTTTCTGAATCTTCCAACAGTCAGCTGCATCAGACGTCCACAAGTTCTGGTGTGCTTCTCTGTTTCCACTTTCTCCAGGCCACCTTTAATTTCATAAACGTCTGTCATGCCTCTTACTTGCTTTTTTCCTTCTCCCTGCCTAAGGGTTGGGTGGAAACCCAGAACAGTTTTGAGAGGTGCACAGGGTGAGGAAAGGGCAAGTGGAAGTCTCTGCGTGAATGGGACCACTTCACTAGAAACAACCCAGAGTTTCTTAAGCATAATTCGGTCATAACTTGGTAATAATAATAATAATAATAATAATAATAATAATAATAATAATTTATTATTTATACCCCGCCATCTTGCTGGGTTTCCCCAGCCACTCTGGGCGGCATTCAACAGAAAAATGAAATAAAACAATTAAACATTAAAAGCCCCCCTAAACAGGACTGCCTTCAGATGTCTTCTAAAAATCTGGTAGCTGTTTTTCTCTTTGACATCTGATGGGAGGGCGTTCCACAGGACAGGCGCCACCACCAAGAAGGCCCTCTGCGTGGTTCCCTGCAACTTGGCTTCTCGCAACGAGGGAACCATCAGAAGGCCCTCGGTACTGGACCTCAGTGTCCGGGCAGAACTATGGGGGTGGAGACGCTCCTTCAGGTATACTGGACCGAGGCCATTTAGGGTTCCAACCATGCCAGGAATTTGCACCCTCTATCTTGAAAGCTCTTCCACAAATGTATTTATTAATTTATTTTCTTCCATGGAATAACATGTATTTCTTCCATCATGGAACACACTGCAGCCTACGTGTCGTTCCTAGGTGGTCACTCATCCAGGCCCTTTCCAGACCCAGGGTCTGCTTAGCTTCAGAAATGTGCTGGGTTGATGTGCCTTCTGACCAAATACCCTGAGACCAATGTGTGTCAAGGCTAAATTTAACAGCTGCTTGTCAGCCAGATGTTCAACAGCTGCTCTGAAGGTGCCTGGGCTGATAACAAATATTCAGCGAGTATTTGGTGTGCATTCGGTGTCGACATTTTCAACAGGGTCGGTTTTTTGAGAGTAGAATCGTTGCAGGTGTGGAGCACAGGTGCCTGTATTCCCAAAGTGATGAATGTTCCACGCTGATAGCAGGATGGTACCCTTCCAGACTGGGCACCTGTCTGGGTCTTTCAGTTCAAGTAGACAACCACTACAAGATGAAGTTCCTGGAGACTCAGTATGCTATATGAGCGCATTTCCTTTTGCTTCATGTGCCTTAGCGAGCCTACATGCACTCCCCAAGAACACCAGCAGACACACTTGGGCCCCCTCCAGACTGGTGCTTTTTGTGGGATAACCAACCTTGAATAAGCAACATGTTATTAGTGCATGAAGGGGTTAAGACCATAGAGTAAGCTGTCCTGCCAGGCTTAGCTCAATCAAGTCTTTCTTCCCCATCCGGTGGATCAGAACAGCTCAGCATGTGAGCTGCATGGCTCTTACAAACCACTACACCAATAATTCCTATACCGATAATTTAGGAACTTTCATCACTATAACTATGCCAAGTTTTACTGCCTGTGCTTTCTGACTGATGCATGGAAATGCACACGAACCTGACCTTTGAACAATTTCTAAGTAAACCAATTTTTAACTTACCACACGTAAAGTCTTTTTCTATTATAGGGGAAGAGGGGAGGTTTGGAAGGAACTTAGAGGTGGATATTTAAAAGGTCTAACAGCCTTTATTTCCACACTTCACATTGCTGCATATTTTTATGATTTTAAATCTCTGCTGGAGTTTTCTCATTAAAGAATACTTCCCCCAAACATGGATCTTGACAACCAGAGAATTCTCCTTTTATACATATTTTTTCCTCGACACCAACACTTTTTTTTTTTTGCTGGGAGTGACCTGTGGAGAGTTCTTAGGGTATTCATTATAGGGGCATTGTGGGATAAGTTGTTAGCTGACACCATACATCATCACAATGCCGCTGGAAAGGTGCTACATCATGGCATAATATTATGGGATTATGGGTAAACAAACAAGCAAACTACTTCTGAGAGTAGCTTTATCACTGCTATAGCTTCCAAAAATGTAAAAAAGAAAGCAGAAAGGAACTGATAATTGCTGAAACCGCTAACCAATAAGCCCCGCCCCCAACTTTTCAAACAACGCCTCCGAAATCTCTCTCTCCCAATCCAGATTTTCACTTCCCTGAATGTCCACAAGTGTTGAGCTGTTGAGCATTCAACTGTTGAGCTGAATGTTCTCAAGTGATTTGTGGCTCGGCCTTATAGCTTATGAAGGGCATCTTACCAGTTAGGTATTTACAGGAAAAAAATCCAGAAGTTCTTTATTTCCTGAAGCCTCATATTAGCACCTGTATCCATTTCGGTAATGGGGTGTTGCAACATTGGTCATTGGAAACTGCATGAAAGTCAGGCATGATCAAGAACAGCTCATCTTCTAATTAGTAAGGACCGAAAAGAATCACAATGTTGATGATCGGATCGAGAGTGATTTATAAGTCAAAAGATGATGGTTGGGCATGGGGTTCAAAGCAAACTCTTCAGATCAGAATCTTGACCAGGGCTGGACCAGTGCCGGGTTTACGTATAAGCTAAACAAACTATAGCTTAGAGCCCCACTCTCTTGCCCCCCCCCAAAAAAAATTTAAAGGAAAAAAACAACTGGATGTACATTTCCAAAATATAAGAAAAAAAATAAAATAAAGTAAAACCTACATACAGCAACAGTGGTTTGCGTTGTGTAGGCTCCTATGATGTAAGTAATGGGCCCCGCCTGCTAGCCTGCTTTCTAAAATATCACTGGTTTGCTCATTTCTATATACAATGGTTTCTAGAGACTAGATTATGAGTTTTTGTAAATTGTGTTTCTAAAGGACCTTTTGTTATTGCCAAATGCCAAAGTATTTGCATTATTAAGTTTTTTATGAATAAGTTACAGCTTAACAATTATTTCACTATTAATATACTTCTTAATTGTATTTCAGTTCAACAATTACTTTGATAAAATACATATTTTGTTATGTGCAAAGGGCTTTAGATCCCTATTAGGTCCATAAATTACCATATAGCGTATATTCAACAACAACAACAACAACAACAAAACAGCGGCAATTTGTTGTTGACAATGGACAGCTGGACATATAAAGGGCCCCATTACTTTCAGTAGCTTAGGGCCTCATCAAACTTAAATCCAGCCCTGAACTGGACCAAAGCAATTTGCTGAGGCAAAGAACAAGATCAGGGGTAGGCAACCTAAGGCCCGTGGGCTGGATGTGGCCCAATCACCTTCTCAATCCGGCCCTGTGGACGGTCCAGGAATCAGCGTGTTTTTACATGAGTAGAATGTGTCCTTTTATTTAAAACTCATCTCTGGGTTATTTGTGGGGCATAGGAATTCGTTCATCCCCCCCCAAAAAAAGTCCGGCCCACCACATGGTCTGAGGGACAGTGGACCAGCCCACGGCCGAAAAAGGTTGCTGACCTCTGGACAAGATAGACAAGTTCTTAGATGTTTACTACATTTCAAGTCATTCTTGTTTCATGCCAAAGTGCCAGGAACTACTGACCACTGCCCCCTTGTGACCAGGCACATATCTGCAACTTTTCTAGAAAGTGCTGTATCTGGCTCACCACTGCCCCATGTGGTGAGCGATGTAATTGCAGCTTCACAGAGAAAAAATTTCCAAACCGATTCCACCTAGGCTGGACATTGGCAACACTTGAGCAACAGGGTCTACGTCAGATCTAGTGAGTTTGTATTGCAGATGGGCAAATTTGTCCATTTCAGCTTCTCATCCTTCCAGTTTTCAGTTCTCCACATTTCTACATCAATTTGTCATTATTATTTTTTTAAAAAGAAGGTCCTTGTGAAAATCCACCAGCACTTTAGTCTGAATTTACCCATTTTTGTATGCAATTTTGCCTAACCTGTACATTGTTGTACAACAATTTCCCTTCATATAATGAATTTTGGTACCTTATTTTCACACGTATATGCATTTTAATGCAGTATATGTGTTTTGTGAAGCTGAGGCTCCAATACTTTGGCCACCTCATGAGAAGAGAAGACTCCCTGGAAAAGACCCTGATGTTGGGAAAGATTGAGGGCACTAGAAGAAGGGGACGACAGAAGGCCGGTGGCACTACTTGCGCTGCCCCCCACTCGCTGGGAATGGCGGGTGGGCAGGAGGGTAGTCTTCTTCCCGCCAGCCTCCAGCCTCCCGGTAGAAAGCCTTGCTCGGCAAGGAGGCGGCTGCCTTGCTCGCTCATCTGCTTGGCCAGTGTATGCTTTGCTTCTTCCTTCCTGCTGGGCAGAGCCGAGGGGCGGGCCAGGGAGGCCTCACCTCCACGACTCTGCCCAGCAGGAAGGAAGAAGCACAGCGCGTTGGCCGAGCAGATGAGCAAGGAAGCCAGCAACCGCCACGCTGAATGAGGCTTTTTACCGGGCGGTGGGGCTTGGCTTGGGAGTCACCGGGGAGTGTCACCCCCCTCCAGGGTGGCACCTGGGATGGACTGCCCCCAACACACCCCTTGCTACACCCCTGGTTGGACTAAATGACCGTGGTGGACCCTTCCAGCTCTACAATTCTATGATTGTATTATTGGGACTTTTATATTGGATAAGATTGTTACTATTAATGTTTGATGTTTTATTATGTTTTTATGTCTTGGGCAACCCAGCCAGATGGCGGGTTATGAATGAAATATGATGATGATGATGATTTTATGGACCCCCTTGCAATGCAGGAATCTTGCCTACAGCCGTCTCTGGCTTGGCTCCAACAACCAACATTTCAGTTAACAGCCAGTCGCTCCGACCCATTGCTCCACGGAAGGACTCAGTGACCCACACGAACAAAAGCTGATCACAAAAAACTAAAAAACTGTGCAATGCAGAGATTAAGCAGAGACGGAGGCTCTGAGGAAGGGCTATAGCTCAGTGGTAGAACATCTGCTTTGCATGCAGAAGGTAGAACTGAGAATAAAGACCCTTCTGAGACCCTGGAGATTGACCAATTGAGCAGATTGACCACTGGTTTGCCTCAGTGTAAGTCAGCACCTGATATTCCGATGGTTGTTCTTGCTAAATAGGGGTAGCTGGAAGTTACAGTGCTTTTGGGGTGCAACAGGGCACAATTTTAATGTTCTACCTCGGACACCGGAACCCTGCAGGACAACCCTTCTTTGAAATATCTAGGCCCCTGGCAACATCCCAGAGGGATGCAAATATAGTAGCAGATGGCTTTCTCGTGAACCAAGGCCAATGTGCTGATAATTTCTTCCTGCAGAGTGACCGTTTGCCCACTGCTTTTTCTCGTAGGGGGAAAATGGCAGGGAAGTTACTCAATAATTTACATGCAATGCTCTATACATCCAAGTCTATAAGTGATGCATTATTCTCCCATCTAGAGCAAGTGAAATTGATTGTATGCTATATCTTCCATTTGCTGCCTTTATCAGTATTTATAACTTTTGCTGAGTCCGAGGATCTGTTGAAGCTAGCAGCCCATCCATCAGGGTAGTGAATTGTGATTTTTGTGTGTGTGTGTGTGTGTGTGCGCGCACCCAGACACACAGAGGCTACTTCAGCAACAATCATTTGACTTTACATCAGCTGCAGTCATTGGCCAACACCAAGGCTGTAAATATGAATTAGGAGCAGCAAGCACAACACAGTCATATGCGATCCCTTTTGCCTTTTGGATGTACAGGGTGGGAGGTCCAGCAGGTGTTTAATTATTGTGCCTGCATAGTACTGCCTCGGGTAAGGATGCTGGGTCTTTAATATAATAATAATAATTTATTATTTATACCCCGCCCATCTGGCTGGGTTTCCCCAGCCACCCTGGGCGGCTTCCAACAGAATATTAAAATACAATAATCTATTAAACATTAAAAGCTTCCCTAAACAGGGCTGCCTTCAGATGTCTTCTAAAAGTCTGGTAGTTGTTGTTCTCTTTGACATCTGGTGGGAGGGCGTTCCACAGGGCAGGTGCCACTACCGAGAAGGCCCTCTGCCTGGTTCACTGTAACTTGGCTTCTCGCAAGGAGGGAACTGCCAGAAGGCCCTCGGTACTGGACCTCCTGGCAGAACGATGGGGATGGAGACGCTCCTTCAGGTATACTGGACCGAGGCCGTTTAGGGCTTTAAAGGTCAGCACCAACACTTTGAATTGTGCTAGGAAATGTATTGGGAGCCAATGTAGGTCTTTCAAGACCGGTGTTATGTGGTCTCAGCAGCCGCTCCCATTCACCATTCTAGCTGCCACATTCTGGATTAATTGTAGTTTCTGGGTCACCTTCAATGGTAGCCCCACATAGAGCACATTGCAGTAGTCCAAGCGAGAGATAACTAGAGCACGCACCACTCTGGAGAGACAGTCCGCGGGCAGGTAGGTTCTCAGCCTGCGTACCAGATGGAGCTGGTAGACAGCTGCCTCCATGGACAGCTGTGAGTCCAAAATGACTCCCAGGCTGCGCACCTGGTCCTTCGGGGGCACAGTTACCCCATTCAGGACCAGGGAGTCCTCCACACCTGCCCGCCTCCTGTCCCCCCAAAACACTACTTCTGTCTTGTCAAGATTCAACCTCAATCTGTTAGCCACCACCCATCCTCCAACCACAGTCTTGAACTGTCATGGATGCTTTAGCTGAGATTCCTGCATTGCAGGGGGTTGGACTAGATGACACCTGAGGTCCCTTCCAACTCTACAGTTCTATGATTCCAAGAACCCCAAATTTCATGTACTGAGGCTGGGGGAGCTTGCCTAGACAAGTGAGCTACAATACCCTGAATTTGAGCCCCTTTCTTTGGAAGAGGCATTTGTCTCCCTCCAAAGCTAATAGCAGCTTTGGAATACCTATACCTGTGATTTACATCGGGGGACATGAGAAAAGCCTTATTATATTTTTCCGTGTATAAGACGAGCCCTATTTTGGGGGACTCCAAATTAAGAAAATGGGGGGAGATTGCCCAGAGTTGTTGAGCTTTTTTTGGGGGGGAGGGTTGCCCAAAATCGCTCACCAGCCTGGCTGCCTGGTTCATGTCAATCCCTCTTCCCCTGGGAAAGGCAGCAGTGTGGGGAATAGGTGCCTCCTCACAACTCTCAGCCCCCTTAGCAAATTATCCTTCCCAGGATTCATTGGGGGAAGCCATGACTGTTTAAAGTGGTATCATGGTGCTTTAAATGTTTGGTGCAGATGTCGCCATGTGAACACAGCTTACGGTGATTTGATTAGGCGATGTAATAGAGCAATAAAACAGCTCCTTTTAAAATAATAATATAAATGAAGCAAATTGTTTGTGCTTTTTGTTCGTTTGTTTGTATTAAATCACACTTCAACCTTTTCCAGTTAGGGTTTGCTGAACTGACCCCTCCTTCTTTGTAGACATAACAACAACAACAACAACAACAACAACAACAACAACAACAACATATTTATACCCCACCCATCTGGCTGGGTTTCCCCAGCCACTCTGGGCAGCTCCCAATAGACTATTAAAAACATGATAGCACATCAAACATTAAAATTTTCCCCAAAACAGGGCTGTTAGATTATAGCATACTGAAAAGGCATGCTATGGCCTAACTTGCAAATCTATCTACTATCTATCATCTATCTATCTATCTATCTATCTATCTATCTATCTATCTATCTATCTAATCTTCAGATTCTTTATCCTGCCTGCTATACTTATTGCTATTTGCTCTTGCTTTAAAAAAGGAAATAAATAATGAAAATTATAGATAGAGAACCGAAGGTCATCCATACAGTTGTCCCAATCGCAATCTGCGCGGCTTTAACCCTGTAGAGAAAAAGTAATTACCCTTTGGCTTTTGGTGACCTCAACTAACCTTTGCTGAAGGACCAGAGAAAATAAAAGGCTGACCAATTGCCTGCCCTTTGCTGCCCCACAGTTAACCCTCTCAGAGAGCAAACACTGCCTGCGCTCCCCCCCACAAAAAAACACGACAATAGGATGTGGAAATGTTACCATGGAAATCTCGTCGGAAGAAGAAACAAACAACAAAAATCCATTACAATTAGTAGTGGTTTATTGGGTGGTGCCTGCACAACTGTTTGAATCCATACATTGCTTTATCTTTCATATCAAGGGAATGGAAGGAAAGAGGAGAGGTGAAAAGTGGGAGGTGCCAGGAAATGGCTGAAGGATAATCAAAGGAGCAAAAGGAGGGGAGGGCTTTAAGATTTCTGGGGTGGAGTGTCTGTAGGGGTGGCTTGCTTGGGGTAAAAAGACTGGGCTGAACATTTCCCAACCCACCAGCAAACTGAGCAGTTACAGCCCACTAGCAATTACTTCACACCCAACTTTGCAAAATAGGGATGCGGGTGGCGCTTTGGTCTAAACCACTGAGGTCTAAATCCCCACGACGGGGTGAGCTCCCATTGTTCGGTCCCAGCTCCTGCCCACCTAGCAGTTTGAAAGCCCATCAAGTGCAAGTAGATAAATAGGTACCACTCCGGCGGGAAGGTAAACAGCATTTCCGTGCACTGCTATGGTTTGCCAGAAGCAGCTTAGTCATGCTGGCCACATGACCCGGAAAGCTGTCTGTGGACAAACACCAGCTCCCTTGGCCTATAGAGCGAGATGAGCGCACAACCCCAGAGTCCTCCGTGACTGGACTTAATGGTCAGGGGGTACCTTTACCTTTGCAAAATACAAATGGATTGATAATGGCTTGCTTTTAAGAACAGAGCAATGGAGAATTCCCCACTCAAGGAGCTGGGAAAATTGGGGAGCTGAATGTGTGCCAATTTGAATGAAACCCCCCCCCCCGCCCTCCCCACAACTTTGGACGCCCTCCAGTTGCCACCAGGGCCTCACATTGGAGGCAACATTGGGGACATATCCAGAGCTGCAACTCTGTTGGCGCAATGGACTTCTGTGTGCAGAATGGAGCTTCCTCTCCTTAGCCCCTTGTACACCCTTACCATCAGCTCTGGATTTTCGGGGTACATGGGGGTGGGGAGAGGAAACAGAAGTCCCACTGCGCCGATGGAACTACATGAACAGAGCACTAAACACAACCCATTAATCTGAGCCAAAGCTCAGATTAGCAATATAGCAACATAAGAAGCAGTAGCAGAGAATCAGACCATTGTTCCATCTACCTCAATATGTTGACTGTGGGGACAGTCAGAATAAGCACGAGTTCAAGAGGAAGGTTGAAGCAGACAAGCTGAGCACTTAAAGCTTCAGTTGCTTTCTGGAAGCTGCTGCTGTAACAGACTCTACCGACCTCCTCTTAGGTGGAATCTGCACATATATAAAAAAAAACGCTGTGAAAATGCTTTTTTAAAAAAAAGTTTCGAAAAAATGCATTGGATTTGCCGGAGCTCACTTCCGCCATCTAGTGTCACATCTGTATATTGCACTTTACAACACGCTTAAAATGTTTTGTTTGCAGCTGTATAGCTGAGTCCCATTGTCTCAATACCTGCTGGACAACTCCACTTCTGTTTGACCCTGGGTCCTCTCGCTATTGATGTTGCTGGACAGCTCCCTTGCCTTGCTTAAAAGGCCAGAATGGGAAAGTTAAGTTAAAGGGCAGTTTAGCTAGCTTCCTGCAAAGTTGTTTCTGGGGAGGTTCAGAAGTTCTCCTGCTTACCGTATTTCCCCCTGTATTGGACGAGGTTTTTTGACTCAAACCTGGAGAACTGCGCTGTAATATTCGGAGAACTTTGAAGGAGGCTGCGTTTTGGTTCTCGCGTTGTTTCAGAAATTATACAGTAGCTTATGTAAATTTACATTTAAAAGAAAACTGGATTTAATGTTTCCCCGTCGACACCTGAAGTAAGCTGGGCTTTAAAGGTTAATACCAGTATTTGTATTCACTTAGCTAAACCTACACCTGAGATGTTGCAGTTTAAAAAAGAAAATAAAGGGTGAGGGGAGAGAAGTGGTCTTCTTCACCCTTGCATCATGGCAAATTGCCTGCTAAGAAAAGCAACACAAGAATGGTGAGAGTATTGGCCTAGGGCAGGCATCCCCAAACTTCGGCCCTCCAGATGTTTTGGACTACAATTCCCATCTTACCCGACCACTGGTCCTGTTAGCTAGGGATCATGGGAGTTGTAGGTCAAAACATCTGGAGGGCCGCAGTTTGGGGATGCCTGGCCTAGGGACTGGGAGACCCAAATTCAAATCCTCCCTCAGTGATGAAGCTCATTGAGTGGCTGTGGACCAATGTCTCTCTCTTACTCTCACTGACTAATCTACTCCACAGGGTTGTTGTGAGGTTAAAAGCAGGTGGAGGGGAGAAGAATGTATGCCACTTCAGCTCCTTACAGGAATGGCAAGATATCAGTGTACAGTGTACAGTGGTACTTGGTTCTCAAACGCCTTGGTACCCAAACGCTGAAAACCCGGAAGTGAGTGTTCCAGTTTTTGAACGTTTTTCGGAAGCTGAACTTCTGATGCAGCTGTCAGCTATTGTTTCCAGGGCGCCTGCACCAATCAGAAGCTTGCGCCTTGGCTTTCAAACATTTTGGAAGTCAAACAGAGTTCTGGAATGGATTAAGTTTGGCACTTTTGTTTTTGCTATTTATTTTGCATTTCTGTTTTTGAGGCTTTTCCAGTTAATTTGTTTTTGTGACTGTGTGGAACCCAGTTCAGCTACTGACTGAAATGGATAAAAGCCCCCACCCCCCCCTCCAAATACAGTAATGACTATCATCAGTGCGGGTAAGAAAAGAAATTGATTTTAGTTTTAATCACCTACAATACTGTCTTATTTATTTTCTAGTACAGTACATTGATTATTGCTTTCATTTTATGGATCAATGGTCTCGTTAGATAGTAAAATTCATGTTAAATGGCTGTTTTACGGGTTGTTTTTAAAAGTCTGGAACGGATTAATCCATTTTGCATTACTTTCTATGGGAAAGTGTGCCTTGGTTTTGGAACACTTTGGTTTTGGAATGGATTAAGTTTGAGAACCAAGGTACACACACTTCAAAATATTCTCTTCTCTGATACAGGCTGGATCGAGACACATAAAAAAAGTGTTTCAGGAAAATGTGTTGATGCTGAACTTTAAAGCCCTAAACAACCTCAGCATAGTATACCTGAAGGAGCGTCTCCACCCCCATCATTCAGCCTGGACACTGAGGTCCAGCTCCGAGGGCCTTCGGGCGGTTCCCGCACTGTGAGAAGTGAGGTTACAGGGAACCAGGCAGAGGGCCTTCTCAGCAGTGGCGCCCGTCCTGTGGAATGCCCTCCCGTCAGATGTCAAGGAAATAAACAACTTTCTGACTTTTAGAAAACATTTGAAGGCAGCCTTGTTTAGGGAAGCTTTTAATATTTGATGAATTATTGTATTTTAATATTTTGCTAGAAGCCGCCCAGGATGGGGCATAAATAAATAAATATTATTATTAATATTAATGTGTTGGTGCTGATCTTTAAAGCCCTAAACACGCTCGGCCCAGTATACCTGAAGGAGCGTCTCCACCCCCATCGTTCTGTCCGGACACTGAGGTCCAGCACCGAGGGCCTTCTGGCGGTTCCCTCGCTGCGAGAAGTCAAGTTACAGGCAACCAGTCAGAGGGCCTTCTCGGTAGTGGCTCCCGCCCTCCCACCATATGTCAAAGAGAAGAACAACTACCAGACTTTTAGAGGACATCTGAAGGCAGCTCTGTTTAGGGAAGCTTTTAATGTTTAATAGATTATTGTATTTTAATACTTCTGTTGGAAGCCACCCAGAGTGGCTGGGGAAACCCAGCCAGATGGGCGGGGTATAAATAATAAATTATTATTATTATTATTATTATTATTATTAGGCAAAATTATCCATTTAAAAAAATAATAATACAGAAAATAACAATCTTACCAACGCCATGAAACGCTTTGATATCCCGCTTTATCACTACCCGAAGGAGTCTCAAAGCGGTGAACAATCTCCTTTCCCTTCCTCCCCCACAACAAACACTCTGTGAGGTGGCTAAACGGTACCCTGCTGTCAATAAAACTTACATATTATTATAGAATTGTATAGCTGAAATTCACTGTTTCGACCTATTTTGACACATTCACAAATGACTTGGACAGGACTATTGAGACAGGGTCACTCCCATTGTTCTGTAGGAATTTTCACAGCAACCTCACAGTAATACCGTGGCCGGCAAATGACTGGCAATACCTGGTTTTGAATATTGTACGAGGTTTGAGAGGAGAAGGGGGGAGAGCCCAGTAGTAAGTTGTTTGTAAATCTCTAAATCACACTTCTGACCTTACTTTACGACAAAACTCTATGGCTGTAAACATGACCCGAGTATTCCATTCACAGCAGTGTGTGTGTGTGTGTGTGTGTGAGAGAGAGAGAGAGAGAGAGAGAGAGAGAGAGAAAGAGAAAGAGAAAGAGAAAGAGAGAGACGGAGAGAGATGTATTATAGACAGAAGGCACTGAAAACAAAACAAAACAGTTTGGCATTGACCAAATGATAACCGTTCAGGCTCTTTTCCCATACGCAGCACAGTTATAACAATCTTTTTACGAAGCAAGTCGCCAGCACAGATCCAAACCTACGGCACCGATCCTAGCAAACAGACTTACTTGTCAGCAAGTTCTGCTGCCCCCAATGAGACTTACTCCTGAGTAAATGCATGCATTCAGGTGGCACCAGAGAGACATAGCAGAAAGAGAGCTTCACTTTGCCAAGCCTTCATCCTAGCCATATCTTCCCCAGAGCCTTCCACCCTCGTTTGTTTGTTTTCAGGAACTGACAATAGCGCTGCCTTACTCAAAGTTACCATAGCAGTCGTTAAATAATACATTGCTGCCTCTCCTGGTGATCTAATTTTTTTAAAAACTGCCCAGCAGAAACTCATCTTAGCATGCAGGAGTTTCCACTAAGAAGTCTCCAGGGTTTTTATTGTGGTCATTTTTGGGGGGTCTTGTAATATTGAAATGACCCAATAATAATAATGATAACAACAACTACAATAAACTGAGTCTCTTTAATCTTAGCCACGCAAAGCCCATCCGATATGGCAAACATTAAGAGCGGACGTACCTGGGAGAAGACAGAGCAGGCTCTTGAGAGCCCATCGCTCTCTTTTTCTTTCGAAGTGTCATCCTTGAGCCCCGGCAATAAAGGCTGGTACATGCCACACGTTGCTGGTCTTTTGCTTATGTCCCGCAGTGCTTGAGAAAAGGGGTTATTGCTGCAGAAAAGAGAGAGCGAAAGCGAGAGAGAGAGCTGGCCATACAGTAGGAATAATCACTGCAGTCCGGCTCACCCCCACCTCCCTCCCTCCCTCTCCCTCTCTGTACAAGGCCCCAGATGATTCTGACTGCATCCTTCCATCCATAAATCATTCCCCTTATTCTATTGGTTACATGCTACATGGCAAGTATTGATTTTTCCCGTTCCCTCATCACTGCAGGACCTATGGTTTTTCTGAGCTGGTATACACAAAGATACACACATACACTCTACGTTTGTGCTTGCACACACAGATGCACGCTAGCATATGTACATAATGCAAGATGCTTTCCTGTTAATTCTACACCACCACCATCCTGGGAAAACAAACTCCCAACTCTGAAAAATGTACAATTTGCACCGCACACGTTTTTGAGAATGAAAGAAAACGATCGGCTTCAGGTATGAGCATGGCGGGATCAATCAAGTCGTTCCCCCCCCCCTTCCAAAATGCAAAAGGGTAAAGAACGCGAGTTGGGTGCTGCTGCAAGCTGGGAAGTCAGAAGTCTGAAATGTTTCAGTTGGGAAGCAAGAACTCAGTGGGGAGAGTATAAACTTTGGGTGGTAATTAGATGTTCACAGTCGGCGTGGCGCTACCACTGAAAGCAGCAGGTCGGTGTCAGTCTTCTCATTGACAGCGTTTGTGGAATTCATCACGTGGCAGGATGTCGTCTAGCTGCAAGTTGCTCTGCCAGCAGCAACACTTGGAAGGTGGGGGAACTTGCTGCCTGACCATGTCACATTCTGAACTCAGTCTCATTGAGTTTCTCATTGGTATGAGCTTTCGTGTGCATGCACCCTTCTTCAGATACATGCACATGAGAGCTCATACCAGTGACAAACTTAGTTGGTCTCTAAGGTGCTACCAGGTGGCGCTGTGAGTTAAACCACAGAGTCTAGGGCTTCCTGATCAGAAGGTCGGTGGTTCGAATCCCTGCAACGGGGTGAGCTCCCGTTGCTCGGTCCCAGCTCCTGCCCACCTAGCAGTTCGAAAGCATGTCAAAGTGCAAGTAGATAAATAGGAACCGCTCTGGCGGGAAGGTAAACGGCATTTCCGTGCGCTGCTCTGGTTTGCCAGAAGCAGCTTTGTCATGCTGGCCACATGACCCGGAAGCCCTCTGCGGACAAATGCTGGTTCCCTCGGCCTATAGAGTGAGATGAGCGCCACAACCCCAGAGTCGGACACGACTCGACCTGATGGTCAGGGGCCCCTTTACCTTTACCTAAGGTGCTACTGGAAGGATTTTTTAAAATTTTGTTTTGACTATGGCAGACCAACACGGCTACCTACCTGTAACTCAGTCTCACTGGTCGTTCTGAGTGGGAAAGAGGGAAGTGGCAGGTCCATGACAGGATCAGCCCCTGGCCTCTTTTGTCAAATGATCCCAGGCAGCAAATCTTGACTCATGGGATAGCTGTGGTCAACTGGACAGTACTGTGCCAGATGTAGCACCCATTTGACTCGACAAAGGGCTGTTTCTAGATATTATTGTGTGCAGATTCAGGAACCTCGGGTGGAATGCCTTGATCTTCTGTTTTCTTCCATTTGCATGCACAGACTCTGCACCCCTGACCTTCCCCGAGTGGTTATGAATGATGGACACAGCAACTTAGATTGGACCAAATAAGGTTGCAACTTTATTGATGCCTGCCTGCCATAAGTGACGCCAAGTGTCAACGCCTGGGCATCTGCGCATGCCTCCTCCATGCCAGAAGGAGCACCAGAAATAGCGTTTGTGAATGCATGTGTGCGTGCGTGCACACTCTGGCCCACCGCAGCATCTGCGGGACCGTGAACCGGCCCAAGCCACAAAAACCTTGCCAACCCCTGCATTAAAGGTAAAGGGACCCCTGACCATTAGGTCCAGTCGTGACCGACTCTGGGGTTGCACGCTCATCTCGCATTATTGGCCGAGGGAGCCAGCGTATAGCTTCCAGGTCATGTGGCCAGCATGACAAAGCCGCTTCTGGCAAACCAGAGCAGCACATGGAAACACCGTTTACCTTCCCGCTATAGCGGTTCCTATTTATCAACTTGCATTTTGATGTGCTTTCGAACTGCTAGGTTGGCAGGAGCTGGGACCAAGCAACGGGAGCTCACCCCGTCACAGGGATTCAAACCGCCGACCTTCTGATCAGCAAGCCCTAGGCTCAGTGGTTTAGCCCACAGTGCCACCTGGGTCCCTTACCCCTGCATTAGGCAGTCCTTATTTCACACTTTCTAGTGCATTTCCCCTCACTTTCCTTGCTGCAAACACAATCTGATCCCCTCCCTGAAGTGAGCCTGTTGGGCAAGAGCACGAAATCCACTTTAATTGTACAACCTGAATGTGCCAGTGTGCGAATGAATCTCATTGGAAGAGTAGCGACAATCTGGAAGTAGCTTTTAGCTTATGGAAAATTGCACATGTGAAAATGGGCAGCCAAGAAGTAGCCAACCCTTCGTTTCTTTTTCCTTTATTTGGATAATTGGTTGGAGGGATGCCGCCCCCTTCGTTCCCTCTCTTGGAGCCTCTCGGTGGCAGGGGGGGCGGCTCCGAGGAGGGGAGGGAGGGGGGGAGGAATCCAACCATAAAATGAAACACTGCTAGCTGCCTACCTTTCGGGGGTCCCTCTGGTGGGAGGAGAGGGCTCTGGGAGGGTGGACGGAAGTCAGTGGAAAATATGTTATGTATTTTTTCTTCTGTATGTTTGTTCTCCTTATAATATAAAATCAATAAAATATAATTAAAAAAAGAAGAAGTAGCCAACCACATGCCCATTTTTCACCAATGTTATGAAAACATTTCTGGGAGGTGCTGTAGCTCAGCTGCAGAGCATGTACTTTAGAAGTGGCAAAGAAGTGTTTTAAATACACAGCGTGGATGCCACCTGTGTTTTATGGCAAACCAAGGCTTTGGAGTTCAGGCTCCCTGTCCATAGTATAGCATAGCTGTCAAGTTCTCCCTTTTTAAAGGGAAATTCCCTTATGCTGAATAGGCTTCCTCGCGAGAAAAGGGAAAACTTGACAGCTATGTAGTATAGCGCTCTTAACTACAACAACATACTAGGGACCCAGCTACATTAGTTAAAAAAACAAAACAAAACATTATAAATGTGTTATAACACTGTGACACTAGATGGCTCTGTAGAGCTGAAATCGGAACCCTGTGGAATTTTCCATTGTGAGCTTTAACCCCCCCCCAGAACATTTTCAGAGTGTTTTTTTTTAAAAAATAGCTGTGTAGATGCTGCTTTGATGGGAGGCTCACTGTCAAACTATCCAACTCTCATGTACCTTCTGAAATGTTGCATTCACATCAAAGGGAATAGCATACCCTCCAACATTTCTCCCATGAAAATAGGGATGTCCCATTCAACAACAACAACAATTTTATTATTTAAACCCCACCCATCTGACTGAGTTGCCCCAGCCACTCTGGGTGGCTTCCAACGTGTATAAAAACATAATAAAACATTAAACATTGTTTTTAAAAATCTTCCTTATACAAGGCTGCCTTCAGATGTCTTCTAAAGGTGGCATAGCTGCTTATGCCAGTGTGGTGTAGTGGTTAAGAGCGGTAGACTTGTAATCTGGGGGACCGGGTTCGCGTCTCCGCTCCTCCACATGCAGCTGCTGGGTGACCTTGGGCTAGTCACACTTCTCTGAAGTCTCTCAGCCCCACTCGCCTCACAGAGTGTTTGTGGTGGGGGAGGAAGGGAAAGGAGAATGTTAGCCGCTTTGAGACTCCTTCAGGTAGTGATAAAGCGGGATATCAAATCCAAACTCTTCCTCTTCCTCCTCCTCCTCCTCCTCCTCCTCCTCCTCCTCCTCCTCCTCCTCCTCCTCCTCCTCCTCCTCCTCCTCTTCTTCTTCTTCTTCTTCTTCTTCTTCTTCTTCTTCTTCTTCTTCTTCTTCTTCTTCTTCTTCTTCTTCTTCTTCTTCTTCTTCCCTTGGCTCGGGGGTCGCATAATTCTATACTCTCCAACATTTCTCTGATGAAAATAGGGACATCCTAAAGAAAGGCGGGACATTCTGGGATCAAATAAAAAACCAGGACAGCTTCTGTAAATCCAGGACTGTCCCTGGAAAATAGGGACACTTGGAAGGTTGAGACTAGCTGGCTCCTCTTTGATACCCATTTCAGCCATTCAAAGAAGGAAAGAAGGAAAGAAAGAAAAAGTACCATGTCACAGCACATGTTGGCATGCTCCTCCATCTCTAAAATTTGTTGCACATGGAAATCTAGCAAGTCAGGGAGGAGAATTCCAGAGCTGTCTTCTGCCTGATGTGCAGGAAGTTAATTTGTGTCACAAAGTATACGCCCAGCCCACAGTCTAGGACTGTCTGGAGAATCCATTGGCCTCCATGAATGCAGAATGCAGTCATCCATGCATTTTGCCATATTGGCTGGCACCTGAGAGCAGGATCCTAGAGATCTAAATATAGTGGAAGGAGGTGGGGGCAGGGAGATGGCTGAAGGAGAGTTCATAGCTGTGGCAGAGTGACCTCTGCAAGGCCCTCAAGGTTAGAGAGAGCTTCGGTGATGAGCTTAGTAAGCAGTTGTCACAAAGACATCTGGGACGTCTCTAACCAAAGCACAGACTTTCCCCTAGACTTTGGGGGAGGAACGACTTTGCTGCTGTTGATGTCTTGTGCAGCAATTGCTCTCGCTTCAGCTCACTCCCCTTGCCAACTCCTGTCCTCCAAAGTGCATCCTCAAAGATGCAAACTCTCCGTTCATTGAGATCATCTGGAGAATCTGTTCTGCATGTGCTTTGAGCTGCGGTAAGCATTAGAGAGGGTGCCGGACGGAGCCTTCTCTGTCGTAGCACCCATTTTCTGGAACTGTCCTCAGTAAGAGAGAAGGCTGACCTGTCTATATATAAAATTTGATGCCAACAATGAACTTAAGGGGAATGAAGAGTAGGCCCACAATGTTGCCCCTGTCCCTAAGGTAATGCTCTCCGCTGGCGACTGAGACTTCCCTTTGGGTGTAGAGACAGAGTGGTAGTCCTTTTGCAGACAACCTACACATGCAAAAGTCGAAGGTGGAGCCTGCAAAGCACATGGTATTGCAAGCGTGGGCCCAGTGGCATTATCCTGCTGCCTGCTTCTCTATACATAACGTATCACCCAAGCATCCTGTTTTAAGCAGGACACCCTGGATCACAGAAGTCTATCTTGGCTTCTGCTTGGATCCCAGAATGTCCCGGTTTTTGTTCCAGCACTCTGGCATGTGCCTTCTGATCCAATCCTCTGCGACACCCTGCTGACAATTGCCAGAGCGTCTGGCCGGAAGGTGTGTGCCCTTGCTAACGCCCCGATTTTGGAGATGAAAATGTTAGAGGGTATGCACATAGAATATATGCAAGGAAGAGTGACTGAAGTCTGCTGAAGCGGATGAAGAAACCAAGCTAGAGATTTCATGCATGCACTCAGCAGAGCATGTTCCAGGATGCAATCTGCTGATTGGAAGTAAATTGGAATAAATTGGAATACTGTAAAGGCAAACTCACTGCACTCTGACATTTATCCTATTTTCCTGGCCCAAAAGGAATCTAAACTTGGGTTTACCATGCAAAGAGGCGGCAATGGCGGGAGGGGAAAGATTTATAGGGGAGCATTGGAAGCTGCCTTAGTCCGAGCCCAGACCATTGGTCCTGCTTCCTCAGCAATGTCTACAGTAAAGGTAAAGGGACCCCTGACCATTAGGTCCACTCGTGACTGACTCTGGGGTTGCGGCGCTCATCTCACGGATCTCCAGCTGCTTTTGGACTACAGTTCCCATCATCCTTGACCACTGGTCCTGCTAGCTGGGGATTATGGGAGTAATAATAATAATAATTTTTATTTATTTATACCCCACTCTTTCCGATGCGGAAACCAGGCTCAGGGCGGCCAACAACAAATATAAAACACTGATTAAAAAGTCTTTAAAACAGCTTAAAAACAACATAAAATACAACATAAATGTAGCATCGCCTGGGCTAACTGACCAAGTTAGTTCTGGTATGGCCAGCAAGGAAACCAGGGAAGTATTTAGATGTGAGGACCCAGAAAGGTTTCTTCATAGAAAAAGGGAAGGGAAAAGGAATGGAGGATCAAGCTAAATTGAAGGCCAGACAGAATAACTCTGTATTACAGGCCCTGCGGAAGGAGAGCAAGTCCTGCAGGGCCCTAGTCTCATGGGACAGAGCATTCCACCAGATCGGTGCCATCACTGAGAAGGCCCTGGCCCTGGTGGAGGATAATCTGGCTTCTTTAGGGCCCGGGACCCTTAGGCCAGGCATAGGCAACCTTGGCTCTCCAGATGTTTTGGAACTACAACTCCCATGATCCCTGACCACTAGCCCTGTTAGCTAGGGATCGTGGGAGTTGTAGTTCCAAAACATCTGGAGAGCCAAGGTTGCCTATGCCTGCCTTAGGCTGTTATTACAGTATTCACAGAGTTTAGGGTCTTCTGAGGGACATACCAGGAGAGTTGTAGTCCAGCAACAGCTGGAGACCCAAGTTTGGGGAACCCTGACTGGCAAAGGCTCTCCACAATTTCAACCCTACCTGGAGACGCTGGGGATTGAAGCTGGGACGTTCTGCATGCAGAACAGATTCTCGATTCCTGAGCTACGGAGATGTGGACGCATGGAGGGGAAGCACTTAGACCTTTCCACATCCACTATTTTTCCTCTAAAAGTCTTTTCCTTCCACCGCTAACTTCCCCTGGCAAACTTCTTAGAAGGATGGAAAGAACAGGTCTCAGGGTAATGAGCTGGGGGAGGATTAATTTACCTAATCTCATTCCCACTTTGCAACTGCTTTGCAACAAATAAGAAGAGTTGGAATCATGTGTTTGCTGCTGCCTGCACCATTCTTCCCATTGTGACGTTAGCAGCAAAATATCCCGAGAAGTTGTTTTGCATTCTGTCCTAAAAGTCTTAAAAGAATATCCCAGAGCTGGGCCATCGGAGTCAATACTTACGCTAAAAGGGAGGAGGTTATTTTACTTGAATTGATCACTTAGCAACCAAGATCTCTACCTACGAAGGGTGCCGCTCCTTTGGGTTACCAAGGAACTGCGACAATTGCTAAACAGCTGACCTGCTAATCTACATAGCCTTTCACCCCGGTCAGCTGAACGATGGGCCGATGACAGCCAACGAACAATGAAAACACACCCTAATATTTTATTTAAGAGCTCAGGGATGCCACAGCTGCAGGGATGATACAACCAGCCAGATTGAACTGTTTCAACTCAAGTGTTTCTGCTTTCAAGAAGAAGAAGAAAAAGCCTGGTTCTTCGCACAGCCGGAGAAGGTTGTGATAAATCACACATGAGTTGTTCCAAAACATCTTTGAATTCTCTCTCCCCCGCCCCCTAGTTCCTGCCCTCCTCTCCGCTTTTGCATGGCCTGATGAAATACAATCTATCAAAAAACATCTTAGCACACGGCTGCATTTTAAAACAGGGGTGCAAAGTGTCCATCTGTAAAAGAGCAGATCACTTGTAAGAAAGCAATTACGGATGTAGAGGAATATGTGAAATCTGCCCTTTTGAAGCCTATAACGTTTCGTAAACCCTCCCCTCTTTGCATTTACTGTCTGTCTCGGGGGGGGGGGGGAAACTATAGAAAGTGAAGCAGGAAAGGTGGCATAGACGAGGAAAGAAATTAGCCGGGGTGATAAAAGAGTATAATAAGCAGGAGAAATTTGGGTGAAAGGGAGGGAAAGGACAGTGGGATATATTACACTGTGGACCAGTTTCCCAAGGGCGATGGAAGAGTCGCATTCATTTAAAACGGTGCAAGGCAAGAGCAGAGGCAATAAACAACAAATGTGTACTGGTGTTTTGTGATGGTGCAGGTGAAAAAAGGAGCGGGCACCTTATGCAAAGAGGGGGAAATGAGAGAATTAGAAAAAAAAAGCTCCTAAGATTAGAAGAGGAATTCAGCAGAGGAAAAAAAAGATGATGATAATAGTGTACATCTATGTACCTCTCTTATTTGAAAACCACAGAGCAGTTTATAGAAAAAGACCATAGAATACAGCAGTACCTAAGCAATAATAACAGTTGATGTTGTGTATTCAGACTCAAAAAGGCTTTTGATGAAGTCTCTCACCAAAGGCTCCTGAGTCAACTTATCTGCAATTGGATAAGGAGAGAAGCCCTATTGTTGATCAGGAACTGGCTAAGAAACTGGACTAAATGGCTCAGTTGGTAGAGCATGAGACTGTTCGTCTCAGGGTTGTGGGTTCAAGCATGTTGGGTGCTCCTCAGCTCTATGATTCTATGACAGATCTCACAATGGATTGCTTGATTGATTAGTTAATATCTATAGAGTGGTACCTCGGGTTACAAACGCTTCGGGTTACAAACTCCGTTAACCTGGAAGTAGTACCTTGGGTTACGCACTTTGCCCAAGGATGAGAACGGAAATCACGCACCGGTGGTGTGGCGGCAGCAGGAGGCCCCATTAGCGAAAGCACACCTCAGGTTAAGAACAGTTTCGGGTTAAGAACAGACCTCCAGAACGAATTAAGTTCGTAACCCGAGGTACTACTGTACTGCTCAGTATATTAAAAACATCTCTAAGCAGTGTGCAGAAAACTGAAGTGACAACACACAACTTAAACAAATGTTAGAAAAATATAGAGTTACCTATAAAACCAAGTTACTAATATATGTAAATCAATAGCAATTCATTTTCCTTCTGACACACCCTCCTTCTCAGCCTCCGGGGTTCTCACCTAGGGTCCAAACAAACTCTCAATTCACCCACAAAAATCTCACAAGAGGAGGTCTTGGAAAGAGCGGACATCTCCCTAGACTCTCACTCTAGGCTTGCTTTTTATGGCCAGGCCCAGGGTGGATAGTACACTCTTAGACTGCCCATAGCTGTGTCCCATTCAGCTGCACACTCAGTTGCAGGGGTAGCAGGTTTGTGGTGTTTCCCAGGGGGGCCAGAGGATGGGTCATGGAGCCCACTCCACTCACAGCTCTTTCTTCACCCTCTATCTCCTCCTCCTCCGTCTTCTGAGATACTGACTGCTCCTGTGACACATGAATTTACCACAGCCTAGATGGAGCAGTCACGAAATTAAAAGACGCCTGCTTCTTGGGAGAAAATCAATGACAAACCTAGACAGCATCTTAAAAAGCAGAGACATCACCTTGCCTACAAAGGTCCGTATAGTTAAAGCTATGGTTTTCCCAGTAGTGATGTATGGAAGTGAGAGCTGGACCATCAAGAAGGCTGATTGCTGAAGAATTGATGCTTTTGAATTATGGTGCTGGAGGAGACTCGAGAGTCCCATGGACTGCAAGAAGATCAAACCTCTCCATTCTGAAGGAAATCAGCCCTGAGTGCTCACTGGAAGGACAGATTGTGAAGCTGAGGCTCCAATACTCTGGCCACCTCATGAGAAGAGGAGACTCCCTGGAAAAGACCCTGATGTTGGGAAAGATGGAGGGCACAAGGAGAAGGGGACAACAGAGAACGAGATGGTTGGACAGTGTTCTCGAAGCTACGAACATGAGTTTGACCAAACTGCGGGAGGTAGTGGAAGACAGGAGTGCCTGGCGTGCTCTGGTCCATGGGGTCACGAAGAGTCGGACACGACTAAATGACTAAACAACAACAGATGGAGGGGTGGAAGAATGAGTGCCTCCCGAGGATCGATATAGATACTAAGGATGGGGGAAGTCTCCATAAGGGTTTGCAATTAAAGGTCGCTCATCCTAATTTGCACTTTCCAAAATGGGCCAAGACACAGCCATCCTTCAAAATTTGCACATCTCTGAATTTTGCAATGTTTTTCACCAGTCAAACAATGTGTACCACATGCATCTACTAGGGGGAAGCGTCCATTTGTGGAAATGACATTAAAAAATTGTACTGTAATAGGATAGCTGAATTTCTGGAACCTGGACACAATTGTGTAAGTGCCAGTTTTTTTTAGTCTTCTTTTGTTAGAAACAAATTATTTATACAGGTTTTCCCCCAAGTACCAAGTGCAGACCATCTTCTAAACCAGAAAAAAAGATGTATTGGGAGGTCAGCAGCACACCATGAACTTTTTATAAAACTTATAACAGGTTTACAGTAGCACTTTGGCTTACATTACCCTCTGGTAATGTAAACTTTGGGTTGCGAAAGCGGCAAACCCGGAAGTGTTTCGCCACACACACATGCGCAGAAGCGCTGTACGGTCTGCTGCCATCTGCACATGCGCAGAAGTGGTCCCTCTGGTTGCGGAAACCTCAGGATCCGACTGAAGCTCCGGAATGGATCCCGTCCGCAACCGGAGGTACCGATGTACTATATTTAAAGCTATGTACAGCAAAAGTGATCTTGCATATTTCGTATCATTTCAGAAAACTATGCTCATTTACACAAAACAACTTGTTTTTGTTCAGTTTTGTTATTTACATTCAATAAAGTTTCTGCAAAATCAGTTTAAAAAATGTACCTAGTGCAGCAGCTGTGAAAAAAGCAGTGCTATTTTTCTAGAAAAAGAGGTCGCCGGAACTCACCCTGAATGCCTCCCTTGTTTTCTTAGAATGGCAATGGCGCCCATCTGAGAGATGCCGGAATTCAGTTCTGTCAAGTCCCGGCTGAACCCCCCCCCTGGGGGGGGGAAATAGCATATTTTAGAACTGGAAAAGTTTCAGAAAAGGGCCACCAAAATGATTCTGGTAACAGCATTTGTGGATTTTTAGTTTAGAGAAAAGGTGTGTGAAAGGGGGCATGGCAAAGGTGTGTGAAATAGCGCAATGTGCAGAGAGAGTGGACAGGGATAAGTTTTATCTCTCTCTCTCCCTCTTCCATAAGGTTGGATGTTGGAAGACTCAGGACGGAAAATAGGAAGTGCTTCATCTTGTTGCATATGGAATTTGCTACTCCAAGTAGCAGTGGCATCAACTGGGGTGGGGGGGCCTCTGGGTGCCCAAGCACCCACAAAAAAATTATTGTGGTTGCTCAGCACCCACACCACAGGACCCCCGACGCAACTTCCGGTGCCTCAACAAGCACCAGAAGTCGCATCGGAGGCCTTGCGAGACGCTGCAATGTGCCATCATGACATTATGTGCCTGGGCACCCATAGCCTGGGGCCCAAGTTGACTCTGCTGCCAAGTAGAATAAGAGAATAATAGAATCATAGAGTTGGAAGGGACCCCAAGGGTCATCTAGTCCAACCCTCTGCAATGCAGGAATCTCAGCTAAAACATCCATGATAGACGACCATCCAAACCTCTGCTTAAAAACCTCCAAGGAAGGAGAGTGGAACAAAATTGCTTGATGGTGTGAACAGGGCATCGAAAGTCCCGAAAAGCCTTAGATCAGGCATCCGCAAACTGCGGCTCTCCAGATGTTTTGGCCTACAACTCCCATGATCCCTAGCTAACAGGACCAGTGGTCAGGGAAGATGGGAATTGTAGTCCAAAACATCTGGAGGGCCGAAGTTTGGGGATGCCTGCCTTAGATTTTCATCTATGTCTGTGCACAAATGTTATTCAATCTAGTCTCTAGTCTCTTACGTTCTTAGGCTCTCCACCCTGTGAACTGTGGAACTGCCTTGCATCCAGCCAACGATACTTCGGGCAAGAAAGCAAAATTCGATGGAAAGCAAAAAAAATTGCGCTGCTGCTAATATTAGACCCTCCGCAGCCTGACAGCTGGTATTCTGACAGCCCGTTTTGCTGCAAATGGGTGTTGACTTTGTTTTGTTTGAAAAGCTCTCAAGTGTTGAGCTGCCACCATGCCGTGACATTTATTTGAGTCTCAAGGTAATAACCACAGAAGCACCCTATATAGATTCTCTCCAGATGACCTTATATTCTCTCTGGAGCCAACCTTTATTATTGTTGGTATTCTTAGAGCTGTTTCAGTATCACGTGGAAAGGTGTTTTGTTTTTTTTAAAAAGGCATTTTATCAAAAGGTGATTTTTTTTTGTGTGTGGCTGTGGCTAGACTTGCATTTTCTTTGCCTGGGAATATCTGGAAAATTGGATATTGTGGAATAGTTTTCTCGGTATATGGTATATGGATGTAGGCATCAACAAGGCATTCTTAATTTCAGTGCCAAACCTATGTATCAACTGTAGGAAAATGGGGAGGAATTCCGTTTCGGTCATCTTTTAGTGCAAATCTAGCTAATTCATGCTGCCCCAAATAATGCGCAAATGGAAACGAAGCTTTTGAAATCCACACTTCTACTGAATTTTGTGCTGCAGTTCTCCAGCCAAATCAGGTGCCCCCCCCAAATGTGTAAATTATAGGAGGCTGCACATAGAAATGCATATTGTATTAGTTGAAATAACTTTAGAAAATATATGGGGAAATTGAATGCAATGTATTAGGCAAAATTGCACACACACAAAATGTATAAGGAGACATGATCAATAAAATGCCAATGAATTCTTTTGCAGACTTAAAAAAAAATAGATGTAGAAATGAACTTAAGATTGGGAAAAAATAAGAAGCAGAGAGAAACCAAAACTGATACGCAACCTAGTCACCTGCAAGATGTTTATTATGCATTTCAGTTTGTAAACAGACGGCTATGTGTATTGCATATTATTCTATTTATTCTTTAAGAGGAGAATACACTAATCAATAATGTAAAAATGCTTCCAGGTGGATGTTTATTGTGGGATGGGGGCTACTGATGTGTCTTTTTTTTTTTGCAATGTCCAAAATGGTATAAGTGTCACCAAATACCAGCCCATGTCACTCCCCCCAATTTAATCCAGATTTACCCAATTGCCTCTTAAAAAAAAATCCTGCCAATGACCCGTTTGCAATATTAAGCTCCCATCTGGTGGGGTTTGTGTGTCTATATGATCATAGAATCATAGAATCATAGAGTTGGAAGAGACCACAAGGGCCATCCAGTCCAACCCCCCTGCCAAGCAGGAAACACCATCAAAGCATTCTTGACATATGCCTGTCAAGCCTCTGCTTAAAGATCTCCAAAGAAGGAGACTCCACCACACTCCTTGGTAGCACATTCCACTGCCGAACAGCTCTTACTGTAAGGAAGTTCTTCCTAATGTTTAGGTGGAATCTTCTTTCTTGTAGTTTGAATCCATTGCTCCGTGTCCGCTTCTCTGGAGCAGCAGAAAACAACCTTTCTCCCTCCTCTATATGACATCCTTTTATATATTTGAACATGGCTATCATATCACCCCTCATTTTTAAAATGTTTGTTTTCTCAAGAGTTGGGTAAAATGCATAGTGGAAAAACCTCAAATGGCACCACCATTGCCACAATATGAACGGTCTTGTCCATGGGTGCCCCTGCTATCAGCAATCAGCTAGATGGCGATGAGGAAGAAAGTCTGTTCATATCTGGCTGGGGATTGGCTGGTTGTTCTGAGCTATATGTCCGTTCCATCCCAATTAATTTGTATTAACCTGCATTTAAAACATCCTCATCATCAACAACATCATCACTTTAAATTTGTATACCACCTTTCGATCTTACAATACCCAAGGCGGTTTACAAGCTGAAGAAACAAAGAATGTACACCTTATAACAATCTAATGCAATACAAAAAGGTGATAATAAAACATAACTTTAAAAAACACAACCTACATCAAATAAAGTAACATTCAACATTCCTTAGAATAGTATAAAGGTAAAGGGACCCTGACCATTAGGTCCAGTCGTGACCGACTCTGGGGTTGCGCGCTCATCTTGCATTATTGGCTGAGGGAGCCGACGTACAGCTTCCAGGTCATGTGGCCAGCATGACTAAGCCGCTTCTGGCGAACCAGAGCAGCACACGGAAACGCCGTTTACCTTCCCACTGTAGCGGTTCCTATTTATCTACTTGCATTTTGACGTGCTTTCGAACTGCTATTTTGGCAGGAGCTGGGACCAAGCAACGGGAGCTCACCCCGTCACAGGGATTCGAACCGCTGACCTTCTGATCAGCAAGCCCTAGGCTCAGTGGTTTAACCCACAGCACCACCTGGGTCCAGAATAGTATAGAATATACTGGGTATAGAATAGTATAGAATAATATTAAATATCAGCATATAAAAGTTAAACAGAAATACGCTCTTAACAATGACCATAAATAATTTCTAAACTACAATCAATAACACAACGGCAAGCCACAGTGCATCAAATAATACAATACAATTGAGAAGCAGAGACTGGGCAAGGCAGGTGGAGGAAGGCCTTGCCTGATGAAGTCTCTCCCCTCACAGTTCTTCCTCCAGGCACAGCTTCCTTATGAGGACCACACACACACACACACACACACACACACACACACATGCCCTTGAATGTGCATTTCCTCACAAAATGCACATTTAAAAATGCATTTTGATATGCTTTTACAGCTGAGAGCTGTGCCACAGCACAGTTGTGAGGTTTCCCTCACGCTTGATCCAGAAGCTACAGTTGGTGATGGGTGCTGCAGCACGATTGCTGACAGGAGTGGGGCCTTGTCAGAATATGACATCTTTTCTCAGAGAGCTGCGCTGCTTGCTGATTGCCTGCCAGTCCCCGTTTAATGTGTCACTGTCGTTATACAGAGCCCTTAACAACTTGGGACCAACTTACCTATGAAATCACCTTACTCATCCACATCAATCAGCGCTGTTGCAGATGCCACAGAATTCTCACTCTGCATTTGTAAGAACTCGATCTTTATGGGTGGCCTATTATCAACATCATACGGTGGTACCTTCGTTTTCGAACATCTTGGAAGTCGGACGTTTCGGTTTCTGAACACCGAAAACCCGGAAGTAAAGGCTTCCATTTTCGAATGTGCCTTGGAAGTTGAACAGCTTTCCGCTGAGTGTTTCTCAATTTTCTGAATTAAATTTGCAGGCCGCCCTTTGCGCCTCAGTTTCAGAATTCGAACTGTCTTCTGGAACGGATTACGTTCAAAAACCGAGGTACCACTGCACTCTTTTCTGAGCCCTCTGAAAACCCTTTTGCTTAGGCAAGCCTAGTTTTAATCTGCTTTTAGCATATCGTTGATTTTTCAAATCATTTTAAATATATTTATTAATTATATTAATATAATTAATAATATATTTTAAATATATTTTAATATATTTTGAAAAGCCATGTTAAGCTGTTTTTGTTAAATCTTTTAATTCTTTTTGTAAAAGAGCAGGGCCGTCTTAAGTATATTTGGCGCCTTGGCGCCGTGGTGCGAGGCTCCCTCCAGCGCCCCCGCCCTGCCCCGTTTCCCAGCATGGCGGGCGGGCGGAGCTGTGCGGCAGGCGGGTGCAGCGCACAGCACGGCTGCCGGGAGCGCAGCTCCGCGGCGCCCCCCCTAGCGGGCGGGCGCCCTGGCACCCTGTACCACCTAGCCTGGCCGTAGGGCCGGCCCTGTAAAAGAGCTTTGAGGTGCTTTTTTTCTTTTTTAAACAGTGCCTATCAATTTTATGAAACAAGCAAATAAATCATCACCATCAGTAACCATGGGAAGAGCCAGAATGCTGTGGCTCAGAGCATCTGCTTTGCATGATCCCAGGTTCATTCCCCAGCATCTTCAGGTAGGGCTATGAGAGAGAGACCCTTGCCTGAATCCCCAAAGGGCTGCTGTCAGTCAATGTAGACAATACTGAGGTGGCTGGACCAAGAGTCTGACTTGGTATAACCATATTGCAAGCTGCTTCTGTGTTAGTTGACTGACGGCATGAAAACCCTCAGCTTCTGATCTGGGTAAAATAAATTGACGGGAGCAATTGTGGTCAAAAGCAGGAAATGATCTCAGTCATTTCCTCTGACTTCCTGGTAGAACAAGCGGAAACCTTCCCTTGAGCACACCCAATGTATCTTTCTTTGGGCCATGAGATGTGAAGGTAAAAAGGTAAAGGACCCCTGGACGGTTAAGTCCAGTCAAAGGCGACTATGGGGTTGTGGCGCTCATCTCGCTTTCAGGCCGAGGGTGCCGGCGTTTGTCCACAGACAGCTTTCTGGGTCATGTGGCCAGCATGACTTTACAGCTCCTGGTGCAACGGAACACCATGACAGAAACCAGAGCGCACGGAAATGCCATTTACCTTCCTGCTACTTGCACTGGCGTGCTTTCGAACTGCTAGGTTGGCAGGAGCTGGGACAGAGCAACGAGAGCTCACTCCGTCGCAGGGATTCGAACCGCTGACCTTCTGATCGGCAAGCCCAAGAGGCTCAGTGGTTTAGACCACAGCGCCACCCCCTTCCTTGAGCATACCCAATGTATCTTTCTTTGGGCCATGAGATGTGTACCATATGCCAGGGGCAGCTAAATTCCAGATGCTGCTGTACTACAACTCCTATCATCCTTGACTGTTGGCCAGGCTGGCGGGGACTGAGTGGGAAATGGAGTCAAACAATATCTGGACATCCACAGATTCACCATCCTGTCTGAACACTAAAACAACATGGAATAATTTCCTTGAGTTGTTCACAGTGCCACCCCCCCCGCCCCCTTGGGTTGAGCAGCCTCAACCCAAGAGAAAACTTGAAACCAATCTCTGCACTTCGTATTAAGTTTGCAGGCATTGGTAATTAAAACTTTGTGACTCTTTATACTAATCTTTGCACGGAATATGCTTTCTGTGGGCCACATGTTCCTTTGCAAAAAAGAACCCAGGTTTCCCCACCCTTGATATTTTAACTCCTCCATTTGTACAGCTTGGTGGAAATAATTATTGTTCTGGGTGTCACCCTGGATGAAAGCGACAGCCTTCAGTCCTTTGATACGCAGGCTTCGTTTCCATGTCCCTATTCAAATCCTATCCTCCATACTTAATAGGCATTGTGCAATTGATCTCCAAGCTCGGCTCTTTAGTAAACCATTAAGGGTCTTTGGGAAAAGATATTATTGCTTTGGTTACAGTGACAAATTAAGCAGGGAAACTAAATTAGGAAACAAAAATAGTGCGTGCTTTATGGGAGGTCTACCAAATGCAGCAAGAAAACAGGCAAAAAAGGGGGGCCCTCCATGGAACTTAGTTAATATGCTTTGGCAATTGAAGAAGGTCCTCAATATTTATTAGATTTCTTACCCATACTTTGCCATAAGGTCCCAGGCTGGGTTACAACAACAGGGCCAGTGGTTTCACCTGGTTGAATATGTGTTATTTCAGCTGTTTTCAATCAATGGTGATAAGTTCCTGGAGCGATTCCTTTTTGATAAGTGGACTTAACTGCCAAGATTTAATTCTGGCCGAATTTCCGCTGAAGCTGCGTCTTTAATTTTATATAGGTACAGAAAACAGCATATTACCCTCGCCATCTGCTCTCTGGCTTTGGGTTTTTGTTCCCCGAGTTCGACTTGAAACGAATTACCGGGAAATAAAGGAGCAAATCCCTGGAATGAGTCGGCACCCCTGCCGTCTTAATCCATAGGAACAGGCTGAATCTTTCTGCCCTGACCAACTTTGATTAGTTGTAGCGTAATTAAAGAAATTACGAAGGAAGTCTTCTGCTCCGACGTGATTAACCGAACCGCAATTCATACTACTTTCTGCTTCGTAAGAATCGCCCTCCTTCCCCGACATAACAGTTTGCATTGATTAATAAAGGAGACAAAAGAAGGACTATAAGGAGGGGGCACATCAGCGCTTTTGGTGATTCATGACCAACAGCCTGAGTTTTATCTCCTGCTCTGTCAGGTCGTGTGTCGTGCGTAATCACTTATAGCTGATGTGCGTTCTTTAATTAAACAAAGCAAATGGGATTTATGTAAACCCATTTTTTTTGGAGGGGGTGGAGAGAAACAGGCGGCAGAGAGAAAGGGATCTCACCAACTTTTTCTTGCTTTATCTACTGCTTTTGCAAAGTGCTCGTAGCGTTTCGCATCAATGCTATTTGTTTTGTCAGGTTTGCACCCAGCAAACCATCCAGGGATTTCAACACACACTGGGGCAAGGGGAGGGAGTGATGTGGGGAAGGTGAACAGGCCAGCCCTACTGTTAGGCAAAGTAAGGTGGTTGCCTCAGGCAGCAGATTTTGGGTATCATATAAAAGAGCAGTAATATTTGATTTGTTACCTTTGTGCTTTTTCCTGCCGGGAAAGGGGAGAGCAGCTTGTGTTTTTTCCTGTTCCTAGTGCCAAAATAATTTGACCAAATAATTTGACTTGTGTGGAGGGATGTGCGAATCTGTCTGTTTGGTTTCTCATTTTTCTAATCTCAAGTTCAGATATGCAGGGAGGACCCACTGAAATTGGTGGGCCTAAGTGAGTCATGCCCATTAACTCCCATGAGTTAACTCTGAGTAAGATTAGCATTGGATACAACCGTTAGGCAGTGGTGAAGACTTTACATCTGAACGGGTGCACAGCGTGTACACATTATAAGATCTTCCAAAAGTTATGCTGAATGCATCAGGATGAGTTGGGACCAGTCTATGCGATCTTGCCACCCCACAATATGCGTTCATGGGAGAAATATTGTTTTCTGCTGCTCCAGAGAAGCGGACACGGAGCAATGGATTCAAACTTCAAGAAAGAAGATTCCACCTAAACATTAGGAAGAACTTCCTGACAGTAAGAGCTGTTCGGCAGTGGAATTTGCTACCAAGGAGTGTGGTGGAGTCTCCTTCTTTGGAGGTCTTTAAGCAGAGGCTTGACAGGCATATGTCAAGAATGCTTTGATGGTGTTTCCTGCTTGGCAGGGGGTTGGACTGGATGGCCCTTGTGGTCTCTTCCAACTCTATGATTCTATGATTCTATGATTTCTTCATATTTGTCCTGTCCAGATGTGGAAGGTGGGTGCAAGAGGGAGCTTACAACAAGTTGCATTAGAACGGATTCAAGTGAACAGTTGCTTCACTTTTATGAAAGGGCACTTGCCTTTAGCTCTTTTGAATTCTGCCGTTGTCCCAGCTAAGGATTAGTTTCCATGCTACCTAACAGAAGCAGCTCAAAACTTCTGGTTGTTGGGAAAAGGCAAACCCAAGCAGGCTTCAGGGTTGAAAGTGGTGTTCTGATGCTCCCCACTGATGGGTCTGAGTGGGCTTACAGAAGTGGTGACCATAGCTGCCAAGTATCCCGTATCCGCCGGGAAAACCCCTTTTTTCTCACCGTTTCCCGGCGGTCTCCCGTTTGGCAGAGAATCCCGGCATTGTCCCTTAAATTCGATTCTTCCTGGCGGCCATTTTTCTGGTGCCGCTTTGCCCTTCTATGGGCACCAGAAAATGGCGGTGCCGGTGCCGGAAGTCGCTTCCGCGCATGACCGGAAGTTGCATGACGCGACTTCCGGTGGCGCTTCGCCCTTCTATGGGCATCAGAAAATGGCGGCGCCGGCGCCGGAAGTCGCTTTTACGTGTTTCCGGTCATGCGCGGAAGCGACTTCCGGCGCTGGCGCCGCCATTTTCTGGTGCCCATAGAAGGGCGAAACGCCACCGGAAGTCGCGTCACGCAACTTCGGGTCGTGCGCGCGCTGCCGATCCCAGATCTTTACGATCCGGACTTGGCAGCTATGGTGGTGACAACAGCAGAATTTGTGTCAATGGGTGCAGGGGTGTAGCTTGTGGTATGTGTGCCCGTGGAGGCATGGTTTCCGGGTGTACAATTTTTGAGGGGGCCCTTAAAAGAAGAGAGAGAGGGATTTTATAAATAGAAGGAGAAGAAATGGAGGCAGTGAGAGATTTTACTTACTTGGGCTCCTTGTTCACTGCAGATGGTGACAGCAGTCACGGAATTAAAAGAAGCCTGCTTCTTGGGAGAAAAGCAATGACAATCCTAGACAGCATCTTGAAAAGCAGAGACATCATTGCCGACAAAGGTCTGTATAGTTAAAGCTATGGTTTTCCCAGTAGTGATGTATGGAAGTGAGAGCTGGACCATAAAGAAGGTTGATCACAGAAGAATTGATGCTTTTGAATTATGGTGCTGGAGGAGACTCTTGAGAGTCCCATGGACTGCTAGAAGATCAAACCTATCCATTCTGAAGGAAACCAGCCCTGAGTGCTCACTGGAAGGACAGATCCTGAAGCTGAGGCTCCAATACTTTGGCCACCTCATGACTCCCTGGAAAAGACCCTGATGTTGGGAAAGATGGAGGGCACAAGGAGAAGGGGACGACAGAGGATGAGATGGTTGGACAGTGTTCTCAAAGCTACCAACATGAGTCTGACCAAACTGTGGGAGGCAGTGGAAGACAGGAGTGCCTGGCGTGCTCTGGTCCATGGGGTCACGAAGAGTCGGACACGACCAAACGACTAAAGAACAACAGACGGGCTAATGCTGCAGTGCCAGCATTTGCAAGAGGGCTGTAAATGCTAGGAGATTAAGATGATCCCTTTTAAGTACCAGAGATTATGGGGAAATGGTTGTGGGCAGAGATGACCACACATCTGTCTCCTGAAAAATTTCTAAGTCTTCCTCAGAAGCACAGGATGTTGGAGATGCTCAGAAGCAGAGTACCTAATCTGATCTGACACTTGATGATGGCAAAATTCAACAAGGCTGGCCATAATGCAAGCAGCAGAACTGTATGGTTATTGCGTTGAAAGGCAACAGGAGCAGCTCCATTGCCACCTTCCATTGCCACTAGCACCTCACAAGTGTGGTGGGACAAAATCCAGACAAAATGGATGTGATATAGGTTGGGATATTTGAAGGTCGTGGTGAGAAGGGCTGATCCACATTACACATTTAAAGCATGTGGTTTATCCCAGAGAATCATGGGAATGTACTCTGTTAAGGGAATTATGGTTTTGTGGGGGTCAACTGCATTTCCCAGGATTCTTTGGGGGAAAGTCACATGCTTTAAATATGTGCTTAATGTTCTTCAGTAAGAGGAAGAACAAGCAAGCAGTAGGTCCTCTGTGTGGGGAAGACAGAGAAATGCTACTGGGTGACAGAAAAAGTGGAACTACTCAATGCCTACTTTGCCTCTGTCTCCACCCAAAAGGAAATAATAATAATAATAATAATAATAATAATAATAATAATAATAATAATAATTTATTATTTGTACCCCGCCTATCTGGCTGGGCTTCCCCAGCCACTCTGGGAGGCTTCCAACAAAAAATTAAAATACGTACATTTAAATGCCACACATTAAAAACGTCTCTGAACAGGGCTGCCTTCATATGTCTTATAAATGTCAGGTAGTTGTTTTTCTCTTTGACATCTGATGGGAGGGCGTTCCACAGGGTGGGTGCCACTACCGAGAAGGCCCTCTGCCTGGTTCCCTGTAGCTTTGCTTCTCGCAGTGAGGGAACTGCCAGAAGGCCCTCGGCACTGGACCTCAGTGTCCGGGCAGAACGATGGGGGTGGAGATGCTCCTTCAGGTATACTGGGCCAAGGTCAACACCAACACTTTGAATTGTGCTCGGAAACGTATGCCCAACCTGGTGATAACAGAATAAGTGTTGTAAGGAGGGAGCTGCAGCCCAAGATAGGAAAAGAGGTAGTAAGGGAACACCTAACTACTTTAAATGGATTCAAATCTCCAGGGGCACTAAAGGAGCTTGTGGATGTAATTTCAGAGCCTTTGTCTATTATCTTTGAGAATTCTTGGAGAACAGGTGATGTCCCTACAGACTGGAGGTGGGCAAATGTTGTCCCCATCTTCAAAAAGGGGAAAAGGAAGTCTCAGGTAACTACCAACCGATGAGCTTGACATCAATACCAGGAAAGGTCCTAGAACAAATCATTCAGCTGTCGGTCTGGGGGCATTTAGAAAAGGATACTATGATTACTAAGACCCAACATGGGTTTATCAAAAATAAGTCATGCCAGACCAATCTGATTTCTTTTTTTTGAAGGAATTACAAATTTGGTGGATCAAGGAAATGCTGTGGACATAGTGTATCTTGATTTCAGCAAAGCTTTTGACAAAGGCTCCCATGATATTCTCGCGAGGAAGCTGGTAAAATGTGGATTGAACAAGGTAACTGTTAGGTGGATTTGTAGCTGGTTGACTGACTGAACCCAAAGAGTGGTCATTTAATGGTTCCTCGTCATCCTGGAAAAAAGTGACAAGTGGGGTGCCGCAGGGTTCTGTCCTAGGCCTGTTGTTGTTCAACGCCTTTATAAAATGGCTTGGATGAAGGAATTGAGGGGATGCTCATCAAATTTGCAGATGACACCAATGCTGCAGAAGACAGAATCAGAATTCAAAATGACCTTAACAGATCGAAGAACTGGGCGTAAGCTAACAAATTGAATTTCAATAGAGACAAATGTAAGGTTCTGCACTTAGGCAGGAAGAACTAGATGCACAAATATAGGATGGGGGACACCTGGATTACTAGCAGCACATGTGAAAAGGATCTAGGGGTCTTCGTGGACCATGATGGTGTTAACATGAGTCAACAGTGTGATGCAGCAGCAAAAAAGCTAATGCTATTCTAGGCTGCATCAACAGAAGTATAGTGTCCAGATCAAGGGAAGAAATAGTACCACTCTATTTTGCCTAAGTCAGACCACACTTGGAATACTATGTCCAATTATGGGCACCACAACCTAAGAAGGACATTGACAAGCTGGAATGTGTGCAGAGGAGGGCAACCAAGATGATCAAGGGTCTGGAAACTAAGCCTTATGAGGAGTGCTTGAAGGAGCTGGGTATGTTTAGCCTGGAAAAGAGGAGACTGAGAGGAGATGTGACAGCCATCTTCAAATATCTTAAGGGCTGTCACATGGAAGAGGGAGCAAGCTTGTTTTCTCCTGCTCTGGAGGGTAGGACTCCAACCAATGGCTTCAAGTTGCAAGAAAGGAGATTCCGACTAAACATTTGGAAAAACTTTAGAGCTGTTCAACAGTGGAACAGACTCCCACGAGAGGTGGTGGACTCTCCTTCCTTGAAGAGCTTTTTAACAGAAGTTGGATGGCCATCTGTCATGGTTGCTTTAGCTGAGATTCCTGCATTGCAGGGGGTTGGACTAGATGACCCTTGGGCCCCTTCCAACTCTAAGATTCTATCAGTCTATGATTCTGTGGTATGAATGTGACTGAAGTGTTGGAAGTGTGGATACAACTCAGCTTGCAGATGGTTTTTCATGGGTTACGAAACACAGAGCCAGGGACCTCCAGACTCCCAGACTATCCCTGCGTCTTTAATCAAATTACGCAGAAATGAGTGCTAAATACATGCTATATTCCATTAGCTTTCTGGAAGCTGCTTGTACATCATGAGAAAGCTCAAATATAATGTGGAAATTAACCTTCATGGAAACGTCAGGGAAATGGAATAAACTACCTTGTGAGCCTTTTGGTTCCGTAATTTCTAGGCACGGGTCAGAGAGGTTTTTCTTTCCTCCCACTGCTTTTCCTGGGGAAACCCACTGTTTACTGCTGAATTGGAACAAACGACAAACTGCAGGAAACCCAGTCAATGTTTGTTCTGATTCAGTAATAGGCAGCAGGCTTTTCTGTGCCTAGAAATCATGGGACAAACCAAAATGTGGATCAGCTCTTAGTCTTCATTTTGGCTAAGCAGAGGCTTCACAAATGAGGGTGGTTCTGAGTTTAGCTTAGAAGGAGGAGAGCCAGGGAGCGACTACCCTGCATAGGTGTCATGGGGGGGGGCAGCGAGCTTCACAAACTCTGCCTACTGAGGCAGCAGCACCAAAACCTCTCCAAGCAGCGTCCTTCAAGCTTGATGAAAGACCCAGGCCAAAGGCCACCGGAGGTCAAAGGCCAATGGAAATGAAACGTATGCATAGAATCTCCCAGCTCTTCTCCTCCTTGTCACAAAGACAAATGGGGTTTTAAAACATCTGCCCCCACCCCCAATTCCAAATGAACTGAATTTTTTCCTTTTCCTTTTTGCTGGGTGCGGGGTGCAAACAGGGAGAGGAATCTTCCTGGCTTCCTGTTTGTTTGTTTGTTTGTTAATGAGCTGGAGGTGGTTTCAAATCACCCCTGAGCAGCAATGCAGAAGTTTGGTAAAAAATGGATTGCCTCCAAAAGTCTGAAAATGGAAGGGGAAGAGAAAAATGGAGGGGGTTCCAAATGGAAAAAGAGGGGTTTGTGGTTTTCTTTTAAAGCTAAACCCTCTCACTGAAAAGACTGTTTGGTGTACCATAACATTGAAAGATTTTGTATTGGGATTTATTAGGAAATGATTGAAAACACAGCAGTGTGCTTTGGGGAGCAACTATTCCTTATGAACCACCCCATTCCCACAAGCCTTTTGTAAAGGCTCGGTTTCATGTGCATGAAATCAAACTCACCAAGCAGGGACTTTTTAGTAGAGGCACCTACCATGTGGCACAGTCTCCCCAGGAAAGCTTTGTGGGTCTCGTGTTGACAATCCCCAGCCAGAAGGTCAAAGCTTCTTCTTATTTTTAATTAGTCAAAGTCTTTTCAAAGTGATGATTTGTAGGGATGTGCATAGATGCTAGGAAATGATATATTTATTAGATATTATCCTTCCTTCCTTACGTTTGTGAGTTCAGCTCTGCATCCATTTGCAGCTGAAAAGGGAAGCTTAGATAGGCTACTTTTAGCCTTTTGGTTTAAGTAATCCAGGATGCTTTAAGGAAGACTGGATTCTCCTGGCATTTCCCCCTTTTCTCTCCCATAAAACAAAAATCACAAAAATCTCATAAAAGGTAAAAATAACATTTACTCACTTAGAATACTTGTTGAAGAATAACAGACACAGCAGCTTTGCTCAGGCAGGCTTAAAATGGTACTTCAGTTACTAATACATGCTTAAGTCTAGCAAACACGCATTGCTGGTTTGACTGCATTGTAAATATACCACATGATTGACCTTCTAATGTGGCCTCCACCTTTATTCTCATGACAGTCTCTGTATTCAAATGAAAGGGCCCATCCTGATGAAACAGCAAGCTGCAGTTTGGGGCTGTTCCTCTTCCTCCTCCTCCCTCTTGGCTTGTGAGCCTGGTTTGTAGGTCAGCACAAAGCACAGTTGACCTGTTTGGGTGAACCAGTAAACTCTGGGTATGCAAACTGCAGATGAGGGAAAGAAGAGGAGACAATGTGTGAGCCTAAAACTTAGGGTGGTCATGTGATCTACGGAGGAGAGCTCTCTATTGGAAGGGCTGTCTGGTCCAGGTTTGGGTTGAAGATAAAGGGAGGAAATCAACATCATCCTTCTGAGGGTAGGGCCCAAACCAAAGGCTGCAAGTTATAAAAAAGAGTTTCTGATTAAACATCAGGAAGAACTTTCTGACGGTAAGAGCTGCTTGACAGTGGAACGGACTCCCTTGTGAGGTGATGGACTCTCCGTCCTTGGAGGTTTTTCAACAGAGGTTGGGTGCCCATCTGTAAGGGTTGCTTTAGTTGAGATTCCTGCGTTGCAGGGGGGTGGATGCGATGATTCTCAGGGCCCCTTCCAACTCTACAATTCTATGATCTATAAGCAGACTGAAGAGATACAAAACAGAAGACAAAAAGATAGTGCCGCACCCCAAAGTCGAATTCAACTGGACAACTGTCCAGGGGTCCTTTACCTTTTACCTTTGTAGAAAATATGTGTACAGTGGTACCTTGGGTTACAGAAGCTTCAGGTTACAGACGCTTCAGGTTACAGACTCCGCTAACCCAGAAATAGTACCTCGGGTTAAAAACTTTGCTTCAGGATGAGAACAGAAATTGTGTGGCAGTGGTGCGGGAGGCCCCATTAGCTAAAGTGGTACCTCAGGTTAAGAACAGTTTCAGGTCAAGAACGGACCTCCGGAATGAATTAAGTTCTTAACCCGAGGTACCACTGTATAATAATTTGCCTATGCTAATTTAGACATAGAGATGCAAATTCAGAAATAACTAATACAGGCGTACCTTGGATCCCAAATGCCTTGCGAGTTGAACGTTTTGGCTCCCGAATGCTGCAAATGCGGAAGTGATTGTTCCGGTTTGCGAACATTCTTTGGAACCCGAGTGCCTGATGTGGCTTCTGCAGCTTCTGATTGGCTGCAGGAGCTTTCTGCAGCCAATCAGAAGCTGCACCTTGGTTTCTGAACATTTTGGAAGTCGAATGGACTTCTGGAACAGATTCTGTTCAACTTCCAAGGTACCACTGTATTACTTAAGCAGAAATGCATCTCACCCTAGTGGGGAAGGTTGTGATCAGGTGAGCTGTGTGCCTTGCTCCTTCTGCTATCCACATGGGTAACTCCTGATGGTTCTTTATCTTTAAACCAGACTTGGACTGCACAGCCCTCCAGCAGAGGACTTCTTCAAGCAGCAGCTTTCACCAACCTAGTGCCCGCCAGATTTTGTTGGACCGCAACTCTCGCCATTCCCAGCTAGCTGTGCTGGAAGATGTCGATAGGCATTTTCAGCCCAACAGCATAGATGTTTAGATGCTCACGATAAATATCTCCTGTCCAAAGAGCAAAAGTACTTTCAGAATTTCCACCCTCAGATCCATCTTCGGAGCACGTTTGTAGCATGAGGGCAAGATGTAAATACTGGAAGTAAGCTTGGTCTTAGGACAGGAAATATTTACTGTGGGCCTTTAAATTTTTGTGTCCCTGTGATCAGCAAATTCATGGATGGTGGGGATGATGGGGATGATGTTAGATCAAATGTGAACGAAGTGAAGCAGCATGTAGCAGATGAGCCTAATGGATGCTGGGAAGGGCCATCAATACATCCGAAACAAATGTCACTTGGTCTAAGATTAATGACCAGGGTGAGGCTTGTGAGAGTCTCATTAGAACTCTTCCTCAGTGCAGACTTTGTCCTACTTTGTAATGGCCTCGTGGCCTCATTGTTAAGGGGGATAGCTGCAAGATGTGCTGAAATTTGGAAAGGTCATGTAGACCTTGAATGACGGAGGCGATGGACTCCGGTCGCATTTGGGTGCATTTTCTATGGCACATCATCTTGGGAAACCTTCATCACGTCCCTGCAAGCTGGGATGTAAGTATATAAGCCAGGAGTGGGAGCCTCAAGGCAGCTCCTCGTGTCTCTCTTTGGGATCCTCAGGACTCCTCCAGGTCACAAACTCCTGAAGTCTCACCCTTTTCGTGTTTGATCAGCTCGCATTTGTCCTCACACTGTGGCAACGCCTCTTGCTTGCCACACTGGGGAACAGAAATTGCTTTATATCTCTGCACCTGTACTTGTGTGTGTGCAAACTCTGCTTTTTGCATGTCTGGAATGTAGCCTGCTGTACAAATATGAGAGTCGCATTCATTGTTTTGCCCATTCTTCCATCTGCCCCTACCCATTTTTGTTCTTCCTGATGCCCCTGAATAACAGTTGGTGGGAATTGCAAGTGGGGATAGTGCTGCTGAACTCTGTTGCAGCTTCTGGGTGAGGAAAACGGCACTCTGCATATGTTTACAGGCTGTCTCTCCTTTCGCCAGCCTGCAGGCTGTGTGCCTGGTATGAACTCCACGTTTTGCAAGGAGGGGGGTCCTTGCTCCCTCAGTGACATTAGCAACTCGCTACACCAGGTCCAAGCCCCCTCCTTGGCTCATGTGTGGGTCCTCAACAGGTGCCCGCGCAAGTTACGCTGTCAAGCCAGCCCTGCAAATGCGGGGTTTTAATTTCAGCCAATCTGCAGTGCCCAAGTGCTTATTCAGCAGTGCAAAAGCAGGAAGGATCTATTATCCCCTGCCAAACAGAATTGCGTGCTGGAAAAGTTAAAGCTCAATTAATTGCATCTCTAAGTCTCTGGAACTAAATGGCTCGGCAGCTTCTAAAGGAGTTCCACACACACTTGTCTCGTAGCTCGAAACCAGTTAATGGTGCTTTTGCTAAGGAAAAGGTCTGGGGCAGAAAATCTCCAGGCCATCCGCTATAGGACATGTTAAGGCAACTGTCTGAGCAAGAAGACTATAAAAAGGTAAGGTAAAGGACCCCTGGATGGTTAAGTCCAGTCCAAGGCGACTATGGTGTTGCGGCACTCATCTTGTTCTCAGGCCAAGGGAGCCGACGTTTGTCCACAGACAGCTTTCCAGGTCATGTGGCCACCATGACTAAACCGCTTCTGGCGCAATGGGACACCGTGATGGAAGCCAGAGCACACGGAAACGCTGCTTACCTTCCTGCCACAGCGGTGCCTATTTATCTACTCACACTGGCGTGCTTTCAAACTGCTAGGTTGGAAGGAGCTGGGACAGAGCAATGGGAGCTCACCCTGTCGCAGGGATTCAAACTGCCGACCTTCTG
Source organism: Zootoca vivipara (assembly GCF_965207765.1). Classification (NCBI taxonomy): domain Eukaryota; kingdom Metazoa; phylum Chordata; class Lepidosauria; order Squamata; family Lacertidae; genus Zootoca; species Zootoca vivipara. The sequence continues at coordinate 109,129,714 of NC_142586.1, forward strand.
ATTGGCAAGCCCAAGAGACTCAGTGGTCTAGACCACAGTGCCACCTGTGTCGCTATGGCAGGAAGACTATACTTTAGACCAGTGATGGGGAACATTTTGCAGCCCGAGTGCTGTATTCTCTCCTGGGCAATTTCCAGAGGGCCACACACTGAACCAGCTTTCGTACAGGAGACTAGTATATATTTTCACCCACCCCTCTTGATTTTCCATCCAGGCAAACAAAAGACGTGGTGGCGTACATGGGTCTCACCCCCTCCATTTAGTCCCCATAATAACCCTGTGAGATTGAATTTAAAAATTCCTTCCAGTAGCACCTTAGAGACCAACTAAGTTTGTCATTGGTATGAGCTTTTGTGTGCATGCACACTTCTTCAGAAATGGAAGTCCATCAACGTCACCAAGAAACTTACACAGGTACAGACTGAGATCTTCCTGTGAGATAGGTTAGGCTGAGAGGTGGGAACTGGCCCCAGGTCATCCAGGGAGCTTCATGGTTGAGAAGCAGTGCTTTTTTTTTCCTAGAAGGGGATGTGCGTCAGCTGTTAGCTGGGAGTCTGAAGAGCATCAGCAACTGCATTTCATCTCAGCAGATAATGCAGAGAGAGAGAGAGAGAGAGAGAGAGAGAGAGAGAGAGAGAGAGAGAGAGAGAGAGAGAGAGAGAGAGAGGTTGTCTTTTATATTAACCCTGCACTAGAACCAAAATTGATTTATAAAGATGAGAAAGGGAGAATCTTAATAGTACAAATAAAAATTCAAGGAGAGAAGATAATCTTAGTTGGAATATATGCTCCAAATGAGAAAAAAGCAGGCCCCCCCCCCTGCTTTAAAGACCACCCCTATGAAAGGGATTGGAAGGGATGTGAGAGGCATTTATGCCCTGTAAAGTTGTGATGGGGCGCCATCTGCTGGTCCTCAACAGCCACGTTTCAGCAGCAGCAACATTTGACGAAGGAGGGGGCAACTGTGGGAAGGAGGTTAATTAACCCAAGGCTAGCCAATCTGGTCACCTCCAGTTGTTGTGGACTATGATTGTATCTGCAGCATACATTTAAAGCACTCTTACATCATTTCAACAGCCGCTGATTCCATGCGAAGTCTCCTGGGAACTGTAGTTTGTTATGGCTGCTGGGTGTGTGTGTGTGTGTTCTGTGACAAAGATACTACAGTTCCTGGGATTCTTTGGAGGGAAGCCATGACTCCACACTGATGTAAGAGTGCTGTGGATATATGGCATGGATAACAACAACAACAACAACAACAACAACAACAACAACAACAACTTATTATTTATACCCCGCCAATCTGGCTGGGTTTCCCCAGCCACTCTGGGCAGCTCCCAACAGGATATTAAAACACGATAAAACATCAAACATTAAAATCTTCCCCCAACAGGGCTGCCTTCAGATGTCAGGTAGTCGTTTATTTCCTTGACATCTGTTGGAAGGGCGTTCCATAGGGCGGGCGCCACTACCAAGAAGGCCCTCTGCCTAGTTCCCTGTAACCTCACTTCTCGCAGGGAGGGAACCGCCAGAAGGCCCTCGGAGCTGGACCTCAGTGTCCAGGTGGAGACGCTCCTTCAGGTATACTGGATGTGAAATTCCATCAGCTTCAACCAGCCTGGTCAACGGTCAGGGATGCTGAGACTTGTAGTCTAGCAACATTTGGAGAGAACCTAAAGTGGAAGTGAACTAGGGATACTGAAGAGTATTTAAGAGAGGTTGCTGAAAGAAAACTCCTCAGGCAGTCTTTGGGGCCCATAGCTGCCAAGTTCCGGCCTGAGAAATAAGGGACTGGACCGGAAGTAGCAGGCCAGAAGTAGCGCTGCCGCCATTTTGGAACTGGGCGGAGCATGCTCAGAAGCTACTTTTGATGCTGCTCCGCCCAGTTCCAAAATGGCCGCGCCAGAATAAACCGGGGGAAAACAAAAAATCCATTTTTTCGGCTGGGGACAGCTGGAAAAACGGGGGTTTCCTGGGGAATACGGGAGACTTGGCAGCTATGTTGGGGCCCTGCCTGAGATGCCAGACATCGAAGCTTCCCCCCCCCCCAGAATAAGATAGGATGAATTCAGTTGAGCGTTGTTAAGCCTGACCTAGAAGTTGGGACTACACCAGATTCACATTCAAACACCCTATGTTTAAAGCCCCGTGGTACCATTTTAAACAGTTGTGGCTTCCCCCAAAGAATTCTGGGAGCTGTAGTTAAGTGAGAGGGTCTTGTCAGAGAATGGCAATTCCAAGAGCTCACTGGGAAGAGGCGTTGATGGCTAGACCCCTCTGTAAATTGTAGCTCTGGATGGGGAATATGGGTCTCAGCATTCTAAAGAAACTACAGCTCCCAGAAAGCTGTATGGTGTGGGGTGTGGCTTAATTGTATTCCGATTTAGAGAGAGGGAAAACAAAAGAATGGATTCAGGCTTCCCCTTGAGCAAGTGTTTGCTACAATCTATATTCCAATTTATTATTATATATTTTCTGCTCCTGGGAAAGGCATTTTCCTGCCTCTTTCTCGGGGCAATTAAGAACTTCCATTGGCATGGGGCTTTTGAGATGATCACATCACAAATTGGTCATGAGTGGCTTGCATGTTTTCTTTCCAGTAAGCTTTTCTCTAGCTCTGCGCAGACTCCTTACCTGCCTGCACTTCTTGATTATGATGTTTTGCCCTGGGCTTAGATTGAAGCCTGGGCACCCAGGAAGGCTGCACAGTACAGACCACAATGCAAGGAATTGTAGAATGAAAAAAATAGACTCCTCAAAAGTAGGACAAGCACGTCAAAACCCCTGCAACCCAGCCATGTGAATTTCCCTGATGTTCTTCTTCTTCTTCTTCTTCTTCTTCTTCTTCTTCTTCTTCTTCTTCTTCTTCTTCTTCTTCTTCTTCTTCTTCTTCTTCTTCTTCTTCTTCTTCTTCTTCCTTCCCCATGTTGATTTTCAAATGCAATTTCTTTTCTCATTAATTGATGGAGAGAAAAAAAAGGAAGGGGATAATATCAAGGCACTGCACTAGATTGGTAAAGTTAAAGATAATTTGTCTGGAGATACGAGTGTGCAGAGCAGGGCCCTAGCTTAGGCGTTTCAGACTCAAGAAATGCATGCACAGGATTTATTGCATCCTGTGTACAAACGTGTGTGCATATAGGTAAAATATGTGTGCGATACTCACTGTTTCTATTTATTTATTTATTTACAGGATTTATATCCTGCCCTCTGGCCAAAAAAGTCTTGGAGAGCAGCTTTCAGAAACCAGTACTGAAATGGTCCCCACCCGTAGGCTCACAATCTGAAAAGACATGACACACAAGGAAAAAGGAATGGGTGGGGATGAGGAAAAAGCAAGCTTAAAGCACAGGTTCTTTAACTACAGCTCTTAAAGCCAAAGCCAGTGTCAGTAGTGGTTCAGGATGACTTGCCCTTAATAAGGGGCAGTCCCTCCCCTTAAGCACTTACTCCCTCCTGAAGCAAAGCTGGTGGCATTTGCAAAGCCGGAAAAATAGGGCAACTCCTGACACAAAGTCTGTTTTGATGCCAGTTAGAATCTTCTCTGAAGGGGGCTTGATAGTTACCCCCTCCCTCGCTGATGCCAGTGGCAATTCTGGCTGCCTTGTCCTCCCATGAAGCCCTCCACTTCCATCAGATCCAGGAGCAGTGCTGATGGTGGCATTGCCTGAGTTGGAAGGGACCCAAAGGGTCATCTAGTCCAACCCCCTGCAATGCAGGAATCTCAGCTAAAGCATCCATGGCAGATGACCATTACATGAGAACATTGCTTCATGTGCATCGGTTAGGACATAAAGATTATAGATCCATTTGAAGATTTGCCCTCAGAATCTGCATTTTATTCATGCAATGTAGGGAAGTATGCTAAGCAGAGGCCTGAATTATTGATCAGGAGGACGATAAAAACTCTGTTTTGAAGCAGAAATTATCCTCAAGAAGCCACACAAGAGCAATCACTCAAGAAGGGTGGGAAAGCGAAATGAAGGGATATGGGCAGCGACTCCTGCTTCCTCCTCCATTATTTAGAGGTCCCTCATCGAACGCTCATTCTTATCTTGAGTAGGCGATCAAGGAACATGAAAATCCAATCCTTACAAGATGCTCACGCTGGGCGGCTGGCATCTGCTCATAGCAGAGGGCAAGGTAAAGCTGGGACAATGTCCCAGTCCATAAATATTCAGGGGGGAAAGCTACGGCACTTTGCATAAATTCTTCTCAAACAGGTGCGCCCAGCAGAAGGAGGAGGGCACCGCCCAGCTCCCAGCAGATTCAGCAAGCGTAAATAAAACAAATTATCCTTGGGGAGCTGGAAGGCAGGTGAGGCTTCTGAAACAGCAAGAAAAGATGTTTTAGCCTAGCATTTGAGAAAGGAGATGTAGTAGGGATGGTTGAATCCATCAATTTTGGTTATTCCTTTCTTATTTTTCCAATCTAGTTCCCCCCCCCCAAAAAAATTCAGTTTTTCAGTTCTGCACATTTCCATGTCAGTTTGTGATTTTTTTTTAAAAAAAACCTATCTATATGAAACCCTCAGGAAAAGTCATCAGCATTTGAGTGGAAATCTGTTTAAAGGTAAGGTAAAGGGACCCCTGACCATTAGGTCCAGTCGTGACCGACTCCGGGGTTGCGCGCTAATCTCGCATTATTGGCCGAGGGAGCCGGCGTATAGCTTCAAGGTCATGTGGCCAGCATGACAAAGCCGCTTCTGGCAAACCAGAGCAGCACATGGAAACGCCGTTTACCTTCCCGCTGTAGAGGTTCCTATTTATCTACTTGCATTTTGAGGTGCTTTCGAACTGCTAGGTTGGCAGGAGCTGGGACCAAGCAACGGGAGCTCACCCCGTCACAGGGATTCGAACCGCCGACCTTCTGATCAGCGAGCCCTAGGCTCAGTGGTTTAACCACAGCGCCACCTGGGTCCCTGGAAATCTGTTTATTCATTGATAAAAATAGCTGTGATTCTGAGAGCCTTCTGGATCAGGCCAATTGCCCACCTAGTCCGGCATCCTGATCTCACAGTGGCCAACCAGATGCTGATGGGAAGCCAGAGAGTAGGTCATGAGCACAAGAGCACTCTTCCCTCCTGTGTCTTCCAGCAATTGGTACCCGGAAGCAGCATGGTTGGAGGCATCATGGAACAATGGAGCTCAGTCATACCGAAGCAGATCTATGGTCTATACAGTCCTGTATGGTCTGCACTGATTGGCAGGGACTCTCCGGGGCTTCAGGTAAGGGTCTTTCTTAGCCGTATCTGGAGATACAAAGGATTGAACCTGGGCTGTCCTGCATGCTGTCATAGGAGCGAGCCGGTCAGTAATCACACAGCTCGAAGATGGAGTTAACTCTTTATTAGCAAAAGCACAATCTCCACAGACTTGGCTGAGTGTCAGCCTAATGAGTAGAGCAGCTCATTCTTGGTGGTCTTCCTCCACGAAAATCAGCTCCTGAGACTGAAAGTCCCCACCTCCTCACCAGGGCTTTCCCCAAGCAGTTGGAGCACAGGTGCCAAGTTCCGGATTGAAAAATCCGGGATCAGCAGCGCCGCGGCACCGGAAGTCGCTTCTATGCACTTCCGGACATGCGTAGAAGCGACTTCTGGCACTGTGGACATTTTGGAAATGGGCACAGCGGCATCGGAAGTCGCTTCTAAGCATGTCCGGAAGTGCGTAGAAGTGACTTCCAGTGCCGGCGTGGCACAAGAAGAACATGGCCGCTGGAAGGAGCTCCGTAATCCGGGGGAATATGGGGTATTTTGCCATTCGGGACACCTGCGGGAAACGGCAAGAAAATACGGGGAGGGGGGTTTCCCGGGGAAAACGGGCTACTTGGCAGCTATGAGTTGGAGACTGCAACTGTATGTGGCCAACCTCCCCTCCGTCCTTTTTCTGCCTCTTCTGGTTCTGGGAGAGATGGGGAGGAGGGGAGCTTGTTGCAGCAGGAAGGGGAGACACCTGTGACTCTTCATCACCTGAACTAATCTCTGCTTCTTGGCCTCCTTCCTGTCCTGCTTCAGCTTCTACCTTTGACTCAGGACTTCTCTCTGTCATAGACTCTCCCAGCTCTTCACCTTCCGATACCTCCTCTTCCCAGTCTTCTCCCTCTTCTCCCTCTGTCCATTCATCATTCTCCCATCACCACTCCCTGAGCTCTGAGCCTTCTTCCCTTGATGGTTCCCCAGCTGGTTCCTCCCACCATTCATCTGCGTCCAACCAGTCCATGATGCTCTGCCACTAAGCTGTGCTCCTTGGGCAGGTTGGTTAGGGGAGGCAACCCCATTGAGGAAGAAGACACTTCAGATTAAAGGCAAAAGAGACTTGACATTGGACCTACACAAATCATGAATGCAGCAACTTTGCTAAAGCTAAGCTGTTTTGTGTTCCATTGTTCATCCCAGCTCTACCTCTCTTTTAAATCAGAACCAGGGAAGGCGGTGAGGGTCCTGTGTGAGTGCCTGGAGGCGGTTGGAGGATGGATGGCCGCTAACAGATTGAGGTTGAATCCTGACAAGACAGAAGTACTGTTTTTGGGGGACAGGAGATGGGCAGGTGTGGAGGACTCCCTGGTCCTGAATGGGATAAGTGTGCCCCTGAAGGACCAGGTGCACAGCCTGGGAGTCATTTTGGACTCACAGCTGTCCATGGAGGCGCAGGTCAATTCTGTGTCCAGGGCGGCTGTCTACCAGCTCCATCTGGTACGCAGGCTGAGACCCTACCTGCCCGCAGACTGTCTCGCCAGAGTGGTGCATGCTCTGGTTATCTCCCGCTTGGACTACTGCAATGCGCTCTACGTGGGGCTACCTTTGAAGGTGACCAGGAAACTGCAATTCAGAATGCGGCAGATAGACTAGTGACTGGGAGTGGCCGCCGGGACCACATAACACCGGTCCTGAGAGATCTGCACTGGCTCCCAGTACGTTTCTGAGCACAATTCAAAGTGTTGGTACTGACCTTTAAAGCCCTAAACGGCCTCGGTCCTGTATACCTGAAGGAGTGTCTCCACCCCCACCATTCAGCCCGGACACTGAGATCCAGCACCGAGGGCCTTCTGGCGGTTCCCTCATTGCGAGAAGTGAGGTTACAGGGAACCAGACAGAGGGCCTTCTCAGTAGTGGCACCCGCCCTGTGGAACGCCCTCCCAGCAGATGTCAAGGCAATAAGCAACTATTTTACTTTTAGAAGACAACTGAAGGCGGCCCTGTTTAGGGAAGTTTTTAATGTTTGATGCTGTACTGTTTTTAATATTCGGTTGGAAGCCGCCCAGAGTGGCTGGGGAAACCCAGCCAGATGGGCGTGGTATAAATAATAAATTATTATTATTATTATTATTATTATTATTATTATATCCATTAAAGAAGAAAGGTGGGCTATCAATCTAACAACCAATTAAATAAACAATGAAAGCACCCTGGAACTGGGGCTTTGAGGAGGCAGAGGCTACTGTTGCTTTCGTAGTGCTTTCGAGGCGTTGGTGGTCTAAGGAAGAGCTGTTTAGGAACAGCCAGGGGCCACCAAAAACAGATGATTAGGGTGCAATAGCCACCAAATCAAGCTAAGGTTGCTGATCTGCATTTGATGATCTTGCTGACTACTGAATCTGGCAACAAGCTTTGCCCATGCCTATTCTCTTCGTATCTTTATCCTGTTTTTGAGAAGTCTGTTGAAAGATATTGGGGGGGGGGGAGATTGATGGATGTTAATTATTTGAGCTTATGATATAGCAATATGCAAAACTGGGAACCTTTCCAGAGCACCATAAAGGCTGATCTGACTCTTTTTTTAAAAAAAAAAGTTGCATCTGAAATATAGCAATGTAGAATATAGTAATTGATCAGGATTCTGCTAAAAGTATTCTCCTGTGCTTAGACTGATAAGCATTAAGAGTCTTCATTTTTCATTCAAACCAGGCAACAGGTGCTCAGTGTCGGGCTATGCAAGTCTTATCATCAGCCGACATGGGAACATTTCCACGAAACTAGGGTGGTTCTGAATTATGGGCTGGCAACTTCTACCATCCTATAATGAATCCATCCACCTGCGGTATCACTGTTCTTTTGAGGTATTGTAACAGTAAGTAATCCAATGGTCTTATGTTCAAAGAATTATGTTAAATGAATTGTTTTTCCAATCTCCTCATATCACCATTGGAGATAACGGTTTGCACGGAACACTTTGCACTCAAGAGCAAACCATTTAACTAGCATCTGGTGTAGTTGCCTTTTGTCTACAGCATCCCAAACTTGGGTCTTCAGCTGTTTTTGGACTACATCTCCCATCTGTTGGGAATTCAGTTCCACCTTAAGGTACAGGCGTGTAGCTGTTGTATGTCACATGTCTGTGCACTTCCGTTGTGTATTGCTATTGTTTTCTCTCTCTGCTGTGCTAATGAAGAAGGAGAGGGCAGGTTTTTCCCCCTCTCCTAAGATATGCTTAATAAACGCCTGTAAATATGCGAACACGTCTCTCTTTCTCTGTGGACGCTCAAGCTGTGTGAACCCTGCAAAAGCGTACCTAGGCTATCAAAGTCTAGGTCGATATCTCCTGGCTACACCGGAGAGTTGAGACTGTTGGGCAATAATACGCACCAACCAAGTGGCAACAGTGGCAGGGTCGACGAAATAACAAAGCCATCTTCAGTATCTTTGCTTGCTTTTATTTACAATTATATACACCACACTCCTCTACTCCATTCCTCTCATTTCACAATACACCACCACCACACCCACGAACCATTTGGGTAGCTTAAATACAGAATTCAAAATAGTCAATTACCCAATCACATTACAGTGAGCAAACTCTACCTTCAATTATTCAAATTAGCAAAAGCTCACAGGTGTGTTAACATTCAGAACAAGGTTACAAACACACATCTCTGTGTAGCACCATTGACCACATCAGTCTTAAAGGAAAAACCTAACAGAGACACCCGGCAGGCAGGCCAGGGGGGGGAGGGGGGTACGGAGCCCTGGCATCTCCCATGGTGTTTTGCTAACACCATCATCCCTAACTAGCAGGACCAGTGGTCAGGACCACCAAGTTCAGGGGAAGTATTCTTCCTCTACTGCATGGGTAGGCAAACTAAGGCCTGGGGGCTGGATCTGACCCAATCGCCTTCTAAATCTGGCCCACAGATGGTCCAGGAATCAGCGTGTTTTTACATGAGTAGAATGTCTCCTTTTATTTAAAATGCATCTCTGGGTTATTTGTGGGGCATAGGAATTCGTTCACCCCCCCAAAAAAATACTCCGGCCCCCCACAAGGTCTGAGGGACAGTGGACTGGCCCCCTGCTGAAAAAGTTTGCCAACCCCTGTGAGTCTACTAGTTAAATTTTCTCTGCCAGCCATTGAGCCTGCTCACAATCTTTCAGATCAGGCATCCCCAAACTGCGGCCCTCCAGATGTTCTGGCCTACAACTCCCATGATCCCTAGCTAACCGGACCAGTGGTCGGGGAAGATGGGAATTGTAGTCCAAAACATCTGGAGGGCCGAAGTTTGGGGATGCCTGTTTCAGATCTAACCTTTGCTGCAGTGAAGCTGTTGTTACACCTGGAGCTGTCCGTGGTCCTGGTCCTGCAGCCTTTTGCCACAGCCTGTGGTAACCTATACCTGGCTCTTTGGATAACCTGGTCAACTTTTGCTCGCCTTACTGACTTGACCAATCCTGATTTGCTCCTTTAAAAAGTAGTTCATATCCCCTCTGGCCACCCACTTAAGGTCTGCCTGATTGCAGTGGGCTCTTGGCCCAGCAGGTATGGAACAGAATCCACCTAGTGAAATAGGCAATCAGAAAGGCCCCAAATGTCAATGTGCATTTAACTGTAGAAAAGAAGGAAAAGATTGGGAATAGCTGATTGAGAAGCCGGAGTCCAAAAGAGAGGCTAGCTGAGTCACCCATGATAATGGTATGCCGAGTTCATGCCCTGATTCTAAGCTCCTTTCCCCTATTAATTAGTTAATTCCCATAAAGAGCTTTGAGGATAGAATGCTAAGTCCTCATAGTGCTATCATTATCCACTGGGTTTAATTAGTCCTCTTTTTACTGTAATTGGATTAAGGAGATGTGATCTTGGAGATAGCAGGGGTGGAGCAAATTCTGTTCTCTGCAGTTCAATGAAAAGAGCCGACTCTGGTTGGTTCCCATTTGCAGAGTATAGAATAAATCAGTGTGCAAGAAATGTGTAGAATGTGCCAGTGAAATTCCACTAAAATGAGGGTCATTATCCTTCCCTTTGCATACAGGTAAGAGGATGTGAAATGACCTCTAGCCAGATTTCCCTAAACAAGTGACCTCCACTGACTGTTGGGCATGCTTCATCTGGAGTTGCACAGTTCAAAAGATCTGGAGGGCACCACGTTAGGGAAGAGTGCCCTAAACTGAGAGAGAAAGGACACTGCTTTGATTAACCCTCCATCAGGAGAATGCCATCTGGAGATCCCAAACTTGGGTTTCTAGCTGTTTTGGGACTACAGTTCCCATGATCCCTGACCACTGGTCCCGCTAGCTAGGGGTGATGGGAGTTGTAGTCCCCAAAACAGCTAGAGACCCAAGTTTGGGAAACACTGATCTACAGGTATCTTCAACATACATACCGAGGTTGATTTCTCGGGCATGACTCAGGTCTTCATAATGGCCTCCATGTCTATTTATGAGAATCCCCACCTGATCACTTGCCATTTGGTATCACACCGTTTTTTCTAGAAGCAATAGAGAGAAAATTTGCAGCACCAACCATCTTGCCTGTTTCTGCTGTTGAGAAACAAAGCCTGCTGGTCCTGAAGGATTGATGGGATGGAAGAGGGCAGTACTGAGAGAGGACTAAAAGTGGGTTGTCAGCGAGCGGTGTAGTAGGGTTGTCATATTTCAAAAAGTAAAAATCAGGACTCCCCGATAGTTGTTGAGCTTTTTTAGACAAGCCTCAAAGTTGTTGAGCTTTTATCCCCCAAAAGTGATTTTTTTCATTGACTTGTCTAAGATCCAGGACAAAACGCCACCCTAGGCTGTAGCAGCTGCCCTAACCTATAACTGCTACAGTGACTCAGAGGCTTCTAGCCACATGGAGGCTCTGTTTTAAGCCCCAGGGTGAACCGAGTCTTCCATGCATGGCTCGCAGAAGGGAAGATCAAGCATTCCTGTCCTCTGAAATGGCATGGGTAAAGAATTCTGTTTTGTAGTGATATTAGGGGTATATTATCCACTCAGCTTCTGAAACCTCTGAGGCATGACCCCTACACATCGGAAAGGTTGAAACTTATGTGTCCCAAGCCTCAGATTAGCAACTGCCCTGTCAGCTTTGAAAACCAGACTTCTGGATAGGATCCGCTTTTTATTTCCCTTTTTGCTTCAGCGGCAAGAATTCCCGATCGGGAGGTCAGGCTTCACGTGCATTATTTATGATCGTCTGCTACGAACGCAGCAAATATTGGTGTCCCCCCACCCACTGCTTCTTTTCCTTGGCTCTCTGATGTTGAAATGGTTGTTTGCCATGCACAAGCTCCTCAACAACTAGCCCTGGGCTAGTTGGGAGGTGCTGGCAATCCCTAATTTCTTCTCTTGCTAGCTTAGGGAAAAGAGGACTCATTTGAGGAAGGAGCTGGCAGTCCTAGAGACCTGTGGATCAAGGGCAGCATGGGGTTACATAAATGACAACTTAGGAGCGAAGAAAAATGAAGGAGACAAGGAAAGGAAAGGAAACCAAGGCCATGTTGCTGTCAGGGCTGGAGTCAGAAGCAGGTCAGCATGGAAGACTCAGGGCTCTGCTGTCAGTGAATTTAACTCTTTATTCAAGGAAATGGGCATGCAATTCATCAACACTTCCCAGTAGGTTTTGTCCCTTTGGAGGAGTTGCCACGACTAAAGGTCCCTGCCATCCATTCTTACTAAGGCTCCTCCTCTCCTGGATGTTTCTCAAGCAGTCTCAAACTGCACCTGCCCACCTCATAGAATAATAGAATCATAGAGTTGGAAGAGACCACAAGGGCCATCCAGTCCAAACCCCTGCCAAGCAGGAAACACCACCAAAGCATTCCTGACATATGGCCATCAAGCCTCCGCTTAAAGACCTCCAAAGAAGGAGACTCCACCACACTCCTTGGCAGCAAATTCCACTGTCGAACAGCTCTTACTGGCAGGAAGTTCTTCCTAATGTTTAGGTGGAATCGTCTTTCTTGTAGCTTGAATCCATTGCTCCATGTCCACTTCTCTGGAGCAGCAGAAAACAACCTTTCACCCTCTTCTATATGACATCCTTTTATATATTTGAACATGGCTGTCATATCACCCCTTAACCTTCTCTTCTCCAGGCTAAACATACCCATCTCCCTAAGCCGTTCCTCATAAGGCATCATTTCCAGGCCTTTGACCATTTTGGTTGCCCTCCTCTGGACACGTTCCAGCTTGTCAGTATCCTTCTTGAACTGTGGTGCCCAGAACTGGACACAGTAGTCCAGGTGAGGTCTGACCAGAGCAGAATACAGTGGTACTATTACTTCCCTTGATCTAGATGCTATACTCCTATTGATGCAGCCCAGAATTGCATTGGCTTTTTTAGCTGCTGCATCACACTGTTGACTCATGTCAAGTTTGTGGTCTACCAAGACTCCTAGATCCTTTTTCACATGTACTGCTCTCAAGCCAGGAGTCTCCCATCCTATATTTGTTTTTTTCATTTTTTTTTGCCCAAGTGTAGTACTTTACATTTCTCCCTGTTAAAATTCATCTTGTTTGCTTTGGCCCAGTTGTCTAATCTGTTAAGGTCATTTTGAAGTGTGATCCTGTCCTCTTGGGTATTAGCCACCCCTCCCAATTTGGTGTCATCTGCAAACTTGCTCAGGATGCCCTCAAGCCCATCATCCAAGTCATTGATAAAGATGTTGAATAAGACTGGGCCCAAGACAGAACCCTGTGGCACCCCACTAGTCACTTCTCTCTAGGATGAAGAGGAGCCATTGATGAGCACCCTTTGGGTTCGGTCAGCCAGCCAGTTACAAATCCACTGAATGGTAGCATTGTTTAGCCTGCATTTTACCAGCTTCTTTAAAAGAATATAATGGGGCACCTTGTCAAAGGCCTTGCTGAAATCAAAATAGGTTACATCCACAGAACCTCTGGCCTCTGTTCTGTTCTGCTCTACTCATTATTCTGCACATTCTTGGAGACCAGGGGGGAGACTGAGACCCTACCTGCTTGCAGACTGTCTCACCAGAGTGGAACATGTTCTGGTTATCTCCCACTTGTACTACTGCAATGTGCTCTACGTCGGGCTACCTTTGAAGGAAACTGCAACTAATCCAAAATGTGGCAGCTAGACAGGTGACTGAGAGTGGCCACAAGGACCATATAACACTGGTCCTAAAGGATCTTCATTGGCTCCCAGTACGTTTCTGAGCACAATTCAAACTGTTGGTACTGACCTTTAAAGTCCTAAATGGCCTCAGACCAGAATACCTGAAGGAGCATCTCCACCCCCATCGTTCAGCCCAGACACTGAGGTCCAGCTTCGAGGGCCTTCTGGTGGTTCCCTCACTGTGAGAAGTGAAGTTACTGGGAACCAGGCAGAGGGCCTTCTCAGCAGTGGTGCCCTCTCTGTGGAATGCCCTCCCATCAGATGTCCAGGAGTTAAAGAACTTCACAACTTTTAGAACACACCTGAAGGCAGCCCTGTATCAGGAAGTTGTTAATGTTTGACATTTTATTATTTTTTATATTTTGCTGGAAGCTGCTGGGGAAACCCAGCCAGATGGGTGGGGTATAAATAATAAAATTATTATTATTATCACTGAACTATACAGCTTGAGTAACTTACTTGAGTAGGCCATTGAGATGAGAGGCTCACCCAGCCCTCCTGTTCCCCACATTGCCCTGGTGTTCTGCTTGTGCACATGCCAACTGGGGGGGGGGGAGAGGAGGGAAAGTATTTTGTCAAGCTGTGTGACAGTTCTTCCATTACTGTAACTCTTGAAACCAATCTGAAGAAGTGTGCATGCACACGAAAGCTTATACCCAGAACAAACTTAGTTGGTCTCAAAGGTGCTGCTGGACAATTTTTTAATATATATATATATATTTCGACTGTGTTAGACCAACACGGCTACCTACCTGAATATTGAAACGGATTAAACGCGCAAACTCCAGCAGTAAAATGCGGGGTCTTATTAGCGCTCCCCTTCCAGAGCTACAGCTCCCAGAATTCCCCGTGAAGAGGGATTGGTGAACCACTCTGGAAACTGTAGCTCTGGGAGAGGAACAGGCGTCCCCTAACAACTCTGAGCACCCATAACAAACTTCAAGACTCTGTTTTGGTTCTTGTATTGTTTTAGAAAGTCCAGATTATATAGGTCTGACTTCAAATGTGAACTGAATCACATTTCTCCCCCATCCCTCCTGCAGGCCCAAAGTCCACTCTCTCCTTTTCTCTGCTCATTCACGAGCTCTTGACTGTTCTCTAGAGAATTTGTCTTGTCTTTGTCATTTCCCCTTCCAGAGCTTCCTGCTCTGAGAGAGGCACTTAGCTTAGCTTGCATCTCATCGCATGTCTGTATCACTTCCACAGATTTACGGCTCAGATCAATGGCAGACCTGGATCCAAACTGAGCCTCTTTCCCGGTGCGGGCATCTCTAATCCCTTCCAAAGTGGATGATGTGAGGGACCCGTTGCCAAGGGATCTTCCCAGGAGAGAAAGAGAGATGCAAACTGTCAATGGCTTTCGCTGAAAGAGGCAGTGCCTCTCCGCCGCTTTCTGAGCTGTGCCCTTCAGGTGAACTTCTCTCCGAAGTCATCTGGAGTACTGCAGTTTTGGATGCGATGATAAGCAAGGGCATTAGCATTTCCTGGCTGGCATTTATTGAAAGGCAAAGTTTGCTTATGGAGAGTCTCTGAGGAGAGGCGGCTTGGCTCCAGCTCTTTGCCAGAGAAAGACTCTAGGAGTCTTGGTAGATCACAAACTTGACATGAGTCAGCAGTGTGATGCAGCAGCTAAAAAAGCCAATGCAATTCTGGGCTGCATCAATAGGAGTATAGCATCTAGATCAAGGGAAGTAATAGTACCACTGTATTCTGCTCTGGTCAGACCTCACCTGGACTACTGTGTCCAGTTCTGGGCACTACAGTTCAAGAAGGATACTGACAAGCTGGAACGTGTCCAGAGGAGGGCAACCAAAATGGTCAAAGGTCTGGAAACAATGCCTTATGAGGAACGGCTTAGGGAGCTGGGTATGTTTAGCCTGGAGAAGAGAAGGTTAAGGGGTGATATGATAGCCATGTTCAAATATATAAAAGGATGTCATATAGAGGAGGGAGAAAGGTTGTTTTCTGATGCTCCAGAGAAGCGGACACGGATCAATGGATTCAAACTACAAGAAAGAAGATTCCACCTAAACATTAGGAAGAACTTCCTGACAGTAAGAGCTGTTCGGCAGTGGAGTTTGCTGCCAAGGAGTGTGGTGGAGTCTCTTTCTTTGGAGGTCTTTAAGCGGAGGCTTGATGACCATATGTCAGGAATGCTTTGATGGTGTTTCCTGCTAGGCAGGGGGTTGGACTGGATGACCCTTGTGGTCTCTTCCAACTCTATGATTCTATGATTGTATGACCTTGGAGCTGAAATGTTTACTGGCAAAGTGGAGGTAGCCTTCCTCCTTCATTCTCAGTGGAACGCCTCATGCAGTGTTGGTTGATGCTGGAAACTATCTGGTTAAGGCACTTGGAAAGAGACAAAGGCCAAGGCGACTCGCCATTTCCATTCTTTAGCCTCCCTCACATTTCTTCACATGTGGCTATGGAGCAGAAGGAGAGGGGAGAAGCAGAACTATTGGGTCCTCCTCTCTGCAGAGAGACCAGTTGTCCTACCCCCCCTCCCCCCCGAAGCAGCCATTCCATCAGGATAGCCAGTTTCCATCCCAGCCAGTCAGTAAAAGATTTATAACTTTCAAAGAACGGTGCCCGAGCTTGCTTCTTTTTTTTACCCCCTTCTCCTGCCTCATCCCTCTTTCCTTGAGTCTTGCGCCTTTTTGACTGTAATCCTGACGCAGGGTGTATTTCTCTACTCATTTTGTAAAACCCTCTTTGTCTAAAGAACATGGTAAAATGCTATCTGAGATAAGTAAACACACATGTAAATAAATGCTATTTTTTTGTACCTGAAGCTGTTTGCATCCCAAGGATAAGCTCTTGGCTGGGAGGCCATTCCAAGTTGTTTGTTCTGATGCATTCATCTTCAAGACACCAATCTTGGTGCATGTTTCCCCACCCATGAGAGCCAAGGCACAGGAGGGCCTTCTTGGTAGTGGTGGCCGCCCTGTGGAAGCCCCCCCCCCAATCAGATGTCAAGGAAATAAACAACTGACTTTTAGAAGACATCTGAAGTCAGCCCTGTACAGGGAAGTTTTTAATGTTTGATCTTTTTTTTAAATTAAATTTATTACAAGCATTTTAAATTAAATTTATTACAAGAATTGATGCTTTTGAATTATGGTGCTGGAGGAGACTCTTGAGAGTCCCATGGACTGCAAGAAGATCAAACCTATCCATTCTGAAGGAAATCAGCCCTGTGTGCTCACTGGAAGGACAGATCGTGAAGCTGAGGCTCCAGTACTTTGGCCACCTCATGAGAAGAGAAGACTCCCTGGAAAAGACCCTGATGCTGGGAAAGATTGAGGGCACAAGGAGAAGGGGACGACAGAGGACGAGATGGTTGGACAGTGTTCTCGAAGCTACGAACATGAGTTTGACCAAACTGCGGGAGGCAGTGCAAGACAGGAGTGCCTGGCGTGCTCTGGTCCATGGGGTCACGAAGAGTCGGACACGACTAAACGACTAAACAACAACAACAAGCATTTTACATAACAAATGTACATACAAACAGACAAACAGACAAACAGACAATAACATACAAAAAGCTTACAAAGACACAAACACCTACATTCCAATACCATACATTGCTAATATTCATATCCTCAAAATTGGTTCTTGACCATTTATAACTTGCTACATCAATAATGAAGTAAAATTATGTATTCCAATTTCTTAGCCCTCCATTCTCAACAGAGGAGGCTAAGTTAAATAATAATCATGGTTCTTAAACTTCCCCATTCTATCTCTCCCTTAAACTCGAACCGAGAATAAACAAAGACATACTATAAAACAGGACATAGACTTCTTATATTCTGACTTTCTTTGTCATAATGTCATCCTTTTGTACTACATCGTTGTTGTCATTTTTCGTTATTAAACAAGAGTTATTCTATTGCAAAGGCTGTGTTGGTATCGCATCTTTTTTTTAGATACATCAAAAAGCTCTTCCATTCCTCAATGTATTTATTTCTTGGGTTGTCTTTAATTCTTTTCTGAAAGGTAAGCCAGTTCCGTGTATTCTAGGAGTTTGTAAAACCAATTTTTTTTTGCTGGGTATTATGTTTGATCTTTTATCATGCTTTCAATGTTCTGTTGGCAGCCACCCAGAGTGGCTGGGGAAACCTAGCCAGATGGGTGGGGTATAAATAATTTATTATTATTATTATTACTACTACTACTACTACTACTACTATTATTATTATTAGTGAAGGTATTCCGCTGAAGCCTCCTCTCCAGCCACCAGCCTTTGACACCTTACTTGTTGCCCTCTTGGCAAACAAGAGGAGGATTAGACTCTCAGGATCAAAAACACCTTAAAAGCTTCAGCTCTACATAAAAAAAAAGGCCAGCTGGCCCTACAGACCGAACCCTGCTGTTCTCAGCACCCCTAAGATCATTGGCGGACGTCTCAAACTTCAATGGTGCCCTATACACTGGACTGGTCATTGTTGGACTGGTCATGTTGTGCAGATGCCTGATTACAGTCTTCCAAAGCAACTACTCTATTCCAAACATAAAAATGGAAAGCATAATGTTGGTGGTCAACAAAAGAGG
The DNA here is from genome assembly GCF_965207765.1 of Zootoca vivipara. Classification (NCBI taxonomy): domain Eukaryota; kingdom Metazoa; phylum Chordata; class Lepidosauria; order Squamata; family Lacertidae; genus Zootoca; species Zootoca vivipara. Next base: position 109,147,611 of record NC_142586.1, read on the forward strand.
TTTAAAGACTCTCTCAAGGCGAATCTTTAAAAAATGTAGTATAAACACTGACAACTGGGAAACACTGGCCTGCGAGCGCTCCAGTTGGAGAACAGCCAAGGTGTCATGGGCTTTGAAGACACTCAAACTCAGGACGCAAGGGAGAAACATGCTAGGAGGAAGGCACGCTTGACAAATCCACATCGTGGTCAACTCCCACCCGGAAACCAATGTCCCCAGTGTGGAAGGACGTGTGGATCCAGAATTGGCCTCCACAGTCACTTACGGCCTCACTTTTTAAAACTGTGTTTATGGAAGACAATCTTACTTGGTTATGAGTGATCGCTCTAGAAGAAGATACCGTGTTTCTCATATTATAAGACATGTCTTATATTTATTTTTTCCTCAAAAAAACACACTATGGCTTATTTTCAAGGGATGTCTTTTTTTTTTCCTCCTCCTTCTGCCGTGGCCGGCATTGCTGTTACGCCTATCACTATGTCTTATTTTCGGGGTATGGCTTATATTCCTTGAATGCTTAAAAATCCTGCTATGGCTTATTTTATGGGTATGTCTTAAAATATGAGAAACAGGGTACAATGCCAAAATTTGGTGCCCCCCACCTCTCACCTTCCATTCTACAGGCCTTCAAGCAGAGGACTGTCTCCTGCAAAGTAGGGCATGTGGACACCCTGCAGAGAAACAAGATGCTTCCCCAAGACCCCAGCACATATGTAAAAAATGACAGCTATCATTGTCGTACATTTCGCTTTAAGTGAGGACCACAGTGGGGTTCCCTCGCATTGCATCACCTCGTCTTCTGTTTAATTCATGTTCTGCAGAAACAAGGCCAAAACGGAGTGATCAGATTTCCAGAGGGATAAACGGATGTTCACCAATTCCAAAGACCCAAAGGTAAGAGGAAAATGATGGATGGCGCTCTGGTGAAACCAGGCCAGAGTGAGCCACCTGCCTTGCAGAAATGTTGTCAAACCTTTCAGGGTGAAATGTACACTGCAATTTTAGTAGGAAAACGCCACTTTCCAGAACTGTTGTCTAATTTGTGTGTGTGTGTGCGTGCTGTTAATCTGAAGGGAGTGGAGAGAGGTTGCATTGATTTTTTTGCATTTGGCCCACAGTGGCAAAGAAATGAGGGAGGTATGGCTTTTATTTGCTTATTTTTTTGCAAAGCGAAGATAGCTTAGAAATATCCCCTTGTGTTCTTTTCTGGAGCAGTCACTATTTTAGCACTTGCAGGCAGTGCTTTTTTTAAAAAAAATAAATGTTTAGTTGTACTCTCATTTTCCTACTCATATTGAAATACTGCCCCTCAATGAGGCCAAAATTAGATTCACAAAATGTTTAGGGGTATGCGAACCCCTGCGTCCTGTCCCCCCAGGAAAAAACCCACTGCTTGCAGGTGTCTAGACGCTGTGTGGATCCAACTCTCTGTGTTTCCTTCAGAGCCCGCCCACCAATGATACAAGGTGTGGCCGTTGCCTCAGGTGGCAGATCTGGAATAATAATAATAATAATAATAATAATAATAATAATAATAGTAGTAGTAGTAGTAGTAGTTGTTGTTTAGTCGTTTAGTCGTGTCCGACTCTTCGTGACCCCATGGACCAGAGCACGCCAGGCACTCCTGTCTTCCACTGCCTCCTCCCGTAGTTTGCTCAAACTCATGTTCGTAGCTTCGAGAACACTGTCCAACCATCTTGTCCTCTGTCGTCCTCTTCTCCTAGTGCCCTCAATCTTTCCCAACATCAGGGTCTTTTCCAGGGAGTCTTCTCTTCTCATGAGGTGGCCAAAGTATTGGAGCCTCAGCTTCAGGATCTGTCCTTCCAGTGAGCCCTCAGGGCTGATTTCCTTCAGAATGGATAGGTTTGATCTTCTTGCAGTCCATGGGACTCTCAAGAGTCTCCTCCAGCACCATAATTCAAAAGCATCAATTCTTCGGCGATCAGCCTTCTTGATGGTCCAGCTCTCACTTCCATACATCACTACTGGGAAAACCATAGCTTTAACTATACAGACCTTTGTCGGCAAGGTGATGTCTCTGCTTTTTAATAATAATAATAATAATAATAATAATAATAATAATAACAATAATAATAATAAATTACTTATACCCCACCCATCTGACTGGGTTGCCCCAGCCACTCAGAGTGGCTTCCAACATAATAAAAACACAGCAAAACATTAAAAATGTCCCAATACAGGGCTGCCTTCAGAAATGGCTTCCGCTGCCAATGCTGCCCACCTCCTCCTTTGAGCCCGCCCACCACAATGGCCACTTCCTCCATGCCCAACCAACCCTTTTGCCACTACCTTCTCTGAGCCCGCCCTCTGGCGGAGGCGCTTGGGAGAGCTGTGGGGGAAGGAGGTGTTTTGAGTTGTGGGGAGGCAGGTGAGGGGGTGGGCGAGGTACAAATGGAAGGAGTTTGGCCAGGCGTGGGGGATGGGAACGGGGTAGGCAGAGTGAGCCAGGGTGGTTGTCTTTGAGTATATATATATATAACAAGATATTTGTATCGAAATGGCATCTCATCTTTTAACAGCAGCTCGTTTGTCAATTTCAGCAAACTGCAAGAACGCAAGAACCCCCCACAGTAGAGGAATGGATTGTGAAACTTTGGGGTGTTGCATTGATGAAGACGGGAAGAGTTAGAGAGGGTAGGACACAAAGCAATCTGTTCATAGTGGAGCAGATTGTATTTTTCATGTACTGAAGTAACAAAGGACAAGAAAACATACAACCTTTTATTATACTGGATGCATACCAATACATGTCCATTTCTTTATTTTATGTATTATTTTGTTTGTAAACTGTATATCTGTGATGCTTTAATAAAGGAAAACACAGCGAAAGAAGGAGAAAAAAAAGCATTGGTATTTTGGGTAGGCTGTGCAAAAGAACAGCAGGAGTGATTCATTATTTCCTTCCCCACCCCTCTCTCTGCCTTTCAATGGCAGGGGTGTTTACTCTGGTGATCACAGAAGTGGGGGGGGGGGAGGACCCTCACCACCACCAGCAGAAATCAAACCTTCAAGCTCAGAATGTAAGCATTTATTCTGGAAATCGATGTGTTCATTTCAGGAGACTGCTCCTCGTCTCAATCAATGAGAGTTCAGTCCCAGGTAAATGCCCCATTTTGGAGAAACAGGCTTGAGAGAGAGCAGTCTGGATCCTGCGGGAAGGAAAGGGAGAAGCAACAAATTAACAATTTTACAACCTCTTTGTGATCAGGGTGGATACTCGCGTATAGAGAGAAGTGTGAAATCGTGTTATTTTTGTATTTCATTACGACTTAGGACGGCCTTCTATCTATTACTCGAAGTACATCAATACTAAGTTGCTTAAAAACTCACTGTTGCTGAACTTCAAGTCATATAGCAATTTCTTTTCAGTTCCTTGGTGGGATCTTGAGCATTTTGGAATATAAGAACATAGGAAATTGCCTCATGCAGAGTCACTTCGTCTAGTTCAGTATTGTCCACAGTGGTTGGCAGCTGCTCTTCAGGCATTCTGGCAGAGGACATTCGCGGCCCGACTTGGAGACACCAAAGACCGAGGCTGGGATCTTCTGTGTGGAAAAGAGGTGCTCACAGGGTTCAAGGACTTTGTGGGCGGTTGTAAGGGTTGCAAACAGAAAATTCAGGGGGAGAACATTCAATTACACAAAGAGAAACCCTACGGCTGATGCAATGTTCGCCTTTAGTGCACATCAAAGTGCAAGTAGATAAATAGGTACCACTCCGGTGGGAAGGTAAACGGCGTTTCCATGCGCTGCTCTGGTTCGCCAGAAGCGGCTTAGTCATGCTGGCCACGTGACCCGGAAGCTATCTGCGGACAAACACCGGCTCCCTCGGCCTATAGAGTGAGATGAGCGCCACAGTCGTCTGCGACTGGACCTAACGGTCAGGGGTACCTTTACCTTTACCTTGACTACAACCCAAAGCCTATTGGAAATGACTTGCTTATCTGATTTAGTTCAATCTTCTACCTACCCCTGGAGTAGCTTATTATGCCAAAGAAGAGGAGGAGGAGGAGGAGGAGGAGGAGGAGGAGGAGGAGGAGGAGGAGGAGGAGATTAAGGACAACAACTTGGAAAAAGAAATAATAATAATTATTTTTGCTGGTGATCACCTGATTTTTCAATAGCTCATTAAAAAGATGCAAGGCAAAAAGGTAAGCAAACTGTGATAGATATTAAGCTGTTTGAAGAAGCATCAACAGAGCCAGGAAGGGAGGAATTTACTGGCAATATACATTTTCCATTTCCCCCCCTGTTTTTTTTTTTTACTGGCAGTCAATAAATTTGCTGGCAATTGGCAAGTCACTTTTTGATGGTGTTATTGAGGATGTACCAGCAATCAGAGCCAAAACGAGTAACTTGCCCCAAATTTGCAAGTCTAATGCTGCCATTGGAGAAGATACTAAAATATGATTCCCTCCCCCCTTTCCCAAACCCTTGATTGCTTCCGTTCCGTTCATTTTCATCTTGGTATGCAACTGATAAAGTGTGACTTCGCAAATTTCAGCGGAATATCTTGGGAACAAAAGTGGATAATGACACAAACATGTATTATTTATAATATGCTGGGGATGTAGATATTTAAATAGAAGAAGGGGGGGAATCAGCTTGCCAAAATCATGAGCAATAAAAGAAGTCCCAAATGAAGCCAAGCAAGAATCATAAATGAGAAGAAAATTAGTCTCTCTTTGGACAGGAAGGCTCAGAAAATGTTACAAAATTGTGAGCTGAGATGAAATTCACACAAGATTATCAACCTTGTATATCCAACATGCTTAAGTTTAATTAATGCATGAATGTGTTAAGACCATAGAGTAAGCTGTCCTGCCAGACTTAGCTACGTCACCCACCTCGCCTTGGGAGAAAGGGTAATCAAGCCTTTGTTCTTCTGTTCAACAATGTGAACCCTACCAGTAAGGAGGTCTAAGCTGGACGCTCCAAGCTCAGACCGTGTGGCTTAACCAAACCATCCTTGTGTTTCTATACAAACAATTTTGAAACATTTACCACTTTGGAACCTAAGTTTTACTGCCTGTGTTTTCTTGCTGCTGTATGGAAAAGCACATGAATCTGACCTTTGAAGAGTGTGTAAGTAAACAAATTTTAATTTACCAAACATGTGATCTCTTTCTACGCAAAGGGGAAAGGGGAACTTTGGAAACTACTTAGATGGGGATATTTTAAAGGTCTAACAGCCTGTATTTCCACGCTTTACTTTGCTGCATTTTTTGTGATTTAAAATTTCTGCTGGGGTTCTCTCACCAAAGAGTACTTACCACCCAGCAGAATAACAAGAAAAGTGTAATTCCTCTCAGCAAAAAGGCAAATAAATGAATCAGCTCAGACAGGATTTTTTAAAATTTAAGGTCCTGGAATCTATTTTGAGGGATTCATTGCTTCCCACAATGAGCACACATATTTTTTCTTGCTGTTGCTGTGGGTTAAATAGGTTAAGCAGGTTTTTGAAAAACCAAAAGACCCTACAAAACCTGCTTCCCAGATGAATGCCAATGTCACAAGCGACAATACCTCTACCACAAGAAGTCCTCCTTCGGTTTGCTTTGGAATCCATCAAGAGACAGTTGTCTACCTATAGCTTCACCTTGCCTAAGATGCCTACTTTCTTGACAAAGATCCCATGACAGCTTCCATCAATCTCAGCATGTTGTTGGACTACAACTCCCATTATCTTCAAGCTCCAGCACGACCAATGCTTAAGGATGATGGGAGTTGTAGTCCAACATCTGGCTCATACCACATTGGCTATCTTGGCTTGTTATCCTTTATATTATATCCTTTGAATTCATATCCTTTGAATTATGGTGCTGGAGGAGACACTTGAGAGTCCCATGGACTGCAAGAAGATCAAACCTATCCATTCTTAAGGAAATCAGCCCTGAGTGCTCCCTGGAAGGACAGATTGTGAAGCTGAGGCTCCAATACTTTGGCCACCTCATGAGAAGAGAAGAATCCTTGGAAAAGACCCTGATGTTGGGAAAGATTGAGGGCACTAGGAGAAGGGGACGACAGAGGACAAGATGGTTGGACAGTGTTCTCGAAGCTACGAACATGAGTTTGACCAAACTGCGGGAGGCAGTGCAAGACAGGAGTGCCTGGCGTGCTATGGTCCATGGGGTCACGAAGAGTCGGACACGACTAAACGACTAAACAACAACAATCCTTTATATAAAAGTTTTGCGACTGTACAGCACATGCTACCAACTAAGCAGAGATTTCATTTCACCTGCTGTAGCATTTCCCACTTCTTCAAAATACCCCCCCCCCCGCCGCCAAAATACTCTTCTAAACAGGTACTAGAGGAAAACTACAGCGTGGTATAATTGTTTGGGTGCTGGACTATGACCTTGGTGACCAGGGCTCAAATCTCCACTCAGTCACATGGAGATGAAGCACACGGGGTGACCCTAGGCCAGTCACAGTGTCTCAGCCTAACCTCCCTCACAGGGTTGTTGTGGGGATAAAACGGGGAGGAAGAGAACCATGTACACCAGCTTGAGCTCTTTGGGAGAAAGGTGGGAATGAAATGCAATAAAAATAAAAATTCTGCCTTGGCCAGACTATATCTGGAATACCGGGTCCAGTTCTGGGCACCACTGTGTGTTTGGGGTGGGGGGCAACCAAGATGATAAAAGGTGTAGAAACCAAGCCTTCTGAGGAACGGTGGAGGGAACTGGGTATGTTTAGCCTGGAAAAGAGGAGAGAAGAGGAAGAGTAGTAGCAGTAGTAGTAGTTTGGACTTGATATCTCACCTTTCACTCCCCTTAAAGGTAAAGGGACCCCTGACCATTAGGTCCAGTCGCGGACGACTCTGGGGTTGTGGCGCTCATCTCACTTTATTGGCCGAGGGAGCCGGCATACAGCTTCCAGGTCATGTGGCCAGCATGACTAAGCTGCTTCTGGTGAACCAGAGCAGTGCATGAAAATGCCGTTTACCTTCCCGCCGGAGCGGTACCTATTTATCTACTTGCACTTTGACGTGCTTTCGAACTGCTAGGTTGGCAGGAGTTGGGACCGAGCAACAGAAGCTCACCCCGTCGGGGGGATTCGAACCGCTGACCTTCTGATCGGCAAGCACTAGGCTCTGTGGTTTAACCCACAGTGCCACCCGTGTCCCTTCACTCCTCTTAAGGAGTATCAAAGCAACTAACAATCTCCTTTCTCTTCCTCCCCCACAACAAACACCTCTGTGAGGTGAGTGAGGCTGAGAGACTTCAGAGAAGTGTGACTAGCCCAAGGTCACCCAGCAGCTCCATGTGGAGGAGTGGGGAAGCAACGCGGTTCACCAGATTACAAGTCCACCGCTCTTAACCACTACACCATGCTTGCTCCCCAGCATGAGAGAGGGGATGGTAGCCATCATAGCTGCCAAGTTTTCCCTTTTCTCGCGAGGAAGCCTATTCAGCATAAGGGAAAATCCCTTTAAAAAAGGGATAACTTGGCAGCTATGGTAGCCATCTTCAAATATCTTAAGAGCTGTCACATGGAGGATGGAGCAAGCTTGTCTTCTGCTCTGGAGGGTAGGACTCGAACCAATTGCTTCAAGTTGCAAGGAAGACACTCCGACTAAACGTTCTGACAGTAAGAGCTGTTCACCAGTGGAACCAGTGGAACAGACTCCCACAAGAGGTGATAGACTCTCCTTCCTTGGAGTTTTTTTTTTAATGGATACCCATCTGTCATGGATGCTTTAGCTGTCATTGACGGAGCAAACTTGTTTTCTCCTACTCCATAAACATGAATTTGTAAATCTGCCTGTGCTTGGCTTACCCTGAGCTTAAAAGCATGACCTTTCAAACACCTACATTTGGAGAGGATCCCTAACTTGGCAGAGAGAGAGAGAGAGAGAGAGAGAGAGAGAGGGAGACATGGGGGGCATCTGTCCCCCAAAATCAGGTAAATAGATTTAAAATTCTTAACTAACTGACCTACTGCTTGCAGATAAGTACTGTATTGGCCCGAATATAAGACACACCCGCAAATAAGCCGCAGTTTTAAAATTCAGGGCTTATTTGCAGGTGCACTACTGCCCTGAACAGGGGGCAGCCCGGACCGGCGCTCCGCTTCCCAATCCAGCGCCGGCACTCGGTTTTGAGCGCGCTGCGTGCCTGCCTCTCAGTACTACCTCCCCAAACCTGCGCCGGCTGCCCCCTGCCCAGGGCGGTAGTTCTGGGAGGTGGGCACGCAAAGCTTGGTTCCAAATATAAGCCGCACTTTAACTTTTCAGTCAGAATTTGGGGAAAAAAGAGTGTGGCTTATATTCAAGCCAATATGGTAGGTTCTGCTCTCCCCCCCCCCCCCAAAAAAAATCCTGGCTATGCCCACAGCATGGAGAGACAATATCTGAAATAAAACTGTAACAATACAGGACATTGAAATACTGTACAGGACAATCCTGTATTATGAAGGATAGGTGTCAAGCCCTAAATTCTGTAATTCTATGATTCAATTTTAGACGCGGCGCCTGTGCGCCACGCCCGCGAGGTGGCGCCTGTGAGCCGCGCCTCCCTCTCTCTCGCCCCCCCGCCCCCCCCGGCATCGCACGTGGTCCGCCACCTCCCCGCTGAAAAGCCTCGCGCCGCCTCACTTTCGCTCTCACTCTCACTCTCGCCCGGCCAACGTGGACCGCGCCGCGGGCGCAGCGCCTGCCCAGGGCGCCGGAGCAGACCTTTCCTGTGCCCAATGCGCGCTCTGGGCAGTCCGTGCCCCCGAGAGCGCCGCTCTGAGCGCCCGCAGGGAGCCGGTTGCGCAGCCTGAAGCGGGGCGAGGCCCGGCTTCCCGGGACGGGGGAGGAGGAAGAAGAGGAGGAGGAGGATGGCTGCCAGGGACGAGCCTAGTTGAGAAGCGGGCATCGCCCTTTCCTGAACTGCAACGGAGGAAGGAGAGGGCAGATCGGTGCCCCAGCGCACGGATTCTCCCGGAGCAACGTAGGGAGAGTCCGGTTCTCTCTCGGATCTGTGCCTTTCCCCCGCTTCTCCAGCCCCCGGTCTCCAAAGCTGCGTTGCCCAGACTGGGGAGTGGGGCGCAAACCTGCCCTTGGTCCGCATCCTCACGTACAAAAGACCCGCGTGTCGCTTTCACGCGCTTGCTGCGTCCGGAGAGGGCGCGTGGGCGTGTTGCAGGATTTAACAGAAAGGCGACCTGCAGCTGGAAAGCAAGGGAAAGTCCTCGAGTCCTGTCCGGGGATCTAGCAAAGAGACTCGGATCCCGCCAATCCCGGATCCCTGCTTCCGAGGGAGGGCGCCGCGCGGTCTCGCGCCGGAACCGAATCGGAGCAACCCCTGAGTTTCGCGGAGCAGAAGGAAGAGAGGAGACACCCTCTCTGTGCCTCCTTTGGGAAAACAGGCTGGGAGGCGCTGGGTGAGCGACCCTTCTCCGCCCAACGGCGCCAAGGATCCTTTTGGGCGGCTCCACTTTGTTTGCAAAGTGCCGGACTTGGGAGGGGCGCGTGGACTCGCCCCACTCGTGATCGCGCCGCGTGGCTCGCAAGTTCGTAGGCGCGGATGGCACTGTGAAACTCCTTAGCGTGCACGGGTTTGTGTGTGTGTTTGTTTCTGTTGAATTTGGAAGATCCACTAAACTCTGAGGCTGAAGATTGCTGACTCGGAGGCGAAGCTGTGCGGTAACACCCCAACTCCTTGTTACAACCCCCCAGCCACACACACAACAAAGATTTTGCTGTTTTAAGACTCCCTCCGCGGGGTGCTGTTATAAACGCAGGCTCAACAAGAGAACCACCGGATCGGAGGATTGAAGATTCCTTATCTTCTCTCTGTCTCTCCCCACCTCTAAAATAATTTGCAAGGATGCCTTTTTACCACCAAGGGAGAGCCTCCTTCCTTCTGAACAAGCCACAATAGCTTGGGGGAAAGCACTCCCCTCCCACTTTGCTCTTTACTGCATTCCGAAGTCACTCCGATTTCTCGGAGAGGAACAGTCCCGACTGACTAAAGGCGTTGTTTTCGAGGATCCTCCGAGATCTGGGGTTTGAGGGTCTTGGTGGAATACAGAGTGCAACGACATTCCCCCCCCCCATCCTAGGCAGGCGATCCCGGAGCCACTTGGGCCGCCGGCACCATGTCTAAGGTGGCGACTCCGTCCGGATCCGCACCTGGAGCCGGGGCGTCGGCGTCTGCCTCGTCGGCGCCCGGCTCGGAAAGTTGCGCGGCGGGTGTGGCCGAAGACCTCTCCAAGGTGTCGGACGAGGAGCTGCTCAAGTGGACCAAGGAGGAGCTCATCCGGAGCCTGCGCAAGGCGGAGTCGGAGAAAATGAGCGCCATGCTGGACCACAGCAATCTCATCCGCGAGGTCAACCGGCGCTTGCAGCTTCACCTGGGCGAGATCCGGGGACTCAAGGTACACACCTGGTGGGAGAGAGGGATGGAGAGGGGAGGCCCGGGAGGGAGTAGTCTAATTTCTGCCAGGTGTCTCTGAGGCAGGATGTTTCTGAATTCCCAGCTGTTGGGAATCACAGCTGGGGAGAAATATCTGGTTGGCCACTGGGAGAATATCCTGCATGAAGTTCCCTCCAAGAATTTTTAAAAATGTCTTTAGCTGGAGAATCCAAACGCATCTCTCTCTCTCACACACACACACACACTTGCTTCCCACTGGTAAGTTCTCCTTTTGAATTACTGTACTGAACAGCTTTCCACCAGGGAGATTCATCTGTCTCCCATTCTGTCGTCCCCAAAATCTGCCAGCTGAGATTGGTTTGCCTCATGCTAGTGTTGCGGTGAAAACAATGTTTCCTTGGTCTTAGATGCCAGCCCGCCCTCTCCAAAAAGAAACAAACAGTTATTGCCTTGATTGCTAGGACTCACAGAATCGTAGAGTTGGAAGGGAACCCTAGGGTCATCTAGTCCAACCCCCTGCAATTCAGGAATCCTGCCCACAGCTGTTCCTGGGTGGGCTTGAACCACCAACCTTCTGCTTAACAGCCAGGCACGCTGACCCATTGCGCCACAGAGGTGCCTCAGTCCCAGAGCCTGTGGAGTAAGGTTAATGTGTAACCTTTGAGCATGTGCAGAGTGCAATCAGCACTGAGTGATGGGTTAGGAACAGCTTAAGGTCACCCAAGCGAGGTTTATGGCTGAAGGAGGGATTTGAATGCTGGTCACCCAGGTCCTAGTCCATGACTCTAACCACTGTGCCACACTGCCTCCCAATGCATGTTGGAAAATGTCCCTTGGAGAATGTTCAAAGCTCAGGAGGTGATGTTCTAGCGCATTGGGGGCAGTGGCTGCCTGCATATGTCTCCCCTCCCTAATTTCTTGAATGCAAGTAGACCTAATGGAGGCTTCATTTCTTCTTCCCCTTCCCCCACCCCCAAAGGTGCTATTTCTTCCCACCATCTTCCTGGCCATCTTCTGTCCTTCAAAAACTGATTTTGGCATATCCCCTGGCACTCCTGTCTTCTACTGCCTCCCACAGTTTGGTCAGAGTCATGTTGGTAGCTCCGAGAACACTGTTCAACCATCTGCCGTCCCCTTCTCCTAGTGCCCTCAATCTTTCCCAACATCAGGGTCTTTTCCAGGGAGTCTTCTCTTCTCATGAGGTGGCCAAAGTATTGGAGCCTCAGCTTCACGATCTGTCCTTCCAGTGAGCACTCAGGGCTGATTTCCTTCAGAATGGAGAGGTTTGATCTTCTTGCAGTCCATGGGACTCTCAAGAGTCTCCTCCAGCACCATGATTCAAAAGCATCAATTCTTTGGTGATCAGCCTTCTTTTATGGTCCAGCTCTCACTTCCATACATCACATATTACTTACCACCCTGCTATTCCTCCAGGGAACTTCTCTATCTGCCCCTTGCGTCAGTCTCTGCTATTTCCAGTCCAAAAAATGTCTGGAGGGAAAAAAACCAACAACCCCATGCCTGGTATTCTGAAGAGGTAACAGCCTGAGTCTGTATACAGCATTTTCCTGCTCTTATATGGTCCAGGATAGATGCATGGGACTAGACCTGCTTAGCCCCAGGAGCTGAAATGAGGCAGTGCAGTGTAGTGGTTTGATTCAGGTATCAGACAAAGCTGGGAATCCCAGATTTGAATCCCACTTCAGCTGTGAAGCTCATGGGGTTAACTTGGGCCAGACATTTTCTGGGTTGTTGAGAGGCTAAAGAAGGGGATTGTGTGTGTGTGTGTGTGTGTGTGTGTGTGTGTGTGTGGAGAACTATACGATGTCTTGATCTTTTGGGGGAAAGGATTCATAAACGTGAAGATGATGACAACAAGTACCTCTTATTTCTGCACTGTTTGAGAAAGATCCACCCAACCTGTGGTCCTCTGCAGTTTATGTTCCCTCAATACTTCCTTTCCATCCTATGGTGTTTAAGTCACGATTGAGTGGAGATAGCTCAGTCGGTAGAGCATAAGACTCTTAATCTCAGGGTTGTGCGTTTGAGCCCTACTTTGGGCAAACAATTCCTGTATTGCAGAGGGTTTGAATAGATCAGCGTTTCTCAACCACTGTTCCGCGGCACACTAGTGTGCCGCGAGACGCTGGCTGGTGTGCCGCGACGTGCGGCGACGAGAAGGGCGATTTGCATTGTCACGTGCCTGGCGGAAGCCAGCCGGGTCACGATGCGGGGCGAGCGCAGCTCTCAACAGCCACCACCACGGGAGGGTGGTTTTAGACAAACTTAAAGAAGCTGGCTGGATGAGCTCAACCTGAAACTTGCTGAGCAAAGGATTGTGCTGGCAGAGAAATCAGCGGCTTGTGAAGCCTTATTACAGGAGATTGCAACCAACACAGCAATTGGCAAGTGTTTCTTACAGTCATAATTATATAGTCAATATAGGGCGGCACAGAGTTAATTTTTTTAACTTTTTTAATGGTGGTGTGCCTCGTGATTTTTTTCATGGAACAAGTGTGCCTTGGCCCCCAAAAGGTTGAGAAACACTGGAATAGATGACCCTAGGGGTCCCTTCCAACTCTACAATTCTGTGATTGCCCTTACATACCACCTTTTCCTCCAGGGAGATCCAAGGTGCCGTACATGTTTTTCTCTCATCTCATTTAAACGGCACAACATCCCTGCGAGGTAGGTTAGCATGAGAGGCAGTGCCTGTCCCAAGGTCACGCAGTGAGCTTCATGGCCGAGTGGGGTTTTGAACCCTGCTCTTAACAGCACCTGCATGAATCCAGGAAAGGAACGGTGGTCCGCACCCGGGGAGACCACCCCCCCCACATCCCTCCCTTTGCCCCAGCACCTACACACCACCAGCTTTTTTGTAAAGCTCCCCCATGTGATCACCTGGAGAGAATTCTTGTGCGTTCTAGGCGATCAGGAGAGCACATGCCCAACTTGGATGTGTACACTTTAAGAAGACTTTGCAAAAAGAAAAGAAAAAGTTTGTTGCGCCCCACACGCTTGCCTCATTGGCTTTTAGCATTCCACAACTCACACCCTGTAATGGGCTTTTACAAGATTGCATTTTTGTCCTGATCTCCCCTCCTTGTTTCTTGCCTAGTCCTATCCAACTTCCCACCACATCTGTTTAGGCTAGCTCCTCTGGGTGGGTTGTGCATGTGCGGCAAAAGAAAAAAAAGAAAAAACTCGTCCTAATTGCTTTGCAAATGGCTAGTGGATTGATGAGTTAATGGGCCGTATGGATTATTATGTGTTCTGTGCCCTAATGCAGTCCCCACTTGTCAAGAGAGGCAGAGGAGAAGAAACTGTGGAAAGGAAGGTGGAAAAAATATATCTTCACCCACCCACCCCCCAAAGCTCTTTCCGGGTGGTTATATTTAGTGACAGCCCCAGCTGACTATTGATCCAGCCAGCGGAGGAGGCATATAAAACTTTGAAATGATGCACTCAATTGACCTGGCGACAAGCGGGGCAGCTGGAAAGAGGAAGGGTGAACAAGGAACGGCTGCTGAACCTCACACTTGGGTCATTTCAGGAGACCTAGGAAGCCAAGCTAATGACCCATCTGAGCTCAGGAGTGCCTACACTGGCTGGCAGCAGCTCTCCAGAGTTTCAGAACCAGGGGGACCTTCCTAGTCCTTTCTGGAGATACCCTGGTCCTGAACCTGGGATGCTCTGCATGCAAGATGTTCTTCTGTAGGCTGTTTTTTTTCACCTGCAAAGGGGGAAATATGGGGAATCTCTTGGAGTGAAAAAAGCAGCTTGGGGAGGGCAGTTCTGAATGGGAAAATTTCCTAAGGGTTAAGTAGTCCATCTTCTGGATCACAGTAGGGGAGGAAAACATTACATTCCCCCCTCCACACCTGCTGTGACCCTGATTTTTATTAGCTTCCCTCCTGTCGATGCCATTTTAAAAGACCTTCACACTAAAGGCTAAGGGGTCGGCAAATTTTTTTAGCTGCAGGCCGGTCCGCTGTCTCTCAGACATTGTGGCGGGCCAGAGAAGTGGCACCCGGGGGAGGGGGAGCTGGAAAAAGAGGCGAGGGGGGCAAGTAGCCGCCCTCCCCTCCCTCCCCAGCCCCAGCTGCTGTGCTTACTTTCCCAGGGGCTGCCGCCGCCACCGCTTCTTGTGGGTAGGCAGAGTGAGCTCGTCCGCTGTGCTCTCTGGCCCACAGGAGCACCAGGGTGGTAACGGCGGAGGGAAGATGAGCGGTGCGAAAGGGCTGGCTCCGGAGAGGGGCTGCTTAAAATGGTGCTCAGCCAGCTCAGCCCACCCCCTTCCTCCTCTAGGCAGGGAGGGAGAGGGGGGGGGAAATGGAATGGCGCAGGAAAAAAATGGCGCAGTCCGAACGAACAGAATCCCCACGCCGATCCACGGACAGTCTGCGGGCCAGATCCTGAAGGCAATTGGGCCTGGTCCGGCCCACGGGCCTTAGTTTGCTGACCCCTGGGCTAAGGCATATTTAACATCACTAACACCAAGGTTCAATCCCCATGTTGGACAACTGCATATTCCTGCATTGCATGGGGTTGGACTAGATTAGGCATCCCCAAACTGCGGCCCTCCAGAGGTTTTGGCCTACGACTCCCATGATCCCTAGCTAACAGGACCAGTGGGAATTGTAGTCCAAAACATCTGGAGGGCCGAAGTTTGGGGATGCCTGGACTAGATGAACCTCAGAGTCCCTTCCAACTCTACAATTCTATGATTCTGCTTTTGCTTCAAGTCTTGGCCGCACTCCTGTGCAGATAGGAACTGTATCCTAACCGCACTTTCCTGGGAGTAAGCTTAATTGAATTCAAAAGGGATTGGTTATGAGTAGATGAAAGCTAGTTTTGTGCTGAAAGTCATGCTCCCAGCTCCCTATAGTACTGTACACCGATTTGAATAGATCTACTTTTGAGTATAACTTGGTGGGATACTCAGAAGTTAAGCCAGGCTCTCTTGCAGTTTGCACATTCTGCTTGGTTTCTCCCCC
The DNA here is from genome assembly GCF_965207765.1 of Zootoca vivipara. Taxonomy (NCBI): domain Eukaryota; kingdom Metazoa; phylum Chordata; class Lepidosauria; order Squamata; family Lacertidae; genus Zootoca; species Zootoca vivipara. The sequence goes on from NC_142586.1 coordinate 109,162,998, forward strand.
TCCTCACTGGAGTCTTGAAAGGTTTGGGCCCTGTTTGATAGAAGAGAAAAAAAGAGGGATTAGCCTCATTTTCTACCTCTGACTCTCCTGATATTGTTCTTTCTCTTAGAGAAAAAAAGGTAGATAGCATAAGATTTATTTAACTCTGTATCTGGAAGACAGCCTAAATCTGTTCCTCTACCCGTTTTACAAGGAAGATAGCGTTTTATCACCCACTGATGATTCTTCCTGTAATTCTCTCTCCAAAAGGATAGTCATTGGTATTTTTTTAAAAAATAAACCTTGACTGTACTGAGTTTGTGTTGGCCCAAAATATATTTCTGCAATAAAGGCCAGTGGTCTGAAACTTGAGAGGAACCGTAAAGATGGACTATCCTGACTTTTTTGTTTGGAAGATGTAGTAGAACTTCCTCTGGAGTGATTCTCGCACACTGGTGGCCCAGTTTTGTTGGATTGTGTTTTAATGTATTTTATATTTGATGTTAGCTGCCCTGAGCCCGGTCTTGGCCGGGGAGGACGGGGTATAAATAATATTTTACTTACAGATGTCAAGGAAATAAACAACTATCTAACTTTTAGAAGATATCTGAAGGCAACCCTGTATTGGGAAATGTCTAATGATAAAACACATGTCTCATGTTTTACCATTTTTTATGTGTTGTAAGCTGCCCAGAGTGGCCGGGGAAACCCAGCCAGATGGGCGGGGTATAAATACTACTATTATTATAAATATTATTATTATGATGAAGGTGCATTTGCACGACTGGATGCCTTTATCTGCCCCAGTTGCAATTAAACATGTCTCTCCTGTATCAGTCTTTACAGCCACAGCAGGGCTGTAATTCTCCAACGGTTTGACTTCACCCCTGAAGGCACACTCTTCCACTGTCTCTTGAGACAGATGGATGCCAACAGCAGCAACAGTTCAGGGTGGACTAGATGATCCTTGGGGTCCCTTCCATCTCTATGGTTCTGTGTGGGAGGGAATGGCAGGAGGAAGAGTTTGTAATACAAGCTTCAGCTTGTTTCCCATGAGACATGGATGTTGATCAGACGAGAGTCTTCCCCTTGCTAACCTATTGCTTTCTCTCTCTGCTTCTCTCTCTCTTTTGAAGGACATCAACCAGAAACTGCAGGAGGACAACCAGGAGCTGCGAGACCTTTGCTGCTTCTTAGACGACGACCGGCAGAAAGGCAAGAAGGTTTCCCGCGAGTGGCAGAGGCTCGGCCGGTACAGCGCGGGCGTCATGCACAAGGAGGTGTCCCTGTACCTGCAGAAGCTGAAGGAGCTGGAAGTTAGGCAGGAGGAGGTGGTGAAGGAGAACCTGGAGCTGAAGGAGCTCTGCGTCCTGCTGGACGAGGAGAAGGGCGGTGTTGCCGGTTGCCGAAACTCGATCGACAGCCAGGCCAGCCTCTGCCAGCTCAACGCCACGAGCGCCTTCATCAGGGATGTCGGGGACGGCAGCAGCACCTCCAGCACCGGCAGCACGGATAGCCCCGACCACCACAAGCACCACCCGAACTCGAGCCCTGAGCACCTCCAGAAGGTGAGGAGCGAGGGGAGTCCCGAGCATCAGAAACACCGCAGCGCCAGCCCCGATCACCTCCACAAACCCCGCGGCTCCGGCAGCCCCGATCACCAGAAGCACCTGAAAGGGCCCAGCCCGGAGCATCACAAGACTCTCGGAAAGGGGGCTGTGGAGCAGCAGAAGCACAGCTGCAGCAGTCCGGAAACGCTGCCGAAGCACTTGTTGAGCGGCAGCCCCGAACATTTTCAGAAACACAGGCGCGGCAGCAGCCCGGAGCACCAGAAGCACAGCGCTGGCGGTGGCAGCCCCGAACTTCTCCACAAACACGCTCTGAGCGGGAGCTCTGAGCACCTCCCGAAAGTGAGGGGGACCAGCCCCGAACATCTCAAGCAGCACTATGGCGGAAGCCCGGACCATCTCAAGCACTTGGGGGGCAGCAGCAGCAGCAGAGAAGGCACCTTACGGAGGCCGGTGACGGATGACCTGTCCCCACATCACCGAGGCCTCTACAATGGGATGAATGGTGAGTACATGTTATTTTATTTTATTTTATTGCAATGATGATGTCGAAGGGTCAATCTTTCCTCTTTGCTTGTGTGCAAATTATGGACGCATCAAGGTTGGGGGAAGGCGCCCATTTCTGTACGTACATGATGGAAGGCTTCTTGCGCAGCGCGAAGCAGGAATCGCAGCCAAGGCTCCAGTCACACCCCCCCCCCCAGTGATGATTCAGTTGCTAAGTATGGGCGAAGTTGATGGATGCATTGCCGTAACAGGCTGCACAACAGTTGTATCTCCTGGGCTTTTGCGCAAAAGCGTCTTGCCTGTACAAAGAGGCATTGAAATATGGGATTCCTCCAGGCTGGAGCTAATGTACAGTGAGTGCACATAGGCTAGATATGGAATGGAGAGAAAAGGCTGGATGGGGAGAAGCCTCCTTTTCATAGCGGGGATGGAGGGCATCTGTGTAGCTTTTAATTCATTACGGCTGCTGTCTTCTGGCATAGGGTTGCTTCCAGGGGACATTCAAAACATAGCATCAAGGACTTCACTGAACCCGGCCTTTCCAAAGGCCAGTGCAGGAGTTTCCTTGGTGTCCACAAATTGCAATCTTCGTTGGAGTTTGCTTGGCCTTTTCCACTAATGAGCGAGTCGTTCCTCATGGGCTTTTCTCCTGCTGCCATATCTTAGTGAAAGAAGGATTTTAGAGCAGGGGGTAGACAATGCATTGCCTTCCAGATGTTGTTGGACTCCAACTCCCAACCCCCGCCAGCCTTCATGGTCAGTAGTCAGGAATAGGGATGGATGGGTCGGCTAGTTTTGGTTCTCTGTCTATTTCTCTCTCTCTCTCTTTCCAATCTTCAATTCAGTTCTCCACATTTCTACAGCAATTTGTATGTTGCTTTTAAAGTCTGAATGAAAACCCATCAGCATCGAAGTGCGAACTTCTCCTAATACACCCACTGATGTATGCAATTTTGACCAATGTATGTATTTTTTTGTTGTTGCAATGAATAACAATGCTTTTTTGTATGTTGATTTCACTAACATAGTTATTACTATTTAGAAGACATTTGAAGGCAACCCTGTTTAGGGAATTTTTAAATATTTGATGAATTACTTTCTTTGGTTGGAAGCTGCCCAGAGTGGTTGGGGAAACCCAGCCTGGTGGGCAGGGTATAAATAATAAATTGTTATTGTTATTATCCACATCCCCCCCCCCTCTCATATTTACACTTCTGTAAACATTGGTTGGAGAATTGCATTACAAACTTCAGAGAAGTGTGAATTTCAAAGGATAGCTGTGTTTCAACTCTAAGGGCAAATTAAGTAGGTTTGCCTGTACGTAATGGTGAACTGAATCGAATTTCTCCCGCACCCCTGGTCAGGAATGATGAGAGCTGTCACCTAGCACCACCTAGAGGGCACCACGTTGGGTATCTCTGCCATTAGAAGCATCACATTCTCAAATTGAGCCACAATTCTGAATCCCAAAACTGCCCATGCATTGTACCTTTGCCTTCTTAAAGGGGACATTTCAACAGTCTTGCAGTCTTTGTCCTCCACTTAAGCTTGCCTACTTGGCAAATGTTTACTCGCTTCATCTTAATTGCTTTTTCCTGGGATTCTCTGCAAAGATACAAAAGCAGATTCCTTTGACATTTAGCTCTTTCGATGCAGTTTGCGACAGTAGGCTGACATTTTAACAGATGTTTCTGGGATGCACGTCTAGTCTCAGTTGACGGAGAAGCCGATCAGGCTCTCAACGGCTGTGCAGCGGAAGGATTTTAAGCTCAAATCATTTCCTAAGGGTGCAGTTGGCGTTCACGTCTTGCTGATTATTTCTCAGGATGGTGATCCAGTGACTTGTAGGCTCTGGGGTACATCTGAGGAAGGATCTTGACGTTGTCGTGATGGTTCCACCAGGGTAAAAAAAATGAGATTGGTGGTAGCAGCCCAGGAATCTGTCTTTGTAGAATTGGGATCTTACTGGGAACCTACAAATCTTCCCATTTTGAAGGGTGAGAGTGTGGAATGCCATGTATAGTTTAACCTCTGGAACTTGCTGCTGCAGGAGGCAGTGGTGGCCACCTTACTCGTTGTTGTTTAGTCGTTTAGTTGTGTCAGACTCTTCATGACCCCATGGACCAGAGCACACCAGGCACTCCTGTCTTCCACTGCCTCCCACAGTTTGGTCAAACTCATGTTGGTAGCTTCGAGAACACTGTCCAACCATCTCGTCCTCTGTCGCCCCATTCTCCTAGTGCCAATCAGATGCTCTGCTGATGAACTTTGAGTTCACAGTGGGATCCCTGAAGGCAGACTTAGTTCCAGATATATACATGTTGATCTACCCCATATGGGGATAATCCCAGTGTCCTCTGTTGGAAAGCCAACAGGGCATTTCTAGCTAAAAAGCTGCTCTAACGATGGAGGAAGTCAAGTGTGCTGTGTGCCTTGTCCTTTTGTTACCTGAACAGGTAAGGTCACGCCCACCTCTAGTCACATGCAAAGGAAGGATGTTCCAGCCCGGAGGAAACAGGAAGTTTTCAACTGGCTGGACCAAACCTTCCCCTGCATGTCCATTCTAGGAAAACAAGGAATGTTGTACTTGACTGCTTCTTATGTATCACATCCCACACTTTGTCTGTTCTTCCTTCCAAGCTGTAACACATAGTAATGAACAGGCCTGGTATGGCTTTATTCTCATGCGTGTTAACTTCGCCCTCCCTCCCTCTGCATTTACCCTGGAAAAGAGGAGAGACGATGGGCACCTTCAAATATCTAAAGCAGGGCTCAGCAAGGTTTACCTCGCCTGGGCCGGTTCGCGCTGTGGAAGTGAGTCCCCGCACCGTGCTGTGCCGGTTTAGCTCAGCGCGTGGGAACTCGCCGAGCAGGTGGCTCGTTTCGGGGGCAGCTCATGGGCTGGTTAAATGACCTCCGTGAGTTGCTTGTGGCCCATGGGCCTTAGGTTGCCTACCCCTCATCTAAAGGGTTGTGTTTTCTTCTGCTCCGGAGGGTAGGACCTGAACCAATGGCTTCAAGTTTCACAAAAGGAGATTCCAATCAAATATACGGGATAACTTTCTAACAGTAGGAGCTGTTTGACAGTGGAACAGTCTCCCTCTGGAGGTTGTGGACTCTTCTCCCTTGGAGGTTTTTAAGCAGGGGTTGGGCGGCCATCTGCCATGGATGCTTTAGCTGAGATTCCTGTATTGCAGGGGGTTGACTAGAATAGATGGTGCTTAATTCCCTTCCAGCTCTACGATTCTATGGTTTCGGCCTTTCCCCAAGTGGCTGTGTGGGATGGAGAAAGACGCGATGTGCTTATGTCACATCACTTGCTTCCATTATTGGTGTAGGGCTAACACCTACTTCTTTCCCCCAGGAACCATTATGTGGGTCATTCCACTTTGGGATGATTCACAAAAACCAGGGGGGATGCTTCAGTACAGCTTAACAGCTATGAATTAATAGACCATGTGTGCTCATGAGGCATTCTTCAATAGTTTTATTCCAAACGTCTAATTTTATAACTCCTTTGTTTGACTGAGAGTCTGGCTCCATTTCCTTGCCATTTCCCTTTTTCTCTTTCTCTTTTTGCATTTATGGGGAATATCAAAGGCTGTCGACTGCCACTTCTTGCTCCCCCTTGAGGTTCTTAATGAGCAGAAGCAAAAGTGCTGACTCTCTCTCTCTCTCTCTCTCTCTCTCTCTCTCTCTCTCTCTCTCTGGCACTGTAATGTTGGAGGTGTGATAGATTGGGAACTGAGACCAGACCTTCAGAGCTCCGGCATTCATTTAAAAAAGGTAGCAGGGAGAAGAAAGGGAAATAAATGTGTGTGTTAAATGAGAGAGCTCCTAACGATTGGGAAGAGCGGTTGCTGAACTCTCCATCCTTGGAGGTGTTTTTTTAAATAATTTTTTTATTTGATTTTCCAAAATAGACAAAAGAAAAGAAAGAATAAACTTACATGGAAAGATCATACAAATTCCACGTATCAAGATTAATCTGAATCTCCTGACTTCCCCCCATCCCATCCATGGGTCCTCTAAATTCTATTTGCAACTGCATATCAATACGTCTCCAATTTTTCATCTTCCTAAATTATCTGTACTTTCTATTACATTGCAAGTGTATTTAGAATCCTGCTAATGTTTTGACCCGTTTGCAATGATTTTGTATATACATTATAAACATTTCCCATTGCTTTTTAAAAATTTCTCGTCTTCTTGGTTCCTGTGCTTCCCAGTTAATTTTGCCATTTCGGGAAACAGTCCATCAACTTGATTTGCCATCCTTGGAGGTTTTTAAGCAGAGGTTGGATGGCCGTCCGTCATGGATGCTTTTGTTGAGCTTCCTGCATTGCAAGGGGTTAGACTAGATGACCCTTGGGGGTGCCTTCCAGCTCTACGATTCTGTGATTCTATGAACACATGCTCTCCTGGAGAGTAGGGTGCAGGAACTACAAGGGAATACAAGTGACGTCTGCAACAAATTGTTGCAGTGCACCACCCCCTCCTAAAAGGATCCCATCTGTTCAGGGCTGCAGTCAACTGTTCCCTCCAAGCAGGGCACTCACCCCCCCCCCCCACAGACACCCATCCCACCTTTGTCTTAAGGTACCTGGTTCCCAAGTTAGTGCGTTAAAGCAGGGATGGGGAATCTGCTGCCTTTTGATGTTGTTTGAACTTCAGCTGTTGTCAGCCCCAACCAGTATGCCCAGTGGTCAGGGATCATGGGTGTCTGGAATCCAGCAAGCTCTGGAAGGCCACAGATTAAAATTGGTGCTTTATCTTGAGATCGGAAGTAGACCAGGAAGCACGGCTGTTGACTGAAAACCAGTGAGATCACTTCCCCATGCCAGTCCTTAATCCAGTGGCTGCATTTTGAACCGGCTGACATTTCTGCCGCCCAGAGTGGCTGGGGGAACCCGGCCAGATGGGCGGGGTATAAATAATAAATTATTATTATTATTATTCTGAGCAGTCTTGCAAAGACAGACCCGTGCAACAATGTCAGAGGCAATGTCTTGAAGTGCGTCAGACCAACACGGCTACCTACCTTTCTCTGGCAAGATGCAAGAACTTAACGTCCGAGTAAGCGCTATGGGAGGAAAAAGCTCCTTGCCTTGAGAACTTAATCGGGAAGCACTGCTGAGGAGCGAGGAAGATCTGTCATATGCACAGTTCCCAATGGGGAGATTTTAATGGTTAGATAATGTTTCTGAATGTAAGGAAAGCGTAAGAACATAAGAACCTTCTGGTCCACCATCTCGTTCTCCAAGCTGAATACAATTTACACCATTACAGTAGTCTGACAATTCAAGGCTTGATCTGTATTTAAACATCTTGTACTTGGTTACAGGTAGGTAGCCGTGTTGGTCTGAGTCGAAGCAAAATAAAAAAATTCCTTCAGTAGCACCTTAAAGACCAACTAAGTTTATATTTTGGTATGAGCTTTCGTGTGCATGCACACTTCTTCAGATCTAAAGAAGTGTGCATGCACACGAAAGCTCATACCAAAATATAAACTTAGTTGGTCTTTAAGGTGCTACTGAAGGAATTTTTTTATTTATCTTGTACTTGGATTTGTGATCTTGCCAGGGAACGTGGCCAACTGACTTAAATGGAGCAAAGCCCACTTAATAGACTGTAGCCTTCGCTTTTAAAATAGGAAGCTGTTTTCTGGTGGGGTGGTTTGCCAGACACGGAGCACTCTAAGAAGACGAAATAGAGTGTTTCCCCTTGCAGTTAGCGATCTGTCACCACACAGCGTCGGAATTTCTACAGAAAAAGCAGGGTTTCCAAGAACACTTGAGAACGCCAAAGGCTGCACAATGCTCTTGTGAGAAGCTGCATTTGCAGCACTTGAGGATGTTAAATTGCAAAGTATCTTTTTTTTGAGGGGGGGTGGCCATCTGCAAAGATAGAAAAGAAAATAGAGAAAAGCTTGTTCTCGCTGTCCTTGGGCCTCACTGGCATTTTCGACACTCAGTGTCCTGATGATATAACAGTAACCTTGTTTTCAGTATATAATATAACAGTTTATAATATAACAAATGATATAACAAAATAAAAAAATTCCTTCAGTAGGACCTTAAAGACCAACTAAGTTTTTATTTTGGTATGAGCTTTCGTGTGCATGCACACTTCGTCAGATACACTGAAACAGAATCAACCAGACCCTTATTTATATTCAGAGGGGTGGGGGGTGGGAATGGGTGATGGGCTGATAGGAGAGGTGAACCTGTTGATGGCTGTTAATTGCTGTTGATGGCTGTTATTTTGCTTCGACTCAGACCAACACAGCTACCTACCTGTAACTAAATGATATAACAGTAACCTTGTTTCCATGTACATGTGCTTAGAATTGCAGTAGCCTGATTGCCTTATGGCAGGGGTTGCCAGCGCAGTATGCTCTTTAGGATGCGGATTCTGCTTCCTGTCATTGCTCACCATTGGCCATGCTGGCTGATCCTCATGGGAGTCAGGAGTCCTGCAACTTCTGGAGGGCACTGCCTTGGCTGTCCCTGCCATAGACAGCCTAGTAGTCTGGTAAGGAGGGTTTGGCAGTGTTAGAAGCTCAGATATATAAGCTAGGTGCCAAATGGCTCTCTATACCAAGACATGCCAAAATGGAATGTCTTTAGAATTCTATCCGCTGTATTCCATCTTCACAATTGGAATGAATTTCTGGAACCAAAATGCTTTCTCTGTGCAGCCTGAGCCTGAGCAGTCACTGCAATTCCTTAAGTTCTCAAAGCTCTTAACATAGCTCATGGTTGTCATCTGAACTAGCTCAATGCTTAACTGAGAATCACTCACAGTCCGTCCATCATCCTATATAATAATATGCAAGTGCTACTGCGCATGTGCCCCACGGACACAGGGATTGGACACAGAGACAGTTGCTCATGCGCCCAGGACACTCATGGAAACTGGCTCTCGCCGAGGCTCCCCGGCTGGGTCCCGCTGTGCCGAGCCTCACATGCCCACCGCCCTCCTTCCCCGCCCACCCGCGTTAGCAGCCACTGCGGTGGCGGGAAGAGTTTGCGGCTCTTTCCCCCACACCTCCGCCTCTCTTTTCTCGGTCGGCTCCCTCAAGCGCCGGCGCTGCCATTGCGGCCCCAGGGAGCTCCGGCACTGCCGGGCAGGAGCCCCGCCTCATGTGAGGGGAGCCTTTGCCTCAGAGGGGAAAGGCGGGAAGAAAAAACGCAAAGAGGGCTCCGCATGGTGGAGGAGGAGGAGGAGAGGGTAAGGAAGTGTGCGGGGGTATCTTCCTTCCTTCCTTCCTTCCTTCCTTCCTTCCTTCCTTCCTTCCTTCCTTCCCTCTCTCTCTCTCTCTCTCTCTCTCCCCGTCTCCCCTCACCTGCGCCTCAGTCCCAGAGGCGGGGAGCCGGAGTCGTCCCTCTCGCTTGGTCGTGGCTGGCCTTCTCCTCCCAGACGCAGCAGCCAAGCGCAGAGAGGGAGGGAAGGCCACGGCCCCGACACTCCTCACATGTTCTAGCGCCCGTTTACTGAACGGGCTGAATGACACTAGTTAAAAAATAAGACTTTAGAGCCATCTCGCCCCCAAATGGCAACTAGACATTCCGTTTTGGCGACGGTAACCTTTGGAGCTTAGCTTATATATCTGAGTTTCTAACACTGACCTGGAGATGCTGGGGATTGTACTTCCAATCTTTTTTTGCCCTTGACTTAGAAGAGACAGTCTAGGCGGCTCCTCCTTACGCCTGCTCTGTCCTTCCCCAGTTTCTCCTGCTTTTCATTTCTTTCTGAGCACCCTCTCCTGTGGCAGCTTTCCTGAGCAGCTGGACTTTGCAGCTGGCTTGACAGCCAGGAAATGTTGCCTGCACATTCCAGCCTTGCCTGCACCGCCATCTGCTCCTTGGCATTCAAACCTGCTGGTTAACCTTGTTGTATCTGGTTCAGGAAGCACCAAATCAGTCCCGAGAACATTGCAAACGAATCGAGAGCTTGGCATCTGAAAGCCAAGGCTAACCAAAGCCAAATTGGGTAAAGACCTTAAGCGCCCTCCCCTGATATATGAAAGCGCTGGATTTCCCAGAGGCTCTTGGCCCAAAAGAGCTCACCACACATTTTTTTGTTTTTTAAAGCCAGTGGAATCAAAGTATTCTCAGCCATGCTTGCTTCTTCAGACCCATCGGCATGATGGATTCACAAACCATAACTACTACTACTACTTCTTCTTCTATCACTTGTAGCCGAGTAAGATTACTTGTAGCCAAGTAAAACAGAGTTTTGGAGTGTCTCCACCCCCATCATTCTGCCCAGACACTGAGGTCCAGTGCCAAGGGCCTTCTGGCGGTTCCCTCGTTGCGAGAAGCCAAGTTACAGGGAACCAGGCAGAGGGCCTTCTCAGTAGTGGCGCCCGCCCTGTGGAATGCCCTCCCTTCAGATGCCAAAGAGAAAAACAACTACCAGATTTTTAGAAGACATCTGAAGGCAGCCCTGTTTAGGGAGGCTTTTAATGTTTAATAGATTATTTTATTTCATTTTTCTGTTGGAAGCCACCCAGAGTGGCTGGGGAAACTCAGCCAGATGGGCGGGTTATAAATAATAAATTATTATTATTATTATTATTATTATTATTATTATTATTATTATCTGTAAGTGACTGTGGAGGCCAGTTCTGGATCCACGCATCTTTCCTCAGTTGGGACATTGGTTTCCGGGTGGGAGTTGATCACGGTGTGGATTTGTCAAATGTGCATTCCTCTTAGCACATTTATCCCTTTCATCCTGAGTTGAAACATCTTCAAAGTCCATGACACCTTTGGGTAAAGACTGTTCTCCAATTGGAGCGCTCGCAGGCCAGTGTTTCCCAGTTGTTGGTATTTATACTACATTTTTAAAGATTTGTTTGAGAACATTTAAACCTCTTTTGTTGACCACCAGCATTACACTTTCCATTTTTAAGTTCAGAATAGAGTAGTTGCTTTGGAATGCAATAATCAGGCATCTGTACAACATGACCAGTCCAACGAACATTGGTTTGCCAACATATAGAACTGGAAACAAGAATTTGTCACTTGATTCCCCCCCCCATACATATTTTATGTTTGTAAGCAGTTTTGGATGGGTTTTGTCTGGAAAAAGCAGATGGGGGTTACCATCCTGGGAAGGATCCTAAATCTCCACTGCTTTGCGGGTTATCTTTGGAAGATGAAACAGCTAAGGAATAAACCCTACACAAATTGGAGTTGGGTGAACAAACTCGATGGGGTTTAGGTCTCTACAGTCCTCCCAGTGTCTGCTGGGATGGGGCTCAGACCCACCCCCACCAAATCTTCGGGGGCAGAGGAGTCCTGGTGGGATGTTGCCTCGGGCTGTGCTACATCAAGAGACGCCAGTGCGAATGTCGCATTAGGAAGAGGCATGGCTGGCCTCTCCCAATGCAACAGTTGTCATGCATACAACGTGCAACATGTTGGGTGCAACTAGGCGCCTGTGTCTGGAGCGGAGTCCCTAAGACGGTTGGATGGTGCCTTGTATGCTCGTCTAACTCAGCTCTTTTTAAATAGCATACTGGCTTTCTCTTCGGTACAGTTAATGAAGTATAAAGCACGAGGTTGGCAGGGTTTTCTTGGAAATATAGCTGCGATTAGGGAGCCTGAGTGAGCAACACTGATTTTAATGCATAACTACATTAGGGTAATTCTTGGCAACTGCCGCTTACTTAACCTCTTCATTCCTTTAGGATTTATAAGGCACATTAATCACAGGCCTCCGTCTCCTCCTCTGTGCATAGACTGTAGGTTATTATTTAAGCTTTCCGGCCGAAGGAATTGGAACGTTTTAGAACAGGGCTTCCCCAAAAGTGACAGGGATGAGGTGTTAGTAAAATTGCCAGTTTGTTTTTACTGCTCCTCTGCCTTTGATGGTGGCCTGATGCTTAAATGTGAACCCTTTTAAAAGGAAAATACTGGTGGGATCCATTGTCTTATGTGCTTAATCCAGCCTTCACTGGACCCAATAACCCTTTCCCTCTGTGTAAGCGACAGTTAAACCCCAAAGTCTCTGATTAACCATAGTTTCTGCTTTGTCCGAACCAGGAAACAATGGTGACCAGATTCGGAACAAGCCAGGATATTAAACCAACTTCCAAGCTTGTTGGTTTGAATGTCCTGGTTTGCTCAAAAGCTGGTAATTATAGTTCCCTGGTTCAGATTAAATGTGAATTGTGGTTAATTAATTAGAGGTTTCTGGGTTTAATTGCTGCTCACAGCAATGGGAGGAGAGAAGGGGCTGCATTCACGGTCATGCTTTGGTTTAATTACTAAAGATAGAGAATCATAGGATCATAGAGTTGGAAGAGACCACAAGGGCCATCCAGTCCAACCTCCTGCCAAGCAGGAAACACCACCAAAGCATTCTTGACATATGCCCGTCAAGCCTCTGCTTAAAGACCTCCAAAGAAGGAGACTCCACCACACTCCTTGGTAACAAATTCCACTGCTGAACAGCTCTTACTGTCAGGAAGTTCTTCCTAATGTTTAGGTGGAATTATCTTTCTTGTAGTTTGAATCCATTGCTCCGTGCGCCGCTTCTCTGGAGCAGCAGAAATCAACCTTTCTCCCTCCTCTATATGACATCCTTTTATATATTTGAACATGGCTATCATATCACCCCTTAACCTTCTCTTCTCCAGCCTAAACATACCCCGCTCCCTAAGCCGTTCCTCATAAGGCATCGTTTCCAGGCCTTTGACCATTTCGGTTGCCCTCTTCTGGACACATTCCAGCTTGTCAGTATCCTTCTTGAATTGTGGTGCCCAGAACTGGACACAGTAGTCCAGGTGAGGTCTGACCAGAGCAGAATACAGTGGTAATATTACTTCCCTTGATCTAGATGCTATACTCCTATTGATGCAGCCCAGAACTGCATTGGCTTTTTTAGCTGCTGCATCACACTGCTGACTCATGTCAAGTTTGTGGTCTACCAAGACTCCTAGATCCTTTTCGCATGTACTGCTCTCAGGCCAGGTGTCTCCCATCCTGTATTTGTGCCTTTCATTTTTTTTGCCCAAGTGTAGTACTTTACATTTCTCCTTGTTAAAATTTTTTCTTGTTTGCTTTGGCCCAGTTGTCTAATCTGTTAAGGTCATTTTGAAGTGTGATCCTGTCCTCTGGGGTATTAGTCACCCCTCCCAATTTGGTGTCATCTGCAAACTTGCTCAGGATGCCCTCAAGCCCATCATCCAAGTCATTGATAAAGATGTTGAATAAGACTGGGCCCAAGACAGAACCCTGTGGCACCCCACTAGTCACTACTCTCCAGGATGAGGAGGAGCCATTGATGAGCACCCTTTGGGTTCGGTCAGCCAGTTACAAATCCACTGGATGGTAGCATTGTCTAGCCCGCATTTTACCAGCTTCTTTATGATTGGCAGAACATGTCCTGGATGTGAATAAGATTATACAAGTGCATAACGTTTTGCTCCAGAAGCATATGTACCATGTTATGTCCCGCTGAACCCTTTTTGCTCTGCGTTACCGCTCAAAAAATATCCCTCTTGTGAGTTTGAAAGCCCCTGTGCACAGCTCCGACTGGCTGGCGTCCATAACGTCAAACACCCACTTCCCCTCCATTGCAGAAGCAGTTTTACAACTCTCAAATAAGCGTTGTTTTTATTGCACTTTCAGTGCAATCAAGATCTCAGTGGATATGCAATTGTTAGAGAAAGGAAAGGGAGAGAGCCTGTTTCATTGGCTTGTATTTCTTCCACTTACATTGCAATGTTGGGAGGAGGATGTTGAAAATTCTGCTGTGGCTCTCCCCGTCCCCCCAGCTACTGTAATGATTCAGTTTCTGGCTGGTAATGGGATTAGGGAGAGTTAGTCCCAGGCTGGACAGGGGATTGAACCTGAGACCTTCTGCATTCAAAGCAGATGCTCTACCGCTGAGCTAAGGCCCTTTCCCATCAGTGCTGCCCAACAGGGAAGATGAAGGAACTGACTGGCCAATAGGACGTGTAAACCATGAAAGAACCGGCTGTGCTTTCTCTCACCGCAGCAGAAGAACATGCTGTACAGATGGTCATTCTGCTATTCCATTGCACTCAGGGGTCACAAAGCACATCTCTCTTTAGAGATTGGCAATAAAGTGTTGCATGCCCAACTCTGGATTGATTTTACATATTGGTTTTAGAGAAAGGAAGCAATGTTTTAATTACTGCTCAAAGCTGAATTCGGCTCCTCTTCTGCAACTTCCAAATATGATCCCTTTTTTATTATGACAACAAGAGAGGCATTATGTTCAATTAGTCGGCTCGAAATAAACATTGACCAGGTGGTATTTGAATGGAAGTCTGTTGAAAAAGCATCAGATTGAACGCACCAGCTTTTCCCACGCTTGTGCTAAGGATTGGGCAAAATTGTTTGTTTGTTTTTGGGTTTATGTCCCCACTGTTTGTCACAAGATCCCAGCGATAAATAAATGAAAACACATCAACAGCCTGTTAGTTCAGAAAACAACAGACGACCCACTAAGTTGAAAATGCTTGTAAGTTTTTAGCTGATGCCTATACCTGACTATCTTGATTAGGGTTGCCAGACTCAATAGAGGACAAGACTTCTGTGCCTTTAATTGCCCTGCTCTCTTTTGAGTCTGGAAACCTTAAAGAGAAACCAGCAGACCCTTTGCTTGGAAATTAAACAAAGGGTCTGCTGGTTTCTCTTTAAGGTTTCCAGACTCAAAAGAGAGCAGGGCAATTAAAGGCACAGAAGTCCTGTCCTCGATTGAGTCTGGCAACCCTAGAAACAACTCCAGGCTGTGTTCCCCCCCCCTTACTTAAAAAAATAATAACACAGAGCACAACTACTTTATAATATGATCATGGGGCATCCAGAAAGTATAAAACAATGCAGCTACATAAGAACACCCCCAAAATAGAATTATAAATGAGCCTCTTACATATGTACCTTAAGTATATATACAAACTCATTGAGATGTTTATGCTTGCTTTTGCCAGGTAATCTCATTTATATTTGGTCTAATTTGAGGCAAACAAGCTCTTGTCTCCTCACCAGCACAAATAAGCCTTTCTCTTTTTCTGAACATTCATATTTGTCAGAACTGAAAATCCATCTTCACAGTATGTCATGGAGAACTGCAGAAGAATAGCCAATGTTCTCGAAGAGAGTCATGGATATTGTTCCTGGTGGTATATCCCTACTTCACTGAAATGCTCAAATGTTTCTTTGATTGTCCTTGAACCTTCTTGTCATACTTGCTCCCCTTTCCTGCCTCACCTGCTTGACATGCCACACCTCTTGAGAACCACTGTCTTTGGGTCAGAGGAAGTGTGACCCTATTGATTCTCCTAGGTATCTCAGTTGACCACGGTATCTGCCTAGCTCAGTGGTGGCCAAACGTGGCCCTCCAGCTGTTTTTGGACTACAACTCCCATCATCCCTGACAAGCTGACAAGCTGGAAGGTGTCCAGAAGAGGACAACGAAATGTGGTCTCTTCCAACTCTACGATTCTATGATTCTATGATCCCTAGCTAACAGGACCAGTGGTCAGGGATGATGGGAATTGTAGTCCCAAAACAGCTGGAGGGCCAAGTTTGGCCACCACTGACCCTAGCTTGTCTTTGTATGTTGGGGCTTGGAGACGCCATGGCATTACTCCTACTTGGTTCCAGGGTGTGTGTGCCCTGACCCCTGGCAGTTCATCTGTGGGGTGCCCTAGGGCATTCCTTTGTCCCCAATGCTATTTAATTAATATCTCTATAAAATCATATGGGGGGGGGTGTCATTAGGATATTTTGGGGCAAGGCATCACCAGTATGCTGATGATGACCACCTCTATTACTTGGTACCATCTCAGTCATGAGAGGCCATGTATGTGCCTGAACGCTAATACTGTGACGGAATCCTAACAAGCTTCTCTGGATGGCCGATTCCCTGGTCTAGGAACTGTGTACCTGTCCTGGATGGAAATGCATTCTTTCTGAAGGACCAGCTGCATCTTTTGGGGATGCTCCTTAGTCCATCTCCATCCCTAATGGCACAGGTGATCGTAATCACCTCGGAGGGCTCATTACTAACTCGGTGCATCAATTGTGACTCTCCTTGGACAGGGAGAGCCTTGCCTTGGTAGTTCCCCTTGAACCCGATTTGGCAGATCTGCACTGGCTGCCTGTTAGCTACTGAGCCATGTTCAAGTTTTTGGTGATGGCATTTAAAGCCCTAAACAACTTGGGACCAGGAGACCCCTTTCCCCAGTACAAACCAAGACGATTTTTTGAAATTATCTGAGGAGACCCCGCTGTTCATTCCACAAGTGTTACGTGTTGACAATGTGGGCACATGTCTTCGTAGTGATAGCTCCCAACCTCTGGAATGCGCCCCCCCCCTTGGGGGAATTCATGAGGTGGCGTCAGTAATGACCTTTAAACACCTCTTAAAAGCTTTCCTAGACCTCAACTCTTTAATTCTCTGTTTTGAACTTTGCTCAGCTGTCTCTGCAATACTTTATGCAGTTCTGTTTTGGTTCTATCCAGTTTTTTCGAAAGTTTTATAGACTTACCTCGTTTGCATTTCTATTGCTTTTATGGAAATCATTTAGGGATTTTTACAAAGTAGTATAGCATTTTAACAAATAAGCAAGCTAACAAATACCCTGTTTTCCCGAAAATAAGGCATACCCATAAAAGAAGCCGTAGCAGGATTTCTAAGCATTTGCACGATATAAGCCAGTGATGGGCAACCTTTTGAACTTGGTGTGTCAAAATTCGCCAAAAAACCGAGCATAACTTGGGTGGTGTGTCACTTCAAGAAAAAAAACCATAATTTCGCGATATTTATAGTTTAAATAACAAAAATGTATAATTGTAATATATAACTGTATTTAACAAACAAAAAACTAATTATTTAACCAAACCAAACAAAAAACCCCTTATTTATCACAAAGTGCCCAGAGTTGTTGAGCTTTTTTGGGGGAGCTGCTGACCAAAGTTTTGGAGGTCTTTTTGGGGGGTGCAAAAGTTGCTTTGCTTTTTTGGGGGGGATGCCCCAAAGCTGCTGCGCTTTTTTTGGGGGGGGGGGAAGAGAACAGAAATAAATGACGAATAATACATTCGCTGGAACTAACACACAGCACCGACAGTCTGCCAAAGCGCAAAAAAACCAGCACAGAATGCGTTAAAAAACGAATGCTGTTACACCCAATCATAGTCTGCCAAAGCGCCAGAAAAAAACAGCACAGAAAACGTTAAAAAACCAATCTCTGGCTACCAGCAACAACAAGAACAACAAAGGATCTGGGGTTTTAACAGCGGAGACAAGCTGTAGCGGAGACAAGCTGTAGGAGGAGCGGGAGAACAAATGGGGGAAAAACAACAACAACAACAGCGTGAATGGGCCGATGGGGCGTGTGCCAGCAGTGAGGGCTCTGCGTGTCACGTCTGACACGCGTGTCATAGGTTCGCCATCACTGATATAAGCCATACCCTGAAAATAAGACATAGTGATAGGTGCAGTTCTGGAGGGCGCCAAGGAAGAGGCGAGGCTGGATGCGTAATTTAAAAAACAAGACATCCCCTGAAAATAAGCCATAGTGTGTCTTCTTGAGGAAAAAGAAATATAAGACAGGGTCTTATTTTCGGGGAAACACAATAACTTCCAGAGAGGCTGCATTCCACATCCAGAGTTCTTTCGCGATATCTATGACCTAGATCTTCCCCTGCATTTTTGACCTTTGCACATTCTTTGTTTATGCTGTTAGTTTCCCAGTTCATGTGGGGTGTTGAAGTCCTGGGCGGTGGACAACTGGGTTCAGTAGGTCGCTGGGTGACTTTGGGCCAGTCCATATTTCTCAATCTAACATACTGTCAAAAGATTATATATAAATTTGAGATTTGCCATAATCTGGATTATGAACATTGGTCTGTGGCAGTCTGGTTGTTCTTGCATTGCAGGTGTGAGGCCGGGAGGACCCTGGACCCTAAAGGCTGTAAAAGTTATGGGATATTTTGCATGCTAAAGTTGAAAACATTTAGTGGTGACGAATAACCACTATGGTGTGATGTTATCCTTGGTGTGATTTTATAAAGGAACCACTTTAGACTATGTGAACAGCATGAATATCATATTATAGATTTGCCCAATCAAATAATAATAATAAAAAACACCCTCGGTCAATTTTAACCTGTCAAATATTGTCTAATAGTTGACTAGTGTTCAATGCTTTGATTGATTAGAAGAGTTAAAGATAGGAAGAAAATGACTCCTATTAAAACAGTTGTCTTTTAGAAGATTCTGAAAGCTTTACAGAGCATTGAACAAGTGCTTTCTTCTCTCCACAGCAAAGGCAATGGACTCAGCAGTAGCAGTGGTTGGGGAGAAAAGTTCTTTGGGGTAGGGCAAAATTCAAAGGTGAAAGTAGCAGGTCAGAGCTTGCTTCCGTATTCCCCCAATCCCTTCGATCCTGAGCTGTTTCATCATGATGATGATGATTATATTTATACCCTACCCATCTGGCTGGGTTTCCCCAGCTACTCTGGGTGGCTTACAGAATATATAAAACATAATAAAGCATCAAACCTTTAAAAGATCCCAATACAGAGCTGCCTTCAGGTGTCTTCTAAAAGTTATGTAGTTCTTAATCTCCTTGACATCTGAAGGGAGGGTGCCACTACCAAGAAGGCCTTTTGCCTGGTTCCCTGTAACTTTGCTTCTCCCAGTGAGGCAAACCACCGGAAGTTCTCCGGAACTGGACCTCAGTTTCCGGGCTGGACGATGAGGGTGGAGATGCTCCTTCAGGTATACTGGTCTGAGGCTGTTTAGGGCTCTAGAGGTGTGCACCAACACTTTGAATTGTGCTCGGAAATGTACTGGGAGCCAATAGGCCAAATAGGATCTTGGAGTGAAAATGGCCACTGTCAGTGGTGGCCAAGCACTTTTGCTTCTGCCACCTCAACCATGGGCCCTGTCAAAGAAAAATGTCGAGGGGGTAAGGAGTGCCAGTTCCCTCTTGCCTTCTGAAATTGCCGCTCACTTCATCTCCCGTTTGGATTACTGCAATGTGCTCTACGTGGGGCTACCTTTGAAGGTGACCCGGAAAATGCAACTAATCCAGAATGCGGCAGCTAGACTGGTGACTGGGAGCGGCCACCGGGACCACATAACACTCGTCCTGAGAGATCTACACTGGCTCGCTTCCGAGCACAATTCAAAGTGTTGGTGTTGACCTTTAAAGCCCTAAACGGCCTTGGTCCTGTATACCTGAAGGAGCGTCTCCATCCCCACCGTTCAGCCCGGACACTGAGATCCAGCGCCAAGGGCCTTCTGGCGGTTCCCTCATTGCGAGAAGTGAGGTTACAGGGAACCAGACAGAGGGCCTTCTTGGTAGCAGCACCCGCCCTGTGGAATGCCCTTCCATTAGATGTCAAGGAAATAAGTAGCTATCCTAATTTTAAAAGACACCTGAAGGCAAACCTGTTTAGGGAAGCTTTTAATATTTAATGCTGTATTGTTTTAATACTCAATTGGGAGCCGCCCAGAGTGGCTGGGGAGACTCAGCCAGATGGGCGGGGTATAAATAATAAATTACTACTACTATTATTATTATCTGAACGTTCTCGTTTGCCTCGCCAGTGACCATGCTGTGTGTTTGCTTCCTTCTTCCTCCTGGACCCCATGTCCCACTTCCTGTTCGAAGAGTCCTGCAGCTACAGCACATAGCCAATAGGAGGTGCTAGATGGTGTGGCTTAATCCATAGATCATAGGATTGTTGAGTTGGAAGGGACCCTGAGGGTCATCTAGTTCAACCCCCTGTGATGCAGGAATATGCAGTTGGCCCATACGGGGGTCGAACCTGCGACCTTGATGTTATCAGCCCCACGCTCTCACCAACTGAGCTATCCACCAGATTAATTGGCAAAGAGCAATTCCTTTGGGGTGAGATATAGGGCCGGGGGGGGGCTGTCTTGAAATGAGGGGTGCTTGCGTCTGCGAGACCCTCTCTCCTACAAGGCTGGCCATTATAAAGTGACTCCAGTGTTCAGTCAAAAAGCTAGGTTGGAATACTCGACAGTGGGCAGTCGATGGGCCGGTTGACAATATTTGTCCGAGACCAGTATCCTATCCATGTATTGTACGCATCCTTGAAAAGTCAGGTGCAACATCAAAACATAGCGTTTTAAAGTATAGCATTCCAATGCGGTTTTTTGTTCCTAACCAGATCGCCTGCCACCAAGACCAAAGGCTCTGCAGTCTTAACTTACATGGAGGAAGATGAACGGAATCGGTGCCTCTCACCAGGTACAGGTTCTTAGCATCTTTTACTCTCTGTGGTGGGACTTTGGAGAGAGAGGAGACGAGAGCCCTGCAGCGGGAAACGTGGGCAGCCTCTCCCCTCCCTCTGTTGCTTGTAACAGAATCAAACCCTGGACACAGTGGAGATTGTTGGATGTGCCCTGGCAGACTCTCAGCTTTGGGTGTCTGCCCTCCTTTCTCTGCTGCCAAGAGAGATGCCTTCCATTTTAGAAACAAACTATCTGGCAAAATAAATCTTGTTTCAGGCCTGCTCAGAGGGCTGGAGGCTCCGGGAAAAGATAGATAGCTGTATTTTGAAACTTGTTGCTATTTTGGAACCATTGTGACAAGCTGTTTTAGGATTGTTGGCGCTGCAAATTTATGAGTTCTGGCTACATCTCTGCCTCCCGTGCTGGATCCCTGTGGCATGACAAGATTACCAGCGCTGCAGATTGAACATCTCTGCCCAGTGCATCGATCAACTCATGTTTTGGCGTCAGTAGTGTGATGGTGTATTGGACCAGGATTCAACCGCCCACCCCCAGGAAGTTTATGGGGAGCAGAGGGCAGTGCCATAGCTTGGGGGGGGCACAGAGGTTGTTGTCCCATTCGGGGATCTGTTGGACTTTTCAGGGAATAAACCCAGACTGAAACCAATGGAAGATTTAAGGAGCCAAGTTACGGATTGGTTACAATACCACCAGCTACAGTCATACCTCGGTTTACGAACACCGCGGACCCATCTGGAAGGGATTAATCCACTTTCCATTACTTTCAATGGGAAAGTTCGCTTCAGGTTAAGTACCGGTACGCTTCACATTAAGTACAGACTTCCGGAACCAATTGTGGTTGTAAACCGAGGTACCACTGTACACAATATGTTAAAATTAGATTTTAAAAATGGGTTCTGGGACCAAACCTCACTATTTGAAAGAGAATTATTACAGCATACGGATAAACAATGGTCTAAAATGTGTAATTTTTTTTTTTACTAGAATGGGAAACAAAAGACGAGCTAGTCAAAGCTCCAGTGACACACTGGGCAACAGATATAGGACACAACATAGAATTAAACCTTTGGGAGAAATTTTGGAAAAATGGTTTGAAATTTGCTGCGTGTTACACGTTGAGAAAATTATATGAAAATGATTCACAGATGGTACTTAACTCTGAGTAGGTTGGCTAAGATACAGGTATATAGAACAGAATCAGATATGTGTTGAAAATGTAAAGGAATAGAGGGAACATTTTTTCATATGTAGTGGACATGTAAAAAGGTAAAGAAGAAGAAGAAGAAGGGAGACGATCTACAATGAGTTTTTAAAAAATGTTTAGACTAACCTTCCCAAAAAGACCGGAGTCGTTTCTGTTGGGAATAGTTCAGACAGAAATTGCTAGGTGTCCAGAAAATTTATTTATGTATGCAACAACGGCAGCTCGAGTTTTGTTAGCACAAAACTGGAAAGTGTTGGAGGTCCCAGGCAAGGAAGATTGGCAACTTAAGATGTTAGAACTAGCAGGTTTAACACATAGAATAAGAGAGCAAGAAGAACATGTATTCAAAGCAGTGTGGAAAATATTTATTGAGCATATGAAAAATAACTGTATACAGCTGAAAACTCTGGCAGTATTAAGATCAAAACCTCAACAGTGTAATTCACATTTGAGTGATGTAAGAGTGGAGAACTGCTTAAAATGGTTAAAGTAAAAATAATAATGCAGGAATGATAAGCAAAATGAACCATGGAAGGAGAAGGCTGTTAAGTAACTGGATTTATAAAGCTATGTAAAATGGAAAATTCAATAAGAATTATTTACATATGTATTAAAAAGAGAGGTTGTTTTCCTGGGCGCAAAATGGTTAGGGGCGCAAAATTTCCACAACCGGTGCTTCCTCAGTACAGCTGCATGCTTCCATTGCTGGGCTCTGTTGAAAATGACTTCTCCATGTGAACCAGGAAGTGACCTCTGCAGACAACGGAACAACTCTTCTTTTCTGCAGATGCAAACACTGTTGGGCAGTTGAATGTGCATCCATATTCTGTCCGTTTTCCTCCATCCGTATAGCCCCGGGCACTGGCAACCCACGCTACGCCACTGGTGGAGGGCCTGGGAGAGCTTTGGTGCCCTCGCCAGGATCATCAACAATGATTTCTGCAGTGGGTAGAAGAGACATTGAGCCAGCCTTCTAAATTTTCACGATGGCAGCGTGGCATCACTGGGGCATTGTGAGCAATTCAAATGGGCAGCCCTCATTGGAGCAGGTATAAATCTGCAATCTTATACACCAGTGACAGGGAACCTGTTTTCTTCCAGACGTTGCTTGGCTCCTACTTCACATCTTCTCTGACCGTTGGTCATGCTGGCCAAGGGCTGACGGAGATGGGAGTCCAGCAATAGCCAGAGGGATACATGGTTCCTGATCTCTACACCGTAAATGCCAGTGACCTCCAGGAGGAGACATGCATATGATCGCACTGAGGAGTACCTGAGCAGCCTAACAAAAGAGCAGCAGCCTCCTCAAATCTAAAAATAGATTAAAATGCCTGGGCGAATATAAAAGGGCTTTGACAAAGGATGCAGCTCCTGACAAGACTCCCTGAGGAGCAGGTTCCGCCTTCTGAGGAGCAGGCGGTGCCATCGAAAAGGCTCTTTCTTGCTTTCGCTCTGCCCCTTTTCCTAAATTAAAAGAAATATTCTGAAACGTCCCTTCTCCTTCACACACCAGCTCCTCAAAACGGGCCAGGACAATAGAGGCTGGCCCATTATTTCTTTAATTAAACAATAACAACCTGCACCGAGGCATTTCCTGCAAAGTTTGGGGAAATCGGAGGCAAGGATTTGCAGGATTGCTTTGTTCTTCAGAGGGGTTGGAGCGATTTCTGGCATCTCTCCAATGCCACCTGGGGAACGCTAGCCTTTTGTTTGGAACTCCTCGAAACAGCTGTGCCTCCGCTGTTTCTGGAGAGGCACAATAGCTTCGGAAGTTGTGCCATTCTGCACGGCGTAGGCACCAGCTTCTTGTCTCCCAGTCCTTTCTGCTGGTTAAATTCGCTTGGCAGGCTTTTGGAGTGCTGTGAAACAGAGAACATGGCGGCTAGACTGCTTGCGTGGGCAAACTCCTACCACCAAGCATTGCAACATCTTGTCGGTGGGATCTGCACTGAGTGCCAATCTGCTTACCCTCTGTAGCTTCAGACCAGGTTACTGGGAGTGCGGTGGGGTTCTGTTATGTACAGAGCTGAATTATAGAACAATAGGATCCAGAATCAGCAGTCTGATTGGTCCGCAGGAGCCACCCAATCCAACTCCAGGTGGAAGTGAATCCGCCACCTGATTGGCCTGCAGGAGCAGCCAATCAGGAGGCTGGCAGAAGTGAATCCGTAACCTGATTGGCCTGCAGGAGCAGCCAATTAGGCTGCTGGCAGAAGTCAATCCACAAACTGCTTGGCCCACAGTTGTAGCCCTGAAGTAGCCAATCAGGCAAAGCCCATTGTGTAAATAATGTATATAAGCAGATGGTTTTGGGAAAAGGGCATTCTTCTCTTCTTCTCCTTGATGACTACGAGCTGAATAAAGAGCATGAAATTCACCCTCGACTCCGAGTATATTTCAGGTTCCCTCTTAAAGTCCCTATAATATCAGAAGCCTGCTCCCACAGCAGTTCAGAAGATGGCTTTCAGTGGGGCTGCCCTTGTTTTGTGGAACAGCATCCCTATTAAGAAGAGACGTTTTTGTTCCAACGATTTTAAAAATATATATAATAATAATAATAATTTATTATTTGTACCCCGCCCATCCGGCTAGGTTTCCCCAGCCACTCTTGGCGGCTTCCAACAAAGATTAAAATACATTAACAATAGTTAATGTACATTAACAATAGTTGGGCAATTTTTAAAATTTTTATTTCTAGGTCCTTGACTTGGATGTTTATTTGTGTTGCTTTTCAATTCATAATTATAAAAGTTACGAACTCTGCATAGACAAAAGCCGGGTGAAGCCTGGCTCTGTGAAAAAGCTATTACCTGCCTCCCTGTACTGTCAACTACTGGGTGTATTTCTAGTGCCTGGATTAATAAGGATCCTGAATATATTTTATATTGTGATTTTATTTTTCAACCACCCTGAGACCTGATGATGATGATGATAATTGTAACAACACATATTGAGTATCTGCAGCTGTCTAGGTGAATTTCATCGCAACCAAGCTGCTATGTACTGAGCTTGGATCCTAGAACAAGAGGCAGGTAGGATCCTAGAAGGCAGCAACCTGATTGGTTTGCAGGAGCAGCCCAATCAGGCACCAGGAGGAAGCGGACCAGCTACCTGATTGGCCTGCAGGAACAGTCCAATCAGGCTCCAGGA
The DNA here is from genome assembly GCF_965207765.1 of Zootoca vivipara. Taxonomy (NCBI): domain Eukaryota; kingdom Metazoa; phylum Chordata; class Lepidosauria; order Squamata; family Lacertidae; genus Zootoca; species Zootoca vivipara. Next base: position 109,187,682 of record NC_142586.1, read on the forward strand.
GGGGAGTTGAATCAGCCAATCACAGGGGACCCATTGTGTAAATAATGTATACATAGCCAGAGTTTTTGTTGGAAAGCACTCACTCACTGTTTACCCTGAGCTGAAATAAAAAGCATGAAATCAACGCTCAACTCCGAGGATATTTCACAAGCACTCGATCCTGAGAGCCTGCAGTCGTGTCTTCTAATTGCATGCACAACAAGAGCTGTCAGCACACTTCTTGGGCTGCTCATTGAAATGCAGGTTTTGGGTGGGCTTCACCTCCTTGGCTTTTTGCTATTTTGTGCTGTGATGAGCTTCAGCGGTGGAAGCACAAATGCAAAAGGAGAGGATGCCGGGAAAAGGTAGCCAGGTGGCATTAGGTGCTTTTGAAAAGCTGTTCCGCATGCTACACAGCAACCACTAAGACTTTGCAGAGTCCTCGCTATGCTGGAAGCCCAAACCAATCCTGAATTGTATTTTCAAATACATTTTTGTTACATTCACACACCACACTGTTTTACGCCAGCCTTCCCCAGCTTAATGCTCTTCAACTGCTGCTGGGCTACCCCCCTCCCCGCTTGCTGGCTGTGGGCGAGGGGAGTTGGAAGTCCAAAACATCTGGCAGGTTGGGAAAGGGTGGTTTAGGTGTGCAGTTTAAAATGTAATTCGTAAATCGGTCCTTGGCATAGCATCAAGCCCGGCTTCCTGGTTTCATAACGTTCCTGGAAGATGCTGGGCAGGGATTCATCCCATCTGTATTTGTGATATTCCATAATTTTGATAGAATCATAGTTGGAAGAGACCACAAGGGCCATCCAGTCCAACCCCCTGCCGAGCAGGAAACACCATCAAAGCATTCTTGACATATGCCTGTCAAGCCTCTGCTTAAAGACCTCCAAAGAAGGAGACTCCACCACACTCCTTGGTAGCAAATTCCACTGCCGAACAGCTCTTAATGTCAGGAAGTTCTTCCTAATGTTTAGGTGGAATCTTCTTTCTTGTAGTTTGAATCCATTGCTCCGTGCCCGCTTCTCTGGAGCAGCAGAAAACAACTTTTCTCCCTCCTCTATATGACATCCTTTTATTATATATTTGATCATGGCTATCATATCACCCCTTAACCTTCTCTTCTCCAGGCTAAACATACCCAGCTCCCTAAGCTGTTCCTCATAAGGCATCGTTTCCAGGCCTTTAACCATTTTGGTTGCCCTCTTCTGGACACGTTCCAGCTTGTCAGTATACAAGCTGATACGTTACTCAACCTCTTTAAGAGGCTGGACAGGATGAGACAATGTGAGAAAAACAAACCTCCTCTAATTCCTTTTCAAGACGGTCTTTTGTAAAGCACCGAGAGCTGAAGAAGATGTACAAAATACATTTCTGCGCCTATGCACGCAAATCATTTGAGAAGCTCCAAAAGCTTTCAGAACAAAAGATAATGTTTCTGTCATCTCTCCCTTTATTGCATTTCCACTTGTGTTTAAGGCTTTCTAAATACGTGCACATCTGGCAAAAGGAACCGAGCGGAAATCCCTTAGTATGTATATTGGTCATCAGACTAATCTCATTTAAAGGTCTGCTGGGCATCAGCAGGGGGCCTAAAGGCTGCCCCCCCCCCCGACACCATTACAAATTCCATGACCAAAGCTGCAATCCAAACAGCTTCTTTCTCATCCAGAGGAAGCAGCTGGAACAAGCCCAGTTTTTAAAGTGTTAACTTTCTCCCACCGCACCTGAACTTTTATTGCGTCTCAGGCCTTGCACTCTAGGAGAGAAGGTGAATATGGCAGAGGTAGCATTTTCTGCAGGGGAAAATATTCGTTTCGGTTTACATTTCAACGCCAGCTTGATCTAATTTGCTCTTTCCAAAACAGAACAAAATCCAAAGCGCACCTATCTTTCAAAATCCACGCTCCTCTGGATTTTGCGATGCAGCTGCCTGTGTGCAAGAGAAAATGTGCAGAACTGTGTATGTTAAGGAAAAGCCTTCATGAAATGCACACGTAAAAGAAAATAACATGCGGAAACGCCTTCTATTAGGGAAAACTGCTTGCGGTGAGGTAGATATAAGGCAACAATTTAACCCTAAAATGTGTGTGTTGGGAAAAATGAGACCTAAAATGCTGGTGATTTTTTTTGTGGGTCCCCCCGTCCCCGTCCCCATTTAAAAACTTGCAAAGGGCTGCAGCAGTCTGGCGAACTGAACTTAAGATTGGTGGAAAATGAGAAAGCGAGAGAAGCTGAGATAGGGATGGGCAGATCTGTCAATTTCTGGGCTGTGGCACGGGGCTCTTTGAGCATGTCTGTCAATCATGGACTGCAAACATGTCTGCTGAAGGCATCTCTCTCCCTCGGAACTCTGGTGTACGGTTCCTTCTTATGGGATCTCACTTCTGCCCGCATTTCCCTCCTGATAGCCCATACAAAACTGTGGGCAGATTGTTAACATTTTCAACCTGATCACAGAGGTGTGCCGTCCTGCAGGCACTCCAGTTTCTCATGAGTTTAAAGTTTCAGGAACCCTGTTGGTGCTGTGGAGCAAGATGTATAAGGGCAGCTGTCTACCAGCTTCATCTGGTACGCCAGCTGAGACCCTACCTGCCTGGGGACTGCCTTGCCAGAGTGGTACATGCCGTAGCTATCTCTTGCAATGCACTCTGCATGCCTGTCTCCTGGCCACTTTCGCCTAAAGTTTCATTCTCTTCCCCCTTGCTTTGCATCTCTAGTTCTTAAATCCAACACAGGTTTGAAAAAGAGTTTGCACTGGGGCAGGAGCTGTTCCGACCCCGTGCTGGCGTTTCCCAAATACTGGAGTTTAAGTGACTCCTCACGTAAGCTATTGAGAGGTGACTCAGAAACTGCAGCTAATCCAGAATGCAGCAGCTAGACTGGTGACTGGGAGCGGCCGCCGGGACCATATAATACTAGTCCTAAAAGATCTACATTGGCTCCCAGTATCTTTCCAAGCACAATTCAAAGCCCTGAATGGCCTCAGCCCTGTATACCTGAAGGATTTTTCCTCCATCGTTCAGCTCAGAGACTGAGGTCCAACCAGTGGCGGAGAGCAGGTGGGGGCGGGGCTGGCGTGTGTTCTGGGGGCGGGGCACACTGCCCGTAGGGGTGTGGCGTGCGTTCTGGGGGCAGGGTGCCCAGTGCGGGGGGGGGGAGGGCCAGCCGCGACACCACCCTCAGGATCGCGCTGCCCAGGGCGGAGCGCCCCTATCGCCCCCCCCCTTCCTACGCTCCTGGGTCCACCTCCAAGTGCTTTCTGCTGGTTCCCTCACTACGAGAAGTGAGGTTACAGAGAGCCAGTCAGAGGGCATTCTCAGTAGCTACACCTGCCCTGTGGAACACCCTCCCATCAGATATCAAGGAAAGAAATGACTCTCTGATTTTTAGAAGACATCTGAAGGCAGCCCTGTTGAGGGAGGTTTTTTAATGTGTGCTGTTTTCCTGTGCTTAATTTGTTGGAGGCTGCCCAGAGTGGCTGGGGCAACTCAATCAGATGGGCAGCAAATGAATGAATGAATGAAATTATTACAAAATTATCAGGGACTGGCTGGACACTGAAGAGTCTTGGAAGAAGGGATCTGTGAACCGGAGGAGCCGGTAACAGCCAGGAGACGAAAGGCAGGGGCAGGAGAAGATGCAGGATTAGAGGGCGAAGAGCAACTGCAGGGGAGGGCTTCCCCATCTCCTCTTCTTGCCCTGCCTCTCCTGCTCCAGTGTCTCCCAGGAGCTGAAGAGAATTGAAGGAGAGGAGGAGCAGAAGCAGGTTGCTCACAGATGCAGCCTTCCCCTGTTTGCGCACACCGTTGATCAGGCATCCCCAAACTGCGGCCCTCCAGATGTTTTGGCCTACAACTCCCATGATCCCTAGCTAACAGGACCAGTGGTCAGGGATGATGGGAATTGTAGTCCAAAACATCTGGAGGGCCGAAGTTTGGGGATGCCTGCCTTAGATGGAGCAGAGGTCAGGAGTGGAGCCTCTCTGTTGCGGCAACTGCCTCAGTGAGTACTTGCCTACAGATCCGCCGAGTTGCCCTCAACATGGCGGGAGGACTGTTGCACGTGCATGACATCACACATGTGTGCCACCACCCCAACCTGGCCAGGCCACCGCATCCTGCCACCCCCACCCGCTTTACCTTTGTGAAAGGGATGTGCCAGGGTGAATAAACTTTGCCCTGCCATGTCCCTGGCAGAGGATGTTGGTGCCTGAGCATCTACTCTGGGGTAATGAGCATCTACTCGGGGGTATTATTATTACCGTACTGTGTTTCTCATATTATAAGACACGTCTTATATTTATTTTTTCCTAAAAAAAACACACTATGGCTTATTTTCAAGGGATGTCTTATTTTTTCCCTCCTCCTCCTGCCGCGGCCGGCATTGCTGCTGCGCCTATCACTATGTCTTATTTTCGGGGTATGGCTTATATTCCTTGAATGCTTAAAAATCCTGCTATGGCTTATTTTATGGGTATGTCTTAAAATATGAGAAACAGGGTAATAATAATAATAATAATAATAATAATAATCATCATCATCATAATCTCACAGGCCCATATAAGTTTAGCAAACAAACAGTTGGGTCCCCAGTCCAGATTTTATTCTGATCCTGATCTGATTTTAGGATGTATTTTAATTGATTGCCTGATTTTATGTTACTGTGTTATACATTTGATGTTAGCCGCTCTGAGCCCAGTTTTGGCCGGGGAGGGCAAGGTATAAATAAAATGTACTATTAATAATAATAATAATAATAATAATAATAATAATATAATATATTTATTATTTATGCCCCACCCATCTGGCTGGGTTTCCCCAGCCACCCTGGGAAGCTCCCAACAGAATTAAAAGCACAATAAAACATCAAACATTTAAAACTCCCCCAAACATTTCCTTCTGCAGCAGAGTTCCTTTGGCAGAAAAGTTTTGCTGCATCTTTTACTTCTTTACAGCAGCAGCAACAAACAGCAGCATTCCAGCTATCTCTTAGTGAAATTCCCACCACAGGAATAAACACCATTTGGTTCTGTTTCTCAGAGTCTTTATTGTTTACAAAACTTTACACTGGCCATTGATGTATGTCAAACAAACAAACAAATAAAGCAACATCATCTTTTTTTCTTTTTAGCCATCTAGCCAGAGACCTAACGCTGACTCATTCACTTGCTCCTTTACACTGACCTGGTCTTAGTTGATCACATGCCCTAATAAGGACACCTGTTGCTGGGGAAATTATCTGTTGCCTAGCAACTTGTTCAAGACCATTTTCAAGTATCTTCTAGAATATTCCAGCAGTGGATGCACCTGGATGACGATGAAGCTTTTCAGGATAGACACAAATTATTATTATTATTATTATTATTATTATTATTATTATTATTATTATTATTATTATTGTGGGACGGGCCCCTCCTTGAAAATATTGGCCCCCCCTAGATGGCGCCCCTGCTCACCTAGGAGTACATGAGACTGATGAACCTGCCTTTCCCCAACTTGTAAGTGTACTTTTGACAACAAGAGTTAATTCCTCACTCTGGACATTCCTGGCTGGCTTGTTCATTCAGGAAAGGTGTGGGTTTCATTTTAAGTCCTGCTGGGTACATCGAAATCAATGGGAGTTAAAAAATGAAGCCTTTTGCCTGATTTGCGCCCTGTCTCAGGCTCTGACCTTCCCTGGATTTTAGGAGTTGGACTACATAGAAACGAATGCTAAGCCCACTTACTTACTAGGAGGTGAGCTCCATGAAAATCAGCATGACACACTTCTGAGTTAAGCGAGCTGAAGGTTTGGGGGGAAAGATACCTTGGTTTTGAAACCTCAAATGAAGCTAATGCCCTTTTAACAGGATTATCTCTATGAAGGAGACTGCGCGGTTGAAAAGTGCAAAATAAAGTAAAATGGTTGGAAGGCATTATATACTGTACTGTGATCAGGTTTGCAAAAAAGAGTAAAATAAAATAAAACCCTGTTGTTGGTGACCTATTTTTCATGGTGTAGACCAAAGCAGCCCTTCTGTTTATAGCACTATGGAAAATAAAAATAGCTGTGGAAAATGAACACAGAGTAGCTAAGTCGACAGCAAACAATGTACGCCCATCATGTGATCTTATGACAAGGTCATGACAACATCTGATTGGCGTGTGGCACAAATGTAGGTGGAGCCAGTAAGAATTAGGGATGGGTGCCAAGTTGGGTGAAAGGTTACAGCATTTTTTTGGGGGGGGGGTTTGGACCTACAAAGCTATGGTTTGATTTTATGTTTCTATGCTCATTTTGGTTTCTTCTAGTGTCTTTATTTTTCCAATCTTTAAGTTCGGTTTTCCACAATTGCACATTAAGTTTGTGATTTTATTTCACAAAAATTCTTAAGAAAATTCAACAGCATTTCAGTCTGAACTTCTCCCAATGTACAAATTTTGTATCCAATTTCTCGTGCAGAATACAAATATTTTTTTTTGCAAAGTGCTATTTCCTGATATGCATATTGTATTGTTATTTTCACTAATGTATACATTAAATGTGAGGACGCAGGTGGCGTTGTGGGTTAAACCACAGAGCCTAGGGCTTGCCGATCAGAAGGTCGGCGGTTCGAATCCCTGTGACGGGATGAGCTCCCGTTGCTTGGTCCCAGCTCCTGCCAACCTAGCAGTTCGAAAGCACGTCAAGTGCAAGTAGTTAAATAGGAACCGCTACAGCGGGAAGGTAAACGGCGTTTCCATGTGCTGCTCTTGTTTGCCAGAAGTGGCTTTGTCATGCTGGCCACATGACCTGGAAGCTATACGCCGGCTCCCTCGGCCAATAATGCGAGATGAGCGCGCAACCCCAGAGTCGGTCACGACTGGACCTAATGGTCAGGGGTCCCTTTACCTTTACTCTTCCTTTGGGCAACATAGGGAATGTGGAAAGAGGCAATGTGAGGCTATTTCCCCCACTTTGGGCCATGCTTCCTAATGCATGTCTCCCTCTGCTTTCCTCCTTGCATGGGACCAAGCTGGTGCCTATTCTGTCTCATTTTGGATACAGAGCATCATCATTCCAGTAGGCGTTGTTCTCATCTGTATGGATGTGTGATCCTACCCCACGACCACACAGAGGTTTTTAGAAACTTAAAGCCATGTGTTGGCCATCTCAGAGGCATTCCGGCTTCCATGTGTTCATTTGTTGCTTGCACCTGTGTATGAATGACCCCTGGGAGGAATGTCTTAGGTCAGCGATAGCCCAGGGATGGGGAATTCTGTGGGCTCGCGGTATATTGTCGGACTACAGCTCCCATCGTCCCTGTCTGAGTTTGATGGGAGCCTGAATAAATCTGGAACTGCTTTTAGATTGCACCATGCACATCTATAGATGGTTTTTTCCGCCATTGTTTCTTTCAGAGCAGCTGAGATTTCTAAATTCCTTGAGTGTGGGTTCTACAAACTCTCTGGGAATCTCAAGGCTTGTTAGACGAGCGGCTTTTGGGATAAGCTTTTGTTAAATTTTTATCTCGCAGACTTGGTGCCTTGCATAGCAAAAGGTGGAAACAGACGGCAGGCTGTCGATATCTTTGGACGAACAGCTTTGCCAAGAAGGATTTCTGTTCCCCCGTTTCTTTATTTTAAAAGGGAGGCCGCATGACAGTCCTATTTGATTTATTGATACTGGGGTGTCAGTGAAAATAAGATTTTTTTTCTTAACCTACAAGTTTCAAACTGTGCCATGATTCTACGAAAAGTTAAACAATCTCTTGCCAGAAATGATAACCTCCTCAGAGGCCCAGGTCAATAGTAGAATTGCTTTATATCCTACCACAATTTCCAGCTTCCAAGGATCCCTTTTCTTGTTAAGAAAGATGTGATGAATCCACATAAAAATGTGGATTCCATTCTGTGATGTCATCCTTTGAAGCAGGCTTTAGCCTCCTCTGGATCTAGAAGGGGCAGCCAGCTTTGGAATAGCTCAAGTAATGTCATCTTTCTGCTTGAGGAGTCAGCAAGCATCCAGGTGGAAGCGTCGGGGAAAATGCCTTAAATAAGAGACTGGGAGAGACCAGCCAGGCATACAAAAACAGCTTTGCGAGTCTTCAGTCTGGAGATGATAGTTAAATCTGTGAAAAGTGGAGGGGGAGGGAGAAGTTTCTGAAGGGGAAGCTGGAGATGGGGCAAGGATGAGAGAAAGGAGAGGGATATTGTTAGATGGTACTCATACGGAAAGAGAGGGAAGGAATTAAGGAATTCAAAAGGCAACTATCACTCTTGCCCAAAACATGTGGGGCTGCTTTATTCAAACCACAGATTCAATCATAAAACTGACTTAACTATTGCATGGAAGGGAATTCTTGAGCAAGGTTCTTGAGGAGGTTGTCCCAGACCAGATCCAGGTGTAATTGGGGGAAACAAGATCTTCCAGATCCATTCTGGTCAGGGTTTATAGGCCCAGATTTGGTTCAGAAACTGCTTGGGTCACTCTATAAGGATGAGAGAAGGGGAAATGTGTCCTCGTTAATTCTCCCCAACCTCTTATCATCTTTTGATACCATCAAAAATATCCTTCTGGAGCGGCTGTCTGAGTTTGGGGTGGGTGGCACCACTTTGTGGTGGTTCTGGTCCGACTTGGATGGCCGTTTTCAGAGGGTGATATTTGGGGAGTGTTGGTCGGCCCCATGGCACCTTTATAGAATCATAGAGTTGGAAGAGACCACGAGGGCCATCCAGTCCAACCCCCTGCCGAGCAGGAAATACCATCAAAGCATTCCTGACATATGCCTGTCAAGCCTCTGCTCAAAGACCTCCAAAGAAGGAGACTCCACCACACTCCTTGGTAGCAAATTCCACTGCCAAACAGCTCTTACTGTCAGGAAGCTTGCAAGCTTAGCACCGGTACTCTTTTAAAGCTTAGAATTGCGGGTATATCTTAAGAGCCTCACTGGTGGATTGGTTCTATTAATAACTGGCTCACTTAAAAGGAAAAAGAAAATGCAAGATACACTAAGTGATCTGCTTCCTTTGGAAGCTATTGATCCTTGTGTCACTGAGAAGGAATATGTGGGCTAAGCAGCAATTGCATCCTGGAGCCCAGTTATTCTTGGTGCCAAGGAACACAGTCTGCAGAAGCATCGTGGTGGGAAGCTAAGCTGAGATCACCAATGTTTCTGTTGCAGGGGAAAAAAGGTTATAAAAAAGCTTGAGTGTAAGGTTGTTCAGGAACATTTGGATGCACAACTGCATTTCTTTCTTTGCAAAGTGATATGGCTGAATTTCCTGAATGGGGGAGCCTGTGGCTCTGCAGATACTGTTGGACTCCAACTCCCATCTACCCCGGCAGTGTAGCCCAGGGGTCAGGCATGATGGGAGTTGTAGTCCAGAGCCACAGGTTCCTCCTATCACTGCCATCATGAGGAACTGTGTGGCCTTTGGTTCAAGATTCGGCTGACAGTGTTGAAAAGTTTTGATGTTTTAGTATGGGCTGCCGTTGATTTACACGTGTTGTTACAATGAGTTTTCCCAGATCTGGAAAGTTGCTTGTCTGTTTGATGTGCATTTGGACAGCTCTTAAGATACAGTAAGCAAATTCTGCATTGTGGTTCCTGAGATTGAGGTTTTTGTTTTAGGCGTGGATACACTGGGACACCATTTTGAATCAAGATGGCAGACCGAACTTTTCAAAACTGCTGTGATTTTTAACTATTGATTTTAAAAATTCACACTTTTGGGGGGGGCGTGTTTCTTGGGATTCCCGAGCACTTCTGGGTTTGAGGCTGCTAGTTATTTCTGACCTAGTATGATGCAAGCCAGATGCACATTGAAATCAATCCGATGATCAGCATTTGAAAATAACCAGTGACACACAGCCTTGGAACAATGGAGGCGTGCATAAGTCAACAGTGTGATGCAGCAGCTAAAAAAGCCAATGCAATTCTGGGCTGCATCAATAGGAGTATAGCATCTAGATCAAGGGAAGTAATAGTACCACTGTATTCTGCTCTGGTCAGACCTCACCTGGACTACTGTGTCCAGTTCTGGGCACCACAGTTCAAGAAGGATACTGACAAGCTGGAACATGTCCAGAGGAGGGCAACCAAAATGGTCAAAAGCCTGGAAACGATGCCTTATGAGGAACGGCTTAGGGAGCTGGGTATGTTTAGCCTGGAGAAGAGAAGGTTAAGGGGTGATATGATAGCCAAGTTCAAATATATAAAAGGATGTCATATAGAAGAGGGAGAAAGGTTGTTTTCTGCTGCTCCAGAGAAGCGGACACGGAGCAATGGATTCAAACTACAAGAAAGAAGATTCCACCTAAACATTAGGAAGAACTTCCTGACAGTAAGAGCTGTTCGGCAGTGGAATTTGCTACCAAGGAGTGTGGTGGAGTCTCCTTCTTTGGAGGTCTTTAAGCAGAGGCTTGACAGGCATATGTCAAGAATGCTTTGATGGTGTTTTCTGCTTGGCCAGGGGGTTGGACTGGATGGCCCTTGTGGTCTCTTTCAACTCTATGATTCTATATTTGAGACCTGGCACGAATGCAATGCATCAGCCGAATTCTTCATGCAAGATTCTGACTTAACATTAGGAATAACTTTTTGATGGTAAGACATATTTGAGGATGAAATAGACTGCTGTGGTGGGCTCTCCTTCATAATTTATCATTTATATCTCACCCATCTGGCTGGGTGCCCCCCCCGAACTCTATGATTCTATGTTCCCGTGAGTTGAGAAATTGCATAGAATCCTGGCTCTGACATTGAGTGTCAAACCCCCCCCCCCATTTTTCCTGCTCCCATCCTGGAAAAATAACCATAGCTGCATGCATTAAACCCAATATGTCAAAATTTGTTTAGCATAACAGCAAGTCAAACAGGCTTGTGACCCCCTTGACCTTATTAGCAGGAGGATTAATGTCATTGGTTGTGGGTAGGGGGGAGACGTCCCTCGCTGGAGCAAAGTAATCAGGAACAAGCTGTTCCCACCGGCAGGCTGTGTGATTAAAAATAAAATTAAAAAAATACATATATTAATTTTTAGAGCCTGCATTCTGGATAGAAGATGCTTTTCGGATTCTGAAACTTTTTAACAGCCTCCTATCGAACCGTTATTAATAATTAACAGCTCATTCATCATGCATGATTCTGATTATTTTGCTCCGCCGTTCTGAGGGTTTGACCTTTTGGTGTCCTTTCTCCACAACTGGATTGCGACTCCCCCCTCCTTGTTAAAAAAAAGTAGAAACATCTTTGAGATCCATTCCTTCCGTGCAATTCCAATCACTTTTGTTTCTGTCGTGAAATGCCGACGTTGATTTATTTTATTTTATATTTTTTTAAAAAGAAAAGGAAAGGAAAAAAAAGAAAATTAGCTTTATCAATGGCTGCTGGTAAATGTTGCTGGCGTGCTGGCTTCAGGTATCTGCAGCTTGAAAAGGTCAGGGTGTCTATTTACTGGTACATTCAGAAATATCTAATTTTAAAGAGGAAGATTCGGCTCTCTTGCACATTAATCAAAGCCCTGTGAAGAGCAGGCAACATTGAAAGTGCTTTGCGAGTAGAAGATCTCGCTCTTAGAGGAAAAATAATAATAATAAAACAACCAAAATCGGCTGAGCTTTTAGCAGGGTTCTTGCAATAAGAAAAAGAAGTCCAAGAAAGTGTGTCCGTTGTAAGCTGGAACTTTGGCTTTTTACCTCTTCGAATACAGTCGTACCTTGGATCTCAAACGCCTTGGCTCCCAAACAAATCAGCTCCCGAACGATCGAAACCCAGAAGTGAGTATTCTGGTTTTTGAATGATTTTTGGAAGCCGAATGTCCGGCTCGTCTCCGGTGGCGTCTGATTGGCTGCAGGAGCTAATATGTCCTGGCCTTTAGCTGCTTAATGCAGTTACGAACGAGAGGTTCCAATATTAATTAAAAAGAAGAAGGAATCCGTGAAAAATCTCTTGGGAAAGACATTCTCGGTGCCCTGACTTCAGTCCCCCTTGGGCAAAATTTGTAACCTTGGATGAAATTATTGTGGGGTTTTGGCATGTTGAAGCTGGAACCAGGCTCATCTGAACCTGATGTGCAAAACTGAATTCAAGCAGCTCAACACCTCATTTATCTTGGCTTGCCTGCTTGTGAGGGAAGATAGGAATTGAGTAGAATCATAGAATCGTAGAGTTGGAAGAGACCACAAGGGCCATCCAGTCCAACCCCCTGCCGAGCAGGAAACACCATCAAAGCATTCTTGACATATGCCTATCAAGCCTCTGCTTAAAGACCTCCAAAGAAGGAGACTCCACCACACTCCTTGGTAGCAAATTCCACTGCTGAACAGCTCTTACTGTCAGGAAGTTCTTCCTAATGTGTAGGTGGAATCTTCTTTCTTGTAGTTTGAATCCATTGCTCCGTGTCCGCTTCTCTGGAGCAGCAGAAAACAACCTTTCTCCCTCCTCTATATGACAATCTTTTATATATTGGAACATTGGCTATCATATCACCCCTTGCCTTTATTTACTTAGTAGGCACTTGTTCATCATAGTTACTGAACCCAGTTTTGATGTGAGTGACAGTTAGCGTGTCTGTCTGTTTATCCCTTCGATCCAATCAACACACAAACCCATACAGTACATTTTTTAAAAAAAAAATCACCATCATCTCAATTAATCTATAAAAAATTCAGTGTACATTTCTGTAATCTGCACATTTTTTGAGAGCAATGTCCCCCGACGTAATGCATTTTTGGATGCTGTTTTCGCTAATGAGTACATTGTTTTGTATGCACACTGTTGGTAGCACGGTAATTTTGGCGTTTTATTCTTGCACATCATTTTTATTCTTCTTGTGTTCTGCCAAATAAATGTCACCCATTCCATATCTGCCCATCTCCTGGAGAAATCCTGTCTGCTTGAAATCCCGGTGTTGTTGCTATTGCAAAGGATCCTGGCAAAGCGAGAAGAGAAAATGGCAGGTGTTTGAAATAAAACATATTCCGGATCCATTGCATTTTGGAACAAATCATTCCACGGGGCACATGTCTAACAGCAGTTCTTACCAAATGCATGAGATACAGATTAAAAACCCCACTTATGAGGTACGAATCGTTCCAAAGTATGTCAGGAATAAGCTGAAATAAACTTCATTTGAAGCACCTGGAATCCCGTCTCTTCTCCCCCCCCCCATTTCGCTTTTGGCCTACCGTTTTTACATTCCTGGTTTTGTGTCTGGCTTTCTGCAAAGGATTCCTGGCCATATTCTAGGGACTGTGGCCAGTTCACACAAACATTGGCCAAGCCTGCTTGGCTGCAATTGTTGAATCGTAGAGCAAACCCAACACTCTCCTGCAGCTATAAATTGCAGGGAAAGACGTAGTGGTGGGAAAGCTGCCTTTATTTACTTAATCAATTTAACTACACTTTAATGCCGCCTAAGAACCGAAATTGTCTGGGTGGTTTATAGCAAGGCCATTGTTATGTATTCAGTGATCTGTGTTTGCCTGAGCTTGAGTCTGGACTAAGGATTCTGAGCCCCTGTGTCCTGATTGGATACATGATGTCCAATCACAGAACATTTCAGGATTTGGGTCTCTGCCATTGGCCCTTGAACTCTGAGTCGTGGTTCGCAGCTTGGAAGTTTAGACAGCCAATCACGTTGGGAGTGGGAGTGCCCAGGCTTTCAGGAATGTATATAAGCAGTTGCTTTGCCCCTGTTTCCCAGTTATGTCGTTCAGTAAAGGTTCTTGCTGTTATCGCTGTGTCTTGCCTCATGGGAAACCACCTACACTTCAGTGGGACTCAAAATCTAAAACAGAATAAAAAGATGACAGTACGAAACTGAAATAAAACCAGCAACAGAGGATAACGGAAATTTGAAATTACCCAGGGAGTGCTAAAACACTTTCTATAAAGCCTGGTTGAGTAAAAAAGAAAAAGTCTCTACCTAGTTCTGAAAACATACTCTCGGAGCTGGACCTCAGTGTCTAGGCTGAACGATGGGGGTGGAGACACTCCTTCAGGTAAATATGGGACTGTATCTGGGAAATAGGGACACATGGAAGGCCTGTGAAAACACTACAGGTGAGCTCATCACCTCTGGTGGGCAGTGTTGCAACCAGGGCACGGGCCACGCCAAGTGATCTAGCAAATGGCAGTCTGGATCGCCCGGCTGCTGGCAACTGGCCAATGCTGGCAGGCTTTGGGTGGGCGTTCCCTGGATGGGCATGCCCAACTTGACTAATGAGGTTGCTTGTGCCCACTCCCAGAGAGGATAAATTGCAGCCTGCCTGGCACCCTTCCTCAGCCTTTTTGTCGGATCTCCCACCCACCATCCTTTAATTATGACTTCATCTAACTATGCTACAGCCTTGCTATGGACCCTGTTAGCAGCTGTATTCAGGGCCAGGCAAGGATTTTCCCCTCCCCAACTTGCAAATTGGCACCGGCTGTCTGGTTTTTGCCTACCTGACAGCAATCGCCACAACTTTGTGAGGTTAGGCGTTGGGTAAGGCTAGAACTTGGCCGGAGGTGAGGTTGTAGCCTCTGCCTGTCCCTCCTGGGTAAAGGGTAGCCTGTTGAGAGCCAGTGAGAGCCAGTGTGGTGTGGTGGTTAAGAGAGGTAGACTCGTAATCTGGGGAACCAGGTTCGCGTCTCCGCTCCTCCACATGCAGCTGCTGGGTGACCTTGGGCTAGTCACACTTCTCTGAAAGTCTCTCAGCCCCCACCCACCTCACAGGGTGTCTGTTGTGGGGGAGGAGGGGAAAGGAGATTGTTAGCCGCTTTGAGACTCCTTCGGGTAGTGATAAAGCGGGATATCAAATCCAAACTCTTCTTCTTCTTCTTCTGTTAAAAGGATACAGGAGGAGTGGTTTCTGTCCGATGCTCAGGTGGGGGCTAGGGGCATACCACTCCTCCAACGGGGAAGCCTTGGGGGGGGGTACCTCTATTTGATGTAGGTCATAGGGCACCCCTTCCAAGATGTGGTTTACTCTTAGATGCACTTCCAGCAGAGTATAATAGTGCTGGTTTCACCCTGTGCCAAACTGTTCACGTCTGAAACCAATAAAATTGTGGCCTTATTTGAACCCCCAAACCAATACAGTGGTAACTTGGTTTAGGGACAGAATGTGTTCCGGGAGTCCATTCAACTCCCGGAACCATTCGAAAACCAAAGCGTGGCTTCGGATGTTCGGCTTCCGAAAATCGTTCAAAAATACTCACTTCCAAGTTCCGATCGTTTGGGAGCCAATTTGTTTGGGAGCCAAGGTGTTTGGCTTCCAAGGTACGACTGTATGCTGTTGTCCTGTCTGGTTATTTACTCCCTGGGAGCTGGGAACTCATGGGGCCTTGGCGCACAACTGGGGTGCCACCACTGAAAAGGTCTTTCTGTCTAGATTCCCCTACTTCCATGCATCTGGGTAGGTAGGGCCATCAAGTTTAATACCGGCACATTGAATTGGGGCCAGAAGCAGCCTTTCAGCAAAGCAATTTACCCATCTTCCCATTGCTTGATGAATTGACAAGGGGCCTCCAGGATTTACTACAACACAATTCAAAAATTGCAGCTTCGTAGAGCAACCGGCCCGAGAGCCCTCCGGGGCTTGGTGTAAGGTTACCAGACATCCCCGTTTCCCAGGGACAGTCCCCGAATTTACAAATCAGTCCCCATACGAAATCCATTGAAGTTGAAAAGTGACCCCGGATTCATTGAAAAAAAATCTGGTAACCTTAACTCGGTGCCATATTCCAACCATGGCACCCTCTAGCAAGCTAACCCTGGTAGAAAAGCTGTTGGGCTTTCTTCACCAACTGAGCTTGCGCAGCAGCTGGGGCGATGGAATAAAAACTCGCCCGCAATATCTTTGCTTATCTTTATTTTACATAACAATCAAACAGATGTTACTCACCACTCTACACCAGCCAGTACCATACAAAGCATTTGGTCAACTTAAATACAATTTTCAATATAATCAATTACCATATCACAGGCATGTCCAACAGGTAGATCGTGATCTACTGGTAGATCACGGGGTGTTCCTGGTAGATCTTTGGCCCCTCAGTGATCTCCTCCCCCCTCCCCAAAAAAGGGGGAAAACAGCTTCCTAAAAAAAGCTCAACAACTTTGGTCCAGCCAACAACAATGGGTAGATCATTACCAATTTTTTTATACTGTGAGTAGATCACAGTCTATTGGGAGTTGGACGTCCCTGCCCTATCACATTGCTGCATTCGGTGCCGCAGGTAAACTCCCACCTGCTATTTAGTTAAATTGTTAAGATACTACAGGTGTGTTGAATTGTTAAGAGCTCACAGATGCGCTGCCATACAGGTTATAATTACAAACACATACCTCTGAGTAGCACCATTGACCACATTAATATTAAGAAAACCCAACAACAACAAGTATACAGAGATGGCTGCCCTCCTGTGTTGCCCTTTAAGCTGCTGTTCCTACCTAATGAATGTTGCAAGAGACGTTTTGGCCCTGCTCCTACCTTTTAGGGACTCGGCAATGCAGGTCGACCCGCGGTGGGGTACATAAGAATACGTTTGAGCAGAGCATCCAGATGGTTGGCATGGCGGCATTGTTTTCTGGGCATTGTATAGCTGCTTAAAAGCTTAGGAGAGAGTGCAGCTAAGCATAATCAGAATGAGCCATCAGGCTGAAGACAACAATGCACATTTTGCTTGCGTCCAAAATAGCTTTGCAGATACATATTACTTACGGTTCCCTTTGCAGGACGTGCAAGTTGCATCAGGAGTTGCTCATGCAAGGAATTCAAAGTCGGTGTAATTGAAGGAAAAATAAAGCCAGAAGCCAGGGCACATTTCTCGTGACACGCTCGCCATTACAGTGGTTAAGCCAAATCGTTTTATGAGCAGTTACTCTAAAACAGGGTCTGGTCAACAGAGGCAGGCTAACACTGTGGGTGGCCGTCCCCAAATCCAGACAAAGGTTGATCTGTCAATATTGGGGGGGGGGGCTTGGCCCCCTGCCCACAAATATATTTCAGTAAATTTTTATTTATAATTTTCATTTATTACACACAAAAAAACCAAACGGTAAAAAAAGTCATTGTTACATGTTAAACCTTGATTCCCCTCCCTCTCTTTCTGTGGTTCCTTAAATTTACTCTACCCCCCCCCCCCCGCATTTCTCAATTAAATCTATTTATACTATTTCATACAAATTTTAGCCACTGCACGTTTTTACAATAATCCTGCTAATGTCTTGATTCATTTACAATTTATTTGTAAATATTCAATAAAAGATTTCCATTCCCTATTAAGGGAGTTTGTTGTCTTGATTTCTTATTCTTCCGGGTAAGGTTTTTTTCCATTTCTGCATTGTCTGTTAATTTCTGTAGCCATTCTTGTCATGTCTGGACTTCCTCTTCTTTCCATCTTTGAGCAAATGGAGATGCTCAGGATCGAAGCTGACAACTTCTGCATGAAAAGTAGGTGCTTTGCCACTCCCCTGAAATTATTAGATATGAGAAAGCAGCAGGAAACAGAGGTCTTGATTCGCCTGATTTTTAGTGCCTGTGGCTAAGAAATTAGGAGGCAATTTTACAGTCTTTTAATGAGCATTTGATTGTGTTGCTTTCACGGGGACTTTTAAAACGTCGTTTACCTGCTCCACTTCTTTGGTATCTGGCGGGCTGGGAATTGGAATATAAATAGATGTAACAATTCAGGAGAGGGAGGTATCAAAAGGCAAAAAAAGCACACTGACGCCTGAGAACCTGGATCGCTTATATTGTCCCCCACTCTGCTTTCCCTTAGCTAATCTTTGCAAGCAAGTGAAATTTTATCCGAAACGAGACGCACACGCAGCAATTCACCCGCTGTTCAAAAGCTGCCTTTGTGCAATGATACAGCCAGAAGTGGATAGGACAGGTGCAAGATGCAGTTTCATGCACTGTAATTCGAGGGCTCCCTGGCTTGTAACATCTGTCCCTCCCCCTTGAATTGGCAGAGCAGTTTGATACAGTTCGCATTTATGAGCGAACCTATCGAATTTGCACCTTCTGAAACGAGCTGCGAACCGGAGCTCTCCCGAAATTTGCAGTGCAGTTCCGCAGCTAACCAATGTGTTCAGAAAGACATGTGCCAGGTCAATGCATGCATTAAGATGCCTATGCTAGCGGCAAAAGTGTACAAAAAATGCCTTGCAAATGTGTGCCTGTTAGCCAAAATTGCAATCAAAGTAGTGTGTTGTAGGAGAAACTTGCACTAAACCGCTGCTGGATTTTTAAAGGCTGATGTTGGAAAGTGGAGAGCTGGAAAGTGGAAAATGAGAAATACTGTAGAGAGAAACCAGAATGGACAGGGTTGCCCATCCCATGTCACTCCATCAGTGGGATCCCCTTTTGTTCTGGACCCCCCTTGAGATTCATGTTCTTTAGGAGTGGAGTCAGGGTCCCGGTGGATGCAAGCAATTTTGTCCTCAGATGCTTTGCAAACAAGTCACAGCAAGTTACAGGTAGGTAGCCGTGTTGGTCTGAGTCGAAGCAAAATAAAAAAATTCCTTCAGTAGCACCTTAAAGACCAACTAAGTTTATATTTTGGTATGAGCTTTCGTGTGCATGCACACGAAAGAAGTATCTGAAGAAGTGTGCATGCACACGAAAGCTCATACCAAAATATAAACTTAGTTGGTCTTTAAGGTGCTACTGAATGAATTTTTTTAAGTCACAGCAAGATACTGTCGGTTCTGCCACCTCCTTTGGTCCAGACAGAGGCCCTGCACTACCTAAATTGACCCTGGGACCTTACATCTGCAAAGCAGATCTTGTGCCACAGCCCTTTCTCAATGTTAATAATAATAATAATAATAATAATAATAATAATAATAATAATAATAATATTTTTTTATTATTTATACCCCGCCCATCTGGCTGGGTTTCCCCAGCCATTCTGGGCGGCTTCCAACAGAAAAATAAAATACAATAATGGATTAAACATTAAAAGCCTCCCTAAACAGGGCTGCCTTCAGATGTCTTCTAAAAGTCTGGTAGTTGTTTTTCTCTTTGACATTTGATGGGAGGGCATTCCACAGGTCGGGCGCCACTACCGAGAAGGCCCTCTGCCTAGTTCCCTGCAACTTGGCTTCTCGCAACGAGGGAACCGCCAGAAGGCCCTCGGTGCTGGACCTCAGTGTCCAGGCAAAACGATGGAGGTGGAGACGCTCCTTCAGGTATACTGGACCGAGGCTGTTTAGGGCTTTAAAGGTCAGCACCAACACTTTGAACTGTGCTCGGAAACGTACTGGGAGCCAATGTAGATCTTTCAAGACCGGTGTTATGTGGTCTTGGCGGCCTCTCTCAGTCACCACTCTAGCTGCCGCATTCTGGATTAATTTTAGTTTCCGGGTCACCTTCAAAGGTAGCCCCACATAGAGCGCATTGCAGTAGTCCAAGCGGGAGATAACTAGAGCATGCACCACTCTGGCGAGACAGTCTGCAGGCAGCTGATAGACAGCTGCCCTGGACACAGAATCGACCTGCGCCTCCATGGACAGCTGTGAGTCCAGAAGCCCAAAGTTACCTACTTGGGTTGATCTTCCTATCCTAACAATGTAGGCTGGAGGGAAAGATAGGAGCTTGCCCTAAGGCCATCCACTAAGCTTTATGGTTGGACAAACTAGTACACGGAAACATAGCATCATGGAATTTGTAGAGTTGGAAGGGGCCACGAGGGTCATCTAGTCCAACCCACTGCAATGTAGGAATCTTTTGTCCAACATGACCCTGAGATTACGAGTCTCATGCTCTACCGACTGAGCTATCCTTGATTCCAGTCACCAAATGTGTGTTTCTCAGTTTAAATTATTAAGTGCTGAATTCAACATCTCTCATGGCTCGTGAGGTCCAGGGTGGACTAATTTCCCCATCCTCAGTGGGTCATCAAAAATGCCGGCAGAGCAATCCTTGGCCGGCGGGTTGTTGATACAACTTGTTCTGTTTGTTTGGAGCTGCTGTTTGTGCATGTGTTCCAGAAATATCCACCCACGTTAGCAGATTTGCATGAAGGAAAGAAAGCTAACATCGACAGCAGAATTTGAAAATAATGAATGCTCCTCATTAGGGACTGTGTTACAACATTTCAGCCCCTAAAACAAACGCAGGGCTGTTCTAGCCAAGATCTGAAAAGCAATTTGTTACAGTTCGGAAAACAGATGTACTCATTTTTATAAAGATGATCAAGAAACAAACTCCATAATC
The DNA here is from genome assembly GCF_965207765.1 of Zootoca vivipara. Classification (NCBI taxonomy): domain Eukaryota; kingdom Metazoa; phylum Chordata; class Lepidosauria; order Squamata; family Lacertidae; genus Zootoca; species Zootoca vivipara. The sequence goes on from NC_142586.1 coordinate 109,207,845, forward strand.
TTTTCGGAGCAGGAGGATGTTGATCTTTCTTAAATAGTTCATTTTACATTGTGGGGAAGGGACTAGATGCGCCATTGGCCTGATCCAGCTGGCTCTTCTTATGTTTAGAGAAGATTAGAGAAGCCCAGTGCTTGGGAAAAGTCATCTCGAAATATCCTTCCATCAGCGAAGCAAGCCAGTCCCACTGGATTGATATTCCTCCTCAGGGTGCCATGTATGCTTCATGCAAATACTGATTAAAAGATCATTTGGGGGAACGTCCTCCTCCATCCCCCATCCAGTGTGGTGTAGTGGTTAAGAGCAGTAGACTCGTAATCTGGTGAACCGGGTTCGCTTCCCCGCTCCTCCACATGGAGCTGCTGGGTGACCTTGGGCTAGTCACACTTCTCTGAAGTCTCTCAGCCTCACTCACCTCACAGAGTGTTTGTTGTGGGGGAGGAGGGGAAAGGAGAATGTTAGCCACTTTGAGACTCCTCCACTTTGATAAAGCGGGATATCAAATCCAAACTCTTCTTCTTCTCTTCATCCCTTTTTTTCTTCCTGATTTCTGCTGAGCAAAACAGACAGCTTTGGGATGAGCCAAATAAATAAAAAATAGAGAAACTGAAAGATGAGACAGTGGAGTACTGCGATGGGAACTGAGTGTCTAGTGTTATGACAGAAGGGAAAAGCTTTTCTCTGTTCACTTTCTTCACAGCCTCCACACACGACGGACCCAAGGTCACTGTTCCTGGTCCGCCACTGCACTGAGAGCCTATATGTGAAATTAAGATCAACTGTACAGTAGTGTCCAAGTTTAGTTAGCATGGAGTAGAGGTGGGACTGTCATTTTGGAAACCGAGTCTGAAAGTGCCCTTAGGCCACAAGAAGATTATTTTCCTGGTTCCAAGAGAAACGGTGGCCATTGAGATCCTGTTAGACTCCAACTCCCATCAGCCCCAGTCAGAATAATAATAACAACAATAATTTATACCCCACCCATCTGGCTGGGTTTCCCCAGCCACTCTGGGCAGCTCCCAACCGAATGTTAAAAACACAATACAGCATTAAACATTAAAAACTTCCCTAAACAGGGCTGCCTTCAGATGTCTTCTAAAAGTCAGATAGTTGTTTATTTCCTTGACATCTGATGGGAGGGCATTCCACAGGGAGGGTGCCACTACCAAGAAGGCCCTCTGCCTGGTTCCCTGTAACCTCACTTCTCGCAGGGAGGGAACCACCAGAAGGCCCTCAGAGCTGGAGCTCAATGTCTGGGAAGAATGATGGGGGTGGAGACACTCCTTCAGGTAAATCTGGGACTGTATCTGGGAAATAGGGACACTTGGAGGGACAGTGAAAACACTACAGGTGAGCTCACCTTCTCTGGTGGACAGTGATGTGACCGGGCCACGTGATCTGGCAAATGGCAAGCTGGATTGCCCAGCTGCTTGGACTTGGCCAATTGGCCTTCAGGTATACTGGGCCGAGGCCATTTAGGGCTTTAAAGGTCAGCACCAACACTTTGAATTGTGCTCGGAAACGTACTGGGAGCCAATGTAGGTCTTACAGGATGATAGAATCATAGAATCATAGAGTTGGAAGAGACCACAAGGGCCATCCAGTCCAACCCCCTGCCAAGCAGGAAACACCATCAAAGCATTCCTGACATATGGCCGTCAAGAGCATAGTCACCATGGCTCATAGCCATTGATAGTCTTATCCTTGCGTTCACATTCAACAGAACCCCACACCTTTGCAGTGTTAAAATTGCCAGGATCGCAGCCCTCAACTGCAGTCTGCAGCTGCAGGAAGTTTTCTCTTGGATGAAATAGTTACAGCAATGCCCCCTTCCCCTCTTCCCACTTTAAATCGAGAGGCGTGTGGATTCGAGGGTGGTTTTGATTTATTTCTAAGCTTGGAGGAGAAAATCTGCAGCAATGCAGAGGCTGCAGTTGGTTGAATAAAAGATTCAGCTCAATTTGCCACGATAACGCGCTGCTTCATGCATGAAATGGATGGGCCCAGCTTCACAGTCTTAAGGTGCATCATCAGCTGTGTGGTTGCAGAGAAGTAGAACCAACTCACAGGAAACATCGGTGAGCTCAGAGGTGGACAGGGGAGGGGCTGTGAAGTGGCCGTGCCGCAGATGTTTTATCTGGGCCCTGGAAACACTGCATTTAAAAAAATAATAATAAAGATTTGGCATGGTGGTTGGAGCGGCGGTGATGGCTGGTGCTCCTTAGGACTAGCAGGATGGAAGGCAGGAGTCAAACAGTAGGTGGCGCCAGAGCCAATGACAGACAGAGCCAACTATTCCTAGTTTGGTCTCCGTTCTCCCTGCTGATTTCTACCAGGGCAACACTGAGACGAAGGAAGAGGAAGTGGACAGTCAGAGGGGATAGTAGTAGGAAGGTAGGGACTGGCATAGGTGCCAACTCCCAGATTGAAAAATCCGGGATCGGCGTGGCGTGGCACCGGAGGTCGCGCTGCGGCCATTTTGGAACTGGGCAGAGTGGCACCGGAAGTGCCCATTTCCAAAACGGCCGCAGTGCCAGAAATCATTTCCGTGCATGTCCAGAGACTCTAGACATGCTCAGAATGAACCTCCCCGGGCCGGTAAGAATCCGGGGAATTTATGGGAGTTTTTTAAATCTAGGCTGCCAGCGGGAAACGGCTGGAAAAACGGGGTTTTCCCAGGGAATACGGGAGACTTGGAAGCTATGGGGACTGGTTGAGCACAGACTGTGGCTGGTGGGGCACTGCCCTAATTTCTCTGATGGACCAGGCTCTACTGGGGACTGGGCAGACCCGAGTTCAAATCTCCACTTGGCTGTGAAGCTCAGGGGGTGATCCTGACCCAGCTAAATGACTTATCGACTAAACGACAACAAAGGACCGCTGGACAGTTAAGTCCAGTCAAAGGAAAATATGGGGTTGCAGCGCTCATCTCACTTTCAGGCCGAGGGAGCCGGTGTTTGTCCACAGATAGCTTTCCAGGTCATGTGGCCAGCAGGATTAAATCACTTCTGGTGCAACAGAACACCATGACAGAAACCAGAGTGCACGGAAATGCCATTTAATTTCCTGCGCTGCGGTACCTATTTATCTACTTGCACTGGCGTGCTTTCGAACTGCTAGGTTGGCAGGAGCTGGGACAGAGCAACAGGAGCTCACTCTGTCGCGGGATTCGAACTGCCAACCTTCCGATCAGCAAGTCAAAGTGGCTCAGTGGTTTAGGCCACAGCGCCACCTGCGTGTAAACAATACATGTTTTTAGTTTAGATATGCCAGGGGGGCACAAGTAGAGAAGAAATCTCTAACTACAAAACTTGGAAGCGTTCTTAAACCACAGAATCAGTCCCTCCTCCCTCACCCAGTATAGCAAACAGCAAAATAGTCTTTTATTGTTCATGGATCGATGTGATCTTTCATTGATTGCCCACGAGCAAGAAGCAAACCAGGCTTGCTTGAGATGCCCCGTCTCATTCTTGTTTTCCTCCTTTTTGGTTTTGCTCCATCAAGTCCTATTTGTCTTTGGCCTCTCATGCTTTGCATCTGCCTTGCCAGTTTGACGAACAGCTGTGTGTGTTTTCTCAACCCGCCCTGGGCAGCCTGGTCTTCATCCTTGACAAAGTTGAGGGGAAAAAAATCTCACGGGCGTCGGTTGTCCTGGAAACGCCGATGCCTGCAAAAAGGAGCTCGCTGCAAAATCGTGGAAGTGTCTCTGGTTCTTCTGATGTCTGACTTCTCCATTTCATCGTAGTCAGTTGAAGGTGTGGAAATGCTGAGCCAATAACCCCATCGATACCAGTTGCTGGAAGCCACAGGAAGGGAAGGGTCTTGGGTCCTGTGCTTGGATCCTGTTCCCCAGAGGCATCTGGCTGGCCACTGTGAGAACAGGATGCTGCAGTAGATGGGCCACGACAGTCTTGGCTTGGCTTCCCCCGAAGAATTCTGGGAAGTGTAGTCTGTTAAGGGAGCTGAGAGTTGTTGGGAGAATCCTGTTCCTCTCAGGGTGTTACAATTCCCAGAGTTCCCTGCAAAGCCTGATTGTTCTGCGATTCTGGAAATTGTAGCTCGTTGAGAAGAGTAGATGTCTCCTTATAACTCTTAAGCTCCTTTAACTGACTACAATTCCCAGGATTCTTTGAGGCAGAAACTGTAACTGTTTCAAATGCAGTCATGCCTCGGTTTAAGTACGCTTCGGTTTGAGTACTTTCAGTTTAAGTACTCCGCGGACCTGTCTGGAACGGATTAATCCATTTTCCATTACTTTCAATGGGAAAGTTTGCTTCAGGTTAAGTACGGACTTCCAGAACCAATTACAGTCATACCTCGGGTTAAGTATGTTCAGGTTGAGTACTCCAGAGACCCGTTTGGAATGGATTATTCCACTTTCCATTGGAAGACAGGAGTGCCTGGCGTGCTCTGGTCCATGGGGTCACGAAGAGTCGGATACGACTAAACAACTAAACAACAACAACATGCTTTGTTTACTGAGCAGTACAGGACTCCTGGCATCCTTCTGAGCAAGTGAGCATCTTTCTTATACTATGTGTTCGCAGGAAAGGGCTTGGACACAATTGTGGCGAGCGAAATGTTAGTGACAGAAATCGGGGGTTGGGGACACAGGGAAGAAACTGTTTCACTTGCCAGCTGTGTGGTCAACACCATTGCCCTGACCTGATTACTTCAGCTGATGTTTTTCCTAAATCTGTCATGAATCAGTAATTATCAGCTTTCGCAACACTCTGCGACTCTCCTGCGAGAAGCTGTTGAGGGACTTTTTTTTTATTGTGAGCTGGATGTTCCTGAAAGGACCTTTGAATATACAAACACACACACACTTCTTGCATCCTTGGCTTTTCCTTGGCCAGAGAAAGTGGGGGGGGGGTGGACGAGGAGAGGGAGGGTGGGAGCAAACTTCCACTTCCCCCAAGTGTGAGGGAAATTCAGCTGAACATACTTTGGATGCGAACCGAACAATGCCTTTTATAACAGGCTCGCATGTCAACAATATATATTTCCATTAAGCCCTGGAAGAGGTCCAGATTGAGGAATTAAACGTTCCTTCTTCCATGGGGGTCCTTGCATAATAGGGAACGTGTGGAGTGGAATGTTATTAGAATAGAATCAGAGAATCATAGAGTTGGAAGGGACAACAAGGGTCATCTAGCCCGACCTCATGCAATGCAGGAATCTTTTTTCCCAACCGGGACTCGAACCCACGACCCTGAGATTAAGAGTTTCATGCTCTGCTGACAGAGCTATCCCAGACATCATCATCTTGCTTTACTGCTGCCAGCCAGGCTACCCCATATTTTATCAGGAACATGAACTGGCAGACTCTGGACTCGCCTCCTCCTATTGTCTGTTTTTCGAGGAATAACATCCATTTATCAAGATGACAGACCACAGCTTTCAGCAATTCAGACACCCAGATACAGGCATCTGAGTAGATGTCAGTTTCTGGGATCAGCTTTCAGCTTTCTGAAATGATCTCGCAACACGGTAGAAGAAGGAGGAGGAGGAGGAGGAGGAGGGGGAGGAAGAGGAGGAGGAAGAGGAAGAGGAGGAGGAGTTTGGATTTGATATCCCGCTTTATCTCTACCCAAAGGAGTCTCAAAGCGGCTGACATTCTTCTTTTCCCTTCCTCCCCCACAACAAACACTCTGTGAGGTGAGTGGGACTGATCATGGAACCCAAGAAAGTAAAATCTCTCACTGCCTCCATTTCTTCCCCTTCTATTTGCCAGGAGGTGATGGGACAAGTGGCCATGATCTTGGTTTTTTTGATGTTGAGCTTCAGACCATATTTTACGATCTCCTCTTTCACCCTCATTAAAAGATTCTTTAATTCCTCCTCACTTTAGGGAGTCACTGTGGGAGCCCACACAACTCAGAAGGGAGGTGGAAGCTGGGGCCCTCCAGACATTGTCCAGCAAGAGATCCCATCACCCCGGCTATTCTCTGGGGCTGGTTGTGGTTGGAGACCAACAATATCTGAATTGCCGCAGCATCCCGATCCCTGGTGTGTACTTGATAGTCAAGATCAATCTACACAACAACAATAGAGCTGGGGAATATATTGATATATTGTCCAAAACCAGTTGAAGTCCATGTCGTGATATCGGTTTCATAATTATGCAGAAATCACAATGCAGGAAAAAACATGAAGCCAGCCAATGCTTCTCTCGATTTCTGCTCTGTTAACTCTGCCAGTTCAGCTCTCCCCTTTTCTCCTGCAGGGGGGAAAGACATGAAGCCAGACTCTACATAGTTCCATCCTTATTTCAGATATATCGTAATGTTGGAAACCAGGTATCGCCCAGCCCTAAACAGCAACAGTAACATCAAAATTGTACCACATGCTTCTCTGAAAATTCTTACAAGCTTCATCTTCATCTTTTCACGTGATTCAGCTTCTCAGCACTTTATATTATGTGCCTTGGTTTCTTTGAGAAACCTGATTAGCGATGTTGCAGGAGTGTTTTTTAAGCTTTGTGTGATCACTAATTGGTACCCTGGACTTGTACTAAGAATAGATTGAAGTTTGAAACCAATCTAGTATAGTGCAGCCAACACTGTGAGTCAATTCAGAACTCCTGGGGGAATAAAACAGATTCCCCCCCCCTAGAGTTCCCTAAAAAACTCTTGTAATCGGTAAGCCCTTTACGAACCAGCTGAGCCGACTGAAGTTCACCCATGGCTGCTTCTGGTCTGCCACTTTCCTTGCAGACAACTTGTTTGACCTTGGCTTTGCCCCAAGAGTAAGAAAAAAAAAATCAGACTTCCAATCAGACTTGGCTTTCAGCTGGCAAATTTACATTCACTGTAATGGGAGGCATAAACTTGTCTTTCGCTTTTTGATGTTGGCAAACTCGAAGTGTCTAACCTGTTAAGGACTTGACTGTGATGTGTGATGTGTTGTGATGGGGGGGGGGTGGTGAAGCAATTTCGGTGCCGTTAGCTGAAGCCCGGAAGAGTGCGAGCTGCCATTTCCCTCGCCTCCTTCAGTTTGCATTTCAGAACCAGCTTTGGCTTTTTTCCCTTCTGCAGGTAGACTTTTATGTGTGACTTTTTAATAAGGATACGATATAAAAATCCCTGCATCGTGGCCTGATCTCCACAGAGAATGTCATTGGCTTGGATATATTCAAGCATTATAGCACCTAAGACTGCTTGATGCAATGCAGTAGGCCTTTTGATCTTTCCCCCCCCCTTCTGCGCCAGAAGGAATGATTAAATAAAAGGGCAATGTGTTCCCTAAGTAGTGTTTTGATTTGCAGCATGTTGCTAAGCAGGGTCGCCTCTTTGCTTAGCCTTGGGCAGAAATAACGCCTTGTTTTTCCTCCTATGCCCCGCTGATCAGTTAACGCTGCCCAAACCAGGGAAAGCAAAATTAGTTTTGCACCTTTTTGCTTCGTCTAATGGGAGCCTGCAGCCTCAGTTCTACTGTGAGAGGTTCTTAGAGACTGTAGCACCGCTTGTGTTTTGCAAGTATATAATCCTAGGTATACAGAATCCGTAAATTGGAGAGCAATGCTTGAGCGGGAAGGAACTAACTAACCATTTTGCTAGCACAGCTGCCACCAACTTGGTTCCCTCCAGATATGAAGACTTGGGCTAATCTGAAGGGCACCAGGTTGTCAAAGGTTCTGCTAAGAGATAAAAAAAAGAGGCATATGTGAAAGTTTGTGTCTGGGCGCAACTCAGAGGGTAGGTTTTAACCTTTAAGGTCCTTAATGGTGTGAGTTCATATTTAGAGGCCCTTTGGGTGTTCCTGCAATGTGATATTTGCTGGGCGGTTACTGCAGAGAGAGCCTTTTTGGTGGTGACACCCTGGCTGTGGAATGCCCTCTCCAAATAGTTTCATGAGATCTCTCTTTAGTAGTCATTTTGGTGGCAGGTTAAGACTTTTTAGTTTCCCCAGCCGTTTAAAATATTGTTGGCATTGGTTAAAAAGTTACTTTAAAAAAAATCTATAAAAACATTTTATAAATATTTCTATAAATGAATATATTATAATCTTGCTATTCTTATAGAACATGCTAGATTTTCCAGTTTCACTTTGTTGTAAGCTTGAGAGTGGGTGGTATTCAACTACTGTGTCCCATAAGTGCGAAACTTCCTCTTGAACTAAAGAAATCTCCCATCTCTCATACCTTTCATACATTCTCATATCTTCTCTAGAGGTTTGGGGAACCCCTATAGCAGAGTTAGGGGTTGCTTGTTGGGTGGAGAATGTTCTCTTGCACAAGTAGAAATCACTTAGCGCTATACTGTGTCCTACCCTTGGAATTAGCTATTTTTCTTTTTTCTTTTTCTTTTTAATGATGCATTATACTGCATATTATGGCTCATATGGCCATTGTTCTATTGTTGTTGTGCCTGACCAGATGTCCTGATTATCGAGTGGCAAATAAATACTGTTAATACACAAACTGCTACCTCTTGAAAGTGCGGCTGTTAAAGAGCTCGTTGAAGAAAGTTGCTGTGGAGGAGATTCTAGGTCACAAGCAAACTTCACTTCTGGAAAGTGTAAATTTAGAAACTCATTAAATGGTGTCCTTGTGGGGTAGACATAGTTAAAGCATCTTCAGGCTCTTGGGTAGGGGGTAGACTTTTCTTTTTTTGATGCGGTGAGAGTGAAATCATGGGCCGTGGCAGAAATCTGGGGGTTTGGGGAAGACATAATGAACTACTTGTTTCCACTGGATCGTCTTCTCCATTCCAAATTTCTTAATTTGCAAGCAGATGAGGATAATGGTTATAGAATCATAGAGTTGGAAGGGACCACGGGGGTCCTCTAGACCAACCCCCTGCAATGCAGGCATCTTTGCCCATCTTGGGGCTCGAACCTACGACCCTGAGATTAAGAGCTACCAACTGAGCTAAGTTGCCCTTTTTGTACAGTACTTAGTTGCTGAAATAGGGCTCTGTGGTGGATGCAGGTGGTTCTGTGGTCTAAACCACTGAGCCTCTTGGGCTTGCCGATCGGAAGGTTGGCGGTTTGAATCCCTGCAATGAAGTGAGCTCCCGTTGCTCTGCCCCAGCTCCTGCCAACCTAGCAGTTCGAAAGCATGCCAGTGCAAGTAGATAAATAGGTACCGCTGCGGCAGGAAGGTAAACAGCGTTTCTGTGCGCTCTGGTTTCTGTCACAGTGTTCCGTTGTGCCAGAAGTGGTTTAGTCCTGCTGGCCACATGACCCAGAAAGCTGTGCGGACAAATGCCGGCTCCCTCAGCCTGAAAGCGAGATGAGCGCCGCAACCCCATAGTCGCCTTTGACTGGACTTAACCTTCCAGGGGTCCTTTACCTTTTTAAAAAAAGCGGTCATAAAGCACTGGGGAAGTATCTGGTATGTTTGAAGGGCAGTAGTTATGGAAAGGTCTGGCTAAAAGCTTGTGACATTGCTCGGCCAAAGCTCAGAACAGTATCATGAGGTGCCACAGGCAGACAAGGGAAGAATCTAGCCACCCTCCCTTCTCTTATTTCCAGCTTTCCTCTTGCATCAGTCTCTCGCCCCCTGCCCTCCCAACGCCTTCCCCTTCACACAAGGCTCTTCGGTGTGATATTGTGAGCCATGCTCTACTTCGCAGACACGTCAAAAGTAAAGTGACAGCAACACAATCGGATAAACTGCGTCTTCGAAGGAAGCAGAAGGTTGGCCTTGTGTTGCAAAAACATAGGATGGCAGGGGGGAGACGAGGATCAGCCTGCTGTATGGAAGAAGTGGGTTGCTGAGGGGCAGACGCAAACCCTGTATGACATGGATGTTCCTTCAAATAACGGCATCTGCATTTAGTTTAGCACGACACCGGAAATCCTGTTCAATTTGCCGTGGCCTGAGGCAAAGCGTTGTGTTAATTTCTCTTCCGAATTATTGTTAGCTTTTCATTCTCAGTCAATGGGGAACATATATGTATGTATCCATTCATTTATGTTTGCTGTGTTTCATACAGTTGTTATGTTACTTGGCTCAGGGTGTGAGTTAGTCTCTTAAAGTTTCGTCTTTTGTCACTCCTGGCCCAGTGAATGAGATAGATTTTCTAAAATGAGTTTTTCATCCTCACGCTTCACGATGGCTTTCCCCACAAATCCTCTTTGACATTACACTGCATGTCATTCAGTCTGAGGGGTTATTGAGTGAATCTATCTTATTTCCAGTCCAACTTACTTTTCACGTGGGTTTTTCCATGAGCCCATCCTGCATTAATCCACTTCCCCCCTCCAAAATATGCATGAAAAACCACATATTCTAACAGTGCATTTTTCATGTTTCATAATTTCATAGTTAGGGATTAAGGAGAAATTCAGTGCACATTTAAAGGTGAGTCTAATTCACACTTTCTGAAAAAATAGTGAACCAAAACATAGCCGCACTTCAAAATGTACACTCCAAATCTTGAAATGCAGTTCTCCAGCCAATATATCAATCCATTATCCAGGTTAAAGTGTGCATAAAAGTCTATCTCTATTAGTTGAACATAAGATAATGTATTGTATTAGGGAAAATTGCTTTGTAAATATGTGTGTATTTGGCAGAATTGCATATAAATATGCTTACATTAGGAGAAATTTTCACTAAAATGCTGGTGAATTTTCAATAGGTCTTTAATCCACTCCCCACCCCCAGTTGATGCAGAAATGTGGAGAAATGAACCTAAAGCTGAGAGGAACAGCAACTGCCCATTCCTTCTCATAGTATTGTGAACCCGAATGTATTCATCCTTGCCATGAAACAGCTAAAGCTTTTAATCACAGATTGAAATCTCACTCAACTGAACAAAGAAACACAGTGTGGTTTGGGACATGATGCTCAGAACGGCATTTGAACCCCTCTTGCATTTTGGGAGTCACATGTGAGAGTGCTGTTAATCATGAAGAAAATGCAAAATTATATCCCAGTTTGCTTGTGTGCCCTCTTACCTACATATCAGGTCCATTGGCCATTGAGGTGGCCAACTAACTTTCTCCTCAGAGGCTGGAAGACAACAGCTCTTGAGGGCGCAATTCTGGTGAAGACAGGAAAGAGAGCGAGAGAAGAGAAATTGGTGAAGGAAGGAAGGCGTTGACAGATTGCATGGGCAAACTTCAGACTTTCAGAAATCTGTTTTATTTTTCAAGTGGATCCCAGAGGTATGCCAGCTCGAGCCAGGGTGCAAACCAGTGGCTCAGCTAGCCAAGTATGTCTAAGAATTTAAGAATAGGGTGCCTCGGAGCACATGCTGAGACTAGGAAATCTGTGGTCGGTACCAAATCCAAGCTCATGGATCCATAGGAACCAGCTCCTAGTGGCTGAAGGGTCTTCAAGCCCCCCAATAAAATATTAAAGGGGGCCGGGGCTCCCCAAAGTTGATGGGCATTGGCATTCAAATTGTGTGCCTGCACTCCATCATGTGATCAGTTATGTGGGGTTTACCTGCCCCCCCAATATTTTTTCCAAGTTGAAACCCCTGCACAGATCCATTAAAAAGTCCGCTCCATGTTTTCTGTTAAGTCTTCTTTCCCACCAATTCGTCTGGAGGGAAAGCTTTTTTCTGCTGTTACTGCTGTAGTTAAGACAACTGGGAGTTGGAAACTCCTTTCTGGTCTGCTTCAAATTGCCCAGAGATCTACCAGCAGATCCTGATTTACCGCTGCTGTCCTTTCTAATTTGAAGAAGAATGACATTTCCCTTCCCATTTGTATCCAGAACAATGTGATGGTTTCTCTTTTGGGGCGGGAGGTACAGTACTTTGGCTGTCCTGTTCATGGTCAAAGGTCAACGAGTAATTGAAGCTCGCATGGCTCGGTTGCTGAAATTACTATCATTGCCTCCATTAAACCTGGATTGTCTCCAGTACAGATTGTTGCAATAGGAGGTGGCAATGTTGGGGTTTATGGAAACGGAGTACCGAAAACCAGAAGAAAGCGGTTGTGTGTTTCTTTGTGGGGAGAATCTTTGAATTACAAGACCTGTTCCAGAGGGTTGTTGCAATTGTAGGAAGTCACTATTAATTTCAATGAAAGTTGGGTCATGCCCTAACCAGGCCCAGCCAAGCCCATTCCTCAAGTTCTATTAAGCGTCCAGATACCTGAATATGAAATACGCACTGAGAAGCCTCTGGCTAGCAGTTATTGGAATGACAAATTATGGACCACGTACACTTCTGTACGAGCTGCTCGACAGTGGAACTTGCTGCCAAGGAGTGTGGTGGAGTCTCCTTCTTTGGAGGTCTTTAAGCGGAGGCTTGACAGCCATCTGTCAGGAATGCTTTGATGGTGTTTCCTGCTTGGCAGGGGGTTGGACTGGATGACCCTTGTGGTCTCTTCCAACTCTATGGTTCTATGATTCTGTTCAGATACAGCCAGGCACTTCTTTTACTTGTCAGCTGTGGTGCAGCCTTGCTTCTCTGTATTGGTTGAGCATAACTAGAATTCCCTGCTGGATTGGACCAAAGGCCTATCTAGTCCAGACTCCTGCTCTCACAGTGGCCAACTAAGATGCCTCTATGAAGCCTACAAGCAGGACATAAGTCCCATAGCCCTCTCGCTGCCCATGTTCCCCAGAAGGCTGCTTCTAATACTGGATGTAACAGAACCATATAACTGGTCATCCCAGAAGCCAAATGTTGCTCATGCATTGATGTACATGACCCATAGTCTCCAAATGTAGTGTTTTAGTTTTGAAGTTTTAGTGTAGCAACTCCAGCCAAAGGAACAATTAAAAGGGCTTGCCGATCAGAAGGTTGGCGGTTTGAATCCCCGCAATGGGGTGAGCTCCCATTGCTCGGTCCCTGCTCCTGCCAACCTAGTAGTTTGAAAACACGTCATAGTGAAAGTAGACAAATAGGTACCACTACAGCGGGAAGGTAAACGGTGTTTCCGTGTGCTACTCTGTTTCGCCAGAAGGGGCTTTGTCATGCTGGCCACATAACCTGGAAGCTGTACGCTGGCTCCCTCGGCCAATAATGCAAGATAAGTGCTGCAACCCCAGAGTCGGTCACGACTGGACCTAATGGTCAGGGGTCCCTTTACCTTTACCTTTACCCCTGACCGTTAGGTCCTGTCACGGATGACTCTGGGGTTGCAGCGCTCATCTCACTCTATAGGCCGAGGGAGCCGGCTTTTGTCCGCAGACAGCTTCCTGGTCATGTGGCCAATATGATTAAGCCGCTTCTGGCGAACCAGAGCAGCGCACGGAAATGCCGTTTACCTTCCCGCCGGAGCAGTACCTATTTATCTACTTGCACTTTGATGTGCTTTCGAACTGCTAGGTTGACAGGAGCTGGGACCGAACAACGGGAGCTCACCCCATCACAGGGATTCGAACCACTGACCTTTCAATCGGCAAGCCCAAGTGGCAAGGTGCTTTAACCCACAGTGCCACCCGCGTCCCATATAACTTTTAAAAGTCACTTGTAATGAGATGAAGAAGGTTTTAAAATTGGATTGTCAAGTATATAAGGTTTTATGGACGTGCACGAACAAATACATTATAATGGACTAGATGGCCCTTGCGTTCCCTTCCGACGTTACAATTCTGTGATTCTGCGACTCGCCAGCACCAGTTTGCATCACTTTAATTCACTCTTGCTTGTGAACGGGTGCCTAGAAAATGATAATTAGAAAACGTAGCATGCTAACAGTGGGGGATGCCATTATGGTGAGGCCAAATCACATCCCCTGGCTTAGAGGCTGGGCCACCCACTCTCATTGAGTAGGAACTCGGGCGAAGAAGGAGCATGTCTCTCTGCATGTGTTGCATTGTGTTCCCCGCTTGACAGATCCTTGCAATATATTAGCATCCACTCTCCATTCCTGTTTTCACGCTAGCAAATGCTAAAGAGGAATGGCAATATTAATACAGAGGCATTTGATTGACAGTGTTGTTGACAACGAATTTGCTGGGATGAAGATGATACGTGAAAACTTCACTTAGGATTTTAAAGCACAAATTGGATGTTAAAACTTCACTCATGGAAGCCCATCATTCAAAAGCTGGTTTGGGATTCTTAAATTTTGTTTTGTTTTGTTTCTCTTTAGATTGATTGCCCTCTTAATCTTTACAGTCATCACAATAACATTTTCATCTTTTGAACATTTGCATGGGAACATTTCCTCTACGTGAATCCCCCACCCCCACCCCAAAACACTAAAATTTAGTTTGTATTGAATTGGCAAACACATCCAAGAGTGTATTCCTTTTTTGACAGCAAATCATCACGTCCGAATAAAAGGTCATGCTTGTTTATCGAGCAGTTGTGCAAACATTCAAAGGGGATGGAGACACAACTGCCTGATACTCTTGGAAATTGCTTCTGGGAAATTTATATTCTAGACCAGAGAGATGGAATTCTGTGATCAGAAAATGCAAATTTGGGAACTGATGATGATGATGATTATTATTATTTTGAAAATTTGCAGTGACTGTATAGAGGCAGAGGACCACAAACTGTGAGCCATAAGAATGGGGATGAATTGTAGGGGGGGGGGGACCCTGAATCCTTAAAAGGCTTCAGTGCACCTTATTGAAGAAAGATAATTGTTGCATTCTTGAACCCTGGGTGCCAAAGTTTCAGTAACAACCCGGGAGGTAGGTTAGGCTGAGAGACAGTGGCTGCCCAATGTGGCTGCTCAATGTCACCCATTGAGCTTCATGGGTGAGTAGGGACTAGAACCCTGGTCTCAGTCCAGTGCTCTAACCACTACACCGCACTGGCTCTCTTTGGATGTCTCCACTGAAGGCAAGGGGAAGGGGTACACAATTTAATACATAAATCAGTTTCTGCTCTAGAATGCATCTGCCTGTCATCTTAGGAAGCAGCTGTCTACCGAATCAGACCATTGGTACAGCCAGTGGTGTAGCCAGTCGTTCGGGTGCCCGGTGCGGCGTGCGCATCCTGCAGCCGGGGGTGGGGCGAGCCGCCCATGGGGGCAGGGCAAGCTGCGTGGAACCTCTCCGCCACTTCCCCCTCAGCTGTGGGGCGGCTGAGGAAGAGGCGGTGGGCAGATGTAAGCCCCACGCTGCTGTTTCAGGCAGCGCAGAGCCTGCAGGCGCCCAAGCCACCATGTCACCCCCAGGAGAGACGCATGGCTCGGGCATGCTGCAGGCCCCGCAGTAAGTTCTGCCCCCTGCGGTGTGGTGGGCAGTAGCAGCCATGTTTCGTTACGTTTCTTGAGTGAACTAAAAAGTTTCATGAGCCCGTTTTTTAAAACTCATATTTTTGTCACCCCCCTTCAGTGATGACACCCGGGGCGGCTCGCACCCACTGCACCCTCTTCCCCTGGCACTGGGTACACCTTGTTCAGCAAAGTGCTGTTGCATTCATGTGGTTGGTGAATAGATAGCTGGGAGAAATGGGGAACTCTTTGGAGGCCAATGTATTGAGTGTATGACTGACTCTGCAGACCACGGTCCCATCCAGATCCTCTCTGTCTGCCATGAGAGACAGCGGCTCTCCAGGGTATATGAGGCTAAGAAAAACCTCTGCCTTGTCACCATGAATCTTTCAATGGAGATGCTGAGATTTGAATCCAAGACCCGCTTCATGTGAAATGTGCCTCTGCCGCTGGGCTTTTACTCCTTCCTGAAGTCTATTCCCAGCAGAGCCACAACAACTTCCCCCAGAAGCCATATTTTTCAGGCATCTTTTGTTTCCTTCATTTAATAAGTGGCAAACCACAGTAGTTAATAATGAGCAATAGATATTCCTTATCTATGTATCGTGGCTTATATTGAAAATCTTTTTCTTGGAGTTACGAATCTTTTTGTTTCCTCGCCCCCGTTCCCATTACCAGCCCAGCGGTGCAACCCGATTCTTTCCTCTTCCAAGTCGTCAGATTCTCAATTTAAGACAGGCCTGGTTTATAGAGCTTTTAAACCGGTTATAAAGATCTGAAGAACTGACATTTTGAGCAAGCGCTGCCTTTTTTATAGGCTGTGAACAAAAGGGCTAGAACAAATGCTCCGAAAGATGTATTGTGAAGGGGATCTTACAGTTGAGAAAACATGACATTCAGCAAAGCAATGCTTATGTAGAGGGCGGGGGAAAGCACTGGTAATTTCCTCCTGGGATGATAAATGTAATGTGGAGGTTTACAAGGGCTTTTACCAATTGTAGGAAAGTCTCTCTACGCCCCCCCCCCCGAGAGAAATAATATGTTCTGGAGGGTGTCCCAAGATGGTTTTGATGGGACATGGAGGGCTAGAGAGGACAGAAGAGGGAGAGGAGGAAACATTTGCATGCATGAAAGTCCTTTCCATCAGCACAGCTGCATTTTGGGTGGCCCGGTGCTACTCCCCCACATCCTTTGAGAAGTCTCAGTTGATATCAAACCAAAGTGATGCATTAGGGAGCTGGGTATGTTTAGCCTGCAGAAGAGAAGGTTAAGGGGTGATATGATAGCCGTGTTCAAATATATAAAAGGATGTCATATGGAGGAGGGAGAAAGGTTGTTTTCTGCTGCTCCAGAGAAGCGGACACGGAGCAATGGATTCAAGCTACAAGAAAGAAGATTCCACCTAAACATTAGGAAGAATGTCCTGACAGTAAGAGCTGTTCGGCAGTGGAATTTGCTGTCAAGGAGTGGGGTGGAGTCTCCTTCTTTGGAGGTCTTTAAGCAGAGGCTTGACAGGCATATGTCAAGAATGCTTTGATGGTGTTTCCTGCTTGGCAGGGGGTTGGACTGGATGGCCCTTGTGGTCTCTTCTAACTCTATGATTCTATGATCAGCTGGAATAGAGGCTTACCTTGTGGCCTGATCATCTCAACCGCTGCTGCCGCCGTCACTCAAGACATGCACCAGCTCTTGCCCATTCCTAAGCTCAATGGCAGCGGCACTGATGGGGAACGTCCTCAGATCAAATCAGAAGCTGGTATGGCTTTCATAATTCTGGGACTGTCTCTGGAAAATAGGGATGCTCGGAGCTTATGATTTCATCCTCTCCAGTGTGCCAGGGAAAATGAAAGGAAAGTCCCGTCCGATGTCTGGTTTGGCCAGGGCCTTGCCTGCAAAAGGTGTACTCTTCATGTCACACAGAGCAATGTTCAGCCCCCAAAGCACGGAAGCCCCTTGGTGTTAAACCAAATAAGCACCACAGATAGAACATTTCCCAGAATCCTCTGCCTCACCGAGGGGTTCCATGGTGGGCAGTGTGATTCCTCAGCAGGGGGAAATACGCAGTGTGGAAACAGTTGCTTGAAGTAGAAACTTTAAAACCCCAGTGCTTTAAATAAATGAGATTTGGATGGTATTGGTGTTGGAACAGATCAGGGAAGAAATTGATGCCTAAACCTATAATTAATAATTGGCAACGGTGGACAGGAGCCATTTTCTCCAGAGCCTGCCTGGAATATGGACACTGAAGAATAATGAGAGAATCTTGGCTCTCGTAAGATGCTAATTAGGTTACATCTATGCTGTGTCAGATTTTTTTCTTCTTTTTTAAAAAAATGGCTTGACCTATTTCAGAGAGAACAAAATGAGTCAGGGCAAATCTTATTCCTCTGGGCAAACAGCTAGAAATGTGGGTAAAAAAAAAAGAGGAGGGGGGAAACTCACACAAATATTTGCACTTGTTCTGAATGCAGGATTAAATACAATATGGAGCAGGGGAGGCAATGGTGGACTGGTTGCCATTGGGGCTGGTGGAGCAGAAGATGTGGAGACCAATGGTAGGTGGAGCCAGAGCCATTGCCAGGCAGAGCCAACTAATTCCAGTTTTGTCCCTATCTCCCCCTCTGATTTCTAGAATCTTAGAGTTGGAAGGGATCCCTAGGGTCATCTAGTCCAACCCCCTGCAATGCAGGAATCTCATCTAAAGCATCCATGACAGATGGTTATCCAACCCCTGCTTAAAAACCTTCAACGAAGGAGAGTCCACAACCTCCTGAGAGACAGTCTCCTCTTTTCCAGGCTAAACATACCCAGCTCTTTCAACCATTCTTCATAAGGCTTGGTTTCCAAGACCCTTGATCATCTTGCTTGCCCTCCTCTGGACACATTCCAGCTTCTCAGTATCCTTCTTGAACTGTGGTGCCCAGAACTGGACACAGTATTCCAGGTGTGGTCTGACCAAAGCAGAATAGAGTGGTACTATTACTTCCCTTGATCTGGACGCTATACTTCTGTTGATGCAGCCTAGAATAGTGTTAGCTTTTTTTTGCTGCTGCCTCATATTAAGCTTGGGGTCCACCAAGACCCCTAGATCCTTTTCACATGTACCGCTAGTAAGCCAGGTCTCCCCCATATTTTATTTGTGCATCTGGTTATTCCTATCTAAGTGCAGAACCTTACATTTGTAAGGGCAACACAAACACGGAAGCTGAGGAAGCTGAGAAGCAGTCCCACCCTCTTGACCCCAAATGGGGTCTGGCAGAGGTCAAATTTGCCCAAATGGGCTACTGAACCTTTTTCAGGCTGAGGTCTGCATTCCCTCAAGGATAGTCTTTTGAGGGGGCACAATCTAGTGGTGGGTGGGGCCAGAGGCAAAGGTGGGGAGGGGCAGAAGCAAAAAAGGGGGTGCAGCAAGGGACATGACCTTGTATAGTCTTCTTCTTTGGTGATCACTCGTACCCAACTAAGATTGTCTTCCATAAACATGGTTTTGACAATTGGTTCCGTAGGCTACATTATGGTACTTGCTCCCTTCATGAGCTGAAGAATGCCATCAACTCCCAGGCATGTGGTAAAGCCCCTGGACAGGATGAAATCTGAATGGAAGTGCTGAAAGCTATCTCCAGTTCCTCTCTCATGATGGACCGCCATGACCTTCTCATGCAGTGTTGGCAACAAGGGATCAGTGCCACAATATATGTGTGACTGGCACTGTGACCCTCTATAGGAACAAAGGTGACTGCCATGACTGTAACAACTGCAGTGGAATCTCACTGCTGAGAACTGCTACCATTCAGTGGATTTTTAACTGGCTGACTGACCGAACCCAAAGGGTGCTCATCAATGGCTCCTCCTCATCCTGGAGAGAAGTGACTAGTGGGGTGCCACAGGGTTCTGTCTTGGGCCCAGTCTTATTCAACATCTTTATAAACGACTTGCATGATGGGCTTGAGGGCATCCTGATCAAGTTTGCAGATGACACCAAATTGGGAGGGGTGACTAATACCCCAGAGGACAGGATCACACTTCAAAATGACTTTAACAGATTAGACAACTGGGCCAAAGCAAACAAGATGAATTTTAACAAGGAGAAATGTAAAGTACTACACTTGGGCAAAAATAATAATGAAAGGCACAAATACAGGATGGGAGACACCTGGCTTGAGAGCAGTACATGTGAAAAGCATCTAGGAGTCTTGGTAGACCACAAACTTGACATGAGTCAACAGTGTGATGCAGCAGCTAAAAAAGCCAATGCAGTTCTGGGCTGCATCAATAGGAGTATAGCATCTAGATCAAGGGAAGTAATAGTACCACTGTATTCTGCTCTGGTCAGACCTCACCTGTAGTACTGTGTCCAGTTCTGGGCACCACAGTTCAAGAAGGATACTGACAAGCTGGAACGTGTCCAGAAGAGGGCAACCAAAATGGTCAAAGGCCTGGAAACGATGCCTTATGAGGAACGGCTTAGGGAGCTGGGTATGTTTAGCCTAGAGAAGAGAAGGTTAAAGGGGTGATATGATAGCCATGTTCAAATATATAAAAGGATGTCATATAGAAGAGGGTGAAAGGTTGTTTTCTGCTGCTCCAGAGAAGCGGACACGGAGCAATGGATTCAAACTACAAGAAAGAAGATTCCACCTAAACATTAGGAAGAACTTCCTGACAGTAAGAGCTGTTCGACAGTGGAACTTGCTGCCAAGGAGTGTGGTGGAGTCTCCTTCTTTGGGGGTCTTTAAGCGGAGGCTTGACAGCCATCTGTCAGGAATGCTTTGACGGTGTTTCCTGCTTGGCAGGGGGTTGGACTGGATGGCCCTTGTAGTCTCTTCCAACTCTATGATTCTAATGTTTCTTCCCCCTCTCTTTCCAACCTTCATCCAGTCAAGGACATGTTCCTGCATACAAAAGCCCTTGAAAGGGTGGATTGGAACCAGAGAAAGGTGTGGCCTGCGGTGAAGGCATGCCTTGGGGAGAGTCTTGAATGAACTAATAAATTCTAACAGCAGAAACTTGGCTTGTTTTTATGCTCACCTTATCTGCTCCCATCCCTCTGCTGGCATTATCCACCCTCCATTTCCAAGAAGGTACCTGGAGTTTGTGCAGCAGGCAATTATTATCTGTTTCTCTCCTTCTGCGCCCCTGCAGGCTCCTTTCGTGCAAGCAAACATCTCCATTGGGGGATATCCAGCCACATTAAATTAATTTTTACATCATGTCAGGAATAGCCGTGGAAAATGGAACTAACCAACCAGAGAATCCATCAATAAACACCTTGGCTGAGTTCCACTCTTGCTTTCCCCCCCTTTTTCTAAAGAGGAGTTCGGAAGCCTCCAGGGCTACTACAGGCCCTTCTGGTAAAATAGCACCTGTGAATGCTTCTTTCTGCAAAAGTACAGAAGAGAAGCTTTTTTAAATTTATTTTTGCAGCTGCACAGCCATAAATGATCACTGGCTGACCAAGATGGGAACCCCAAGCAGAGAGGTGCTCAGGCAACCCCATCTGATTTGTTGTTTGGTTGTCCGACTCTTCATGACCCCATGGACCAGAGCACACCAGGCACTCCCACCCCCATCTGTTATGTGTGGCTAAATGCAGCCCTGCCACCATTGACAGCCATGTGCTTGCACTCTTCCAACCAGGACCATTTTTGAGCTGTCTGGCAATCATGTGTTAAAAACTCAAATACATAAGCTAGGCGACAAATAGCTCCTCAAACCAAGGTGACAGTCACCAAAAGGGAATATCTGCTTGCCATTTTGGGGCGAGATGGCTCTAAAGCAGGCATCCCCAAACTTCGGCCCTCCAGATGTTTTGGTTCTACAATTCCCATCTTCCCCGACCACTGGTCCTGTTAGCTAGGGATCATGGGAGTTGTAGCCCAAAACATCTGGAGGGCCGCAGTTTGGGGATGCCTGCTCTAAAGTCTTATTAAAGGTAAAGGGACCCCTGACCAGTCCAGTCGTGACCGACTCTGGGGTTGTGGCGTTCATCTCGCGTTATTGGCCGAGGGAGCCGGCGTATAGCTTCCAGGTCATGTCGCCAGCATGACAAAGCCGCTTCTGGTGAACCAGAGCAGCACACGGAAACATCGTTTACCTTCCCGCTGTAGCGGTACCTATTTATCTACTTGTACTTTGACGTGCTTTCGAACTGCTAGGTTGGCAGGAGCTGGGACCAAGCAACGGAAGCTCACCCCGTCACGGGGATTCGAACTTTCAAACTGCTGACCTGATCGGCAAACCCTAGACTCTGTGGTTTAACCCACAGCGCCACCCATGTTGATTTAATCTTATTCAATGTTCTCAAAACTTTCCAAAATATCTAAGTTCAAATTTTGGTACTAATTGAACAACGTTCCTATGAGATCTTCCTTCCTTCCTTCCTTCCTTCCTTCCTTCCTTCCTTCCTTCCTTCCTTCCTTCCTTCCTTCCTTCCTTCCTTCCTTCCTTCCTTTCTTTCTTTCTTTCGCCTGTGCTGTGGACAATAGATGTGGTATCTGTTTTATGCTTGATCACATGACTAAGGACAGTGGGGTGTCTAATGAGGGACTTTTGTGTGGAGCCCCATATACATTTCCCCCCTCTCCACACATTCTAACCACAGTCCTGGACCCCTCCTTCCAACCCCCCCCCACCCTTTCCAAAGTAATTTGCATTATAAAAGAAGCCGTCATTGGTACCAATGGGAGCTTTGTTTGAAAGGTGAATAGCAGCCTGTGTAAAATATTTCTTATAATACAGAGTGCTGCTAGGGCATAATTGTGAAATGTATTGGGACCATAATTTTGATGTGACAGTAAAACTGAAGTTGTAAGTTCAGCTTGGCAGCTTGTAAAAAGAGTATTTTAAATAGCAATTTTGTAATAGGCCCTGGTACTACAGCCCTCATGTAGAGGTTGGCCTTTATTGGAATAAAACAGAGTAATTAAAGAGGTAGTATTGAAGAACTACTATTGCAAAAAGCGCTTGGAGAATCTATAACAAGAAAGTTCTGGTCTATAACAAGGAAACCAAAATGCATGTTATATACATTTTCAAAGGTTCCCCCCCCCTCTTTTAAAAAGAAAATCCATTTGCTTTGATGCAAAGAAGTGACTATTATGTGATTTGTCATAATTGTAAAATGGTTGTATAATATGATATACTAAATCAATTTATTCTTTTTCCTGAGGGAAATTATAGACAATCTTTTGCTGTGGGTGGGTTGTAACATGAGTGCTCTCTTGAGTTGTGGGGGAGGTGAGCTGTCTTATTGCTGTTTACTTTGCATAATATTTTGTTTCAAAGCAATTAGGAAAAAAGCTCTATGATTTTTTTCATAGTGAAGATCTGTCTTAGGACTCAGCTATACAGCTGCAAATCAAACATTTTAAATGTGTTGTAAAGTGCAATATACAAATGTGACACTAGATGGCAACAGTGAGCTATGCCAAATTCAATGTATTTTTCAAAATATTTTTAAAAAAGCATTTTCACAGCCTTTTTTTAAAAAATACGTGTGTAGATTCCATGTTAGCTTCATTAAGAAATAAATAACAATAAATTGCAATGAGGAAATCTGACAATTTTACTTTCTCACAATCTTAAGTTCAGTTCTTCACATTTCTGCATCAGTTTGATTTTTTTTTTAATCCTCAGGAAAATCATTCAGCACTTTTGTAAGACTTTCCCCTGATTTGCAAATATCTGCATGCAATTTTACCTTAAGACACACATTTTTTTGCAGGCTGTTTCCACTAATATAATGCCTTTTTGTATGCCGCTTTTACTGATATATGCATTTCACTGCACATTTCGCTGAACTGGATGTACTTTTGTTTGGCTGCATTGCAAAATTTGTAGAAGAGGGAATTTTGAAGGGTGACTGTGTTTCATCTTTAAATGTGATGTCCTTCCAAAAAAATATTTCCCCATCCCTAATGTTTAATGTTTTTAATAACATTAAAATGCCCTATAAAAACCACAATTTAAAGCCCAAATATGTGCTGACTGCTTGCAACGTATTTCTTTTTACCTTTTACTTTCTGTTGTTTATTCCTGAATCTTCTTTGGCTGCCTATCAGCATATAGCTCTTCTAAGCATCTCTTTTCCCCAAGCATATCTACATTCCTTTCTGCGGGAGCCGATTTTGTTTTCATTTGCAGTTTTAAATTGAGGTCAAGTTTCCCAGTCTCCTTTCTTAGAAATCAAAGGGAGCTTATTCCTCAATCCCTTTCTAGCCAAGCTGCATAGGAGGTTATGAGTGAAAGCTGTTAGGGGGCTCACCCTTTGCTTACAGCCTTAAAGTACATGTGGCAGCAGCTGCATTTTTCAGGGGAAAAAAGAGGTTTGCTGTTATTTATATGTTTAATACATATTTTTATGCTGCCTTTCAGCCAAAGGGTAAAAAGAAAAATAGAAAAGGTTTCCCAGGACAATGTGCAACAATAAAATACAAACCAGCAATAAAATCAATAATAAAGCAAAATTGAATCACGTTGTAATAAAACCCAACTGCAGTAAAACAATTCGAAACTTTAAAGTGCCTGAGAAAATGAAAAGGTTCCTCGGCTGGTGCAGCATGGGCTGAAGCTGAGCCTTTGTGGGTATGAAGTTCCATAAATTGAGCACCAACACTGAAAAGGCCCTTCCCCCAGTTAGAATCATAGAGTTGAAAGGGACCCCGAGGGACATCTAGTTCAACCCCCTGCAATGCAGGAATCTCAGCTAAAGCATCCATGACAGATGGCCATCCAAACTCTGCTTAAAAACCCCCAAGGAACGAGAGTCCACAACCTCCCGAGGGTGTCCTTTCCACTGTTGAACTACTGTCAATAAGTTTTTCCTGATTAGTTGTGATCTCCTTGTAAGCTTGAATCCATTGGTTTGAGTCCTACCCTCCAGAGCAGGAGAAAACAAGCTTGTTCCCTCTTCCATGGGATCACCCTTAAGATATTTGAAGATCGCTATAAGCTCCCGTTGCTCGGTCCAGCTCCTGCCAACCTAGCAGTTCGAAAGCACGCCAAAAAGTGCAAGTAGATAAATAGGTACCACTCTGGCGGGAATGTACACGGCGTTTCCATGCGATGCTCTGGTTTCAGTGTTCCGTTGCACCAAGAAGTGGCTTAGTCATGCTGGCCACATGACCCGGAAAAACTGTCTGTGGACAAATGCCGGCTCCCTCGGCCTGTAAAGCGAGATAAGCGCCGCAACCCCAGAGTTGTCTGCGACTGGACTTAACTGTCAGGGGTCCTTTACCTTTACCTTTATCATATCTCCTCTCAGTCTCCTCTTTTCCAGGCTAAACACACCCAGTTCCTTCAAATGCTCCTTATAAGGCTTAGTTTCCAGACCCTTGGTCATCTTGCTTGCCCTCTTGTGCACGCATTCCAGCTTGTCAATGTCCTTCTTAAATTGTGGTGCCCAGAATTGGACACAGTATTCCAGGTGTGATTGCAACCCATCTCATGCCTGGAGCCATATGTGGGGCCATTGGTGCCCAGGCACCCACCAATTTTTAACAGAGGTGCTGGGCTCCCCCCCAAGTTCTACATGATGGTGCACACATGCTGTGGAGCATGCTTGAATCACGTGTGCATGCCACAGGGCATGCACACAACACGGCAGCATGTCCCTGTGACGTGTGAGTGACATCTGCATGCCACCGTGATGTCATGTGGCCCCGGACACACTCTGTTGCGGGGTCAAGGTGGCGCAAATCATACAACAGGACGTAACTGGCTGATAAATAATAATTCTGATATCACATAATATGAATGATAATCACAAGAAACACGCAGATAATGAGATCAAATGTGTAATATAACGTAAATACACATACTATATGTCCACACTAAAATTCCATAATATGTGCGAAGGTTCATGTATGGAGATACACGTGAGTTTGCAACAAGTCCGGTGTCATCCACACAAATTAAATGATAGTTCCAAAAGATGATTAAGCATAATCTGGCGGTGATGTGTGTAGTATCATAGTAGTCCAAAGTATAAGCGTAATGTTTCCGCGAAGAATCGAAGCAATGCGGATGATACCCAGCTCTACCTCTCTTTCAAATCAGAACCAGTGAAGGCAGTGAAGGTCCTGTGTGAGTGCCTGGAGGCAGCTGGACGATGGATGGCGGCTAACAGATTGTGGTTGAATCCTGACAAGACAGAAGTACTGTTTGTGGGGGACAGGAGACGGGCAGGTGTGGAGGATTCCCTGGTTCTGAATGGGGTAACTGTGCCCCTGAAGGACCAGGTGTGCAGCCTGGGAGTCATTTTAGACTCACAGCTGTCCATGGTGGCGCAGGTCAATTCTGTGTCCAGGG
This sequence comes from Zootoca vivipara, assembly GCF_965207765.1. NCBI lineage: Eukaryota > Metazoa > Chordata > Lepidosauria > Squamata > Lacertidae > Zootoca > Zootoca vivipara. The sequence goes on from NC_142586.1 coordinate 109,233,237, forward strand.
CAGCTGTCTGTCAGCTCCATCTGGTACGCAGGCTGAGACCCTACCTGCCTGCAGACTGTCTAGCCAGAGTGGTGCATGCTCTAGTTATCTGCCGCTTGCACTACTGCAATGCGCTCTACGTGGGGCTACCTTTGAAGGTGACTTGGAAACTACAATTAATCCAGAATGCGGCAGCTAGAGTGGTGACTGGGAGCGGCCGCCGAGACCACATAACACCGGTCTTGAAAGATCTACATTGGCTCCCAGTACGTTTCCGAGCACAATTCAAAGTGTTGGTGCTGACCTTTAAAGCCCTAAATGGCCTCGGTCCAGTATACCTGAAGGAGCGTCTCCACCTCCATCATTCTGCCCGGACACTGAGGTCCAGCACCGAGGGCCTTCTGGCGGTTCCCTCATTGCGAGAAGCCAAGTTGTAGGGAACTAGGCAGAGGGCCTTCTCGGTGGTTGCGCCCGCCCAACAAATGTCAAAGAGGAAAACAACTACCAGACTTTTAAAAGACACCTGAAGGCAGCCCTGTTCAGGGAGGCTTTTAATGTTTAATAGATTACTATGTTTTATTTTTCTGTTGGAAGCTGCCCAGAGTGGCTGGGGAAACCCAGCCAGATGGGTGGGGTATAAATAATAAATTATTATTATTATTATTATTATTATTATTATTATTATTATCCCGATTATTTTCCTTGTTTCGCCATTATGGCTTCATCAGCAGTGAGAGTACTAAATGATATTATAATGAAGAAACATAGAATCATATATCTGACATATATATCCAGCCTACAGAAGAATATTATAAAGAAACATGTATCAATCATAATAAAAAAATTCCTTCAGTAGCACCTTAAAGACCAACTAAGTTTATATTTTGGTATGAGCTTTCGTGTGCATGCACACGAAAGCTCATACCAAATTATAAACTTAGTTGGTCTTTAAGGTGCTACTGAAGGAATTTTTTTATTTTGCTTCGACTCAGACCAACACGGCTACCTACCTGTAACATGTATCAATCATGTCAGACTTACAATAGAACATTAATATTTGGACGATGTACAAACAGAGACCTGGCAGGTACTCTGAAAACTTCAGTAAAAGTTTCTTGTACAAACTGAAGATATATATTCACATACAGGTAATGCCACTGAGGGTTACAGGTGTTAGTAATTTACTGGCTCTTCTTGTAAAGGAACCACAGGTACAATTATACCAATGGTGCACTGAAGAAAGGAAAATAATTCATATATACAAGTGGAATGCAAGGACTCAAATACATATCGCAGATACACTTATGCCACTATAAATGCATAAGAAACAGATATAGTTCACATCAGTATTTAGCCCGGCAGGATGGAGTGTATTTAACAGAAAGATGAACCTGGCCTCTTTTTGCACCAAGTGTTTTCTTAGCTGATTCCATGGGGCCTGTATAAATCCAAATTACAAAATATGTGGCCCTGGACATTCTCTGTTGCGGGGTCAAGGTGGCACAGCTGCCTGGAGGAGACCATGGCAACGGTCTCAGGCGGGATGGGGAGAAATTTATTTCAGCTCACCTTTAAAGGTGAACTTTGCTAACTTGCACTTTCCAAAACATTATGCAAATAGAAACACAGCTGTCCTTTGAAATTTGTACCTCTCTGAATTTTGCGATGCAGTTTCCTCTAGCGAAGTGATGTGTACAAAAATGCACAGGCTAGCGTAAAGTGTGCATTTAAAGTGAAAATAAGGTACAAAAATGCATTAAGCCAGAGAATGTTGCTTTGCATAAATGTATATACTATGGAAAGTTGCATGCAAAGGGGTGCATTAGGAGAATTTTGCACTAAAATGATTATTATTAGGACTTTTAAGAAAAAGTGACCTAGGCTTCTTCCTCTGCCAACCTTCTTCTCATAGCCTGTTGCTTCTTTCATCTACCACTATGTATTGACAATACAATTCATTCAATGTTTAATGAGCCAATATTTCTATGATTAGAGTTTTCTGAGAAAAATGTTGTTGGAGAATTTCATTCTCTCTGTGTGTGTCTACCCTCCCCTTCCCATAATATTTGGTGAAATCTACAAATTGCTTTGTATTCTTGGAGGCCCTTTTAGCAAATCCTACTAAAGATGAACTAGTTGAAGCCTGCCCCCAGTCTTTCCTAACTCACCCAGCTTTGACCAACCTCTCCTCATATCACAGGAGTAACCTCCCACTTTATACTTCTTTAACCTGTTCCATATAACCTCTCAGATGATTTTTCTTTTAGAGCACAATGCTCCCAGAGATTTAGAATAGGAAACTTGCCCTAGGTTGAGAAATGATTTAACAGCTGTGTCCTGAATTTCCACGGGCTATGAAGTCAAGTGGGTCTCTTGATACATTCGTTACATCTGAGAGAGAAGGCAGATAAACATTGGCAGTAAATAACTAAAAGAGCCATTTAATTGGAGACATCCAATACCTTGGCGCAGGACAATCATTTGTCAGGTTTGGCTGGTGAGAAATATGCTTTTGGAAATCTGTGCGCAAGTTACAACAGTGATTGTCACGAAGGCCGGAGATTTCAGAATTAAATTTGGGATGCATGATTTCTGGGTTACAGAGTTCTCGAACCATGACGCAGACCTATTAACTAGTAAAACCTTGTTCTCACTTTTTAATACACTGAAGGAGTGCGGTGAGGAAGACGAGGAGCCTGCCTACTGGCCATGGCATCTGCCCTCTGCACATGTAGCTGAAGGTTGGGATAATTAGGTACACAGCTGTTAAGCATGAAGGATCCATGCTCACAATCACACCAGTTGTGTACATGTAAAGCCCATTCTTTGGCTGCCCAAAGAATTATGGGAACTATAGTTTGTCAAGGGTGTTGAGAATTATTAGGAGACCCCTATTTTCCTCTCAGAGTTACAGTTCCTCTAAAGGGGGATTGGTTGGTAAACTACTCGGGGGATGGTAGCACTTTGAGGGGAATAGGGGTCTCGTGATAACTCTCAGCACCCTTAAAAAGCAGAGCTCCCAGAATTCTTAGAGGGAAACCACGACTGTTTCTAGTGCTATGATACTGCTCTAAATACATGGTGTGAATGTGACCTATATTAGGATTTTAATCACAACACTGATTAAATGACTGGACCTTCTACCTTTGTGGCTTTTGTCCCTTAGGTTCAGTACTCTTTTTATAGAAAAAGAGGTGCCAGAACTCACAATGAACACCTCTCTCGTTCTCTTAGAATGGCAGTGGTGCCCACCTGAAAGATGCCGGAACTCAGTTCTAGCGAGTTCCGTCTGAAAAAAAGGCCCTGCTTATGTTAAAGTAGCTGTGTTGACAAGGGTGGGTGGGTGGGTGAGATACTGGGAAAGAGCGAGTTTTAGTCTTTCCGTGTTCCATTTTCCCAGTCTAAATTACTACACTGCTGCTGCTAATGGTCCCCACAGTGGTGAAAAATTTGCTGCTGTCACCGGCAACACTCGCAAAATGTATGAAGGCATAAAGAAAGCCTGTGGACCAGTAGTAAGGAAAACTGCACCGCCAAAAACCTTGTTGGGAAAGATTAGCACAGACCACAGCATGCAGATGAAGTGATGGGCAGAGAACTCTCAGTAACTGTACTTGTGGGAAAACATGGTCTCTGTCACAGCAGTCAACATTGTCCAATAGGGCTGGGTGATATAGTAATATATCATCCAAGGTCGGTTTAAAGTCCATATCGTGATAATCAGTTTCATACTTTTTGTCCTGGTGATATATTGCAAATCATGAGTATAGCATCTAGATCAAGGGAAGTAATAGTACCACTGTATTCCGCTCTGGTCAGACCTCACCTGGAATACTGTGTCCAGTTCTGGGCACCACAGTTCAAGAAGAATACTGATAAGCTGGAACGTGTCCAGAAGAGGGCAACCAAAATGGTCAAAGGTCTGGAAATGATGCCTTATGAGGAACGGCTTAGGGAGCTGGGTATGTTTAGCCTGGAGAAGAGAAGGTTAAGGGGTGATATGATAGCCATGTTCAAATATATAAAAGGATGTCATATAGAAGAGGGTGAAAGGTTGTTTTCTGCTGCTCCAGAGAAGCGGACACGGAGCAATGGATTCAAGCTACAAGAAAGAAGATTCCACCTAAACATTAGGAAGAACTTCCTGACAGTAAGAGCTGTTCGACAGTGGAATTTGCTGCCAAGGAGTGTGGTGGAGTCTCCTTCTTTGGAGGTCTTTAAGCGGAGGCTTGACAGCCATCTGTCAGGAATGTTTTGATGGTGTTTCCTGCTTGGCAGGGGGTTGGACTCGATGGCCCGTGTGGTCTCTTCCAACTCTATGATTCTATGATTCTAAGCCCTCACCCGTGAAGTTCTCAACAGATTTCAACAATTAGACTTTAGAGCTCAGAGGTCAACAAACCACATGATTTTCTCACTGAACCAGATGCAGGAGAAATGCCAAGAGGAGCAATAGCCCTCATATATCACCTTCATCAACCTGACAAAGGCCTTTGACCTCGTTAGCTGAAAAGGACTCTTCACATAGCTCACCTAAGCTCCACAAGATGATTCTGTCCTTCCACGAGAACATGCATGGCGCCCTCCAGTAGGATGGCTCATTCTTGGCCTCCTTCCCTACAAAGAGTGGTGTGAAACAGGGCTGCCCCAACTCTCTTGGCATAGCTGCCAAGTTTTCCCTTTTCTCGCGAGGAAGCCTATTCAGCATAAGGGAAAATCCCTTTAAAAAAAGGGATAACTTGGCAGCTATGTCTCTTGGGCATATTCTTCTCCTGGTTGCTCTCATCGGCCCTCAGCTCGACTGACGACAGTGTGTGCCTCCATTCAAGGAGTGACAGGAGTCTGTTCAACGTGGCACACCTGTGCGCCAAGACAAAAGTGCAGCAGGTCCTTATCTGAGAAATGTTGTTTGCAGATGACACAGCCTTGACAGCAGACTCTGAAAAAAAGGTCTTCTGAGATGCATCATCTGTTCATTAATTTCAATTAGTGTACTCTGGGCACAACTTAGTTGGAGACAGCCCTCTGCTTGGATCCAGTGGGATGCCATTTTGAGTCAAGATGGCCGACTGAGCCTCTCAGAACCATTGATTTCAAAACAGCAATGAATCTTTGGTTTCTTGGAATTTCCTAGCAATGCTGAGTAAAAGGCTGCCACTAATATATAGCAGTTCGAAAGCACATCAAAGTGCAAGTAGATAAATAGGGACCGCTCCGGCGGGAAGGTAAACGGAGTTTCCGTGCGCTGCTTTGGTTCGCCAGAAGCAGCTTTGTCATACTGGCCACATGACCCGGAAGCTGTCTGCGGACAAACGCCGGCTCCCTCGGCCTATAGAGCGAGAAGAGCGCCGCAACCCCAGAGTCTATGGGGGAAAGGATTAAACACCTCCTGGCTCTTTGCCACATCTCTGATAAAAATCAGATCACTTTGTCTCTACTTTAAAATAGTCAGGAAAACTGATCACGGATCCTTTTTTTTTTTTGCCCCTTGGCTCTCTCTCTTCTTTTTTATCTTTAAATTTAAACATGGAAAGTACCCCTTGGATGCAATTTTTGGCTATCTTTGACAAATTGGCCATTAAAATCCTATTAATGTGGTAGATAGCAATAGGGTGGCGGTGGCGGGGTGTGTGGGTGTGTGTCATTTTTCTTGGTGCAAGTCCGACGCCAGACTGCCTTCCATTCCTCGGTCTGGATTCAGCAGAGAAATACATAAAAACCTTTGTGATGTAGGAAGGAGTCACTTTCAAGTACCCTCTTTTTCCATTCCTTCTCTAATAGTAGCAATTACTGAGCACTGAGTCTCGGAGACAGCTGAGACTCATACGCTTTAATCCTTGGCGTGATGCCAACGTCTGAAGAAAATTACAAGTCTCTCCCACCCACCCCAAGCTTCCTATAGCATAAACAAAACTCAATGAGGCACATCAACAACACCACAAAAAAGAGCGATCGGGCTGGAGGGGTGCTAAAATTGCCGCTGCTTAGTTTAGTCAAAGACTAGATTGGTATTGATAGTCCAAGATTCCAAGGCAGGGATTAGATACCTTTGGCTTTCTGGATGCTGTTGGACTCCAACTCCCATGAGCCCCCAGCCCACATAACTAATGGTCAGGAGTGATGGGACTTAGAGTAGAACAATGCTTGGGTGTCTCCCAGGTTCCCCACACCAGTGCTAAGGAATCCCAGAGCAGTTTACCAAACCTCTGGACTACTGCAATGCGCTCTACGTGGAGTACCTTTGAAGGTGACCCGGAAACTACAACTAATCCAGAATGCGGCAGCTAGACTGGTGACTGGGAGCAGCTGCCAAGGCCATATAACACCGGTCCTGAAAGACCTACAGTGGCCCCCAGTACGATTCCGAGCACAATTCAAAGTGTTGGTACTGACCTATAAAGCCCTCAGCGGCCTCGGCTCAGTATACCTGAAGGAGCGTCTCCACCCCCATTATTCAGCCCGGACACTGAGGTCCAGCTCCAAGGGCCTTCTGGAGGTTCCCTCCCTGTGAGGAGTGATGTTACAGGGAACCAGGCAGAGGGCCTTCTCGGTGGTGGCGCCCACCCTGTGGAACACCCTCCCATCAGATGTCAAGGAAATAAACAACTATCTGACTTTTAGAAGACATCTGAAGGCAGCCCTGTTTAGGGAAGTTTTTAATGTTTGGTGTTTTATTGTGTTTTTAATATTCTGTTGGGAGCCGCCCAGAGTGGCTGGGAAACCCAGCCAGATGGGTGGGGTATAAATATTATTATTACAAAGCAACTACTCTATTCCAAACTTTAAAATGGAAAGCGTAATGCTGGTGGTCAACAAAAGAGGTTTAAAGACTGTCTCAAAGCAAATCTTAAAAAATTGTAGTATAAACACTGACAACTGGGAAACACTGGCCTGTGAGCGCTCCAGTTGGAGAACAGCCTTTACCAAAGGTGTCCTGGGCTCTTGAACTCAGGACGCAAGGGAGAAACATGCTAAGAGGAAGGCACGCTTGGCAAATCCACACCGTGATCAACTCCCGCCTGGAAACCAATGTCCCCACTGTGGAAGGACGCGTGGATCCAGAATTGGCCTCCACAGTCACTTAGGGACCCATTGTTAAAATCGTGTTTAGGGAAGACAATCTTACTTAGCTACGAGTGATCGCCAAAGTAGAAAGATGATGATGATGATGATGATGATGATGATGATGATGATGATGATTACATCTCAGCCTAACCTATCCCACGAGATAGTTTGGGGGGTTAAATGAGGAGTGGGGAGAACCATACATGCCACATTGAACTTCTTGGAGAAAAAGGTGTGATATAAAGGCACGTCATAATCATAATGCTATCAGTGGCTGCTAGTTATGATGGCCCCACATTGGCTGCCCCCGAACTAGGCTATTAGTTCAAAAAGTGAAACAAAAATGGCCTCTAGGATGTAACAGGCCTTGTCTTTGCTGACACACCAGAGCAGGATGGGTCTGGTGCTCTTTCCAAAACCAAGGTGAGCCCGCGTCCGAACGAGACGAAGAAAGAGAGGCACGCTCTCACCCTCCCACTTTCAAGGCTAGCGAGGGATAGCAGTTATCCTTTTCCTCTGCCAGATAAAATTTGTGCCGTTTGCATAAGACCAAGATGGAAGTGAACTGGCGAGCGAGTCGGTTGCCTAGCAGCCAGCTATGGCACTGTCTCTCTGCCCATCACCTTTGCTCCCACAGAACAGGCCCCAAGGCAGCCCCTCAGGGAATAGTGGGGGCCAGGCATTTGATCAAATTAAAACCTCATTAAAGACCCAGATTCCAAATCTGTAAATCTCTTGATTAAAGAATTAATTGATTAAGCACACTGATGAATCGATAAATGCTTTCAGCCCTGCTTGTCTTTCAGCAAATTACCACAGAAAGTTGGCAGAGGAATAAAGCTGCTTTAAGAACGTAATTGGTCATGTTTTTGGAGTGAACTGGATAACCTTTTGAGGCTTCCCACAGCGCTCTAAAGTGCCTGCAATTAATGGGCATCGGTCCTCCTCCTCTGGAAAAATTGGGCTCCTTTTTCCATTTTGGGGTAGGGTTGAGTTGCAAGTGGTAAGTATCTGTGGCTGAAAACACTTCCTGAGTGAATTATATAAGAGCAGGATACAGGAGCAAGAAATTCTTTGCCCCCAGGCGTACAATCTAAGAGACGTGAAACGAAAGAAAAAAGGCATGGGGAGGGAAGAGGAAGAAAGCAAACTCATTCACCCATTCTTAAAGTTAAATAGCAGTTCTTATAGCTATTGTTTTGCCCTTCAGAGAAAGGAGTACAAAGAGACTTATGTTGTTTCTTTCATTTTACCCTGTGGGGTAGGTTAGGACAGGCTTCCTCAACCTTGGCCCTCCAGGTGTTTTTGGCCTACAACTCCCATGACCCCTAGCTAGCAGGACCAGTGGTCAGGGATGATGAGAATTGTAGTCTCAAAACACCTGGAGGGCAGAATTTGAGGAAGCCTGTTCTAGGCAATCTATGGGTTTTTGTTTTTTTTAAGCATTCATTCTGATTTGTTTGTGGGGAGGTTAGATTAGGCCAGGCTTCCTCAACCTCGGCCCTCCAGATGTCTTGAGACTACAGTTCCCAGCATCCCTGACCACTGGTCCTGCTAGCTAGGGATCATGGGAGTTGTAGGCCAAAAAAACATCTGGAGGGCTGAGGTTGAGGAAGCATGGATTAGGTTGTGTTAATTTCAAATACACTTTCCGGTGTGTTTTCCTGTCTTATCACAAAAAAAGTCGGATCTTAGGGAGTGGAGAAATGGTTTGTTGGGCAAGACCTTCCGGTATTTCACTGAATCCCACCTGAAAATGATGACATTCATGACTGTGTTCCTGTCTCAGGAAGGGCCTTAAAGTTAGTGTGTTGTCACCAGTCTTTGTCCTCCGCTACTCTCCTGGCTCCAAGCATGTGCTTGGCTCCTAGATGGTCCTTGCTGGCTCTCTGTTGCCTTAAATAGCTCAGCGCCACTTGCAGATGCTTCCAAGCATATGGGACATCCCATCTGGGTCCTGTTCACCTTAGCTTCACTACGGCATAGCTGCCAAGTCTCCCGTATTCCCCGGGAAATCCCCGTTTTTCCAGATGTTCCTAGCTGAAAAAATGGATTTTTTTGTTTCCCCCCGGTTTATTCTGGCGCGACGGCCATTTTGGAACTGGGCGGAGCATGCTCAGAAACGACTTTTGATGCTGCTCTGCCCAGTTCCAAAATGGCTGCAGTGCGACTTCTGGCGCGGTGGCCATTTTGGAACTGGGCAAAGCAGCATCAAAAGTCACTTCTGAGCATGCTCCGCCCAATTCCAAAATGGCGGCAGTGCTACTTCCGGTCTGCTACTTCCGCCCGGTCCCTTATTTCTCCGACAGCAACTTGGCAGGTGTGCACTACGATGCTCCATCATTGCTACTTTGATTGGCTGCTTTTGCAAGAGTTGTGTGGGCTCTACAGGCCTCAGTTCATGTGGGGGACCTCTAGAGGCAGAAAGGGAGCCGGAAAAAGGAGAGAAAGGGCTGGAAGGATATGTGTGTGAGAGAGAGGAGGGAGGAGAGGAGAGGAGAGGGATGGCACAATGTGTATGCGTGATTTCATAGTGGTTTGCCCCCTCCTTCCCTCCCGTCACTCAGATGGATTCAGCACAGGGGTTAGAGACTTGGACATAGCAAGAAGTCAGAAATTCACAACATCTTTAGCCCATGGCTCAATCTGTGAATCAGAGGTTAGAATGGAAAAGTGAGCATTTGCCCTGGGCAGAAACAATGCGCCTTGCAGGAAAATGTTTAGCAAAGTTGTTTTGTTATTTATTTTATGGTCATTGTCTTTGGCTCCGGATTTCTAAATGATTTTGCAGCTGAAATGTAGAAATTCAATGCCAAGAACTGCAAATGTCTTCAAAATGTCGTTCCATTCTCTGCCAAGAAATATTTCAGACTGAGAGGAGGGTGAATGTGAATGTGGCCATTCCTTTTTATTAGTAAAGTCTGCCTTGTATAAAAGTTAGCGTACTGGAGAAGGTCTAGGGTTACCCAGGTTTAAATCTCCAGTAGGGATGGAGGGGTTTTTTTTTAATGGTTTGGTTTGTATTTTAATGGAAAGTTTCCTAATTTGCACTAAACAGTGTGCAAAGCAAAAGTCATATTTACTTTGGAATTCACACTTCTCAGAATTTTGCAAGGCAGCTTTCCAGCCACACATGTCTATACAAAAAAATGTTTTTCTTAGGGGAGAGAGAAAGCTCATTAAAAAAAATCAACATTAAAAATAGCATTATATACACACACAGCTTTATTGCGGTCCATAGACCACTTTATATAATATGTGCATTTAAAAGTGTGGGAGCTGGTAGCTCGGTTTCCCACAATGCAGTGTTCCAGTGGGTGGCATTGTGGGAAATGTAGATGGTGGCTCCCACATGTTGTGACTGCCATCATTACCAGATGACCCATCCAGATGATTCTTTGCCACAACCCTCTCACACCTTGTGCTGTCCTAAACGGCAGCACGGAGACAAAATTTCCCAATTGAGCCCTGCTTTGGACTAAAAAGGAGGGGGAGAAAAAGGCTGACTCCTTCCATAAGAACCCAGGATTAAAAATACCTAATTATATAGTGATGTATAATTACTGGCAGTGTCTGGAAAGTGTGTGCATTCAGAGGAGGAGTAAACTGCACCTGTTGGCTGGGGTATAAAAATAACTGTTTTGACTAGAAAAGAGATAAATCTGGATGGAAGGGGAGGATGTAATTCTGAATGTAATTTGGTTAGCAAAGGATAAAGCTTACAAGTGCTAAGGCTTCATTTAGCAATAATCAGAGGCACATACTTGGCTCTGAGTTCCAGTGAATTAACAACAGCGCTACACACACACACAGAGACACACAGAGAGAGAGAGAAAGAGAGAGAGAGAACGTTTTGTTCCAGAAAGAAATGAGCAAATCAAATGGTCGCATGCTTGTAATTACTGATGAGAGAGAAATAAGCTGGTTAAGATGTGGCAAAGGTAAAAGTGGGCTGTTGAGTACATATTGGGAGGAGGAGGAGGGAAGAAATGTGATTGAGAAAACGTTTCAAGCCCCGCAGATTCACCAAAGGCGAACTGCTTTAAAAATGCTTCCTTATTTGGTGTGAATTTGCACATTCGTAGCACTTCAACTTCTGCAAAGGGCTTTCTCTTCTACTATACCCATTCTACAGACAGAAATTTGAGGCTGAGAGATCCCGAATAGCCCAAGCGACCACAGACCTCCCACATCACATGTGGCTTGGCCCTCAATATGTAGGGGGATCATCACAGCTGGCTGCAGGATGTCTGTACAAAACCCAGTTCAAACACAGACTCAATACTTGGCTTTGCGATACCCGTTCTTTCATTTCTCCCAACTAACTTCTCAAGGCTCTGAAATGGCTCCATTACGATTCCACTGCTGCATCGCTCATTGCAACGATGTGCATTTATATCTTTCCCTTCTTATGTATTTCCCTCCATTTATATGTTGTCGTATGCACTCCTAGGCATTATGAGGAGAGACTGGATAAGGGACTGGGGAGAAATCTTACTCGATTTGCATTTAAGGGGAGACCTACCTAGTTTGCACTTCTCAGTTCTCCAGCAAAATAAGTGTTCAGAAATGTGTCTATCGGGCGAGAGTGTGGCTAAAAATGCACAGGTTAGTGAAAATGACAGGCATGAAAGTAGGGATGACACATAAGGGAATAAGGCTGACTGAAGTCACATGGCCCCATCAGGAGATCAAGGTTGAGCATGAGGAATAAGGTGGTTCTGCCGGTATTTTGGGCTCAAGTTGTTTAGGGCTTTTTGAATGAACACGAGATCCTTGTACCTGTCTCAGAGGCAAGCTGACTACCAGCACTCCTCTTCCCCCAAAGAAGTAACATGTTGCTAGTTAGTACTTTTTCTGTCTTCTAACATCACACGGCCATTTGCAAAAGGGCTTTGCGATACGCAGCAGCATCATGAGGACAAGCCATCGACGACAGCAGTTTTCCATTAGTTTAAAACCAACAGCAGCTTATAAAAACAAAACAAAACTCCAGTCACACAAGGCACATTTACCTGGGGCGAAAACATCTTCAGAGTTCCCTTAAAAGTTAGCAGTAATGAGGCCCTATGAACTTTGGGGCGTTCCAAAGGTGTGGAGCCGGCACTAACAAGGTTTGGTCCTCAGTATCCACCCATCTTAACAGCATGCATTTGGTATCATCTCTCTCCCTCTACAGAGAACAGCCGTAGCTCAGTGTTACAGCATCTGCTCAGCTTCAGTCCCCAACATCTTCAGGTAGGGCTGGGAGAGACTCCTGCCTGAAACCTGGGAGGACTGCTGCCAATACAGTGTGGACCATACTGTAAAGGTAAAGGCACCCCTGACCGTTAGGTCCAGTGACGGACAACTCTGGGGTTGCGGTGCTTATCTCGCTTTACTGGCCGAGGGAGCCGATGTCACAACTTCCGGGTCATGTGGCCAGCATGACAAAGCTGCTTCTGGCGAACCAGAGCAGCGCACGGAAACACCATTTACCTTCCCGCCGGAGTGGTACCTATTTATCTACTTGAGCACTGGTGTGCCTTCGAACTGCTAGGTTGGCAGGAGCAGTGACCAAGTAACGGGAGCTCACCCCGTTGTGGGGATTCGAACCGCCGACCTTTCGGTCGGCAAGCCCTAGGCTCTGTGGTTTAGACCACAGCGCCACCCACGTCCCTTGACAATACTGTAGGTGGTCCAAATACTGGTCTGACTTGATAAAAAACCTATGTTCCTATGTCTTTGTTTTCAGCCAGCAGCTTTGTGGGCAATCACAGCGGTGGCCAACTAGCACACATTGGAGAGCTTTGCTACTATTGCTGCCGCCACCCTTACTCTTCTAGTAAGCCCACTCACCTGCCTTCCTCCACGTCTGGTAGTAAAAAATGTGACAGGGGCATCTGAGGGCTCCCCCTAGAAACCTGGAGCTGGCCCTGGGTGCAGGTACCCGATATGCACCTGGTCCCCAAACTGTCAGCCCACCTGGAGGTGCCGAAAGAGTGGATTTCCTTCCGTGGAAACTTGCCAATGGTGTGCAGTTGTCCTCGGTTCACTCATCGCTTGCTGTGACGACTCTTAGCGCAGCAAAGTGCATGAAACCTCAGCTTACCTCTTTCCCCGCTGTCCCACAGCCCTATTTTTAGCCTGTTTACCGCACACTGTATATTAATCACTTCTGACAAACCACAATAGATTTGCCATCTCGGTCTTTCGCAATTCACACGCAGTCCCGGTGCGTGCGCATATTGAAATCTCCGGCGAGCTGCAGAATGGAAAGGAGCGAAACCTCGCACGCTGCCATTCATTTTTATTTCATAGGTTGCCTGGCAGGTGAGGTGATCTGGATATAATAGAGCTGCCACCTCAGCAGCAAAAACAGGTCTGCCAACTCCTGTTGAGCTCACGGCTTTGCTGTATCCACATGCCTGCTCTTAAATCCAACAATTGCCCTTTGGATTAATATGACACAGCACCACTAGCGAAGGTGTAGTACATCTGCTTGGCATGCAGAAGGTCTCCGGTTCAGTCCCCAGCATCTCCAGGTAGGCCTGGGGGAGACTCCTATCTAAAGCCCTCAGGAGTTGCTGCCAGTCAGTGTGGGGAATATTGACCTAGATGAACCTTTACGGCAGTTTGCTATATTCCCATGAAACATATATTTCAATTCCATATTTTAGAGATACAGTATTGTTATCATCATCAATGTTAACTTGAAAACGCCGTTTACAGAGCTTAAAAGAACCGCCCGCAGAGACATGAACAGCAGTGATAAAATGGTAGGTTTTATGTATTTGTTTTTAAATAAAACCCAAACCCATCAATTTCACTAATGTATAAGTAGCTGGAACAGATACATAAATAAATAGCTCAGGAGATATTCAGAAATTATCCACAAGGGCTAACGCAGGCTGCTCAGCCTACATAGTTAGCCTTCAAAATGCTTCCCGGATTAAAGTCCTGATATTAAATAACTGCACTATATGGAGACAGCCACAGCAACTTGGGGAGACCCAAATTCGCAATCTGCCCCCCCCCAACTTCAACAATGCCTGCTAATAGCAAAGCTGGGCTTTGAAAGAACTGAGGCTGTCCAAGGTGTTTCCTCTAGAGCACTGAAGAACTCAGAATTGTTTTCTGTTAAGGCACAGCAGTGGAGGATTTAACCCCCTCAAAAAAACTAGCAAGTTTCATTTAAGATTTTTAACAATCCTACATTGTTCTGCTCTTTACAACCCTGCAGGGCAGTTTTCTAGACAGCCTCGCATTGAGAGGCCAGCAAAACCTATCGGAGGACAAAAACACCCTTCAGAAAGAAAGACCAGTATGAAGCTGTACATAGTTCAAAAAACGAGTAACCAAGAATTCGATGCACCCTTGAATGAATGAATGAATGAATGTGTGTGTGTTGTAGCAGTTCGCAACATAAAATGCCTTACTCAGCTGTCTCTTAATTATTTTAAGGTAAGAAAGAGACATCGATTTCCTCTCCCCTCCCCATGAAGTATTATGGGGGAAAGTGAATCCCTTTTACTTTCTGCACAAACACAACAACCCCTGGACCAATTTATCTGCAATTTGGCAGGCTTAATCTATACGCGAGGGGCTCCTGTGCCTGTAAATTTCAGCCACCCTGGCCAAAACTGGGGAAGGTGTAGCTATTTTTAATTCCCCATTATAGTGAATAGGAGAACAGAGGGCTTCCTTTTACACAGAATGGCTCGGAATCTGAAAGACAGCTCAAAGCAGAGAGTCCACAGGGCGATTCAGAAACAGATTGGATGTTTGTTTTTTTAAGACACGAATGCAAAGTGGATCTGGGGGCATGCGTGTCCCTCTAGTTTTTAGCATATGAATCTGAACATGGATGCCTCATGCCTCTGCACCACCCAGGGGGAGAAATGTGACTTCCAAACTGGGCCTTGAGACCAGTAGTTTAGATCCTGTATAGATAGAGGGGAAAAGGAGTCGATAATCCCAAAACTTTGAAATTTTAGATGGCTTCTAGCTGCAGTCAACACTTAGAAATACGAATCCAGAGAGCATGACAGAACAGAATGCTTTTACCATATATCTTAGAGTAAATGCATAGCTACTGCTCTGAAGACACCCAGCCAGAAATCACCTGTCGGTGACTAATTCTGATTTCGGGTGTGCCAAAGTAGACGTGTGTATAATCAGAGTTCTTTTCTTTTGTCTTTTTTTTAATTTTAGAATCAACCTTGTCCTATGTTAGGCAGCTGGAAGCAAGAGTAAGACAGCTGGAGGAGGAAAATCGCATGCTGCCCCAGGTGGGTGATTTCCTATTGCTAGGTGCACTAGCTTAGGTCCCTAGCTAGAAGATTGGCACAGGTGCCTGTTGTTAGTTTGTCCCCATCACACTAAGTATCAAAGCCTTGATTGAGCAGTTGAGCTTGGATGAATCTGAATGTGTTTCATGAGACAGGTAGCCGAATTACTTGTCGTCAGGGTTCGCTGGGGTCAGAATCCCAAGCGATAACAGGATCAGGGCCTCCGAGTTCATCAAGGAGGAAGCCTTGAGGCTGGTGAGGAGCCGGAGGTAAATGCTGTAGCCAAAGCAGACCAAAAAGGTCTTAAGTGACAGGTTCAGGGTGGACAGAAGAGTGAGAAGGATCTCAGGTTGCAGGTCCTAGGGCTGATAGAACTAGGTGGCATTCTGTGGTGTCCCTGGGTCACTTGACCAGTCAGGTGATATGGCTTGCAGTATTGCTGACATCATGTCTCTGGGTAACCCAGTACAGTCCACAGGGGATAAGGAACTTGTGCCCAATTGGTAGGAGTCCTAATTTAAAAGCTCATGTTGGGTAATGGTTTCCTGTAATAGTGAACTTTTCCCCCTGGAAAAGACCCTGACGTTGGGAAAGATTGAGGGCACAAGGAGAAGGGGATGACAGAGGATGAGATGGTTGGACAGTGTTCTCAAAGCTACGAACATGAGTCTGACCAAACTGCGGGAGGCAGTGGAAGACAGGAGTGCCTGGCGTGCTCTGGTCCATGGGGTCACGAAGTGTCGGACACGACTAAACGACTAAACAACAACAACAACAAATGGTGAACTCAGGTGTGGTGAAGGGTGCTGGCAGAATTGGAGCCAACATGACAAGTCTTGAGCAAGACCTTTCCATCTGTTGCAACAGAGCTACGCCCCTGGAAATGGATTGCACGGGAGACCTCCCATTGAGCCACAGTGCATAGTTGCATTATGGAATTTGCCACAACCATATGTAGCGATGCCACCAATGTAGACAAGCAAACTCATAGAGGATGAGGTCATGGAGGTCGCAACAGACTTCTGCGATGGAGCTCTCCCCTCCTCTCTGCTTTCCCGCAGTACCTCATGCTTCCTCAAGATCTGCTTCAGAGGATTGAAGGACCTCCAGGATCAGATTTTGAGAGTCTGCACAGAGGGGAAGGGGAAGTCCCATTGCACGAGTGGAACTCCATGCATGCAGTGTGGGACACACGCCATGATAGTATCAGAGGCTCCGGAGGCAGTTTCTGGAGAGCAACAGTGAGAGAGGGGGATTGTCTTCAAGTTCTGCTGGTGGACTTCCATAGGCATCTTGTTGATCACTGTGAGAACAGGAGTCTGTTCTGGATGATCCTTTATTTCAATCCAGCAGGCTTCTTCTTATGCTTTTACTGTCCCTTCTGTAATAAACCTTCCAGTTGTTTAGTGCGATGACTCACTCCCGTCTGCGCTTTGGTACCCCTCTGATCACATCTGTGAAGAATGGACCTCCCTCCTTTGTAAAAGGGAACTTAACAGCACAGTGCTTGGTTCCTCCGTGGCCGATTTCTCCCACGCTGGTATAAGGGAATGGATGAAGCCTTCTCACCCACGTGGTTAACGACCAGATGATGTGGGCAACAACAGCCCACTGCTGCATGGAGATGACTTCACACATTCCCTTACTTGTGTGAGATCCACTGCCAAGAGAACAGCAAGTAAATAGGCCAGGGGTGTTTGTCTGTCATATTCTTGAGACGGTTGTGAAATGGTGGCAGCGGTAGTCCTTTTGAAGTGCAGCTTTCGGCACTTTGTGAGCTGAGCTGGGCTTGCTTTTAAGCACAAATCTCTCTTTCAAGAAAGCCGAAACCTCCCATTCCAGCAATCAAATGTGCTGCTCGCATCCTTTTGTTTTAATTTCTCATTAATGAACACCATCAAGCACATGCGCTTGGGGTGTCTCAGATTAAATACTTTCTCACGCTTTATCTCTGCCCCCCCCCACTTCCCCAAGTGTTTCTACTTCGCTAGCAGAATCTCACTGGAGGCTCGAACCTGTGTTGTGGAATGAATTTTTGATTAAAAGAAGTCTGAAGTTACAAACGGCCGGCTTCAAGCTTTCATGGATTTGTCAGTCTTCTTCTTCTTCTTCTTCTTCTTCTTCTTCTTCTTCTTCTTCTTCTTCTTCTTCTTCTTCTTCTTCTTCTTCTTCTTCTTCTTCCTAATCATATTCTGCGGGAAGCTTTGGATGTTGGAGGATGTCTTCCAAAGTCCCATTGCAGTAACCCAAATTTCAGTTGCCACGGCACAAATAATTAACACGGTTCTGGAGCTTTCACTTCTAAGGCTTTTCAAGTGGGATTGGAGGGTAGGTGGGTGGGAAAAAGTGGAGGAAGAAACTCAGAATTTCCAGGAACAGCTTAAAGTTTTAAAAACAAAGAAATCAGAGACAGTAAAGGTGGGAATGGTAGTGTTCCCTATACAGCCTAGGACCCTCGTACCTACGGGACCGCCTCTCCTGGTATGCTCCACGGAGGACCTTATGGTCTGCAAATAATAACAGCTTGGAGATCCCAGGCCTCAGGGAGATTAGTCTGGCCTTGCCCCCCCCCCGGCCTGGTGGAACACTCTGCCACAAGAGATCAAGGCCCTGTGGGATTTGACATCTTTCTGCAGGGCTTGCAAGACGGAGTTGTTCCGCCAGGCTGGTTAGGGCTCAGCCTGACTCCCCTTCTCTTTTTGTATAAGAACTAGTATGAAAGAGGCTCCCAGCATTCTCACAGGCCCATATAAGAACAACGTAAACAATTGGGCCTGATGAGCATTTACTGCTCCCAACCCTAATCCTGCAGAAAGCCTTCTAATTAGATTTTAATCGATCCTGACTTCTTTTTAAGAGATAATTTAATTATTGTTTGATTTTATACCAATGTTATATATTTGATGTTGGCTGCCCTGCACCCGGTTTCGGCCAGGGAGGGCAGGATACAAACAAACAAACAAACAAACAAACAAACAAATAAATAAATAAATAAATAATAATAATCACTAAACTTCTTTTTAGAGGAAATTTCCTGCCCCCTGCAGTTGGTGGCTAGCTGGCCTGCCATGTTATCATATTATTATTACGTCAACATTGGTGATTTGTTAACCTCCTTCTAAATACACTCCTGGACAATGACAGGCCGACAGCTGAGCCACTGCTGCTTACAAACAAATAGAAGGAGAGGGGTGAGGCAGTTGGACAGTTGGTGGAGTGCAAAAGCCCAACCCATCTCTCTTGCCAGTGCATTTGCAGCTTGCATATCTCCCCACTGCACTGCCTCCCTCCTTCTCCTTCCCACTAAGTGGAAGCATCCTTTGGGAGGACAGGTGAGTGCTGATGCTCACCTTGCTGTCCTCTGCTGTGTGCAATGGTGCTGTGCATTTTTTTCAGAATCATTGCTGGGGGAAAGATGGTGCCACCCCTCCCAGACCACACCTGTACTAGAACCTCTTGACAAAGACTGACCTTCCTGGGTAGCAACTCCTGATGCTAAATCCAACTCGGGAGAAGAGTCAGCAATCTCTGGTGGAACTTGTATTGAAGGCTTTTCTCAGATGGCGTCGCAGGAAGTGTGAGTGATGGGCCTGAACTGCTGGCACTTAGGCATCGAAGATGGGCCCCGCTGGGGCCATGGCTGCTGCCAGTGGATGCTGGGTGTTGGTGCCAGCCCTGGGACACAGCCTGCACCATACATGGGGCGGGAAAAAGTGTGCCTGTGGGCAAGCTGCCCCAGTTGGAGCATTGTTCTGAATGTACGAACCAGCACGAAGTTTAGTGATTCTGGAGGCGTTTTGTAGGTTTTCCATTTGGCCAGGCTGTGAGTTAACGAAGGCCGCTGCTCCCAGTTGGCATGAGACTGGACAGGATCCAAGCTGCTTCTATGACCGTAGATGGAGCCGTTTTGGAGCAAGGAAACAGGCTCTGCCCAAGAATCGCAGCAGGCTGCTGGATCCTTGTCCCACAGATCATGTCAAAAATGAATTGGCTGGCTGCACAAAGGCATGTGTGTATCATCAGTTTATGGCAGCGCTCACCCAGGCGCAAAGCTATGCGAGGCGGCTGGGTGGAAATATCGTTTGGAAGACCTGGAAATACAGTACGACCTGTGTTTGGAGAAGCTAGAAATGTGCTTTGAAGGAGTTGCCCACAAAGGGCGTCTTGAAAATGTCGTGCATGACATAAAGCAGCTTCTCTGGAATCATCAGAGGCTTGGTACCAATTTTCTCTTTCGGTGTGGTAATCACAAGCTGATTCCTGCGCTTTTTGTGCCTGTATAAAAAGTTCCTAGTGGTCACATGGGAGAAGAGATGCTGGTGTGACGGCACACAGTATGGAACATTCATAAACATTCTGGTTGCTGATGGGACACAACTGTTTTGTTTCTGTGAGGAAAGAGAAAGTTGGCAGTTGTGACTCGGAGTAAAGCCTCACCTAGTGGGACGCGGGTGGCGCTGTGGGTTAAACCACAGAGCCTAGGGCTTGCTGATCAGAAGGTCGGCAGTTTGAATCCCCATGACGGGGTGAGCTCCTGTTGCTCGGTCCCAGCTCCTCCCAACCTAGCAGTTCGAAAGCACGTCAAAGTATATAAATAGGTACCGCTACAGCGGGAAGGTAAACGGTGTGCTGCTCTGGTTCGCCAGAAGCAGCTTTGTCATGCTGGCCACATGACCTGGAAGCTGTACGCCGGCTCCCTCAGCCAATAACGCGAGATGAGCGCCGCAACCCCAGAGTCGGTCACGACTGGACCTAATGGTCAGGGGTCCCTTTAAGATCGGGTTGTAAGAAGCTGGAACATTAGGGGATAGGGAGCCTAGAAACAGACGGAAGAGTACACCCTCAAAACAAGGGCCACTGTGTTTATGTGTGTTTATATATAGGCAGTGACCATTTTGTGGGGGGATTACATTTTGGACCCCTGTGCGCATCGCTGGGGCTAATTCTAGACTAATAGACTAATATTGGAAGAAGCAGAAGTTTGGGGGGGGAATACTTGAGTATGTTTTCTATTCTCTGGTCCAACTGGAAGGGATGTTACTAATAAAGATGGACAAATTTGCCAATTCTCAATTTGTCATTTTTGATTTATTATTACCGGTATGTTTCTAATCTAATCAGTTATCAAAATTTGTAAACATTTTAGTGTGCATTTGTCTGAAATACACAATTTTGCATGCATTCCCCCCCCCCTCATATATGCACAGTACTGTGGGCAGTTTCCCTTAATATAATGGGTGATATTTAGTGCCAGTTCTACTCAGGGAGACCCTTTGAAGTTAATGGACTTGATGAACATGAAGTTAGGTTCATTAATTTCTATGAGCCTACTTTGAGTAGGACTTAGCTGAATACAGCCTAATATAATTATGCAAGCTATTTTAGCTAATATATGTGTTTTAATGCACACTTCCCCCTAATATACATGTTTTCCTATAACTTTTTCTTGTTGGAGAACTCACTGCACAATTTGGAGAAGAGTGTATTGTTAATTGGGTCGGTTCACGATCAAATGTGAACTGAATCAAATATCTCCTCCGTTGCTAGTTATCAGTGCAGCCAAAGATTGACTTTTTCTGTTGAACTGGCTCCATTTCTTCTAATAGACAAAACCAGAAGCCTGTTAATGGCGTTCTTAAAATAATAATAATAATAATAATAATAATAATAATAATAATAATAATAATAATGTGGTAATGTAATTTGCCTTAAAGTGTCACCTTTTAATAGAACAATACGGCAGCGAAAGCTATTGCCAGGACAACACTATCTGAACAAAACAGATGGATTCCACCTTTGTTGCCAGAAGTGTACAAGCAAATGTACAAGAGCTGGAGGAATTGAATCCTCAACTTCCATGGCAACGCGGCAGAAGTCGGACAAAGACAAGGCAGAATGCACTTATGCAGAGGTTAGGCAATGAATCAGAAAAGTGGGGAATAATATCTTCGGGGATGATATTTGCAGCGGTTGTGTCAAAGACGGCGGAAATATACTTCATAATTACCTCTGAGCAGGGAGAGTTGTTGCATATCCCACTTCTTTTCCTGTTATTGGTTTTGGCATATATATAGGCTTCTTGGTCAGGGCCGGCCCTATCATTAGGCAGAGTGAGGAAGCTGCCTCTGGTGGCAGATGCTGGAGGGTAGGAAGCAGAGGTGAGGTGTTATGTATGCCGTGTGTGTGGCCTGCCCTGTACACCCAACCCCAACTAAGCCTTCTGAAGAGAAGGGTGTTGGCCCTTCGGCAGTGTTGAAGTACAATCTTGACTGTCAGTCTGGTCAATTTATGCCCATGGAATGGGAGTGGGTGCCATCTTGTATTCCGCCTTAGGCAACGATGTCTTGGGATGGCCTAGTTCTTGATGGGGCCCAGAAAACAGAAATATGCAAGCAAAGACAACGGAGTCTTTCACTGGGTTGCTGCTTGAGAGCCTAATCAACCCCACAGAATGGAAGGAAGGTTATTTGTGATGGAAGAAACCTCAGTGCTTAGTATTGCTGACACTGTCTGGCAGCGTCTGTTTGGAGTTTCAGGGGAGGCATTCCCAGTCCTACCTGGTGAGGCTGGGATGGAACCAGGGGCCTTTGGCATGCGATGAAGGTGCTCTCTGAATGAGTGGCCACCCTTCCCCAAAGTTTGATGCAGTCGTTGCAAGTTGGACAGTTGGGAATGGATGCTCTTGTCAATGGAGAACAGCTTCACTCTTCCGAACAGCCTTCTGCGTCCCAGAGGTATGCAGGAGTTGAGGGGTGGTGGAGACGGAGAACAGCAGCTTGCAGCGTTGAAACTGCTCTGACATATGTGACTCCCATTCCCTTTGCCCTGAGCTCTTTGTAAGCACCGGTGCAACATTATTTAACACAGTTGCACCCTTCTGTCTGGCAGGTCAGTTAGTTTTGATGGATGAAACATTGATTAAAAATCTGGCCAGCAAGTTCTGTCTGCCTTTCTCTTTGGTCAATAGACTGGCTGTTTGTTCCGATTTCTCCTCTCCCTCCTTTACACCTCTCCAGCTGCTTTCCTACAGTCATCTTCTTCTTCTTTTGGTCTTGATTCAACCATTCTGAGTGTTACATTTTTTAAGAATAAAGCAACAGCTGCCTTTTCTTAAACCTGGAGAACCAAGGTGCAAGATAGCATTGCTAACTCTCCCTCGGACTTCATTTTGTCTTTCAACACCTCAAGCGCTTCCCATTTATCTCCTGTGCTTTTTCGTTCCATTAGTTTATCACCTTGGATTTCACCCTTTGCTTCCCTTTGACTTCAATTCAGCCTCTCCATATATTCCCTCTCCCCCCTCTGCCTCAGCCTGGATTGTTAAATCTATCCTTCCCCCCCCCCAACACCTAGCTAGACTTTTGACTCGAAGCCCATGCCAGCCTTTTCTATCACACATATTTATTTAGAACATCTATACCCCACAACAGCCCTGAAACCGCTGGCTGAGAGAATGTTTTAAACTGTTTTTGGAATATGTATATATTACTGATGTGCTTGCTGCGCTGGGCTCCTTCGGGAGGAAAGGTGGGATAATTGAATAAAATAACTAATAACATAGCAGTCACCCCACACAGGGAAGCTGGTGGCAAATTTCCACAGTTTATAATTTCTAAAACACTTAGGGTAGAATTCAATGTCGGCTGTGATGAGCGCACCGTGTGCACAAGCGTTTTAGCTTACCAGACGGAATCATCCCCTATCTCCTCTCCCCTGCATCCTATACTGTATAATAAAGTCCCTGTGTCTCTGCGTCCAGTCCCTGTGTCTGCGCTAATGCGCATGTGCCCCACAGACACAGGGACTGGACGAAGAGGTGGGACGTACACACGCACACGCTCTCTCCCCCCCTCTACCCTCTGCCTCCCGTTCCCCTGCGGTGGTGGACCAAGATGGCGGCATCAAGCTCCGGGGCCCCGGAGCCCGATGCCGCCATCTTGGTCCGCCTCCTCCTCCTCCTGACAACCCTACTTGGCCCGTGGGAGGAGCGGCGGGGCCGCGGCCTTCCCTCCCTCTCTGCGCTCGGCCGCGGGACACGACGGGAGAGCGCTTTGTTTAATTGCGTTCCCGGCGTGCCCCGTGGCCGAGCGCAGAAAGGGAGGGAAGGCCGCGGCCCCGTCGCACCTCTAGTGCCCGTTTTCTTAATGGGCTGAATGAGACTAGTAGAATCATAAAATTGCAGAGTTGGAACGGACCCCTGAGGGTCACCTAGTCCAACCCCCTGCAATGGAGGAATCTCAGCTAATGCATCCATGACAGATGGCCATCCTATCTCCGCATTAAAATCTTCAACGAAGGAGAGTCCACGACCTCCTGAAGGAGTCCGTTCCACTGTCACAGCTCTTACTGTCAAAAAGTTCTTCCTGGTGTTTAGTCGGAATCTGCTTTATTGTAACTTGGAACCATTGGTTTGAGTCTTACCCTGTGGAGCAGGAGAAAACAAGCTTGCTTCATCTTTCATGTGACAGTCCTTGAGATATTTGAAGACGGCCTCTTAGTCTCCTCTTTCCCACTCTAAACATACCCAGCTCCGTCAACCGCTCCTCATAAGGCTTGGCTTCCAGCCCTTTGATCATCTTGTTTGCTATCCTCTGCACAGGTTCCAGCTTGTCAATTGTGGTGCCCAGAATTGGACACAGTATTTCAGGTGTGGTTTGACCAAGCCAGAATAGAGTGGTTCTATTACTTCCCTTGATTGGGACACTGGACTTCTGTTGATGCAGCCTAGAAAAGCATCAGGTTTTTTTTTTGCTGGTGAATCCATTCTTGACTCATGTTAAGCTTGTGGTCTACTAAGACCCCTATATCCTTTTCACATGTAGTATTGGCAAGCCAGGTGTCCCCCATCCTATATTTGTGCATCTGGTTCTTCCTGCCTAAATGTAGAACCTGACATTTGTCCCTATTGAAATTCATTTTGTTAGCTTGTGGCCCATTTCTCCATGCTGTTCTTGGGGAGTCTTGAGACCCCTCAGCAGCTATATGGGAAGAAGGCTGGGGTATTTCTACTTAGTATCCTGTAGTTATGACGCTAGATTGGGTCTCTGGCCAATCTACATGCTTGCCAGTGCAGTATGTTTCCTTCCCTTCCAGAGCAAACAAGAATAGAAAGAAGGTTCTTCTTTTCGGGTTTCTTTTTTTCAAAAAAGATCTTTGTTACAATGCCAATGACAAGGCCAATCTGTAATGCAAATAAATACAGTATTTCTTTGTTGGAAGTCTCCATGCTCCCATTGTGTTAAGTGTGTGTGCAAGTTGCAGGCAGATAAGGATCGATTAATCCTCACACAGCTTCATTGCGGTGGCAGTCAAATCATTAGAAAACCTCCTCTCTCTTTTACCAAGAACTCACAAGTTCATCATTTAACCGGAAAGCTCCACTTAGAAACTGATTGAATGGTTATTCCTGCAAGATGGCAGCTTGCCTGCGCTGCTTGGGTGATGGCCAGACTATTCGGGCATCTCATGGACTGAGCCTTGTTCCAGCAAGGCTGGGGATATCCCCTTATTTCAAATGTGGCGAATATTTGACTTACTCCATACATTGCTGAACTACAGCTCCCATGCTGGCTATATATAAGGAGAAATTCACACTAAAATGTTGAGAAATCTTTATGATGATTATTTGTGTGTGTGTGTGGAAATGTGGAGAACTGAATTTACAACTGGAAACATGCGGAACGGAGAGAAGTCAAACTTTATAAATTCATCTACTGTACTCCAAAGCTGGAGAGTTTTGGTACCTGCATCAGATCATCCTTCTGTCACACAGCCAGTTTCTCTATTGATTTGTGGCAGCGGGCGCAACCTTGGGTGACCTTTGTGCACAAATAATTGAGACATGACATGGCTGGAGCACTTGCTCTGCTCTTCAGTGCTGCCTAATCGTAAACAAGTAAATAAAACTACCTAGGAAAGTGGTGGGCTCTCATTCACTGGATGTTTTTAAGCAGAGGTTAGATTTAGATGGCCAGCTGTCAGGGAGTCTTTAGTTGTGATTCCTGCATTTTGAGGGTTTCTTCTTGTTGTAGAAGGAATAGCAAAATTGCAGCTGAGACGCTCAAATCATATATATAAGTGACACCCTTCTTTGGAAATTAAACCAATGTCCAGACTTTAACATTCAAAAGCTTTACTTGCAGAATCTTCTAGATGAATTAAAACATGATATTTACAGTCATATGCTTCTCCAAGCGTGGGCTTACAGTCTCTTCTTTCAGCTTCCAAACAACTGTATTTTCCTCTTTCCAGAGCTCAGCACTCAAGCCTTCTGTATCTCAGTTAGGCCATGCCTTGCAGCTCCTAAAAGGGATTTCCATTTCCCCCTTCTCCTGCAGCTTTGCTCTCTTTCTTTCAAGTAAAGAAGAAGCACTCCAACGCTCTATTCAACTTAGCAGTGTTCACAGTGGATGCTAAACACAGTCACCTCGAGTCACATAAAATGGAGTCTCTTCCTCATTAGATACCTCTCATGTGACCAACGTTATCCAGTAACATGAGAACTACTAGAGAACTCTAGAATTCAGTTTCCAGCCAATCAAATTTAAACACGTAGTAATGCATACAAGCATTTACAATTTCAGTGAATTAAATCACTATACTTAACAGGGCTGGATCATCCTTGGGGTCCCTTCCAACTCTGCAATTCTATGATTCTTTGAAAGCACCTTTAACATTAATGGTGCTTTACAGAGCAGCAACAAGAACATTGATCTCTGCCCAAAGCAGCTGCAAATCTATTATACAATCTGTTATACAACACAGCTTACTTGTGGCCATACTAGTTACGGATCTCTCTCTGTGTGTCTCTTTATGTTTGCTCTAGTCAAATTAATACAGTTTCTTCCTCTGTGCACTTTGTTTGCTGAGGTTTTTGGAAACCGGATCTGAGGCATCTAGTTTGTTTTGGCCAAGATAAAGGTTAAGATACCAGGGGCTGGTGGCACAGGGAAGAAAAGGACGTCCTCTGGCATCAAAAGAGGGGCTGGGTTGCACTGCCAGCCTGCCCAGCAGGAAACAATATGCCATCTTGGCTGACCACTTTTGTTGTTGAGATTGCAGATCCCGCTTAGGAGCAGAAGTAGCCTTTCCCCACCATTGCCGTCCTACTGTGCCAAATGAGTAATTGCTTCAGGGTACAACAGAACGATGTCTGTTGGGGAGATTCCTATGGAGTCCTGAAGTGCCTGTCCTCAAGATACTGATGTACTGCTCTGTCTCTCTCCCCCCCATCATGTTCTTGGCTGTTCTTGCACGTCATTGGGAAATGGCTGGGGGAGACGGCAGCCAGCCAGGCTTTCTCTGACAGAGGATGGATGACAAATGGGAGACAACTTTCAAGACTGGGCAAATACATAGGTTTCTTCACTTGTGCCAATTCTAATTGAGGAGAGAGAGAGAGAGAGAGAGAGAAGGCATCTTTTCCCTTTATTTTTCATTCAGCAGTGCTGCAAGCCAAGGCAACCCTCATCCACACTAAACAACAAATCACAACTAGCTCTTCTTCTAAAGTAAAATATGCCACAAATGATCCAATCGGGTCATTCGTAAACAGTGAGACATAAGTAATTATTGTGATAGTCATGTCTTGTTTTGCCATATTTTATCATGTTGTATGTGAGTGGGCGGTAGAGAAATACTTTTATAAATAAAATAAGCTAATGAAATGAAGACTCCAGTGAGCTCATAGCATCATTCTGTGGAGCAGTCTGCCTGCTGCATCTAAGCATGCTTTATCACTCTGGGATATTGCATTCAGCCCAGTGCAAAGGAGCAGAGGAATTGGGAGGAGGGTGCACATTTTTTGTGTCTAGATGTCACTGGAGTGTCCCGGTCAGTAATTACAGACTCATTAGCAAAAACACAACCTCCACAGACTTGGTTGAATGTTAGGCCTAATGAGCAGAGCAGCTCATTCCATGAAAATAACTGCTGAAACTGAAAGTAGCTGCCTCCTCACGAGGATTTTCCCCAAGCAACCAGAGACTGTGCCTGCATGCAGACAGCCTCTCCTCCGCCCTCTTCATGCCTCTTCTGGTTCTGGGAGACAAGGGGGAAGGGGAGTGTGTGGCAGCAAGAGGGGGGAGACACCCATGCCACTAGATGAATCACTGTCCTGATCTGGTCTCCTTCCTGTCTTTAGACATATACACAGGGACGTCTTGTGCTGAGACATGCATTAGTCTGGGGGCAAGCTATTCTCCTTTACTTAATAAAAAAATTCCTTCAGTAGCACCTTAAAGACCAACTAAGTTTATATTTTGGTATGAGCTTTCGTGTGCATGCACACTTCTTCAGAGCTCCTTTACTTACTTACTTACTTTTTTATTTACTCATGACATTCATATCCTGCCTTTCTTTCATTTCATGTTTGCAGCAGCTCATGCTCAGCCGAGAGAGAGAGAGAGGGGGGGGGGAGAGGGAGGGGGGGAGAGGGAGAGAGGGAGAGAGACAGAGAGACAGAGAGACAGAGAGACAGAGAGACAGAGAGAGAGAGAGAGAGAGAGAGAGAGAGAGAGAGAGAGAGAGAGAGAGAGACTCTGGCCCAAGATCACCACAGGAGCTTCATAGTGATTTGAACCTGGGTTTCCCAAATCCCAGTCAAACACTCTAAACCTAGCCTTCCCTAATCTGGTGTCATCAAGACATTTGTTAGACTACACTTTCCATTGTCCCGGACTGTTGGCCATGCTGTCTAGGGCTGACGGGAGTTGTAGTCAGAAAACCCGGAAGGTCCCAGGTTGGGAAAGAATGCTGTAGCTTTACCACACTGACATTTACTCTCTCACACTCTGAAATTAAACCATTTAGGGTAAGACAGGTGCAGTGGCGGGTCTCAAAATTCAGCAGTGTCCTGTGCAGTGCCAAAATTTGGTGCCCCTCACCTCTCCGTTTCCATTCTACCTCACAGTTCTGGTGCTCCTGCAGTGCCCTGAAGGCTCTGCACCCAGTGCAACAGAACCGGTTGTGTGCCTCTGAATCTGCCTCTGACGGGGGTGGAGTTGTGAGCCTGCAGTTTTCAAAATCTCCAGTTTAAAATGGGGCCTGAGCTGTCAGAAGACATGTGCCTGTGGAACTTAGCCTACTGAGTCATGTTTTGCTTTAATCCAACGGGTGGCCACTCTCGAGTCAGTGAAGGGTATTCCCTATTTGCTGCCAGTTGAGATCATTTCATCAGGAGAGGCCAGGGATTGAGCCAGAGATCTCCCTCATCCAAAGAAGCAATGTGCTTCTTCCAAAGTCTGAGGAAACATTCCTCTGGTACAAAACTTTTTGGGTCTCCCCCTGCCCTGCTAAACACACACACACACACACACGTCTGATTTTTTTTTTCAGGGTCAGCCTTAGGGAAATGCATGTGATTTCCTAGAGTGCTATTATAACGGAGTTGTCGTTAAACATTTTCCTGTCAGGATTTCCCTCAGGGAGATTTTCTGCTTCCAATTTCCTGTTCACTTAAAAAAAAATGGCTTTGGGTCGCTTGGCGGTGACAGGAATTAGATGTGTTTATAATACAACGGAGAATTGCTTTACATTGTTATTGATTTGGCCTGTCTCTGCTGTCAGATTTTTTTGGGGGGGGGTGGAGTTCTGTATTCCTTGGCTTTCTCCCTCAGTTATGTCTTCTGTAAGAGCATAACAGTAGCCATTTTGGGCCGCACCAAGAAGCCACATAAATCCAGCAGTTTTCAGTTGAGCAGAGAAGTTGTTTTCAAAGTGTGTCTCAGACTCTTGACATCCTCAAGAGTAGCTGTCAAGGGCCATGATGTCCAAGGATGGCCCACTGGTGGTTTTGTCAGCTGTGGGGAATCAGGCCCACCCACCTCAACCTCTGATTCCTAGTGTCAAATAGCTATAATCCACCTGCCAATTTAAATTCCAGTTCCTATTGCAGGAAAAATTCCAGTTCCTATTGCAGGACTTTTTTTTAAGCAGGACTTTCATGCACAAAGAGGGACCCAGGTGGCGCTGTGGTTAAACCACTGAGCCTAGGGCTTGCTGATCAAAAGGTCGGCGGTTCGAATCCCTGTGACGGGGTGAGCTCCCGTTGCTTGGTCCCAGCTCCTGCCAACCTAGCAGTTCGAAAGCACGTCAAAATGCAAGTAGATAAATAGGAACCGCTACAGCGGGAAGGTAAACGGCGTTTCCATGTGCTGCTCTGGTTTGCCAGAAGCAGCTTTGTCATGCTGGCCACATGACCTGGAAGCTATACGCCGGCTCCCTCGGCCAATAATGCGAGATGAGCGCGCAACCCAGAGTCGGTCAAGACTGGACCTAATGGTCAGGGGTCCCTTTACCTTTACCTTTTTCATGCACAAAAATCAGCATTGTTTATGCAGCATGATTGTATATAGAGAGGGAGGGTTATGGGGAACAACATATTTGTTGCTGCTATTGTTAAACAGTCAGGAGTGAGAAAACATCGCCAATCAATTGCAAATGCAAATCATCCAGAGGTTTGTTAGATGTCCTAGGAATATAGGAGTAAATGCTCTAGAGTCATCTGTAGGCACACACATGTTGCTTAGCAGGCATGTCAGTCTGGAAATTGTCCCCTGAAAGCAGAAAGTTTGCCTTTAGGAAATATTGCTAAAAATAGTAGCTCTAATAAGCCCTATTATTAGCTTAGCCTAGAGGATACTAAGGCATAAAAGCAAGTTGCTAAGGCATTAAGGTCTAAATCTGAAAGAAAATCTTGCAAACTTTTTAAAAGAAACAGATGGGGCTATTAAGAGCGATGGGGAGCCATCTCCAGCCACCACCAGAATCAGGACATCCAAGCCCAGGGGTGGACCAAAGATTACACCAAAGAAAGTAGCAGGGATTGACTAGCAAAGGCTGCCACTTAACAGTGATAAAAGTTCTTATCTCTCAGAATCAGTTTGCTCATTCACAGCAAACAAACCATAGTTTACAGACCCTCCAAGTGTCCCTATGTTTCGGGGACAGTCCCGGATTTACAGAAGCCATCCCTGTTTCCGATTTGATCCCAGAATGTCCCACTTTTCCTTAGGATGTCCCTATTTTCATTGGAGAAATGTTGGAGGGTATGGAGTTATGCAACCTCTGAGCCAAGGAGATAAGTAACTATACCACTTTTAGAAGATATCTAATAATGTTTTATTATGTTTTATGCATGTTGGAAGCCACCCAGAGTGACTGGGGCAACCCAGTCAAATGAGTGGGATATAACTTTTTAAAATATTACTACTACAGTCGTACCTTGGATCCTGAACACCTTGTGACTCGAAGGTTTTGGCTTCCGAACGCCACAAACCCGGAAGTGAGTGTTGCGGTTTGCGAACGTTCTTCGGAAGCCGAACATCCAACAGGGCTTCCGATTGAGTGCAGGAAGCTCCTGCAGCCAATCGGAAACTGTGCCTTGGTTGTTGAACATTTTTGAAAGTCGAACAACCAAGGTACAACTGTACTACTACTAATATGGAGGAACAGGATGTTCCTGTTTCCATTGGAGAAATGTTCGGGGGTCTGAGTTTATTAAATCATGTGCAAACCAGCCCAAAATAATTGTGCATAGGACTGCAGTCTTAATTAAGCTTTGACTTAGAAACTGAGCATTTGTTGCCCAGTTTTGTTACCTTCCTTTCTCCAAGCAGCAACCCACCTCTGGTCGAAGGAGGAAGTTGGTTTGCCTCAAACTAAAGTGCTTTTGTCTGAAATGCATGCTGGGGCCTGAAATTCTTTTGCTATTTTAAAATGTGATGTTGGGGGGGGGAGGACTTCGCAGGTAGAATGACTCACACAAGGAATGTATTATTTGTTCTGGCTTTTGTGGCATGAAAAGAAATATGTGTATAAAAAATACATATTATATTGTGCTGGAATGAGATGAATGTTGCGCTGCCAGTGGGATTAGCAAAAGGGGAGAAAAGAAAAAGAAAAAACAGTATAGGAAAAGAAAAAGGGGGAGTCTTAGCGCAGGGGTGGGCAGCCTTCACAGATCTTCATCTTTTTTACTAGCACCCCAAGAGGTACCGAGCAGACGAGAAATGGTGTGAAAGAACAAAGTGCCTCTGAGCACATTCTGAGGCTAGGAATTTGTTTTCAGTACCAGAATTGAACTGAGCTCCCACAGTCCTTTCCCACAATGTTTCACACGCCTGTTTAGTGTTCTTCATTTCAGCAACCTATTTTAGGGGGGGGGCAGAGTTGGTTCGCTGTTGCAGTTGTTAGGAGCCAGGAACCTTTGCTGATCTACTGCAAATCACCCAGAGATCTACAGTACCAAAAGATCCCGATCTAACTTCTGCCCATCCCTGCCTTAGAAGATTCCTCTGCCAAAGCCATTGCATATTATTTGACTTCTTCCCTGTTAACACGGATGTATGTTCCTTTGCAAAAATGTGTATATTTGGCCCAAAAAGAATCATACAAATGTGTATATAAGGAATAATTCACACTAAAATGCTGATGAGTTTTCATGAGGATTTTAAAAAAAGTATTCCCTCTGCCCTGCTCCTGCCCCCCCCCCCAAAAAAAACTCAAGTGGAAATGTGGAGTACTGAATTCAGGATTGGGGTGGGAGAGAGAAACCGAAATAGACAGATTCTCCCACTCCTTGTGAGCCGCCACCTGCGGTCTGAAACAGTAAACTAAGCATAGCCTTACCATTAAGGTGGTTCATAAAAAACTTTTTTTTTAAAAAAAATGCCTGCTCCAAAGGTCTTATCTTAGTACACTAGGGATTATATAGCTATATCTGAAATTTCATGCATATCAGTTAATATCTTGACCCTGCTCCACTGAATTGAAATTTCAGCCTTCACAACATAGGAAAGCGGCCAAGTAAACAGCTATTTTCATGCAGGAGGGTCAAGATATTAACTGATATGCATGAAATTTCAGATATAGCTATATAATCCCTAGTGTACTAAGATAAGACCTTTGGAGCAGGCATTTTCAAAAAAAGCTTTTTTATTAACCACCTTACTTACCATCTCAGTGGGAACTAAGTTGAATAGGCCATTTTTATACACATTCTAATGCAAGTACACCACTGAATGTTCAACAAGCACTGCCCCTTATGCACACTGGTATTTGCACACTGGCATGACTGTTTCAAAGGTTGCAGAGCGCTGGGATGCAAATACTAGGATTATAGGAGCCACTGCATGGGCACAAAAATGTTATGTCCACCATCTTGGGCACCTGAACCATCTTTGATGGCCTCTTCATGGTGGCCATCACATTTAACTTGGTCTTAAACATTTTTCAGAAGTTGGAATGCCTCTGAATATTTCATCACAACAATACAAACACAACATGTAGGCTAATAGTAGAGAATATATAATAGAATAATGATATCATTCAAATTGTTGAAATAAGTCAATCAAGTTCATATGTACAATATAACAGAGTGGTAACGAGGATCGTCAAGCCGTGTGTTCAAAACAGATGTCTAAGAACAGTCGCACAATAGTCTTTCAAA
Organism: Zootoca vivipara; assembly: GCF_965207765.1. Lineage (NCBI taxonomy): Eukaryota > Metazoa > Chordata > Lepidosauria > Squamata > Lacertidae > Zootoca > Zootoca vivipara. Next base: position 109,266,000 of record NC_142586.1, read on the forward strand.
GGAAGACGTCTCAAAAGTTTCAAAAATAAAGTCTCTCAATAGTCTTTCAAACGTTTCAACAGAAGATGTCTCAAAAGGACAGTGTCAGAATGATACTACTGTTTCATAATAATCTTCACCAGCTGGAAATAAGATACAAGGCATACAACTGATGAATTATAACTGTAAAAAATAATAATCACATTTAACTTGGTCTTAAACCTCATTCTTTGGAAGTTGGAATGTCTTTGAATATTATGCGGCAATAAGACAGTTTGGTCAATAGCTGCGTGGGCAAAACTTCATTTAACTTAAAAGTGGCAAACAACTGGGAGCCCTCAACCAACCTCTCTATCATGGTTAGCAAATCAAATGTAAAATGGCCAAAGGATATGGGGTGCCCCTGTTAAACCATCCTACCTTTGAACCCCTTTAGTATTGCTCTCTTGCCATTTTGTTAGCATTGCAATGTCTTCCCTCCTTATGAGGACTGTGTATGCTACTTCCTGTATTAGGTCCCTGTGATCTCAAAAATAAAACCCTGGGCTCTGATCTTGCAAAGCCAGTTGCACTTCCATCTTGTTGAAATCAGAATTTCAATGGCTCTGGACCATAATACCTTAAAGTGGCTCAGGACCGCAATACCTCAAGGACCACCTCTCCCCATATAAACCACCCTGAACTCTGTGTTCATCATCTGAGGACCTTCTTCATGTGCCTACTCCACATGAGGTCCAGAGGGTGGCAACACGAGGACAGGCCTTTTCTGTGCTGGCTCCCCATTTGTGAAATGCTCTCTCCAGGGCAGTTTGCCCGGTGCCTTCATTATATATTTTTAGGCGCCAGTCAAAAATGTTCCTCTTCAACCAGGCCTTCGGCTGATGAATATTCCACAGCCTTTTAATATGTCCCCATGGGAAGGGAGGGTATTGCTGTTTTGCTGCTTTGTTTAAATTATTTACTTGTGTTTTTGTCTTGTATTTTATTCTGTGAACCGCCCTGAGATCTTATGCTGAGGGACAGTAAATAAATTCAATAAATAAAATAAAAATCAGTAAGACATGTTAATTGCAATGAGTTTGATTTCAGTGGGACTTAAAACATGATTTAAGTATTTCTAGATCGGACTAGAGATTTTTGCTCCCTGTGCTTGTCATCATCTCGATATGACTGAGAATCTTACAGGAAATTACAGAAACAGTTTGTTGCCCTGGGATAGCCTAGCATCCCAAGGGCGCAATTACAAGGTGGTTGAATTAAACATATACTCAGAGTATGTACATGCCCAATGGGCTTTGCAGTGAGGGGCTAGAGGTGGTTGGGGAAACTGTTCATCTTGATGAGCTATTAAATAGTTTTTGATTTTCTACAAAGGGTCCCATTAGGATGCCAACAAGGGCAGATGGGAATGTCTGCTCTCCGAGCGTCAATGACCAGGCCTCCTCACCTTCTCAGCAGCCTGAAGCGGTGGTTAATGGCCTCAAGGTAACACGCCTTGCTGTGTTTGGCATGTAGGTGCCAAATCTCCCATCTGTATGTTCTGTGACCATCCGTGATCCATTGCACCAAAGCATCAGCGTTTCTCAGGGGGAAGATACAATACACCACAAATGCTGCTTCCATCTCCCCACATGTTCTTTTGCCCGTCTCACCCATCATCTACCACTTGTCTCTACTTGGGCTGTCAGCTGGTGAGACGTCTCCTTTAGCACCTGTGTGGCCCTCCAGATGTTGTGATCAGGGATGACAAGAGTTTTGGTCTAGCAACATCTGTAGGGCCACCTTTGGCCAGCAGAACAAAAACGGCTACATTTTCAGAAGTCCTGTGAGCAGCAAAGAGACCTGCCTAACTCTCCATCAGAGCATTCTGTGGACTTCTTCCTGGCCCCATTCACACAATTGTGTTTTAGACTGAGTTGTGGATGGTGTGGTCCTCCTAGCTAAGAACATACAAAACATATCTGCTGGATTGGACCAAAGGTCCATCTAGTCCAGTGTTTCCCAAACTTGGGTCTGCAGCTGTTTTCAGACTACATCCCATCATCCCTTACCACTGGTCTTCCTAGCTAGGGATGATGGGAGTTGTAGTCCCTAAACAGCTGGAGACCCAAATTTTGGAAACACTGATCTAGTCTGACATTCCATTTCCAGTAGAAACTGTGCGCATTCAGATCCCTCTGAGACACTCACAAGCAGGGCATTAGATAACAGACTTCCTGAGCTGTCTATCCCCACCATCTGATGATAATAATATGAGTCTTTCTGAACATGGAAGTCCTGTTAAGCTGTTGTGGTGAATAGTCACAGATAGGCCCACCCACCATGGATTTCTCTAACTTTCTCTAAACTTGAAACCATCATCATATCTTGTGGCAGTGAAATCCATAAGTTAAGTATTTGTTTTGTGTGAATTAGTACTTCCTTTTGCCTGCCTTGAATCTTCTACAAGTCTTTGGGTGACCTCAAGATCTGCTGTCATGGGACCAGAGGGGAAAAAATGTTTTCATGCTGTTCACAATTTTATTGACTTATAACTTGTTCTTTCCCCTTTCTGGTTGGAAAAGTTTTCTCTTTGTGCTGTGACAAATAGTTGCATCTCAATAGGTGCCCCGTTTTGGAAAGGTTCTTGTCCACCATGAGAAGTGGTGGCACCCAGGAAGCGAGAGGGATATCTGTCCCACTCTCAGTTTGGAACGTCCTCTTCCATAAAATGCAATTGGCTGGGGGGGATGGGGTTTTGCAGGCAGCTTTACAGCTTCATCATTTGCATCCTCTGAAAAAGACAAGGAACATTTCCAGGTAGCAAAGACTTTCTCCAGTATTTTCCATGCAACTCAGAAAAAAAATGGGTTAATCTTTTATGTTCTGATAAAATATTTATGAGTTTAATAATGGAAAAAAAATCTAAAGCATGCTTTACACACACAGGTACTGTGTCATCGGTTCCTAAACTTTTTGTTTCCATTTCCAAAAATCCCACACACACATTCTGCACTGCCTTGTGGCACCTTTGACAGACTCAAGTTACACAGAGAGGCTGTCTGGAGCCAGGAAGCAACACTTAGCACCTGGCTAAGCTAGGGAAAGGGACCCAGGTGGCGCTGTGGGTTAAACCACTGAGCCTAGGGCTTGCTGATCAGAAGGTTGGCGGTTCGAATCCCTGTGACAGGGTGAGCTCCCGTTGCTTGGTCCCAGCTCCTGCCAACCTAGCAGTTCGAAAGCATGTCAAAATGCAAGTAGATAAATAGGAACCGCTACAGCGGGAAGGTAAACGGCGTTTCCATGTGCTGCTCTGGTTTGCCAGAAGTGGCTTTGTCATGCTGGCCACATGACCTGGAAGCTATACGCCGGCTCCCTCGGCCAATAATGCGAAATGAGCGTGCAACCCCAGAGTCGGTCACGACTGGACCTAATGGTCAGGGGTCCCTTTACTTTTTTAAGCCAGGGAAATATCTGGGAAAGGTGTGAACTTGAGATCTCTTCCCTTCTCCCTTGCCAGACAAGAGGAAAGCACCCCTTTGTGTAGTTGGATAGGATTCCTTAAAGCGACAGAAGGACTTTGAGTTCAGAATGGCTCAGCCAGTAGAGCATGAGACTCAATCTCAGGTTCAAGCCCCGCATTGTGCAAAAGATTCCTGCATTGCCCGGGGTTGGGCTAGATGACTCTAGATGACTAGAAGGAGGATCATTGTGGGCTGCATGCCCGCCCACTCCAACTCATAAGAAATCACCTTATTGGTCAAGTTTAACTCAATATTGCCTGCCACTGACTGACAACAGCTCTCTAGGTTTTCAGTCTTTGCTGGTCCTTCCTGGAGATGCTGGGGATTAAACCCAAGACTTTCTGCTTGGAAAGCAGATGCTCTACCTCTGAGCTGCAGCCCTTCCCCACAGAAGGCAGGCAGGGTTGTTTGCCTGTGCCAAGCATACTGCACACTTTCACCTAATCTCACCCGATTCACTTTCACCTATCCTGCAGCTCCGAGAAGGATGGGTCTTCGTTTCACTGTAGGCTTCAGCTCATGCCTTTGCAAGGATAACCCCATTGATTGTAAGTGTATGGGCCTGGGAGGCATGGGTTCGAATCCCCACTCGGCCATGAAGCTCACTGGGTATGACCTTGGGCCAGTCTGACCTACCTCATAGGGTTGTTGTGGGGATCAAATGGGGAAGTGGGGAACCAGGTACCCCCACCTGCACAATCTCAGAGAAAACGGTGGGTTATAATTAGCAACAAACAAACAAATTATAAACAAGCACACTCAGGGATTAGCCTCGCGAAAACTATCTTCCCTTCTAACAGGAAGGAAGAGAGCAGGATCTGAGATTCTGCATGGTTGGGGCACTCATACAGAGCGCCTGGTTCACCCAATATGTAGTCGCAGACAGAGACGCTCTCCAGCTCCCCAGAGAACCTGGGGATCAGATTCCTGCATGCTGGGTCAATGGTTATATGCTCACTATCTTTTCTGAACTGGCCCCATCGTGCATTCATTATCAGAGCTGCCTGCGTAGCTTTAACCTCCAAGGTCACATTAACGTTCTTGATTGCAGAGGAAAAAGCAAGCTTTGTTTTAATGCGGAAAATTTACATTTTTGTTCCCCGCCCCCATTAACGCGCCCAATTCTTCGGTTATGGATAAAGGCTATGAGCTTAGTGGCTGGTGTCCAGGGGAGAAGAGTTACAGCCAGAGAAATTTACAGTGCACGTTTTAATGTCCCTCATTTGGTATTCTCTCTTTGAAGCTCGAAATCATATTCAGAGAAATGTTATGAATTTTTTAAAATGCTGACAATATGCCTTGGAAGTATTTTAACATGCAAATGAAACCAATTATCCTTTGATTCTCCTGTACGGTGGAATTTATTGACTTTACGTGAATGTGAGCTTTGCGCTGCTGAGGTCAGCTAAGAACGTTGTAAATTCACCTTGCATGGAAGGCAGTCGGGAGCAGAAGGAACGGAGTGGGAGTAAGAACCGTCTGACACTTTAGTCTCCATTTAGACATTTGTGACAGAAGCGTCACAGTTCAGTGTGACCCCGAGTACTTTTTGATATATCCGTCTGTCAACCAGGATATGTAACCAGTCCATAATTTAAGATCACAGTTTAAGAACGTAGAAAACCAAACTGCTTCAAAATACCAATATTATAGGGCAGTGATGTACCCAAAAATATTTGTTGTCTGCTACTTTGATCTCTCTGCCAGATTAAAGGTAAAGGGACCCCTGCCCATTAGGTCCAGTCGTGACCGACTCTGGGGTTGTGGCGCTCATCTCGCTTTACTGGCCGAGGGAGCCAGCGTACAGCTTCCAGGTCATGTGGCCAGCATGGATAAGCCACTTCTGGCAAACCCCAGAGCAGCGCACCAAAATGCCGTTTACCTTCCCGCCGGAGTGGTACCTATTTATCTACTTGCACTTTGATGTGCTTTCGAACTGCTAGGTTGGCAGGAGCTGGGACCGAACAACGGGCACTCACCCCGTTGCGGGAATTCGAACTGCCGACCTTCTGATCGGCAAGCCCTAGGCTCAGTGGTTTAGACCACAGCACCACCCGCATCTCCTCTCTGCCAGATAGCTGCATTAAAAGCCTTGTTTACATGAGTTGACCTCAGTTAGGGAAATCTGATCAGGCTGAGTGCCGAGGAGAAAGGTCCCTCCCTGCTAGGTGCGCCAAGTTGGGCCCGACATTCGGGAGGGGTGCTGTTGCAGGTGCATAATGTCATGTGTGATGGCCCTGCCCCAGTTCACCTGGGCATCCCTTGGAGGATTGCCCTTCTGGGAAGGTGCTCTGGCAATCATGGTGGGGAGCACAGAGGGTGAAAATTACTCTCCATGCCTCCCACCTGGAGGATGAGCACTCACCCAGGGGTGATGAGAAATGGTGGCCCCCTCTATATTGGGGGGTGGGCTCAGTCTCCTGCCTACAAATATTGAGGGGGCCGAAAGCCCCTTCCGCCCCCCTATAGTGGGCGTCCCTGCTCCCTACCAGTGTCGATAATCTCCCCCAATGCAGAGCTCCTTGGATCAAAACATTTTGGTACTCATTTTGCGTTGTGGAATGGGGGTGGGAAAGGAGCACATGAAAGGAGGTCTGCCTTCCGCAGGCTAATGTATTTTTTGGCAGAAAATATTGGTGTTTCTGCATCATGCATGGAAGTGGTACAGCCATAGTTAATTGCAGCGCTCAGCTTGGAAGTGCCGTTTCTCGGACATCTGACCGTGGAAGCAATTTTAGGATTTAAGTACAATTGTTACCATGCACACAGGTACTGTGGAAGTTGGTAGAAACCAATGTAATTTCCTCATAGCAGCAGCTGCTGCCCTTCAATCTGCAAACTCAGTTTTTATTCCGTGTGTCCCTTCATATCTGCCTAGAGGTCATTATTTCCCCTGGAAATAAAGGCAATTGAAAATGTCAGCTCTCACTTTCTTGCCGCATCAACATTATCTGCTGGGTAAATATTTTCTGTTGCTCATTGAGCAGAAAACGGATTGTTGGGAGATGCACTTAGATAATGAGCACTTTTTGAAAAGACACTCAGTTAAGCATGGATACCCTAGCAACAAAATGTGAGGTTTGCCGCTTGCTATTTTTATGGATGAGTACGAGAAAGGCAGCCTTTGATTTCTGCCAAAAAATGGGGAAGAGGAACATGAAATAGCACAGAATCTCAGCAAATATACCTGTTGCACAGAAAAGGAGGATGTTTGGAAACCTTGCTCTTCAATGTTCTGTCAATAAGGGCAAAACCCCATGGATGGTATTACTAGTGGCAGTAAATGTGACTCTGCCTTTAATGTCCGCATTACCACATTCCAAGAACAATGTACAAATACAGATAGCAATGTCTGTCTCCTCCACTCTACCACCACCCACACAAACATGGGCGGTCACCAGTGGAGAACATGGATCACATCATTTTCCAGAGCTGCTGTTGTGCCGCATTTACTTGAAAGCAATGTGCACCTCTTTTGGCCAAATCACATTGCGAAAATTAGGGCGCTCATTAGATTTGATGGCACATTTACATTCGCCAGCAAGTATTGTTTTGGTTTCAAGGTTTTGAAAATTGAGGTGCTCGTTAGATTCGCATGAATATGGTACATTTAGTGATAGGTCTGGGTAAGATGTTTTGCAGGTAGCCTGCGGGCAGATCTGCACAGACTGTCTCGGCAGAATGGTGCATGCTCTGGTTATCTCCCGCTTGGACTACTGCAATGCGCTCTACGTGGGGCTACCTTTGAAGGTGACTCGGAAACTGCAATTAATCCAGAATGCGGCAGCTAGACTAGTGACTGGGAGTGGCTGCCGGGACCACATAACACCGGTCCTGAGAGATCTACACTGGCTCCCAGTACGTTTCCAAGCACAGTTCAAAGTGTTGGTACTGACCTTTAAAGCCCTAAACGGCCTCGGTCCTGTATACCTGAAGGAGCGTCTCCACCCCCATCACTCAGCCCGTACACTGAGATCCAGCACCGATGGCCTTCTGGCGGTTCCCTCATTGAGAGAAGTCAGGTTGCAGGGAACCAGACAGAGGGTCTTCTCGGTAGTGGCACCTGCCCTGTGGAATGCCCTCCCAGCAGATGTCAAGGCAATAAGCAATTATTTTACTTTTAGAAGACAACTGAAGGCGGCCCTGTTTAGGGAAGTTTTTAATGTTTGATGCTGTACTGTTTTTAATATTCGGTTGGAAGCCGCCCAGAGTGGCTGGGGAAACCCAGCCAGATGGGCGGGGTATAAATAATAAATTATTATTATTATCTGCATTCCTCCCCATTATTTTTTAAATTGTAGGTGTGACTGAGAAGGATAGGCATTCACAGGTTGGGTTTCCTTCCTTGTGCTAGCTGGTTATTTGGATGTCCTGACACCTCGCAGGCCATGTGGCAAACAGACTTTCTGCGCCTGGTGAACATCAAAAATGAGTTGCTAGAAAGCTTATATTGGTTCTGTTTACATGTCAGAACACTAATGTCGACATGATAATACAGACGGGTCTCTGCCTATTAGACACAATACAAGAGAAAGGATGGGGACGGGGAGCAGGCTAATTCTGGTAAATGCAGGTTATATGGGAAGAATGGTCACTGAATCTAAGGACCACTTGTCCGCAGCCAGGCTGGTGCAGAAGTCACCTGAAAAAAAATAGCCTTCATGCTAAAATAATAATCTGTGGTGGCTTCTTCTTTCTTGGTATTGTTATTCAAATAATTATTTAATGAATGTTTATGCCGCTATGGCGAAAAAGAAAGCAAAACTTGAAAGCTCGCTAAACATTTTCCAAGCACATTTCATTTAGCTAAGCCTAACCAGAACATGAGTTTGACCAAACTGCGGGAGGCAGTGCAAGACAGGAGTGCCTGGCGTGCTATGGTCCATGGGGTCACGAAGAGTCGGACACGACTAAACGACTAAACAACAACAACAACCAGACATGTGGACCCAGGTGGTGCTGTGGGTTAAACCACAGAGTCTAGGGCTTGCTGATCAGAAGGTCGGCGGTTCAAATCCCTGCAACGGGGTGAGCTCCCGTTGCTCGGTCCCAGCTCCTGCCCACCTAGCTGTTCGAAAGCACACCAAAGTGCAAGTAGATAAATAGGGACCGCTCCGGCGGGAAGGTAAACGGCGTTTCTGTGTGCTGCTCTGGTTCGCCAGAAGCAGCTTTGTCATGCTGGCCACATGACCCGGAAGCTGTCTGCGGACAAACGCCGGCTCCCTTGGCCTATAGAGCGAGATGAGCGCCGCAACCCCAGAGTCGGACACGACTGGACCTGATGGTCAGGGGCCCCTTTACCCTTTACCTTTAACCAGACATGTAATTTTATTACGCATTTTATCCGTGTTTTGATAATTTCATTCGGTCTGCTGGTTTTCAAAATCTTATCTCTTTGTATTTTCTTATGGCACTTACGTAAAACCGCTTGGAGGGGATTGTTTGATTAAGCGGGATAATAGAATCGGAGAATTGTAGGGTTGGAAGGGAATACAGTAATGGCATCCCTCTGGCCTGTTCTTTCTGCCCTCCTAGTTCTAATGTCCTTCAAAGGACTCATCAGGTGACAAGGCATCAGTGTGGTATAGATATTCCTAAAATATCATATGCCAGTTGATGGGGGCAAAGCTACTCCTAACATGCCATTCTTGTGTCACATAGTTACAGCTGTTGTGGCTGTGCAGATTTTTTGGTAACTTTTGGTGACCTCCTGATGGCAGCCAAAACATATGATCTAGCTCTTAGTTAATTGAGTTAATCAACTCTTTCTCTATTAAAATAATAATAATGTATGATGACTTTACACAATGGCGTGGTTCACATGTCAAAGTAAGCCAAACCATGTTTTACTGGGCCCAGAGGAATGTGCTGGCTCCCAGAGGGATGCTCATGCCTGTTTCTATCACCCCAGTCCTTTTTTAGCACAGTGTGGTGTGGCAACTAAACCAAGGTTTGGCTTAGCATGTCATGGTTAGTGTAGCCAACCAGGGCCATGGTTAATGTAGCCAAGCTTTGTCCTATCGTTAACAACCATGGTTGGTTAAGGAAGAGAGCCCTTGACCATGATTTCCGGTTTGGACAACACACTAAGTCAAATGTTGATGCTGCATTTTGGTAAAAAGACCAGAGAGGGATGTGTGCTTCTCTTCAGGAACCATCATGTCTGTGCTGTGCTGATCCAGTAAGCTATGGTTTTGTTTACGTGGATGTGTGAAGAAGGCTAGTAAGCATCTGTTTAGAATATGTTGGGTTGTGTGCCTAATTGCTGGTTTCTGGCGAAATCTACTGACATACTTTTCTCTTTCCGTTTTCAGGTTGTGTGGAGGAAACTTGGAGATGCTGTAGGCTCGTGTCCTGGAATTAGGCAACACTTGTCTGGAAACCAGTACAAAGGGCCTATGTGAATGGACATTTTTTTTTAAGGAACAAAGGAACATTTTCAGCTACTGTTGGATTTAATCTTGTCAAAGCAACCTCTTTCCTAACAATGAGACAAGTCCATTCATGCTCTATGCTCAACTCTGGAAATTGGATTGCTCTCCCCACTCCCTCCGTTCCTGCCTCAAGGACTTTGGTGAAAAGTATCCAGATCTCATTGCACTCAATATATATTCTGACTAATCTAACTCTGCTTCTGCCATGAGCACTTACAGTGTATACGCCCAGGAGGTACCGGCTGATATTTCCGAAGGCTGTTTAAAATCTGCCGCAGGAGAACCCACACGGAGGAAGTGCTTGACGTGTTGGAATTCCCATGATGTTTCCCCAGGAGCTTTTCACCAGATTGGAAAGATACCTACAAACTGTGCCTTTTGGCCATCACAGTTTGGACAGTTAGGTTCTCCTACACCAGGGTGTGTAAAAAAAAAAATAGTTAATATGGTGCTTAGGCAGATTGCAGCTGAAACACTTTCCTTTGTAGAGTAATTGCATTCTGAGGTGCTAAATATAAGACCTTCAAGTCTCCTAACCAGCCAGTAGTGTAGCAAAGAAAACAACAGCACTAAAACTGAGCCCCACCCCCGCCTGAAACAAAAAGAATTCATTTATTTTCACTCGTTTTGGCAAATGTCTTCCGAAAAGGTGGCATTTCTCCTCTTAAGAGAAGGCAATCCTCTCTCTCCAGCAACACCTCAAGGCCAGTCCTGAGGCAACCCCAGCAATGGAGCAGGAATGAGCCTGTCTTGTAAAGAGCAGGAGTTTCCCTCTCTGAGGGACCAGATAGATCAAGGAGCTGTGTTGATGGAAGGGCAGTCCCCCAGCAAAGATCAGGAGTCTAGTTGCTAGATGGCAGTAGTGCGATCCATCACGGAGTCTGATTTGGGATCAGGTATGGTCTGTGTTTTACCAAGCACAAGCCAAAGAGGCAGTCCAAAAAAGGAGAGGGTTGTGCGAGGGAGGCCCGTTGGAGGAAGATAGATGAAGCAAAGGCAATGGAGGACTTTTAGAGTTTTGGCTTCCAGAAGTTCGCCAGGGTAGAACAGAAGTTGGCAAGGGGGTGGGGCATTCTGCTGGATTCACTTGCTAGGCTTTTCACGCTGGCCAGATGCTAAAGGCTTTTTTCCAGACCCAAAGAGCCCCAGTTTCCAGGTCCTCATGAGGGTTGCACATACCTGCTCATACATGATACAGCGCATCCAAGTTAGTTTCATGGATGCTGTTTAGATGTCCAGAAAATTAACCTTGATTCTAGATCAGGCTTTCCCAAACCTGGGTCTCCAGCTGTTTTTGGACTACAGTTCCCATCATCCCTGATCACTGGTCCTGCTAGATAGGGGAGATGGGAATTGTAGTCCAAAAACAGCTGGAGACCCAAGTTTGGGAAATCCTGATCTAGATTGCAACTTGGGGTGGAAGTCATTGTAGCACTATGACAATCATTCCATCAGGGCAAGCATTTCAGTTTGGGAGGCAGAATGTTCCCCTTTCCCTCCTCCAGTGCACTGTTTGAGGGGTTCTCCTGACACCCCCCCCCCAGAGCCAACTTGAGGGCTGCACAGGGAGGGGGGGAAAGCCCCATTGCACTTGTGGAAGTCTGCTAGTGGGACTTCTTAGTTGGATCTGGCCCTTAAGACCCTTGCACATATTGATGATTCTGCACCAGAACCGGGTGTCTGGGACTCATAGAATCATAGAGTTGGAAGAGACCACAAGGGCCATCCAGTCCAGCCCCCAATGGGGTCCTCCTTGCTGCCTCTCTGCTTGTATTACCGGGGGAGGAAAGAAGGGAGGACTAAATTTGTGGTCTGAAGATCTTATAAAGTGTTTTAAGGCACTGAATGCTCTTTCGAATGCTTGGCATCTGTAGGGCAAGTAGACATTAATGGGGCTGAAGTGGCCAGCTACTCAGGATGTAGGGAAAGCAGCCGGGACTTCTGGGAAATCACGTGTTGCTCTTGCTGCTTTTGATGAGTAATGTGGGTGGCCAAAGGCAGTGGAGAGGTCTCCGGGGCATCAGCTTCATCAGAGCTCTGGCTATTTCAGCAGATATGTGGTGCATCCTGGGAAGTCCGACCCCATGGAAGAATGCATCCTGGGAAGTTCAGCTTCCACGGTGGCCAGCTGTTCTGAATGCGCCAGGTGTGCATGGAAGCACCTGAGGTCCAAGATCCTGGGTCGACCCTCTGGCAACTTAGCTGGATATGTGCGCGTGAGCGTGCACGTGATTTACAGCCCATCAGTTCCAGCAGGTTTGGGGCTTTCAGGCCTGGAACCCTCTAAAAGGCCTGATCCAGATTAACTTGAGGCTACATCCTAGGTAGTTTGGACCCACACAGTGCGGACAACCGAATACAGAACGTGCGAGCTGAACCGCATGACTATGTTCCAGCCCACACAATGCTCTAGGAGGCGTGGGACAGGTTAGTTGGCTCCCGGATGCGGAGTGAACAAATTCCTCCCCCTCCCCTACTCCTGACTCCTTATTATGACATAGTAAGTATGCTCCCATGTAGATGACATCACAGCTGTTACCTGGCCTTTAGAATGCTGCCTGGGTTTCCCCAGCCACCTTGACTCCCATATATGAACCCATTTTTCTGTGCCACATAGAAGCTGTCTACAACACCTAAATAACAATTGTCCGTGCTGGATGTTCCTGGTTTCCTGGTGCTGTCTTCTGCTGCGCTATTGCAGAGTCCTGAGTTGAGTTGTGATGTCAGAGAGCACAACGAAGCAAGCCTCAAACCTGTTGAAAAACACACTCCTTCCCAAATGCTTCTTTACTGGTGCCGTGGGCTTTAGAGTCAGGCTGTTCGGAGGTATTAAATATTTGAAGCCTCCACTCTGCCAAATCTTGCCGAGTGTCCTTTCTAAGTACTGGGTGACTTCCTTCTTCCATTTCCTTGACCACACACAGATTTTGCTTCACAGGAGTCTATAAGAGCTTATCAAGGTAGCGCTGTATTTATGAGAAGAGGAGGAGGAGGAGGAGGAAGAAGAAGAAGAAGCTTTTGTTGCTGACGGTCGCATCCTTTTGAAGGAAATGTTGAATATTCTCAAAAGCATGTCCTTCCTTCATCCAAGTTTTTAAACTCTTGTCCATTGTGCCTGAGTTTTTGGACCTGGGTGGGCCTACATTGATATTTCTCTTCCCCCCCATTCCCCCCATATGCCATTAGATTGTGTGTATTCAGCTCTGATAGCTATTTTGTGTATATCTCAAAATGCAGCAACAGTTTCTCGTATGAATGTGCAACAGGCTTGTGAATAGATGCTGTTGCTTCGACTTTTTAACCATGGCTGAGCATTTAAAGCAAAAACAAACAAAACAAAACAAAACCAAGGCAAACATAGGAATGCAACAATTCCCAAGTTTTTGGGTCCCCCCCCCTTGATTAATGAGATTGGGTTCCCCAGGCTTATATCTTTCCCTCCCCTCCCCCCCGCCAGATGGGCTTTGTTACATGTTGTGTTATTGATCTGTGGGTTGTGGAATGTGGCGGCGCTGTGTCGGTACAACCCTTTCGCCCTATACATGGTAGCGCAAGCGTAAATTGGTTACCCGTTTTCCAGAAGGAAGAAGAGGAGAAGAAGGGAAAAAAATCACAAAGGGATTGATTTGCTTCAGTGGATCGGTCGCTTTGCTAATTTTTCCTTTTCTCTCTCTCTCCCCCCCCCCCCGTTTTAACGACGTCATGCTAATGAAAACCACCACTTCGGCTATTTCTCTTTAAATTGTTGTATTCCTATAATCGTGCGAGGAACAAATGGTGAAAAGAAAAGAAACCCTCAAAAGAAATTGTGCTTGCAGTCAAGGGCTGGGTCCAAAGAGCTATTCTCGAGTTTTTCCAGGGAGGTTGTCTGACTATTTTTCGTTGAAGAGCAGACCTTCCCAATCCCGTATTGCAAACTGCTTTGGAAAAGGCTGTAGAAGTAGCTTGCTGCGGGGGCAGATGGAGGTGCTGTTCGAGGAAGAAAAGCCCAAAACCTCAAACCCCCCACAATCCCATGAGAGTTTGGATCCAGTTTTGTGGTTCTTTGGATCCCAGCCATGCCCTGCAGCCACTAATTTGAGCGATGCTGGTCTTTTGCCACGATGCGTATGTAAATTTTGATACTGTATTAAAGCTATTTTTTTACAATTCACCATATAATGGGGGTGCCAGGCATTATGTGTTCCATCTTAGCAACGGTAATAAATTATTTAATCTCACGCTCATTCGCTTGCTTGATTTTGACACTGGACTCGGCCTTGGGGGAAATCACTCCACTTTTATTTTTTTAAATTAAAAGTATTCTCTGTTTGATTATTTATTTGGAGCCCCGGAAACTCTCAGAGTGTCCAAGAATCATTGCAAACATAATTAATCTACTCACTGGCAATGCCAACATCCACGCTGGCCCTGGTGGAAACCCAACTTTTGCTTTCCCTTTTATTCCTCTATCAATTTTCACTTAAAAGCCTTCAAGCCATTGCTGTAACTTTATTAAGCATGCACACCACTCCCCCCCTTTTTAAAGCCCCAAAGCTATTTGCAACCAAGTAAAAAGGAGACCCTACAGAATGGCCCCACTGTTTTTTTGCTTGCAAAGTGACTTGTCCTAGTCCCCAGGACTCTGCTCAGCCAAACAAAAGAGGATGCCCATGTCTTTATGGAAGCCAATCTCAAACCCTTCTGAGACAGGGCTTCAAATAAGGTTCTTGACAAGTAAGAGATTCTCCTTTGTAGTTCACAACAAAAGCTGAAAGCTACGTGCCCACCTTGCAGCAAGCATCAGCTCCGTCCCATCCAGGGGGCTTGAGGGGAGTTTGCAGAAGCGCTCGATGAGCCCGGCAAAAGCCAGTGTGGTGTAGTGGTTAAGAGCGGTGGACTTGTAATCTGGTGAACCGGGTTTGCGTCCCGCTCCTCCACATGCAGCTCTGAAGTCTCTCAGCCTCACTCACCTCACAGAGTGTTTGTTGTGGGGGAAGAAGGGAAAAGGTGATTGTGAGCCGCTTTGAGACTCCTAAAGGGGAGTGAAATGTGGGATATCAAGTCCAAACGCTGCTTCTTCTCTTCCCAGGGAACTCTGAGGAGTGTAGCTCTGTGAGGATTGTCCTACAGCTCTCAGCACTCTTAACAAACCACAGCTCCCAGGGTTCTTTGGGGCAAGTCACAACTGTTTAAAGAGGCACGATACGACTTGAAATCCAAACTGTTCTTCTCTTCTTCTCTCCCATCCCTCAGCTGAAGAGAATTACATCAGTGGCACAGAGACGTTACCATGGGAACAAGGCTTTGACTCCTGCTTCCAAAAAAATAATAAAATTAAAATTAAAAAAGGGGGCCAGGACTATAAATATAACAGCAGATTCCTTTGTTACTGAAAAAAGAACCAACAACAGCGAAAGCTACCCACAGGAAAGAAGCACAAAGAAGTAACCAGCAAAATTGTTAGATCTCGAATACTTTATGTGGTCCCACCCACACCGAACACAATATACATATCACATTTCTAAAAATGCGAAAAGGAGTACACACACACACACACACACACACACACACACATATATATATATATATATATATATATATATATATATATATATAGTCAGCCAGTACAAACCCACACAAAGGACAAGGTTTGGTACCGTTCTGGGCTGCAGATACTTTGCTGCAAATGTTTCCTGTGATCCTCAAACAGCTCCCTGCCTCAACTGCTGCTCCTCAAAGATTTGCCCTCGCTTGCTGTTTTGAGAGCTGATAGGCAGGCCCCCTCCCCACTGCAACAAATCAATTGCTTCCAGGAGGGTTTTTGGCATAACTGCCTCTTCCAGTGGAGTTATATTAACAGCATTTCGGGCATGGTCACATACTGGTTTCCAAAGGATCAAGAACTGGTTTTGCATCTCCCTTCCCCCAACTCTCTCTTCCCCCCTGCCCTTCCTGCAGTGCACATGTACATCATGTGCTGGTTTGGTCTGGGTCCAGTAGTCAATAAAATACATTGGGGGGGGGCATAGCTGCCAAGTTGCCCATTTTCCCTGGGAAATCCACGTTTTTCCAGTTGTTCCTAGCTGAAAAAACAGGTTTTTTTTGTTTCCCCCCGGTTTATTCTGGCGCGGCGGCCATTTTGGAACTGGGCGGAGCATGCTCAGAAGTGACTTGATGCTGCTCTGCCCAGTTCCAAAATGGCTGCAGTGCGACTTCTGGCACGGTGGCCATTTTGGAACTGGGCAAAGCAGCATCAAAAGTCACTTCTGAGCATGCTCCGCCCAGTTCCAAAATGGCGGCAGCGCTACTTCCGGTCTGCTATTTCCGCCCGGTCCCTTATTTCTCTGACAGCAACTTGGCAGGTATGGGGGGGCAGGTAAATCCCTCCCCACATAATCTCAAGATACAGTGCTCACACACCATTTGAATGGCAATGCCCATCAACTTTTTGTGGGGAGGGAGGAAGCCCCCTCAAATATTTTGTTGGGATGGTGAAGGGACCTTGGCCCCTAGGAGTTGGTTTCTATGCAAGCAGCTCTCTGCACCCACCCCCATAGTTTGTTCAGTTTGGGGAAAACCATGACAGTTTGAAGTGGTATAATACTACTTTGAATACTACTTTAAATACAGTGGTGCAATGCCTCGACTTACGAATTTAATCCGTTCTGAAGGCATCTTCGTAGGTCAAAAAATTCATAAGTCGAAAAGTGCCATTGGAAACACGATTTCCCATAGGAGTGCATTGGAAATGGAAAAATTTGTAAGTCGAAGCAACCCCATCTAAAAATTCATAAGTTGAAACCACCACAGTTTCCGTTCGAATGTCGAGAAATTCATAAGCGTGCGGCTATTTGCCCCATTCGTAAGTAAAAAAATTCGGTTGTCGAGTCATTCGTAAGTCAAGGTACCACTGTGTATATAGTGCAGAAGGGGCTTGTGTTGCATGTTTTCAGCATGTACAGGACCAAGAACTCCATGTTTGCAACCAAATGTTTATTTCTGCTATCTAAAGGCTGGGGATAGTCAAAGGTATCCCATACAAAATGGACAACGTGTTATATACATGGGAACAGGAGGCAAGCCTTCCCTAACCTGATCCCCTCCAGATGTTTTGGCCTACCAATCCCACTGGCCGCAGTCACTGGGGCTGATGGGAGTGAGAGTCTGAAACATCTTGAAGGCTGCAGAACAAACTGCCCAGAGTAAGAGGTGACATGTTTATAAAACGATGCATGGCATATTGCAGATATTAATGTTGCGCAGCATGAAGCAACAGCATGCGTAAAAGCTGACTCCTTTTGGATTAAAAATTGTCCAGACCCACAAGTATTATTCAAAGCTTTACTAACCAGAACTTCTTCAAATACAGGTACAAAGCAATCAATGATGCATCCAGAAAGTTGTATAAAGCATTTGAACATGCAAGCATAGGTTCCTCTTCTTATATAACATAACTCCAAACAGGCCTAGCTTCAAAAAATTCCTCAAGATGGAGATTTGCAATCAAATACCGCAATCACATGTTCTAAGGTTAAACATTCATGTGAGAGCTAGCAGAGAACATCAGCAGTTAATGATCAACTCGGTTAGAGCTCAGAGCTTCAGTATACTTCCATGGAAATTGCCAGTGTTAGACCCTTTCAGCAATATACATACAGGCATTCTCCAATTCAGTGTGCAATCAAACAATTCTACTTAACATGAAGAAAGTAGGCAAAGAAAAGTATTTCCCCCTCTCCCATAATGCTAGAAGTTGTGGGCATTCCTTGAAGCTGAATACTGGAAGATACGGGATAGAAAAAAGAGAGTACTTCACACACCACATAGTTAAACAATGGGACCCACTCCCAATGGAAGCAGTGATGGCCACCAAATCCACCAAATCCATGGAGGACAACACTATCCATGGCTACTAGCTATGATGTCTGTGATCTGCCTTCACACTTAGAGGTAGTAGTAATTTATTTATACCCGACCCATCTGGCTGGGTTTCCCCAGCCACTCTGGGTGGCTTCCAACAAAATATTAAAATACAATGGTCTGTTAAACATTAAAATCTTCCCTAAACAGGGCTGCCTTCAGATGTCTTCTAAAAGTGTGGCAGTTGTTTTTCTCTTTGACATCTAGTGGGAGGGCGTTCCATAGGGCGGGTGCCACTACCGAGAAGGCCCTCTGCCTGATTCCCTGTAACTTGGCTTCTCGCAGCGAGGGAACTGCCAGAAGGCCCTCGGCGCTGGACCTCAGAACGATGGGGGTGGAGATGCTCCTTTAGGTATACTGGGCCAAGGCCATTTAGGGCTTTAAAGGTCAAAACCAACACTTTGAATTGTGCTTGGAAACGTACTGGGAGCCAATGCAGGTCTTGCAGGTGTTATGTAGTCTCGGCGGCCGCTCCCAGTCACCAATCTAGCTGCTGCATTCTGGATTAGTTGTAGTTTCTGGGTTACCTTCAAAGGTGCTTCTGAATACCAGTTGCTGGAAACCAGAGGAGGGGAATGCCGTCTTGTGCTCAAGTCCTGCCTGGGGGTTTCCCATAGGCATTTGGCTGACCATTGTGAAAGCAGGACTAGATCGCCGGATCCATCCAGCTCCTCTTACGTTCACATAATGAACCACCTTTAAAGGTGGGCGTCAGGCTTCAGAAGATCCAACCCTCCAACCCCGCACCAAAGTTTGCCAGGAATGGATGAGACAAGGAAGTTCTTACCAATGCTTTGTATTCAATATTCACAGAGAGAGGCTTAGAAATGCAGCCTCCTGGAGTAATGGTATTGCTCCGAGTGAAACCCCACCATCTCCGTCTTTCCCATTATACGTCATCCCTATGGTGGCTGATCTATGCCTTCTGCCTCTGAGCTCTCTGCTCTCCTACTTTCAATGCCCACCGGGTTCTGGGAGAGGAGTGGGTCTGGAATGCTTTCTAAAGACACTGAGTCTGTCAGCTGTCACTCCCCTGGTGCTTCTTCTTCCTCCTCCTCCTCCTCCTCCTCCTCTCCCATTATTTCCCAGCTTTCCCCTTCATCTGCCTCTGAGCTGTAACCTCCCTCAAACCCCTGCTGTAATCCTGAACTGTCTCCCTCCCTGAAAGGGTCAGGCTGGGGAGGCGGTCTCCACCATTCCTCCTCTGCCCAGTCCCTGACAGTGGGACCCTCCCCTCCCTTATGTAATGGAGATATGAAACAAATCGAAACAAAACTGGTAGTGGAGCAAAACACCGTAGCCTATCATTTAATTTTATACAGCCCAGAAATGGTTTGCTGCTGTGAATTAGGTTTTTGAAAACATGTTCATCTTAACTACCTTGCTAAAAGATTTAAAAGGAAATATGTATGTGTACACACACACACACACACACGAAAGATGAATTATTCATCTCATTCTCGGCAGATCACATTAATTAATTTTAAAGGAAAACAAAACAGGCAGCAAGCTGTGTCTTTGGGGCTGATCTCGTGGCGAGACGAGGACGAGGGTATGTTTAGCCTTAAGACAAGCGTTAGATGATGGGAAGGATGTGTTGACAGATGGCAAACATTTAAAAGAACAGCGCGGGGGGGGGGGGCTTTTCACATTCGTACAGCACTTTCTGAAAGTGTACCAAAGCTTGTCCCTTGCTTTAAGAAAGTAAGAAGAGACGGCTGAATCAGGTCAAAGGCCCATCTAGTCCAGCGTCCTGTTCTCATAGGGGCCAGACTGATGCCAATGGGAAATTTGCAAGGAGGACCTAAGGAGAAGAGCACTCTCTTGTGGGGCAAACATTGCGGGTGGGGGGAGGGGAGATCAGCAGGAAGGTAGGTCTGTCAGAAAGGACAGGATCCAGTCTCAGCATCCAATGAGGGGGGCATATTCATTGTAGGTGACGTGGGTGGTGCTTGGGGCGCAGGTGGCGCTGTGGGTTAAACCACAGAGCCTAGGGCTTGCTGATCAGAAGGTCAGCGGTTCGAATCCCTGCGACGGGGTGAGCTCCCGTTGCTCGGTCCCAGCTCCTGCCAACCTAGCAGTTCAAAAGCACGTCAAAGTGCAACTAGATAAATAGGTACCGCTCCAGCGGGAAGGTAAATGGCATTTCCGTGTGCTGCTCTGGTTCGCCAGAAGCAGCTTTGTCATGCTGGCCACATGACCTGGAAGCTGTACGCCGGCTCCCTCAGCCAATAACACGAGATGAGACCTCAACCCCAGAGTCGTCCACGACTGGACCTAATGGTCAGGGGTCCCTTTACCTATTCATTGTAGGAGAGGTTGAGCGAGTATAGACAGGAACTGAGCAGGAAAATGCCTCTCATGCATTGTGGATTTCTGAGGTGATATTTACTGAATTGGGGGGGGGCACTGGAGGAGATACTAGTGGGCACACTGGCAGCCATGGGCCCCATTTTGCCAACCCCTGGCTTGCAAAGCTATAGACATGACTCACACAGAAGATATCAAGGGGAAAAGGAAGGCAAGCAAATTCTGGTAGTTTCACTTGAAAAACAGTTGTGTGGAACAAACCAGTGATGCAATCACTGGAGAGAGATGGAGAGAGAGAGAGAGAGAGAGAGAGAGAGAGAGAGAGAGAGAGAGAGAGAGAGAGAGAGAGAGAGAGAGAGATGATGATGATGATGATGATACAGCTTTATCTCACCTTTTCTCCTGTGAGCTCAAGTTGGCATACAAAGTTCACTCTCCTTTATCCCACAACAGCCCTGTGAGGTAGGATAGGCTGTATGAGAGAGGTCAAAGTTGCTGGAGGAGGTGGCATTTGAGCTCACATCTCCCTATTCAAGGTCAAGCACTCAAACCACTACACCGCACTGCCTCTCTAACAAATTGAACTGACTTGTCCTGCGTCCTCTCGTGACGCCTGCCAGGTTTGATTGGCAGTTGATGACGGTGCCATTCCGACAAAACCCTCCCCGCACCTTCCAGCCATGACTGCTTACACGAGGCATAAGTGTGCGGCTCATGTTTAATTAGAAATCACATCTTGGCCCCTTTGGCAATTGCTTGCATGCCATATCATACCACACCGATCTGATTACTGAAATCATTCAGCTGGGATCACAGGAACCCTAGATAGATGAAAAACCCCTGCAAGGAAAAAGACCTTTGCACTGTGTTCCAGTCTGCCCAACAACCTCCAAATGAAATGCATGACTGGAAGCAGCAGAGGGGGCCTCTGGGCCATTCACTGACCTCTGGAATCCTCCCCCCCCCCCGCCTTGCAAGTGACTCAGCTTGCCTGAATTACCGGTGCAGGCTTGCGATGGGAGAGTTGTAACTCCAGCAATAATCTTCCTCATCCCTTTAATGCATCAACTCATACATGTGTCAAAGCAGCGACTCCAGGGGCAAGGCCCAGGGTCTTCACTGGCCTTAATGGCTGTGCTGAAGAATCGCCGTTCCTGATGGCCACAGAGTGGAACTGCAGCTTCCAGGCCAGCAGAGATCGAGAAGCCAGTAAGATCTTTTTAGTTTAGTCAGCGGTGACACGGTAGAAGTTTGCAAAATTGTTCATGGCATTGAGAAAGTGGGTAGCTAGAGGGTTTTTAAAAATTTATTCATCTGCTGGAACTTGTAAGAAAGCCAATGAAATTGAAAGGATTCAAGACCGATAAAAGTCCTTCGTCATGCAGTGCACAGACGGAACTCGGTGCCACAGGAGGCAGTGGTGACCACCAACTTGGCTGGCTTGAAAAGAGGATTGGACAGATTCCCAGCACAATTCAAAGTGTTGGTGCTGACCTTTAAAGCCCTAAACAGCCTCGGTCCAGTATACCTGAAGGAGCATCTCCCCATCGTTCTGCCCGGACACTGAGGTCCAGCTCCGAGGGCCTTCTGGCGGTTCCCTCCCTGCGAGAAGTGAGGTTACAGGGAACCAGGCAGAGGGCCTTCTTGGTAGTGGCGCCCTCCCTGTGGAACATCCTCCCATCAGATGTCAAGGAAATAAACAACTATCTGATTTTTAGAAGACATCTCAAGGCAGCCCTGTTTAGGAAAGTTTTTAACGTTTGATATTTTATCGTGCTTTTAATATTCTGTTGGGATCCACCCAGAGTGGCTGGGGAGGTCCGGCCAGATGGATGGGGTATAGGTAAATAATAATAATAATAATAATAATAATAATAATAATAATAATAATAATAATAATATAAAGCTATCAGTGGCTACTGGCCATGATGGTTTTGCTCTGCCTCCACAGTCAGAAGCAGTGATGCTTTTGAATACCAGTTGCTGGAAACTACAGGAGGGGAGAGTGCTCTTGTGTTCGAATCCTGCTTGAGGGTTTCCATAGGCATCTGGTTGTCCCCTGTGAGAACCAGATATGGGACTAGTTTATGGGGCCACTGGTTTAATAGAGCAGGCTCTTCTCATGTCCTTAAAAGCTGATGTAAGTGGGACTTATCTAGCCTTATTCAGGCACATCTCTCTCTCTCTCTCTCTTTTTAATTAGCTGAATAATTTTGATGAAATAAATCCTGCTGATATTCATGATATTGCTCCGAAAGCTAGAAAACCAAGCACCTCGATCAGTTTGCTTGAAAAAGCAGGCTGGTTGTTTTTCATTATTATTTTTTGCAGAAAGTCTCCTAAGTTTTGGCCATGATCGTTTCGTGGAGATCAAAGACAAACCTTTATCTTGCACTTGACCACAATAATCTGAATATTCTAGGAAAGGTTGGCTCGCTGTCTGAATGCTATCAGGAGCCATCTCTGTTTCCCATTGTTAGGTCTCTCCTGAAGATGGATAGGTATTAGGCCTAAGAAAAGTCAAAGCCGTGTTTGCAAGGATTCTCTTTGGGGATCATTACATTAAAAGGAAAAAAGAAAAACCTGCTCAGAAGTCTGGAACTGATGTTCCAATGGGATTTTAAACTATGAATCGCTGTTCAGTGGATAAATTTACCAGTGGCATTTAGTTGTGAGCCGAGGCCCCGTCCCTGCTTGGAGATAAAATAATACACATGGACTCAAAGCTTGGCAGTTGTGGTCCAGGCTAGGTATTTAGCATACAGAAAGTCTGAAATTTGTATCAAGCTTCCTGGCTTTGTTTTGCTTTCGCTTTGCATTATTATTAATTAATTTATTTATTTATACCCCGCCCATCTGGCTGGGTTTCCCCGGCCACTCTGGGCAGCTTCCAACAAATACAAAAATACATTAAAATATCACAGATTAAAAACTTCCCTAAACAGAGCTGCCTTTAGGTGTTTTCTAAATGTCAGGTAGTTGTTTATCTCTTTGACATCTGTTGGAAGGGTGTTCCACAGGCGGGCGCCACTACCAAGAAGGCCCTCTGCTTGGTACCCGGTAGCTTTGCTTCTCGCAGTGAGGGAACCGCCAGAAGGCCCTCGGAGCTGGATCTCAGTGTCCGGGCTGAACAATGGGGGTGGAGACGCTCCTTCAGGTATACAGGACCAAGGTCAGCACCAATACTTTGAATTGTGCTCGGAAACGTACTGGGAGCCAATGTAGGTCTCTTAGGACCAGTGTTATATGGTCTTGGCGGCCACTCCCAGTCACCAGTTTAGCTGCTGCATTCTGGATTAATTGCAGTTTCCGGGTCACCTTCAAAGGTAGCCCCACGTAGAGCGCATTGCAGTAGTCCAAGCGGGAGATAACTAGAGCATGCACCACTCTGGCGAGACAGTCTGCAGGCAGGTAGGGTCTCAGCCTGCGTACCAGATGGAGCTGATAGACAGCCGCCCTGGACACAGAATTAACCTGAGCCTCCATGGACAGCTGTGAGTCCAGAATGACTCCCAGGCTGCGCACCTGCACCAGCATTGGAATGGATAGCCATGTGAACACTCCTCTCTGCAAACTCCACATTATAGCTGGACAGACCGACATAAACCATGCTGCTTATGGTAGCCATTTCAAAAGTTACAGGGGCTGAGAAGCATAGCTGCCAAGTTATCCCTTTTTTTAAGGGATTTTCCCTTATGCTGAATAGGCTTCCTCACGAGAAAAGGAAAAACTTGGCAGCTATGCTGAGAAGATGGCTCACACATCCCTCCTCCTCTCATGCAAGTGGTACCTCGAGTGACAAACTCCTCAGGTTACAAACACTTCAGGTTATAAACTCCACTAACCTGGAAGAGTTACCTTGAGAACTTTGCCCCAGGATGAGAATGGAAATTGTGTGCTGGCGGTGCAGTGGCAGCAAGAGGCCCCATTAGCGAAAGCACGCCTCTAGTTAAGAATAGTTTCAGGTTAAGAACGGACCTCCGGAACGAATTAAGTTTGAAACTAGAGGTACCACTGTATCAGTTTGGACGTAGTGAAGCCTAGAAGGACTTTTGCTTGAGGTGAGTCAAGTGCATCGGCTTGCACGCGCACACACACACACACAGAGAGAATTGCTATCTGGAAGCTTTTGAGTGGTTTCAAGGGAACCAATAGCAGCCTAATAGATTTTCCGTTGTAGCGGTGGGAATGAAGAAAGATTGACTGCATCTTTTCTTGAGTTTCCCATCATCAGAGCTGGATTAAAGGGTATGCTGGGATGTGCTACTCCTTGGGCCTTGCATCATTCCCATCCGCGGGGAGCTCTTAAAGCTGAATATGTGGAGGATCCTCTGCAGAAAAGGCAAGACAGCGAAACTGGCATAAATCCAAAGGCTGCGTGGGGAGGCCTCTATATAAGCCTCCACAATGCCGTTCGTGTCTGCTTGAGATACAAGGTACAGTGGTCCCACTGCATCAGGAATCCTAACAGAAGAAGAAGAAGAGTTTGGATTTGATATCCCGCTTTATCACTACCCGAAGGAGTCTCAAAGCGGCTCACATTCTCCTTTCCCTTCCTCCCCCACAACAAACACTCTGTGAGGTGAGTGGGGCTGAGAGACTTCAGAGAAGTGTGACTAGCCCAAGGTCACCCAGCAGCTGCATGTGGAGGAGCGGGGAAGCGAACCCGGTTCCCCAGATTACAAGCCTACCGCTCTTAACCACTACACCACACTGGATCACACAGGCAGTAGCTGTGGCAGCCATACCTGTCAGTCGCCTGACATCACAGTGAAATGAGGTGACATGGTGCTTTGAGGTCCCAACAATCAGCTGATTGGTAAGACTTCAAAGTACCATGCAGAGTTACAGTGGTACCTCGGTTTACAAACACAATTGGTTCCAGAAGTCTGTACTTTAACTGAAGCGTACTTAACCTGAAGCGAACTTCCCCATTGAAAGTAATGGAAAGTGGATTAATCTGTTCCAGACAGGTCCGCGGAGTACTTAAACTGAAAATACTCAACCCAAGGTGTATTTAAACCAAGGTATGACTGTATTAGCAAGAGGCCCTATGTACTTAGAAGTCATGAAGATCTGCCACACTTCAGAAGTCCAGCATGTGAGGCTTCTGAAGCACCAACAACCACCTGAACAACATGGCTTCAGACACCCCTTTTAGCCTAGTCCACCTGCCTTTTCCCTTGCCCAAACCTGACACTATATATATATCAGCAGGTGACTTGGCAGGTGGCTCGGCAAAAATGACCTGGCAGGCCAAATGAGGGGGCGGAGGAGGCTAATAAGTCCTGCAGGCTGCAGGTTCTTCGCCCCTGGTTTTCACTGTCTGGCAGCAGCTGGTCTCCAGGGCATAGCTGCCAAGTCTCCCTTATTCCCCGGGAAACCCCCATTTTTCTAGCTGTTCTCAGCTTAAAAAACAGATTTTTTTGTTTTCCCCCCTGGTTTATTCTGGCGCGGTGGCCATTTTGGAACTGGGCGGAGCAAGCTCAGAAGCGACTTTTGATGCAGCTCTGCCCAGTTCCAAAATGGCTGCAGTGCGAATTCTGGCGCGGCGGCCATTTTGGAACTGGGCAAAGCAGCATCAAAAGTCTCTTCTGAGCATGCTCCGCCCAGTTCCAGAATGGCGGCAGCGCTACTTCCGTCTGCTACTTCCGGTCCGGTCCCTTATTTCTCCCACATGAACTTGGTAGGTATGCTCCAGGGATTCAGACAGGGTGTCGGGGACTGGCTGGATGAAGAAGAGTGGTGGGAGCCTGCCTCCCAAGACTTGCCCTCCCCTTGCCGGGAGGGCTCTGAATATGACACCTTAGAGCCCGGGCGCTGGTGGTGGGACACTGAGGAGCAGTCAGCAGAAGAGACGAGCTGGGAACTGATAGAAGCAGGAGATTTGAGCGATCAAAGAGGGTCAGGACAGGGAGGGTTTTCCAGGGCAGGATTAGAAGCCGATAGTCACGGTGTGTTCATAGACAGTCTCAGTCCTGCTGACTCTGCTCCTCCTCTGACCCCCCCCCACTTGAGGAGGTTCCTTGTATGTTACTGAGAAATGTGCCAGACCGACCTAGAGGAGGATCTCACCTCCTAGGTGCGGGAACATTGCTGTGTTGTTGTTTTCTGCTAATAAAGAGCTAATTGCCTTCCATGCCTTCCATGTGTGCCTGCCCTGTGGATGACCTGGCTCCTCGACAGCTCCTTGACACAGCGGTCTTGCCCCAAGTCAACACACCCCACAGCCACAAAGACTGTACTTCACACCCTCCTTGAGTGTTTTTTGCCAGGCTGAAATGTATCCTCAAACTCTGAAAATTCTTTGTGGTTGCCTGAAGAAAGATAGAGAGGAAAGTGTGAGTCTGTATAGAAACCAGTGTACTGTGTGCTGTGTATTGAGTCAAAGGATTTCATATCTGTATTATTATTGTCTGTATTTGCATTAGGATAAAGTAACTGCCTTTTGGTTCCAGAGGGTACAGCTACTATTGGTTCATTTAAGCTGCTGTATTTGGATCCTCTGTCTTATTGGTTTCCTCCAAAAGGCAGCACTGTGATTGCTTGATATTGTTCCCTCCAAAATGTATCCCTTCCTAGCTAGTCCCCTGTCCCTATAAATGTAGCTTTCCTCTCCTCAGTCTTCAGTCTTGTTCACTTTAATAAAGAGCTGTTACTAGAGAACTGTCTCCAGCATGTTTTGTCAAGAGAGCTGAAATCACAAACCCCACGTCACAACAACTGGCGACGAGGATGGGATCCGGAATGCTGAGGAACGGTTAAACACAACCCTGCCTCAGAGTCCGGATTGCAGCTGAGAACAAGACTCACTGGCCAGCTGAGAAGACGACCCTGCCCGCTAGGACAATGGAGAGTCCAAGGGTATTGGAGCCCTTCCAGCCATCAGAGCCCCACACCTGGGAAGACTACGTCGAACGCTTCGAGTTCTTTGCAGTGGCTCAAGGGATCACCGATGCCAGCAAAAGAAGGGCCACATTCCTGAGCTACTGTGGGCCCGAGACCTTCAAGCTGGCCAAGGCATTACTTGCTCCAGCGAAGCTGAGTGAGACATCTCTCAAAGATATTCTTGCCTGCCTAACAAGCCACTTGGCGCCTACTGAGACCAAGATGGCCCGGCGGATGGAGTTCCATAAGAGGCAGCAGCATGCTGGGGAGTCTGTATCCACATTTCTGGCTGAACTCCGGAAGCTCGCTCAGCACTGCGGCTTCCAAAATCTGGAAGAGACTCTCCTGGATCGGTTTATTGGTGGTCTGAGCAGCAAGAAAGCCAGAAGACGCATCGTGGCTAAAGAAGAGGTTACCCTTGCTTCAGCCTTGAAGGAGGCCACCGCCACGGAGAATTATGAAAGAGAGGAGCTTGATGCCAGTCGCAAGGCCACTAAGCCACAGATAGAAGTTGCGCATGCCATGGACGAGCTAGAGGCTACTCCAGCCAGAGCCCAGTCCGTGGGGTTGAGTCGGTGCGTCAGGCCTGCACAGTGCACAGAGATCGCCGAGGCAGTTGCCCAGGTTGTGGCGGAAACCATGAAAGGAAGAGTTGTCGTTTCAGGGATGCTATCTGCCGGACGTGCGGAAAGACGGGTCACATCGCCAGGGTCTGTAGATCGGCGGCGTCGGGAGCGACAGGAGCACCTAGACTGGAGCATCGCAGACCGCCCACAGCAACTCGTTTTCTAAAGGACTGCCACTACGTAACGGAGATCAACGGGAGGGCCGTGCAGTTTCCAGCGCAAGGCAAGGCACACGTCAAGGTGAAGATTGAGGGTCAGCAGTGCGACATGGAGGTGGACTCCGGATCCGCATTCACCATCGTGTCGGACCAGACCGCGAAGACATTCTTCCCCAGGGGTAAGTTGCCCCCTCTGGAGCCCTTTCCGGCAACCTTGCAGTCGTACTCAGCAGGCCGCATCCATGTTATGGGAATGTGTGCCGTGAGAGTACAGTTCCGGGACAAACAGGCTGTACTCAAACTGGTGATTGCGAAGGGCAGTCGCCCCAGTCTCCTGGGCACTGACTGGTTCCCTGCCCTGGGACTGAGTATCTCAGGGCTTAATTCAATCCAAACCTGCCCTGAGATGAGTGAGGTATTATGCAAGGAATTTGCTGATCTCTTTAATGGAAAACTGGGTTGTTATAAAGGGCCCCCAGTTGACTTCGAGTTGGACCCCGGGGTGGCTCCAATCCGACTCAAACCAAGGCGAGTGCCATTTGCACTGCAACCCAAGATCGAGGCAGAGCTGGATAAATTGGTCAAGCAGGGAGTTCTCTCACCCGTGGACTCTGCTAAGTGGGAGACTCCAATCGTCACACCCCTTAAAGCAAATGGGGAAGTCAGGATATGTGCAGATTACAAATGTACTATCAATAAGGCACTCAGGGGAAACTCATACCCCATTCCAGTCGTATCACATCTGTTGGCTAAACTGGCTGGAGGCAAGGTGTTCGCCAAAATTGACCTGGCACAAGCTTACCAACAGCTGCCAGTAACCCCACAATCAGCGGAAGCACAGACTATTGTCACACATAAAGGGGCGTTCAGAGTTAACAGATTACAGTTCGGAGTTTGTGTGGCCCCAGGGATTTTTCAAGGGCTCATGGAACGCCTGTTAAGAGGTCTGCCGGGGGTCTTGCCATTTTTTGATGATGTTTTGATTGCTGGAAAAGACCCACAGGAACTGGTTGCGCGTGTCCGTGCAGTGTTGCTCAAGTTCAAGGAGGTGGGGTTGCAACTGAAAAAAGAAAAATGCAGTTTTGGGGTGCCAACTGTGGATTTCTTGGGGTTTAAAATTGATGCATCAGGCATCCACCCCACAGATGCTAAGATTAAGGCCATCATCGAGGCACCACGACCACAGAACAAGACGGAGTTGCAGTCATTCCTGGGACTTATTAACTTTTATCATTCGTTCTTACCCCAGAAAGCTTCGGTAGCTGAACCATTACATAGACTATTGCAGAAAAAGAATGTGTGGCGATGGGGGCGGGAGCAGCAGAAGGCTTTTGACTCCTTGCGAGGAATGCTGAGTAGCAGGAGCGTCCTTGCTCATTATGATGAGTCAAAGCCGCTGGTCCTGGCATGTGATGCCTCTCAATACGGTCTGGGGGCTGTGCTGAGTCATAGGGAACCGGATGGGTCGGAAAAGCCCATCTCTTTCTATTCCCGTACGTTGTCGCCCACAGAGCGCAACTATGCTCAAATTGATAAAGAGGCACTGGCTATTGTGTCCGGAATCAAAAGGTTCTATGATTATTTGTACGGTCGCCATTTCTCCATTGAAACGGACCACAAACCACTGTTAGGGTTGTTCAACCCAAACAAACAAACGCCACAAATTCTCTCCCCCAGAATGTTGCGTTGGTCAATATTCCTGAATGGGTTCCAGTACACCTTGACCCATGTGCCGGGGAAACAGTTGTGCCATGCTGATGCGCTGAGTCGATTGCCCCTTCCTGGCGGGAGCAATGAGGATCCTGCTCCGGCGGAGCACATTATGATGCTAGAAACACTTCCGGGGGCTCCTGTAACAGCTACGGATATAGCTGAGAAAACTAGGAAAGATGCTGTTCTCTCCCGTGTGCTCACTTGGGTGGGGAGGGGGTGGCCAGGTGGTCCGCATGAAGAAAAATTCAGGCCTTATGCGACAAGGCAGCACGAATTGTCCATGCATAAGGGTTGTCTCCTATGGGGAGATAGGGTGATCATCCCAGCACCACTGAGAAACAGGGTTCTTGAGACGCTTCACATGGGACACCCGGGAATGGTCAGGATGAAGTCGCTAGCCCGATGTTATGTGTGGTGGCCTGGAATGGACCAGAACATAGAACAATGGGTACGAACATGCAAGGCATGCCAAGAGGTGCGGCCAGAAGTGGCCAGAGCACCAGTCCACTGGTGGGAGCAGTCCAGGACTCCCTGGAGCCGGCTGCACATAGATTTTGCTGGGCCATTCCAAGGGAAGGTCTTTTTGGTTATCGTTGATGCATATTCCAAATGGTTAGAAGTGGCGATGGTCCCTAGCATGGCATCAGCTGCCGTAATCAAGGTGTTGAGGCAGCTGTTTGCTACCCATGGGTTACCTGAGACCATTGTATCAGATAATGGGGCAGCTTTTGTATCCCAAGAATTCAGGGCATTCTTGGCTGATAACTTTATAAGAGGGGTCACATCCGCGCCCTTTCACCCATCCTCCAATGGGCAGGCTGAGCGCATGGTAAGAACAGCCAAAGAATCCATTGCGCGCTTAATGGAGGGTAACTGGTCGGCTCGCATTGCGCGAATGTTATTTTTGCAGCATGCGACGCCGTGTACTGCGACGGGCAAGTCGCCAGCCGAGCTGCTCTTAGGTAGAAGACTGGTAACGGTGCTGGATTATGTCCACCCAGATAAAATGCCAAACCGTAATTCAAGAGCAACCCCCCAGGCTGAGACTGACACAACAAGGTATCTCGCCCCTGAAGATCTGGTCTGGGTGAGGAACTATTCACGAGGTCCGCGGTGGGTGGCCGGTGTGATCACCCGGGCTAGTGGACCTGTGTCCTATTATGTGACCTTGGAAAATGGGCAAGTTTGGAAGAGACATATAGATCAGCTGAGGCGCCGGGCGCTCAGCAGGGAGGAGTCAGATAATTCATCCCTGGCTAATGACGCACAGCTGCAAGACCAGAGTGAAAATGGTCCAGAGGTACAGTCACCAGGGGCTTCAGCAAATGAACCAGGGTCTGCTAGTCCTCATGATGACGAGGTACAGGTCGGGGACCCTGAGATGTCTGGGACTCCATCTGTTCCTGATGAAACCCCTATAGCAGCCCCTCCACCACAGGTAACACCCAATCCAGAACCTGCAACACCTGTTGTCAGGAGATCAGGTAGAAGTTGTAGGACCCCACAGTACCTGAGGGATTACGTCTGCTGTGCTCACTAGGGGGGGAGGGGTGCTGTGTATTGAGTCAAAGGATTTCATATCTGTATTATTATTGTCTGTATTTGCATTAGGATAAAGTAACTGCCTTTTGGTTCCAGAGGGTACAGCTACTATTGGTTCATTTAAGCTGCTGTATTTGGATCCTCTGTCTTATTGGTTTCCTCCAAAAGGCAGCACTGTGATTGCTTGATATTGTTCCCTCCAAAATGTATCCCTTCCTAGCTAGTCCCCTGTCCCTATAAATGTAGCTTTCCTCTCCTCAGTCTTCAGTCTTGTTCACTTTAATAAAGAGCTGTTACTAGAGAACTGTCTCCAGCATGTTTTGTCAAGAGAGCTGAAATCACAAACCCCACGTCACAACACTGTGCAAAGGCAAAATTTTACATCCTTTGCTTTCCCCATTTTTTGCCTCCCACCCACCCCTGATATGTGGTCTCTGGAATCTTTCCCAGAAGAGAATCAGTATGGAAAACGTTCCTTGCCCTGCTGTCCAATGTTGGCGGTCAAAGCTTTTCTCATCCCTGCATGATAAACTACTGCACATGCGGAAAAAAAACCCTTTTCACAGTGCAGTATACCTGCTCTCCTTTTAATCCTGTCGCCCTAGATCTGGATTAAGCGTAGCAAGCTGTAACCCTTCCGATCTGGTCAGACTCCAACTCCCATCAGCTTCATTCAGCAAGGCCAAGCACCAGGGATTATGGGAACTGTAGTCTAACATCTGGACAAATCCAGATTCCTCACTCTTGCAGAAGCCTTCTGCCCCAGGCATGCTGTGTAAAACTTGTGTCTTGAAATGAGAGCCGTGTCAGTCGTATGATTAATCACACATTACGGATCATACCATACAAAATTAACTGTGAGCCTTCAGCTAGCATGAAAGGTCAGGGAAGAATATTGACTGCCTATCATTTTAAAGAGATGTGTTCTAAATCATATTTAGTGAATCGGAGTCCTCAGACATTTTCACTCATTACAGAAACAAGCTAGGCAGCCAGGTCCATAAATCAGAGAAATTGCAAGATGGAAACATAATTAGTCTAATTATCCCAGGCAGTCCATTATGGATGGGGGGGGGGGGGAACTGTAAGTCTGACTGCTGAACCCTTTGCCTGAGAGCACATAAATACATTTTCTAAATGATTCCTGTATAAACCATACATTATCCATGTTTTTTGTTTTATTACATCTTCCCCCCCTCAGATATGTTTTGACAAGTAAAAAAATAACAATAGATTTACATTAGAAGTTATGCCACTTACATTAGAAGTTATGTGTTTCTTTCTCTTTCAGAGGTTGCTTTTATCCCATTTCTGTCGAATCTGACCAAAACTGGCTCCCTGTCGCTGCCAAATTTGTCATGCACACAATTCACACCTCATTGGTTGGAGGATGGATGGCGGCTAACAGATTGAGGTTGAATCCTGACAAGATAGAAGTACTGTTTGTGGGGGACAGGCGGCGGGCAGATGTGGAGGACTCCCTGGTCCTGAATGGGGTAACTGTGCCCCTGAAGGACCATGTGCACAGCCTGGGAGTCATTTTGGACTCACAGCTGTCCATGGAGGCGCAGGTCAATTCTGTGTCCAGGGCAGCTGTCTATAAGCTCCATCTGGTATGCAGGCTAAGACCCTACCTGCCTGCAGACTGTCTCACCAGCGTGGTGCATGCTCTAGTTATCTCCCGCTTGGACTACTGCAATGCGCTCTACGTGGGGCTACCTTTGAAGGTGACCCAGAAACTACAACTAATCCAGAATGCGGCAGCTAGACTGGTGACTGGGAGCGGCTGCCGAGACCACATAACACCAGTCTTGAAAGATCTACATTGGCTCCTAGTACGTTTCCGAGCACAATTCAAAGTGTTGGTGCTGACCTTTAAAGCCCTAAATGGCCTCGGTTCAGTAAACCCGAAGGAGCGTCTCCACCCCCATTGTTCTGCCCGGACACTGAAGTCCAGTGCCAAGGGCTTTCTGGCGGTTCCCTCGTTGCGAGAAGCCAAGTTGCAGGGAACCAAGCAGAGGGCCTCCTCAGTAGTGACGCCTGCCCTGTGGAACGCCCTCCCATTAGATGTCAAAGGGAAAAACAGCTACCAGATTTTTTGAAGACATCTGAAGGCAGCCCTGTTTAGAGAGGCTTTTAATCTTTAATCGATTATTTTATTCTTCTGTTGGAAGCTACCCAGAGTGGCTGGGGAAACCCAGCCAGATGGGCGGGGTATAAATAATAAATCATCATCATCATCATCATCAAGCATTGGAAAGTACCAGAGGAGTGAGGCTTTTTGAAAGCCAACTACTGGTCTTGATAACAGGTAAACCCAACTGGCTTGCTGTGGGCTAAGAGTAAGTTAGAGTCTATGCCCCCAAAATTTGCTACCTGTATGCAAGATCTCAGGACCTGTCCGACAGGAATGTCATCAACCCCCATGTGACTCAATCAGGAGACCAGCTGATCTACGGGAACCTCATGGGACACATCCATAAGGTCAGCTGACCTATACAAGAATGCCATGCTGTGTCTTCTCCCCAGTACAACATTTTCTAACAAATGCAGTACACTTTGTACAATTATAACAGTTACTGAGAGTAAGAATGCATTTTCTTATGACTATAATATAATAAAACAGCTGTGGAGAACTTTAGGCCCTCCAGATGTTCCTGAACTACACTTCCCATCAGCCCAGGTCATGCTGGCTGGGGCTGATAGGTGTTGTAGTACAGCAGCATCTGGAGGGATGAAGGTTCCCCACACCTGTAACAAAAAATAGCAGGCTGAAGACCTCCACATCTCCTGCACCTATGAGAAATGAAATCCTTGATCTATGTGTGGTATAGTAACTATCTGTGTTCTAAACTTACTGCTCACCCCGAGTTCTTTTCACAAAGAACTCAGGAATAGAAATGGTTTCAAGGGAGCACGCAAATATTAATGGAACAGAATTGTGGTATGTGTGTCCATAAGAAACAGTATATTGCAACAGCCATATTCGTTTGAGGAGATCCTGGGGGTTCCTCTGATGTTTAGCAGCAATTTCCCAGAGGTGTACTTTGTCCTTGAAGGCTACTGGTCTTTCCATGTGGTGGCAAGTTGCACAACGGGAAACACCATCAGTTCATGCACTGAAACCGATCACATCTCTCTACAATTTCCCATGTGAACTCTAAAATGTTGTTGTTGTTGTTGTTGTTGTTGTTCTTGTTCTTGTTCTTGTTGTTAAATATATGAAAGGATGTCATATGGAGGAGGGAGAAAGGTTGTTTTCTGCTGCTCCAGAGAAGCGGACATGGAGCAATGGATTCAAACTACAAGAAAGAAGATTCCACCAAAACATTAGGAAGAACTTCCTGACAGTAAGAGCTGTTCGGCAGTGGAATTTGCTACCAAGGAGTGTGGTGGAGTCTCCTTCTTTGGAGGTCTTTAAGCAGAGGCTTGACAGGCATATGTCAAGAATGCTTTGATGGTGTTTCCTGCTTGGCAGGGGGTTGGACTGCATGGCCCTTGTGGTCTCTTCCAACTCTATGATTCTATGATTTCTATGATTCTAAACTTGTTAGTCGCTTTAGCATGCCCAGGGCAACCCGAAGCGACTTACAACATAGGTCCCAGAATCCTTTGCAATGTGAAGAAGTCAAAGTCAAGCCTACAGGTGCTCCTCAGCAAAGGAGCCACAGTGAAAATGCTCCCCTGACGGTGGAATGTTTGAAAACTACGGCATTATAAAACACCAATGGATCACCTGTTTAGGAGCCGAAGACAAATAAGTTTTAGAAACATTACAGTGGCCCTCTGCTCATAAATTGCTGCTAACTAACTAGAATGTATGCCCGCCTTGACAGGTAATTAGATGGTAAATATGCCCAAATGAAGACAGTACGTGAAATGTTGGTATATATAAGGTCTGCGATTTGCATTTGGAGCTGACATTCTGGGTGAGTAATAGCTGGCAATGGCGATTATTGCTCCTATTTCAGATTCAAATCTAGGGGAACCTGACTGTCCTCCAGGTCCACAAATTACACCTGCAATGCACAGCTCATTCGAATGGCTTGGTCAGGACCAGCATACAAAACGAGATGTTAAAATCTCAAGCCAGGCTGTCAGGGCAGGTTCAGCTGAGGGCACACTTTAGCTGGGGGAAACTTTTCAGAGAAGTATTGAACAACTGAAGCTGCAATCCTGTATGCATTTAACTGGGAGTGGGCTCCATCCTACACCACAGTCTTCCACAGCCCGGGGTCCTTTAGATATTTTGGATCACAACTCTCATCAGATGCGAGCCATAGTAAAAAATATATGGCGAGTAGCAGGCTGCTATACCAAACTTACCTTATTTCTTAGTAGATGGGTTTAGGATTATGCTTAAACATAGAGTCATATAATTGTAGAGTTGGAAGGTACCCCAGGGGTCATCTAGTCCAAACCCCTGTAATGCAGGAATCTCAGCTAAAGCATCCATGACAGATGGAGGGCCGCAGGTTTGACATGCCTGGCCTAGGGCTAGCTGATCAGAAGATCAGTGGTTCGAATCCTCGTGACGGGGTGAGCTCCCGTGTTCGGTCCCTGCTCCTGCCAACCTAATAGTTCGAAAGCACATCAAAGTGCAAATAGATAAATAGGTACCACTCGGGCGGGAAGGTAAACGGGATTTCCGTGTGCTGCTCTGGTTTGCCAGAAGCGGCTTAGTCATGCTGGCCACATGACCTGGAAGCTGTACACCAGCTCCCTCGGCCAATAGAGCGAAATGAGCGCCGCAACCCCTGAGTCGGTCACGACTGGACCTAATGGTCAGGGGTCCCTTTACCTTTACTATAAATTTGAAAAGCATATTTTTTATTTTAAAAAGTGCTGATGTGAGAATAATCTAGTTCTCACAGTGACCAATCAGATTCCTATGGGAAGCTCACAAAGAGGATTTGAGCGTAAGAGCACCCTTCTGGTGACTGGTATTCAGAAGACCACAGCCACCATGACTAGTAGCCATTGATAGTCCTCTCCTCCATGCATTTGTCTAATCCATTATTACAGCCATCAAGGTTGGTGTCCATCACTGCCCCTTGTGGCAGGGAGTTCCACAGTTTAACAATGTCTTGCATGCAGAAGTACTCTCTTTTCCTGTCCTGAATCTTCCAACATCCAGCTTCCTGGGATGCCTGTGATTTCTAGTGTTGCGGTAGAGGGGAGACCAACTTTTCTCTATCTGCTTTCTCTATAACATGCATAATTTTATAGACTTCTATCATGTCACCTCTTCCTCACCTTTTCTTTCGACTAAAAAGTGCCAAAATATGCAACCCTTCCTCACAGGGAACGTGATCCATCCCCTTGATCGTGTTGGCTGCCCTTTACTGAACCATCAAAAGTGGATTTTTTAAAAATGGAAATCCACTTGGAGAAGAGAACGCCAATTCCTCCTGCAGGGTTTTTCACATTGGCGCAACCTTTTCCTCGCTGTGATTCTTCCTTCCTCTTCACCTCCATCCCCTCTTGTGCATTCCTGGCTTGGTTTCCTCTCCCTCATTAAGCCGGGCTGTTGATTACAGGGGGTAAGAGTCAGTTTTGCAGAAATGTGCCCAAGCAAGCAGTTATCCCCTCCTTTTGACCTTCAGCTTTTCCTTCTCTTCTGCTGCGATATGCAGTTTAGTTTTTCAAGGGAGAAGACGCCTCTTGCCATGTGCGAGAAATAATGGTGTTTTGCTGATGCAAAAAAAGAACAAGAAAATCTGAGGGTGGGAAACTGATCTTTTTCTCCTTCCTCCGCAGCAGTTGAAACATGGCAGGTTCACTGACGGAGACTTTTGCTTTGCAGTGCAAGCTAGACAGGAAGGGACCACCTGGCGGAGCAAAATTCTGTTGTAAGGTTTCTGAGAGCAGATGAGCGTTCTCCTACTTTCTCCTTTCAAGGGAGGGATTGGGGGGGGGGATTTTGCTCAGTTCCTGCTTAAAGACGAATCTCCCAAATCTGCCCTTGCAGAAAGAATCTGTGAACCAGAATACAACAGAAGTACACTCCTCTGAATTTTGCAGTGCAGTAATCATAGGATCATCGTCCAACCCCTTGCAATG
Organism: Zootoca vivipara; assembly: GCF_965207765.1. Taxonomy (NCBI): domain Eukaryota; kingdom Metazoa; phylum Chordata; class Lepidosauria; order Squamata; family Lacertidae; genus Zootoca; species Zootoca vivipara. Next base: position 109,303,118 of record NC_142586.1, read on the forward strand.
CAGGAATATGCAACTGTCCCATATGGAGATTGAACCTGGGAATTATCAGCACCATTCTTTAACCAACTGAGCTATCCATGTATACAACAAATGCATTTAGCAGGTCATATGCACATACAAATGCATATATTTGTGATTTGTTAATCGTATAGTGTGACTTTTGCCGTAATTGTGATGTTTAGCTTATTTTTTAGTTGCCGCCCTGTCAGTAGTGTCTCATAGGGACATGGGTGGCACTGTGATCTAAACCACTGAGCCTCTTGGGCTTGCCGATCGGAAGCTTGGTGGTTCGAATCCTCGCAACGGGGTGAGCTCCCATTGCTCTGGCCCAGCTCCTGCCAACCTTGCAGTTTGAAAGCACACCAGTACAAGTAGATAAATAGGTGGTGGGATGGTAAATGGCGTTTCCGTGTGCTCTGGCTTCCATCACGGTGTCCCGTTGTGCCAGAAGTGGTTTAGTCATGCTGGCCACATGACCCAGAAAGCTGCCTGTGGACAAACGCCAGCTCCCTCAGCCTGAAAGCAAGATGAGCGCTGCAACCCCAAAGTCGCCTTTGACTGGACTTAACCACCCAGGGGTCCTTTACCATAGGTTCTAACTGTTTTGTTGATGATTTGTCAATCATTTCATATGATTTATGCTGTGTTCTGTTATGTTACTGTTATGAAGAAGAAGAAGATGAGGAGGAGGAGGAGGAGGAGGAGTTGGATTTGAAATCCCACTTTATCACTACCCGAAGGAGTCTCAAAGGGCTAACAATCTCCTTTCCCTTCCTCCCCCACAACAAACACTTTGTGAGGTGAGTTAGGCTGAGGAGAAGAAGAAGAGAAGAGTTTGGATTTGATATCCCACTTTATCACTACCCGAAGGAGTCTCAAAGCGGCTAACATTCTCCTTTCCCTTCCTCCCCCACAACAAACTCTCTGTGAGGTGAGTGGGGCTGAGAGACTTCAGAGAAGTGTGACTAGCCCAAGGTCACCCAGCAGCTGCATGTGGAGGAGCGGGGAAGCGAACCCGGTTCACCGGATTACGAGTCTCCTGCTCTTAACCACTACACCACGCTTATTGTTTGTAAGCCACTTTGGGATTCATCTGAATAAAAACCAGCGTAGAAAAACAATAAAATAAATCGAATCAATTCACTCCCCGCCTCTCTCCTAGTGAGGAACACCGAGCCCTGGTGCACTGCCTCTGACCATGGGACATGCTTTGGGTCTAACATAACACGAGGAGCGTCTCTCCATTACTCCATGTGAATTCCGCAAGCAATCTACCGGTAGACCACACCCTGACCTCTCCTGTGGCTACACATAGCTGCGGGGGAAAAAGGATTGGCTGGAAGGCTGTCATTCAGGGAAGATCCCCACCTCCATTTACTGACAAGCTTCCAAGGAACACCAGGGTTCCTCAGCACACAGTTTGAAAGCCACTTCAGGCATGCTGGCAGGCAGAGCGAAGCAATCTGTGTGACTCTCGAGTCATTATTTATTTTCGTCGAAGTGTCTGCTGCGAGGCACCCCATCATCAGTGTGGCTTGCAAACAGTGATTAAGACATGGGAGCAATAAAATAAAATAGCATAAAAAAACATTAAAGATTAACAACCACTCAGTCATAACAACATTTCTTACAATTAATATTACAAGAGGGAGAGAGGGGGCGGGAGTTTGGTCTCTGCAGAAGACAGGGTGGAAAAGATAGATGAGATCATAAGGCCAAAGGCTCATCTATACCACTCTATGGGTGGAACAGAAATTTGATTCAGTTTGCATTTGAAGCCAAATTTATTGGTTTCACACTTTCCAAAAGAACAGAGAAACAAAACACAGGTGTACTTTGAAATTTGCACTTGTCTCAATTTTGTGGTGCAAAATTTTCCAACCATGGTTCACAAAACTGCATATAAATGTGCTCAAAAAAGAACAAAACAACATATGAAAATGTATTGTTTTTGTGGAAATTGCTTGCAAAAATGTGCACATTAACAATAAGATATTTTTATTGGGATAAAAGTACACTAAAATGTTGAATAATTTTTGTGAGAGGTTGTTTTTTTAAAAAATACAAATAGTAGTAACTCGCTGCAAAAATATGGAGAACAGAATTTAAGATTGGAAAAACGAGACACTGATAAGCTTATAGAACCAAAAACTGACAGAATCTTCTAAGTTCATTCCTCTGGAAAGCCCACAAGCGGGCCTCCTGCTCTTGTTGTCTAGCAAGGAGAATTCAGAGGTATCTGATCTTGAAGGTAGCATGTGAGAGAGCCAGCATAATGTGGTGGTTGGAGTGCTGGACCAGGGCCCGTGTTTTCCTGAACATATGAACAGTGGATTGGGGCCAGGCTTCACATGCAAGACTCACGCTCTAGGGCCCTCGTGTGAATCTTGCTCCTCATCAACCATGACCTTCCCTGTGCTTCTCTGTGAGTCACTTGGATGTGAGAAGATTCCTCTGAGCAGTTGAAAACCTTGCTTCCCCCATTCCACAACAGCATTACTTGCATTCAATTGAAAGCATGCAGAAGCCCTCTGCAGACCTTCTCCTCATAAGCGGCCTTATGAGGAACGGCTTAGGGAGCTGGGTATGTTTAGCCTGGAGAAGAGAAGGTTAAGGGGTGATATGATAGCCATGTTCAAATATATTAAAGGATGTCATATAGAGGAGGGTGAAAGGTTGTTTTCTGCTGCTCCAGAGAAGCGGACACGGAGCAATGGATTCAAACTACAAGAAAGAAGATTCCACCTAAACATTAGGAAGAACTTCCTGACAGTAAGAGCTGTTCGACAGTGGAATTTGCTGCCAAGGAGTGTGGTGGAGTCTCCTTCTTTGGAGGTCTTTAAGCAGAGGCTTGACGGGCATATGTCAAGAATGCTTTGATGGTGTTTCCTGCTCGGCAGGGGGTTGGACTGGATGACCCTTGTGGTCTCTTCCAACTCTACGATTCTATGATTCTCTCAGCACAAGGAGGAGTGGAGGACTAAGGGTGCATGTGTGAATACACACAAAGAAGTTGGGTTGCAGGTCTTGGGAAGGGCCGTAGCTCATTGGTGGAGCATCTGCCTTGCAGTCAGAAGATCCTGTGTTCAATCCCTGGTGTCTCCAGGCAGGGCTGAGAGAGATGTCCTGTCTGAAATCCTAGAGAGTCGCTACTAATCAGTGTTGACAACACTGATCCAGATAGACTCAATATTAGGGGGCTTCCTCTTTTCCTTGCCATGTGTGCCCATGCTTTGAACATCGGCACATTCGGGCAAATGCCTGAACACGCATCTTGGGGCGGGATTCTGAGTGCAGAAATTGGGGAGTCAATCTCGAGCAAGATGTTTCTGCACGTGCTAATTGTTCCAAAGGGAGAAATATTTTGGACACAGAAAAGAGAGGAAATACAAAGGTGGTGGTGGGGAGATTATGATGTACTTGGTTGGAAGATCTGTTGAATTTACAGTGGTCTGACAGGTGCCAGATGGAGTGAGCGAGGAGGCTCGTGTCTCTGGAACAAAGGCTAAGAAGGCTGGTGCAGGAGCTGACAATTCTAAACCAGAGAAAAATGCAGGACGGCAAGGTTACTCGGTAACCAGGGGGAACTAGGAAACTGTTTTGGAAGAGACTTCGCAAAACACATGCAGAGATCTAGAGGGGTTAAACCTCTGAGCCTAGGGCTTGCCGATCAGAAGGTCGGCGGTTCGAATCCCCGCGACGGGGTGAGCTCCCGTTGTTCGGTCCCTGCTCCTGCCCACCTAGCAATAAATAAATATTCACCCCATCCAACCGATTTAATAAGCAGAGAACTTAATTTAGATTTAATGATTAGAAATCCATTTTAAAATTACGTTTTTATCCCATTTATTTCAGTTTCTGTTCTACAACAACCCAGGAACCAGTTAGAAAAATTTTTCTTCAGTAGCACCTTAAAGACCAACTAAGTTTTTATTTCGGTATGAGCTTTCGTGTGCATGCACACTTCTTCAGATACACTTGAAACAGAAGTGTCAGACCCTTATATATACAGAGGGTGGTGGGTGTGGGTGGGAATGGGTGATGGGCTGATGGGAGTGGTAAACCTGTAGATGGCTGTTAACAACTGCTGATGACTGCAATTAGTCCTGGGGGGGGGGTGGAATGCAAGGGCTGAGGCGCTAAAGAAAGCTTGATCAGGCATAATGAGATAAGAATCCGATGTCCTTATTCATCCAGTCTGTTCCTGAAATTTCTCTGTAATAAAACAGCTGCTTTGAGATCTTGTATAGAATGTCCTGGGAGATTGAAGTGTTCTCCTACTGGTTTCTCTGTCTTATGGTTCCTGATGTCAGATTTATGTCCATTTATCCTTTGGCATAGGGTTTGGCCTGTTTGTCCAATATAGAGAGCTGAAGGGCACTGGAAAGAGAAGTTTCTGAATTGGAACTCATTACCAAGCTTAAAACCATAGAGCCATCTGGGATGAATAAAGACATCGGATTCTTCTGTTTCAAGTGTATCTAAAGAAGTGTGCATGCACACGAAAGCTCATACCAAAATAAAAACTTAGTTGGTCTTTAAGGTGCTACTGAAGATTTTTTTTTTCTATTTTGCTTGGACTCAGACCAACACGGCTACCTACCTATAACCAGGAACCAATTGTGAGTTCTGCAGTGTGTCCTGCAGCGAGCTGTTGGGCTTGGGTTGACAGGTCCCAATGGAGGAGGAGGAGGAGGAGGAGGAGGAGGAGGAGGAGGAGGAGGAGGAGGAAGTAGAAGGAAGAAGAAGAAGAAGAGGGGTTGATTGGTGGGAATCAAGGTTGGAAGACTTCAGCCACTTGGGGAGCAGGGATGCCGACTCCTTTCTCTGACCTTGGAGAACCTTAGTGGAGGCTGGTGATGCTGCTCAGGAGGCAGCAATGACCAATCAGAAGCATGAAGAGGAAGGTGCAATATCATCCCCTAGAAGCAGGCATGACCTCCACAGATGGGAGCAGACTCACCTGCCCTGGAGGAGCAAGCATTTACAACCCAGACATTCTTGCAAAGTGAATGTTGGAAGATTCAGGAAAGATAAAGGGAAGCACTTTTTATGGAACTTACTCTCAGAGGAGGCAGTGATGCCTGCTAACTTGGATGGCTTTAAAAGAGGATTAGTCTAATTCATGGAGGTGAGGGCTACCAGTGTCTACTAGCTGTGATGGCTATGCTCTGCCTCCATAGTTGGAAGCTGTAATGTTTCTGAATACCAGTTGCTGGAAACCACAGGAGGGGAGAGAGCTCTTGTGCTTAGATCCTGCTCCCTGGTTTCCCACACGCATCTGGGAGGCCACCGTGAGAACAGGATTGTGGACTAGATGGGCCTTTGACCTGACCCAGCAGGTTCTTCCTACATTGTCATCAGCGAGAGCATCGAATGTCATCTTTAAAAACTTGGCTGGTAGGCTGTGGAAACTGTTGGGACAGCTTCATTGTTTCCTTCCAGTTCTGATCATCTTGCCTCATTCTCGAACTCCTAAATCAGGCCTCCTGAGCTTTGTGTCTGCTGCCAAATCTGTACCATTACTGGGCCTGAATAAAGATCTCTTTCTTACTTACATATTAGCGAGCCTCTGTCTGCTTGTGCTGGGTGCGAGACAGGACAGTACCAATCACAGAGCTAATGGTTCCCCCTGACACCCTGATCCCAGTGGCTTCTGGGTGACTGGATTTATTTATTTTTTTGCATGTGAGGATCTACAGTGCAGAAAGCCCCCACCCGCTCACTTCTTCTACCCTCTTGTCTTTGAAGGTGACACAAAATTGTCAGCAAAATTGCACTCCCGCAGTTCAACAGTAATAGAAAAGAAACTGCCGTGTTTTGCATGCCACGTTCAGGACATGCCTCTGGTTTCCTGCCATGCAACCAGTTAAAATGTTTTCCTCCTGCCTCTTTTGTTTGCTGAAAGCAGGGTTTTCGCTTCGACAGCTTGAGATCTCTTTTAACGGCAAGGGCTCGGTAGCTGGAGTTTTGATCTGGGACCAGATGATTCTCGTCTCTCCTTATCCTTTAGCTGTGATCTGTTTATTCTGTGTATCATTTCCAGCCTGTCGGAGAAATGCCATTGATGCAGTTGACAATCTCAACACAAAATGTTCAGCCATCTGATGCGCTCCCTGCCAGCTGTACTGGCAAATTCGGCATGTTCCAAATGCTGCCACCCGGAGCAGGCGGCGGCCGGGGGTGGGGGTGGGGAAATGGCATGGTGATGGCATAATGAGTAGAAAGCTGCGGGGATATTCTGCAATCCCAGTTGAGTAGTAGAGCATCTGTTACTCATGCAGAAGGTCCCAGGTCGAATCCTTGGCCTTTCCAGCTAGGATTTGGAGAGGCTGAAGAGCCACTGCTAGCCAGTGTAGACAATATTGAGATACGTAGATGGACCAATGTTCTGGCTCTGTATAAGACAGCTCATCCTAATAGATTGGTGGTGGTGGTGGTGAGAAGACAAATATTCAGACATTCCTAGTTGTCTCAAGAGGGGTGTTCTGTGCTGGTTCCATGGGTAATCTGAGAGGCGACGTCTAGGTCCGGTCTGTGGCCGAAAGAGTTAACGTAGAGTCAGTCCGATGTAGCCAAAGCAGGGTGCAGGGCAAGAAGCCAGGCGAGGTCAGGAACAGGAACACAGGCAGGATCTGGTAAACAGCAATGTTGCTCCCACAACCTGGGACAGGGTCTGACCACCTTTTATCTCTAACAGGTTAATGGCTGGTCCTGATCCCCTGATGACTCACTACCCTGTGACTCCTTCTCTCAGACCTGAGTCTCTGCAGCTCGGGAGACGCTGGTGGGTTACTAGACCCAGGAGCCGCCTCAGCCTCTCCTGACTCAGCCAGTAGTGGACCAGCTGTCGGTGATGACCCAGCTGATGGCAACGAGGTATTCCCCGCATCTGGAGCAGGGCCGGCTCTTGGGGTAGGCTGGGTGGCGCGGGGCGGCAGGGCGCCGCTGCACGGTGAAGCTGCGCGGAAACCACGCTGCACACTGCGCCTGCCCACCAGCCGCGGGAAGAAATGGGGCGGGGCGGGGGCGGGGGCGCCGGAGCCAGGGCGCCCGACCCGCTTAAGACGGCCCTGATCTGGAGCCAGGACAGGCTCAGGCCCCTGACTCGGCTCAGCTGGTGCTTGTTGCAGGGGAATCTATGTAGACTGAGGCTCCTCAGAATCAGGCCCCAGACTTGGTTCAGCTGATGTCCAAGGCAGAGGATCCAGTGCAGACTGAGACTCCTCTGGTTCCGAGTCCGAGCCCGAGTCCCAGGCCATCACATGTTCACACACTATGTTCAACAAGTGTGCCATCTGTGAAGCTGTGTATGCAGATAGTGGGGTTTTGTCAAGGAGCTGTCAGGCGAGCGCAGGTCATCCACAGGGCAGGAAGAACACAAGGTGCAAAATGCAATAAGCTTTTATTTGCGGAAAATAACAACACAGCAGCCTCAACTCATTAAAGCTTGAGATGTTGCTGAAACTGAGCACTGGCCTTACCTTTCCCCCTCTAGCCTCCTACTCGGGATCCCTCCCAAGCAAGACAAATGCTATGTCGAGGGGCTGGGCTCCTCCTCTGGGCTTGTCTGGCCCATTGCTCAGCAACCTACAGGATTCTCCTTGAGCGAGGTGCCAGAAGGGGACTGTCCTACTGCAGTGTAGCAAGGGCAAGCTCTGACTCTTCTCTGTCTGAGTCTACACTCACACTGTGACCCTCACCCTCTAGTTTTGTCCTGGAAGGGCCTCCTTCTTCTGACCCCCCCCCCTTGATAGCTCAAACTTCCTGCTTCTAGCCCCTCCCAGCTCGTCCCTTCCATAGGCTGCTCTCCAGTGTCCCACCACCACAATCCAGGGTCTAAGTCGTCTTCTGTGACATCCTTGGGGGCTCTAGGGCAGGTGGTGCCCACCACTCTTCCTCACCCAGCCAGTCCCTGACAGGTGTACAGTTATTCACATGTAGCATTCAGCAAGAACAAAACCTGTGTATCTGTGTGCAAAATAGTTGAGATCAGCAACTAGCACAAACACTTGTAGAGGCAGCTTGTACCTTCGTTCACTGTAACATGAGAACAAGCCTTATAAGCGATGTCAAGCTGGGGTCGGCAAACTCAACTCAGTACATGAACAGTTGGGCTTAGAGCTAATATGAACTAGGCCGCCCAGGGAATATAGCTCACTTTCTCCCCCTCCCACCCCGAGTTCCAATATCAGACACTGCACAGTACTCTTTATCAATATCCCTCTGATACTTGTGAGTCCCTGAGCTCTCATCTGCCGCCTCCTTATTTACTAGCAGTGGTATCAAGGTGGTCTGTCTGCAATGCCACCATTGATCCCTGGTACCTGGGATGCTGAAATGAGAGTGTCCTACATACCAGAGACCCTGGAGGATGCCGTTTTCAGGGCATCCCATGTCCCTGTTGAGTAACTCAGTTGCCCTGGAAACCTGCAACTCTCAGATCAGCTCTAACACAATGTGTTTTATTGGGTCAGTCGACACAGTCATTGTGCATGCAGCAATGAAGTGAAGAGAACTCAAGCGACGTGCCAGCATGGGTGAACAGAGACTTAAGGATGCAATGATCCAACCCTGAGAGACCAAGGGGATATGTGTGTGAATCATCCTCCGCCCCCATTAGCAAAGAGAAGCTTGTCTCTTTACCTATCTCATAGTGATTGTCCTTGAATTGTCCCTAGAGGGCTGGTCACACACTACGTTCAACAAGTGTGCAATCTCCAGAGCTGTGCATACAAATAGCGGTTTGTACTATAGTGGGAGAGAGGGCTGAGTCAGTTCATCCACATGCAAGAGAGATTTTGCTGCCCTGGGGGTTAGGAGAAAAAACACCACCAACATCTCTCAATCCCAATAGAGTTGTGGGCAGATCTGCTGGGTTTTTTATGTTTTAAATATATTTTTATTAAGTTTTACATAACAATTTTAAATTCAAACACATCATTCATCTCTCCATTCAGGATTCTCCGGATCCTTTTAACCTCCCTCTGCCCTTCCATGGTTACCATTATCAATCTTTTATCCATCTGCTTATCTTATTTTCTTTAATTTGTTAAAAGAATAATAATCCATTTCCCGTAGTTTTTCATACATTGCAAGCGTTACTCAAATCCTGCCAAAGTTTTTAGTTGTTTACAGTGTTCTCTTAAATGCACTATAAATTGTTTCCCATTCCTTCTTAAAAATCTTCTCTTCCTGGTTTCTGATTTTCCCACCCAGTCCATTTCGCCATTTTGGCATGATCCATCATCTTCACCAGCCATTCCTCTCTGGTCGGGACTTTGTCTTCTTTCCACCCAGGGCCGTCTTAAGCACCTTTGGCGCCCTGGCGCCGTGGTGCGACGGATCCCTCCGCCGCCCCCCGCCGCCCCGTTTTCCAGCGCGGTGGTGGCTGGGCTCAGCGCGCAATGTGGTCGCCGAGGGTGCTGCTGCATGACGGGCGGGCTTGCTGCGCGGTGGAGCGGCCGGCGGGCGGGCAGGTGCGGCTGCGTGGCGCCCCCCTTGGCGGACCGGCGCCGTGGCGCCCTGCACCACCCAGCCTGGCCGTAGAGACGGCTCTGTTTCCACCTCTGGGCCAATAGTATCCTCGCTTCTGCTGTCGTGTACATGAATAGACGTTTCTGCTCCTCAGACCTGCTGTTTCTCACCACGACAAGCACACCCAGCTTTATCGAGACGTTGAAATGAATGACTGATGACATTGTTTCCATCTGTTCTATAAAGAAGGGCTGAGGGCCTGAGGAAACTTCTCAAGGCCACTGTCATTGGTGGGTGGAGTCAGGGGCAAAGGGGGGGGGTGGCCAGAGGAAACATAAGCAGAACAGTGGATGAGTCTTTTACCATTCTGCTGCATTTGAGGCAATTAAAACCTTAGACCTACAGAACCACATTTGACCTACAGAACAGATGTGCCTTGCTGTAAAGCATGCAACTGATGCCTCTGACAAAATACGTATTTATGTACATATTGCCTTGCTTTTCTCTCCAGGTGGCTCAAGGTGGTATAAATGGTTCTCCCCCTCCCAATTTACAGTGGTACCTCGCAAGACGAAATGAATTCGTTCCACGAGTCGTTTCGTGTTGCAATAATTTCGTCTAGCGAAGCGCGGTTTCCCATAGGAATGCATTGAAATTTTATTAATGCGTTCCTATTGGAAAAAAAGGTCCGCCCCTTGCTTCCCCTTCCCCCAGCTCGCCCTCCAGCCTCGCATACAGCGCTGACTCACCTGCCGAGCCCAGGAGCAGCCACAGCAGTCACACGGCCACTCTGGAAAGTTTTAAGGCTCTCTCAGCCCAAGCCTGGCCCAGGCCCAGGCGGCTGTGCGGGCGGGGAGGGGGAAGCAGGAGGAAGGCCAGGGAGAAGCTCCCTCCCTCCTTCCCTAGCAGCCGGACCCTCGCGCCCAAGCAGACAGACAGCCTGCCAGCCGTCTATGCTACTTCGTCTTGCGAAGCACGGCCATAGAACAATTTTTCCTGCGAGTCTCCCAAAAAATTGCAAGACGCTTTCGTCTTGCGAGTATTCCGTTGGACGAGGCATTCGTCTTGTGAGGTACCACTGTAATCCCCAAAACAACCCTGTGAGGTAGGTTATGCTGAGAGACAGCAACTGCCCCAACGTCACCTAGTGATTTTTGTGGCCTGAGTGATCTCTACCAGGTCCTAGTCCAACCACTCTAACCATTATACCACATTGTCTCTCATTTGTTCTGCTGAGCATGGTCTTTGCCAGCCATTTGCTCCTCTGTGTTAATTTTTCTGGAGCTGAATTTCAAAATCTCCCTCTGTTCTCTTTCAATGAGAGAGCGGCCCTATGTTTACGCATTGCTTTGCTGTCGTTATTTTCTAATCCTGCTCTGCCCCCAAAGGCTCAGGCTCTCTGGGGTGCCTGTCAAATCCCGAAGCCTCTGGCAGCGAGACAAGAACACAAAGTGCGGCTTTCTTGGGGAGTGACCAGTTTTATATATAAACAGCTCTCCCAATCGATAGTTAATGGCTTATTGAATTGAATCAAACAGTATCCAAATGTGTATTTTAAGAAGGCAGCGACCTTGGGATGCATCTCCGCCTTGGCTGATGTTATCTGCTGTGTCAGTGGCTCTAACATCAGATCAATAGCCGACGCTCTCCTTCAAGGGATGTTGTTATTTAGAAAGGTGATATTGCAAAATATGACAGGACCCTCCTAGCAGATGATTCGACACTTCCGACGTTGTGGCGAAGAGGAGTGTGTGTGGAGACGAGCCACTCTGATGGGTGAGGGAAAAAGACACATACTGTACTTTCCAGGAAGTAATTTTGGACTTTGGCTCAGCAGGTTATAACACTTTGCTATACCAAACAAACACCACACCACACCACACCACAGTCTCTGTTCCTCAGCCTAACTACCTCACATGTGGTGTGGTGTAGTCTCTCAGGTCCTAGTTTGACGCTCTAACCCAGGCATCCCCAAACTGCGGCCCTCCAGATGTTTTGGCCTACAACTCCCATGATCCCTAGCTAACAGGACCAGTGGTCAGAAAGCATGAGAATTGTAGTCCAAAACATCTGGAGGGCCGAAGTTTGGGGATGCCTGCTCTAACCCAAGGTTTCCCAAACTTAGGTCTTTAGCTGTTTTGGGACTACAATTCCCATCACCCCTGTCTTGCTAGCGAGGAATTATGGGAGTGACATTGCTGACATCGCTGGGGCCTGCCCCCATGACATCGCCAAAAGCTTCCCCCAGGGCTCAGAAGGTTTGGGCCCTGACATCTCAGGGTCTGGGATGCTCTTGAAACAGGGGCGATGAAGAGTTATTCACTTGACCAGAGTCAAATGATGGGACCCTTACCTGTGTTTAGTATTGAAGTAAGAGTAGCAAAATCGCAGCTAAGAAGCTCAAATATATATATATATATATGTGACTAGCACTCTCCTTTGGAAATTAAACCAATGTCCAGACTTTAACATTCAAAAACTTTACTTGCAGACACTTATAGATGAATGAAAACATAATATTTACAGTCACGTGCTTCTCCAAGCATGGGCTTACACTCTCCTCTCTTCCAACTTCCAAACAACTGTATTTTCCTTTTTTCAGAGCTCAGCACTCAGCTTTCTGTATCTCAATCAGGCCATGCCTTGCAGTTCCTATGATATATTTCCACTTTTTACCTTCTCCTACAGCTTTGCTCTCTTTCTTTCAAGCAGAGAAGCAGCACTCCTGTTCAACTTAGCAGTGTTCACAGTGGATTCTAAAGCACAGTCATCTTGCGTCACATAAAATGGACTTTCGCCTTCACTGGATACCTCCCATTTAAACACATAGTAAAGCATACAAACATTTACAATTTCAGTGAATTAAACCACTATACTTAACATCTAGCAGGGAAATTCCTACTCCGTGCCGAAGTCAGAGGCTTCTATATCTACCCAGCCACACATTTCGTCCCAACCAGGCAAACAAGAACCACCGTCACCATTTAAGGGCACATTTCAGCCAGGCAAAAAGCACCTGAAGCAGGGGTAGGGCAGGGACAGTGAAAGGGCGTGGTCTGGGGAGATGGTTGTGGCCTGAGAGAGTCCTGAGGGCCAGATACTAGAGAGCTGGAGGGCCACATCTCAGACCAGGGCCCGAGATTCCTCCCCACTGGTAAAAAGAGCTTCTTGGTGGATGCAGACTTCAGCTGGCAACATTAAAGAACAAGTCTTCACAGCCCCCTCTTCTAACACAGCATGTGAGTGTGATGTACTGCTATGGTCTAAGGATTAATGCAATTAAAGTTATTCTACTCTACCTAACTCTCATGAGAAGAGATCTAAACTTGATGCATGCAGTTGACACCTCATGGACCTTACTGCTACACCGGGCTTCGGTTAGGAGTATTTCTTAAAGATTCCCCCGATTTTCCATATTTTTGAGTTTGCATTGTTATTCCTCCCTTCTGCAAAGCTTGGATCCATCTTCGGCGGTTGCCATAGCAACTCTCTCAGGCACAAGAACAAGCAAAGGCTACACAGATCCGGCGCAAGAAACTTAGTCAGTTGGGGGTTTCGTAAGTACCCGAGCCTGCAAAAAGTCCCACTGTTTCCAGAACATCCATATCTGATAGTTAGGATACTCGGCCTTTTTGCTGTATCTTGATCACCATATACTGATGTCTTCGTCCACAGTAAGAATGTGTATAGACTAGCACACAGAGAAGAGGAACAGCCCAACTCCTCTGAGGAGTCAGAAGTCTTTCAGTGTTTTTCTTTGCCAAGATAGTTAAGGCAATCCTGGCTTCATCTGCACTATGCATTTCAAGTCGTATCGTGCCTCTTTAAACAGTTGTGACTTGCCCCAAAGAACCCTGGGAGCCAGGGCCGTCTCTAGGCCCGGGCTGGGTGGCGCAAGGCACCAGGGCACCTGGCCACCAGGGGCGCGGAAGGAGCGCCGAACGGCTGGTGTCAGGGAGCAGCTGCTGCCGGCACGCCCCCCCACCCCCACGGCAGCAATACCTCGTGGCCATTGAGCTTCCTCCATGAAGCAGAATCAGCGAGACTCCTTCCGAGAGTGGCACCACGCACCTGCTGCCACTCTAGGCAGGAGTCTCGCTGATTCTGCTTCATGAAGGAAGCTCAATGACCGCGTCCCAGAGTGGCCGCTGGAGGGAGACGCCAAGGAGGGGCCAGTCCAGGGCGGGAGGCCGAGCAGCCCCCTCTCCGGGAGGTGGGCTCTGCACCCAGGCCAGCCCCCTGCAAGGTGGTGCGTGCTGTCCAGGCTCCACCACCCTCCATCTACGCCCCTCAGCAGCGCACTACTGCCGCCGGGGGGGGGGCTGGAGGATTCTTGAACCACGGCGCTGGATACCCTTAAGACGTTACTGCTGGGAGCTGTAGTTTGTTAAGAGTGCTGAGAGCTGTAGGAAGATCCCTCTTCCCCTCACAGAGCTACACTCCTCAGAGTTCCCTGGGAAGGGAAGAAGAGGAGGAGTTTGGACTTGATATCCCACCTTTCACTCCCCTTAAGGATTCTCAAAGCGGCTAACAATCTCCTTTCCCTTCCTCCCCCACAACAAACACTCTGTGAGGTGAGTGAGGCTGAGAGACTTCAGAGAAGTGTGACTAGCCCAAGGTCACCCAGCAGCTGCATGTGGAAGAGCGGGGAAATGAACCCTGTTCACCAGATTACGAGTCCACCACTCTTAAACACTAGACCACGCTGGCTCCCAGGCTCTTCAAATGTGACCTTCCAGGCCATTCTGTCAGGCCATACCCCCACTGGTCCTGTTTTGTGTCCCCCCCCAGAACTGGAATGTGTCCTTTGACTCTGACAGTGCCTCTTCCTCATGGGAATGCAAGACGGAGAAGGCTGCATGGATGTAGAAAACAGCCCACTTTTGCCACTCGCCGGACCAGCCACTGGCATGTGGCCCTCAGAAGGCTGCCCAGAATGGAATGTGGCCCTCAGGCTGCAAGAAGGTCCATCATATCTGTTATCAGTTTTAAATGGTGCTCCAGGTAACTGTGGACATCCCCCTTCAAACCATCCTCTCTCAAGCAAGGTGACTTCCGTTGAACCCAGAAACACCAAGAATTGTCAAAGTGAGTGAGCAGCACGGAGAATAATTTGATGAGAAGTCTTGCTTTGTGCCTGTAGTAGCTATCAGAAGTGCTGGCTGCTACAGTCACCTTCAGGCTTCCTTCCTTCCTTTAACCATGTGGAGCCTCAGCCATAGGCTGGACCAGGACAAAATGTTCAAGTTCCTTCAGAAGTCTGCAGGTTGTGGGACTAAAGCAGGCATCCCCAAACTGCGGCCCTCCAGATGTTTTGGCCTACAACTCCCATGATCCCTAGCTAACAGGACCAGTGGTCAGGGAAGATGGGAATTGTAGTCCAAAACATCTGGAGGGCCGGAGTTTGGGGATGCCTGGACTAAAGCAATGGCTGAATTTCTGCAAAGTAAAATAAATCTTAGAATCATAGAACTGTAGATTTGGAATAGACACCAAGGGTCATATAGTCCAACCACCTGAAATGTAGGAATCACAGCTAAAAAATCCCTGACAGATGGCCACCCAAACTTAAAAACTTAAACTCAAAAACCTCCAGTGAAGGAGAGTCTACTACAGGTATCCCCAAACTTCAGCCCTCCAGATGTTTTGGACTACAATTCCCATCATCCCTGACCACTGGTCCTGTTAGCCAGGGATCATGGGAGTTGTAGGCCAAAACATCTGGAGGGCTGCAGTTTGGGGATGCCTGGTCTACTACCTCCTGAGGGAACCACTGTCGAACAGCTCTTACCATCAGAAAGCTCTTCCTAATGTTTAATCAGAATTTAATTCAAATTACAAGGATCAATTGGTTCGGGTCCTAACATCTGGAGCAGGAGAAAACAAGTTTGCTCCATTTTCCATGTGACAACCCTTTTAGATATTTGAAGGTGTCAATAATATTTTTGCTCAGTCTCTTCTTCTCCAGGCTAAACATACCCAGCTCCCTCAAGTGTCCCAACCTTCAGTAGCTTGGTCACCTTCCTCTGCAACCAAGCATAGGTCTACCGAGAGCTGCTTGATAAATCTTTTTCCTGAAGTACTGTTACTGGTTATTGTTTGCCCTAAGCATAACCACTTCCCAACGTTGGAGGGGCATCTGCATCCATGGAGATGTGTTAATCACTGCAGACAGATCTCTCCCTCCCTCTTTAATCCAATGTAGAACAGTGGGAGGGGCAAGGAAACAAATGGAATGATTAAATTCAGAGTGCAATTGGGTGTTTCCAATATAACTTTTATTAGTAAGTTCTTAATGTTTCTGATAGCAGAAATCCCAGCAGGCTACACTCATAATATCCACTGTGATGAATGCAAATGACAAAAGACACTGGTGCAGATAATAAACTTGGAAGCTAATGAGCTGGTTGCCTAAAATACACTATGCATAATGAAGATCTTATACTTACTTGACATTTGTTTATTCTGAATTCCCATGTCAATAGTCTCAATTTGCATTCAGTTGTATTAAAACTCAGTTGAGTTTGGCGAATAATTCCGTTGTTTATTATTTGAAGGGTGAAGGTTAAGTCCCCTTTAAGCCCTGTCAAAATTGAGGTCACTTAGACTTCTTGGAAGAAAGTGAGGTTGGCCAATGTGGTGTCCTCTAGATCAGTGACGGCCAAACTTAGCTCTCCAGCTGTTTTGGGACTACAACTTCCATCATCCCAAACTAACAGAACCAGTGGTCAGGGATGATGGGAATTGTAGTCCCAAAACAGCTGGAGGGCCAAGTTTGGCCATCACTGCTATAGATCAACCTTTCTCAACCTTGAGTTCTCAGATGTTTTTGGACCACAATTCCCATCATCCCTAGCTAGCAGGACCAGTGGTCAGAGATGACGGAAGGTTTCTTTTGAGGGGGGGGGTGTTGATGGAAGTTGTAATCCAATGACAGGAGCGAGCCAGTAGTAAATCACACTGTGTACTCTTTATTAGCAAGAATAAGATCTGCACTTGGTGGAGTGTCAGGCCTAATGATCACTGGAACTCATCCCTGCTACGTCTTGCCCCATGGATCAGTTGCCGAGACTAAAGCTCCCTGGCTCCCCACAACTGTCTATGTTTCCTCCTTCCCAGGAATTTCCCCAAGCAATCAGAGACAGCGCCTGCATGCCCGTCTCTGCTCTGCCCACTTCATGCCTCTTCTGGTTCTGGAAGACCAGGGGGAGGAAAGATTGACACAGCAGGAAGGTGAAACACCCGTGACTCTTCACCAGCCTGACTTATTTCTGCCTCTTGGCCGCTCTCTTTCCACCCTCCTGCTTCTGCCTCTGACTGTGATTCTGGACTTCTCTCTGTCACAGACTCTCCCAGCTCACAAAGCCCTGTTTCTCCTCCAGCTTCTGACATCTCTTCCCAGTCTTCTCCTTCTCATCACTCATCATCATCCGACCGCCAATTCCCAGGCCCTAAGCCTTCATCCCTTTGTGGTCCCCCGGCTGGTTCCTCCCAGCATTCCTCTGCGCCCAACCAGTCCATGGCATCCAACAACATCTGGGGACCCAAAATTGAGAAAGGCTGCTCTGTACTGGCTACAAAGCCCACCAACCCCAGGCAACATAGCCAGTGGCCAGGGGTATGATGGGAGTTGTAGTTGAACAGCAGGTTGGCTACCCTAGGAATAAAGGGTGATGTTCAACTAAGTCATTCTCTAAGTTAGACCCCTTGGAACCAATAGATGTAAGCTACTTAGCTTCATTGATATCACTCAATGACTTTAAATCTTGTGGCATAAAAATATGTAGGTGTAGTTGCCGTTCTAATTTTATGTTGAACTTTACAGATAGATGGAAAGGTAGATAATATATATCAAACTATGTACTTGAAAATTACATGAAAACTTAGAAAGATGGGGGGAATCAGATGAAGAAGAAGAAGAAGAAGAAGAAGAAGAAGAAGAAGAAGAAGAAGAAGAAGAAGAAGAAGAAGAAGAAGAAGAAGAAGAAGAAATAATTAGGTTTCCTCTTCCAGAAGTGCTGAGAAAGAAATGACCTTGTGCTTTCCTGCAGATAAGAAAAGACCAGAGCAGCAAATGGCAGGATCAGAATTTCACAGCCAGGGCTGAAAGAGGATCAAAGGAGCAGCGAGAGTCGACAGATTATCCCAGGTGTCATATGCATGTTCTAAATACAAGTGGCAGGACGAAAAGGGAAGCAGCTGAAAGGGAATCTGCTTTGACTGGGATTTGAAACATCTGACAAAATCAAAGGGGAACGTGAAACTGGCTTTTTTTTGTCCCTTGTTAAGCACATTTGGTATGGGCTGAGGGTTCTTGAGTCAAAGCTTAACATTGGGGTGATGGGTATTTCCAAGTTTCTTCTTCATTTAATGGTTTGAATCCCCACGACAGGGTGAGTTCCCATTGCTTGGTCCCAGCTCCTGCCAATCTAGCAGTTCGAAAGCACGTCAAAATGCAAGTAGATAAATAGGTACCACTCTGGCGGGAAGGTAAACGGCGTTTCCGTGCGCTGCTCTGGTAAAGCAAGATGAGTGCTGCAACCTCAGAGTCGTTCGCGACTTGACTTAACTGTCAGGGATCCTTTACTTTTAGCTTTACCTTTTAAAGGGTTTTTTGCAGCACCTGCAAAAATGGTCTAGGAATCTTGGGTGCTGTCACTATAGATCAGGCTTCGACAAGCTGGTAACCACTAGATGTTTGGTCTGCAACTCCCATCAGACCTCCTTCTCCTTCTCCTTCTCCTTCTCCTTCTCCTTCTCCTTCTCCTTCTCCTTCTCCTTCTCCTTCTCCTTCTCTTCCTCCTCCTCGACTCTCTAACTTCACACATTACATTATTTTCCCAAGAGAGAAGGGGAAGAAGTCATGTGCACCACAAATTAAGAAGGATTTTGGCAAGCTGGAATGTGTGAAGAGGGTGATGACCCAAATGGTCAAAGGTCTGGAAGCCAATCCTTATGAGGAACAGTTGATGGGGCTGGGAATGATTACGGTAGCTTAGAGAAGAGGACTGAGTGGTGATATGATAAAGGTAAAGGGACCCCTGACCATTAGGTCCAGTTGCAGACGACTCTGGTGTTACGGTGCTCATCTCGCTCTATTGGCTGAGGGAGCCGGCATACAGCTTCCAGGTCATGTGACCAGCATGACTAAGCTGCTTCTGGTGAACCAGAGCAGTGCACAGGGACGCCGTTTATCTTCCCGCTGCAGCGGTACCTATTTATCTACTTGCACTTTGACGTGCTTTTGAACTGCTAGGTTGGCAGGAGCTGGGGCCGAACAATGGGAGCTCACCCCGCCATAGGGATTCAAACCGCTGACCTTCTGATCGGCAAGCCCTAGGCTCAGTGGTTTAACCCACAGCACCACTCGCGTCCCTCGTGATATGATAGCCATCCACAAATATCTAAAGGGCTGTCATGTGGAATACAAACAATGCCTTATGAGGAACGGCTTAGGGAGCTGGGCATGTTTAGCCTGGAGAAGAGAAGGTTAAGGGGTGATATGATAGCCATGTTCAAATATATAAAAGGATGTCATATAGAGGAGGGAGAAAGATTGTTTTCTGCTGCTCCAGAGAAGTGGACACGGAGCAATGGATTCAAACTACAAGAAAGAAGATTCCACCTAAACATTAGGAAGAACTTCCAGACAGTAAGAGCTGTTCAGCAGTGGAATTTGCTGCCAAGGAGTGTGGTGGAGTCTCCTTCTAGTCTTTAAGCAGAGGCTTGACAGGCATATGTCAAGAATGCTTTGATGGTGTTTCCTGCTTGGCAGGGGGTTGGACTGGATGGCCCTTGTGGTCTCTTCCAACTCTATGATTCTATGAATATGGTGGGAGCTTCTTTTCTCCTGCTCCAAAGGTTAGGACCCAAACCAATGGATTCGAGTTACAAGAAGGCACATCTCCACCATGGAGAAAGCATATGTACTCTGAAGTCAGGCTCATTAAATTCGGGGGGACTTGTTTCCTAATAAATGTGTTCAGGCCTGGAAGCCAGATCTCATGCAAGCTGACTTGGAAGCAAGTTTGACAGCATTCAGTGTGCTGGGGTCTGTTGAATTCGACCCGGCTTTCTGCAGGTAGCTAGCATTTAAGAATACAGGACAGGTGTAATAATATTTATTGGAAGATATTATGTAATATATATATATTCTTTAAAGTCAATTCTCAGTGGAATGGATTTGCAATCATTGGAAATAGCTTCTGCAGGAACAACAACAGCTTGCTTGCCCCCTACCCTTGGGAAACAAATAGGTGGGTGAGCCATAGCTGAGCAGGTGCTAAACCATGATAAATTATGCCTTCTTGGTCAATCCCTGCATTGGCAGTTTATTCCAGGAGAGCATGCAGAGCCCGTAAAAGCATCTGTCTCCGGAAAATGGCCGTGGCAAACTTGCTTATTTGACTCGGGGTTTTTCACCAGGTATTTTCAATTTTGTGTATATGTTCAGAGTACATTCTTTCCCCATTATTGTATCACTAAAACCCGGAACTGGGCCTGGGAGTTAATTGGTAAGCAATGGAGATCCTCCAACTCTGGTCTAATACACTTTTTATTGACCCAAACTGGTGTTTTGGACCTAGGAAGAGCCTGCAGGATCAGGCCAATGGCCCATCTAGTCTCGCCATTCTCGCAGTGGCCAACCAGATGCCTATGAAGCCCACAAGAAGGACCTAAGCATTATAACACTCTCCCCTCCTGCAGTTTCCAGCAACTAATATTCAGAAGAAGACTGTTAGCCTACGTTGGGTAAGCAGCCGTAGCTCAGTGGTGGAGCACATGCAGAAGTTCCTGGGTTCAATCCTCAGCATCTCCTGGTACAGCTGAAACAGACTCCTGTCTGAAACCCTAGTGTACTGCCACTCAGTGACATGGGTGGCACTGTGGTCTAAACCATGGAGCCTCTTGGGCTTGCTGATCGGAAGGTCAACGGTTCGAATCCCCACAATGGGGTGAGCTCCTGTTGCTGTGTCCCAGCTCCTGCCAACCTAGCAGTTCGAAAGCACGCCGGTGCAAGTAGATAAATAGGTACCACTGTGGCGGGAAGGTAAATGATGTTTCTGTGCGCTCTGGCTTCCATCACAGTGTCCTGTTGTGCCAGGAGCAGTTTAGCCATGCTAGCCACATGACCCGGGAAGCTGTCTGCGGACAAATACCAGCTCCCTTGGCCTGAAAGCGAGATGAGCATCACAACCCCATAGTCGCCTTTGACTGGACTTAACCATCCAGGGGTCCTTTACCGTTTAATCAGTGCAGGCAATACTAACCAAAGATAGATAGATAATATTCACTCCTAAAAGCAAAATCATAAAATATCAGGGCAATGTTCAACTTTAAAACACAGAACACCATTAAGAACAATACAGATAATTGAAATGATGTGGCAATGTGAGGAAAGGATGATGATCCCATGTTCGGAACAGGAGCGGGAAACCTGATTTTAAGAAATTGTATTAAATTGAATTTATTTGGTTGGATTTGTAGTAATTTGGAAAATTAATAAAAATAATTTGGAAAAAAGGAACAAGAGAGATAATCATTAAAGTGGCTGGTTAATTAAAAAGAAGAAAATAAACAGCAACATAGGCCTGACGTCATAGCAAGTTATTAAGGTAACCACTGAAAGTCAAAAGTGAGGAGGCCTGTCACATCTCTGCTGGAGGAGTATTCTAGCAAAATGCTGGATGGCCTGACTTCCAGTTGAGACCAGCCAAGTCCCTATAATATGGGAGATGATGATGATGATGATGATGATATAATTTATTATTTATTCCCCAGCCGCTCTGGGCTGCTCCCAACAGAATATTAAAAACACAGTACAGCATTAAACATTAAACATTTCCCAAAACAGGGCTACCTACCTTCAGATGTCTTCTAAAAGTTGTATAGTTCTTTATCTCCTTGACATCTTGTGAGAGGGCGTTCCACAGGGCGGGTGCCACTACCGAGAAGGCCCTCTGCCTAGTTCCCTGCAACTTGGCTTCTCGCAACGAGGGAACCGCCAGAAGGCCCTCAGTGCTGGACCTCAGTGTCCAGGCAGAATGATGGAGGTGGAGACGTTCCTTCAGGTATACTGGACCGAGGCCATTTAGGGCTTTAAAGGTCAGCACCAACACTTTGAATTGTGCTCGGAAACATACTGGGAGCCAATGTAGATCTTTCAAGACCGGTGTTATGTGGTCTTGGCGGCCGCTCCCAGTCACCAGTCTAGCTGCTGCATTCCATGCTGTTGTTGTTGTTGTTGTTGTTGTTGTTGTTGTTGTTGTTGTTGTTGTTGTTGTTTCAGAGCTCTTGTACCAGGCAACAGGAAAGGTGTTAAAGTTGCTGCTTAGTGTGCCTTAAACTCAGCACACTTTTCCACCTCTCATAATTAAAGAATTGAACAGAACCTTAACCCAATATTCTTATGGCTTATCTAAACTAAAGGCAAGAATGGATGACTCTCTTTATTCCGCTCTACGGTTTTTTGAATGAAAGCTGGTTTATAAATAAATGGATAATTTCATTCTGATCTGCACAGAGTCCAGGATATATATATATATATATATATATATATATAATATATATATATATATATATATGGGTCATTCAAATTTCTAAAGCACTCCTGCTCAACACATAATCCCACCCTTTCACACCGCGGTGATCAAAATCACTTAAAAGATGGTCCAAATGTAAAACCAAATCTAAAGGTGCCTTGCTTATAATAAGAGCATTTGGCACTAACAGGGAGAATTTTTCCTCCCCCTCCCCTTGTATATTTGAATGTATATCTGGAGGTGAAGGGAGGGGACAGTTTGATCTGCATTAGTATTTGTAAGCAGAAAAACAGGGGATGCTGTTTTCATTTCATTAAACACAGCTAAAGGATTTGATCTTTTATTGGGTGCATTTGTGGCTGCATGTTCCAGGCTCCCTATTCAGAGCTGCTCCCCCAAATGCAGACAGTGGGGGTGGGGCTATTAAGGGGTGTGTCCAGCTGGAGGCGGGACTGCATTAATGGGGGCGTGGCCAACAAACACAGCCTGGCTCTCTCACTCCCCGTTATTGTAGCTTAGTGATCCCTCCTTGGGATTTGTCTCTGTAAGGAAGAAAGAGGAGAAAGGTCTTGTTTTGAAACAGTCCTAATTGCACACTCGAGGCCGTTCAAGGGCCATCAGCAGCTACCCTCCACGAGCCTTGGCAAGCTGTTTCAAATCTATTTCCTTTCGTCTCCGGTATTTATAGTACGCCTCTTGTCATGAAGGAGTAAGTGATGAGAGAAGGGAGGGATCGATCTGGGGCACTTTAATTTAATAAAGCAAATATATGAAGAACTGCTTTGTAAGTGCTTTGCCCTTCCGTCGCAGTAAACAGAACACTTGCAGTGTGCGGTTGAAATCCTAAGCCTGCTCTTGTGCAATAATTAAGGTGCCGGGAGGGGGGGGCAGCCTAGGTGGCTACTACAACATCCCTAGAGCTAGTTCCTGAGAGGTCAATGTGAATAGCATTAAAAACATTAAAAGAGCTTGCTGGATTGAACCAATGGTCCATCTACTGGGATGGGTGGGGTGGGGTGTTGGGTTATCTTTCATAGAAGCCGCCCAGAGTGGCTGGGGAAGCCCAGCCAGATGGGCGGGGTATAAATAATAAATTGTGATGATGATGATGATGATGATGATGATATAAAAGGAAAAGGGACTGGGAGGGAGAAGGAGGAAAGCAAGCTCAGGCACACATTCTTGGTTGCAAAGCTCTTGAAGTCAGCAGTAGGAATGAAAAAATTGTGATATTAAAGCCATGTGGGGGACAAATTGCTATGTCCCCATCTCTATAATAATGTTCCAAGTGTTTGTGGGTGAGTTTGTCTTCCTCTGGCCCTTGAACTGCTTTGCTGAGGAGGGCAGGAGTGTTTCTGTCAGAAAACTGAGAGGGAGATAAAGGGGGTGGGCTGACTGTGGTTTGCGGAATCTTTCATTCCGGAATAGTCCCCAAATGCTTATTCATGCTAGTAAGAGAGCCAGTGTTGCGTGAGAGAGTGTTGAACTAGGACCTTGGGAGAGGAGGATTTGAATCCCCGCTCAGCTATGAAGCTCCCTGGGTGACCTTGGGCAAGTCACCACCTCTGAGCCTAACCTACCTCACAGGGTTGTTGTGAGGATGAAATAATAATAATAATAATAATAATAATAATAATAATAATAATAATAATTTATTATTTATACCCCGCCCATTTGCCCGGGTTCCCCCCGCCACTCTGGGCGGCTTCCAACAAACAGAAATGACAAGGAGCAGTGCTTTTGTTGCTGCTGTTGGTACGTATTGGTACAGCGTACTATAATAATAATTATAGTACACTGGGTTTCCCCAGCCAGATGGGCAGCTCCCAACAGAATATTAAAAACACAATAAAATATCAAACATTAAAAACTTCCCTAAACAGGGCTGCCTTCAGATGTCTTCTAAATGTCAGATAGTTGTTTATTTCCTTGACATCTGATGGGAAGGCATTCTACAGGGAGGGCGCCACTACCAAGAAGGCCCTCTGCCTGGTTCCCTGTAACTTCGCTTCTCGCAGTGAGGGAACCACCAGAAGGCCCTCGGAGCTGGACCTCAGTGTCTGGGCAGAACAATGGGGGTGGAGACGCTCCTGGTATACTGGGTTGAAGGCCATTTAGGGCTTTAAAGGTCAGCACCAACACTTTGAATTGTGCTCAGAAACATACTGGGAGCCAATGTAGATCTTTCAAGACCGGTGTTATGTGGTCTCGGTGGCCCAGTCACCAGTCTAGCTGCCGCATTCTGGATTAGTTGTAGTTTCCGAGTCACCTTCAAAGGTGGCCCCACGTAGAGCGCATTGCAGTAGTCCAAGCGGGAGATAGCTAGAGCAGTGTTTCTCAACCAGTGTGCCTCCAGATGTTTTGGGACTACAACTCCCATCTTCCCTAGCTAGCAAGACCAGTGGTCAGGAATGATGGGAGTTGTAGTCCCAAAACATCTGGAGGCACACTGGTTGAGAAACACTGAGCTAGAGCATGCACCACTCTGGTGAGACAGTCAGCAGGCAGGTAGGGTCTCAGCCTGCGTACCAGATGCCCTGGACACAGAATTGTCCAAATAACTAAATAGTAACACACCTCACACTGAAAATGGACCGAAGACCTGGAAAGGAATGGTCAGCAACAAACGGCCATGGATCCCTGGCAGCGCATCTGCCTTGCATGCAGAAGGTTCCAGGTTTAATCTCCAGGCAGGGCTGTTTCCTTTCTGAAACTGTGGAGAGCTGCTGCCAGTCAGTGTTGACAATACTGAGCTAGATGGCTGCCTCAGTCTCAGGCAGATCCCTATGTTTACATGCCTGCACATAGGAAAGAGCAGCAATCTGCGCACATCCACTGACAGCCCACAATTCCATGCACATCCCTGCTTCATGGTGGGCGTTTAATAATAATGATCACCATGATTTATTACAGATCTATTTCTTCCTCCTCCAGAGCGAAGCACACATGAAACGGAGAATGTGCTTGCGTTCTTGTAACATGTCATTTGCCGTGCAATATATTTTCCGGTCAGGTCACATTGCCTTGAGTAAACTGAGATTAGATCTAAGGGTAGCACTTAAAGCAAATGATAAGAAAATGGCCGTATAAAATGAGCGGACAGTCTTCTTTGTGGCTATGCAGAGCACAACAAGGCATATTGGTGACATGCATGTTTAGTCGGAATCTCCTTTCTTGTAACTTGAAGGACAGATCCTGAAGCTGAGGCTCCAATACTTTGGCTACCTCATGAGAAGAGAAGACTCCCTGGAAAAGACCCTGACGATGGGAAAGATTGAGGGCACAAGGAGAAGGGGACGACAGAGGACGAGATGGTTGGACAGTGTTCTCGAAACTACCAACATGGGTCTGACCAAACTGTGGGAGGCAGTGGAAGACAGGAGTGCCTGGCGTGCTCTGGTCCATGGGGTCACAAAGAGTCAGACACGACTAAACAACAACAACAACTTTTAGTGTTATGCTGCAAGTAAATAAATAACACCAGCATAAAAGGCAAAGCAGTAAAATCTAAAGATTTTTAAAAAGTAGGACTAAAGCATTCAACCCCCTCAAGGAACGATGTAGCACTTATTCTATGGAAGTGACGGCATGCTGCAACATTTTGTTGCAGGTTCCGTTGGTTCCACTGCAATAGGAACCTCTACAGCCCTGAGTTGGGCATTCAGATCAACTCATTTGAGTTTATGTTCTTTAAATTCTGTGGTCTTCTTGGCTATGGCTCTCCTCTGACGGCCGTCTGTCTGCTGCCATCGTTCCCCACTGAGCATCATTTACCACCTTGCTATCTGTGTAGCTACTAAGAGACCATTTTTAAAGTGACAGATTAAGGCCATTTGGTCAATTGTTGATTTTTTTGCTTGGCGGAAGGGAATTATTTGAAAAGCATTCCACGTTTTGTTGTTGTTCCGTCGCGGTTTTATTTACTCCTTTTGTTGCTGCGTTTTGAGGACCTCTCTGACACTTGAGCAATGCCTTTCATCTTGCAAAAGGAAAGGAAAGGAAAACATAGGAAAATGCTCATAAATTACTCTCAGTGCTGAATAGCATCCAAGCAGGGAATCTAGGGAGTTTGATGCAGTTAGGTGTGTGTGTGTATATTATAGGATGGATCAGCTTTCTTATCTGTTAAATAATAAACCAGAGGGAGAGAAAGAGAGAGGGCAAGAAAAAGCCATCATAAATCAAACGAGTCTTTCCCATGACTCCCATCCAACAGAGAATTAGCCATTTTTGACAGTCGCAATGTATAGCCTTATAATTGCTACCTCTAAATCATATTCTAAAGATTATCTGCAAAGCAGAGGAGAGAAAGGAATATTATACAGATTCGGGCTGCACAAGGACTGACTCACCAGCAACCAAGTATTAATACGAGGTGGGGAAGCCTCTGGCTCAGGGGCCAAATGAGGCCTCCTAGGCCACCTTGCCTGGTCCGCAGAAATCTCATGACGGAAGAAATGCGAGATATGAGAAATGCAAGAGAATAAGCTTGTTTTCTGAACCAGCGGATTATAAGCAAGGAGATTCCAACTATTAGGAAGAATTCTCTGATGGTAAGAGCTGTTTGACGATGGAACAGACAACCTCAGAAGGTGACGGACTTTTCATGGGGCTCAAGGGGCTAGAGAGGGAAGGGGAGGGGAATTCTCTCTTGCATAAGTCCCCTTTTGCTTGTGTTTTTTATTTATTAATTAACATTCTACTACATAAATTGAATACCCTTCAACATTTATCCAAAGAAAATCGGGACATCCTATTCCCTAATGATGATGATGATGATAATTTTATTATTTATGCCCCACCCATCTAATGGAGTTGCCTCAGCCATTCTGGGCGATTTCCAACATACAGTGGTACCTCGGTTCTCGAACATAATCCGTTCCGGAAGACCGTCCGGCTTCTGAAACGTTAAAAAACCGAGGCGTTGCTTCCCATTGGTTGCAAGAGCTTCTTGCACTCAGCAGAAGCTGCATCACACATTCGAGTTCCGAAAAACGTTCGAAAACAGAAGCATTTACTTCTGGGTTTTCGGCGTCCGAGAACCGAAACTTTCCTCAGCAGAGGCATTCGGGAACCGAGGTACCAGTGTATATAAAAATGTAATAAAACATTAAAACATCTACTTCTGCTTCATTGACTATGCAAAAGCCTTTGAATGTGTCAACCACAGCAAACTATGGCAAGTTCTTAAAGAAATGGGAGTGCCTGATCACCTCATCTGTCTCCTGAGAAATCTCTATGTGGGACAAGAAGCTACAGTTAGAACTGGATATGGAACAACTGATTGGTACAAAATTGGGAAAGGAGTACGACAAGGTTGTATATTGTCTCCCTGCTTATTTAACTTATATGCAGAATTCATCATGCAAAAGGCTGGACTAGATGAATCCCAAGCAGGAATTAAGATTGCCGGAAGAAATATCAACAAGCTCAGATATGCAGATGACACAACCTTGATGGCAGAAAGTGAGGAGGAATTAAAGAACCTTTTAATGAGGGTGAAAGAGGAGAGCGCAAAATATGGTCTGAAGCTCAACATCAAAAAAACCAAGATCATGGCCACTGGTCCCATCACCTCCTGGCAAATAGAAGGGGAAGAAATGGAGGCAGTGAGAGATTTTACTTTCTTGGGCTCCTTGATCACTGCAGATGGTGACAGCAGTCACGAAATTAAAAGACGCCTGCTTCTTGGGAGAAAAGCAATGACAAACCTAGACAGCATCTTAAAAAGCAGAGACATCACCTTGCCTACAAAGGTCCGTATAGTTAAAGCTATGGTTTTCCCAGTAGTGATGTATGGAAGTGAGAGCTGGACCATAAAGAAGGCTGATCGCCGAAGAATTGATGCTTTTGAACTATGGTACTGGAGGAGACTCTTGAGAGTCCCATGGAATGCAAGAAGATCAAACCTATCCATTCTGAAGGAAATCAGCCCTGAGTGCTCCCTGGAAGGACAGATCGTGAAGCTGAGGCTCCAATACCGGTACTTTGGCCACCTCATGAGAAAAGAAGAATCCTTGGGAAAGACCTTGATGTTGGGAAAGATGGAGGGCACAAGGAGAAGGGGACGACAGAGGACGAGATGGTTGGACAGTGTTCTCGAAGCTACGAACATGAGTTTGACCAAACTACGGGAGGCAGTGCAAGACAGGAGTGCCTGGCATGCTATGGTCCATGGGGTCACGAAGAGTCGGACACGACTAAACGACTAAACAACAACAACAAAACATTAAAAAATTTAAAACTTACCTAAACAGGGCTGCCTTCAGATGTCTTCTAAATGTTGTATAGTTACTTATCTCCTTGGCTCACGGGTTGCATAACTCCCTACCCTCCAACGTTTCTCTGATGAAAATAGGGGTGTCCTAAGGAAAACTGGGATATTCTGGGATCAAACCAGAAACTGGAATGGCTTCTGTAAATCGGGACTGTCCCCGGAAAATAGGGGAGGATCTGAGAATACCTCAGATGACCAGTGAAGGGTCTGGGTAGGTACATCTGGGGATAGCTCAGAGCTTTGGGGGTTCTGAGCTGCTTAAGACTTTATTGGTCAAAAACAGCACTTTGAGTTGAGCCCAGAAACTAATTAGTTAGTTGTATCCAACAGAGACGTCATATTATTTTCCTTAGCTGCTATGAGGTTGAATGAGTCTCCTTTGTATGATTTTGCTCTCTAACTTTTTAAACACAGTGTGAAATTCTCTGGTTTGCAAACAAAACACTGGTATTTTCCGCCTTTGTGATTTCCGAGGTGCCCATAGGATCAAACTCAGGGGAAGGTTAATATGATTCATGCAACGCGAATGTCCCTTAATTATAGGATCCTGCTCAATTCCCCTGCTAACTCATGCAGTCGGCTGTATACATTTCTTCAACGGATAGCTTCATTAACAAAATGTAATCACGTTAAACAAAAATTCCATATAATTCTGTTAGGAGGCTCTTCCCACTTTGCATTGCAAGACGTATAACGTGGAATTGTTACTTTAGGCCAGAGCAGTTTAACATTTAATTCCCTCTTCCCAGGAAACTCTGCAAATTGTAGCTCTGTGAGGGGGGGGGGAAGGCTCTCCTAACATCTCTCAGCACCCTTAACAAACTACAACTCCCATAATTCTTTGTTTAAAGTGGTATACAGTGGAACCTCGGTTTATGAACACCTCGGTTTATGAATTTTCTTTTTTTTTAAAATATATTTTATTAATTTTTCCAATTAAAACCAATTATATCACATTCATTATTTCAAATTATACACATATATATCAATCAAACCGAATGTTATGCCAAATCATCTAAAAAATTTTTTTAGGGTTCCCATGCTTCAAGAAATTGGGGATTCCTCGCAACCGTCCACTGTCGTCTTTTTTCTAAAGTTCAAATCGTCTCTCCAAATCCATAATAATCCAGATCTTTCCCTTTACAGTCACATAGATGTTTTCCTCTTTCAACCGATTATTTCCCAGCTGCTGAGATAAATGTCAAACAAAGTTTCACAAATGTTCTTTCTCCTGTGTGAGTTAATCAGTCCAGCCCCCCCATAAATCTTCTTGGTCCGGAGCGTCCCTATTGCGTCGGCTCTCAACACGAAGCAGCGCCATCTTAAAAAAAACTCAAATCACTTTCGTTTTCTCTCATAACCATGTAGATTAAACGATCATTATAGAATTTACAGCTTTTCCAGGCCGAAGAACCAGATCTCACACCATGCATTGACTCTTGGTAAATTAATGGTTCTCCTTGCCCTATAGCTGAACTTAGCTTCAGGTCGCTGCTCCAATTCAAAGTGCGTCACAACTCATAAATCCTCCGAACGCGTCCAGGCACTCCTTCCGTCCAACTAGAGGGGGGCTTTTCTCATCAGCAACTCCTCATCTTCAAAGAATATGCTCAATAACAACGTTTATAAAGTTCAACTCACACAGTCTTTTGCTTCTCTTTCACTCCAAACAAGCCAGGACATCGCGTCTGGGAAGGTACGAAGTAACTCATATGAAAAAAAAAATAAACAAAAGACTCGCTTCCCTTATCGCTCTGTCCCCATCAATCCTTCTTCCAGATGAAATACAGCCTTTAACTCCTCACCTTCAGCAGCATAGATTTCTCGGCAGTAAACAGCGCTTCTGCCCCTCCTTCTGAAGTATGTCCATAGATTTAAGCCTAATTATCTTCTTTAATCATGGAAATCCCCGCCATGCAGATTAGCGTCCGGGAGTCCTGGCCGTCGTAAGGGCTTGAGCCCAAGCTCCCCCCACTCCATAAACAGTCGGAGTGGGTCTGGGGGCATCGCGGGCCAGCGGCCCCTCTCCGTAACCCCCGGAGAGGGCAGGGGGTTGCCATTTACTCCCCTAGCAACCGCCAAATTCCTTACGAAGGTCAGAGGGATGGAAAACAGGTCCGCCATTCCTGCAGGCGGAAACCGGAACCTCGGTTTATGAATTTTCAGTTTATGAACGCCGCGGACCCATCTGGAACGGTTTAATTCACTTTCCATTACTTTCAATGGGAAAGTTCGCTTCAGTTTATGAACGCTTCAGTTTATGAACAGACTTCCAGAACTAATTGTGTTCATAAACCGAGGTACCACTGTATCATACTGCTTTAAATGTGCCTGGGGCAACCCAGCCTGATGGGTGAGGCATAAATAATAACATTATTATGATTACGTTTGTGGTGCAAATGTGGCAATAGTGAAGCAATTCAGCCTTGGATTTCTTGGAAGCCATAAAGATGATGTTATTATTATCGAATAATTATGGACACTGGCATTGATGGGTGTCCTGCGATTCCCCAATGAGTTGGGGGATGAGGAGACCTGGAAACAAACAGCTTGAGAAAGGGGTCCTCTGTGGTTATTACTTTTGTGATGTCTTTCCCTGCAAGCAGGGACTACTGCAATGCACCTTTGAAGGTGACCTGGAAACTACAACTAATCCAGAATGTGGCAGCTAGACTGGTGACGGGGAGCGGCCGCCGAGACCACATAATACCGGTCTTGAAAGATCTACATTGGCTCCCAGTATGTTTCTGAGCACAATTCAAAGTGTTGGTGCTGACCATTAAAGCCCTAAATGGCCTTGGTCCTGTATACCTGAAGGAGCGTCTCCACCCCCATCGTTCTGCCCGGACACTGAGGTCCAGTGCTGAGGGCCTTCTGGCGGTTCCCTCACTAGGAGAAGCCAATTTACAGGGAACCAGGCAGAGGGCCTTCTTGGTAGTCACACCCGCCCTGTGGAACGCCCTCCCACCAGAAAAACAACTACCAGACTTTAAGAAGACATCTGAAGGCAGTCCTGTTTAGGGATGCTTTTAATGTTTAATAGATTATTGCATTTTAATGTTCTGTTCTGTTGGAAGCCGCCCAGAGTGGCTGGGGAAACCCAGCCAGATGGGCAGGGTATAAATAAATTATTATTATTATTATTATTATTATTATTGACTCATTGATGCCCTGTGCTACAGCAGAAGGTATTTGGAAAGCAATGAATTACAATAGAATGTTTGCAAGATACTTGGGGAACATAAGGCCTGGGGGCCAAATGTGACCCTCCACACCTCTCTCTAGGATTCTTCCTAGGCCATGCCTAGGGTGTGTGTGTAGAAATAGCCTACTGTACTTAAACATGGAAAGCGTAATGCTGGTGGTCAACAGAAGAGGTTTAAAGACTGTCTTGAGGACAATTTTAAAAATGTAGTATAAACACCAACATTTGGGAAACACTTGCCTGCAAGCGCTCCAATTGAAGAACAAAGGTTTCATGGGCTTTGAAGACACTCGAACTCAGGACATGCTAAGAGGAAGGCATGCTTGGCAAATTCACAGTGATCAACTCCCACCTGGAAACCTATGTCCCCACTGTGGAAGGACGTGTGGATCCAGAATTGGCCTCCGCAGTCACTTAAGGACTCACTGTTAAAACCATGTTTATGGAAGGCAATCTTACTCGGCTATGAGTGATAGCCAAAGAAGACCTTTGTACAGTAGCCTATTTCTACACCCCCCCCCTTTCTCCTGTACAAAGTTAATCCAACCCTATTGCTCTACTCACTTTTGTTTCTGGCCCTGCCCACGCCTGGCATCAGGCCGCAAGAAGGTTGCCCATCTGCTCTCTGGAGATGCAAGCGATTAAATTCTTGCAAAGAATGTTCTCTGTCACTGGTTTAGGCTAGGGCTGGGCGATATAGTGATATATCACCCCAAACTGGTTTGAAGTCCATATCGTTGTATCGGTTCCATAATTTATGACCTGGAAATATATTGCGACTCATGATGTGTGCGTGTGTTAGGCAAAAATATCGATGTGCGGGAAACCACGAAGCCAGCCAGTGCTTCTCTCGGTTCCTGCAGCTTCTGTTAACTCTGCTAGCTCAGCTCTTCCCTGCCTCATGCAGGGGGGCAGCGAATCACAAGATTTGCCTCGTGCAGGGGGGCAGAAAATCGCTGGCAAAAATCATGATGCCGGAAAAACTGTGAAGCCAGCCAATGCCTCTACCTAGCTCCATCCATATTTCAGGCACCATGATATATTCATATGTCGTAATGTTTAGCAGGTGATACATCACAATGTTAGGGACCCAGGTGGCACTGTGGGTTAAACCACTGAGCCTAGGGCTTGCTGATCAGAAGGTCGGCGGTTTGAATCCCTGTGACGGGGTGAGCTCCCATTGCTTGGACCCAGCTCCTGCCAACCTAGCAGTTCGAAAGCACGTCAAAATGCAAGTAGATAAATAGGAACCGCTACAGCGGGAAGGTAAACGGGGTCTCCATGTGCTGCTCTGGTTTGCCAGAAGCGGCTTTGTCATGCTTCTCGGCCAATAATGTGAGATGAGCGCTGCAACCCCAGAGTCGGTCACGACTGGACCTAATGGTCAGGGGTCCCTTTACTTTTACCTTTACTTTACATCACAATGTTGATATCGCTCAGCCCTACTGTTAGCCTCTACATAGTTCCATTCTTATTTCAGACATTGTGATATATCAATATATCATGATGTTGAGAACCAGATATTGCCCAGCCCTGGTCTAGGCTGTGGGTCACTCCTTGCCACCTAACTAACTTCCAATCCACATTAAAATTCCAGGCTAGATTGGTCCTCCCTCTCAAGTTCCAGATTGTCTTTTCATTTATGCATACCTGCGCTGGAGGTATATTGCTGATGCGATGCTTTGAAATGCCAGAGAGGAGTTGGAAATTTCAGGAGCCTCTGCGACGTTTGTGAAAGGAATGATGGCAACCGTCAACGCTATCCTCTTATGGGATGATTTGTTTTCATTGCCTGTCACTATAACTGGATCACAGTCTCTCTCTCTCCTGCTCCACTTTCTCGTGACGATAATCACCACTGCATTAAACACCATGAAAACCCAAAATTCATTTGAGGTTATGCTAAGGGTTGAAAGCCAAGCCGCTAAATCAAGCATAAAAGCCAGACAGCATCCTTCACCTGAGTAACTTGAGCCTTTCGTTTGCAAATGCATGGACTGTAGCGCCTGTCGTGTGAAGGCATAGAGATGCATATTAAAAAAAAAATATGCCTAAGAGTAGGCACCCCCAAACTGCGGCCCTCCAGATGTTTTGGCCTACAATTCCCATGATCCCTAGCTAACAGGACCAGTGGTCAGGGATGATGGGAATTGTAGTCCAAAACATCTGGAGGGCCGCAGTTTGGGGATGCCTGCCTAAGAGCATGAGAAGGCAAGTTGCATCCTAGCCAAGCTTGAATTAAAAGCTCCATAGCTCCGTGGCAGTGCATATGTTCTGCATGCAGAATTCAATCCCTAGGTTCAATCCCTAGCATCTCCAGGGACAGCTGGAAATATTCGTTGCCTGAATCCCTGGTCCTCCCAGACCACTGGGGGAAGCACCGAGAGAAGAAAAGCCATGGTGCCTCTGCATCAGCACAACCAGACTCCTTCATCTGCCCCGGCTGCAACAAAACATGTCTCTCCCCTATCGGTCTCTACAGCCACAGCAACCACAGCAACACTCCAATGGTTTGACTTCACCCCAAAGGCACACTCCTCCACTGTCTCCTGAGAGTACTCCCTGGAGAGTAGCTGCCAGTTGGTGTAGGCACTCCTGATCCAGATGGACCAGGGGGGTCTGGCTTACAGGATCAGCTTGCTCTGCTTATGCTTTCTTCTTTAAAGGGCTATTCTCCAAGTTTCTGGCAATGTCAAATGTCTCAGAAGGAAGTTTGTCTCAGTTGTTCCTTTATTGATCTTGGTGCTTGAAAAGCACGGAAGCCCTGTGCATCATAATTGAGGCATAGACTCCGACAAGGATTCAGGCCCTGGTCAGAAAACAGACTGAAGTGTGCTGTCAAGGGCATTTTGAGGAAATGATCGCTTTCATCACATGTGACAGATTACGCCTGGAAGCCCAACAACATCTGCCATTCAGTAAACATGTTAGATTCAGGGAGGAGACTGCGAAGGAAAAAAAAATCACGTCTGATTCACTTCCGATTAGAACAGCTCTGTCTGCCTTCTCTCTTTAATTCTTCACAGATTTTTTTATCATACATTCTTTCTGCTGCAGTCCATTATCATGTAAAAGGTAGTGGTTTGTGCTCTCACTTAACCCGAGCTGTAGGAGATTTCAGGGACAGCTTTATGGAGCCTGTTTGACCATGCAGAGCCATTGCTGGTGACTGACGCTGTTCTTGTAATGTCTGTTTATTTACAAACCCGTGTTTTGGGGCGGCTCCAGCTTCCAAAGAAGAAGATAAGAAGAGCCTGTCTGGATCAGGCCAATGGCCCGTCTAGTTCAGCATCTGGGGTTGCGACGCTCATCTCGCGTTATTGGCTGAGGGAGCCGGCGTACAGCTTCCAGGTCATGTGGCCAGTATGACAAAACCGCTTCTGGTGAACCAGAGCAGCACACGGAAACACCGTTTACCTTCCCGCTATAGCGGTTCCTATTTATCTACTTGCATTTTGATGTGCTTTCGAACTGCTAGGTTAGCAGGAGCTGGGACCAAGCAACGGGAGCTCACCCCGTCACAGGGATTCGAACCACCAACCTTCTGGTCAGCAAGCCCTAGGCTCAGTGGTTTAACCCACAGCGCCACCTGGGTCCATCCCTCTTCATAGTTATATATAAAATGTAGTATAAACACTGACAACTAGGGAACACTGGCCTGCAAGCGCTCCAGTTGGAGAATAGGCTTTACCGAAGACATCATGGACTTTGAAGAAGCACAAACTCAGGACGAAAGGAAGAGGAAGACGCATTTAGCAACCCTCACCGTGATCAGCTCCTGCTCAGAAACCTATGTCCCCACTGTGGAAGGATGTGCGGATCCAGAATTGGCCACCACAGTCAGCTATGGACACATGTTAAGACCATATTCATGGAAGACAATCTTACTCAGCTACGAAGAAGCCATAGTGAGAAGAAAGAGTTGCAAACTGATCTTGAAGATAAATTATAGACTCATGGACAGACCTCTCCCCTTCTCTGCCTAAAATTTGCCCCCAGTATTGCTCTTTCAGTGCATTGTATAAAGGACAATATCTAATTTGAGATCCTGAGTCCGGTTTATACCTCAAGGACAGATATGGGCAGAGTACAGCATAGTTCTGAAACGTCCTTATAAAACTGCTGAAGGCATGATATTTAACTAGGCTTTAATAAAGGGCAGCTTACCTCTCAGCTTCTGCAAACCCTTAAAATAACAAAACGTGGTATGAAAGGAACACAAGGAAAATTATTGTATCATGGTTCAATTTTAGAAACCAGCACAGTTGCTCTACCTATGGGAAGGGAGACATTGGACAATATCTGCTTCAATAGGTCTTTAATGAACTCAATTCACAGACTTTTTACACGGAGTTCAGAAAAGTGACAGCAATGGCTGCGGTGTCCTCCATGGATCTGCCTCCTCTACAAAAAAAAGGGGGCACTGCTGGTGTCCTCCTACTCTTTGGGGTCTCCTGAGCTCTGCACCCTCCTGTCAGGGACTGCCTAGATGCGGAGGAGTGGTGGAGACCGCCTGACCAAGAGGCCTTCAGGGAAAGTGCAGGAGAGGACAGTTTGGACCCAGGCTTGTGGTGGTGGGAGACAGGACACACCCCAGAGGAGGAAGAGAGCTGGGAAATACTGGAACCTGGGAGTCAGGAGGGTGAGGAACAGGGGGCAAACAAGCAGAAGCCCCAGCCCTGAGCAAGGACAGGAGTCAGCCTTAATAGAGGCAACACCACCATCAGCTGATAGCATGTCTGTTGAAATTCTGCCAGCTTCACCTCTCACCCCTAAAACAAGACGATTACTCCATGTAACAGAACAGAAAGCCAAGCAGAAACAGAGAGGGGACTCCCCACAGGCAGACAGAGGGACCTGAGACACAGAAAATAGACTAGATGGGAGGAGCAAATCAATCTGGGCAACGGCTCATTCTGAGGGAGTATACTTCATGAATCTTCATGTCTCCCTGTGTTGACGCTAATAAAAGAGCTGTGAGCTGAAGTTAGTTGCATGCCTTGCTTCTCTCTGCTTTTTGCAAAGCGTGCTTCCTGTCAGCTGCCCAGTGACACCACCCAGTGTAATTCAGAATGGGCCCCTCCCCACCTTGTGATGACCTTTTATTCCTTAACTGTTGGATAAGCTTGGTTTTATTCCCCCAATTCTTCCTGATGTGAATCTTCACACACCCTTACCTGGTAAGGGGAAGAATGGTGTGCCTTTTGTGGGTCATCCAAGGTGCCAAAATGTCTTTGGCTGGCCCTGATTGCCACCATAAAATAAGCATCCTTATTTGCTCTCATTGGAGATGTGTGCAATCGAATCGCTAGCCATGTTTCTATCCACATATAAGCTGGGGAACTGTGAATAAGATCAGATGATTTTAAGTAATAGTAATAGCAACAATTATGGTGCTGGATAAGACTCTTATTACTAAGTAATAGCAATAGCAACAATTATGATACTGGAGGAGACTCTTGAGAGTCCCATGGACTGCAAGAAGATCAAACCTATCCATTCTGAAGGAAATCAGCCCTGAGTGCTTACTGGAAGGACAGATCGTGAAGCTGAGGCTCCAATACTTTGGCCACCTCATGAGAAGAGAAGACTCCCTGGAAAAGACCCTGATGTTGGGAAAGATGGGGGGCACAAGGAGAAGGGGACGACAGAGGATGAGATGGTTGGACAGTGTTCTCGAAGCTACCAACATGAGTTTGACCAAACTGCGGGAGGCAGTGGAAGACAGGAGTGCCTGGCGTGCTATGGTCCATGGGGTCACGAAGAGTCGGACACGACTAAACGACTAAACAACAACAACAACAACAATAGCAACAACAATTACAACAATTAAGAACCTTTCTTGGAGAGTGTGTGAAACGAGCCAAACAATGCAAGTAAGCCTGTAATTATCTTCATCATCCTCATCAAATTTACTTGCCTTACTCTGCTGCTTTCACATGCTCTCCAAGGAAGGTTTCAAATCTGCATGATAATTTCAACATTCGTTTTTACTCAACCCTTTCACTCGTGCCTGAATTATATACACCTTCCCCCATGGCATTTGAATTTGACCTGGTTCATGAGAATCAAAAGGATGCATACATAAAGGTTCTATTTAAATACAGAACCCCTTTCAAGGCAATTGCCTGTAATTTGGATCTGCACGGCACTTATGTAAGATAAGAGCAATATCAGAGAGCAAAGAACATGGCACTTTCTCTAATGCCTCATAAACAAATGAAATTTCATGAAGAAGATGGGGTTGAGAGATGCTTATTGGAATAAGGCAGGGTGATGCAATTGCCACTTTCAAATGCTTCTCGCAGCCACCTCAAATAATTACACAGCAGCATTTCTGTGAGAGCAGAGAAGCCCAGGGGCATGAGATTGTACTAATGCTGCTTGCAAACACTGTAGACACCAAACACAAAAATGCCTGGCTTATTATATAAGCTCTCTTCCTACTAGTTGGTCTAAAAGGTAAAAGTAAAGGACTCCTGGACAGTTAAGTCCAGCCAAAGGCAACTATGGGATGTGGTGCACATTTCACTTTTCAGGCCAAGGGAGCTGGTGTTTGTACACAGACAGCTTTCCGGGTCATGTGGCCAGCATGACTAAACTACAGGCACATGGAGGACCGTGACAGAAGCCAAAGCGCACGGAAACACTGTTTACCTTCCTGCCACAGCGGTACCTATTTATCTACTTGCACTGGCGTGCTTTTGAACTGTTAAGTTGGCAGAAGCTGGGATAGAGCAACGGGAACTCACCCTGTTGCATGGATTTGAACCGCCTACCTTCTGATCAGCAACCCCAAGCGGTTCAGTGGTTTAGACCACAGCGACACCCGCTCCCTAGTTGGTCTATCACATCTTAACAACCCACCTTGAGTGGATTCACCTGGAGTGGCAAAGGGAAGAGAGCCTTGATTTGACTTTGAACTATCTACAATCTGCTACATGGAACTATCAAAATGGGCAAACATCAGCCTTCTTTTCGCAGTGCAAAGTTAAGCTATGGAATGAGCCTCCAGAGGAGGCAGTGATGGCTTTAGAAGAGGATTGGACAGATTCGTGGAATCATAGAACTGTAGAGTTGGAAAGAACCGTGAGGACCCTCTGGAACATGCAGCTGTCCCTTAAGGGGATCAAACCTGCGACCTTGGTGTTATCAGCACCACACACTAGCCAACTGAGCTATCCATAGGAGGCAGGATAGGGCTGCTAGTCATAATGGTTGTGCTCTGCCCCCACAGTCAGAGGCAGTAATGTCATTTCTCTGATGAAAATAGGGATGTCCTTATAGTTACTTACCTCCTTGGCTCATGGGGTCGCATAACTCCATACCCTCCAACATATCTCCAATGAGAATAGGGACATCCTAAGGGAAAACTGGACATTCCAGGATCAAATCAGAAACCGGGATGGCTTCTGTAAATCTGGGACTGTCCCTGGAAATTAGGGATACTTGGAAATGCTTCTGAATACCAGTGGCTGGAAACTGCAGGAGTGCTCTGGTACCTGGGTCCTGCTTGTGGGTTTCTCAGAGGCACCTGCTTGGCCACTGTGAGAGCAGGATGTTCGACTCGATAGGCCATTGGCCTGAACGTTTTATTATGTTCTTTAGGGTGTGTGCCAAGAATCTTCTCCATCATTGCACTGAGCCATCCCGAACTCAGCATAATGGTTAGGATGGTCTCCATTCCTGGTCTAAGCTAAAGAGGAAGGCTTGGACACTGAAAATGGCCGGCGCATGTCTGGAAGTGCGTAGACGCAACTTCCGGTGTCAGCAGCAGCCATTTTTTGTGCCCATAGATGGGCAAAGCGACACCGGAAGTTGCATCTACACACTTCCAGACATGCGTAGACGTGACTTCCGGCGCCGGCCATTTTCTGGTGCCCATAAATAGGCAAAGTGGCACCAGAAAAATGGCTGCCGACAGGAACCAAAATAAGGGAAATTAACGGGAGAGGAGCTGGAATGGGAGACCTCCGGGAAACGGTAAGGAAAAATGGGGTTTTCCCGGGAAATACGGGGTACTTGGCAGCTATGATATAGATTGGTAATACTGAAACCAAATGGACTGCAAAGCCTGAGAGTTAATTTCTGCATGCATCGTACATTAGCTGTGTGCTCATTAACGTTCAGCACCAGACCCTTGGCCTTTTGAGGGGAAAGTAGGACATGAAATCTATTTTTCAAACTTCACACCAAATGATATTTCTCAGAAGAGATGTTTTCCCAAGTGCACACCATCAGAAAGCATAATAGACCTCTTTGACTTTCCCCAAAGAGATTGAAAACAACCAGCAGCGTTTCCTGTTCCTTTATTTATTTATTATTCGGCTGTTGCAAGAAGGAAGGGGAGGGGGGAACACCCAATAGCACCCTTGAACTTAATTAAAGCCATTGTTAATCAACCATATTACAGCTTACAGGGCACAAGCAGTATTTTTTTTCTGCTTGCCCTCCCTTTGTTATTTTCCTGCCCAAAAGAAATGGTGTTTTTTTTAAAAAAAGCGCTTCAAAAAGACAACGCGGATGTTTTGTAGTGAGAACCGAGAAAACTTTGGCTTTAGAAGAGTTGCGAGAAAAGGAATAATATAAATGGAGATGGGTAGTTTTGTTTCGGCCTTGCCTAGCACAAAAAGAGCTAAAATAAGAAGAGAACTGGATATGGAACAACTGAGTGGTTCAAAATTGGGAAAGGAGTACGACAAGGTTGTATATTGTCTCCCTGCTTATTTAACTTATATGCAGAATTCATCATGCGAAAGGCTGGACTAGATGAATCCCAAGCAGGAATTAAGATTGCCGGAAGAAATATCAACAACCTCAGATATGCAGATGACACAACCTTGATGGCAGAAAGTGAGGAGGAATTAAAGAACCTTTTAATGAGGGTGAAAGAGGAGAGCGCAAAATATGGTCTGAAGCTCAACATCAAAAAAACCAAGATCATGGCCACTGGTCCCATCACCTCCTGGCAAATAGAAGGGGAAGAAATGGAGGCAGTGAGAGATTTTACTTTCTTGGGCTCCTTGATCACTGCAGATGGTGACAGCAGTCACGAAATTAAAAGACGCCTGCTTCTTGGGAGAAAAGCAATGACAAACCTAGACAGCATCTTAAAAAGCAGAGACATCACCTTGCCGACAAAGGTCCGTATAGTTAAAGCTATGGTTTTCCCAGTAGTGATGTATGGAAGTGAGAGCTGGACCATAAAGAAGGCTGATCGCCGAAGAATTGATGCTTTTGAATTATGGTGCTGGAGGAGACTCTTGAGAGTCCCATGGACTGCTAGAAGATCAAACCTATCCATTCTTAAGGAAATCAGCCCTGAGTGCTCCCTGGAAGGACAGATCGTGAAGCTGAGGCTCCAATACTTTGGCCACCTCATGAGAAGAGAAGAATCCTTGGAAAAGACCCTGATGTTGGGAAAGATTGAGGGCACTAGGAGAAGGGGACGTCAGAGGACAAGATGGTTGGACAGTGTTCTCGAAGCTACGAACATGAGTTTGACCAAACTGCGGGAGGCAGTGCAAGACAGGAGTGCCTGGCGTGCTATGGTCCATGGGGTCACGAAGAGTCGGACACGACTAAACGACTAAACAACAACAACAAGAAGAGGAAGGAAGAGAAGCAAATGTTTTAATGTTAATTTCCTGCAGATACAGTAAGTGAGTGGAGAGGCGAATGCTCATAAACTATTCCAAAGGGGGATTTCAACTGCAAACGTTACCCAAGGCGCTTAAAGAGGCAGGCGAAAGGATGTTAGGTCACTGCTGTCCTCATATCGCCTCTTGTCAAGAGGGTATTCAACATAGCTTTTCGCTATTAGAGGTAAAAGATAGGGGACCAGGTTAGCATCTCAAGGCATAGAAGGAAGGGTGATCACCGCATGAAGTCAAATTGCATATTCATTCAAATGTGGAAATTACATATTCATTCGAGGAAAGGAATAAAAGGAAAGCGAAATGTGGGCTATCAGAATGTCTGGAGACCGGGTTTATCCTGCTGTCACTGATCAGCTGATTGGGGGGGGGCTGCGGAGGAACCCTCCCCCTTTCAATTGAGCTGTCTCTTGATGTGATCCATTGCGGGATTTGTCATCTTTCCGCAGGGCCTGCAAGACAGAGCTGTTCCGCCTGGCCTTTGGGTTGGACTTAGTCTGACCCCTGCATTTTTTCTCCCTCATGGCTTGAATTTGACTACTCAAAATGAGGCTGCATTTTAAATTTTAATACTGTGTTTTAATCTGTATTTTAATTAATTGCTTTTTATGTTTTATTGTAATTTTATTGGTGTGAGCCGCCCTGAGCCCAGTTCTGACTGGGGAGGGTGGGGTATAAATAAAAATTTATTTATTTATTTATTTATTTATTTATTATTAAACCACGCCGGGAATGGTAGCTTTGTGAATAGGTGTTTCCTAATAACTCTCAGCACCCTTCACAAACTACAGTTCCCGGCATTCTTGGTGGGAAGCCATGACGTTTTAAAATGGTATAATATTGTTTTGAATATACAGCAAAGGAGGGGCCTATGTCTTAGTACACAGGAGCATGTGACCTCCCAACCTGAAGGGGTACTGCTCATGTACAGATTTACCGCCACAGTGAGAAGGACACCCCAGTGACTTGCCCCCCCCAATATTGGAGGGGCCCAGCATCATGTGATATATCCTACCGCTTGGTGGCAGCAGCAGAGGCTGGGGAGCTCAGAGGGTGACCTTCACCCTCTGCATGTCGCGCTCCTGCCCGGTGCATGAGCACTCACCCCGTGGCAACAGGTGATGGCGGCCCTCACATCCCCCTGCCCACCAATATTGAGGGGGCCAAAGCCCCTTCCAACCCCTAGAGTTGGCGCCCTGACCCCAGTTGTCCTCTAACCTCTGCCTTGTTAGGCAGGTGCCTCATCATAAGAAACGATCAAAGAAAATCAGGAAAATTCCACGTTTCCCTCTAGGAAAACACAGTATACCTGAAGGAGCGTCTCCACCCCCATTGTTCTGCCCGGACACTGAGGTCCAGCACCGAGGGACTTCTGGTGGTTCCCTCACTGTGAGAAGCCAAGTTACAGGGAACCAGGCAGAGGGCCTTCTCAGTAGTGGCACCCGCCCTGTGGATCGCCCTCCCATCAGATGTCAAAGAGATAAATAACTACCTGACATTTAGAAGACACCTGAAGGCAGCCCTGTTCAGGGAAGTTTTTTTAATGTGTGACATTTTAATGTACCGTATTTTAAATCTTTGTTGGAAGATAGTTTAATAGATTATTTTTAATAGATTATTTCATTTTTCTGTTGTAAGCCGCCCAGAGTGGCTGGGGAAACCCTGCCAGATGGGCGGGGTATAAATAAAAATTATTATTATTATTATTATTATTATTATTATTATTATTATTTATTAGCCGCCAAGAGTGGCTGGGGAAACCCAGCCAGATGTGCGGGGTACAAATAATAAATTATTATTATTATTATTATTATTATTATTATTATTATTATTATTATTACTTCTTAAACTGCGCCATAGCTGCTTCTTTGTTTGTTTTGCCAATTCTGTGTGGATTCTGTAAGAGTCATGCCGCCTGGGTGAATATCCATCACCAGCTTCCCAAACACTACGACTTTCTCACCTGACTCCCAGATCTTGCTTAAGAATCAAATCTTGCAGCAATTGTGTTGCTGGCTCGCAGTGTGACCTTCTCCTCTGAAATGTGGACCAAAGCAAGAGGGAAGCTTCAGCCAAGTGGCACTGCAGATGCACTCGGGTGAAACTTTCCTCACGGCACCCAGAGGAGATAGCGTGACTGTTTGACATCACAACGCCATCTGGAACACTTTCCCAGAAACCTGTTGTGCGAGCACAGAAGCCTGCTGGGTTCAAATAAGAGCCAGGCGAATTTCTGAAGGATAACTAGATCATTACGGTTTCGGATGCCTCATCTAGGTTTCCTCATGCAGGGAAAATGGTCTACAAGGTCCAGCTATTTTTGGAGCTTTTCAGACATTTCCGGAGAAATCCTGTGATATTACTTGAATATTTGATGCTTTCCTCAGGATGGAAGTCAGCAAAGGCAGGCAAGCTTTTCTCAAAACAGCTTGCCTAACAACACTGACCTTCCCTTGCAATGAAGGCAGTGGGCAACAGTGAGGACAATAGCTTTTTTTTTTTTTTTTTAGAGTTGTCTTGCCGACAATGTAGGCAGCAGCTATGGAGCTTCCTATTGGCTGAGTTTTTCAGCCAGGGTTTATTAGCCAGCTGATTATAAAAACACAGGTTGGAGGAAATATTTATTATACAGGAAGAATGTAGCCAAGATGGTATTATATGGTTGGACTCCAACCATAATACCAGGAAGGGGAGGGGGAAATGCCTTGCACAAGTGGAAGTTGTTTCCCTTTTTTTGTGACTTAGGGAACACTCATAGGCACCAGAAGTTGCGTGCCGAGGTACCAAGACACCCTCCCAATAAATCACACCTCACACAATATTTTAAGTTTAAGATTTTTGGCATTAATTTGGCCACAACTTTATTTAAATACAACTGAATGTGAGTGGTTGCTTAGGCATTGGTTCTTGTCATCTGTCCCCCGCCTGGGACAGATCTGACTCCCACTAGTCTAGTAGGGGAGCCAGTAAGTAAGCACCCTCTGGGAGAGATCAGGGCAGGGCCCCACGCCCTTGACCTCATCCCTCA
This sequence comes from Zootoca vivipara, assembly GCF_965207765.1. Taxonomy (NCBI): domain Eukaryota; kingdom Metazoa; phylum Chordata; class Lepidosauria; order Squamata; family Lacertidae; genus Zootoca; species Zootoca vivipara. The sequence continues at coordinate 109,347,303 of NC_142586.1, forward strand.
GATGCTCCCCGAGGCTCATGCACGGTCCTGGCCCCTAATGGGGACAAACGGACAAACATGTAGAGCCCCAGGATTCCTTTAAAGGAATACCCCTAAAGGCAGCAGCAACCATGAGGGGCAGGCCCAACAAAAATCCGTACCCCTCCACCATCCAATTTGAACCAATGCCTAACCGCCAACCTTACAAGTTGTGACTTATTGCAGCGTAGTAGGCAAAAACCACCTGGCACCAGCCAATCAGCCAAGTGTCAAAATTCCTACCAGGCCCCTGATCCAAAACAGGTGACCCCATGAGAGGCGCAGCAAGGTCAATGCAAAAACACCTAAAATTAGAGGAGGGCAGGCGGGAGATTCGTTGCGAGCAGCAAAAGTGGAACTGAAAGCTGCTCGCTAAGCATATATAGGGTTAAGGCTGTCAATCAATCATTTGCTACATGCAAATTTTCTCAGCAACAGCACACCCACCAACCACACATGTGGTCATCCAAACTGACCCGCCTCTCCAACCCTGGGATGTCTTGTTAACCTTTCCAGAACCCATGTTCTCCTCTAGGGGGAGAACCTGCTCTGTCATAAAGCGAGCTGCTGCTCTGCCTAAGCCTGTCAGGGGGGAAAGCAACCTTTGAAATGGTGTTCTATGCTAGGTTGTTTCGATATTAAATATTGCACAGTTTGAAGTGACTGGAAACATAAGAACTGATTCCTTTGGAAATGAAACATGGCCCAGACCCATATTAATATTATTTAAACTTTTACTGGCAGAGCTTTCTTTAAAACAGAATTAAAACATCGAAAAATATGCATACAGAATCTTATGCTTTACAGCACAAACTCAGCATTTAATAAAATATGAAATAATCCAAATGGACCTGCTGTATAAGTAAAGGTCTCTATCTCTAATCTGCTTTCTGGCCACCAGGCTGTATGCCCCCCCCCTCATTTTTGCCTTGCCATGGGACTGCCTTCTTAGTTGAATTCAACCCCATATGCACGGGTATCCAAATTTTGAATTCACCTTCTTTCCACCCCAAGTGCAGAAAAACATGGTACTCTTTCTGCTCACGCCATAGCAAGCACTTTTCCTCCAAGTGTCAAATCCTCATCAGCTGGGATCTGGTAAATCCAGCCGTCGTCCTGTTGCTTTAATGGGTTTATAAATTGGTTTTGCAATTAGCAATGGCTCCATCATTCTGATACTAAATGGAAGGAAATTGTCCTGCTGTTTTTCGTTAAGCGCTCCCCTCCCTCCTGCGAATGCTACTCATCTCCAGCCCCCCTCCCCTCATTTTTCTATTAAACCAAGTTTTCAAATTCTGGGTTGAAGAAAAAATCAGAGGATAAGTTGAAACCTCTGTGAGGCTGAGGGTTAGATGGAAGACATGAGAGGCTTGCGTGGCAGACAATTCAAGGAGGAAAGGAATCCCTGGAGGCTGAACTTTTGAAAACAACTGCCCCAAGGTATTGGAGATGGGAGAAATGAACTAATATTCCCTATAAATATTTACAGAAATTCCTGTACTAAAGACCTTCTTCCCTGAGGGATAGGGGACCAAGGAGGGAGAGAATGAGAAAACGTGGCCTGTTTTCCTGGAGGTATTGAAGGACAACAGGCACAGTGTTCCCTTACAAACAGTCGCCGAGAGAAATAATTATAACCCTTGTCTAAGTAAAAGTCAAAATAGGTAGGGTATTCTTATTTTATTTTTAACCGTAATGAAGTTGCTGCGGATGATAGGAAAATTATACACTGCCGAAGCCAAGTATTTCCTTTTCGTGTTTAGAACAGAGAAAGGACCTTCTCTTTTTGTTTATTTATGGGATAATTATAGACTGTGGAACCTCGGGGAAGTTGTTGGAGAGGGTACACCTCCATTTGGCACTGTTATTCTGATCCTAATAATGTTTCGTTTTTCTTTTTAAATAGAGAATGCCCGTATATCCTTTCCCCGTAAAGAGAAGCCTTTGCTGGATCAGACCAAAGGGTTTGACTCAGGAGAGGTCTAAACCACCATTCTATGCAGTGCGGGTAACATCTACATGGGATATTGATTTGTTTGCAGGATCAATTCGAAGTTCTGGTTCTTCCCTTTAAAGCTGGGGTGGGGAACCTCAGGCCTGGTCACCAGATGTGGCCCACTGGACCCTGAGGACTCTCTCACAGCTGCACAACTCACCCCCAGCCCTCCTTTAAACCATCCGTGAAAGTTTTGGTCTGTCTAGAATGGGTCTTTGAACTGTTAACAATGCTTCGTCCTTGGCTGGGTGTCGGAAACAGAAGGGATGTGTAGAAACTTGCCTATTGTGTAAAAGTCAAATTCACATTCATTTCCCTGCCCACTTTTGACCCTGCCCCCTGCTGACATGCATAAGGGAACTGTCTGGCACTATGCATCTCTCCGCAATAGCGCTCCACACAGAAGTATGGCTGCTCCATGTGTGCCACCTCCCAGGAGGGTGTAGGGGATTGGGGAAACCCAGTCAGATGGGCAGGGTACAAATAATAAAATTTTATTACCATATTGGCTCGAATATAAGCTGCACCCGAATATAAGCTGTGCCTTCAAAATTGGAGGGGGGAAAAGACAGTACCTGAATATAAGGTGCTCCCTTAGACTGTCACACCGTTACTTGGAGTCTATGACATACAGTCAAGCTAGAGCCGTGATTGCTCAGAGATTGGGCAATATTGCTAGACAAGAGGACATAGCCTGCGTGAAACCAGGGATGTTCCTGGGGGAGCAGATCTATCAGGTCACACCAGCCCCTTATCTCGCGGTAATCCACTATGTGGAATACCGCAGACTCCTCACTGCGGCCAGACTGAACGTCCTTGAATCCGCGGTATTATGGGGAAGGTACAGGGGAGTTCCATACGATCAGAGAACTTGCCATTGTGCCTTGGGTGAGGTAGAGTCCACCGAACATATCCTCCTGAGTTGCCCTTTCTATGTAGATGTTATGTACTGAGCTGAATCATAGAACAATAGGATCCAGAATCAGCAGTCTGATTGGTCCGCAGGAGCCACCCAATCCAACTCCAGGTGGAAGTGAATCCGCAACCTGATTGGCCTGCAGGAGCAGCCAATCAGGCGGCTGGGAGAAGTCAATCCACAAACTGATTGGCCCACAGGTGTAGCCCTGAAGCAGCCAATCATGCAAAGCCCATTGTGTAAATAATGTATATAAGCAGATGGTTTTGGGAAAGGGGCATTCTTCTTCTCCTTGATGACTATGAGCTGAATAAAGAGCATGAAATTCACTCTCGACTCCGAGTATATTTCAGTAGATTTAAGACAATGTCTCATAGCCCCATTCCTATCTCAGCTTAGCTGTCTACCCAGAGAAAGTCAGGTTGTACATTTGTTGAATAATCCCACTGGGAAAACAGCATTCTTGGTGGCCAAATTTCTCTTCCTAGCTCTCAAGCGTCGTAAGAGTAAAATTGACTGCATTGATGCGGGTTTATCTGTATAGCCTTTATTGGTGCTGCCCATGTTTTATTTTAGTTTTTAGATGTCTTAGATGTTTTAACTTTGTACTGAAAAAATGTATCTTTTCTGACTGACGGTCGAATAAAGAATGATGATGATAAGTTGCTCCCGTAAAATTGGAGGGGGGGGGGGAATTCCAAAAGGCACCTGCCCAATGAAGCACAATCACACAATGCGGAACACACACACAACACTTGCCCAGGGAGGGTTGGGAGGGAATCAAAAGGGGGCCAACATGCACCCGTCCCAAACAAGCACATTCTTACCACTGAAGCCCACGCGGTCGTTCGCTGGTGAATACAATAACTGGAAGACGCCTGCTGCCCAGCTGTAAAGGAACAGCTTAATAGTTGATCAGAGATTGTAGCGTGTAGGAGAAATCTTGGGCAGCCGCTCCTGCTCAGCTTGGGGGAACACCGCCTCACAGCTGATAGACTCCTGCGGCGCGCCCAGAGCCTGAGTGATCCTGAGCGCTGCAGCCGAGCCCGCAGACCAACTGAATGGCTCCCCACAACAGTGCGCCACCTCACAGCCGATCAAAATGCCAATTTTGGTAAGGTCGTGAATATAAGCTGCTCTTTAACTTTTCACGGTCGGAATTTGGAAGAAAGAAAGTGTGGCTTATATTCGGGCCAATACGGAATTATAATAATAAAAGGGAAAGGGAAAGAACTCCTGACAGTTAAGTCCAGTCACGAACGAATTGGGGGTTGCGGCACTCATCTCGCTTTACTGGCCGAGGGAGCCAACATTTGCCTGCAGACAGTTTTTCCGGGTCATGTGGCCAGCATGACTCAGCCTCTTCTGGTGAAACCAGAGCAGCACACAGAAACACCGTTTATCTTCCCGCCACAGCGGTACCTATTTATTGACTTGCGTTTTGATGTGCTTTCGAACTGCTAGGTTGGCAGCAGCTGGGACCGAGCAACAGGAGCTCACCCTGTTGCGGAGATTCGAACTGCCGACCTTCCCATTGACAAGCCCTAGGCTCAGTGGTTTAGACCACAGTGCCACCCGCGTCCCTATTATATTATAATAATAGGTGTTGTCAATTTTCTCAACGTTCCTCAGCAGGGGTGAACGAGGCTGAACCACTGAGCCAAGTGCACTGCTGCATGAAAGACAGGCTCTTCCTGAGTGCAAGGGAGGAGGAGCCGCGACCATTGAAGCTGTGGCAAGGCCTCCTCCCAATGCTGTTATTCCTCCCAATGCTGTCTGTGTGATGTCACATATACGGAGCTCCTTTGGCTCAAGGAGGTGCCTCTGGACTGCCCCATCTAACAAGGAAGGTTGGTTACAAGGCTGCCGCCACCAAACACGGTGGCGGCAGTTTATAACAACAGCAGTCACCCACTCGGTGGCTGCCATTTCCCTCCCAGAATGCCCCTCAGACGGCTATTAACTCAGCAACACTGAAGCACAGTAGGTGGGACCAACCAAGGGACATGCCTGTTTCTCTTATGGTGCCAAGACAGGAGCAGAGAATTTTGGGCTTCCAGATGTTTCCAGCCACCTCTCATCCCTGTGTCATTGGTGATGTTGGCTGGGGCTGATGGAAACTGGAGTCCAGCAGCATTTGAGGAGCACCAGGTTGGGAAGGATGCTTTAGAGCAGCAGGTTGTATCCTTATCTCCCCCCCCCACCAAGTTTGATCTCACCCACCTGTCAATCACTTGACATCACAATGACATTAGCTGACCTGTTTTTACCTCCCTAGTTTGAAATCGAACCATGTGGGTAAGAGCACAGCACTTTGCAAGTCCTGATTGACAGCTGGTGTCATCCCACATGACATCAGGTGTAGGGCAGGTAAGGATGGATTCCCAACCATGTCTAGGTGGGTAGTTTCCTAAGAATAAGAATAATTTATTATTTGTACCCCGCCCATCTGGCTGGGTTTCCCCAGCCACTCTGGGTGGCTTCCAACAAAAATTTAAAATACATTAAAATGTCACACATTAAAAACTTCCCTGAACAAGGCTGCCTTCAGATGCTTCTAAATCTCAGGTAGTTATTTATCTCTTTGACATCTGATGGGAGGGCGTTCCATAGGGTGGGTGCCACTACCAAGAAGGCCCTCTGCCTGGTTCCCTGTAGCTTTGCTTCTTGCAGTGAGGGAACTGCCAGAAGGCCCTCGGCGGTGGACCTCAGTGTCTGGGCAGAACGATGCGGGTGGAGACGCTCCTTCAAGTATACTTGGCCAAGGGCCAAGGGCTGTTTAGGGCTTTAAAGGTCAACACCAACACTTTGAATTGTGCTCAGAAACGTACTCCTTCCAAACTGGATGACCTGAGCTTTCAGCTATCAGAGCACATGGTTTAATTTTCCAAGCAAAAATGATCCTCTGCATTTATCTTCTTGGAGGCAAACCCTTGAGACTATCCTCCTCACGGACATACATTAGGATGAATCCTTGCCCTTCAAGGCTTTATTTCTGTTCTGCCCTCTCATCATCTCCAGTCTCTAGCTCCCCATTGGCCTCCCATTTGCGCATCCGCCAGGTTGGAAAGCAAATGAGGCTACGCAAGAGCAGGCCCGCCGAGGTGAGGACCTGCCAGTCTAGCGAAGGATGGATTGGTCCCTGTTGTGATGCTGTGCCAGTGTGAATCTTCCCTGATAAAACAAAACAGGCTTTCCCCTGACTTGCCTCGGAATGACAAGAAGACGGTAATTTATTAAGCACTTTGTGGAAAGCAAGGCAGGGGAAGATAAAAGAAAGCAATTCATATTAATGAAATGGATTGCTGTTCCCCCTTGCAAATCACTTTGCTTTGAGAACGCTAACTTCATAAATGTCCAGGCTTGTTTTCCTTGTTATAGCTTTGAGATAAACATGGACATTTCATGAGGGGCTGTGGCGAGGGCTGCTCTGGAATCTCTGTGGTATGAAGGGTGTCAACGAGCTGGAACATGTGCTGAGGAGGACAACCAAAATAATCAAGGGTCTAAAAAAACCAAGCATTATGCATACAAACTACTTAATCTCTAAGATGCCTTGTTCAGGATTGAAGGGGAATGCTTCCTTGTTTTTCCTTAACAATTCTCCCCGCCTCCCAGTCCTAAAAACTCCAATGTTTTGGCAATTTTGTGATACTCCTTTTGAAAATGTCGGCTTCTTCATTTAACTTGCGCTCATTCTCATGTGCCCCCAGTGTATCATCTCTGGAAGCATGGTCTGTGATGGGTTTTTCTGGATTAAGACCTTTAGAGGTCCTAAACCCTGGAAAGATTATTGTGCCCAGCATAGGTAATTAAAATCAATCAATCAATACTTAACCGCAAAATGAAAATGCAAAACAAAACAAACCATAGATCTATGGCAACGCATGACGGGATCTGGTTTTCTTGCATTACAGACAACCCCACATTTACACGGGGGTTATGTTCTGGGTCATCACGCATGTCGGCAGAATATGGATAAGCCTGCCCTCTTTCGGTGCCGAAAGTGACTTGCATGTGCGCGGTTTCACTTGCCTTAAACACACAAAGAGGGCCAGATGTTGCCTGTATTTCGATCTACATCAGTAGGACGTCCCCTGGTTTAGGCATGGATTAGTAATAAAAGGGAGCAGAAAAATGGAGGAAGCCCGTGCAGTGAAGCCTAAGGAAGTCTGAAAAGGTTCTGATTCTTCCCATAATGCCTGCTTCCATAGAGGTGGAACTTGGTCATCACGGCTTGTAGCTGTGGATGGCCCTCCCCTTCATGAATTTGTCTAATCCTCTTTTGAAACTATCCAAGCTGGTGGCCATCACTGCCTCCTGCAGGAGTGAGTTCCACAGTTAATAATAATAATAATAATAATAATAATAATAATAATAATAATAATTTCCCCAGCCACTCTGGGCGGCTTACAACAGAAAAATGAAATAAAACAATTAAACATTAAAAGCCTCCCTAAACAGGGCTGCCTTCAGATGTCTTCTAAAAATCTGGTAGCTATTTTTCTCTTTGACATCTGGTGGGAGGGCGTTCCACAGGACAGGCGCCACCACTGAGAAGGCCCTCTGCCTGGTTCCCTGCAACTTGGCTTCTCGCAACGAGGGAACCGTCAGAAGGCCCTCAGTACTGGACCTCAGTGTCCGGGCAGAACGATGGGGGTGGAGACGCTCCTTCAGGTATACTGGATCGAGGCCATTTAGGGCTCTAAAGGTCAGCACCAACATTTTGAACTGTGCTCAGAAACGTACTGGGAGCCAATGTAGATCTTTCAAGACCAGTGTTATGTGGTCTCAGCGGCCGCTCCCAGTCACCAGTCTAGCTGCCGCATTCTGGATTAGTTGTAGTTTCTGTGTCACCTTCAAAGGTAGCCCCATGCAGAGCGCATTGCAGTAGTCCAAGTGGGAGATAACTAGAGCATACACCACTCTGGCGAGACAGTCTGCAGGCAGGTAGGGTCTCAGCCTGCGTACCAAATGGAGCTGATAGACAGCTGCCCTGGACACAGAATTGACCTGCGCCTCCATGGACAGCTGTGAGTCCAGAATGACTCCCAGGCTGCGCACCTGGTCCTTCAGGGGCACAGTTACCCCATTCAGGACCAGGGAGTCCTCCACATCTGCCCGCCTCCTGTCCCCCACAAACAGTACTTCTGTCTTGTCAGGATTCAACCTCAATCTAGTTTAACTACATGCTGTTTAACTAATAACGGGGGGGGGGGGACTGGGGGGTGGATTTGTGTGTGGGACACTAAAGCTCTCCTGACAGTATGAGGCCTCCCTTCACCTGCTTCTATGAACTTCAACAATACGCTTCTCCTTACCAAGCGAGCGGCGCTGAGGTTGGGATGTTTCTTTGTTCCATAGTATGTAGGTCCTCATGGCTCCTTTGTGTTGTAAATGTAGGAATCTCTAAATAATTCATAGGCAAGAGAGACACCGGCTGTCAGTTCCGTGACTGGGTAACTTTTTAAAATGATGACATCTCCTTTTCTCTTCCCTCCCCATCCTGTCCCCCCCCCCCCGCCACCTACCCACTCCCGCCACAAAGCATGAAAGAATCAGACGTACATTAACAATGCCAAATGCTAGACTGTTCGTCTCGCTTTGGTTTGCTGTTTTGAGGAACTACTGGAGACAAAGGCCAAAATAGACTGCAGAGGGAGAGAGGGGAGAAGGCTGTGAATCAAAGCTGTATTCCAGAAACAGCTTCTAAATGTTTGTGCTCATTAGCTGGTCTTCCGCTCTTGGCTCAGGGCTCCTTCCCTTCCTCCTCCATCAAATCTGAAGGCAGGACTCGGGAGCCCGTTGAGTCCTGATGGGACTCCAGTTCCCATCAGCCTGAGTCAATAGTCAGTGATGATGGGAGCTGTAGTCCAACAATGTGGGGCAGGGGGGGGACACAGGTCCTCTGTGTCTTCCAGCATTTCACTGGGGACCAACAAATGGAGTCAAGAGGAATATGATTGTCTAAAAAATAAATAAATTGTGGGTCATAAATGAGTGCAAACCCAGACTTAGGTATATCTCCAGTATGTTCCTGCCCAAGTGACATGGACTGGTTGGACACAGAGGAATGATGGAAGGAACCAGCTGGGGAACCCCCAAGGGAAGAAGGCTCAGAGTTTGGGGAGTGGTGGTGGGAGGGTGAGTGATCAGAGGGAGAAGAAGGAGAAGACTGGGAAGAGGAGGTGTTGGAAGCTAAAGAGGTAACAGGACTTAGTGAGCTGGGAGAGTCTGTGGTCGACAGAAGTCTGGAATTAGAGGCAGAAACTGAAGCAGGAGGGTGGGAGGAAGGAGGCCAAGAAGCAGAGATGAGGCAGGCTGGTGAAGAGTCATGGGTGTCTCCCTCCTCCTCCATCTCCCATAACCAGAAGATGGCCGAAACAGGGAGAGCAGCAACAGACTGCATGCAGGCGAAATCTCTGATTGCTTGGGAAAAGCCCTGGACAGGAGGGAACTTAGATGGCTGTTGGAGAAGCAGGGACTTCCAGTTTCAGCAACAGATTCATGGGCCCAGACCTACTGGGGATGAGCTGCTGTGTTCCTTAGGCCCATAGCTGCCAAGTCTCCCGTTTTCCCCGGGAAATCCCTGTTTTTTTTCCAGCTGTTCCTAGCTGAAAAAACAGATTTTTTCGGTTTATTCTGGCGTGGCGGCCATTTTGGAACTGGGTGGAGCATGCTCAAAAGTCACTTCTGAGCATGCTCCGCCCAGTTCCAAAATGGCTGCAGTGCGACTTCTGGTCTGCTATTTCCGGTCCGGTCCCTTATTTCTCTGACAGCAACTTAGGCCTGTGTTTTTGCTAATGAACAGCTAACAGTGTGATTTCCTGCTGGCTCGCTCTTTGACACAAAGTATTAGTATCGTCAACATGTGCTCCAAAACCATTGTTGACCTGGGCCAGAGACAAAGACACTTCAGTTAGCGCACCTAGAACTTGTAATTTCCCTTTCCTGAGAGAGCCATCGTGCACCTTCCCTGATCACCTTCTGCTACAGCATGAGCACCGTCCATTTTAGGGAGGCCTCAGATTGCCTCTGACAGTGGAGGTAAGCAATATGGTTAGTAGCCACTGAGATACTTCTCCTCCATGCGTTTGTCTGACCCTGTTTAAAGCCGTCCAAGCTGGTGACCATCCTGACACCTCGTGGGAACAAATTCCGCAGAGTAGTTGAACACTGTACCTCCTTTGGTCTAGTTCAGGCATCCCCAGACTTCGGCCCTCCAGATGTTTTGGACTACAATTCCCATCTTCCCCGACCACTGGTCCTGTTAGCTAGGGATCATGGGAGTTGTAGGCCAAAACATCTGGAGGGCCGCAGTTTGGGGATGCCTGGTCTAGTTAATCCCCCCCCCCCTTACCTGCAGGAACATTCAATCCTGCCATCTCCCACTTACTGTCTCAAGTGGTATGGTCCATGAACAATTTTTCACATGTGACAGATGGTTTGTTTTGAAATCGGAAAGGCTTTCGATACAAGTTGGCTGTGAACTGCAAGTCCCCTTAGCTTTCCTTTTCCTACTCCTCTGATCTGAAATTGGGGCAGAATCTGGACTTTTAGCACATGTACATCTCAAGCTCTGCTTTTATTTGATCTGAAGAGTTTCGAGGCAACTGTAATTTCAATGTGTCAGGCCTGGTTAGGCTAGGGTGACAGGGAACAGAGAACAGCTGTTGCATTAAGCAGAGCCCACAATATACTGTGCTTATCTGCATACAAGTGGGGCAAGTTCATTTGTCTCTAGCTCAGAACCACAAGGAGGGAGAAAAGCCTGCTCTGAAAACAAAATTGAACTTGGAGTTGTGACATTTGCATGCTGGCGAATATTTCAATTTGTGTGTTTATGAAAGCTTATAAACTGCTTATTCAACAATAAAAACCCTCACCATCACCATTAATTAATATACCTCTTAATGTCAAAATAGGTTTCTAAGCAGTTTACAAGGTATAAAAACCAACTGTGCAGGCATTAAAATATAAATATCTGTAATTAAAATTCGCAATGAAACAATCCCATTAAACCAGCAGATTATCAACAAAATGCAGATAAAAACTGCCACTGTCAAAACACAAGTGTACATAATTAAGGTTGCTTCTTCTTCTTTGGCAATCATCTTCTTGGAGATACCGTTGATGAAATCTTTCAAGGAGTTGGAGATGGCATTTATAAGTGGTCCATGTTTCACAAACATTGTCACTATTCCCTCTTGCTCTGTCCCCCTCTGGACTCAACCTGCACAACCACCTCCAGAGGGGGGAAGGATAGTAGTAGATGTTGCTCTATCTCCTCACTCATTATCTTTCATGGTGGCAGCACCTATGCTTTGGAACTCCCTGCCTATTGTTATTAGGAGGGCACCCTTAATATGTAAAAAAGGTAAAGGTACCCCTGACCGTTAGGTCCAGTCGCGGACGACTCTGGGGTTGCACACTCATTTTGCTCTATAGGCCGTGGGAGCCGGCGCTTGTCCGCAGACAGCTTCGGGGTCATGTGGCAAGCATGACTAAGCCGCTTCTGGCGAACCAGAGCAGCGCACGGAAACGCCATTTACCTTCCCTAATCCAAACCAAACATGCAGCCTCGTAATATAATTTAAGGTCTGGGAGGGCGAAGCCTCCTCTTTCTTTTGTAAGTATCCTATGTTTAATCCTCCCCCCCCCAACAAATTTGGAGATATCCTTTTGCCATCCTTTGAGGCAATCATCCTTATCCTGAAAAAGATAGAGCATTTTCGGGTAGCACATTCATTTTTATCGCCGCAATTCTTCCTAACAGTGAGACGTTCATTCTACTCCATATTTCTAGATTCCTTTTTATCTCATACTTTTTTCATATGGTAATTGTCTTTATACACATTTATATTTCTTGTTGTTAACCATATCCCTAAATATTTTACTTTTTATGAATTTCTATCTCAACACTTTGCACCAAATCTTTTTTATCTTCTTCTTTTAGATTTTTAACTAATAATTTAATTTAGTTTCTATATAATTCAAATCCTGCCACTTCCCCAAATTCTTGAATTTTCTCTATCATCTTAGGGGGAGAATTTTTCAGATCTTCTACCGTAATTACTAAATCATCAGTAAAGGCTTTCAATTTAAATTCATTCTTCCCAGTTTTTATCCATATAATATTATTTTCTACTCTTATATTTCTTGCAAGTACTTCCAGGACCAAGATGAACAACAGCGGTGATAACGGTCGGACACCCTTGCCTGGTTCCTTTTTGTATTTTACATTCCTTCTTTATTGCCTGATTTACAATTAATTTCGCATTCTGTTCTGAATACTGTATTTTTTGCTCCATAAGACACACTTTTTTCCTCCTAAAAAGTAAGAGGAAATTCTGTGCGTCTTATGGAGCGAATGTGTGGTCCCTGAAGCCGAATTGCACAAAAAAGAAATAGCTAAAGGCTAACAAGAGGGAAAGAGAGTGTTGAAAGGAACCCGCTCAGCAGCTGATTGCAAGAGATCGGGGAGGGAGATAAGGGAGCTAGCTCCCTTCCCTTCCCTTCCCGCCCAGGCCCCTTGGCCAGGCCTCAATTGTTGTCTGCAGAGGGAAGCTGTTTGTTTCCCCAGCGACATGTGACTGGCTGATTAGATTATGTCTAGAAACTGTAGAAATGGGTCCCTTTCCTTTCTTAGAGAAGCTGTGGAACTGTGAGTTGAACCCCATAAAAACAGGATTTTTTCCATTTGCAAGGTAAGCTCAACAACTTTGAGCTGATCCTAAAAAATGGAGCTTTCCCTCTTTGTAAAAAAGATGCACAACTGTGATCTGAAACCCCCCCCCCACAAAAACAGGGCTTTTCCCATTTGCAAAAAAAGCTGCACAACTTTGAGCTGATCCTCAAAAAAATGGAGCTTTCCCCCTTTGCAAAATAAGCTTCCTCAAATATTTAATTGGAGGGGGGGCAAAGGCACCTAGGCCTCTAGGAGCTGGCTGCTATGCCTAGGACAATTCAAGAAAGCAATTTTTTTCCCTGTTTTCCTCTTTAAGAACCTAGGTGCGTCCTATGGAGTGAAAAATGCGGTATATTGCTTGGATTCCTTTTAAAAAAATCATCTCCACAATTAATTTCTTCAAGCAATTTTCTTCATGAAGACAGACTATCTAAAGTGGTGGCACTGATGCACATCAGAGAAAAGAGCAGGCACTCTCTCTCCTATTAGAAGCTATCACAGAGGTGCAGAGAATCTAGGCATCTAGACTCCACTGCAAGATTCCTTGAGAAACTGTGGCACTTCAGAATTGGCAACATTCTTTGGGGGCCCTGTGCCAAGCTGACCTCAACTATTTCGTGTCAAGTAGTATTCGTTTAACCTCAGGTTCCTCCACTGCATGCATTTAAAACATCAGAAACGAGATTAAAGATGCTGCAGATAATCGCCATCTTCTTTTCCTCCAAAATTCATGATCCATCTGTTCCTTTTTGGCATCTACCTTGACCAGTTGCCTCATTACAAATGCTAATGAGAAGCAGGAGAATTATTTGGAGGAGTCAGAAGGTATGTTCTCCTCCCCTTGCCAGCCATTCCATAATTCATTCCAGCATTGCCAAAGAGAATATTCCTAAAATGGAAAGCAGGGATATTTCGCTTTGGTCCCCAGTTTCCTAAGAGAGGGGAAAAATCCAGTGGAGGGCTATTCCACACATACGCTTCGGATGGGAGCACTAGAGATTTTTTGCAATCTTTATGATATTTATTTTGTTCATAAATTTACAAGCAGTGCATTGTGGAAGCAAATGAGACTGCATGGATGCTGGTCCTGTCTTTGACTCCCAGACCACCATTGTTGAGCATCCCAAGGTTGCGGTCCAAACCCCCGAGTCTAGATTTTGCAAATGCAAACTGCAAAACTCAGCCTCTTCCAACTGACTGGAGGATGTCACGTTCCTAATTGTTGATCAGTATTGTGTTTCAAAGCTGGGGAGATGCCAATGGTTTGCACTGATGAAACAGGGATAGATCATTTTGGGCTGTGAACCAGTTACTAGCATAACACAACATGGCCACTGCAGAAATATTGTCATGGGCCAAGCTAGTTTGTTGTATTACCGTGTTTCCCCTTTTTTAAGCCGTAGTCATAAAGTAAGCCATGGCAGGATTTTTGAGATTTTTAAAATATAAGACATACCCCGAAAATAAGACATGCAGCAGCGAAGGTGGGAACGGGGCCGAGGACGCCTCTGGCCAAAAGTTTCGGGGTATGTGTGTCGGGAAGTTCCATTTGGTGTGGGGGGGGGAGTTGGAGGGAGGGAGACACCGCTGACCGGTCTCGTTGCCTCTTTTTTCTTTTCACGTTGTTTGTTCCTGTAAAATGCCCGCAAGCCGGCTAAGCAGGAAAGAAAGGGGAGAGGACTCGCGCGTTTTCCCTCCCCGCTGACACCTTTTTCCTCTTTCTCTCCCCCCCCCCCGAAGCTTCCTCGATCCGGTGCAGGGCGCCGACCCGGCAGGCCGCTTCCTTGATCCGGCGGCCTGCCGGGTCGGCGCTGATCAGTGCTGCGCGGAGCACAGGATCAAGGAGCCAGTCTGCAGAGTCAGCGCCCAGCAACGCCATGCTGGATTGAGGAGGCGATGCTCTGTGCGGCGCTGCTGAGCACTGACTCTGCAGACTGGCTCCTTGATCGGGTGCTCCGCGCAGCACTGATCAGCGCCGACCCGGCAGCCCACTTCCTTGATCCGGCGGCCTGCCGAGTCGGCGCCCAGCTGCCGATCCGAGGAAGCCCCGCTGCCGCCGCCAGTCCCCGAGCTGCGCTCCAGCTGGGGGAATGGCGGGGAAGGCAGGCAAGTGGCAAGCAGCGCCCGCTGAGCTTCGGCTCCGGGACTGTTGTTGCCTGCCTGCCTTCCCCGAGGAAGCCCCGCTGCTGCCACCAGTCCCCCAAGCTGCGCTTCAGCTCAGGGGACTGCCACGCGCCTGACATCACCGGGGCCGGAATCCGCTCCCCGCTGCCTCTGGTTTCAGCCCCCGCACGCCTTCTCCTGGGGAGCCTCGGTGTGGCGCTTCACAGGCAGCCCCCGCGGGAAGTCTGCAGCTACAGCGGGGACCTGACCTGGCAGCAGAGGTGGCGGAGGTGGCCCTCCCGGGCCATTTGCACGCGCATTGGGAGCGCATTGATTCCTGCAGGTTGCACGCACACGCCCTGCCTGATCTCCCTGCAGCCCAGAACTGGCGGCTGCTGCAGCGCAGAGCGCACAGCAGCACCGGGCAGAGCACCCGAGCCAGTGGCCGGGCCTCTGCCTGGCCCGGCTGAGGAGGCCTGCCACCCCGCAGCCCAGAACTGATGGCTGCTGCAACGCAGAGCGCTCGGAGAGCCCAGCAGCGCTGCGGAAGCAGAGAGCCTGCGAAGAGGGAGGAGGAGGAAGAGTAAGAGGAGGAGGAGGACTCTGTGCTGCTTGGCGGAGGCACTTTAGCAGCATGGTCATAGACACTCCGGGGTAGGGGCCCTTCCTGGCAGGGTGGCTGCGGCCACTCAGCACAAGCCGAGACCCAGCGCCGACGGGGTGCCCCCTCCTCAGCCCAGCCTGCTCCATCTGAACGCGGGGAGGGAAGGAAGGCATGGGCGTGTGTGTGTGTGTGTGTGTGTGTGTGCGCACGGTCTAGCCTGCTACAAGTTCTGAGGGACAGTGAACCGGCCCCCCACATTAAAAGTTTGCTGACCCCTGTCCTGGACAGTGTTGCATGCTCTCCACCTGCTCTGGCTTCCCATATATTACCAAGCTAAGTTCGAGTTCAAAGCCCGGAACAACTGTAAGGTACTGTAATAAAAACAGTAAGGATGATAAAAAAGACATCCCCTGAAAATAAGACACCGTGTGTTTTTTTGAGGAAAAAAAGTTGTAAGACGGTGTCTTAAAAAAGGGGAAACACGGTAAATGAAGAGATAAGCTCTCCTTTTGTAGGTTTTTGGGGCAAATCACACATTTTCTTTACAGCCGTAATTGGACTAAGTTTCCCCACCCTGCAACTATTAGGAGGAATAATAATAATAATAATAATAATAATAATAATAATAATAATAATAATTTATTATTTATAAAGCCTGCTTGCTCATTTCATGCTCATGAGATTGTGAGCTGTTCTGCCAGAGGAGCTCTCCATGTTATTCCGTGTCCAGGGCTTAGGAAAAAAATATTAAGTGCTTAATGAACAATGGGCATAAAACTTTGTTTAACTACAAAGAACAATCAGCCCAGCCTTTCAGGCTTCCCTTGTGCAGAGCTTTCTTTAAGAGACATTTGCATTTGGTTCAGAGGGATGCTTGCTTTGAGTGGCTGTCTCTCTGAGAGAGCGTGCCAGAAATTTAATAAAGCCTCTCTTCTCAAGCAAGTGGAAGTTCTGCTGCAAGGCCATCAATATTGTGATCTGACATATCTGAGAAAAGCATGTGGATGGGGGGGAAATATGATTTCAGTGGGTGCCCAGGGAAAACATCGTTCAGTGCTGTAGAATCGTTCAGTGCTGTAGAATTGTGATTTATTAGCAGTCCAGGGTGCTCAAGAGTGCTGGAGGAAACTCTTGAGAGTCCCATGGACTGCAAGAAGATCAAACCTATCCATTCTTAAGGAAATCAGCCCTGAGTGCTCACTGGAAGGACAGATTGTGAAGCTGAGGCTCCAATACTTTGGCCACCTCATGAGAAGAGAAGAATCCTTAGAAAAGACCCTGATGTTGGGAAAGATTGAGGGCACTAGGAGAAGGGGACGACAGAGGACGAGATGGTTGGACAGTGTTCTCGAAGCTACGAACATGAGTCTGACCAAACTGCGGGAGGCAGTGGAAGACAGGAGTGCCTGGCGTGCTATGGTCCATGGGGTCACGAAGAGTCGGACACGACTAAACGACTAAACAACAACAAGCAGTCCAGGGAATCAAGGTAACTTATTCTCCCAAATGATTGGCCTTCCTCAGTTTTGAAACCGAAGCTAGAAATAGCAGCATTTTTGCTTATTAGCCCCTCTGTGCATTGCCCTCTTCTCATCAGTGGACTAGTTGTAACTAGCCATTTCAATGCATGGGATCCTGCAATCCCTGTTGATCCTGCAATCCCTTTTTCAAGACCCATAGTAACAGATTCATAGAGTTGGAAGGGTCTCCGGGGGGTCATATAGGCAACCGCCTGCAATGCAGGAATCTCAGCTAAAGCATCCATAATAGATGGCCATCCAACGTCTGCTTAAAAACCTTCAAGGAAGGAGAGTTCACAACCTCACATAGGAGTCGGTTCCACTGTTGAACAGCTCTTACTGTCAGAAAGTCCTTCTTGATGTTTAGTTGGAAACTCTTTTCTTGTAACTTGAATCCATCAGTTCAGGTTTTAGCCTCTGGAGCAGGAGAAAACAAGCTTGTTCTATCCTCCACGAGACAGCCCTTGAGAAATTAGAAGATAGCTATCATATCTCCTCTCAGCCTCCTCTTTTCCAGGCTAAACATACACAGCTCCTTCAACTGTTCCTCCTAAGGCTTGGTTTCCAGATCCTTGATCTTCTTCTACACACATTCCAGCTTCTCAACATCCTTAGAACTGGATATGGAACAACAGGAGTGCCTGGCGTGCTATGGCCCATGGGGTCACGAAGAGTCGGACACGACTAAATGACTAAACAACAACAACAACAACAACATGGAACAACTGACTGGTTCAAAATTGGGAAAGGAGTACGACAAGGTTGTATATTGTCTCCCTGCTTATTTAACTTATATGCAGAATTCATCATGCGAAAGGCTGGACTAGCTGAATCCCAAGCCGGAATTAAGATTGCCGGAAGAAATATCAACAACCTCAGATATGCAGATGACACAACCTTGATGGCAGAAAGTGAGGAGGAATTAAAGAACCTTTTAATGAGGGTGAAAGAGGAGAGCGCAAAATATGGTCTGAAGCTCAACATCAAAAAAACCCAAGATCATGGCCACTGGTCCCATCACCTCCTGGCAAATAGAAGGGGAAGAAATGGAGGCAGTGAGAGATTTTACTTTCTTGGGCTCCTTGATCACTGCAGATGGTGACAGCAGTCACAAAATTAAAAGACGCCTGCTTCTTGGGAGAAAAGCAATGACAAACCTAGACAGCATCTTAAAAAGCAGAGACATCACCTTGCCGACAAAGGTCTGTATAGTTAAAGCTATGGTTTTCCCAGTAGTGATGTATGGAAGTGAGAATTGGACCATAAAGAAGACTGATCGCCGAAGAATTGATGTTTTTGAACTTTGGTGCTGGGGGAGTCTTTTGAGAGTCCCATGGACTGCAAGAAGATCAATCCTATCCATTCTGAAGGAAATCAGCCCTGGGTGCTCACTGGAAGCACAGATCCTGAAGCTGAGGCTCCAATACTTTGGCCACCTCATGAGAAGACTCCTTGGAAAAGACCTTGATGTTGGGAAAGAGTGAGGGCACTAGGAGAAGGGGATGACAGAGGACAAGATGGCTGGACAGACAGGAGTGCCTGGCGTGCTATGGTCCATGGGGTCATGAAGAGTCGGACGCGACTAAACAGCAACAAAGTAGGCTTTTAACATTTACATAAGCACTAGAACAATAACACTATACCAATTTATACAATACAATTAATACAATATCGTATATTTCTTTTTTGCATATTTTTGTTTTTATATGTATCATTGTTGTTGTGTTTTTCTCCCTCTCACTTTTCCTTCTTTTTTATGTATCACTTTATTTTAACTGAAATCACTTTAATAAAATATAAATATTAGATAGGCCATTGGCCTGATCCAGCAGACTCTTCTGACCGTGAACTCCTTGGGGGGGGGGGGGAATAAATTTCACACACACAACTATGGAGTTCTTTTATGGAGAATAAAGACAATGGCAGCCATTGGCCATGGAGGTGTGAATCCCTGCACCAGCCCAGGGGACTGAATTCCATGCTGGGTACTGAATTTTCCCCAGGAATACTAAGTACCAGTTGCAAGAGCCTAATTGGTTCCATCCTCCAAAGTTTGCATTTGAAAGCAAAGCAATCTTCCTTCCACCTCTCTTCAACACACAAGCTGTGCCCTCCTGCAACAGATTCCCAGGGGCATTAGATGAACTATTTGCAATGCACAAAGTGTACAGGAGCCAGCTTGCTGGCAGGTGTTCAGCTGAGCGGTGCACTTCCACTTTTAAAGTTGGAAAAGAAAGGGAACAAACAAGAAGCAAGCCCTTTGCACATCTTGTGATATAATGTGCAACTACTAGTGGTCCCTTTCTAAATGTTCTTCTCCTATCTTCTTCTTTGGCGATCCCTTGTAGCCGAGTAAGATTGTCTTCCATGAACATGGTCTTAATAGTGAGTTCGCAAGTGACTATGAAGGCCAATTCTGGGTCCACAGGTCCTTGGACAGTGGGGACATAGGTTTCCGGGTGGGAGTTGATCACGGTGAGGGTTTGCCAAGCGTGCCTTCCTCTTAGCATTTTTCTCCCTTTCATTCTGAGTTTGATTGTCTTTGGTAAAGGCTGTTCTCCAATTGGAATGCTCACAGGCCAGTGTTTCCCAGTTGTTTTCCCATTTTTTTAAAGATTTGCCTGGTGTTTATAGATGTTGGTGTTTATACTACATTTTTTTTTAGATTTGCCTTGGGAGAGTCTTTAAACCTCTTTTGTTGACCACCAGCATTACGCTTTCCATTTTTAAGTTCAGAATAGAGTAGTTGCTTTGGAAGACAATATACAGGCATCCGGACAATGTGACCAGTCCAACAAAGTTGATGTTGAAGAATCATTGCTTCAAAACTAGTGATCTTTGCTTCTTCCAGTACACTGACATTACTTCACCTGTCTTCCCAAGTGATGTGTAATTTTTTTTGGAGATAGCCTTGCATAACTTCCAAGTCTTGGTTAGAAAAATACTATTATTAGTTATTATTACTAAAGGTAAAGGGGCCCCTGACCATCAGGTCAAGTCCTGTCCGACTCTGGGGTTGCAGCGCTCATCTCGCTCTATAGGCCGAGGGAGCCGGCGTTTGTCCGCAGACAGCTTCCAGGTCATGTGGCCAGCATGACAAAGCTGCTTCTGGCGAACCAGAGCAGCGCACGGAAACGGCATTTACCTTCCCGCCGGAGCGGTTCCTATTTAGCTACTTGCACTTTGATGTGCTTTCGAACTGCTAGGTGGGCAGGAGCTGGGACCAAGCAACAGGAGCTCACCCCGTCGCAGGGATTCGAACCGCCGACCTTCTGATCAGCAAGCCCTAGACTCTGTGGTTTAACCCACAGCGCCACCTGGGTCCAGTTATTATTACTATCAAACCTTTATTAGGCATTTTACAAATAGAATCACAAGAAAAAGAATCACATACAAAAGTATTTAAAATGAATACAAAGAGGCAACAGTAAACTGCATATACTAATTGTATATATATATATATATATATATATATATATATATATATATATATATATATCTGAGATTTCTTCCTATTAAACTACTCCTTGAGACACTGCTGCCAAAAACTCAGCTAGAAGCAACTTCCGGTGCCAGCGCTGCCCGATTTCCAGCCCAGGAGCCGAGGCGGCAGCACCATGAAGGTTGCCCGGCCACTCAGCCGGCCCTTTCCTCCCCTTCCTCCCCCATGGGGGATAATAGTGAAGCAAAACTTGCCTTCAGTTTCTTGGAAGTTCAGCCGCTCCTTCTTTCTCCTTTTCTCAGCGTTCTCCCAAGAAGGAGTATCAATTTTTGGTAACATTGCCAATTACCAATGACAGGATGCCTGTACCATCAAGACCTGTTTGGTGAATTAGCACTGTTAAGTAATTTTCACCGCCCATAATTTTCTACATTTTATCTCCCTCTGGTTTCGTTTTTTCCCTTCCCCAAAGCATGCCTTTACATATCTAATGTGGTCCAGGCATCTGATATAGTGGATTGTAGATTACAGAAGAATTGGTGCTTTGAATTATGGTGCTGGAGGAGACTCTTGAGAGTCCCATGGACTGCTAGAAGATCAAACCTATCCATTCTGAAGGAAATCAGCCCTGAGCGCTCACTGGAAGGACAGATCGTGAAGCTGAGGCTCCAATACTTTGGCCACCTCATGAGAAGAGAAGACTCCCTGGAAAAGACCCTGATGTTGGGAAAGATGGAGGGCACAAGGAGAAGGGGACGACAGAGGACGAGATGGTTGGACAGTGTTCTCGAAGCTACGAACATGAGTTTGACCAAACTGCGGGAGGCAGTGAAAGACAGGAGTGCCTGGCGTGCTATGGTCCATGGGATCACGAAGAGTCAGACCATAGCTGCCAAGTTATCCCTTTTTTACAGGGATTTTCCCTTATGCTGAATAGGCTTCCTCGCGAGAAAAGGGAAAACTTGGCAGCTATGAGTCAGACACGACTAAACGACTAAACAACAACAGGTTACAGAAGCTTATGCCATAATAAATTGGTTTGTCCTTAAAGTGCCCCAAGATGCTTTGTTGTTTTCAGCATACAACTAGACGCTGGCGTGTATTTCTTGAGTCGTTTCCATTTTTCCTCCCCAGCCTTCCTTTCCTCTCCCCCCCCCCCCCCCGAGACATGCTGACGGTAGCATTTCTTTGCATTTCAATGTCATATTGATGGCTGGAAGATTAAAGACTAGTTTGTATTGCTGGCAAATACAGACCTATGAAAACATCAGAGATATAATATTACAGGATGCAAACATTTAAGTGGGTTTTACAGTAGTGCACCTTCTCTTTTGACACGGCGATCCACTGACAAGAGCACTTCTCAATTTTCAACAACATTTGAATGGCTGGGGGATAAATATCACTTTGCATCACTGGCAAATATGGGCATATTTTGAATATAGCACTGGGAGGGGGAATGTTGTCAAATGGTGTGCACATAAAATGGTGCAGAGCTAAATGGTATGGCTCAAACAGTCTTCAGAAACCTTGTGCTTTCCAGATGTTTCGGTCTACAATTCTGTGCTGGTTGTGGGTGATGGAGGCTGTTGTTATGACCTTGGGGGTCAGACATACCCTCTTCAGAGGGTAATGTTGAGGAATTTGAGTCAGAGGGGCAATTGCACCTGGGGCTAGACCAGGGGTCAGCAAACTTTTTCAGCAGGGGGCCGATCCACTGTCCCTCAGACCTTGTGGGGGGGCCGGACTATATTTTGGGGGAAATAATGGCCACTGGTCCCATCACCTCCTGGCAAACAGAAGGGGAAGAAATGGAGGCAGTGAGAGATTTTACTTTCTTGGGCTCCTTGATCACTGCAGATGGTGACAGCAGTCATGAAATTAAAGGACGCCTGCTTCTTGGGAGAAAAGCAGTGACAAACCTAGACAACATCTTAAAAAGCAGAGACATCACCTTGCCTACAAAGGTCCGTATAGTTAAAGCTATGGTTTTCCCAGGAGTGATGTATGGAAGTGAGAGCTGGACCATCAAGAAGGCTGATCGCCGAAGAATTGATGCTTTTGAATTCTGGTGCTGGAGGAGACTCTTGAGAGTCCCATGGACTGCAAGAAGATCAAACCTATCCATTCTTAAGGAAATCAGCCCTGAGTGCTCACTGGAAGGACAGATCGTGAAGCTGAGGCTCCAATACTTTGGCCACCTCATGAGAAGAGAAGACTCCCTGGAAAAGACCCTGATGTTGGGAAAGATTGAGGGCACTAGGAGAAGGGGACGACAGAGGACAAGATGGTTGGACAGTGTTCTCGAAGCTACGAACATGAGTTTGACCAAACTGCGGGAGGCAGTGGAAGACAGGAGTGCCTGGCATGCTCTGGTCTGGTCCATGGGGTCATGAAGAGTCGGACATGACTAAACGACTAAACAACAACAAAATAATGAACAAATTTCTATGCCCCACAAATAACCCAGGGATGCATTTAAAATAAAAGCACACATTCTACTCATGTAAAAACATGCTGATTCCTAGACCATCCGCGAGCCGGATTTAGAAGGCGATTGGGCCAGATCCGGCCCCCAGGCCTTAGTTTGTCTACTGGGCTAGACCCAGAAGTTATCTCTGGCAAGTGCCCCCCCGACTCACAGAGGATGTTGAATTGCTCAGAGGACTCCATCACAGTATCCAATCACACTCAACCAAAGCCTAATCGGGTCTGTCAGAGTCAAAGATTGCTTGAAGAGGCACCTTTCAGCAAAGGCAGGGTTTTCTTTTTTAATATATAAATATTCTTATTGGTTTTACATGGAATCACATTACGTAACACAGGCATCCCCAAACTTCGGCCCTCCAGATGTTTTGGACTACAATTCCCATCATCCCTGACCACTGGTCCTGTTAGCTAGGGTTCATGGGAGTTGTAGGCCAAAACATCTGGAGGGCTGCAGTTTGGGGATGCCTGACGTAACATCATAACCTCTTATTTTATTTTATTGGCTCAACTAAGCCTAACGACTTCCCTCCCTCCCATCTGGATGGTTTACAAAATTAAACTTTGCATCTTTACGTTCCGCTTCGTTTCCTATCCTTGTTACATCATTACCTAAAATATTATATTACTCAACCTGAATTGGTAGCAATTTCATCTTACAAATCTTCAAATAACCCTGCTAATGATGTTAATAGCTTACAGTTGTCTTTCAGATATAATATAAATTTGTTGCAGTCCTTTTGCAATGCTTGGTCTCACTGGTTCTGGATTCTTCCTGTCAGTTTTGCCAGTTCTGCAAAGTCCACCAGATTCACCTGACACTCTTCTTTTGTTGGTAACCCCTGTTGTTTCCCTCTTTGGGCTAACAAAATTCTTGCCACAGTTGTTGCATATAGAAACATTTTTTAAATCTTGTCTCGGTATCTCTCTACCCACTATTGTTGTTGTTTAATCGTTTAGTCGTGTCCGACTCTTCGTGACCCCATGGACCAGAGCACGCCAGGCACTCCTGTCTTCCACTGCCTCCCGCAGTTTGGTCAAACTCATGTTCGTAGCTTCGAGAACACTGTCCAACCATCTCGTCCTCTGTCGCCCCCTTCTCCTAGTGCCCTCCATCTTTCCCAACATCAAGGTCTTTCCCAAGGATTCTTCTCTTCCCTTGAGGTGGCCAAAGTATTGGAGCCTCAGCTTCAGGATCTGTCCTTCCAGGGAGCACTCAGGGCTGATTTCCTTCAGAATGGATAGGTTTGATCTTCCAGCAGTCCATGGGACTCTCAAGAGTCTCCTCCAGCACCATAATTCAAAAGCATCAATTCTTCGGTGATCAGCCTTCTTTATGGTCCAGCTCTCACTTCCATACATCACTACTGGGAAAACCATAGCTTTAACTATACGGACCTTTGTTGGCAAGGTGATGTCTCTGCTTTTTAAGATGCTGTCTAGATTTGTCATTGCTTTTCTCCCAAGAAGCAGGCGTCTTTTAATTTCGTGACTGCTGTCACCATCTGCAGTGATCAAGGAGCCCAAGAAAGTAAAATCTCTCACTGCCTCCATTTCTTCCCCTTCTATTTGCCAGGAGGTGATGGGACCAGTGACCACTATACCCAATAAAAAAAGCTTCTGGTTTTTAACAAAAGTGTTTTTAAACATTTTCTTTAACTCATTATATATCATTTCCCAGAAGGCTTTACCTCTTTACATGTCCACCACACATATGGTTAAAAGTACCTTCCTTTTCCTTACATTCCCAACACTCATTTTTTGCTCTGTACATTTTGGCCAGTTTAACTGGTGTTAAATACCACCTATACATCATTTTCATAATTTTTTCTTTAAGTGTACTGCATGTTGTAAAGTTAATACCTTCATCCCATAACCTCTCTCATTCTTGTGACTGTATATTATGTCCAAGATCTTTAGCCCAATGCATCATTACCAATTTCACCTCCTCATCTTTTTATATATATATAAATATGAAATCATATAACAAACATCAAAAAAATTAACATAACAGAAATATGCAACTGATAAAGGACAGAACAAGCATAAGGAAAAATATATATAAATAGATAATAAAATACAAATAATAAGAAGCTACCTACACCTCGCCCCCCCACCCCCTTCACCTTGTGTGACTTCCAGTCTTCCCTCTACTCTGGTTTATATATATCTCTATCATTATGCATACTTTTTCCTATTTTTTCCATCTTTAACCTTGGGCCTTTTATATTTCTTCCAGGAGGTTTGCTTTTCCCACCTGTTTCCTTAAATATTGTTTAAACATTTTCCAATCTTTTCCTAATTTTTCTTCTTTCAAACCTTTCACCTTTCCCACTTTTATTGTTAAATTTTGATAGGTTGTCAATTTTATAATCCACTCCTCCTTATTTGGTATTTTGTCACTTTTCCAATTCTTTGCGATGAGCAGTCTGCTTACTACTGTCGCATGCATCACCAAGGATCTATCTCTTGCTTTTATATCATCATTTAATAATCCTAATAGAAATAATTCTGGCTCCTTTTTGAAAGAATATCTTAATATCTTTTTCAATTCATTGTATATATCTTCCCAATTTTTTTTAAAAAATTTGCACTCCCACCAAACATGCAAATAAGTCCCAATTTCTTCCTGGCACCTCCAACAAATATTACTCGTCCCTTTATACATTTTGGCCAATTTTGCCGGTGTTAGGTACCACCTATATTGCATTTTAAGAAAATTTTCTCGTAATTCATAATGTAATTTAGATCCCGATTCCACAAATTTTCCCATCCCTCATACCTGATTGTTTCCCCTAAATCTTGTGCCTACCTGATCATTGTTTCTTTGGTCAATTCATCTTTCGTTTCCCATTCATCACCTCCTCATCTTTAGTTTCCCATTCCAATAATAGCGAAGGCAGAGTTTTCAGTTGGGGTCAATCTTCTGCTCCTGGAGAGGGCTCAGTCTAAAGTTGGCTGTTGCTGAGGCAACATCAGATTTCTGCTCTATGCCCCCCCCCCAGAGTTCTGCTCTATGCCCTGCCACACTTTGGCACAGAATTGTTGCCATCCAAAACATTTGGAAAATGCCAAGTTGGAGAAGTCTGCATTATATAAAGTGAGCTGGTAAAGTACTTGGGGCTTTTTGGTTTGGGAAAATAAATGACTAAGGGAGAGTATAATAAAAAAATTCCTTCAGTAGCACCTTAAAGACCAGCTAAGTTTTTATTTTGGTATGAGCTTTCGTGTGCATGCACACTTCTTCAGATACACTTGAAACAGAAGTCAGACCCTTATGTATATACAGAGGGTGGGTGGGTGGGGGTGGGAATGGGTGATGGGCTGATGGGAGTGGTAAACCTGTAGATGGCTGTTAATGACTGCTGATGACTGCAATTGGTCCTGCGGGGAGAGTATGTTAGCCGCTTTGCAAGATTGTGAATTGTGTGTAGAAAACGACACACACAGGTCACAGTCACACTAGACATTTAATGCACTATAATGCCACTTTAAAGAGTCATGGCTTTCCCCAAGGAATTCTGGGAGCTGCAGGTTGTAGGCCCGAAAACAGGGAATTCTGGGAGTTGTAGTTTGTTAAGGCTGCTGAGAGTTGCAAGGAAGCTACAATTCCCAGAGTTCCCCAGAAAGTGGCCAGGGAGGCAGCAGCTAATGCCTGTTGGCCATCGAGGCACTGCCCTCCAAGCAGGACCTCCGACTGGCTCATTCAAAGTTGCACTCTTTGGCGGGAAGGCTACTCCTTAATACTGCCGTTGGAAGCGAATTCCACAACAACGGCCGGCAGGTGAGTGTGCTCTGGCTGCTGGGGATGAAGGTGGAGGAGCATGAGGGGCTGCAAATGTCACCCTCTGTGGAAATGGTGAGTGGCCACTCTGGGAACATCTTCACGGCCATTGTTGAGCATAGCTGCCAAGTACCCCGTTTTCCCCGGAAAACCCCCATTTTTACTTACCTTTCCCCAGTGGTCCCCCGTATAACTTCGTCTCCCGTTTTTCTCCGTTATTTTCTCCTGCTGGTGGCCATTTTTTTTCTTTCCGATTTGCCCTTCTATGGGCACCAAAAATGGCCGCCGCCGGCTTCAAAAGTCGCATCTACGCATGTCCGGAAGTGCATAGACGCGACTTCCTGTGTCGGCGACGGCCATTTCTGGTGCCCATAGATGGGCGGAGTGACACCGGAAGTTGCGTCAACGCACTTCCTGACATGCGTACCATCGACTTTCGAAGCCGCCGCTGGCCATTTCTGGTGCCCATAGAAGGGCAAAGCGACACCGGAAGTTACGTCGACGCAACTTCTGGTGTCGCACGGGGATTCTGCAGTCCGGGACTTGGAAGGTAAGTTGTTGAGAAACAGATGGTGATCTAGCGTGGGTGGTAGGATCTGTCTGCAAGCGTCTCCATTGCTAGGAACAAAATCCTCTCCTCGGCATTTCAAGGAATAATCAATAAATATAATAACATTTTAAGTTCAGCATTGATAAAACGTAACCACTTGCCCAGTTGTAGCTGCTGATCTCTTTAGATACGAGAGTAAAAGGAGAGGATTAAGGAGTATCTAGAGAACATCAAAAATTGTCTTTTTTTCAGGAAAAGTGAGTCAATACTAGGATGACAGTATACTGGAATCTGGCCTGTAAAGACCCCCCTTCTACCTTTCCACAATGTGGTAATGTTTAGTCAATAGTGACAAGATGACTCACGTTTGTAGGCCAGAAAACAAACAAAGGGAAATCAATCTTCTATTAGCCTATTTCCTTCATCGGACCCGTTGCATGCATTGCCAGCTTGATCCTTCAGCAATTTAGAAATTAAAGCAATAGTGGGATACAAGAACAGAAAATTAAATCTCTGCCTCAGGACAAGCACCTTAACCTTGGGGCATTGCCGGACTTTTGCTATTTGGGGGTGGGATTCTTTACAGAGTGGCGAATTCAGGTTGCAGCGCCTATTTAAACTGTGGAACTCACCCTTGCAAGAGGTAGCAGTGGCCACCAACCTAGTTGGCTTTAAAAGAGGATGAAATGAATTCATGGAGGAGAGGGTTGTTGGGGGCTCCTACCCACGATGGCTATGCTCTTTGTCTATCGCTGGAGGCAGTAATACTTCTGAATAACAGTTGTGGGAAACCACAGGACATGAGAGTGCTCTTGTGCCCAGATCCTGCTTGTGGCTTCCCCAAAGGTACCTGGTTGGCCACCGCGAGAAGGGAATGGTGAATTAGATGTTCTTCTTTGGTGATCACTTGTAGCCGAATGAGATTGCCTTCCATGAATATGGTCTTAACAGTGTATTAGCAAGTGACTAAGGAAATCAGCCCTGAGTGCTCACTGGAAGGACAGATCGTGAAGCTGAGGCTCCAATACTTTGGCCACCTCATGAGAAGAGAAGAATCCTTAGAAAAGACCCTGATGTTGGGAAAGATTGAGGGCACTAGGAGAAGGGGATGACAGAGGACGAGATGCCTGGACAGTGTTCTCGAAGCTACGAACATGAGTTTGACCAAACTGCGGGAGGCAGTGCAAGACAGGAGTGTCTGGCGTGCTATGGTCCATGGGGTCACGAAGAGTCGGACACGACTAAACGACTAAACAACAACAAGCAAGTGACTGTAGAGGATAATTCTCGATCTGGACATCCTTTAGTCAGAACCATCAAGGTAGTTATTATGTTCAATCAGGTTGGGGAAGTACAGCATGCTCAGATCTATCCTTATAGGGTTGTTGTTGTTGTTGTTGTTGTTGTTGTTGTTGTTGTTTTAATGAAGAACTTTGTTCCTTCCACTAGCAGGTGTTTCTATGCAGGGTGCCTATACTGGAGCCTGGAATGGATCAGAAGGTAATTTTCCTCCAGGATCACATCCAATTAAATAGTCATCAGCTCAAATCTTGTTGCGAATTTATGCGTCAATGAGGTTTCTCTCCCTCCTGGTGACTTCGTTGCTCAGTGGGTACTACCAGAGTGAATTATGCCTGATATCTTGATGCCATCCTTTCTGATGTTACACTTCAGGAGCTCCAATTAGTACAAAAATTGAACTCTGGGAAGCACTGGTAAGAGTCAGATCAGTATTTCACCCCCTCTCCCCGTTCTGACTTGTTAGAAGCATGGGGATAGATTTGGTAAAGCACAGAAAAGGAAGGAGACGATAGCTCTCAGTGTCCAAATATGGGTCAGTTTTATAACAGTTGGACTTCCCCCAAAGAATTCTGGGAGCTGTCGTTTGGTGAGTGTGTTGAGAAGTAACTAAGAAGCCTCTCACTCTTTCATAGAGTGGGACATTTGTAGCTCTTTAATCATAGAATCATAGAGTTGGAAGAGACTACAAGGGCCATCCAGTCCAACCCCCCTGCCAAGCAGGAAACACCATCAAAGCATTCCTGACAGATGGCTGTCAAGCCTCCGCTTAAAGACCTCCAAAGAAGGAGACTCCACCACACTCCTTGGCAGCAAATTCCACTGTCAAACAGCTCTTTTACAGTCATGTCTCCTCTCAAAGTATCTTACGAACTGTAGTTTACCCCTCACAGTGCTACAATTCCCAGCACAGGTCCCAGGATTCTTGGGGGGAAGCCATGTGCTTTCAAATGTGTAGACATGACCTGAATTTCTCAGGGTTTCCTGGATGGAGGAAATACGGTAACATTTAAATAGTTGGGGTGCGTGCCATCCTCAGTCTTACCTGGATTGAACCTGGGACCATTTGCAAGCAAAGAACTGATCAGTTGGTTGATTGCATTTGTACCCCACCTTTCCTCCAAGGAATTCATGATCTTCTCCCTCTCATTTAACCCTAAAATAACCTTGTGAAGTAAGTTAGGTGATGTAATAGAGGCTAGTCCAGGGGTCCCCAGACTTAGCAGCGTTTGGGCCGGTTCCCACCACGCCGATTGCGCGGCGGGCCGGAAAGGCGGGGGAGTGCGCGCCTGTGCGGGCCGGCGGGCGGGGGAGTGCGCGCCTGTGCGCATGCGCACGGGCGCTTACTGGGGCGGCGGCGCGCTTCCAGGGTGGGGGAAGCGCCGAAAATCCGTTGTGCGCATGCGCGTGGGCCTCCCCCGACCCGGAAGTGCACCAGAAATGACTTCTTCCAGGTCGGGAGAGGCCCATACGCATGCACACAAAGGATTTTCGGCGCTTTTTTCCCAACCCGGAAGAGCGCTGCCGCACTGCGCACCGTAAGAGCGGGCGGCAGCGCCGGGGGTCGTTGCGGGCCGGATTGGCAGGCTATTTGGGCCGCATCCGGCCCCCGGGCCGTAGTCTGGGGACCCCTGGGCTAGTCCAACTGAGATTCATGACTGAGTGGGGACTTGAATCTGCATCTCTGCAGTCCTAGTTCAACACTTTAAGTACTATACCACACTGCTTCCCTATCAATGAGTTATGACCCCCTCCTTAAATAATCCTCTGCTTTTATTTTCCTTTAAGAAATACATTGTTCAAGATATAGAATATATTATTTTAAGAGCGGGAAGGAGATGAAGACTTTATGGCTCTGTGCTACTTACTGCAACAGTTTTTCAAGCATGGTTCTGGAAAATATGCATTAAAGATTATATTTTATTTAATGGTTTGACTGCATTACACCAGGAAATATGCTAATGCTTCCTTCAGATATACAAACTGTATCAAAGTGCGGCTTTTATGGCAAAATTTTCATATTACACACAGGGGGGAATATACAGCCTTAGTGCTATCACACAATAAACATACTTTGCTGATATCCAATCTCTGGGGCTCACTGTATATTTGTGCAGTTGTAGGACATGTGCTACATTCATGCTTCATGGGTGGGGGTAGTTTTGTTCGAGTTGCAGATTATTTTATGCACAACACTCAATGGCATTCTCTAGATTTCATTCGTTGCAGCTTCTGCATTGTACCTTCGCGATAGTGGCAATCGAGCTCTCATTGTGCGACTGATACAGAACTTCAATGCAATCCCATCAAATGTTGTGCACATAAATCTCCTGGTACCCTAATGTCACACAATGTGGCGGAGCGGCTTGAAATACATGCCGAAATCTATAGATGTCCAAGGAATGCATTTGCAAAGGTTTATCTCCTTCTCTGCTGGCTTGGCAGCCATCCAAGATGGATGAAGGACACCCGTCTATCAGGACGGAAACGCTCTTCAATGGGACTCCGACGTGTGTTTGCATCCGATAGCTGACATTGTTAGAGGAAGATAAACAGTGAGAATAGAGGCTTAACAACTGGTATTAATTAGTGACAGCAACTGTGGCCTTCTTTATGCTAACTGGAAAATGGTACTAGTGAAGAAGCCTGGCTCTTTTAATGGAGAGTTGATGGTTCTTAACCCCTCCCCCTTTTAATGAAAGGGCGTACATCTATTCTTCATTCATTGGGGTTGATCTATGTATTCTGGGAGGAGGAGGAGGAGGAGGGCTTTATGTCTTCTTGAGATAATATTGTCTTATTTGTCAGGCAATTTGGAGGAAGAGAAACGCCCTCTGTTAGCATATCAAAAGCAAGTCTAAAATCGTGATCATAATAATAGCATCAATTGCCCTCCCTGCCAGTGGGGGGGGGGGGCTCCCAGCACTGCGGTGCAATTGAAACAGCTGACAAGCCAACAGAGGATTCTGGTCTGCAGTGAGAAAAGTCCCTTTGTATCAGATTCCCTTCACACACCTACCCTTTCCAGATTTCCTTGTGAAGAGGGATTGATTGTTAAAAAAAACTCTGCAAATTGTTGCTCTGGGAGGGGAACAGGGGTCTGCTAACAACTCTCGGCAAGCTACAGCTCCCAGAATTCTTTGGGGGTAAACCCATGACTGTTTAAAATAGTATCACACTACTTACAATGCATGGTGTGGAAAGCTTGAGCAGACAACAGCGAAGTCCTAGTTGTGGCTGGCAATCAATCAGGCACACACATTGCATAAAAGATGCACAATCTTCTCAACAACTTTCACATCTTCTTCTTCCTTTTCTGCCTGCTGCTGATTATGTTTTCGGTTGGTGGAATCTCAGCCCACAATTTATGGAGATTTCTTGATTCCATCCCCTGCCCCACAGTTGGATTTCCACGTCAAATTTTGCAAGCAGAAGTCACAAATTAGAAGAAAACTTTGCATCTAGATTTCTATTCTGTATGTCAGCCGCAGTTAAGGAATGCAAATCTCATCTTCAAACATTCTGCTGTGTTCTAAATACCTCCCCCTGCCCTGCTCAAACTACAGGCAATTATTATGATCCTCATCTTTAATACCCAGCGCTTTCTTCCCCAAACCCATGGCACGCAGTTTGATTGTCTCATAAACAAGATTACAGATGAAACAGAAACAAATATTCATCTATCACCTCCCGAGAGGAGACAGGGAAAAGCTGGCATTCAGATTCATTGTCAGTGGTTGATTGCTGAGATTTTATGAACTCATCTATCTCCTTCTCTCCATCTCTTACAGTACAATTTTAAATAATCTACAGTGTAAAACTCATCCCTTGCAATCAACTTGCTGATATGGCGTCACTAGGCAGAAGATCTTAAAGGTGTCATTCTCAGTTATATTTACTTATTCAAGCCTGCCTGAGGAATTTGATTCTTTGCAGATTCTGATACCTGGTATCCTCATCTAATGTGTGGATCGTAACCTAGTAATCCACTAGCTTTCACACTTCGTAAATGTTCCACTGTGGTTGCAGGCTTTAAAAATTTGTTTTAAAATGTATTTTTAAATGTGCATTTAAATGTTGTTGTTTTTGTTGGAGGGGAGTTATTGTTCTGCTGTTTCTGTTTCAACTATTTATTTGTGCTTTCATCTTGCATTTTTGTCTTGTGAACTGCCCTGAGATCTTTTGATGAATGGTGGTATATCAACCAAGCAACCATCCATCCAATCAATCAATCAATCAATCAAACAAACAAACAAACAACAGTAGCAACAACAAAACAGATTAATGCAGAAATAGGATGGGACAAACTTCTGGGTGAACACTTGCGTAAGGGACATAGCAGAGAAAGAGTCTGATTTGACTATGCCTAGTCACAGTGAGCTTTTCAAAATCAAGGGAAATAGAGATTAGCCAAAAGGATGTTGTATAATAGTGGCATGATTGTACCACTTCAGAAAGGATTTGGAGGACTGTAAGTGTGAAGTCAGCCCCACATCAAAAGCCTGTCCCCAGCAGGTGGAAAACTTGCATATCAGAAAGAAAACTAGACTAGAAGTCTTCTTTCTCCTCTTGTCTTTCTCTCTCCATCCAGTGCCACATCTAAAATGGACTGTCTGACATTTCTAACATGTTCTATATATAAACCGAAGCATTGCTGCCTCCAGCCATGGAGGCAGATCATAGCCCATGGACTGCTAGAAGATCAAACCTATCCATTCTGAAGGAAATCAGCCCTGAGTGCTCACTGGAAGGACAGATCCTGAAGCTGAGGCTCCAATTCTTTGGCCACCTCATGAGAAGAGAAGAATCCTTGGAAAAGACCCTGATGTTGGGAAAGATTGAGGGCACTAGGAGAAGGGGACGACAGAGGACGAGATGGTTGGACAGTGCTCTCGAAGCTACGAACATGAGTTTGACCAAACTGCGGGAGGCAGTGCAAGACAGGAGTGCCTGGCATGCTATGGTCCATGGGGTCACGAAGAGTCGGACACGACTAAACGACTAAACAACAACAACAACATAGACTACACTCCTGCAGGAAGCTCTAGCACTAATAAACATTATTATATATATAAGAAATGGAAGCTCTTGCACTGATTCATTTCCCAAAACAGTCTCTCACCCAGCTTCCTCCCTTAAAATGGATGATATAAGGTACCACAAAATAAACATCGAGGCATTATAAAAAGTACACTGAATATTATGAAACTGCACATGCTTCTGCCTGACACACTTCTATTTGTTTCTCTGTTGGCCATCTCAAAACCGACTTTGCTTTGTTTTTGTTTTGTTTTTTAATTTTTTTAAAAGTATCTTTGCTTTGAACTCCTCTTTCCTCCAAGTCTTCTTGGTGTTTGAGTTCTCCCATTGTTTCCCATAGTCAGCCTACTGCCAAGGCAAATCACTTCGTATCAATTTCTTCTGGGGACAAAGCCAATCCACAGCACAAGAAGATCTCTTCCCCCCTCCCCTCCAATTCTATAAATTCCCTTCTCATATATAAGCCCAAAGTAGCCAGGCTTTTGCACCTCATGGAGGTGTAAAGGACCCCCAGATCTTGGATAATTTGTGTGGGTGACTTGTAGGGTGCCACCATTAGGGGAGGACAGAAAACCCCCACAATGCAGAAGTAGTATACAGTCTGCAGAGCTTTGGACCCAGCCCCAGCCAAGCATGTTGGGGAAAGATTGAGTGCCATGCCAGCAGAGAAGATATGAACATCTTTGTCTGTTGACAGGAATAAAATGTAACTTGTCACACGGGCTGATATCCTGCATTGATGGCCCTTTTGTAAGATACACAGATGCTACGGAGTCAGGTACATAAATATTGATGGGATCACGGAGTGTTTCTGAGCTGTCTTATGATTCCCCCCTCCCTTTTTTAAAAAAGCGGGGGGGGGAGAGGTAATTGTCTTCAGGGTTGAGAAATCTGAAAGCAGCTCTAGGTTCGCCCCCTGGCAAACTGCGAATGGAGAGTTTGTCAAGCTGTTTGGTAGGGGGCAAAATGAAGAGGAGACCCATCAGGGAACACTTGTAGAACTTTAACCACAGGCATCTTCTAGTCATACTGGGGTGGATTCAACTAGCCTGGCACACTAGCAGAAGCCAGTGCGAGTCCTCGCACGATTCTATGACTTTTCTCCCAAATCTACTCGAGAGAAAACCCAGAACAGCATGTGAGATGAGGGAATGGGAGACTGTTCCGTCTGGTAATCAAAAATGCTCACACTGACAGAATAGAAATGCTTCATTGTCACTGTACCACTTGTTTACAGTGAGATTAAATGAGCCCCCCCTTCTCCCCCCCCACAATCTCTCAGTCCTTGTTACACTCTGTGTGCTGTGGTATGACCACCAACCCCGAACATCAGCTGCAATGTTGCTGTCTTCCATTCAGCAGCCTCACGGCCCATGGGTAGAAACCATAGCTGCCAAGTCTCCCGTATTCCCCGGGAAATCCCCGTTTTTCCAGTTGTTCCTAGCTGGAAAAAACGGATCTTTTTTTGTTTTCCCCCGGTTTATTCTGGTGCGGTGGCCATTTTGGAACTGGGCGGAGCATGCTCAGAAGCAACTTTTGATGCTGCTCTGCCCAGTTTCAAAATGGCTGCAGTGCGACTTCTGGCATGGCGGCCATTTTGGAACTGGGCAAAGCAGCATCAAAAGTCACTTATGACCATGCTCCGCCCCGTTCCAAAATGGCGGCAGCGCTACTTCCAGTCTGCTACTTCCGGCCCGGTCCCTTATTTCTCCGACAGCAACTTGGCAGGTATGGTAGAAACTGTTCTTTAACCTATTGGTGCAGCTTATCATGAATGATCAGAAGAGCACAAGTTTGTGTTTTTGGTTTTGTTATTATTATTTTAGCTATTCAAACAAGTCACGAATACCTGATAATCAACATTCAGACTCATCTGAATATAAATGGGCTTTGATTTTATGCCACAAAAGTGACTCTTTCTACTGCGTAGATTAGTGGTGGGGAGGCCGAAGACTGCCCTCCCTTGTGGACAACCTTCCCCATGGCACTGGTGGGCGGGGGCAGAGGCAAAAGTGGGTGGAGCAACAGGTATGATTGGCATCTTTCCAGTCATGCAAATGCCAGACATTGAAACAAAGAGAACCTTTGCTCAGTTTTGCACCTGGCCCTGCCCACCCTTGTGATGTGGCTCCCATAATATTTTCCAGAAGGGAATGTGGCCCTTGACCTAAGAAAAGCTGGTGGGAAGAACAGGGCATGTGAAGGGAGGCAGTGTAAGGATTAAGAACAGGCATCCCCAAACTTCGGCCCTCCAGATGTTTTGGACTACAATTCCCATCTTCCCTGACCACTGGTTCTATTAGCTAGGGATCATGGGAGTTGTAGGCCAAAACATCTGGAGGGCCACAGTTTGGGGATGCCTGATTAAGAAGAATTTGGTTTGGTCCACATTTTAAAGCAAGCCAACGCGCTACATGATTCCTCGACTTATATGTGGATCATTACACAGTTAATAATCAGATCCTGCACTTCTCCTAAATTTGTGAAAGAGCTTTGGTTTTTTTAAAAATGGATGGAGATGCCCATTTTATTGGGGAAAGGCATGCAAAAAAATTCAGATTTTAGGAGGAAACACATAGTGAAGTCGGTAAAAAACAGTATTTTGCAGGAGGGTGCATATAAAATGTGTGTTTTCAGGGAAACTGCATACAAAATGTGTGCCACTTAAATGCATTTTTTGTGTTTTTTAAAAAGAAAAGTCTACAGAAAATAGGGTGGGATCAGACATACAACACTGATATGGAACACACATGTGTTGATCTTTCCATTCCTCCTATCCTGCTCCCTCCCCCATGCTTTCATGAGTTTACCTGGGATGTTAAGTATACAGTAACAAAGTTTGTATTTCTTTACCATTTCCCCCCCAATCAAATCACCCACAGTATTTCCTTTCTGTTCATGCCATATGCATTTAAATACCTTTCATACCATCTTGGAAGCAACCTACCAGCTGGCTCTGGTTCTATTCCAGTGCATGTTTCCTTAGCGGCAGGTAAAAAGGGCGCAATGAAAAATTAATATGCACGCAGCAAGAAAATCCATTTAAATCAGGAATGACATGGGACCAGCAAAGCCATCTTTGTCAGTAGATGTAATGGTCCAATTCTGTGTATATGTCTTGTAGTAGAAGTCAAGAGCTAGGGATAAGCTTGACAGCCCCATCCTTTCCATGTTTGGTAGGACGTAAGTACCACTGTACTCAATTGGATTCCTGTACCTGCCCGGAACATCATCCCAGTGGATTGTAACTACTATTACCTGGTCAGAAATACCCCCATTCTGAGGAAGGTGATTCAAAGGGTCATGGTGGAACAACTGTAGCCATTCTTGTTTGGAAGTGATTATCTCAATCCATGCCAGTCTGGGTTCTGGTTGGGGGAGTGAATCAGCCTTGATTGCCTTCATGCATGACCTTTACAGAGAGAAGGGAGTGCGACTCTGCTCTTTCCCCCCTCAATATCTCATCTACTTTTGATACCATCGCCTGTGGTATCCTTCTGGGCTGCCTGCATGGAATGGGCATTGGTGCTATAGTGACTCAGTTTCTACCTCCAGGTTTGTGTCCAAAGAGTAGCCTTCATGTTTGTGGAGTGTCACAAGCTGCTATTTTGTCCTTAGTGCCATTCAGAAGCATTGCTGCCTTCAGTTGTGAAGGAAGAGCATAGCCATCCTGGCTAGTAGCCATTGATACTCCAGGAATTTGTGTCATCCTCTTTTAATCCCATCCAAGTTGGTGGCCATCACTGTCTCCTCTGGGAGTGAGTTTCCTAAACAGCCTCTGACCAGTATACCTGAAGGAGCGTCTCCACCCCCATCGTTCAGCCCGGACACTGAGGTCCATCTCCGAGGGCCTTCTGGCTGTTCCCTCACTGCATGAAATGAGGTTGAAGGGAACCAGGCAGAGGGCCCTGTGGAACACCCTCACATCATATGTCAAGGAAATAAACAACTATCTGACTTTTAGAAGACATCTGAATGCAGTCCTGTTTAGGGAAGTTTTTAATGTTTCATGTTTTATCACTTTCTTCTTCTTCTTCTTCTTCTTCTTCTTCTTCTTCTTCTTCTTCTTCTTCTTCTTCTTCTTCTTCTTCTTCTTCTTCTTCTTCTAGCTGCCCAGAGTGGCTGCGGAAACCCAGCTAGATGGGATCATCTGCCCCGAATCTTCCGACAACCAGCTTCATCACATCTCCACAATTTCTTGTGTCATGAGAGAAGGAGAATAATTTTTCTCGATCCACTTTCACAATGTCATCCACAATTTATCATGTCACCTCCAACTCATCTTTTCTCTAAACTAAAAAGTCCCAAACACTGCGACAGTTCCTAATAGGGTAGTTTCTCCACCTCCCTAGAATTAATGGGAAAGTGGCTGACCTTGAGTCTACCACCTCCTTAGATACTTCATTGCTCTGTTGGACAGCTCTCTCCATCAGAACGTTATTCCTGGTGTTTAGTTAGAATCTGTTTTCTTGTAACTTGAAGACATTGGTTCGGGTCCTACCATTTGCAGTGGCAGAAAATAAGCTTGCTCCATCTTCCATGTGACAGCCCTTCAGATACTTGAGGATGGCTGATGTGTTTTTTGCTAAGGTGTTTGACATTCATCCAGTAAGGCTTTCTCAGCTATTGCACCTGCATGCTTAAAGAGCTTTCCCTGCTGAATTTCTGCTTGTCTTGTAGCAGTTCAAGGCAACTCTAACGTCAAAAATGTGCTACACAACGGATTTTGGTACAAATAAAATCCAGGAGCCATTGCTAAACCTCTTCCTTGCAGTCTCCCTCATCACTTCGCACCACCTGTTCCCCCCCCCCAGATACAAATCAGATCCTTTTGTGTGCATTGTCTCTGCAATTAGTTTAATTGCATAACATCCATCAAAATTTCCTCCCCCACCACCTGTGGATGCAAAGATTTTGCCATGCTTGCCTCCCGTTCAGGACAGCTATCTGAGCCTTCTGCAGCAGCAGCAACAGCAAATATTCCATGTTCATATAGGGCTCATTCAGATTGACTTTTGTGCTGTGTTTAAAGACACAGGTCCAGGATGTAGAAGTCAGTGTCCAAGCTTTTATTTTTTTGTCCTGCACTTTCCTCATGAAAACCCTGTGTTTTACCACTGAATTGATGTGATTGCTGTGCCACAGATTGCCGTTTGCTTGAATTCAGCAGTAAAACATGGGTTTCCCTAGGTAAAATGCCAGGACAAAACAAAAAAAAACACACTCGGACACGGAGTTTTCAAGCGTGGACCTGTTCCTGGAAATTGTGGTGCAATAGGAAGCCTGGTTGTGCCCTTCATGCGTAATAATCATGGATATTTGTAGCTTCAGCCTGAGGCTGACAGAAGTGGCAATATTTTCATCCATTTACCAAGTTGTTGTTCAAGAAGCAAAGACAGGTGTTTGAAAAAGCTGAAAAGTGTCTGCTTCGTGATGCTTGAAAGAGGGGAAAAACTATTACCTCTGTCACAAATCACAATGCACTTCTGTTTTGAGTCCGTCCCTTTGAGGAACTTATGGCCAGTTGGGAGTGTGCTAATTTGTGGCAGAAAGAAATCAGAGCAATTATTAGGGTGGACAGGAGAAAAAGGTGTTGGCTTTGTGTGTATTAAGCGCCATTCTTTTCAGCAGCCCTTTGAAACCCTCTTGCTGATGTAAATTTGACAGTAGTGCAGTAGTGGTGCTTTATTATTCTCTCTGGATCATTTTTTCCTGTAAAAGGAAACAACAACAACAACAAAAACAACAACCATCAGTTTTCTCCTCTAGGGGGATTGCAAGAAAGAAAGGCACTCACAGAAAACACAAAGGCATAGAGAATTCAACCATCACTGTAAATACTTTTGACCCTTCTCCTTTGCTATCTCCATCTTAAGTCATATGTACTTCATGTTGTGAAAGTATCTCTGGCCCTGTGGCTCACATGTATGCCTTAGAAGTCACACATTTCACTGTAAAGGTAAAGGGACCCCTGACCGTTAGGTCCAGTCGTGGATGACTCTGGGGTTGCGGCGCTCATCTCGCTTTACTGGCCGAGAGCGCCGGCGTACAGCTTCCAGGTCATGTGGCCAGCATGACTAAGCCGCTTCTGGCGAACCAGAACAGCGCACAGAAATGCTGTTTACCTTCCCGCTGGAGCGGTACCTGTTTATCTACTTGCACTTTGACGTGCTTTTGAACTGCTAGGTTGGCAGGAGCAGGGGCTGAGCTCACTCCGTCGCGGGGATTTGAACCGCCGACCTTCCCATCGGCAAGCCCTAGGCTCAGTGGTTTAACCCACAGCGCCACCTGTGTCCTGTGTGTAGGAAGTTCCATATCATTACTAGAAGGCTATGAGACTTTAAAAATTCCTCAGATGCATGAATCACAGCTAAAGGATTCCCTGGGGTCCCTTCCAACACCACAACTCTTTGGGGTGCTGTAGGCTGGATAGGGAGGCCCCATGGGCCACACCTGACTCCTGGGCTGACGGTTCTCCGCTCCTGTTCTAGGCTGTTAGCCCAGTTCAGGACTCAAGTTGCAGCTCTTCACTTTTCTGCTGCAGAGACATGAGGGAATAGAAGACATGGCTCCCAGAAAGGGCACATTGGCAAAAGCATGAACAACCTATAAAAAGAAATGGAGGCCCTTGCTGGCCTTTCATCTTTGATATTTATAACTGGAGCCCTCTTAAAACATATTAGTGGCTGTGAATCTCCAAACGCCTTGTTCAGTTCTGATTTATTGACGGAGCAAGTCACAACAAAATCCCGCTATAAAAATAATGCCTGCTATATTTCATTGCTTTCTGTTCAGGCTTTCCTTTCCTTCTGCTTTATTTACCTCGATTTTTAAAACGAAGACCTGAAGGTGACTAATAATTTGAGCCGGGACATGCTGTGCTGACAACTGAAGATCAGGTCCCTGAGTCAGCATTCCATCTGGAGGCAACAGAAGGTTTCATTTAAATATGCAGGAGAAGGGCAACATTGGGGAATGACTGCTTCCATGGCGAGAACCACCTCTCCCCAATGTGGTCAAAACAGAAAACATGACCACAAATAACAATAAGCACGCAGCCCTACATTTGCAGGAGGAGTGGGCAGGCTCAGTCTTTATTGACAGCAGAACTCCCACCCATGGTTGTGCCAGCCCAATTGCAAATTGCAAGGAACAACAGATATCAAACCTCAATATTTTTCAGTAGACCCAAAATATTTCAGTGACAGCAATAGATAGGAGTGCAATTTGATTTGTTTTGCAATATAGTGGCAATGGGCAACCAGGAACCTTCAGATACTCCTGTAGCAACCTCCTAATTTTACTTGGAGACTCCTAACACCAATCTTGGCATCCTTGCATATGAGCAAAAGAGACTTCATTGTGTCCCTGCTCACTATTTCCTCCATGGAATAAACTAAAACCTAAATGTCCCTACAATATTTCCTCTCCCCCTTCCTCAATTTTAATGATTGGCCACACAGCTCCTTAACCATAGACGGAGACCCTGTGATCTTCCAAGTGTCTCTCAGACTACAACTCCCATCACCCCTGACCATTGACTGTGCTAGATGGGGCTTGTGGGAGCTGGAATCCAACACAACCTGGGTCACCACATTGACAACCCATGATAATAAAATGCACATATATTTAACATCCTTTACTTTGTAAACTTTTTTCTTTTCTTTTTATATTTCTGTTGTTGAAGTTTACATTGAGAGAGAGAGAGAGGGAGAGAGAGAGAGGGAGAGAGAGAGAGAGGAAGAGAGATGCAAGGAGAGAACAATAGATGAGGTATGAAACAATCTTAAGAAAGTACACCATTTAGATTAAGATGGAAGTTGCTCCTTTGATCACACAGTGCCACATGAAAATGTGAATTCACAATGGGAGGAAAGTGTTGCAGTGTGAGTGCTTCCTTCAGCAGAAGTGAGGCGACGGTACCATGGACAGCTCCCTACAGGTATCTGAAGAAGTGTGCATGCACATGAAAGCTTACACCCAAAACAAACTTAGTTGGTCTCTAAGGTACTACTGGACATTTTTTTTAATTTTTTAATTATTTCAGCTCCCTACAGGGTTGAGGCAAGAGATTTCACAAGAGCAGAGCTCAGATGTTGCTTCAGTAGCAGTCATTCTCAGGCTGAGCCTTAAGTAAGAGCTGCAACTCTCAGGGGCCAAATCCACCTTCACTAAGAGGAGTGTCTTTGTCTTAAAACCTTTGTCTTAATACCAGCAGTTGTTGACTTTGACAAGAGTAGGGAGGACTCTGGTTGCACTGGGGCTTCTGAGTTGGATTCCTTGGAGCAAGAAGACCACATCTTATGGCTGGAAGGGTACTGGCACTGTGAGCTCTTTTTGTGGAAGTTCTTCCAGCTGGTGAGGTGCTTTGGGGCTACTCCTTGTCCCATGCTGAATTCCCAGCCTCATTCCCCGAAGAAGATAAAGTCTGACATCAGGGTCATAACAAAAAGCTCTCATTAGTGTCCTTCCACTGTGAATAGCTGTTGATAAGTTTATTCATGGGCTGCAAGAAGATCAAACCTATCCATTCTTAAGGAAATCAGCCCTGACTGCTCACTGGAAGGACAGATCATGAAGCTGAGGCTCCAATACTTTGGCCACCTCATGAGAAGAGAAGAATCCTTGGAAAAGACCCTGATGTTGGGAAAGATGGAGGGCACAAGGAGAAGGGGACAACAGAGGACGAGATGGTTGGACAGTGTTCTCGAAGCTACGAACATGAGTCTGACCAAACTGCGGGAGGCAGTGGAAGACAGGAGTGCCTGGCGTGCTATGGTCCATGGGGTCACGAAGAGTCGGACACGACTAAACAACAACAACAAGTTTATTCTGATCAGGAACGCAACAGGAGGCAAAGGCTTAATGCCCTATGATGGTCCCTATCCAGCTCACCACCTCCCCCACATGGACTTTCTAAAAAATCCAGATGCAAACTATGTGATAGCAGTCACTTCTCAATGGGTCCTGAACTGGTTTGGGACACTGCTTACAGAGACAGGCAACCCTGAAAAGCAGCCTAAACCATTATGTACTTGCTTAGATATATACTTGCTTAGATTTCTGCCCTGCCCCCTGGCTCAGCTAGCTGCTTACCTGCAGCCAACCTGACAGGATCCAGGTCTTCCCACTCTGAATCTGACACCCAATCAGCTTCAAAACACTAGTTCTTCCAACTGAAGCAGATTGCTTCTAATTTGGAAACAATCAAAGCACACCTTCCCCAATACTTAGCAGCTACCGACTCTCCTCTGGCTCTCCATCCTTCATAATGATGGATAACCCATCTTCTAGTCTGTCACTCCTGACATTTGTTGCTCAGCAGCCCAGAGAAGCAAAAACAAACACCGGGAATGGCCCTTATCACTCGTCATGTGGTGCATATTTAGTGATGTGCCAATTCCCAAGAGCATTATACATAAATTAGCTTTCAGTATGGAGAGGCTAATTGTCAGGAAGGGGAGTATACCTTGCTTTGCCTTCCATCCAAATTCTAAACTTACTCATAGGGATATTGAGCCATTCTGGGCATAAGGTGTTGTGACAATGTGCATCACCCCCCCCCCCCCCGTTAGAGATGCTTTGAGGAATTCAGTTTGGGGCATTCCAGTGCAAACCGACCCAATCCGCTCCTCCTGAACTAATGTGCAGATTGGAACTTAATTGTTCTTCGGATTCTGCACTTCTGCGAATTTTGTAATGCTGTTGTCAGCTCAGAAAAGCAGAACACATGGAAAAATTATATTTAAGGATGAGATATAGAGAGGAACCCAGGAAGTTGTATTCCACTGTTTCAGTGCTGTCTACACCAGAGGTGGTTAACCTGTATCCTCCTTTGATATTCTTGGACTGCTATTCCTATAGTCCTTGATTGTTGCCCATGCTGTTTGAGACCAATGGGAGATGGTGCCCCTAAAATCTGGAGAACCACAGGTTAGACACCCTTCATCTGTATTGACTGGCATTGACTCTTCGGGGTTCCAGAGAAAGGACTTTTCCTTCCCAGCCACATTTGGAAATTGAACCTGCATGCAAGACCATTCCCAATATCCTCAGGCATGACTAAAACACCACTTTATATCCCTTCCATAGAGTTTTTACACATGATTCCAACAGGTCTCAGATTTATGATGATGTAGCAGAGTGCATTTTCAACGACCAACCCTGAGATGGCATGTTTGACCATCAAATGACCTCTTTAGCTATGGATACCTCTAGGCTTCCTTTCCTTCTGTGAGGGATTGCTTTTTAGGGGTTCATTTGTTTTCAGATCAGCTACTGCCTTCAGGGATCTGTTATGCAAAGAGTTGTTGCTCAGAAGAGAGACGGCGGACCTTTTGGCATCTGGGTTGTAACATGTCTGTCGCAAGAGGCAAGGGACATAATGGGAGGTGACAGATGACTGAGAGGTAAAGAATCCACTGTTGGGAGAAGAAATAAACTTGCTGTGGAAGAAACTACTTTTTTCAAGTTCCCATAAACAGTTGCTTACCACCATTGCTGCTCAGAGGACCTTCAGAATGTCTTTTGAACTGGACTGAAAAGAGTCACAAATCTCCCACTGTAGGAGGAAACAAAACAACAGGATTTTGTTGGTGGTCAGGGGTACCTTTTCCTTTTTATGTATGTATTTATATCCCACCCTTCTTTCCAAAGGAGCCCGGGAAGGCAAACAGCAAGAGATA
Source organism: Zootoca vivipara (assembly GCF_965207765.1). NCBI lineage: Eukaryota > Metazoa > Chordata > Lepidosauria > Squamata > Lacertidae > Zootoca > Zootoca vivipara. The sequence goes on from NC_142586.1 coordinate 109,391,435, forward strand.
ACATGATCAAAACATATTTCCAATGCAGATGCAGACTGTGAAAGGTCCCAACTTAGAAGACTTGTGAAAGAGGAAGGTCTTCTGTAGGCACCAAAAGGACAACATAGACTGTCTAATATTTAAGGAGAGAGAATTCCAAAGGACACATCACTAAAGGCTGGGTTCTTATGCTGTGCATAGTGAACCTCCAGATAAGGTGATATCTGCAGGAGGCCCTCATTTGCAGAGTGTGGTAATTGATAGGGGTATATAAGGGGTGAGAGGATCTTTCAGGTATCCTGGCTTCAAGTGGTATAAGGCTTTATACTCCAAACCAGCACCTTGCATTTCAGCCTGCAGCTAATTACAGCAGCATCATTTTATAAGTATTAATGCAGAAGTATTTATATATAGTTTTGTGCAATGCTGAAGGCATCCTTTTATGTGCTGGTAGCTAAGGAATTCTCTAATGTATTTATATCCCACCCTTCTTTCCAAAGGAGCCCGGGAAGGCAAACAGCAAGAGATAACATGATCAAAACATATTTCCAATGCAGATGCAGATACACCATATGCAAAAACATCAGGGTAGGACCTGTAACAAAAACGTTGTAATATCAAGTGCTCTTGTTCAGGTTTCTATCCATCCCATTCCTCCCTGGATTCCCTATTCCCTCCCCCTCCCCAAACCCACTGCACATGTTCAGTCATCAAGATGCTGCAGGCAAGTGTCTCCTAGAAGCAAAACATAATGCCTATAGGTTTATTAAATGGTGGGGGGGACATGAGGATGTGGGGGGAAGGGGAGATTAGTCTTTGGCCTGATCCAGCAGAGTTCTTCTTATGCTTTAGACTGATCCATCCATCTCAAATTTCAAGCAAGAGTGGTCGCTTCCCAACACCAGCTGAGAAGATACCCTGAATGCCAAGGTCATTGAAAAGTCACCGTAAGGGTGGGTGGGATAAAAGCATGGATGTGAAGGTGAACTATTTTGCGTTCCCTTAATGGCTTTCTGAACTATAACCTCCAAGCTAGTGTGTTCCTCCTGTAGACCCCTCTCCAAATTGTTGTGATGCTTGGTTGGTTATCCAACATCTGAATAAATCTAATAAGAGCCAATGGTTAAAAACTGTTGTGGAAGAAGTTGAAAAGCCTGGAGGCTGATGTCAATTTGTATCATTATCTCATCCCCACCGTGAGACTATGGAGGTTGCTGGCGGAGAGAACTTGCTCTACAGTCCCTCTGGTCAGTCCTCTAGCTTTGTTTTGTTCTTTCATATGCACGTGGTCCTTCTTCTCTGAGCATACAGAGCCCTGAGTTTTCCCTCTGACATCTTCACTAATCTGGCACTTGTCTGTTTGATGGCAACTTCAGAATATGCAGAAGGGTTCTGTGCTTTTCTTTCCCACCCTTCAATGTTTGGAGTACTGCAATGCGCTCTATGTGGGGCTACCTTTGAAGGTGACCCGGAAACTACAACTAATCCAGAATGCGGCAGCTAGACTGGTGACTCGGAGCGGCCGCCGAGACCACATAACACCGGTCTTGAAAGACCTACATTGGTTCCCAGTATGTTTCTGAGCACAATTCAAAGTGTTGGTGCTGACCTTTAAAGCCCTAAACGGCCTCGGTCCAGTATACCTGAAGGAGCGTCTCCATCCCCATTGTTCTGCCCGGACACTGAGGTCCAGCGCCGAGGGCCTTCTGCCGGTTCCCTCACTGCGAGAAGCAAAACTACAGGGAACCAGGCAGAGGGCCTTCTCGGTATTGGCACCTGCCCTGTGGAACACCCTCCCATCAGAGGTCAGAGAGATAAACAACTACCTGACATTTAGGAAATACCTGAAGGCAGCCTTGTTTAGGGAAGTTTTTAATCTGTGATATTTGATGTGTTTTAATGTTTGTTGGAAGCCGCCCAGAGTGGCAGGGGAAGCCCAGCCAGATGGGCAGGGTATAAATAAATAAACAAACAAATAAATAAATAAATAAATAAATAAATAAATAAATAATCATCTGTTGTCAGACTCCAACTCCCATCATCCCTGATCCTTGATCAGGCTGGTTGGTGATGGTGGTTGTTGGAGCTGTCTCCTTTTCTCATTATATCCCTTCCCTTCCCTGCCCTCTGTTCTCAAGTCCCCCCATCTGTCTCCGAGGCTTCCAGTGTTGTCATCTGAGAAGGAATTTTGACTTGGACATTTTTTAAAAGAAAGTTATTTCAAAATTGGGCAATAATTCAGTCCATGCTAAAACACAGAAGCATGACTAATTTAAAGACATTTTCAGTGGTGGCCATTTCTAATACTGGGATCCAGGGATGGTCTGAAGTCACATGAGACCACCACCTTGGTGTAACTAAGCAGATCTGGGTCTCGTCAGTTCCTGGAAATAGACCATCAAGGAATAGGATTGCCAGATCAGGAGTATCCTAGACCCTGAGACTTCAGGGTCCAAACCTGAGACTTAGGAGCAGCCACTGGTGATGTCATGGGTGCTGGGAGCTGGTAGTTTTTCCTCTGTGGTCCCTCAAACCCCAGAGCCCTGGAGATGGAGGTTAATTGGGAGAGGGGAGGAGAAAGCAAAGTAAAGTAGACCCTCTCCCTGAAATTCCATGGAATAATTTACACCAGGCTACTGCCAGGCTGAAACTTGAGAGCTTCACTCATAGCCCATATATATCTGGCAATTTTATCCATATGTATGTTAAATCACAGAGCCTAGGGCCTGCCGATCAGAAGGTCGGCGGTTCGAATCCTTGTGATGGGGTGAGCTCCCGTTGTTCGGTCCCTGCTCCTGCCAACCTAGCAGTTCGAAAGCACGTCAAAGTGCAAGTAGATAAATAGGTACCGCTCCGGCGGGAAGGTAAATGGCGTTTCTGTGTGCTGCTCTGGTTCGCCAGAAGCAGCTTTGTCATGCTGGCCACCTGACCTGGAAGCTGTACGCCTGCTCCCTCAGCCAATAACGCGAGATAAGCGCCGCAACCCCAGAGTTGGTCACGACTGGACCTAATGGTCAGGGGTCCCTTTACCTTTACCTATATGCTACTCTGAGTTCCATGATGGGAGCAAGGCAGGATTAAATATTGGAGGAATATATCTGATGGAATCCAGCCCTGCAAAACTGGAGAAAAGGCAGTCATTAGCCTTGATATGTTTCAGAGCAGATTCTCTTGGAAATGTTGTTTGAGAGAGGAAATGCCGTGGACCTTTGGGGGGTGTGTGTCAAAAGAGGATTAAACCTGGTTATTAGAACATTTAGGAACTGACACTCTCACTAGACATGTGTATATGTAATAAAGATTGGTGTTGATGCTGACTTCCTGCAATTATCTAGTTGATCCACTTATCAGCTTACATTTTGCAGTGCATTAAAGCGCATTAGTACACCAAGTGCTCCTTATCTAGAATACACTTATTATTGTTCCCAATGATGTGTGAAATGAGCCCCTGTCGGAAATAGTCTTCAGTATTTATGTATCATTTTTTTGGGGGGGGGAGCAGCAAGGTGGGGGAACGGAGAAAGAATAAAAATACTGACAGCTTGACTCTTAACTCTCTCATATAACTGATGTCCAGCCCTTCTGCTTTAGCTTGTCAGAATTGACTCCAGGCTTGTTCTATGCATGTGTAGCATGACCACAATGGCAGAGAGATTCACATAGTCTCATGTGAGAGAGGTTGTCCCCTCCCATTTGCCATCACTTTCTAAATAGTTTTCGACACAAATGATTCTAAAGGTGCGTTTATGGACAACTAGCTGGCCCGGCCACGCCTTGCTGTGGCTCATGCCTGTGATTGGCCCCACCCTGTCCCAACCCATGACCTTTCCCGCCCCTCCTCCCCCATCCCCCACCCAGGAGAGCCCCCACTTCTACTCGGCCTAGTCTACAAAGTCGAGCCGAGATGTTGTGGAGAGGGAAGATTTCCTACCTGCAGTACCAGTGTAGCCTCCACTAGAGGCCACTGTTGTGCAACCTCTCCTGTACTCCCAGCATCCCCGGCTGTCTGAGTTTTGTGCTCGGAAACAGTGGGTTTTACCTGCTTTACCTGCAGTGTGGCATCTGTCTACGCAAATGGTATGCAAACCCTCGGATATTCGCATGTGACGTTGTGTCCAAATTTCAACACAATCGGTCAAGCGGTTGTGGAGAAAGGTCATAAAACACAAACATGGACCTTTTACATTTATATATATATATAGATAGATAATCCGATACACTAATATGTTTACGGATATGCATTTGGTATTGTTGTATCCTTACACTTGTAAAATCAAATAAAAATTATATTTTAAAAAAATCCAGTAAACACAACTTAAGCTTTGGAAAGTACGTAGAGATGAAAGTACATAGAGTTGAAAGAGGAAGTGGGGAAAGTGCCACTCCTCCAACTTCCTCCTTCAGCTCTATGCACTTTGCAAGGGGTGGGGGAGGTAACCATCCTCACCACCTTGTGACCAAGAAAGCAATAGTTGGGTGGGGGCTCAGAGGCTTTCTGAAGACTGCAGCACTGTATCCACAAGTACCACATTGGTGACCCCAAAGATTTAGGCAATGTTATCTCTCTTCTTGAGGGACACGGGTGGTGCTGTGGTATAAACCACTGAGCCTTGGGTTTGCCGATCAGAAGGTCGGCGGTTCGAATCATGCATTGCAGGCAGGGGGTTGGAGTAGATGACATTTTATAAATTGACGAATTTAAAAAGTCTCATAGCCTTCTGGTAACGATTTGGAACTTCCTACACATGGGACACGGGTGGTGCTGTGGGTTAAACCACTGAGCCTAGGGCTTGCCAATCAGAAGGTCGGCGGGTCGAATCCCTGCAATGGGCTGAGCTCCCATTGCTCTGTCCCAGCTCCTGCCAACCTAGCAGTTTGAAAGCATGCAGTGCAAGTAGATAAATAGGTACCGCTCCGGTGGGAAGGTAAGCGGTGTTTCCGTGTGCTGCTCTGGTTCGCCAGAAGCGTCGTAGTCATGCTGGCCACATGACCCAGAAGCTGTCTGCGGACAAACGCCGGCTCCCTCGGCCTATAGAGCAAGATGAGCGCTGCAACCCCAGAGTCGTTCGCGACTGGACCTAACGGTCAGGGGTACCTTTACCTTTACCTCTCTTCTTAGCTTCTTTCACAGAATACAATGGGATGAACCCTGTTCATATTTCTGCAGGTTCCCCACAGACATCTGGTTGGCCACTGTGAGAACTGGCCTGATCCAACTGGACTCTTCTTATGTTCTTATGTATCTGCTCTGAGCAACTTGGAGGAAGAATGAATGAGAAAGAATTCCAGCAAGTTATTCTTTGAATGAAGAAATACTTCTCTCTCTCTCTCTCTCTCTCTCTCTCTCTCTCTCTCTCTCTCTCTCTCTCTCTCTCTCTCTCTCTCTCTCTCTCTCTCTCTCTCTCTCTCTTACCTGTATCTGAGGCCAGTTCATTTTGTTTGGCAACCCAGGCTCTAGTGTTTCCAAGCACACATTTTCTTTCTCTCTTTACTTTCTCTGCTGCATTCAGGGTTTTCGCAAACTTTCTGTTGTAGCTCGCATCAATTCCAATGGAATGAAAGGCCTCGGGCAGACTGAGGTCGCTTGCAAGGTGGATGTGATCCCAGTGCCATTGAAAACAAAACAAAAACAGTGGCTTCAAGTGGATCCAGTTAGTTTGCTCCTGACCTAAGGTAATCTCTTCACCTGCAGATGTTGGTTCTGAGCTCAGAGGCTGTTGAGGTGAAGGCAATCTTGGCGATGTCAAATATATCCCTTCCCTGTGGGCGCTGTGGAAAAGAGGAGATGAAAGTGTGGAAATAACCAAGGGAAGATCAATAGAAGAGTGAGCAACACACAGGGAGGGGGGGGATCAAAAGAGCACAAATCAAGGCAAAGCACTTGTTCCGTGGCTTCTCTTGGGAGTTTTATTTTATTGCCACCTTCTGTGACTTGCTCTAGATTGACAGCCCAAGTGGCTTATCTTGAATTTTCTGCAGTTCTTCGTCTGAAAGGAGCATGGAATTAGATCTCTTTCTACTCTCCACAAGCACCAAGTTAGTATCCTGCTATTTCACAGGCTGGATTTTTGTATGATTTGCATTTAATCAGTATTCCATAAACTGTATTATCTCTTTCATGGATCAATGCCTTGTCGTGGCAAAGGGGCTTGAATAACTCGGAGAAGCTATGAGCTATGTCGTGCAGGGCCACCCAGGATGGACAGGTCATAGTGGAGAGTTTTGACTAAACGTGATCCACCTGGAGAAGGAACTGGCAAGCCGCTCCAGTATCCCTGCCAAGAAAACTCCATGGACAAAGACAACTGGCAGATAGAAGTTATGATGCTGGAAGATGAGCCCCTCAGGTGAGAAGGCGTCCAACATGCTACTGAGGAAGAGCAGAGGACAAGTACAAGTAGATTCAGAACTGATGAAGCGGCTGGGCCAAAGCCAAAAGGTTTCTCAGTTGCGGATACGCCTGGAAGCGAAAGGAAAGTCCAATGCTGTAAAGAAAAATATTGCATAAAACCTGGAATGTAAGAGCTATTAACCTTGGTAAACTGGATGTGGTCAAAAATGAGATGGCAAGAATAAATATTGACATCCTGGGCATCAGTGAACTAAAATGGATGGGAATGGGCGAATCCCACTATCTACTACTGCGGTAAGAATCCCGTAGAAGAAATGGAGTGGCCCTCAGAGTCAACAAAAGAGTTGACCATGCAGACCATTCATTGACTTCATGCTGGAATTAGCCAAGAGATGGAGATTGCAAAGATGGGGAAACCTGCTGAACATTTAACAATGGAAAACTGGACCAGCTGCCTCTGGAATATTTCCGTGGCTGAGAAACTGACTTTCAAATTGAGAATGGCCAAGGAAAAATAATCACTGCACTACTATGCAGTGTGAAACATGTTTATTACAGTGGTACCTTGAGTTACAAACGCCTCAGGTTGCAAACGCTTCAGGTTACAAACTCCGCTAACCTGGAAGAGTTACCTTGAGTTGAGCACTTTGCCCCGGGATGAGAACAGTGCAGCAGCAGCAAAAGGCCCCATTAGCGAAAGCACGCGTCTAGTTAAGAACAGTTTCAGGTTAAGAACGGACCTCTGGAACGAATTAAGTTCGTAACTAGAGGTACCACTGTATTTATATTAGAGAGCACAGTCCCATGGCAGAAATGACAGGGACATTTCTCAGGCCCTGGGACAAGGAAGAACAGGCAAAGATGTGTCGTATTTTTCCATGTATAACATGCCCCCGTGTATATGACGCCCCCTATTTGGGGGGACTCAAAATTAAGAAAATGGGGGGGATTGCCCAGAGTTGTTGAGGTTCTTTTTAGGCAGGAAAGACGCTCACCTGCACTCGTCGAAAAGGCCACCTATCGCCTGTCCCCATGCCAGCAGAGTATACCAAATGCCAAACCTATTGACGCAGCAACAGCATATCTACACCAGCCTTTGCCAGCAGCCAACAATAACACACCAAAATAACTGCTGGCCATCTCTGGCTCACAGAAGCAACCAATCCCAGGTCCCCCAGATGCACTATCCGTGTAGAAGACAACTCCAAAAATCAAACATAATATTTTAATTTTAAAAAACCTTGTCTTATCTTATACACATAAAAATAGGGTATGTTGACTGGAATTGTGAAATAGGAGAAGCATTCTTCCAGCACTAGCTTTGCAAGAATGTGTCGATGCCCTTTATTATTTTGTATTCAACTATATTGCCATCCTACTATTTAATTTTATTTTGATGGGGGTGTTTCATATGATTATGTTATCTAACTGTTGATATCAGAGGATTCTTTGGGGCAACTTGTTTTTGCGGTAACTTGTTTCTTGAAGTTAAAGCTATGGTTTTCCCAGTAGTGATGTATGGAAGTGAGAGCTGGACCATAAAGAAGGCTGATCACCGAAGAATTGATGCTTTTGAATTATGGTGCTGGAGGAGACTCTTGAGAGTCCCATGGACTGCAAGAAGATCAAACCTATCCATTATGAAGGAAATCAGCCCTGAGTGCTCACTGGAAGGACAGATCCTGAAGCTGAGGCTCCAATACTTTGGCCACCTCATGAGAAGAGAATCATAGAATCATAGAGTTGGAAGAGACCACAAGGGCCATCCAGTCCAACCCCCTGCCAAGCAGGAAACACCATCAAAGCATTCTTGACATATGCCTGTCAAGCCTCTGCTTAAAGACCTCCAAAGAAGGAGACTCCACCACACTCCTTGGCAGCAAATTCCACTGCCAAACAGCTCTTACTGTCAGGAAGTTCTTCCTAATGTTTAGGTGGAATCTTCTTTCTTGAAGTTTGAATCCATTGCTCCGTGTCTGCCCCTCCGGAGCAGCAGAAAACAACCTTTCTCCCTCCTCCATATGACATCCTTTCATATATTTGAACATGGCTATCATATCACCCCTTAACCTTCTCTTCTCCAGGCTAAACATACCCAGTTCCCTAAGTCGTTCCTCATAAGGCATCGTTTCCAGGCCTTTGACCATTTTGGTTGCCCTCTTCTGGACACGTTCAAGCTTGTCAGTATCCTTCTTGAACTGTGGTGCCCAGAACTGGACACAGTAATCCAGGTGAGGTCTGACCATAGCAGAATACAGTGTTACTATTACTTCCCTAGATCTAGTTGCTATACTCCTATTGATGCAGCCCAGAATTGCATTGACTTTTTTAGCAGCTGCATCACACTGGTGACTCATGTCAAGTTTGTGGTCTACCAAGACTCCTAGATCCTTTTCACATGTATTGCTCTCAAGCCAGGCGTCACCCATCCTGTATTTGTGCCTTTCATTTTTTTTTTGCCCAAGTGTAGTACCTTACATTTCTCCTTGTTAAAATTCATCTTGTTTGCTTTGGCCCAGTTGTCTAATCTGTTAAGGTCATTTTGAAGTGTGATCCTGTCCTCTGGGGTATTAGCCACCGCTCCCAATTTGGTGTCATCTGCAAACTTGCTCAGGATGCCCTCAAGCCCATCATCCAAGTCATTGATAAAGATGGTTACAGGTAGGTAGCCGTTTTGGTCTGGATCGAAGTAAAAAAAAAAAAATTCCTTCAGTAGCACCTTAAAGACCAACTAAGTTTTTATTTTGGTATGAGCTTTCGTGTGCATGCACACTTCTTCAGATACGTGTGCTGATCTGAAGAAGTGTGCATGCACACGAAAGCTCATACCAAAATAAAAACTTAGTTGGTCTTTAAGGTGCTACTGAAGGAATTGATAAAGATGTTGAATAAGACTGGGCCCAAGACAGAACCCTGTGGCACCCCACTAGTCACCACTCTCCAGGATGAGGAGGAGCCATTGATGAGCACCGTTTGGGTTCGGTCAGAAGACTCCCTGGAAAAGACCCTGATGTTGGGAAAGATGGAGGGCACAAGGAGAAGGGGACGACAGAAGACGAGATGGCTGGACAGTGTTCTCGAAGCTACCAACATGAGTTTGACCAAACTGCGAGAGGCAGTGGAAGACAGGAGTGCCTGGAGTGCTCTGGTCCATGGGGTCATGAAGAGTCGGACACGACTAAACGACTAAATAACAACAATTTCTTGAAGTAACATTTTAAACATAAAAAGAAAGCACAGCTTTTGCCACATCTTTTCCAAAAAGCCCACCCACCTACCCCAAGCATGGTCAGTTCAATACATTTTGCTGCCTGAGATGAGATGGTACCCTATCCCCAGGGCTTTTTTTCCAGCTGGAACTCATGAGAACTAAGTTCCGACACCTCTCAGGTGGGCACCATTGCCATTATAAGAGAACAAGAGAGGTGTTCATGATGAGTTCTGGCACCTGGGCACCACAATTTAAGAAATATGTTTACAAGCTGGAATATATGCAGAAGAGGGTGACCAAGATGATAAAGGGTCTGGAAACCAAGCCTGGCGAGGAGCAGTTGAAGGATCTGGGTATGTTTAGCCTGGAAAAGAGGAGACTGAGAGGAGATATGATAGCCATCTCCAAATATTTCAAGGGCTGTCACGTGGAAGATGGAACAAGCTTGTTTTCTGCTGCTCTGGAGGGTAGGACTCAAAACAATGGCTTCAAGTTACAAGAAAGGAGATTCTGACTAAACATCAGGGATAACTTTCTGGCAGTAAGAGATGTTCGGCAGTGGGACAGATTGCCAGGAGAGGTGGTGGACTCCCCTTTCTTGGAGGTATTTAAGCAGAAGTTGGATGGCCATCTGCCATGATGCTTTAGCTGAGATTCCTGAATTGCAGGGGTTGGGCTAGATGACCCTTGGATCCCTTCCAACTCTACTGTTATCCCCATTCTACAACCAAAATGATCAGGGGTATTGAGCGACTTCCCTATGAGGACAGGTTGCAACATTTGTACACAGGTAGTTTTTTTTTCCAAGGCTTCGGCTACAAGCAAGTAATTGATAGCATTGAATCAAGGGAAGTGCAAACAGCAACCATACAGAGTTTGAAGAGGCAGATGATGTTTCTGTGAAATCTGTTGCTTGGGGCTGGCTGAGAAAATAGATCTGAGGACCCAGCTTCATGTCCCTGTATCCAGAGCTGTAGAAAAAAACAGCCCCTGAGGAATTGTGTTGACACTTTTTTTTGTACTTACTGAATCCCTGGCAGGAATAATTGCTTGAACACAGAACTTAAGCTGGCAGGAAGTTCTGATAGCCAGTCATATAACATAAACTCACACAAAGCTAATATTAAAAATAAAATAAAATAGATGGTTGAGCACTAAAGGTTCAATTGCAGCCTGTGCTTCAACGGACGAACGAATGAACGAACACATACATACAAATATAATGGAGGAAGTGGGCAGGAAATATAATGCTATGAATACATCATGCATTTACAGACCCAGATAAATATAGATTTGACCTTCGTTGCTGGATTTGAACCTTGAATACCACACTCAGGCTACACATAATAGTCCAACATCATTAGCCCAACCTGCACATTTAGAATAAAAAGCTGAAAATTGCATGCTATGTCTACATGATAGCTGTGACAGGCACATTGAAAGCCCCTGGAAATCCAGCTCGGGAGAAAGCTGCAGATTTCTGTCCATTATTTTGCTAAAAGCACCCGTATGCCTAATGAGATGTATCTCGGACTAATGAACATCTCTGTGCTCAAAATGATCAGAAGCTCTCAGAGAGCATTCTTGATAGGATTTTTAATAGGATATTTTGGGAAGTTCCTTACGCTCGCTGTGGTGCACAAGGGAAGATAGCCTGAAATTTTCAGGTCTTAATTCTGAACGACATCTGGGTTGAATGTCAAGTTCATTGTGGAGCAGCTTTACCTAACAGCTTCCATGGGCAGGGCTCTATAGAGCATCCTGGTGGGGTTCCCAACACGGGCCAGCACATGGTTTCTTGCATTCCAAGGGAAGAGAGGGATGGGGAAGTCTGGAGGCTGGACTGTACTTAAAGAGGCCGTGCACAATTAATTATCTGTGCCTGATTATAGCACACAATCCTACCCTTCCAATTTAAACCAGCTGTACCTGACTTCAGTGTTTCTCAGGCAATTAATAAGCTAATTGCAATCTCACACTTATTTTGTCTCCTTCCATACAATCCAGATCTTGCGAAAGCCTCGTTTCCCCACCTAAATCTTGCTTGCCTGCAATGCAGCTCAAGCATTTAGGAGAAAGATGGGGGGTCTGGAGGCTACATTCCCTTCTGTTCTGCAGACCACTTGCCTGCCAGGTCTAGAGGCTAAAGTGGAAAGAGCAAAAAATGTACAGAAGGCTAGATTCTGCATGCACTCACCCCACTCCTCTACCCAGCCAAGATACAGCCCTGGTTAGAATCCAAGGACACATTCCCACCAGACAGAGACACTCAAAGCAGGGGTAGTGAGGGGTGTACTGGAAGAAGCAAAGATCACCAGTGTTGAAGCAATGATTCTTCAACATCAACTTGCTTGGACTGGTCATGTTGTGCGGATGCCTGATTATCGTCTTCCAAAGCAACTACTCTATTCCGAACTTAAAAATGGGGGGGGGGGGGCGTAATACTGGTGGTCAACAAAAGAGGTTTAAAGACTCTCTCAAGGCAAATTTTTAAAAATGAAGTATAAACACCGACAACTGGGAAACACTGGCCTGCGAGCGCTCCAATTGGAGAACAGCCTTTACCAAAGGTGTCATGGGCTTTGAAGACGCTCGAACTCAGGACACAAGGGAGAAATGTGCTAAGAGGAAGGCACGCTTGGCAAACCCATACCGTGATCAACTCCCACCCAGAAACCAATGTCCCCACTGTGGAAGAAGGTGTGGATCCAGAACTGGCCTCCACAGTCACTAACAGACTCATTGTGAAAACTGTGTTTATGGAGGACAATCTTACTCGGCGACAAGTGATCGCCAGAGAAGAAGAAGAAGACACATTCTCACCAGACCGAGACACTCAGGGCAGGGGCAGCGAGGGGTGTGGCGGAATGGAAATCAATCCATGACTGGTGCAGAAATGAATCCAGGAATTAGTGTTCACTGTTGTTGCTTTCAGCCTGCAATTGATAAGAAATAGACTACACACACACCCCAGTTTGCATTGTGTTTCCTCTGAATGAGGTGGAATAGCATAATGTGAATGAGACATGTAATTTCATAGAATCATAGAATCATAGAGTTGGAAGAGACCACAAGGGCCATCCAGTCCAACCCCCTGCCAAGCAGGAAACACCATCAAAGCATTCTTTGCACATTCTAATTTGCACAAATAATTGATTATGCAGTTACAGTGGTGCCTCGCTGGACGAATGCCCCGTAAGACTAATTTTTCGCTTAACAAAGAGATTTTTCGAGCGGAGGTTGCCTCGCAAGACGAATTCGCTTTGTGAAAAATTCGTCTAGCGAATCGCGGTTTCCCATAGGAATGCATTGAAATTCAATTAATGCATTCCTATGGGCAAAAACAAAACAAAACAAAAAAACAAATTCAATGCATTCCTATGGGATTCACTGGACGAATTTTTCGTAAAACGAATTGACTCACAGAACGAATTAAATTCGTCTAGCGAAGCACCACTTTAATTGCATCACTAGATAACTGTAAATTATGCATTTTCTCCACACCTAGCAGCAAGAACAACAATGTCGTTTTGAGCAGAAGACAAACTGCAGCAGCAAGGAATCAGTGCTGTATGCGATGAATGAATTGTGGAATAGGATGTATTTTTATACCCCAAATTGTTTAACATTTGTGTGTGTGTGTGCACACACGCTCACACACACAATCCCTTGAGAACCATCTCTTAGTCTGGACAATCCTGTGTTCATTTTGCTCATTTCCCTGGGAAGTCTCACTTCCTTAACACCCCTGGTTTGTAAAAAAAAGAATATTAATTGTCTCAAGGCTACTGTGTGTAGGTGAATGGGATAATTATCAAGCCTTCACTGAGTAAAATATCAGCCTGAGATAACTTGTCCATCCACTTCCAAGGCCTTTAACAAATGCCTCCTGGTCTTAATAGCTCGTGATTAATTCTCTTGGACATCTTAAAATCCAAGACTAGATCGCTTTTTCTTTTTTTTAAGAGCCTCTGAGACAGGGTGATCTACAGACGGTATGGGGGAAGGGCTGTTGGTTGGATATTTTAGCTGCTGTCATTTGTACTGAGCTCACTCTGAAAGGTAGTTGTGAGCAGAATGACAAAAAGGGCAGCGAATACCACTGAGCAGGCATTTGACAGGCAATAGAGGACTGATTAATGCGATGAGCACTTGATGGATTTAAGACACATTGGGGTACATTCTTCTTAGTATTGAGAATCCAGGATCAATACTTTCAACACGTCCAGTAAAATGTTGGTGGAAAATGCTTCCCCCAAAGAAGTGCCATTGTTTTAAAAAGCCAAATCTGAATTATTCCTATTTAGATTTACACCCCACTTTTTTATTATCATGCATATTCAAAACTGCTTACAGACCCATAAAAGTAAACCAGTCAACCAATTAAAAGAAGCTCAGGTGGACCCAAAGCTCCCAATTAGCAATGCTAAGGCCACATTCACACAAGGCATTCAAAGCATTTTGACCACTCTGAACAGTCAATGGCTTCCCCCAAAGAATTATAGGGGCTGTAGTTTGTCAGTCAGGAGATCCCAGTCCTCTCACAGAGCTAAAATTCCCAGAGTGGTTTTTTACAATCAATCCCTTCTTCCAGGGAGCTTTGGGAACAGTAGCTCAGTCGGTTAGAGCCTGGTGCTGATAATGCCAAGGTTGCAGGTTCGATCCCCATAAGGGAAAGCTGCATATTCCTGTATCACAGGGGGCTGGACTGTCACTAGGTCATCCTCAGGGTCCCTTCCAACTCCATGATTCTACGATTCAAGGAATAGGGACCCCCTCACAACTCTCATCAAAGGTAAAGGTACCCCTGGCCATTAGGTCCAGTCGCAGATGACTCTGGGATTGCGGCGCTCATCTCGCTTTACTGGCCGAGGGAGCCAGCGTTTGTCCGCAGACAGTATTTCCAGGTCATGTGGCTAGCATGAATAAGCCGCTTCAGGCGAACCAGAGCAACGCACAGAAATATCTACTTGCACTTTAATGTGCTTTCAAACTGTTAGGTGGGCAGGAGCTGGGACCGAACGACGGGAGCTCACCCCGTCACGGGGATTCGAACCGCTAACCTTCTGATCAGCAAGTCCTAGGCTATGTGATTTAGACCACAGCGCCACCTGCGTCCTTATCACAACTCTCATAACCCTTAGCCATCTACCCTTAGCCAGAATTCATTGAGGGAAGCCTTGAATGTTTAAAGTGGTACCATGTAGAATTAAATGTATGGTGTGAATGTGGCTTAAGTAACAGTAGCATTACAATTGGGTAGCCCATGTAGTACCCTTCAGTTGCTGTTGGATTGCAGTTCCCAACATCCCTGGCCTTGCAGTCAGCACCTGAATGTACCAGCACTCTCCCCACATGTGATTCGCAGCAGCAACGACTGATGCTCAGAGCCATCCTGGCTACACAGACACATACTTGCCTAGTTGCTGTCAGAGAAATAAGGGACCAGGCCGGAAATAGCAGACCGGAAGTAGCGCTGCCAGCATTTTGGAACTGGGCAGAGCAGCATCAAAAGTCGCTTCTGAGCATGCTCTGCCCAGTTCCAAAATGGCCACCGTGCCAGAATAAACCAGGAAAAAACAAAAAAATCCATTTTTTTCAGCTAGGAACAGCTGGAAAAATGGGGATTTCCCGGGGAAAACGGGAGACTTGGCAGCTATGCAGACATTGCGGCTCAGACTTTTTGGCTGGAGATCCTGAGAACAGAACCTGGGGCATTCTGCATGAAAAACATGCTTTACCATTGAACCATCGGCCCTCTCTTGACTGGAATAGCTCAGTCAGTAGAGCATAAGACTCTTAATTTCAGGGTCGTGGGTTCGAGCCCCACGTTGGGCAAAAGGTTCTTGCACTGGATGACTCTCATGGCCCCTTCCCACTCTACAATTCTATGATTTCATGACTATATGGTTGGGGAATTAGCACACTGGTTATCTGTTCCTACATGCATGGCTTGATGTAATAGCCAATGTGATCTGAACAGTCCCATGTTTGGGTGAAGAGCAACACAAGACTTGAACTTGGCACTGCATGACTTTGGGATTCCAAGTTGCTGATGATTCAGCATGTTGGTGGTTCGATCTAAAGTTCTCAATGCCTTATGTCCAAGATACCTTGCAGGCCACCTCCGCCCACATCCAGATGTCAGATTCCCAAGATCTGGTGAAGATCTGGTGAAGAATCTTATCTATGCTTTCTTTCTTTGGCAGGAGCACAATAGGTTGGGACTTGGCCTGACTTCTCCAGCTCAGAGAACACCCCCCCACACACACACACCTATTACAGCTTTAGGAAATGACACTTTAAATTTATAGGTTAATAGGATATAACTGTCTGGCCAGCCAGAGAGGCTGCAGAAAACCTCAGGATGCTGCTGTCCTGCCATGTGAGGAGCAAGGGATCTCTGTAATCAATTCCAAACAACTAGCATCTAGAAACTTTACAGCTGGTTGATAGTTTGTGCATTGTGCTGAAGGAGCGTCTCCACCCCCATCGTTCTGCCCGGACACTGAGGTCCAGTACCGAGGGCCTTCTGGCGGTTCCCTCATTGCGAGAAGCCAAGTTGCAGGGAACCAGGCAGAGGGCCTTCTCGGTGGTGGCACCCGCCCTGTGGAATGCCCTCCCATCAGATGTCAAAGAGAAAAACACCTACCAGATTTTTAGAAGACATCTGAAGGCAGCCATGTTTAGGGAGGCTTTTAATGTTTAATAGATTGTTTTATTTCATTTTTCTGTTGGAAGCCGCCCAGAGTGGCTGGGGAAACCCAGCCAGATGGTCAGGGTATAAATAAATAAATAAATAATTGTTATTATTTGAGCAGTACAGAGGGATCATTCCTTGTCTCAGTGATGTTGCATTCCTTACCTCAGTTGTATTGTACAGTGGAACCTCGGGTTACATACCGTCCTCCTTACGAACGCTTCGGGTAACGAGCTCCGCTAACCCGGAAGTAGATGCTCCTGATTGCGACCTTTGCCCCGGGATGAGAGTGGAAGTCGTGCAGTGGCAGCGGGAGGCCCCATCAGCAAAAGTGCACCCCATGTTAAGAATGGACCTCTGGAATGAATTAAGTTTGTAACCAGAAGTACCAGTGTATCCCCTTAAGGAGCACATAAAAGGGTAAAGGTAAAGGGACCCCTGAGCATTAGGTCCAGTCGTGACCGACTCTGGGGTTGTGCGCTCATCTCGCATTATTGTCCGAGGGAGCCGGCGTATAGCTTCCAGGTCATGTGGCCAGCATGACGAAGCCGCTTCTGCCAAACCAGAGCAGCACATGGAAACGCCGTTTACCTTCCCGCTGTAGCAGTTCCTATTTATCTACTTGCATTTTGATGTGCTTTCGAACTGCTAGGTTGGCAGGAGCTGGGACCAAACAATGGGAGCTCACCTCGTCACAGGGATTCGAACCGCTGACCTTCTGATCAGCAAGCCCTAGGCTCAGTGGTTTAACCACAGCGCCACCTGGGTCCCTGAGGAGCACATACTGTTAGGCAAATGGGCCGTCACATCTGTATCAGTTTTAAAAATTTCAATTCTTCCCAGCTTGTCCTCAGGAAGGCAAATGGGAAAGGGAGAGGATTTCACACAATTTCATGTTATTTGGTAACATCAGTGGCTATTTTACCCTATTGGCAGGAGTACTGTAGCAAACATTGGCATTTGAGGGAGATAAGCTGCTCTTCAGAGCTTTTCTAAGCAAAGATGTGATAACATAATAGACTAGGCTATTATGGCCTCGTTGCTTTCCAAGGGATAGCAAATAACCTTGGAAATATCAGAAGTGGAAACATCTTTATTGCACATTCAGGTTGATTGGGTTGTCAATCAAACGTTGACGCCAAATTCAATTTGCGTCATTTTTCACTTCAGAGGTGCTTTGACTCCTTTATTACTGTTTGAGTTATTTTTCAGCACCTCCTAACTAACTTTGGCGGGTGGTGGGAATCTACGTTTTCACAGAAGCAGCAGGAGAGGGAGAATGCAGACATAGATCTTTTTGCTGAGAGGTTTTCCGTCATGGGTAGGAATGGGAAGAGGAATTAACTAAATCTGGGTTCTAAAGCAGACTCACCTCACTTGCTCTTGCCAATTGGGACAGAGTTCTTCTTTGGAGTATTGACCCAGGAAACTGGGGCTGCATGGGAAGAAGCTGCCTTAATTCCCCACCTTCCTTTCCACAGGAAATTGCTATTTGGTGCACCTTGAAAATGGGTGGCAGCTGTCTTGTGTAACTAAAATGGGACTGCTAAAAGGCCTGGGGCAGAACTCTTGTTTGGTTCAAATTTAAAGGTGAACCAACCTATTTTACACTTTCCCCAAAAATAAGAGAACTGAAATGCAGCCATCCTTTGAAATTCATGTTTCTCTGAATTTTGCAATGCAATTTGCCAGCCAAGTACAAAAATGCACACCCTAAATGGTGCATAAAAATGCATGTGTTGGTGAAAGGGACATCAAAATGTGCTGTACTAGGGAAAATGGCTTTGCAAAAAAAAAAAGTCCATGTTAGACAAAATTGCATATAAATACAGTGGTACCTCTAGTTACGAACTTAATTCGTTCCGCAGATCTGTTCTTAACCTGAAACTGTTCTTAACTAGAGGCTTGCTTTCGCTAATGGGGCCTCTTGCTGCCACTGCGCCACCAGCACACAATTTCCGTTCTGATCCTGGGACAAGTTCTCAACTCAAGGTAACTCTTCCAGGTTAGCAGAGTTTGTAACCTGAAGAGTATGTAACCTGGGGTGTTTGTAACTCGAGGTACCACTGTATTTGTAGGTTAGGAGACGTTTGCACTGAAATGCTGGTGAATTTTCAAAAAGACTTAGTTTCTATTTTTGCAAACTGATGTGGAGATCTGAACTGAAGCTTGGGAAAATAAGAAACTGTGAGAAACTGGAGCTGACAGGTATGCTTGTCTTTAGCTGCAAATGCTCCCTGGAAGCAGTGGGATAGGATGACATTGTGTCACTCACATGGACAGTGTTGTTGGGACAGCTGGGATTACAAAGTAACCTTTCATTGAATCATTGAATCATTGAATTGTAGAGTTGGAAGGGACCCTGAGGATCATCTAGTCCAACCCTCTGCAATGCAGGAATATGCAGCTATCCCATATGGGGATCAAACCTGCTACCTCGGTGTTACCAGCACCAAGTTCTAACCAACTGAGCCATCTGGAGTCCTGATGAAGAGTAGGTGGGCCAGTGTAGGGTTCAGCAATGGTTAAGTTGCAGTAAATTTGAGTCTTGAACTTTTTTTTTCTTGCTAGAGTTAAGTTTACATTTTCATATTCAATTTTGTTTGCCATGTAACCAGTATTTCCATATACTGTTCCTTATTTCATGTCCTGCATAATGCACTACTGATTTCTTTTCAGCGATATGCTCAGATCTTTCATAAACTGAAATGCTTTCACTGATCTCCTGCTGATGTATTTAAAATAAATCTTTCTAAACAGAGGATATCTTCTTGGGTCTTGTTTGGCTACCAGCTTCTCAAGCAGTGGTGCAAATTTAGGACCTCATTTTCAAGCAGTATAGCCAAACAGATGGGTGCCCTCATGGCCCTGTGGGGAGAGCAATCTATTTTTGCTCTATAGTGATATAAAAAAGATGACTACCTCTATTGGGATCTTGTTTGCTGTACAATGTACAGGTCATTGTATGTGTATTGGTAAGTCGAGAGGGTGGTGGAGAATATTTGGAGAAAATTCTGCAAAAGTGGCTTCCATTTGGGAGTGGCAGAAAGACAGACCTCTGAAATGTTCTCAGAAACCTATCAAAATTTGGCCATGCTCTTGCCACAATCTCTCATTGGATCCAGGATGAATCCAAACACAATGGGACAGATGGTTGTCCTCCTAGCAAGCCTGGCTCCCCTTCCCTGACCTCCCCACTACCCAACTGCTCCTCTAAAACACGCAATTGCAGCTGTCCCTAAGAAAACTTCATCTTACACCATCCTCTGGGATTTTGTTGCCTCATTTGCTGCTAATCAGTGTAAACTGCCGGTCCTGCCCCCGTTTCACTTAGAAAAGAAGGCAAGAGAAAGGAAGAGGTAAGTGTGCTTGAGATGCTGGTGGGAAGAGCTGGTGAGGATGGTGGAGGCTGGTAGAGATGGATGCATAGAATCATAGAGTTGGAAGGGATCTAGTCCAGTGTTTCTCAACCAGTGTGCCTCCAGATGTTTTGGGACTACAACTCCCATCATCCCTAGCTAGCAAGACCAGTGGTCAGGAATGATGGGAGTTGTAGTCCCAAAACATCTGGAGGCACACTGGTTGAGAAACACTGATCTAGTCCAACACTTGCAATGCAGGAATCACAGCTAAAGCATCCATGACAGTTGGCCATCCAAGTTCTCTTTAAAAACCTCCAATGATGAGGAGTCCACCACTTTTGTTGCCTTGAGAGAGTATTTGAATCTATTTTGTCGACCACCAGCATTACGCTTTCCATTTTTAAGTTCAGAGTAGAGTAGTTGCTTTGGAAGACGATCATCAGGCATCCGCACAACATGACCAGTCCAACAAAGTTGATGTTGAAGAATCATTGCTTCGACACTGGTGATCTTTCCTTCTCAAGGCAAATCTTTAAAAATGTAGTATAAACACCCTCAACTGGGAAACACTGGCCTGCGAGCACTCCATTCGGAGAACAGCCTTTACCAAATGTGTCATGGACTTTGAAGACACTCGAACTCAGGATGAAAGGGAGAAATGCGCTATGAGGAAGGCACGCTTGGCAAATCCACAGTGTGATCAACTCCTGCCTGGAAACCAATGTCCCCATTGTGGAAGGACGTGTGGATCCAGAACTGGCCTCCATGGTCACTTATGGACTCACTTTTAAAACCGTGTTTATGGAAGACAATCTTACTCGGCTATGAGTGAATGAAGAAGACTACCTTCCTAGGAAGTCTGTTCCACTGTCAAACAGCTATTACCCTCAGAAAGTTCTTCCTAACGTTTAGTTAGAATCTCCTTTCTCGTAATGTGAATCCATTGTTTTGGATGCAGATGAGCTATTGCTTTTTATTTTCCAAACTGTTCTGGGCTCTCCTGATTTGTGAGGGAAGAGTGTAGAAAAGTCTCAAGTTAAAATGGGAATTTGCCCACCTCTGCTACCAAACGCTGAAGCCACTTAATAATAGATATTTTTGCGATGCAGGATTCAGTCATGTTGATGATGTATTCTCATGACATATTAAAGAATTTAAAGCGACAATAAACTGAACTTCCACGATACCTTATTTTCGCTTCAGCAAAGCTTTATGATATAGAGCTTTATGGCGTAAATATCTAATACAACTTATGCTATCAACTTCAGAGACAGGCATATATGATTAATGAGCACTAGAGGCATGTGATGACATTACTATGCCCCTTAGACAGAAGATATAAGTCTGGCTCTTTTCTTTCATAAGCCCAGCAGCGGCAAAAAGGGGAGATAAATGAACCACAGTCACAGCATATTGCAAAGACTGCTTCTCTTCTAAATCACCAGCTTACAGTGTAAATTGCAGCATTTCACATCAAATATTCCAGGCGTTAATTCTCCTTCCTTTTTTAATATTTAAGTTTAATTTGTGCAATTTGATCAAGACTTATACAAGGTAGAAAAATAGAACTGTGACATTTTGGGAAGTATTTGTGTAACCTTTAGGATTTTTGGAGGCAATGGGATGTTGCCAGAGCTTTGCAATCACAGAACTGTTGAGAATTATAAGTGTGGTGAAGAAAGTGTAGAGAGAGAATTCTCTCTAGTAACGATAGAACTCAGGAAAGGGAGTAAAGAAAATCTGCCAGGCATTGAATCATAGAATCATAGAGTTGGAAGAGACCAAAAGGGCCATCCAGTCCAACCCCCTGCCAAGCAGGAAACACCATCAAAGCATTCTTGGCATATGCCTGTCAAGCCTCTGCTTAAAGACCTCCAAAGAAGGAGACTCCACCACACTCATTGGCAGCAAATTCCACTGTCGAACAGCTCTTACTGTCATGAAGTTCTTCCTAATGTTTAGGTGGAATCTTCTTTCTTGAAGTTTGAATCCATTGCTCCGTGTCCGCTTCTCTGGAGCAGCAGAAAACAATCTTTCTCCCTCCTCCATATGACATCCTTTCATATATTTGAACATGGCTATCATATCACTCCTTAACCTTCTCTTCTCCAGACTAAACATACCTGTGATGTGAGGGAGGATTTCTTGTTCTGCACAGACTATCCTTAAAACCTGTCCCTGGTAAGAAAATAACAACAACAGTTTTAGGTTCCCTCAGCCACTTTGGGCAGCTCCCAGCAAGATAATAAAATTCCCACTGGATTAGATGGAAGGCAAACTAGTCCCTCCTCCTGTTCTCACAAAGGCCAACTAGATTCCCACGGGAAGCCTGTGAACAGGACCTGAGCACTGTAACACTCTCCCCACTTACAATTCGTAACAACTCATCTACATTGGAAATAGTACATAGGCATTCTCCTCCTGGATCAGCTCCGTGAGATGGGAATTGGGGGGCACCGTGTTACAGTGCTTTTGGTCCCACCTGTGGGACCGAGTCCAGAAAGCAGCATTGGGAAAGTGCTTTTCGCACCCCTGGCAGTTATGCTATGGACTGCTACAGGCCAGTAGTTCATTGCCCTTGCTATTTCTTTCTTTTTTCTTTTTATAAATTTATTTGGTTTCTCAGATTACAATTTCACAGTCACATACTAAACATACAACATAAAAACAAGATTCCAAGGAACCTCCTAGACTTCTCTCCTTCCCTTTGAGGGTCCTATCGTTATTCATTTCCTCCTGCATCTTTTATCCAAATCTTTTACATCTCCATTGTGTCCAAAATTCACCATTAAGCTACAAGTGATATTCCAATCCTACTAACGATTTTAACTGTTCACAATGGTTTTTAAAATAGGTTATAAATTTTCCCCAGTCCTTATTAAAATTTTGGTCTTCCTGATTTCTGACTCTTCCAGTCATTTTAGCCATTTTAGCCATTCTAGTCATGGCTGTGTGGGTGTTATTGATAAAGTCCCTACCAGAGAAGAATGGCAGATCAAGTTGATTGATTATGCCAAAATGGCTAAAATGCCCATGTTATTTCTTGCTACATAATATTGTTATAGTTTGGGGGGGGCATCCTAAACTCTAGAAATTAACAAATGGTAGGATTTTAATGATTTGGGATGTGGAGGGAGAAATACGAGCTGCAGAGGAATTCCTGGGCCAGCCTATGCAAAATGACCTGGCCAAGCTGGGGCCATTAAGAAATAATACAGGGCCATTGAGAGCCATTGGCAATGCCAGAGAACTCTTCTCCACCCCATAGCTGCCAAGTTTTCTCTTTTCTCATGAGGAAGCCTATTCAGCATAAGGGAATTTCCCTTTAAAAAAGGGATAACTTGGCAGCTATGCTCCATCCCCTTGCCCTGAGTTGTGAACAAAGGATGGGGATTTGGAAGGTTGCCAGGGTAACTGGGCATGAGGTGACGGGAGAGAGTTTTTTGCAAGGTGTTCTGGGAAGAAAGAAGAAAAATGGACTGGGATCCATCTTGAGCAGGCTGGCTGAAGGCTGGCTAAGAGATTCCTTGGACTCAATCAATCCGCTTTATGGCATAGTAAGAGAACGTTTTATACATGGATGGGAACACAACACAGGTAACAAAACATAGTAGGAGGTACTTTAAGATAATCTTTCACCTTGGACTCCATGGCTGCCCTGCTATGGGGGACAAGCCCCTCTGGAAACGACCCTGCTGTAAGATCTGGAATCCCTCCATATGGACTGAAGGAGTTAATGGGCGAATAAACCATATTTCTTAAAGCTATGACAGAAAGAGGGGGAAGCACCCAACTTTTCTTATAAAAATGTTGGTCATGCTGCAGTTTGCATGGCTGCCAGCAGGACAACACTTCACAATGTTCACAATAGAGCTTGAAATATTGTTAACAAGCAATTGATGTCATGGAAGAAAAATTGCTCTATCTATGAATACTAGTCATGAATATTAGTCATTAGGAAAGAGAAGTATGAAGGGTAAATAGTCAAAAAGAAGTTATAAATTGGAAGAAAGAATGTAATTTTAGATTGGGAAACTGCAATAATTAGTGATCAATAAGAAACTCAAGAACGGGGAATGAGGAAGTCCGAAATGTTTAGATTAGAAATTGGAAAATATGATTATGTCTTTTTATTATTATTTTGGGTTTTTTCTTTATATTTTTCCTTCACTCTTCTATATAAAATGAATAAGAATCATTTATGAACAAGGTATGAAATGGGAGATAAGACGTAATTCTATGATGTCTAGTTAAGACTTGGAAATGTTATGAGTTAATTATTAATAAGGATGGAAGAAGGGGAAGGGAAGAAGTTTCAAGAAATAAGATGTGATAATATTGTTCTGCATTTTCATATTTCTTCTTTAAATTTTTCTTTTTTTCCTTTTACCTCTTACCTTTTTCTTCTTCATGTAAAACCTAATAAAAATTATTCAACAAAAAAAAAAGAATATTAGTCATGAGGGCACAACAGAACTTAGCATCATCTGACTTTGTCCTGTGCTGAAACCAGTCCTGCAGTTTCAGATGTTTTCTTCCATTTCCAAGGAGGCATCAGTTTTTCTGCCTCTTTCCTATGCCGCTTTTGAATTCATTTAGAAATGCAGCTTCTGCAACAGTGGTTTGTTATGCTCTCCCATTGTTCATCCCCTCATGGGAGATGAACCTGCACCCCACATTTGACATTGGTTGAGTGTGGGAGGCATCCCACGTTGAACATCGGTTTCATGTAGAACCTCTAACTGTCTCCAAGCCTCGAGGGAAGAAAGGCATGAGAGAAGCAGATCACAGACAGAAACCCACATATGCAGCTGCATTCGTGATACAACTAGATTTGAGGGTCTGTACCACTACATCATTCCAGTGTTCCGTAGAAAGTCATGAGCACCGTTCTAACATCGAACCCAAGCTGAGCTGCATAATGAAAGTAGTTGGGCTGAAATTAACTCTGCGTTCAATATCCTGTTTGTAATAAGCAAGCATCTCATTAAAACAGCCACTGGAAATGAAGTGCCGTGCAGGCAACTGGCTTCCGTTCCCTTAAGGAAGCTGTTGCAAGGGTCAGGGACTGAGAAAAGAGGGATTAGCCACTGGAGGAAATGCTGGAGTCAGCAGGAGAACTTCCTCAAGAACGGCTTCTCCTCCTCCTTTGCATTTCACAGAGTAACAAGATGACAGGCCCATGTACCAAATAGCTCACAATCGAAAATTAGGAACACAGGAAGTGGCCTTATGCAAATCAGACCATCCAGCCATCCACTGATCAGCAGAGAATCTCCATAGTTCAGTATAGTCTTTCTCAGCCTTATCTGGAGATGATTGTAGGCTGATCTTCAACCATCAGTCGTGTATCTTAAGCATTCTTCCTGATAGCACATGGAGCATTCTTTAGCTAATAGTTTGGTGGAGGCAGAGCATAGCCATCATGGCTAGTGGCCATTTTTAGCCATATCCTCCATGAATGCGTCAAGAAAGTCCCTGAAATAAATATAGCCAAATCAACCCTGGTGATCAATGTGGTGACAGATGCTGCAGCCAGATCACCCTCACACCCAAAATAAATACAGTGGTACCTCGGTTTATGAACACAATTGGTTCCGGAAGTCTGTTCATAAACTGAAGCGTTCATAAACTGAAGCGAACTTTCCTATTGAAAGCAATGGAAAGTGGATTAATCCATTCCAGACGGGTCCGCGGAGCGTACTTGAAGCGTACTTAACCTGAAGTACGCTTCAACCTGAAGCGTACTTAACCCGAAGCATGGGTGTAATTGGTTCCGGAAGTCTGTTCATAAACTGAAGCAAACTTTCCCATTGAAAGTAATGGAAAGTGAATTAATCCGTTCCAGATGGGTCCGCGGTGTTCGTAAACCGAAAATTCGTAAACTGAGGTGTTTGTAAACCAAGGTTCCACTGTATAGAAATTGTATCGGCCAAGTGCACAGGCCCTGTGTAGCAGTACCGGTTTTGTGAGATTGGAACTCCAAAGGTGGTTGTGGTTGTGGGGGTGGGTAGCCAGCAGGGGTATAGCATGGGGGTGGCAGGGGGGCAGTGGGCCCAGGCACACAATTTTTGAAGGGGTGTGAACCTGGCGCTCTCACACAGGTGACCCCAGCGTGGCCCGGCCCTGGTGCTCCTCTCTACCTGCCAAGGGCTGCATTGGACGACCGGGCTCCCTGCCAGGCATGTAGTGTAGCCCCACTTTGCTCTGGTGGGGGGGGGGTCAGTAGCCAGGTGTATGAACTAGGCCCTTCGAAAGAGGAAGGAGTTACTGGGACCCGAGGAGCAAAAATCCCTTAAATGCTGTAGAAGATATTAGCTATTCAGGTGTGGGAAAAGGCACCATATGCTCCCCAGCCCTTTGGCTCCAAGGGGGGCCACCTTAATGATGCTACAAATAGCACACACCTTTGCTGAGGTAAAGGAGGACAGATGGCATCTCTCGCTCACCTCTCACTTCTCACTTCTTTGCCTCAAACCCCCCCAATTTTTTTGCCTTTTATCAGAAAACCTTTTATATCCTTTTGAGTACAGTACTCCCTTTGCCATGCAACATTAATCACTTTCACCCCTTCTCTCTTTTTGTTTTCATTTTCTGAGCGCGAATTGATACCGCATGATGTAACAAAGGAGGCGAGGAAAGCAATAAATTGGTTCGACGGCGTGTAGATTACACAAAACAGACATGCAATTCAATCAAACAAGGGCACAAATCAGAAATTATATCGGTCTAGTGTTCTTCTTTCACTCTCTGTAGTCTGCCTCGTAAGCCTTAATATATTTTCCCAAACGTCCCTACTGAAGGTCTGATGTTAATCTTTCAGTAATGATAAGCCTCTGCCGTTCACTCTTGGATATTGTGAACAGTAATACTTTGGGCCTTGGCGGTCCACATACATTATCTTAATAATATTAGTAACAATGCTGTTAAGGTGGGTCAATATTGTTACCCCCTCCATGGGCGTACCCAGGATCAAAACTAGGGGGGGGGAGGGGAGGGGCCAAGGCACGGAAGGGGAGGGGCCACAAAGTGGGCGGGAACGGTGAACTCGCGCTCCGCCGGGCTGTGCCCCTCCCTAGAAGCAGGGCTGGTGGGCGGAGGCGGAGCCCAGCCCAGCGGAGCGCGAGTTCGGCGTTCCCGCCCGCCGCGCTCTCTGGTTCCCCGCCGCGCTTGGCCTTGCCAGAGGGCGCGACAGGGAGCTGGAGGGAGGGCGCAGCGCGGCGGGTGAGAACGGCGAACTCGCGCTCCGCCGGGCTGTGCCCCTCCCTAGAAGCAGGGCTGGTGGGCGGAGGCGGAGCCCAGCCCAGCGGAGCGCGAGTTCGGCGTTCCCGCCCACCGCGCTGCGCTCCCTGGTTCCCCGCCGTGCTTGGCCTTGTCTGAGGGCGCGCCGGGGAGCTGGAGGGAGGGTGCGGCGCGGCACGGCGGGAATGGCGAACTCGCGCTCCGCCGGGCTGTGCTCCGCCTCTGCCCACCAGCCCTGCTTCTAGGGCAGCTGCCCTAACTTGCCCCGTGGTGGGTACGCCCTTGACCCCCTCCCCTTCCATATTGCAGAACAGGGGTGTGGCCAGGAAATTTGGCATTCTGTAAGACCATCAAGTGATCTCACAGCAAAAGCATTATTTCAACCAGGGATTTTCTGCTGCTACGTCACTATGCTACGTCCACCTAATATAGTCAAAGCAATAGTACGCCAATGACAGCCATGGCTTCCCCCAAATAACCCGGGGAGCTGTGGTTTGTTAAGGGTACTGTGAGTTGCTAGGAGACCCCCATTTCCCCTCACAAATCTACAATTCCTAGGGTGGTTTAACAGTCCATCCTACTTCCTAGGGAGCTGTGGGAATTGTTGTCAAGAGACAAAAGTTCTTAAGAGCAGAAGCAGTAAGGCAATGCCTACACAATCCTTTCAAGCCTGCTAGCTGTTAGCAGTAAACTGCCACGTCACTGTGACTCGTGACTCATCTTGGGTTCCCTATAAATGTAACCAGCCTCAGTCTCTCTTCAGTTCAGAGTCTGTCGTTCAGAGTGACAGTGTATTTCTGTATTGTTGCAGACAGAGCGGCTCCAGGACTCCAGTCAATCAGTAGCTAAGATCTCTGTGAAGACTAAGAAAGCTGTTATGAGCACTCTGTGTATGCTCTTTAACTATGCTGCTTATCCACAAATTTATTTTCCCAAGGAAAAGTTTTATTCTGTTTATAAAGAAGACTCTGGCAGTTCTGGGAGGTCCCTCAGGAAGTTCTTGCTGCTGTTTCCATATCAGAACATGGGCCATTTTCTCCTCAGAACTGCACCCAACCCAAATGGACAGGCCCTGCCAGTCAGAGGGAAATGGCATAAAAACAGTGGTGTGATCCGTTAAGGATCATTCACAAATGGCAGGGTTTTTTTGTGGTAGTATAAAATGCAGTTTTATGAGTACATTGTTCCAGAATAGCAGCTGAACAAATTTAAATGTGTGTGTTGGGGGGGGGGACTGGTTGTTTTTGCTTTTATTTGGTTTATGTATTTTGTTGTTTTATATAGCATTTTTATCCTGAGAACCGCCCTGAGAATTGCCGGTATAGGGCAGTATGCAAATTTAATAAATACAGTGGTACCTCGACTTACGAAATTTAATCCGTTCCGAACGGACCTTCGTAAGTCGAAAAATTCGTAAGTCGAAGCCAATGGGGATTTTTTTTAAAAAAAAAATTCGCAAGTCGAAAAAATCCTATCTAAAAATTCGTGAGTCGAAAAAATCCTATCTAAACCACATCCAAAATGGCGGACGGAACTCTGTTCATGACTCGAAACATTCATAAGTTGAGTCATTCGTAAGTCGAGGTACCACTGTAACAATACGGTGGAAGCAATGAACAAAAGAGGGGGCAACTATATCAAAACAAAAGGTATGTGCAGAAAGGTCCTTTGAGAGGAACAACCCATCTTTATATTGTTTGAATATGAGGCCATTCCTTGATGCCTCCATTTTGATGGCTACATGGCGACACCAGAAAACTAATTAAGGTTAGCTTTGTAGTGTTGTCATAAGCTAGTTCAGACAGAGGCCAAATAGCACTTCCCTCATTCTGGGTTAGGTTGTTGAGACATCACCAGACGTACCAACCTGCATGTATTTGTGGTACTGAGGTGACAAAATGCCATGGCCGACTGTCTGGATTTGCGTGAAGAGCAGAACAAGGTCAAAATGCGGACCCAGAGGCCTTGGATATCTGAGATTAACAGAAGACCTTTCTCTTTGTCTTCCTTAAACAAAGGTCTGTTAACTAGAATGTGATTTCAGGAGTTATACTGGGCAGATTGTTAGCAGAAGAGCAAGAAAACACAAGTACTTACAGAACCATAAAATACCAGTTCTTTTAATAACAGGCTTAAAAATAATAATATTATTTTCACTCACTATCCTAGTTGCCCTCAGGAATAATAAATGCAACAGGAATTAATCTGGTGTGCATTCATGCAGGGGATATAGACTCTTAAAACATAATGCTGGCTTGTAACATTTATATAAAACGCCAATAAAACACTTTTGGAAGTTTTTCTGCATTGCATTATGTTTGAGGAGAGCTTTGTTACTTTGCTCAGCGCATAGTGCCAACCAAGATCTCTTTTGGCTAATAACTTTCTTTTGCAGGCATATTTTAATTCTTTAAAAGAAAAATTAAGCTGGCATCCTTTGTTAAGACACGCGCACACACGCGCGCGCACACACACACACACACACACATATATGCAATAGGAACATATTGAATGGGTTCACCTACTGTAAGTATGTAACAGCAATTGTTCACATGCTAGCCTATGCCTTGTGGGATATTCTCAGGAGAAGAAAATGCTAAAGAGGCAAAACGCTGAAGAGGCAACCCCACACAAATCCGCAGTGGTGTCCCTAAGATTATTAGATGGCATTTTGTATGCCTCCTTCTGGCAACTCCTGCAGCCAAGCTTGTGCCAAATGCATTGCTCTGCTTTCCTTTGGACCACATCAGCGAGGCGAAGAAGAAGAAGAAGAAGAAGAAGAAGAAGAAGAAGAAGAAGAAGAAGAAGAAGAAGAAGAAGAAGAAGAAGAAGAAGGAGAAGAAGAAGAGGAGGAGGAGGAGGAGGAGGAGGAGGAGGAGGAGGAGGAGGAGTTTGGATTTGATATCCTGCTTTATCACTACCCTAGGGAGTCTCAAAGCAGCTAACATTCTCCTTTCCCTTCCTCCCCCACAACAAACACTCTGTGAGGTGAGTGAGGCCGAGAGACTTCAGAGAAGTGTGACGAGCCCAAGGTCACCCAGCAGCTGCATGTGGAGGAGTGGAGACGCGAACCCGGTTCCCCAGATTAGGAGTCTACCGCTCTTAACCACTACACCACGCTGGCTCTGGGCAGTCCATACACACTGTCCAGGCTTGCACCCTGGAGAGTTCATTTTGGTGTTACTAATGCAGCAAAAGCAACACAGGAGGCAGGAGTTACAAGTTACAGAACCATATAATACCGGTCTTGAAAGACCTACACAGGCTCCCAGTACGTTTCTGAGCACCATTCAAAGTGTTGGTGCTGACCTTGAAAGCCCTAAATGGCCTCTGCCCAGTATACCTGAAGGAGAGTCTCCACCCCCATCGTTCTTCCCGGACATTGAGCTCCAGCTCCGAGGGCTTTCTGGCATTTCCCTCCCTGGGAGAAGTGAGGTTACAGGGAACCAGGCAGAGGGCCTTCTCGGTAGTGGTGCCTGCCCTGTGGAATGCCCTCCCATCAGATGTCAAGGAAATAGACAACTATCTGACTTTTAGAAGACATCTGAAAGCAGCCCTGTTTAGGGAAGTTTTTAACGTCTGATGTTTTATCGTGTTTTTAATCTTCTGTTGGGCGCCACCCAGAGTGGCTGGGGAAACCCAGCCATATGGGCAGGGTATAAAAAAATAAAAAAATAAAATTAGTTACTGGTCTCTGCAGCCACAGCTTGCACTGTGATTCTCCAGCGATTTGACTTCACTCCCAGAGGCACACTCCCTTTTCTCTCGACAAGCTTTGTTCCTCTGGTTTATCATGACAACCGTTCTTAACATTGGGCTTCAGCAAAGCAAAGGATTTAATTAGACAGCGCTAAGTGGCTTCTGATTGGCACAACTGTTTGCATTTGGTAAGTGTTGGGAAGGGAATAATTTACAGCTTTGGTTGGCGCCCCAAGAGTGAGTGGCGTTTTGCCAGCCTATTTCCTAGATCTGATGGATCAAGTAGTGCTGTAATAAAGCCAGTTCAGAGGGAGGCCAGGTAGCATTCCCCTCACTCTGTATAAGCTTTGAGAAACATCAACTGATAGTCAAACCTGCATGGCTGTGCCATCTGTCTGGGAGGATAGGTGCTGGTGGAGTGCTCTCGGGGCCCTGCAGGTATCATCCTGCCCATTCTCAGCCAGTGAGGTCTCTCCCAGGCCTATTTCAAGATGAAGGAGGTTGAATCTGGGACCATCTGCATAGAAGACAGATGCCCTACGACTTGGCTACTTTGTTTGGCTTTCTGCTACTCTTTTGCCTGCATAGGAACGTCTAGATTTTAAGTTAGGTGAAATTTGGAAGCAACTCTATAAACAGGCTTCATTACAAAAATACTGTCTCTATCAAAGTGAACTGCTGAATGAAGTCTGAATAAGGGGTGCTCTTCTGAGCTCTGATGCGATTACCATGGTTACCAAAAGTGTCTAGAGCCTAGTACAATTTTTCACTTTATGTTCCTATTTTTAAAAAAAATATAAAAAAGCAACAACAAAAACAACATTTACTTTTTGTGAGCAAATGGCAAGCATGCTATAAGAGTCACTCTATGGGGAAATCTGAAGAGGTCATACAGATAAACCCAGGGTTAAACTGTTGGTAGAAATCATTTTTAGTGTTTTAATTGAAAGAGAATATATTTGATATATTTCCACCCACCACAACCATTATAGTCTTATCCTTGGCTGAGATGACATGACTCAGGTTCCAACAATCATGTTTGCAAAGGATCAAATGGAAATGGAAACCTCTTATCCTCCCATAGAGGAGAACTGCCTGTGTTCAAAGACTCATTTGGAACATGGGAGCAGTAGGAAAAAACACAACCCAAACAATTTCTGTTACACCTGAGCAGATGCGTAGCAAGGGAGGGGCGGGGGGCAGGCCTCCCCTAGCTCCATACAAGCTCCACTCGCATGGGGGCAGCGTGCGGGGGCAGCGCCCCTGGCCCCTGGCCCACCCCTCGCCTCCTCTGCCCAAGCAGGATGAAAAAGAGTGCGCTACAGAACTGCTTCGGCCAGCTACCCGGATGGACTGCGCATCGTGACGGCATGACGCGCGCTGCGGAGCAACGCCCCGCCCCCAGGGGGTGCCACCCCAGGCAGCCAAGCGGCACAGTCCGCCACTGCACCTGAGCTGCCGCTGCCACTTCCCCCAGGCACCACAGACGTTCTAAGATGTTTCTTCTTCTTCTTCTTCTTCTTCTTCTTCTTCTTCTTCTTCTTCTTCTTCTTCTTCTTCTTCTTCTTCTTCTTCTTTACTACACAGCTTCCCCACTGCCATATTTGCACCTCGAAATAACAAATGGCAAGGCAGAATATTACAGATGATTTGTATCTTGGTGAGATACAAGATAGAGACTCTTGAACAAAACTGATGGATGCTGCCAGAGGACAATTTTCTGTTCCAACTTGACAATGTGTTATTTGCAGTGGAGACTGGTCCATTTGGGCAAATGGGGCACTGCCCCGCCGATCTCAGTCTGCTCTCAGCTAGACCCCACCTACGTGCCTTCTTACAACCAATCGCAGATCAAGCCAATGGCTCAGCTAGCCCAGCATCCGGAAGTCCCAGTGGTTAGCCTATGGGAAGCCCACATGTAAGGGGGACTCCCTACAGGGAGCCAGCCCCCATCATCCTAAGGTCCACCTCGCCAAGCACAGGGAGCAGCAGTGGGTCTGAAGCAGCCAGGGGGGAGGGGAAGGACTCGGAGGGAGAGAGAACCCAGCGTGTGGAACCATGGGAAAGCTCAGGGGAGGAGAGATGTAGGGAAGGGCTCAAGGATGCTGGAGAGCCCTTCCACCGTCTTGACAGGGAGGAGACTGAGAGGGCATCGTTCCTTCTGGCGCAAGAGTTAAGGAGAGCACTGCGACGCAGGTAAAGGGGGAGGCGTTTTGGGGTGTCCCGACTACTTTGCTGGTGTAAGAACAGACGTACGCTATTGCCGGATTCTGATTCGGAATGAGAGGTCATGTTTTAAGCTGTCTCTGCACTGTAAATACTTTGCACAATAAAAGTCTGAACTCAAGCGGAGTTACTCTAGAGTAGCCACGATGACCCTCTGACACCACAAGTAGATCCTGAATGGAACAGCGCTCTCCCCACCTGATTACCTTGGCAAGGATCCTGCTGTCCACAGAGGGCAAAGGGATGGTTACGCAGCCCACCTCTTATTGCCAACTGCCTCAACAGGATGGAGGTGAGGGTGGGAGCAAAGTCATTTGAGCCAGCTTTGCCTACAAAATGGCATTGCCTTTAAAGGAGGCAGAACAGGGCTTTGCTCCTCTAGGTTTAGGGAGCTGCATTTGGATTGGAAGGTCAACATTTATTTGTCCATCACAGATCGTTACAGTTCAACTGAAGTTACAACCCTTAAATGCCACCCATTTTGGTGCCACGTTCTCAGTCTGGTGAGTGGGCAAGAAAGACCTTCTTTTCCCGACGTCTCCATTCAGAAAATTCCCAAGTCAGAAACAAATAGATAAGTAAAACCCCTTGGAAAACACCCAGCCAATATACTTAAAATAAAATCAACAATTTATGCTAAGCACATTTCAAAAATTAAAGGAGACAACCTAATTATTTTGCCAGTGGGGAAACGATAGAGAAATGAGTCATGCTTTCATAACTCAATTGGGCTTTCTTAGTACTGGTTGCATAATTGCTTTAAGAAACTGTGTTATTTGTTTTCATTAACAATAATTGAACAATAAGTATGATACTGAGGATTTCCCCCCCTATTTGAAAGGAACAAACCCAAGGAATAAAATTCAAAAGGTGGATTCGCTGCCCCCTTTCCTGCTCTGATAATGCATGAATACTAACATTAATGCTATTAGAACAATGACAACAAAGATGATTACTTGACATACTTCAAAGCTGCATTGGTTTTAATTGGAGCAAATAATAATAATAATAATAATAATAATAATAATAATAATAATAATAATAATAGATTATTTATTTATACCCCGCCCATCTGGCTGGGTTTCCCCAGACACTCTGGGCGGCTTACAACAGAAAAATGAAATAAAATAATCAAATTTTCTCTAAAACCATGCCAACTGCCAATATTCAGTAAAGGCAGTATCATGGACCATCTGCCCGATTCAATGGAAAGCTGCTGAAAGAATATGATGTAATCAAAGTATACACTCCAGAAGAAGAAGGAATGTGAAATGGGTCAATATGAATAATTGTGTTCCCTGCTTTCTTTCCTCTCGGGAAAAATGATCACTCCCCTTGAAGTGGCAAGTGGAAGACAATGAGCAATTTTAGACTTGCCCACTCTCTGTTTTCTTTACCACACCATTAACAGCACCGCTGACCCATTTGCAGCAAATAAGTGCAACTTTCTCCAGCAAGCTGGAGGCTCACGAAGATTCACACTCTGTCGGTAAGAAACCATCCTTGTTTCTGGTTTCTTAGCACCTCTTTTAAGATCTTGCATAAATAACATATTGATTTCCGATGAAAGTAAGGACAAGGGCTCTTTCTCCAGTAGTGCCTCTAGGGTGTTTGAAGAAGATGCCTGGATTATTTGGCTCTTAAGCATCCTCCTCGTTGCAAATACGTCCCCACCACGAAATCTGTCTATAATCTCAACGTTATCCGGAGAGAATTAAATATTCCTCTTGTCCCTGATGGGCCCAAATGATCAGCTACCAGCAAAGGCAGCAAGTTAGCAAGGAAGATACTGTGGTTGTGAAATGATTTTCATGCAGCGGGTGCTGTGCCAATGATAAAAAAAGGACCACAATGCACAACAAACATTTGTGGGGTGAAGCTTTCAGGTGACCAGTGTAGAGGTCAAGAGAGCAACCTGTGGAAATTTGGGTTCAGATCCCTGTTCTGCTATAAAACTTGCTGCTTTGTTTTTTTGGGAGGGGGCATCATCAGGAGTGTACACATGGCCTCCATCAAACATTTATTGGACATGTGGCAGAATTGAGAGCGTGCATCAGTGTCATGAATACGCTAGCTCCTAGCCTAGGAATGCAGCCAGTAGCAGACCGCAGTTTGCAACCGTCGGGATCAGATTTCTCTCAGACAGAGGACAGAAGGCAGATGCGGACCTGCCCTCCTCTTGACCCCGAGAGGCAGCCAGATAAGGCTGGAGCAGAGACTGTGCTGGAATCCAACCACAGCTCACGAGAGGCACAGGCAGGCGCGAAAGAGATGATTGACAGCCTGTCTTCTCAGGAAGAAGTTGGAGAGGATCCAATGAACCCACGAAGTTGTCGGCGGGGGAGGGTGTTTGACAGGAAACAAAATAAGAAGCGCAAGGGTCATAGCTTCAGTTTATACTGCCGGAAACGGAAGGTTTCTTTAGAAGGGTCAACTGAGTGATGATACCAGAGGCTTGGCTAGAGCCGTCCAGAGCTAATTGCTTGTTTTTTCAATAAAAGGTAAAGGGACCCCTGACCATTAGGTCCAGTCATGACCGGCTCTGGGGTTGTGCGCTCATCTCGCATTATTGGCCGAGGGAGCTGGCGTATAGCTTCCAGGTCATGTGGCCAGCATGACAAAGCCGCTTCTGGCTGTAGCAGTTCCTATTTATCTACTGGCATTTTGACGTTCTTTCAAACTGCTAGGTTGGCAGGAGCTGAGACCAAGCAACGGGAGCTCACCCCGTCACAGGGATTCGAACCGCTGACCTTCTGATCAGCAAGCCCTTGGCTCAGTGGTTTAACCCACAGCGCCACCTGGGTCCCATTGTTTTTGCAATAAATCCTCCTTTATAATTACATATGTTTACTGTGTTATCAAGCCGGGAACATGGACTCCTAACAATCAAGTAGCCCAACCACTGCCACACCTGCTTGCCTCTATGCCTGCTGCCATTGGCTTTCCATTTGGAAAGTGGCTGTGTGCACAAGCCAACACACGCACATATAGCACATGTGTCTAATGAGGGAGAATCCAGACTACTTCAGAATTCCATTCCACGTGTTGATGGTGCATGAATACCACCACTATTGCTGCTGTTATTGATACTTTCCTGTGTTCCGGCCACATTCAAGCACTTTGCGGCCCCATTCAGTTTAATGGGAGTAATTAAGGCTACAATCCTAAACACACTTGCTAGGGAGTAAGTGCCACTGATCACAATGGGACTTACTTCCAAGTGAACATGGACAGGCTTGCAGGGAGATATACTAAAGAAGGCTGCTCGCCGAAGAATTGATGCTTTTGAATTATGGTGCTGGAGGAGACTCTTGAGAGTCTCATGGACTGCAAGAAGATCAAATCTATCCATTCTTAAGGAAATCAGCCCTGAGTGCTCACTGGAAGGACAGATCGTGAAGCTGAGGCTCCAAGACTTTGGCCACCTCATGAGAAGAGAAGAATCATTGGAAAAGACCCTGATGTTGGGAAAGATGGAGGGCACAAGGAGAAGGGGACGATAGAGGACGAGATGGTTGGTCAGTGTTCTCAAAGCTATGAACATGAGTTTGACCAGACTGCGGGAGGCGGTGCAGGACAGGAGTGCCTGGTGTGCTGTGGTCCATTGGGTCACGAGGAGTTGGACACAACTAAACGACTAAACAAATACTATACTGTATTGAATTGAAGGTTGGAATTGAAGAGTTCTACCATCCCAATTTACTCCTCCCCAAAAACAAATTCACTATTCGTGATTGCATACCCTCCAGCATTTCTCTGATGAAAATAGGGACATCCTATTCAATAATAATAATAATAATAATAATAATAATAATAATAATAATAATAATGTTATTATTGTTATTATTGTTATTTTCTGTTTATACCCCATCTATCTGGTGGGGTTGCACCATTTTGATTTCCATTCCACCTTAAGGGTTTGCAGACACATGTCACATGTCACATGTCTGCTACGTGCCTGCACAGATTGCTGGGAAACTGTTGTATAGCTTTTGCTTTCGCTTCTGTTGTTCTCTCTCGCAGAGAGAAGACATGTTATTCCGCTGTCTGCATAAACTGCTGTAAATATGCTTCTGCACTTGTCCTCAGAGCCTATTTTGTTGCGTCGGACACTCTGCTAATATCTTCCTGCTTCGGAGAAGCAGAGCCATAATCAGCGTTGCTCCAGAGGACCAGCCAGCGTATCGGCTGGAGGGCCTGGGCCAGCTGGAGGCAAGCCAACAAGCCACACCATGCCCTTGGATGTCAACAGCCCCAACCACTCTTGGCTGCTTCCAACATATAATAATAATAATAATAATAATAATAATAATAATATTAAACATTTTAAAAAAAACTGCCCTTCAGATGGCTCCGGGGTAAGATAACTTGGTGCCTTCCAACATTTCTTGGATGGAAATAGGGATGCCCTAGGGGAAAGCAGGACAAATCAGAAACCAGGACAGCTTCTGTTCATCCGGAACTGCCCCTGGAAAAAAGGGGCACTTGGAGGGTCTGTGATTGAGATACACTGCAGAGTGAAATTCATGAGAAACCCCCTCTGTGAAAAATCTTTAAACACAGACAGACTCCGCATATTTTGCTGGAGTTACAGCTGCAAACTGGTTTGATTTTCTTGAAGTCCCCCTGCTGAGAACTTGCCTAGAGGTAAATGTAAGATGTAATCCTGAAGCAATGGGGGTACTCCAAAGCAAATGATCTAATGAAACCATAGTCCTCTCGGTTAAGATAACCACCTGGTGCAATATTTCACCTACGGGTGGCCTTTGAATGAAAGACAGAGCAAAATTATGAGTTTCTGGAAACCTAGCAGAATATAGCACAGGTTTAGCACTTGTTTCCATAGTGTTTGCTCCCATAAAAGAATATTACTTCCAACACACAGAGAAATGAGCACCAAGCCTGTACTATATTCCACTACATTTCTGGAAGTGGCTGCCTGCCTGCGCACTATCTCAGCACAGTGATATATGGTATGGTTATCTCCTGCTTGGACCACTGCAAAGGATGGGGCTGTGTGGGGCTACCTTTGAAGGTGGCTCAGAAACTACAACTAAATCCAGAATGCAGCTGCCACCTGGTGACTGGGAGTGGCTGCTGGGACCATAGAACACTTGTACATAAAGGATCTACATTGGGTCCCAGTACGTTTCAGAGCACAATTCAAAGTGTTGGTGCTGACCTTTAAAGCCCTAAAGGTCTCAACCTGTTCCCAACAATGTCAACCTCTGATGCTTGCCCTGGCAACCACACAAGTCCTGAAATGGATACTTTCTTTCTTTCTTTCTTTCTTTCTTTCTTTCTTTCTTTCTTTCTTTCTTTCTTTCTTTCTTTTGTTTTAATCCCCCCCCCCAGTTTGTTGCAAGGTCAGAATTAATTTCAGGGTCTCAGTGAAAGTGTGAATTCACTAAAGTGAATGGACATTTTAAGACCAATGATTATGGCGAAGCCATTATTGATTTCCGTGGCGGAGAGATGTTGCCCCCTGTGTCTTAAACTCAGAGAGCACTCTTATCCTCTATTAAAACCTTCAACCATCTCATTCCTTTTCTTTTCTCTTTAAAATGAACAAACTAATGACAGATTTATCCCAGCCAGCGTTACCTGCTTGCTTCTTACATTGAGCTAAACGTTGAAATTACAAGATGGGCTAAAAGTGGTGCTCTGTTCTTCTTAAAATTTGATACCAGGTCCCTTTGGCCACTTATAAATAAAGAAAAGTGAATTGCCATTGATTCACCCCACAGCTGGAATAGCTGGAATGAAATTTGCTAGTAGCTACAAATCAATAAAACATTTCTAACTGAGAATATAATATTGAAATCTATGGAGAAAAAGTAAGGGTTGTTACATTACAGAAAACATCATGCTTTGAAAGGGAGCTGCCATGCCATTAATTTCTCAGCTCCTGAGAAAGATAAATTTTCAGATGTCATGTACAGAAGTCTAGAGTTGAATGAGCCTAAAAGTTATAAAATCTCTGTATCACCAGCTCTATTAATCCCAATAGATGGGCAGGAATAAGAGCATAAGAACATAAGAGCCTGCTGGATCAGGCCAATGGTCCATCTAGTTCAGCATCCGGCAGATAGCTTGAAGAAGGTGTTGACCCCATGTGCTGCAGCCATGAAAAAGGCAAATTCCATGCTAAGGATCATCAGCAAAGGAATTGAAAATAAAACTGCTAATCTCATGATGCCATTATAAAAACCGATGGTGTGACCACATTTGGAGTAGTGTGTACAGTTCTGGTCTCCTCACCTCAAACATGACATTGTAGAGTTGGAAAAGGTTCAGAAAAGGGCCACCAAAATGATAAAGGGGTGTCAGGCTGCCTCCACCATCTCCCCATGGCTGGTTGCCCAGGAACGTACAAAGACAAGGAACGTTCTTATCGTCCGCTTTTTATTCAGTATTTCCAGAGAGAGGCTATGGAGCCCAGCCTCTTGGATAACGACATTGTCCCTAGTGAATCTCCACCTCCCCGTCTCTCTCACTTCCTCATTCGTCATCCTCATCACCTCCTCTACGGGAGCCCTCTGTATTTGAGCTCTTTGCTCTCCTACTTTCAAGGCTCACTGGGTTCTGGGACTGTGCCTGTCGGCTGTCACCTGTCAGGGGCTGGTCTGGATCGGAAGATTGGGGAATGCAATCGCAGGGAGATCAGCTTCTAACAGAAGAGGAGGAAAAATATTCGTTTGCCCCCCCCCCCCGTCCAGCGTTTCTAGAAGCAGAGAGAAAGGCAAACACAGAAGCTGCACAGTTGAGACAGGAGCTGCCCAACTATGGGACAGTAGTTAAGCAACCAGAAGGGAGGGAGCAGTTGGGTGATACATAAATTGAGAGCGAGGGAAAACCCCCTCCCTCCCCACAAACTCGGAGGTCCAAGCGTGTCAGAGAACAAAGGAGAACACTTCAATCTCCCAGGACATTCTATTGTTGTTGTTTAGTCGTTTAGTCGTGTCCGACTCTTCGTGACCCCATGGACCATAGCACGCCAGGCACTCCTGTCTTGCACTGCCTCCCGCAGTTTGGTCAAACTCATGTTCGTAGCTTCGAGAACACTGTCCAACCATCTCATCCTCTGTCGTCCCCTTCTCCTTGTGTCCTCAATCTTTCCCAACATCAGGGTCTTTTCCAAGGATTCTTCTCTTCTCATGAGGTGGCCAAAGTATTGGAGCCTCAGCTTCACGATCTGTCCTTCCAGGGAGCAGGACATTCTATACAAGATCTCAAAGTAGCTGTCTTATTACAAAATAATTTCAGAAATAGAGTGGAAAGAGAAGTTGCTGAATTGTAACTTATTGCCAAACTTAAAACCATGGAGAGACCTGGTCTGAATAGAGACATTGGAGTCTTATCTCATTATACACAATAAAGCTATTTTTAGCCATCTCACCCCATGATTTTTCCTGTAAGCCAATTGCAGTCGTCAACAGTCGTCAACAGGTTCACCACACCTATCAGCCAATCACCCATTCTCACCACCCTTCTGAGTAATACCCCTCCCCACCCTCTGACTATACATAAGGATCTGGTGACTTCTGTTTCAGTGTATCTGAAGAAGTGTGCATACACACGAAAGCTCCTAGCAATGACAAACTTAGTTGGTCTCTAAGGTGCTACTGGAAGGAATTTTTTGTTGTTGTTGTTTCGACTAAACAACAACAATATATATAATTTATTGAGCTAATGTCTTCTCTTTGGTGATCACTCATAGCTGAGTAAGATTGTCTTCCATAAACACAGTTTTAACAGTGAGTCCTTTGGGTTTGGGATGGGTTTTTGGAAGTCACCTGTGTGTGAATTTGTTTTATGTGTGTAGATCAGTGCACGCTGATTAATGCACAGTCCTCGCAGTAAGGCTCTATTCGAAATAATATTTATTGATTTTCAAACATTACAAATTACAAAAATTCACAAAAAACATAAAAAAGAAAAACATATCAATTCTAACATTTTAATTAACATTGTAGACTTCCTCGATTCCCCTCGCACTGGGTCAATTTTAAACTCCAAATTAAGCAATTTTCATTTATTATCTTAAATCATTCTAACACATTTTTTCATTATCTCACAACTATTTCTATTCTTAAAAGCATCGACTATCTTCCACCCATAATCCATCTTAGTCCAAATCTAAATTTATTTTCCCATCAATCTATCCTCTATTTCTCCCCTTAGCCTCAAATTTATACCCATTTTTTATGCATTCAAATATTATTTCTTTTATCATAATAACACTGGGAGGGCATTATTCCATGCTGGTTCTTCTTTGAAGGCTCTTTGAATCAAGCATGACTCCTGTCCGTCCGTTCCCCCCCCCCTACTGAGGGAACAATGTTCCATGCAGCTTCTTCATCATCTTTAAATTCAAAATGTTGTATAAGATAAGAGTAGATGTTCTGTTCTGTTTGTAAAAACTAATAAAATATATTATAAAAAAGAAACATAGAGGAGAGTTGTAAAGCAAAGGTTTATTGCTACTCAAACTTACTTAATAATGTTAGCCGGACAAAGATATCCCGCTCTTCATTGCTTTTTAAAACCCTTTTATGTTAAGTGAGGCAGTGAGAGATTTTACTTTCTTGGGTTCCATGATCACTGGCAGATGGTGACAGCAGTCACGAAATTGAAAGACGCCTGCTTCTTGGGAGAAAAGCAATGACAAACCTAGACAGCATCTTAAAAAGCAGAGACATCACCTTGCCTACAAAGGTCCGTATAGTTCAAGCTATGGTATTCCCAGTAGTGATGTATGGAAGTGAGAGCTGGACCATAAAGAAGGCTGATCACCGAAGAATTGATGCTTTTGAATTATTGTGCTGGAGGAGACTCTTGAGAGTCCCATGGACTGCAAGAAGATCAAACCTATCCATTCTTAAGGAAATCAGCCCTGAGTGCTCACTGGAAGGACAGATCGTAAAGCCGAGGCTCCAATACTTTGGCCACCTCATGAGAAGAGAAGAATCCTTGGAAAAGACCCTGATGTTGGGAAAGATGGAGGGCACTAGGAGAAGGGGACGGCAGAGGATTAGATGGTTGGACAGTGTTTTCGAAGCTATGAACATGAGTTTGACCAAACTGTGGGAGGCAGTGGAAGACAGGAGTGCCTGGCGTGCTATGGTCCATGGGGTCATGAAGAGTTGAACACGACTAAACAACAACAATGTTAAGACCTGATGCAGAGCTCTCGGTGCACCTTTCTGAAAGTTGCACTTCCTCAAGTGCCTTGGGAGCAATGTTGCACAATCCCGCCTCATTCTCGAGTTGCTCTTGTCTACATATATTCAATAAGATTTGTTTATTTTTGGCAGCATACCAAATGATACCACATTGACTTTGCTGGGCGATTCGCAGGATAATAACATAACATTTTCCGGTGATTTTTATTGGTGCTCATGACTCGTAAAAAGAAGGGAGCTAGAATCATGGATCTCAGATGAGCGCGCAACCCCAGAGTCGGTCACGACTGGACCTAATGGTCAGGGGTCCCTTTACCCTTTACCTTTAGTATCATGGAAGGGACCCAGGTGGCGCTGTGGTTAAACCACTGAGCCTAGGGCTTGCTGATCAGAAGGTCGGCGGTTTGAATCCCTGTGATGGGGTGAGCTCCCATTGCTTGGTCTCAGCTCCTGCCAACCTAGCAGTTCGAAAGCACGTCAAAATGCAAGTAGATAAATAGGAACCGCTACAGCGGGAAGGTAAACGGCGTTTCCATGTGCTGCTCTGGTTTGCCAGAAGCAGCTTTGTCATGCTGGCCACATGACCTGGAAGCTATACGCCGGCTCCCTCGGCCAATAATGCGAGATGAGCGCGCAACCCCAGAGTCGGTCACGACTGGACCTAATGGTCAGGGGTCCCTTTACCCTTTACCTTTAGTATCATGGATCTCAGATGTATGAATGAAAGCTCTGAACTTTGGGGGGAGGGAATTATACCATTGCAAGCAGTTTGAATATCCTGGGCTGAGTGAAGAAGACACCCAATTCCAATAAGAATGCACAAATGATTATAGAAGCACTAGTTCCCTAGGTCCCAAGTGATATATATGAAACTACTTCATTTTGGGTCAGTCTACCTAACATAGTTTGGTTTACTCTTAGTTATTTAAATAGAGATGTTGATGTCTGAACCTAGCACTTTGAGCATGCAAGGAAACAAATTATTATTTGTTAGTAAAAGAGGGTATTCTAGCTAATCATATATTTGTAAAAAGTAATTTGGCAGTGGCCAACATATAACAAACCATTTGTCCATATTCCCCAACCCTTCTATGTAAATTAAGAGGGGGGAAACACTGGTTGAAGGGATATTTCATACCCTAAGTTTTCTGTTTATTTGACATTTATTTCTTTTGCAATACTGCTTTGCTTCATCACATGGGAAAGAAATCTCCTTCTTTGTTTCTGATGCTTCCAACGTGTTTTTGGAAGCATCTTGGTTTTGCAATAAGATGGGATAATTTTGGTGAACGCAGTAAAAGTTTATGGCTGATACCAGGAAGAAATTGTTGGTTTATAATGTTTTGAATGCATGTATAATGCTTAAAAAGTATGAGTAAGTATTGGTTTTGAATTTATTTGTTTATTTAACAACATCTATATATTTCTTGATTGTTAAAAAACAAACAAACCCAACTCTAAGCAGTTAAAAATGTAATGTACAATAAAGGTAAAGGGACCCCTGATCATTAGGTCCAGTCGTGACTGACTCTGGGGTTGCGGCGCTCATCTCACTTTATTGGCCGAGGGAGCCGGTGTACAGCTTCCGGGTCATGTGGCTAGTATGACAAAGCTGCTTCTGGCGAACCAGAGCAGCACATGGAAACACCATTTACCTTCCCGCTTAGAGCGGTACCTATTTATCTAATTGCACTTTGATGTGCTTTCGAACTGCTAAGTTGGCAGGAGCTGGGACCGAGCAACAGGAGCTCACCCCGTGGCGGGGATTCGAACCACCGACCTTGATTGGCAAGCCCTATGCTCAGTGGTTTAACCCACAGCGCCACCCGCTGTACAATAGAGACTGCTTAATAACCAATTCGTCTCCATATATATTGTTCTGGTTGGCATCCACCTGTCTTGAGAGACAATGAAGTACACCTCCAGGGGTGAAGTCAAAACCCTGGAGAATCGCAGCGCCTGCTGTGGCTGCAGAGACAGGTAACTCGTAACTGTTGTCTCCCATGTTGTTTTTGCTGCATTAGCAGCACTGAAGTGACCACTCCAGGGTGCAAGCCTGGACAGTGTGTTTGGAGGTCCTGGGTTGCCCAGAAGAAGAAGAAGAGTTTGGATCTGATATCCCGCTTTATCACTACCCAAAGGAGTCTCAAAGCAGCTAACAATCTCCTTTTCCCTTCCTCCCCCACAACAAACCCTCTGTGAGGTGAGTGGGGCTGAGAGACTTCAGAGAAGTGTGACTAGCCCAAGGTCACCCAACAGCTGCATGTGGAGGAGCGGAGACGCGAACCTGGTTCACCAGATTACAAGTCTACCGCTCTTAACCACTACACCACACTGGCTCCCTCTCA
This sequence comes from Zootoca vivipara, assembly GCF_965207765.1. Lineage (NCBI taxonomy): Eukaryota > Metazoa > Chordata > Lepidosauria > Squamata > Lacertidae > Zootoca > Zootoca vivipara. The sequence goes on from NC_142586.1 coordinate 109,435,739, forward strand.
AGACAAGACTCCCCTCTCAGCCTTGCTGATGTGGTCCAAAGGAAAGCACAGCAATAGGTTGGACATCAGCTTGTCTGCAGGAGTTGCTGGAAGGCAACATATAAGGTGCCATTCAACCATCTTGCACAAACAAACAAACAAATACTTATATATGACATTTATGATTAGGTTTTGGAGCATACTAAACATAAAAATGCAAATGCCATGTTTTCTCTCCAAGTGTACATTTAAAAATGATTTTATTTGTTCACCTTTAAAGGTATGTAACACTTTGGTTCCCTGTAACTTCACTTCTCACAGTGAGGGGGCCGCCAGAAGGCCTTCGGAGCTGGTCCATTTTGTCCAGGCTGAACGCTGGAGGTGGAGGTGCTCCTTTCGGTATACATTGGCCAAGGTCACTTAGGGCTTTAAAGATCAACACCAATAATTTGAATTCTGCTGGGAAATGTAGTGGGAGCCAATGTAGACCCTTTAGGACTGCTGTTATATCTTAACAGTCTTGTTATTATTATTATTTATACCCCGCCCATCTGGCTGGGTTTCCCCCGCCACTCTGGGCGGCTTCCAACAAATACCAAAATACATTAAAATATCACAGATTAAAAACTTCCCTAAACAGGGCTGCCTTTAGGTGTTTTCTAAATGTCCTTGACCTCCGATGGGAGGGCGTTCCACAGGGCGGGTGCCACTACTGAGAAGGCCCTCTGCCTGGTTCCCTGTAACTTTGCTTCTCACGGCGAGGGAACCGCCAGAAGGCCCTCGGCGCTGGATCTCAGTGTCCGGGCTGAACGATGGGGGTGGAGACGCTCCTTCAGGTATATAGGACCGAGGCTGTGAGTAACTGCCTCTTATGCAGCTCTAGTTCACACATGAACACATTGCCTGATATCTCATTGCCATGGCATTGCTCTCCTGTCCTGATCATATTTACGTCTGGTTGAGCTGCAAGAAAGAAACCATGGCGATGAAAAGCTGCTCTCTCTGCCTTCTTCTCACAAGGCCACACAAAAACGTGTTGTCATTTTCACGTGCATTACTCCTAATATGCACATTTTATACCAAATTTTACCTAGTACATTTATTTCTGAAACCAGTTTTTCCTTGATTTAATGCATGCCTGTGTGCTTATTATACACGGATTTTGTATGCTTATTCCCCCCCTGCAATGCATGCATTTTTTTATGCACACTTTAATATACATATTTTTTTGGATGCATTTTGGGTGGGCTGGAGAACCGCACTGCAGATTTTTGAGAACTGGGAATAATGATGCACCTCTATATTTCAGTTTGCATCTTGGAAGTGCAAATGAGTTAGGTTGACATTAAAAGGTGAACTGGAGGGGGGGGAATCTCCTCTGTTTCTACGCTCAACTCACTATAGTAGAACTTATCTGAACACAAAGTGAACTTACATGAAGAGAAAAAGAGGAGTAAAAACCTGACAGTATAAAATGCTCTCACAAAAATGAGCAGAAGCATAAATAAGACATTTACTGTTAGGCAGAGATAGCCGAGCTGACCTTATACCTTGTCTGCAACGCCATGGCCTCTGGCTATCACTAACCTACGGAGGTGGTGACTGTGGTGACTGTGTCGACCACAGCAAACTATGGCAAGTTCTTAAAGAAATGGGAGTGCCTGATCACCTCATCTGTCTCCTGAGAAATCTCTATGTGGGACAAGAAGCTACAGTTAGAACTGGATATGGAACAACTGATTGGTTCAGAATTGGGAAAGGAGTACGACAAGGTTGTATATTGTCTCCCTGCTTATTTAACTTGTATGCAGAATTCATCATGCGAAAGGCTGGACTAGATGAATCCCAAGCCGGAATTAAGATTGCCGGAAGAAATATCAACAACCTCAGATATGCAGATGACACAACCTTGATGGCAGAAAGTGAGGAGGAATTAAAGAACCTTTTAATGAGGGTGAAAGAGGAGAGCGCAAAATATGGTCTGAAGCTCAACATCAAAAAAACCAAGATCATGGCCACTGGTCCCATCACCTCCTGGCAAATAGAAGGGGAAGAAATGGAGGCAGTGAGAGATTTTACTTTCTTGGGCTCCTTGATCACTGCAGATGGTGACAGCAGTCACGAAATTAAAAGACGCCTGCTTCTTGGGAGAAAAGCAATGACAAACCTAGACAGCATCTTAAAAAGCAGAGACATCACCTTGCCGACAAAGGTCCGTATAGTTAAAGCTATGGTTTTCCCAGTAGTGATATATGGAAGTGAGAGCTGGACCATAAAGAAGGCTGATCGCCGAAGAATTGATGCTTTTGAATTATGGTGCTGGAGGAGACTCTTGAGAGTCCCATGGACTGCTAGAAGATCAAACCTATCCATTCTTAAGGAAATCAGCCCTGAGTGCTCCCTGGAAGGACAGATCGTGAAGCTGAGGCTCCAATACTTTGGCCACCTCATGAGAAGAGAAGAATCCTTGGAAAAGACCTTGATGCTGGGAAAGATGGAGGGCACAAGGAGAAGGGGACGACAGAGGACAAGATGGTTGGACAGTGTTCTCGAAGCTACGAACATGAGTTTGACCAAACTGCGGGAGGCAGTGCAAGACAGGAGTGCCTGGCGTGCTCTGGTCCATGGGGTCACGAAGAGTCGGACACGACTAAACGACTAAACAACAACAACCTACGGAGGACCAAATATGTGACATTTGTTTTATACAGGCTTTAATAATGGGAAGAGGCAGAAGTGCATCACTCGAGGTCAGCCTGTGCTGGCAGGCCATAGCTCAGAGGAATAGTTCATGCTTTGCATTTTTAAAGTCCTATGTACCTTCTTCTTCTTTGGTGATCACTCGTAGCCGAGTAATATTGTCTTCCATAAACATGGTTTTAACAGCGGGTCTGTAAGTGACTGTGGAGGCCAATTCTGGATCCACACGTCCTTCCACAGTGGGGACATTGGTTTCCGAGCAGGAGTCGATCACGGTGTGGATTTACCAAGCGTGCCTTCCTCTTAGCATGTTTCTCCCTTTTGTCCTGAGTTCGAGCGTCTTCAAAGCCCATGACACCTTTGGTAAAGGCTGTTCTCCAAGTAGAGCGCTCGCAGGCCAGTGTTTCCCAAATGTTGGTGTTTTTTTAATTTTTTTTTGCCTTGAGATCAGTCTTTAAACCTCTTTTGTTGACCACCAGTATTACGCTTTCCATTTTTAAGTTTGGAATAGAGTGGTTGCTTTGGAAGACGATCATCAGGCATCCGCACAACATGACCAGTCCAATGAAGCTGATGTTGAAGAATCATTGCTTCGACACTGGTGATCTTTGCTTCTTCTTCCAGTACACTGGTATTAGTTTGCCTGTCTTCCCAAGTGATATGATGGAATCCTTCAAGGAGTTGGAGATGGTGTTTATAAGTGGTCCATGTTTCACATATACAGTACGGTACTATGTACCACCCCTGGCACTGGCACTTAAAAGGGGCTCAGGCAGCTGACTGTTGAAAGACCTCTGTTTGAGAGCTTGGATAGTCTGCTGGGAATAAAAAAAAGGTAAAGTTTACCCCTGACCATTAGGTCCAGTCGTGACCGACTCTGGGGTTGCGCGCTCATCTCGCATTATTGGCCGAGGGAGCCGGCGTAAAGCTTCCAGGTCATGTGGCCAGCATGACAAAGCCACTTCTGGCAAACCAGAGCAGCACATGGAAACGCCGTTTACCTTCCCGCTGTAGCGGTTCCTATTTATCTACTTGCATTTTGACGTGCTTTCGAACTGCTAGGTTGGCAGGAGCTGGGACCAAGCAACGGGAGCTCACCCCGTCACAGGGATTTGAACCACCGACCTTCTGATCAGCAAGCCCTAGGCCAGGCATCCCCAAACTTCGGCCCTCCAGATGTTTTGGACTACACTTCCCATCATCCCTGACCACTGGTCCTGTTAGCTAGGGATCATGGGAGTTGTAGGCCAAAACATCTGGAGGGCCGAAGTTTGGGGATGCCTGCCCTAGGCTCAGTGGTTTAACCACAGCGCCACCTGCTGGGAATAGTAGAGAGCTATTTGGACAGTTGGCCTTTCTCAGAGTAGGTGGTGCCACATATCTAGCTTCCATAAGCGTAGTAGAAAAACAGAAACCATGCAAGTATGAAGCTGCAGATGATTCTGGGTAGAGATAAAAGAAGGCATCGTTTTCATTTTCTACCCTGTAATAGTACAGCACTATTTCACTTCTGCTGCAGTTCATCTTCTGCCCCAAACTACAGTATTCAGCTCGCTGTCCGCTGTAGCAAAACTTGCATAATTTACCTTATTTATCGCACAGATTACATTGCTGTTACATTATTCTAACCCATTCATTTCGATACAAAGGAAATGCAATGGGAATGGGAATGGGGAATGTGATCAGTTGAGTGTTGTTTGCAGACTGAAAGGAGCAACAGCAGATGCTGGTCATATTTGCTGGGCTCATTTCTGTTCCACGTATGAGATGAATAAGCAAAGATTAGCAATTTCTGCTTCTGTTCCTGTTTTCCTCAGAGATCTCCAACATGATCATCCCCATTGCTGGAGACTTTGAAAACTCCCCTCTTAGAGGAGTCTTTACTGACTCCCAGAAAAGGGCTCGGGAGAATGATGCTGATATCCTTTCTCTTAGTCCTGACTTTAATATGTGTACATTCACGATTTGCTATTCATTATTTTGCCCATGTGGTCAGCAGTCATAACTGTGAGCGCTCAGCGTATGTTGATCAATAAGTTGCTTTTAAAGGGACTTCTTAAAATGACTGGAAGGATTCTGAAACTACCCAGGTTTATTTGCCTGATGAACATCAAAGTAATCAAGGTTGCAAAATGTGAAAGTAATCAAGGATGATAGTAATCACACTTCAAAGTTCGGTTTCATTAACTAACACACTAGCCCCATTTAATGAACTAAGCATGTTAATAGAAATAAATGAAAATCACTACCAAAAAGACACCCTTCCTTTCTTGATCATAGAATCTCAGATCTGTAGAGCTGGAAGGCATCCCAAGAATCATCTAGTCCAACTCCCTGCAATGCAGGAGTCACAGCTAAGGAATGGCTGAAAGATGGCCATCCAACCTCTGTTTAAAAACCTCTGCTGCTCTTCGGGATTATCCATTCCACTGTAGAATCGTAGATTTGGAAATGACCCTGAGGATCATTCTGGTCCAGCACAGTCATGGATTACGCAGATGTCCCTGCAACCTTGGCATGATCAACAGCATGCTCTAACCAACTGAGCTATCTAGCTTCTCGGGAAAATAATACCTTTATCTGGTACTAAAAAGATGACAAAGTTGGTGCCTGGGGGCCTTCAGTAAGAGAGGATTTCATAGATATGGAGCCACAACAAAAAAGGTCCTATCCATCCCTCCAACCCTCCCTCAAAGGGGTTACCAGAAGAGCCAGTATGGCATAATGGTTAGAGTGTTGGACTAGGACCTTGCAAGAGCAGGGTTTGAATCCCCACTCAGCCAGTGACTTTGGACCAGTCACTGTCTCTTAGTCTAACCTACCTCACAGGGTTGTTGTGAGGATGAAGTGGGGAGGAGAGGAATAATGAACACCACCTTGATATCCTTGGAAGATAAAGGTGGCAAATAATTGTAATAAATAGATGTTGTTGTTTAGTCGTTTAGTCGTGTCCGACTCTTGGTGACCCCATGGACCATAGCATGCCAGGCACTAAATAATAGATAGATTATTTAATAAATAGATAGATAGGTGTTAACCTAAGGATACAGGCAGGTTTATGGCAGGAGAGACATTCCATAAATAATGGAATTTTAGAGGACATCTGAAGGCAGCCCTGTTTAAGGAAGCTTTTAATGTTTAATAAATTATTGTATTTTAATACTTCTGTTGAAAGCCGCCCAGAGTGGCTGGGGAGGCCCAGCCAGATGGGCAGGGTATAAATAAATTATTATTATTATTATTATTATTATTATTATTATTATTATTATTATTATTATTATTGGAGCCCCAAGCCAAGTAAGGTTTTACAGATTAGAAGCAGCACTTCTGAACTGGGCCTGGAAACAAATAGGCAGGCAGTCTGGAACATTTACTATATAATTTCATAGAATCATAGAGTTGGAAGAGACCACAAGGGCCATCCAGTCCAACCCCCTGCCAAGCAGGAAACACCATCAAAGCATTCTTGACATATGCCTGTCAAGCCTCTGCTTAAAGACCTCCAAAGAAGGAGACTCCACCACACTCCTTGGCAGCAAATTCCACTGCCGAACAGCTCTTACTGTCAGGAAGTTTGAACTTCCTGTCAGGAAGTTTGAACTTCTGGTCCCAGTCATCAACCTGGTCACTGCCCCCCTGCATCAAAATTCTGCATTTTCCGAATTCTGCAATTCAGTTCCGTACCAGAACCCCAGTTTTTCCTTGCTCAGTTTCATTCTTCTGTGGTTGGGAGCTGACAAATGGATTTGGCACACAGACACGAACCACTTACCTCCTGGACCACGGTCTTTTGAAGCCTGCTCAGAAGAACTAGCCAGCTGTGACATGAGAAATCCTTTACAGAAGCTGCCAGGCAAATCATTTGGAATGAATCAATCAGCAATTGCCCTGTCTCACCCAAAAGGCCATTGTCAAATCAACAAACAGGTTGCTTTGGTGGAGCAAATGTGTTTGCTGTAGGTTAATCAAACAGCCCTGCTCTACGCTGACCCATGTTTCGGTGAGGTTTCTGTACATCAGGTATGGTTTCTCGCAGCAAGAGTTTCCATAAATAAATAAACACAAGGACCAAAGAATGCAATCATATTGAGGGTACAAGTATTACACGTCGGAAGATAATGGAGTATGATCAAACAAGGCATTTCAATCAGTGTGGCCTTTGGAATGTGAATTAGATCTGGCGAATGCAGAAAGCTTTACAGAAATCATTCATTAGGGTCTGGGAAAGGGGTTAGAATGTCCCAGAATTACATATGTGCAGTGCATTGTTTTTTCTTTAATATTTTTTGCTGCAGGCTTCCTGGTTCAGCGCCAACGCCGATCGGCGGGGTTTCGTCTCGTCTCCGAGACGGCCCGTCTCTGCTAGGAGTGGGGAGGGCAGCGAGAGCGACGCTGCGCCCCTTAGAACCTCGGGAAGGGCGTCCCGGGGGCAATTTGCTCGGCATAGACCCAATCCGGACTCCCCAACTCTTCGGTTAGCTCTAATAAGAGCTCCGGAGTGAGGAGGGTAGAAGTCGCGGGGGCCATTTTGAGCGGCAACGTTATTCTAGCAGGGAGAAGCTTCAAGCCGAAGGCGGAGAGCGCTGGATTCTTCCGAAAATAAACAAGATTGTAAGTAACCTCACGATTTGGATTATAAAACAATTTGGATCTGGGAGAGAGGGGAGAAAAGAGGAAGCCACCCCCCCCCCACGGCAACAAAGAGACAGTAAATAGAAACCCGAAGCCATAAACAGAAGATTTGTAATTCAAAAGGATCCCTCAAAGGCATCAAAGAGAATCTCCCCTTTGATGCAGGGTGAAAAGGGGAGAGAGACTGTGATTTATGACTGCCCTGCAACAAGAGGTAAAGGCTAAAATAAACCTTCCTTTCCCTTGGGAGCCGGCAGCCCAGACAACCCAGTGAGTTGATCAGGATTTATAAGTCAATTTTTATTTCACTTGGTATTCCTGGACTTTGTGGAATTTCTTTTTTGGTTTAAGTGCTTGTGAAATGTGAGTTCGAACTTTATTGTTAACAAGACTTGAAGAATGCAGTCAGCTTGTTAAAATGGAGTCGAGAAAATAAACTGTGATCATATTCCACCCCACGTGACAAGTTTTGACCTTGGCAGGATTGAATTATGTCAACAAAGAAGTGTTCCCCTGAGTTCCAGCGGTCTGTTTTGACCTTAATGTGGGAAACAAGAATAGAGCTATGTCAAGAGGAGACAAGACGGCAAGAGTTACAGGAAAAATTTCAGATGGTGATGGCGGAATATGATTTTTTAGGAGATGCTTTTGACACTGAAAAAGATGAATGTGAGAATGACAATGATGATAACTATGATTTGGAAGGAAAAGATGAAGATGAGGATTGTGATGATTCAACACAAAATGAAGCACACCATGGAAAAAATGATGACTCTACTCTACAAAAAGTTGGATGGAGTGCCCTGCTTTTGAGGGGGGCACGATTGGTATTATTGGAACTCCAGAACGCCCACAGGGAAGAAGGAAAAAATATGCAGAGAAGAGAAGAAATCCAGGGGTCCTGTATGGTGGCCTGGATGGTAAAAGACTGTAAACAGGGGGTGGGGTGAAGGGAAAGGGATGTTGTGATTATAAGGATGGATTAACAGGTTTATAACTGGTCTGCTGATTTTGGAATTTGCTGGATTGGGGGGGTGGAGCCGGTAACCGGGGATGTAAGGTTAAATTGAGAATAGTTATAGTTTTAAAAGTGAATGGATTTTGGAAAATGTGAAAATATGGAGGCTTATAGAGGGAGAAAAATTAGGCACGGGAAGATAAAATGGGAGTTTGATTTTTCAGTGATTTGAATATTAGATGAAAATGTTAACAATTGATTTATAAGTTGTATAAGATACAAAGGTGTATTTTTATAAAGTAAGAAACTGTTGCAGATGATAAAAAAGGGATGAAAACCGGGGAAGGGGGGGGAGGGGAAGCCCACAAAATATGGTTTTACAATCATGAATGTAAGAAAATTATTTCTTTTTTGTATTGTTTTTTTTCTTTTTTTGCCCTTTCTTTTTTTTTTCTTTTTTCCTATTTCTATTTTTCCCTCTTTTTTTGGTATTACAATAGATGGTTGGATGGATGGCCTCCTGCGTACTGCCCTGGTTTGCTGGAGCTCCCTGGTGGCAGGGGGGGGGGCTTTGGGGTCAGGGGAGGGGGAGGAGGACAGAAATCCAAGCATAAAATGGACCATCTCTGACTGTTCACATACATGGGATACTTCTGTGGCAGGGGAGGACCCATGTGGGTGGGTAGGAAGGAGGTGGAAAAGGTGTTTATGTATGTACCTTTTTTTTGTTTTTTGTATTCTGTAAAATTAATAAAAAGTATGTTAAAAAAATAATAATATTTTTTGCTGCAGATAGGTCTACTGAATTGCACATTTCAGGAGAGGAAGGGAGGGAGGCTGTTAGGAATGAGAGAGGTGAATACTGAATAAAGTCTGACCGATTGGGAATTTGGACCAATAGGGAAGTTTTTAATGTTTGATATTTAATCGTGTTTTTTAAGATTCTGTTGGGAGCCGCTCAGAGTGGCTGGGGAAACCCAGCCAGATGGGATGATGATGATGATGGTTATGTTGTTGTTGTTGTTGTTGTTGTTGTTGTTGTTACAGTCAAACCTCGTCCTGCATCCGCCTCCACTTGCGTCCATTCTGGCAAATGTCCGTGGCAAACCCAGAAGTACTGGAATGGGTTTCTTCCGGGTTTGCCGCTCGCGCATGCGCAGAAGTGCAAAACCGCTCCACGTGCATGCGCAGATGCGGCACTTTGGCCTACATCATTTTTGGCTTGCGGCCGGGGCTTCGGAATGGATCCCGGCCGCAAAACGAGGTTCCACTGTATTTGGTGTGAGTCTCTGTTCTTGAACTCCCAAAGAGGAATTTCCTTCCCACTTCCTTCTCAAATGACTTGGAGTGCAGCGACTGAGGAAGGAGCAGAAGGTGAGCTGAGCTTGGGAGACACTCTGTAGGTTTTGTGGTTTTGTCTTTTGGGGCTGTGTGTGAGTAAGTTTGTGTGCTTATTTGTTTTCTTACTTGTTTGTGTGCTTCTGCTGGTTTTCTAGGGCTGCTGCCTCTTGGATTTGGGTGACTGCCCAGGCTTGTGTGGGTGTTTGTTTCTGGCTGTGACCTTGTTTGTTTCTGGCTGTGACCTTTCACCTAGAAGTGTGAGTCAGGAAGTTCAGGTGATTAGCTGTGGGCGGAGCTAGTCAGAGCTTGGAGTGCAGCGACTGAGGAAGGAGCAGAAGGTGAGCTGAGCTTGGGAGACACTCTGTAGGTTTTGTGGTTTTGTCTTTTGGGGCTGTGTGTGAGTAAGTTTGTGTGCTTATTTGTTTTCTTACTTGTTTGTGTGCTTGTGCTGGTTTTCTAGGGCTGCTGCCTCTTGGATTTGGGTGACTGTCCAGGCTTGTGTGGGTGTTTGTTTCTGGCTGTGACCTTGTTTGTTTCTGGCTGTGACCTTTCACCTAGAAGTGTGAGTCAGGAAGTTCAGGTGATTAGCTGTGGGCGGAGCTAGTCAGAGCTTGGAGTGCAGCGACTGAGGAAGGAGCAGAAGGTGAGCTGAGCTTGGGAGACACTCTGTAGGTTTTGTGGTTTTGTCTTTTGGGGCTGTGTGTGAGTAAGTTTGTGTGCTTATTTGTTTTCTTACTTGTTTGTGTGCTTGTGCTGGTTTTCTAGGGCTGCTGCCTCTTGGATTTGGGTGACTGTCCAGGCTTGTGTGGGTGTTTGTTTCTGGCTGTGACCTTGTTTGTTTCTGGCTGTGACCTTTCACCTAGAAGTGTGAGTCAGGAAGTTCAGGTGATTAGCTGTGGGCGGAGCTAGTCAGAGCTTGGAGTGCAGCGACTGAGGAAGGAGCAGAAGGTGAGCTGAGCTTGGGAGACACTCTGTAGGTTTTGTGGTTTTGTCTTTTGGGGCTGTGTGTGAGTAAGTTTGTGTGCTTATTTGTTTTCTTACTTGTTTGTGTGCTTGTGCTGGTTTTCTAGGGCTGCTGCCTCTTGGATTTGGGTGACTGTCCAGGCTTGTGTGGGTGTTTGTTTCTGGCTGTGACCTTGTTTGTTTCTGGCTGTGACCTTTCACCTAGAAGTGTGAGTCAGGAAGTTCAGGTGATTAGCTGTGGGCGGAGCTAGTCAGAGCTTGGAGTGCAGCGGCGCGCGCCTAGTGGCGCGCGCAGTTTGACCCATCTTTTTGACCTAGGGCAGCAAGTCTCATACGTTTGTTAGGGGGGACCTAGGCCTCTTCCTCTTTCCCCCTTGACCTCAAGGTTTTCAAGATGGAGGTGGAGGGAACAACCATTGTCACCTGCAATTCCTGTGCAATGTTTGTTTTCTTGCCAAAGGATGTGGGTAGCTACACCTGCAACAATTGCAAGTTGGTTGCCCTACTAGAAAACAAGGTTGCCCTTCTGGAAGAGAAGGTGCAGCAGCTTCAGGGGCGTGTATCTACGCTCCAGAGAATTAAAGAGCTGGAGCTTTTCTTGGATGCAGCAGAGCACACTGTCTGCACCAAGGAGGAGACAGGGGATCTCCCTGAGGAGGAGGTCAGTTCCCCAACACAGCAGCCAGATGTATGGAGGAACGTGACTCATAGAAGTAGAAGGCCCAGGGATCGCTCTGAGTGCTTAGAATTACACAACCGTTTTGAAGTGCTCATGGAAGACGAGGAACAGACTCCACCTGAGGATCTCTCCCTCATCACAGTTGATGAGGAATATGAAGACGAGCAACCAAGTCAGTCCTCTGGAAATATGCAGGTAACCTTGGAAGGGACAGCACATAGAAGAATCCCAACCAAGCCTATGAAGAGGCGTGTAGTGGTGATTGGGGATTCCCTACTGAGGGGTACAGAAGCAGTGATCTGTGGGCCTGACAAGATGTCTCGAGAGGTGTGCTGTCTACCTGGGGCCAAGATCAAAGATGTAACAGATCGGCTGCAAGGAATCATAAAACCCACCGACAAATACCCCTTCCTTTTGGTGCATGTGGGAACCAATGACACTGCAAGCCATAGCTTACAGAAGATCAAAAATGATTATGAGGCTCTGGGCAGGAAGTTGAAGCAATTAGATGCACAAATTGTCATCTCTTCTGTCCTCCCAGTTGAACGACATGGCCCAGGGAGAGAGGGAAAAATAGGGGAAGTGAACAACTGGCTTCGCAAATGGTGCAAACAGGAACGGTTTGGATTCCTAGATCACGGTCTTCAGTTTCTTGAAGATGGACTTCTGGCAAGTGATGGACTGCACCTTACAAAAGTTGGGAGGAATGTTTTTGCCACAAAACTCAAAAACCTCATCAGGAGGGCTTTAAACTGACTTATGTGGGGGAGGGAGACAGTGGTCCTGAAGGTAGGAGTCTATCAAATGCTGAAGATGATCATCCAAATGTCAAGGACCAAATGGAGCAAGCAGCATGCAGACCTAGTGGTGGGACGAAAATATCCTTAAATAAGAGACATGGGGGAATGATCAACGGTCTTCAATGTCTGTATACTAATGCACAGAGCATGGGAAATAAACAAGATGAACTTGAGCTCTTGGTACAGCAAACTAAATATGACATAATAGGCATCACTGAAACCTGGTGGGATGAGTCTCATGACTGGAATGTAGTAATAGAGGGATACAATCTATTTAAGAGAAATAGACCAAACAGGAAAGGAGGAGGAGTAGCTTTATATGTTAGGGATATGTATACCTGTGAAGAGATCCAGGATTTAAAACTTCAAAGCCAAATTGAGAGTATCTGGGTCAAAATTAAGGGAGAGAAAAACAACAGTGATCTCATTGTGGGAGTTTACTATAGATCCCCAAGCCAAACTGAGGACACAGATGATGCCTTCCTGGAACAGATGGCCAAGCATTCCAAAGGAAGTGAGATAGTAGTAATGGGGGATTTCAACTATCCTGATATTTGTTGGATGTCAAACTCAGCCAAGAGCATAAGGTCAAACAGATTCCTCACTGGCCTTGCAGACAACTTCATTGTCCAGAAAGTGGGAGAAGCAACAAGAGGATCAGCCATTTTAGATCTGGTCCTAACCAATAGTGATGACTTGGTTAGTGGGGTAGAAGTGGCAGGATCATTAGGTGGGAGTGACCATGCTCTTCTGGAGTTTATTATCCAGCGGAAAGGAGCAACCAAGCATACTAAGGTCCAAATTCTAGACTTTAAGAAAGCCGACTTCAGAAAACTTAGGGAAACGCTGGGTGAAATCCCATGGACAGTAATACTAAAAGGGAAGGGAGTTCATGATGGTTGGGAGTTTGTTAAAAGGGAGATATTAAAAGCACAACTTCAGGCAATACCAATGAGACGGAAACATGGAAGGTGCCTAAAGAAGCCAGGCTGGCTATCTAAAGAACTTTTGACTGAGTTAAGATTTAAAAGGGATATGTACAAAAAATGGAAAAGGGGGGAAATCTCCAGAGAGGAATTCAAACATATAGCCAGCACGTGTAGAGACAAAGTCAGAAAAGCTAAAGCACAGAATGAACTCAGGCTCGCCAGAGAGGTTAAAAGCAACAAAAAGGGCTTTTATGGGTATGTCCGTAGCAAAAGGAAAAACAAGGAAACAGTGGGGTCACTCAGAGGAGAAGATGGTGAAATGCAAACAGGGGACAGAGAAAGGGCAGAACTCCTCAATGCCTTCTTTGCCTCAGTCTTCTCCAAGAAAGAAAACAACGCCCGACCTGAAGAATATGGAGCAGATGATTCAGCAGGGGAAACACAGCCCAGAATAAGTAAGGAGGTAGTACAAGAATACTTGGCTAGTTTAGATGTATTCAAGTCTCCAGGGCCAGATGAACTACATCCAAGAGTATTAAAAGAACTGGCAGAGGTGATTTCAGAACCACTGGCAATAATCTTTGAAAATTCCTGGAGAACAGGCGAAGTTCCAGCAGACTGGAGGAGGGCAAATGTTGTCCCTATTTTCAAAAAGGGGAAAAGAGAGGACCCAAACAATTACCGCCCAGTCAGCCTGACATCAATACCAGGAAAGATTCTAGAGCAGATCATTAAGCAAACAGTCTGTGAGCACCTAGAAAGAAACTCTGTGATCACTAAAAGTCAGCATGGGTTCCTGAAAAATAAGTCATGTCAGACTAATCTGATCTCATTTTTTGACAGAATTACAAGCCTGGTAGATGAAGGGAACGCTGTGGATGTAGCCTATCTTGATTTCAGCAAGGCCTTTGACAAGGTGCCCCATGATATTCTTGTAAAGAAGCTGGTAAAATGTGGGCTAGACAATGCTACCATTCAGTGGATTTGTAGCTGGATTACTGACCGAACCCAAAGGGTGCTCATCAATGGCTCCTCCTCATCCTGGAGAGTAGTGACTAGTGGGGTGCCACAGGGTTCTGTCTTGGGCCCAGTCTTGTTCAACATCTTTATCAATGACTTGGATGATGGGCTTGAGGGAATCCTGAGCAAGTTTGCAGATGACACCAAGTTGGGAGGGGTGGCTAACACCCCAGAGGACAGGATCACACTTCAGAATGACCTTAACAGATTAGACAACTGGGCCAAAGCAAACAAGATGAATTTTAACAAGGAGAAATGTAAAGTACTACACTTGGGCAAAAAAAATGAAAGGCACAGATACAGGATGGGAGACACCTGGCTTGAGAGCAGTACATGTGAAAAGGATCTAGGAGTTTTGGTTGACCACAAACTTGACATGAGTCAGCAGTGTGATGCAGCAGCTAAAAAAGCCAATGCAATTCTGGGCTGCATCAATAGGAGTATAGCATCTAGATCAAGGGAAGTAATAGTACCACTGTATTCTGCTCTGGTCAGACCTCACCTGGAGTATTGTGTCCAGTTCTGGGCACCACAGTTCAAGAAGGATACTGATAAGCTGGAACGTGTCCAGAAGAGGGCAACCAAAATGGTCAAAGGCCTGGAAACGATGCCTTATGAGGAACGGCTTAGGGAGCTGGGTATGTTTAGCCTGGAGAAGAGAAGGTTAAGGGGTGATATGATAACCATGTTCAAATATATAAAAGGATGTCATATAAAGGAGGGAGAAAGGTTGTTTTCTGCTGCTCCAGAGAAGCGGACACGGAGCAACGGATTCAAACTACAAGAAAGAAAATTCCACCTAAACGTTAGGAAGAACTTCCTGACAGTAAGAGCTGTTCGGCAGTGGAATTTGCTGCCAAGGAGTGTGGTGGAGTCTCCTTCTTTGGAGGTCTTTAAGCAGAGGCTTGACAGCCATCTGTCAGGAATGCTTTGATGGTGTTTCCTGCTTGGCAGGGGGTTGGACTGGATGGCCCTTGTGGTCTCTTCCAACTCTATGATTCTATGATTCTATGATTCTATGATTCTATGACTTTTCATCTGATCCAACGTGGCCACCATTATTTTATATTTAACATCCTATTATATTTAATTGCCTAATGATGATGATGGTGGTCTTCCCTGGCAACTGGATTTCGTAATGTAGGAACCATTATAGAAAAGGTTCATTTCACCCAGACACCAGACATTTGCATTCTCTCAGCCGTTTTTATGTTTTGTTTTAGACCCAAGGGGAAAGGCAACACTATTTTAAACAATATAATTGAGTTATGCTTTCTGCTGTCTGAACTGGTTCTGAAATTGTTTTGGGAAAATCCACTCATTTTAATTGTGGGTAATTGGAAGCAATGCTGTCATATTCCAAATTGCAGAACAGCATCTTATTGCAAATTCCGAGCTACCCTGGGCATGCAAATACCTTAAGTGACAAACAAACCATTCACTGATATGAGAAGAGAAAGAAAGCAAGAAAGCAAGAAAGCAAGAAAGCAAGAAATAAATAAATAAATAAATAAATAAATAAATAAATAATAAATATTTTCAGGAATTTCATGTGGTGGATCTGCTCCTTGCAAGAGCAAGTCCCACCTCCTTCATTTGCATAGCTCTTGTTTCTTGGTCACGCCAGAGTGAGAGAGGTGTAGGAAGCGGGGGTGCAGGGATCGCCACACCGATCTCCCCCCTGGGCGGAGATTGTCATGGATTGCAGCACTCGGGGCCGTCTTAAGCATATCTGGTGCCCTGGCGCCGTGGTGCAAAGATCCCTCCAGTGCCCCCCCGCCCCGTTTCCCAGCACCCGCTATGCGGCGCCCCCCGGCGCCCCTGCGCCCTGGCGCCCTGCACCACCCAGCCTTGCCGTAGGGCCGGCCCTGGCAGTGCTGATCGCCCCTAAGGGCGGCGATTGCAGTGCCAATCTCCCCACTGGGCAGGAATAACGGCAGATTGCCTTGCGACTGCCCCCCGCCCCATGGGCGGCCCGTCCAGATGCACGGCCCGTCCAGATGCACGGCATGCACACTGCTCTGGGTGCCCGAACGGCTAGCTATGCCGCTGGCGACAGAATGATAGATAGAAAGACAGAGCCACCTAGGATGTCAGCCTGGCTAACTAGATCACTGTCATGCATAACCGAGTAGACCTCTGCCAGCAAAGCATTGCAGGGAATTGGACCAGCTGACCCTCGGGGTCCCTTCCAACTCTATAATTCTATGATTCTGTGAAAGCAATTTGAGAGCTTGAACTGACTTGACCAGAGATTCCAACAACCTTCTGTGACTTTTAGCAGTCAGAGCCAAATGTTAATTGATCTTTAAATAAATCACTGACTAAATATCACCAGGGCATTTTACAGATGGAGAGGAAGACTGTATAATTGAAGAAGGTGTTTGTGCATCCATCATCTGCTGGGAATTATTTTTAGCTGTCCGGTGTATTTTCGGAGCCTGTTTAACCATCGTCACATCAAACATGTGTCCGTTGTTCTCAGCAGGAAGGCCAATGCTATCAGTTATTATTACAGAGGTAAAAGCTCGGCATCGCTCCCCCTTCAGCTTCAAGAGAGTACCTTATAAAAGAGGGTGTTCACAATTGCTAGGCAGCGGTCAAAGGTAAAGGTTGTAGCTATGGCTTAGAGAAGGAAATGGAACCAGATGAAGTGTTTATTAGATCTGAAACAAAATGCCACACTCATGCAAAATCTGACAATTATTATTATTTGGGTGGGATAAGCATCAAACCTTGCTTTTGCAATTTGACTACAGGGCTCTCCACATTTCATTTATTGGTTATTTTTACTTATAGACTACCAGAGGTCAGGAACTGGTTGAATGGGGACTAGGTGTGGGAGGTTCTAGCTGGAAAGCCCCCTAGGGCAGCTTCAGAAGAGGAAGGCTCAGAGTCGGGGCAGTGGTAGTGGGACACCGAAAAGCGGTCAGAGGATGAATGGGAGGGGGGCCAGAATGGCTGGATGCTGAACAAGCAACAGGCTTGAGTGAGAGAGAGGAAGAAGAGGCAGAAAGCACTGCAGATGTAGGACAGGGAGCTGAAGGAGAGGTGGGGGCTGAGACTGCAACAGATTCATAGGAGCTTTCTGGTCTTGCTGTATTCAGCTTCCCTCCTCCCACGGTTGTAGTAAGGGGGTGCGGCACGCCCCGGGTGTCATCCCTGAGGGGGGGACAAAATGGCACCCCTGGCGTGGTGGCACTCACGCCCCCGGCACTGGACTAACGAAGTAACACCAGCAGTGCAAAAGATCCTTGTGGCGGCTCTCGCACTCCGGACGGGTGGATTGATGGGGCTCAATAACTCTGGGCAATTTCCCCCTATTTTACTTCTGAAAAATTTCAGGGGGGGGGTTGACAAAAAAAAATCTGCACCGGGTACCACCAGAGCTTGTTATGCCTCTGCCTCCTCCCTTGTCTCCAAGGGCGCAGAGAACTTTGCTCCCCCAAAAAGTTTAAGACTGCTGGGAAAACAGCTGACCTGCAGCTGAACCAGCCATGACACCAGCATGGTTCGATGGCAGATTGTGCTTTGCTGCCGGCAACGGTACACATTTGAAAACCCTCCCCTTTATTAGGTTATCCTCACTTTTCCTCCCTGCCCATGCCCCCGGCCAATGGAGAAAGAAGTGGTGATTGCAATCTTGGTATCTCTTTGGCGAAACTCGTAGCTGAGTAAGATTGTCTTCCATGAACACAGTCTTAACAATGGGTCCATAAGTGACCGTGGACGCCAATTGTGGATCCATACATCCTTCCACAGTGGGGACATAGGTTCCTGGGTGGGAGTTGATCACGGTGAGGGTTTGCCAAGCATGCCTTCCTCTTAGCGCATTTTCCCCTTTTGTCCTGAGTTTGAGCGTCTCCAAAGCCCATGACCATAGCTGTCAAGTTTTCCCTTTTCTCGCGAGGAAGCCTATTCAGCATAAGGGAATTTCCCTTTTAAAAAAGGGAGAACTTGACAGCTGTGCCCATGACACCTTTCGTAAAGGCTGTTCTTCTCCAACTGGAGCCCTCACAGGCCAGTGTTTCCCCCATCAGTGGGACCACCTACAACTCCTTTCATCTGTTTTCAAACGGACACACTGTGGGGTAATGCAGAATCAAATCTTCAATGAGCTTTTGTTTTTGGAATGAAACCAGTTTCTCCAGAAGAGCCTTTCGGGGCAAAAAATATGCACTAGATCTAGGTTGTGTGTGGCTTACAAAGAAAAGACAAGCACTCAGTCTCCATTGATTCCAGACTAAAATGTTGTGTGCACACAGCCTTCTTTGAACTACAAATGATTAATTGTGTACACTGTCAGGGTCTCCAAGACATGCTGCAGAGAGGCATCTGATGCATTCTGTGTATATGTGGAGCAATGGTCTGTTGATAACAGTTGGCTCTGAAATGCCTAATAGCACTATATAACACTATATATATATATATAACACTTCTATATAACAGTGCTATAGCAGCTAGTGGGTGAGAGTCTGTCTGGTGTCGTGGTTAAGTTATTGGACTGGGAACCCGGAGACCAGGCCTCAAATCCCCATTCAGCCATGAAAGCACACTTGGTGGTGACCTTGAGCCATTCATTGTCTCTCAGTTGTTTTGAGGATTAATGAGGAGGGGGAGAACCACCTTGAGCTACTTGGAGAAAAGTGGGGGCAATAACAAACAAACAAACAAACAATCTCGGCTGAAAAAAAAAGGTATATGCGTTGTTCCGTCTCAGGTAGCTCATTCCTGGTTCACACATTTGACTGAAGAACATGAATGTAGGAGCTATATTTAAAGCATGTTCTATTTATGAGATCTCTATTCTAGTCCTCCCTGCTCCCAGTAAAAAGGATCCTTCTCCTCCAGATAGGCTACTAGCCAGTTTCACTGATGGATATGCTTGCTTTTCATATTTATCCCCAGCCATCTGCTCCTTGCATACACTACATAAATACAGATTTCGGTTGTTTTGTGCTGCCGTCTGTCTTCCCATGGCATCTCTCTTCAAATTCTTTTCAGTTCTGCATAGAGTGTCTGCTAATTGGATGAGTTAGTAGCACAGATTTAAGTGGAAAGGAAACCGTGTGTGTGTGTGTGTGTGTGTGCGTGTGTGCGTGTGTGCGTGTGTGCGTGACCACACGCACGTGCTCTGGTCTTTCTTAATCGTGCCAGGAGAGCAAGAGGGCAAATTCTAAATTCCTCCCAAACAGGTTTCAAAGCCATTGCATACCTGCAGTATTGCAATTTCTGTTTCCTTCGGATGTCATGAAGACCTGTGTACACACCATTCTTTTAAAGGACAAACTCTTCCAAAAATCCTGGGAACTGGATTTTATCTCCTACAATTCCCAGCACCCATAACAAACTGCAATTCCCAGAATAGTATCCGTCAAATCTATGGATCCATCAAATAATTAGATAAGGAAAGTGGTTGCTCATTAGCCTTTGTCTGTCACCTGTGTTTCCACCAGGATATGGCATGGTGTCTATTTGACTGGTTTGGATCAAAACAAGCCAGAACTTTATTGAATACGGATGAAAGAGGTTTGGCTTGGACATGGGGCAATCAAATACTTCTGGCCTGCCTGTGGGAAGTGGCACCATAGGTCACAGGAGTTCCTAAGGCTTACATCAAACAGGGCAACCCCCGCAGGGACCACATTCTGGGGGAGTTCCATTGGCCCTGGCCCCCGTCTGGGCATGAGGACATGGCAACTCCCCCCCCCAGATCCCTTTAATAAGATACCCCAGCATTTGGAGGTTCAGGCAGAGACTACAACCTCCCCTCCATCCAAGATTACAATTGCCCCGATGCCCAACCCATTTGTGACAATTTCCATGAAGTAGGCAAAACCACCAGGTTGGAGCCAATTTGCCTGGTGGACAAATTCCTACCAGCCGCCTCCGGTACTGAAAGCCCTGGCTCTGGGCCCATAACCATAATGTCGGGGTAATTGCTGGCAGGCAAGGGGGGCGACCAGGCAAACAACATTATACATGCCAGCCCGTTCCTCTCATCTGCGTGCCGCTCCTGGGATCCATCAATCTTCTTCCCCAATGAGATTCCATGACTCATGTCCAGAGACACTGAGGATACATTAGCAGAGTAACAACATCAGCAGAAGCCAGGCTCTGGGGTGTGAGTGCTAAGCTACTTTATTTATATACAAAACCAGGACAAAGGAAAACATGGCTCCTCTCCTTCTTGCTCTTGGAGAGAAGAGAGAACACAAAAGCAATACAGAGCGGAACAGGATAAAACAAAACTTCAGCTCCTTGTGACTTCCAACAATCAGTGCTGGAATGTAAAATACAGACATGTGATTAAAACAATCCCACATATCTGTACAGTGGGGGAGTGGAATCCCCACAGAAATATGGTGACCACTGTAGCCACAGCAAGGGCATTGAGCAGCAGCCTGAACCAAGGGAAGGTGGGTGGGGAACCCGACAAGGGAAAGCAGATAAGGGTTCCAGGTGCGGGCTGTTTAAATGGCTAGGGTGCAGACCCAAGGGAATCCTTCTTGCTCAGTCAGCCCTGCCCCCTGGCACAGCTCGTATCCAACCCTGCACCCCCATTTGCCAATCCCAGGTGCGGGCTAGGATCCGGCTCCTGATAGGCGGCACTGGCTTACACCTACGCCAC
Source organism: Zootoca vivipara (assembly GCF_965207765.1). NCBI lineage: Eukaryota > Metazoa > Chordata > Lepidosauria > Squamata > Lacertidae > Zootoca > Zootoca vivipara. The sequence continues at coordinate 109,456,371 of NC_142586.1, forward strand.
CTAACTGGATAAGATACCGATCCTGAGCTCCCTAGTCAGGGCCTTGGAGGAGCCTCCATCGTCCCACAATGCCGCCATACCGAGAAGGTGAGCAGACTTACCAAATGCAAGCAGTTCAGTGCAAGCAAAAAGTTCTTGTGAGGGAAGGTAAATGTTAGGGGCTTTTAAGGTTATTTAGGGAAAGGCATGAAGCATGATAGAGGTGTGTAAAATGATCAGTGGTGTAGAGAAATGGTGCTGGATCATTCCAGCCCATCCAGTCCAGCATCAGGTTCTCACAGTGGCCAACCAGATTCCTATAAGAAACCTTCAAGGAGGAGTCAAACACAACAGCATTCTCCTTGCCTGTAGTTTCCAGCAATTTGTTTTAAAAAGCATTGTTACCTCCAACTGTTGAGGCACCATCCCTATTTATTTTCAGTGGCAATTTTGTAATCTGGTGGCGCTGTGGGTTAAACCACTGAGCCTAGGGCTTGCCGATCAGAAGGTCGCCAGTTCAAATCCCCGCCACGGGGTGAGATCCCGTTGCTCGTGCTCCTGCCAACCTAGCAGTTCGAAAGCACGTCAAAGTGCAAGTAGATAAATAGGTACCGCTCCGGCGGGAAGGTAAATGGCGTTTCTGTGTGCTGCTCTGGTTCGCCAGAAGCAGCTTTGTCATGCTGGCCACATGACCTGGAAGCTGTACGCCGGCTCCCTCAGTCAATAACACGAGATGAGCGCCGCAACCCCAGAGTTGGTCACAACTGGACCAAAGGGTCAGGGGTCCCTTTACCTTTACCTATATGCTACTCTGAGTTCCATGATGGAAGCAAGGCAGGATTAAATATTGGAGGAATATATATGATGGAATCCAGCCCTGCAAAACTGGATAAAAAGCAGTCATTTGCCTTGATATGTTTCAGAGCAGATTCTCTTGGAAATGTTGTTTGAGAGAGGAAATGCCGTGGAACTTTTTTTTGGGGGGGGGGTGTCAAAAGAGGATTATACCTGGTTATTAGAACATTTAGGAACTGACACTCTTGCTAGACATGTGTATATGTAATAAAGATTGGTGTTGGTGCTGACTTGCTGCAATTATCTAGTTGATCCACTTATCAGCTTACATTTTGCAGTGCATTAAAGCGCATTAGTACACCAAGTACATCAGCCAATATAGCGAGATGAGCGCCGCAACCCCAGAGTTGGTCACAACTGGACCTAATGGTCATTTACCTTTACCTTTAAGACTTTTTGTGTGTGTGTGAGCTCAGTATATAGTGTGTGTGTGTGTGTGTGTGTGTGTGTGTGTGTGTGTGTTTTCATACTCAGAAATATATATCATTTTCAATTCCGCTGTTAAAGACATGTCCTTTTCACAGACATTTCTCTAAGACGCATCCGTAAGATGATGGACTGATTGTGGTCCTACGTTTTCATATTTCCACCCTAGTCACTCATGTGTTTCATTTAACGTGTCAGAGATGGGATCTTCTCCTGCAGACTCCAAGGTGGGCTATCACTGACCATCTGACAGTGAAGGACAGATGGTATGACCTGATTCTGCCAACTGCCAATCACAGTCCACCAGGGCCTCGCCTGTAAATTGCATTCTGTACGCAAATCTGAACGCTTTGTATGATATGAGGCCCCCCTCTTGCTCCTCACTTTATTATGTCTAGGACTTTGCATTGTTCGGCGATCTCCACCCCATGCAGTTCAGTGGCTCTCTATTTGGGGGCAGCTGTCCACAGACCCAAAAGTTCCTAGTTCGAATCCTGTCACCATTCCACTATTCTTCAAGCTGTGGTCTTGGCACATGCAGATTTTAGATCCTATGACCGAGCATGGGCTTTGCATGATAAAACACTCCTGTTGGTGAGCACAGTCATTTGCCTGAGTCTCATCTGGAGGCACCGGACTTGGGATGCAAGTGGCTGATTTCTGTGAGTAAGGTACATCAGCTTGAAGACAGCCTCACCACTACCAGCTCAGTCCCCAGCTGAGGCTCAGGCACCTGCTTGACAACAGGAGATGCTTTGTTCACAAGGAGGTGGGACTGAGGTCGAATTTGACAACTCTCCCTCTTCACTTGGGACATCCACTGTCACTGAGGTGATGTCAGGCTTCAGGGAATCAGCTCCCCCCCACCACTTTGGCAGTAGATAAGCAGAACAAATGAAAGGAGTCTTCTTACCAGTTAGAAACTTTAATGATCACGGTGAGAGAACAAAGAATCCATTTCTTAGGAATGATGGTGCTCCCAATTAAGGTTTCCATCAACTTCCTCAATAGTCACCCACATCACTGCCGCATCTTGCAACCTGAGCTCGTAACCACTGTGCTTTCTGTGTCGCCACCTTATCAGCTCTTCTTGACCTTGGACTGAGCAGATGAGTGCTTTCCAGAGATAGCAAATCTGTTAACTCTCTCTCCCAGTGCTTCTTCTCCTAGCTATTCCCCATCCAGTACTTCCTAGCTTCTGACTTCTGAACTACAGTGGCACCTCTGGTTATGAACGCTTCGGGCTACGCACGTTTCAGGTTATGAGCTCTGCTAACTCGGAAGTAGCTGCTCCTGCTGGCAAACTTTTCCCTGGGGTGCGAGCGAAAATCATGCACTAGAGGTGCGCGCGCAGCGTGAGGCCCCATTAGCAAAAGCGCGCCTCAGGATAAGAACGGTTTCACCTTAAGAACGGACCTCCGGAACAAATTAAGTTCGTAACCAGAGATACCATTATATGCCCCTCTGCAAACCACTGTTCCAAATCTATACTGTCCTCCTGCTCCTGGGAAGATTCAGGATCCTGATCAGGAACAGAAGAAGAAGAGTTTGGATTTTATATCCCACTTTATCACTACCCGAAGGAGTCTCAAAGCGGCTAACAATCTCCTTTTCCCTTCTTCCTCCACAACAAACACTCTGTGAGGTGAGTGGGGCTGAGAGACTTCAGAGAAGTGTGACTAGCCCAAGGTCACCCAGCAGCTGCATGTGGAGGAGCGGAGACTCGAACCCGGTTCCCCAGATTACGGGACTACCGCTCTTAACCACTACACCACACCACACTACACCACACTACACACAGGGGGAGGGGGAGGCTCCCACCATTCCTCCTCAGCACAGTCCCTGACAGGTGAGTCCTTCTCATGGACAGCTCTCTCCGACATCTAGATCAGCACCTCCCAAGCCACTGGGCCCATCCCCAGGACCAGGCTCGACACCCCTGTCTCATCCCTCCCTGTCCCTCCAACCAACTGTACCCAGAGGTCTACACAAGGCTTATGACAGGTGTCAGTAGTACAATTACCCAAGGATGCCCAGTGCTGATGCCAGGCCTACCAACAACTCTGAGCCAAGCTGATATGCAACACACACACACACACACACACACACACACACACACACACACACACAACTGATACGCAACGTTATATATTGAGTGTGTAACTTTTATCTGTATTTCGATATCCGACTTACATCGCCAAGATACAGCAAGAAAAGAAAGGGTGGGAAGCAAGAAAAAGATTTTTCTAAGGTATAAGAGTTAATTATATTTCACAGCAGATTCAGTCAGTATTAAGCTCTTCTGCTTGCTGCGATTGCCACATTAGCCCTGTGTATAATTGAACTGGTCACTGGGTGGTAGAGACAAACAGGTAAGCACGTCTTTAACTAAAAATTACATTACAGCCTCTTTAAATCCCAACTTCATTGTCGCTGTTAACTGCTTTCACTTTACGTTGTCTATTGCTGCAGGGAGGAGGGTATTTGTTAGAAAGACCTGCTCTTTAGGAGGTGGGACATGCTGGTAGGTGCGATGACATCCCAATTTCTTCCATTGTTAAAGGGACAGGCATCTGTTTAAAGCAATATCTTCTCCTCTTCTTCATCTTTTTGGGCGATCACTCATGGCCGAGTAACATTGTCTTCCATAAACACAGTTTTAACAGTGAGTCCGTAAGTGACTGTGGAGGCCAATTCTGGATCCACATCTCCTTCCACAGTGGGGACATACGGTAGTTTTCTGGGTGGGAGTTGATCATGGTGGGGGTTTGCCAAGTGTACCTTCCTCTTAGCACGTTTCCCCCTTGCATCCTCAGTTCGAGCATCTTCAAAGCCCATGACATTTTTGGTAAAAGGCTGTTCTCCAACTGGAGCGCTTGCAGGCCACTGTTTCCCAATTGTTGGTGTTTATACTACATTTTTAAAAATTTGCCTTGGGAGACTCTTTAAACCTCTTTTGTTGACACCCAGCATTACGCTTTCCACTTTTAAGTTTGGAATAGAGTAGTTGCTGTGGAAGACGATGATCAGGCATCCGCACAACATGACCAGTCCAACTAAAATAAAAAAATTCCTTCAGTAGCACCTTAAAGACCAACTAAGTTTTTATTTTGGTATGAGCTTTCGTGTGCATGCACACTTCTTCGTGCATGCACACGAAAGCTCATACCAAAATAAAAACTTAGTTGGTCTTTAAGGTGCTACTGAAGGAATTTTTTTATTTTACTTCGACCCAGACCAACACGGCTACCTACCTGTAACCAGTCCAACTAAGTTGATGTTGAAGAATCATTGCTTCGACACTGGTGATCTTTGCTTCTTCTAGTACACCAGCATTTGTTCACCTGTCTTCCCAAGTGATGTGTCAAAATTTCCAGCGACACCATTGATGGAATCTTTCTAGGAGTTGGAGATGAAGTTTAAAGCACACTAAAAATGTTATATTTGCAGCTGTATAGCTGAGTCCTTTCAAAGAATAGTTTCCTTTTCATGAAGCTTGAATCAGGTAGGTGAACTGAACTGAGTTCCTCCTCCATCCAGTGAGGAAGAATTCATTGCACAGTTTCTCCTAGGATAGTTGGCCTGCAAACTGTGAATGTTGGTCCATTGGATTAAAAGGGACACAGCCTCGTCAACCTCAGCCTGCCTTTAGCCCACCTCCACTGACCTTCCTGTCGGGCTTTGCGGGGAGAAGGAAAGGAGACAAAACCAGAATCGGATGGATCTGCCTGTCATAGGCTCTGGCGCCACCTAATGTTGGGCTCCCTACCTCCTGCCCTACCGGCCCCAATGGGTACCAGCTATCGCAGCCTGCACATCCTTCTCCCTGTGGGTGTTCCGTATTGCTTCTCCGGTTGTTTCCTAGCTCAGCTGCAGCCAGAACAATTAACAGACTGATACGCTGGCGGAGCCATGAGGGACATATTTCGTTGGAGAGCTGCACTGTTTGTTGTGTGATTCAGAAGCAGGAGACGTACCAAATGGTGGTTGCTTGTTAGATCTCTCCCCCTAATTAGATGTGGCTGTTCCTTCAACATATTCAGTGTATTTACTCAAACTAAGACTAGTTAAAATTGCATTCCAAAGACTTGCCTAATGCCGGCACTATTGAATATATAGCAATTACCTAAATAGCTCTATATTTAGTTAATTGGCCATTTGGGCTGTATACACTCTCATAATTTTCTCCTTATCTTTCTTTCTTTCTCTTTAGCGGGGAAGTAATTTTCTTATCAGTGACAATGTTTTCTAGCATTTTTTATTCACCTCCCCGCTCCCTGCCATGTTGTGCTTTAAAACCTCAGCTGCCATTTCTCCTCTGCAAGCCAACAATGGGGAGGGGTGATTTGAAGGAAAGAAGCAGTGGGTGGGAGGACATGCATTACCCCTTTCTCCTGAACTCGAGGGAAGCAGCAGTCCAACTTTCACAAAGTGGTCCGCACAGATCCAGCCTAAACGTGGCTCCTGATGTTGACATTTTTCACAGTCCATACAGTAAGCTTTTGTAGTTTATTTGCATTCTAAGCAATTTCAGTATCGGGACAAAGAGATTTCAGCAAGGGGGCAAGATTCACAGAATGGTTCCCCTCCCTGCCACCTGATATTTTCACTTTTGGAAAGCAATATCTTCTAAGAGAGGTAGAGCATCTGCTTTGCATGCAGGGGGTGGGTTCAATCTCCAGTGTTTCTAAGCTAGGGCTGCAAAGGAATCCTGCCTGGAATCATAGAGCTCCACTGCCAGCCACTGCAGACAATATGAAGCTTCATGGAATAATGATCTGACTTAGTATGAGGCAGCTTCCTATTTTCCTAAGAACTATAATGGATTGGTTGGACCCAAAGGAATGGTGGGGGGAATCAGCTGGGGAACCACCAAGGGAAGACAGCTCAGAGCCCGGGGAGTGGAGGTGGGACCACGATGAGTGGTCAGAGGCAGAAGAGGACAAAGACTGGGAGAAGGAGATGCCAGAAGCTGAAGGGGTAACAGGGTTTAGTGATCTAGGAGGGTCTGTGACAGGAAGAAGTCCAGAATCAGAGGCAGAAGCTGAAGAAGGAGGGCAGGAGGAGGGAGGCCAAGAGGCAGGTATGAATCAGGCTGGTGAAGAGTCACAGGTGTCTCCCCTTCCTGCTGCAACAAGCTGCCCTCTCCTTGGTCTTACAGAACCAGAAGTGGTATGAAGAGGGTGGAGGAGAGGTTGGCTTCGTGACGGCACAGTCTCTGATTGCTTGGGGAAAACCCAGGAGATGGGGGGACTTAGACGGCTGTGGCAAGGCAGGGACTTTCAGTCTCGGCAACTGCTTCATGGGAGCAAGTCCCACCAGAGATGAGCTGCTGTACTCATTAGGCCTGACACTCTGCCAGGTCTGTGTAGAACATGTTTTTGCTAATGCAGAGTTAAGTCCAACTTCCACAGTGTGATTTACTGTCAGCTCGCTCCTGACAAGAGCATTAGGCGTTGCTACTTCAGGGATGGGGAGTTTGTAGTCTTCTACCTGTAAGTGTTGTTGAACTCCAGCTCCCATCAACCCCAGCCAACATGACCAATGGTCAGGGATGACAAATGTTGTCATCCAACAACATCTGAATGGGAAGGGGAGTTCCTCATCAATGTGTTTACTTTTTAATAACTTCTCTTAACTGGTGATGGGCAAACACAAGTTGGAATTGGTTCATTGTTTTGCACTTGGCGAAAACCTCGTCTCCTTCCAACCAGAGAGATCTCTTGAAACTCATAATGTTGATGCATGCTTCCTCCTTTATTGCTGTCTGGAAATTACAGTTCCCAACACCAGCTGTGGTGGGAAACCACTTGGAAAGGCAACCACAGATCGCACATGTGCTGAATCTCATTTCATATTCTGAGCTGGAGAAGAACCACTTGGGGAAATAGGACTCAATTCAAAATACATTTGAGCATTACAAGGGTTCTGATGTTTTTAATGTTTGAAGTTATGTGCTGTTTTTAGTGTTCTGTTGGAAGCTGCCCAGAGTGGCTGGGGAAACCCAGCCAGGTGGGTGGGGTACAAATAATAAAATCATTATTAATATTATTATCTTATGAGGAACGGTTGAGGGAGTTGGGTATGTTTAGCCTGGAAAAGATGAAACTGAGAGGAGATATGATAGCTACCTTCAGATATCTGAAGCTTGTTTTCTTCTGCTCTGGAGGGTAGGAATTGTACCAATGGCTTCAAGTTATAAGAAAGGAGACTCTAATTAAACTTTAGGAAGAACTTTCTGGTCAAAGGGTTGTTCAGCAGTGGAACAAACTGTCTCAGAACATTGTGGACTCTCATTCATTGGAATTTTTTTAACAGAGGTTGCATGGCCATCTGTGAGGGATTCTTTAGCTGCAATTCCAGCATCACAAGGGGTTGGACTAGATCAGGCATCCCCAAACTGCGGCCCTCCAGATGTTTTGGCCTACAACTCCCATGATCCCTAGCTAACAGGACCAGTGGTTGGGGAAGATGGGAATTGTAGCCCAAAACATCTGAAGGGCCGAAGTTTGGGGGATGCCTGGACTAGATGATCCCTTCCAACTCAGCAATTTTTATCTTTCACAGCAATGTCAAACCAACTAGGGATTGAAGAAAAAAAAAATCTATAGCATACATATTCAGCAGCTGTCAGGGCTGGAGTCAGACACAGGTCAGCCAAAGAAGCAGAGCCAGTTGCCAGTCACTTTTTATTCAAGGCAACAAACATACACTCAGCAACACTCTCAGCAAGTCTTGTCTATGGAGCAGTTGCCAGGACTAATGGTTCCTGCCCTCTACCTCCTCTGAGACTCCTCCTCTGCTGGATGTTTCTCAAGCGGTCTCAAACTCTGTCTGGGCATCTCTCATCTCTGCTCCACTCTATGCATTGCTCTGCACATCATTGGAGACAAGGGGGGAGGGGAGCTGTTCATAGTACGGGAGGCAGGCTCCCTGTATTCTTCTGCAGCCTCTTGCCCACCCCCTGCTTCAGCCTCTGAGTCTGAACTGCTCCCTGTCACAGGCTCTTCCTGCTCACTAAATCCTGTTGCCCCTTCAGCATCCACCAACTGCTCCTACTCTTCTCCCTCTAACTTCTTCTCAGTGCCCCACCACCAAACCCCTGGCTCTGAGCTTTCCACTGAGTTTCCCTTGGGGGTTTCCAGCTGGTGCCTCCCACCTCGTCTCCATTGTGCTTCCCTCCAGATGTTTTGGACTATACCTCCCATGACCTATTTGGCATACTGGGTGGGGCTGAGGGGAGCTGGAGCCTGGCAACATCTGGAGCTGCTAAATGCACAGACAATGCGGTCCTTTGAAGTGGAACTCTCTGAATTCAGTGTTCCAGGTTTCTTGAGGAAAAGCGCTTGTCTGTGTATTTATTTTAGCTAGATTGACTGGCAGGGAAAAAAAATCAGAGACCCCTCACTGAATTGTCATAAATGACATGTTCCAAATTGGACAGTATTTCTCAGTTTGGCTGAACCATTTCCCGTGTCTTTTCTGACAGCAATCTAGTTTGGGGAATTTTCACTTTAAAGGAAATACTATGAAAATCACTGTGAAGCTGCTGTCAAGGGGGGCACTTGTCTGGTCACAAGTAAATTATGAAAATATTCTGCAGCTGGAGAGTTCTTTTTTTCTTTTATCTTCTGTTTTTTTGTTAACAGCAAGGAAAGGTGCCTGGAATATATGCTGCTTGTGGCTAGAGATTAAGGCCATCAATTGCCTTAGTTTAACTCGATTAATTCATTGATTAAATGTGCATACAGTATAATGTGCATAAATCTGCATGTGCACATAAATGACATTTTTGAGAGACATTGGAAAGAGAATTTAATTTATGAATATATAAAACAAGGAGGGACCCAGGTGGCGCTGTGGTTAAACCACTGAGCCTAGGGCTTGTTGATCAGAAGGTCGGCGGTTCGAATCCCTGTGACGGGGTGAGCTCCCGTTGCTTGGTCCCAGCTCCTGCCAACCTAGCAGTTCGAAAGCACGTCAAAATGGAAATAGATAAATAGGAACCACTACAGCGGGAAGGTAAACGGTGTTTCCATGTGATGCTCTGGTTTGCTTTGTCATGCTGGCCACATGACCTGGAAGCTATACGCCGGCTCCCTCGGCCAATAATGCGAGATGAGCGTGCAACCCCAGAGTCGGTCATGACTGGACCTAATGGTCAGGGGTCCCTTTACCTTTACCTAAAACAAGGTGGACTCCAAATGTGGAGGAGGCGATAGGAGAAGAAAACCTCCGGTGCTTAAAATGAAATTACTTCCAGGGCAAACATGTTTTGGAACAAATCCTTCCATGGGGGAGGGGCAGGTTTTTAGCAGCAATTCTCACCAAAGAGCACCCCTTAGAAAGAATTTGTTGCAAAACATATTGAGCCTGGAACAGGGATGGGGAAGAATTTGATCAGTTTCCATTTGAAGGTGAAACTGCCTAATCCACACTTTCTGAAACTTTACGAGACCTAAGGCACATCCCTCCTTCACAGTTCACCCTTCTCAAAATTTTGCAGCGCAGTTCTCCAGCCGAGTAACGTGCGTAAAAATGCATAAAAAGTGCGCATTTAAAAATGCATGATTTAGTGAAATTAGCATACAAAAATGCATTTTATTCAGGGAAATTGCTTTGCACAAATGTGAGTATTAGGGGAAATTGCATACAAAGATTTGTCTTTGCACACATGTCTGCTTGAAGGTTATCCCTTAGGGAGGATGACCATCTCTGATTATTCCTCAGGGACACTAATATCTCGGCCAGTTCACTGGTTATACATGGGCTCAAGTACTAGGTACTTAAAAACACATCTATTTAAAAAAGAAGGATTTTTTTAATTTTAATTTTTTGGAGCAGGGAAGTGAATGTAACAGGAGCCCTGCCTGATCATATTAAAGGTCCACCTAGTCTAGCAACTTGTTGCCCGTGATGGTCACTATCTCCAGGAATCCCACAAGCAAGCCATGAAGGCAATAGCCCTCCATCCTTGTCCCCACCTCTAGAGGGGCAAAATGACTTCAAGGCTGAACAGCCACTGAGAGACTCATCCTCCCGGAATTCCTCTAATCCCCATTTAAAACCATCCATGCAGGATCCGATCCCTACATTTGATAGCAGATGACTGCTTAACCTGTGCTGAAAACATTGCTATGGTTATTGTGAGATCTTAAAAATAAGCATGGCAGATATCTGGGATGATGCCATTTGTTGCCTTCTCCCTTGAGTGTCATGTGATTTGCTTTTGGAAAACACAGGTTCTATGAGACTAGATTTGATTTATGAGGCTTTGTGCTGCCCCTGTTCAATTATTTTGCTCACTCGGATCACAGAACCTGCATTGCTGGAAGGGTTGAGGTTTTTTTTCCCCTCTTGTGAATCCACAATAGATTCCTATTAGCAATATTTGTAGCCTGCCGGTATGGTTTCACACAAATATGAGTTTATTCCTGTGTGTCTCATTGAACTATTTTGAACTTTGCCACTTCAGGCAGAACAGAAAAGAGAGGGGGGTGGGGGAACCCACTACACACAATCAGCCAGCTATCAATGTTATTAATCAGAGAGTGGCAGGCTTATTTTATTTTATTTTGCTCCCCTTTCCCAGGCATACATTCTTGCAGGGCCTTTAAAATCTCCCTTGCTCCAATATTTCAAGCTGACAGAGTCTGGCTCGCAACAGGAAACTCTTGCACGCTTGATTAATGCTTTGATAAATGATTCAAAGTGACTGTCCTCCCACCTTGGATGCCATGGCATCCTCGCCCGTGAGGTCTTTTTACAGAAGACTCTCTCCTGGCAGTTTTACATGGGCTGTGGGAACTGTGGGATGCGTCCCTTCCTCTCACCGGTCTGGGTGCTTAAGTAATAAATCAAGGTCATAGAGGTAAGTTGATGTTTCTAAATGATGGGTGAGGAACTGCAGGTGCTCCAGAAACACCATCGGTTCTTGGAGTTGCTTTTCTGAAATGGATTCATGACAGGTTTATAAACGGGGAGGCCGCAAAAGCTGCAATTTTCATTTTATGGGGAAGGAAAGCAGTATATTCACAGCTGCATGCAGCTACTAGCATCAGGGCTGGACCGAGACAATTTGCTGCCAGAGGGACAATAAGATAGCCTGTCCTGCCCCCTTCATTCCATGTGCAAAAGCCAAATGGAGCGGCAGTTCAGTCTGCTCTAACTTCCCCATAATCTGGGGAACCGGGTTCGCTTCCCCGCTCCTCCACATGCAGCTGCTGGGTGACCTTGAGCTAGTCACACTTCTCTGAAGTCTCTCAGCCCCACCTACCTCACAGGGTGTCTGTTGTGGGGAAGGAAGGGAAAGGAGATTGTTAGCCGCTTTGAGACTCCTTTGGGTAGTGATAAAGTGGGATATCAAATCCAAATTCCTCCTCGTCCTCCTCTTCTCCTTCTTCTCCTTCTTCTTCCCTTCCACAAGAGGCTGTGATCTCCACCAACCTTGGTAAGAGAACTGCATTGCAAAATTCGAAGAAGGATGGGTTTCGAAGAATAGCTACACTTGTGGTTTGTGTATCGTTTCAGAAAGCGTGCATCAGATACATTTGCCTTTAAATGTGAACTGAATGCAATTTCTCCCCCACCTCTGACTGCACCCTTCACTATGACATGACGTAGCTCCCGGGTGCCGAAACCATTGTGGCGCTACAAGGCTGTTACATCGCTTTGAAGTGAAACGCCTGCTCCCAGGAGCTACCTGGTGCTTCGGAAGGTAACCTGTTCCCTTGCCAGCTCGGAGCTGACATTTTTTCCTCATCTCATTGGCAGTCTGGGAATGGATTTCCATGCCAACAGTGAAAATGAGTACATTTTCTTTAACGGCTGAACAATTCTTAGGCCCACTGGGATACTGCTGCTAGACGGAACAATTACGAGATTAGTGGTGTTCCATAGCAATATTTCCTTTTTTAAAAAAATTACAAGGATCAAAACAGGCAACACGGGTGGCAAGAAGTAAATGGGGAAACCTCCTGAATAATGCTAAAGAAGAACCAGGATGTGGGGAAAGAGGGAAGAAGAGGAAACAGTTGTGCGACCAGAGGATTTTCATTCATTCATTTTTTAGAATTTACATACTGCTGGACTGTAAAACGAGCAAACTTCAAAGCTGTTTGCAAAGACAATAAAACAATGTTAAAATCAAAACACAATATAATTAATAATAATAATAAATGAATGATAAGCCAAAAACCAGATTAAAACACAACAGTCTGCATAGGCTTGCCCAAACAAGAATGTTTTTATCAGGGAGGAAATTCAAATTATATTTAGGGAATTATTTTTGAGAGTTGAAAGTATGAACATCTAGGGAAACACAGAAGTTAAGGCAATAGGGAGAAAAGAGGAGACTATAAAGTAGGAAAAGTGAGATACAAGTAAAAGGATGGGATTAAAGGGAATTAAGAAAAATACAGGATGATGAAAATTAAAAGTAATGAAATAGAAACTGTTACAGCTGAATCTAAGATGAAAATCAGATAGAGGGGAGTTGGGGAAGCAAAAGGGACAATGAGTTAAAAAGATGATATAAGATGATGTATGTGTTTTTTGTTTGTATTGTTGTGTTTTTGTTCTATTTTTGGTTTTGGTTTATTGATGTTTTTGATGCTATAAAAACTTTCTAATAAAAAATATTTTTTAAAAAATATGTTTTTATCAGGCGCTGAAAAGAGCACAGGGAAGGCACCCGTCTGATGTCAATAGGCAGACAGTTCCAAAGTCTAGGCGCTGCCATACTAAAAGGTTGAGGTGATGCATAGAATCATAGAATGCCAGAGTTGGAAGGGATACCAAGGGTCATCTAGTCCGACCCCCTTGCAAGGCAGGAATCTCAATGAAAGCATCCATGACAAATGGCCATCCAACCTTTGCTTGAGAACCTCCAAGGCAGGAGAGTCCAGCACTTTCCGAGGGAGCCCGTTCCACTGTCAAATAACTCTTAGGGTCAGAAAGTTCTGCCCAGCGTTTAGTTGGAATCTCCTTCCTTGTAAAGGAACAGTGCGAGTTCTGCAGATTGAAGCAGTCGAGTGGGCATATCTCGCAAGAAAAATAGTCCTAAACTGTTAAGGGCTGTATATACTAATAGTAACACCTTGAACTTGGCCCAGTAGCGAGTCAGCAACCTTGTCGTATGCTGACAAGGCCTCGCTCCTGTCAGCAATCATGCTGCAGCATTCTGCGCCTACTGAAGCTTCTGGATCGAGGGGAATCTTCTAGATCTATGCATTCCTATGTAAGTGCATCTTTGCATTTTTTTTTAATACTGAATATGTATGGCTCTGTTATTGTATGCATGGTTATGTGTTAGTTTGCACATCTCTTTATGATGGATTAATTTAAAGAAAAATAGTAAAAAAGGAAAGGAAATACAGCATTTTAGGGGTTGGTGCTTCAGGTGAGGGTTGGGGTGAACTGGACTGTGAGGGGGACTAGCGAGGGGGTGATGGGTTAGGTTTAAAGGGAGGGGGGTTGGTCAGGTGTGGGGGAATGGCAAAGGGGTAAACAGGACTGGTTCATGGAGTGAGTAGAGGCAGCAGCCTCTATATTATTATTATTATTATTATTATTATTATTATTATTATTATTATTATTACATCTCTATATTTATTTATACCCCACCTTTTCCCCTGATAGGGACTCAAGGTGGCTTACAGATAAAGATAAGGACAGCTAAAAACATAGAAAAAATAAGTAAAAAACACAATTGAATATTGATAGAATTAAAACTAGAATCCATTAAAAACAAGCAGGCAATTACAATAAAAACAGGGAGTTTCAAGGTCTTGAAGCAGTGCACATGTATTAAAAAAGACTTTTTCTCACAATGAGGCATTTAAGTGCCAACTACTAGTACTAACTACTAACTACGAACAAGTACTAACTACTAACTACGAACTGTGAAGTCAAAATTTCTGAGCCTCACCTTTCAGGATACAGAATGCAACATTGATTGTTTTCTCCCTTTTCTTGCCATCCATGCCTTAAAGCAGAATGAGGTGCTATGCTGTAAATAACAAACTGTGTTTCATTTGTTGCAAGCAATTGTGGTACCCACTGTCCGATGGCCACAGAACTGAGTGCAAAGCAGAATTTCTTCTCCAAATCATTGATCTCCGGAACTGCATAGTCCATGAGTTACCGTAAATTGCAAGGCACTAAGTTAAAAGGTTCTTTGACCCGGTGTCAGACAGATCCCATTAATTTCCCCTGCCCTGGTTACTGGGAATTATCATAATTGGCAGCTACCCTCTTGCCATTTTCCCACGCAAAATGCAGAGCAACGGAGCAATAGATTGTTAGTGAACTGGGGATTTGACCCGCATATAATTAGATTCTTGTCTCTAATTGTTGCAGACATGATGGGAGCCTAGGGTGCAACTAGAATATAGGAGTTATCTTGCTGAATCAGACCAAGATCCTTATTTGCACCCCACCTTTCTTGCAAGTTAGAGTATAGGAGGAGAGAGCAGTCATGTGTTTGAGTCTTGTCTGCATCTGGTTGGCCACTGTGAGAACAGGATGCTGGACTAGATGGGCCACTGGCCTGATCCAGCAGGATGTTCTTATGTACACAGCTCTCCTCAGAATTGTATCCAAGTGAGAGAGACTTGTATCCAGGTGAGAGCCATGCCTAAATGAGGATTTGAAGCTGCACTTCGCCAGTCTGAGTCCATTCATCCATGCTGTTTCCATTCACTGAAGTCTCACATTCTGTATTCCACACAGATTAGCAGTTGTAAAAAACAGCTTTCAACTCACTGCTCAGTTTTAACAGAAAGGGCCAATATGCTGCTGTGAATAAAACTGGCAACACAGATTAGGTGGGCAAACTTCTATTATGTCATAGGTCTTTATTACCATAGTGTGATATTAATAACACTGCATCTTTGCGCTGATCAAATACTTCACATATATTTCCTAAATACAGTATATGTGTGATTTTCCCCTCTTCCCTTCCCATCTCTTTTTCCTTTTGTTCATGTCTTTTAGATTGTTGTTGTTGTCATTATTAATTGTATATACTGCCCTGTACCGTGAGATCTCAGAATAAAATAAAAATATAAAACCACAAAATACATAATCAAAATAAAAACAATACCCCACCCCAAAAAAACACATTTTAAAACACATTTTAAAAGGGCATAGGATCCCCACAACATTTAAAGTAAGATGTTGTTTGTTTGTTTATTTGTTTTTGTTTGTTTGTTTGTATCATTTGTAGCCTGCTGTTTTTGGCTGAAGCAAGGTACAAATGCTACAAATAAATTAGGCCCAGAGAGCATAGCTGCCAAGTCTCCCGTTTTCCCTGGGAAAACCCCTTTTTTACTTACCTTTTCCCGGTGGTCCCCCGTATCACTTCGTCTCCCGTTTTTCTCCGTTATTTTCTCCTGTCGGCAGCCATTTTTTTCTTTCCGATTTGCCCTTCTATGGGCACCAAAAATGGCCGCCGCCAGCTTCAAAAGCCGCATGTACGCATGTCCGGAAGTGCATAGACGTCACTTCCGGTGTTGGCGGCGGCCATTTTGGTGCCCATAGATGAGCGGAGCGTCACCGGAAGTTGCGTCAGAGCACTTCCTGGCATGCGCACAAGCTATTTTCGAAGCCGGCGGCAGCCATTTTGGGTGCCCATAGAAGGGCAAAGCGACACCGGAAGTTACATCGATGCAACTTCCGGTGTCAAATGGCTGCCGGTCCCGGATTCTGCAGTCCGGAACTTGGAAGGTAAGCCCAGAGAGGGTGCCATGGTAAGACAAATAGGCAACAGTTACCTCTAGCAAACCTGCCTCCTTTTAGTAAAAATGAACTTGTTCACACAGCATATGCTTAAGTTGATCTTATTTCCTAAAGGCAAATGCTTCTTATTTTTCTAGTACTTGTGTTTGATAAAGGGATTTCTATTCCCAATTTGCCTTTGGAAGGTGCCTAACTAAAAATTTTATTAGTGTGAATTACTCAGGGTAACACTTACCATACCTGTAGCAGGAGGGTATCCCATCCTTGAGAAGCAGCCAGGAAGCTCACCTTTAAATTAGCATCTTAAGCATAATAACTCCACACAGAATCCTCAGAGTGGCTTAACAATCTGCCTCGTCCCAAGGAACTCTGGGAATTGTGGCTCTGTGAGGGGAACCAGGGTCTCTTAACAGCAATCAGCACCCTTGACAAACTACAGTTCCCAGGATTCACTGGGGGAAAGGAAGCCATGACTGTTAAAGCGGTGCAGATATAGCCTGTGTTTCCATGAATTAAAAAATAGCACTTGCCGAATTTCTGTCTTTCATGAAGACATAGGAGTCTTATCAGGTGGAACAA
Organism: Zootoca vivipara; assembly: GCF_965207765.1. Lineage (NCBI taxonomy): Eukaryota > Metazoa > Chordata > Lepidosauria > Squamata > Lacertidae > Zootoca > Zootoca vivipara. The sequence goes on from NC_142586.1 coordinate 109,472,949, forward strand.
AAGATGGCAACCCCTTTATGGCAGCAAGACTTGGTCGTTCTGAATTCTGACAAGCCAGTTGGGCAAAAAATGCCACCCTAGTTGAGTGTAACATAACCCAGAAGATTTGTAAGCATTTTTACAAGGGAAGTGAAGAGCTTAACAAGGCCTTTGAAGGTATACTTAAATTTAGTGACGTTTTTACAATCCCCCAGTATGCATAAAGCGAGAGGGAGGAGGGAAAGGTTATCCAGCAATTTGTCGCTTTGCGATAATGATATGCAACTGCGTGATGAATGACAATGAGAGGAAAATTACAAACTGTAAGCATTTCCAGCTGGGAGAGAGCATGTGGGGATTCAGCCAGGCTTAATAGGGCAGTACATATACACAAGTCTTCATCATATCCTTATTAATGATCCATCATATAAGAGACCTGCCTCCTTCCCTATTGCTGTGTTGTGTGTTTTGACACTGAGCTATATTGCCTTTTCAGTATACAGTAAGGATCTTGGCTCCCATGGTTTAGAACGCAGAAGCTCTGCTCTGATTGGCTGGCTTAAGATGCCAAGGTTACATCACAGGAAGAAGGTTGGGAAGAAGTCAATGCAGAGAGAGATCATTGGCGTATCTGTCCAAGAGGAAACGTGAGAGCAATGCTCCGTGGCTCCGACTTGAATAAAATATGGGGATGGTGGAAGATCACCAGAAGGCCAAATGGAGGGCTGTCTAAGCTAGCGTTTCTCAACCGCTGTTCCGTGGTACACTAGTGTGCCGCGAGACGCTGGCTGGTGTGCCGCGACATGCAGCGACGAGAAGGGCGATTTGCATTGTCACGTGCCTGGCGGCTGCCAATGCTCAACACTGACCCGCCAGAAAGGAAGCCAGCCGGGTCACGATGTGGGGTGAGCGCAGCTCTCAACAGCCACCACCACGGGAGGGTGGTTTTAAACTTAAAGAAGCTGGCTGGATGAGCTCAACCTGAAACTTGCTGAGCAAAGGATTGTGCTGGCAGAGAAATCAGCGGCTTGTGAAGCCTTATTACAGGAGATTGCAACCAACACAGCAAATGGCAAGTGTTTCTTACAGTCATAATTATATAGTCAATATAGGGTGGCACAGAGTTAAATTTTTTAACTTTTTTAATGGTGGTGTGCCTCGTGATTTTTTTCATGGAACAAGTGTGCCTTGGCCCAAAAAAGGTTGAGAAACACTGGTCTAAGCGAAGCCCCACATAAAGTTAAAAAACCATAAAGATGGAAAATAGGGCTCCTTGACATTGCCCACGAACAGCAACCTCCTGGACAACAACTTGGCAGACCCCCAGCTCAGCTGGTTGCAGTCTTTCCCCCTTATGAGGGAATTGTTATAGGACTGGGCATGAGTCTGAATGTCATCCTTGGAGTCCCCTCACTATGCCTTTTGGGGGGAGGGAAGCCCTTAGAAACTTAAGGGGTGATCACGATCGGGGGGGGAATGTTGCCATGAGACCTTCATTCTTTTGCGTATTTATTTCACATACTGCTTGATTGTAGAAAACCTCATCTTATGATTAACCTGTATATATGTGCAAAAAGCTATGTACAGTGGTACCTCAACTTACGAACGACTCGACAACCGAATTTTTCTACTTACAAATGGGGCAAATGGCTGCACACTTACGAATTTCTCGACATCCGAACGGAAACCACGACGGTTTTAGATAGGGTTTTTTTGACTTACAAATTTTTAGATGGGGTTTTATCTTTGCCCTGGGCATGGAGCCAAGCACTGCTATTGGTCAGTTGCTCCTGCGCCCAGGGCAATGTCCCCAAATGCCTGCTGCCATTGGCTGATTTGGCAGCAGGAGGATGATCTGGCCTGCAATAGGCCAGTTCATAGTGGAGGCCCAGGGTCCGCCCAAAAAGGGGCGAATGGACTTACTGAAGTGATAATTTCTAAATTCCCATCCATATGAATAAATTAACACATGCAGATTTTATGCAAATGGTGTCCTCTTTTTGTGTGTGTGATCATTAGCAGCTCACCCTGCAGGTAGGCCACCCTAAAAGTCTGATCAACTTACATTTGGCTGTGTGGGTCACAAGGTGTGTGGAGGCACAAGGTTTAAAAAGAGTTTTAAAAGGTGTGTAATGGAAAGTGTTTTTCATGTATAATTATAGCTACCAGGACCCTGTTCCAATAAATTAACCCAAATCTTATTTTCTATAACACGGTGTTATGCAAGGGGGGAAAAATACTTCCCAGAAATTAGAAAATGACAGAACATTAATAATCATTAAGCCCTGTTGTATTCTTTGACGTTGGCCTCCCACTCTGAGGAATGTATCCACTTCTTTTTGCTTTAAGTTTACACAGTGTTTATTTATTTTTTGCAGGCAATTCTTTTTATTGGACAACTGGGCTTTGCACCAATGCCCCAATATGTATATATGATCCTGACACTCCCCTCATCCCCACTGGTGCAATGAGTAAGATATAGTGCCTGGGTTGCGCAGTAATTAATCTGTGTTAGGCTGGCACAGCGCACCCTGCATAATGAGATGGGTCAGAGATGAGAGGACCTAAAGGCAGTGTTCCTCTGCAGAGCAGTTGCTGTGAATCACAGGATGGGGGTGGGGAGTGCTGTTGCTTCCCATATGGCAACTGGCTTCCCATAAGGCACCTGGCTGGCCATTGTGAGAACAGGATGCTTGACTAGCCAAGCCTTTAGCCGGATCCAGCAAACAGGCTCTTCCTACAGAGGTTGACCAAATACACATCCCATCTAAACATGAGCCAAGGTGAGGCAATTGCCTTGGGCAGCAGGATCCCAGGCCCTCCAACACTTCTCTGATGAAAATAGGGCCACCCCTTTCCATAATGATAATTTTACTATTTATACCCCACACAAGGCATTCATGGATCAATGCCTTGTCGTGGCGAAGGGGCTTGAATAACTCAGAGAAGCTATGAGCTATGCCATGCAGGGCCACCCAAGATGGACAGGTCATAGTGGAGAGTTTTGACTAAACGTGATCCACCTGGAGAAGGAACTGGCAAGCCACTCCAGTATCCCTGCCAAGAAAACTCCATGGACAAAGACAACAGGCATATAAAAGTTATCACGCTGGAAGATGAGCCCCTCAGGTCGGAAGGCGTCCAACATGCTACTGAGGAAGAGCGGAGGACAAGTACAAGTAGATTCAGAGCTGATGAAGCGGCTGGGCCAAAGCCGAAAGGACGCTCAGTTGCGGATATGCCTGGAAGCGAAAGGAAAGTCCGATGCTGTAAAGAAAAATATTGCATAGGAACCTGGAATGTAAGAACCATGAGTGGAGGTAAGCTGGATGTGGTCAAAAATGAGATGACAAGAATAAATATCGACATCCTGGGCATCAGTGAACTAAAATGGAAGGGAATGGGCGAATTCAGTTCGGATGACTATCATATCTACTACTGTGGGCAAGAATCCTGTAGCAGAAATGGAGTGGCCCTCATAGTCAACAAAAGAGTGGCAAAAGCTGTAATGGGATGCAATCTCAAAAATGACAGAATGATCTCGATACGAATCCAAGGCAGACCTTTTAACATCACAGTAATCCAAGTTTATGCACCAACTACCAGTGCTGAAGAAAATGAAATTGACCAATTCTATGAAGACCTACAACACCTTCTAGAAATGACACCAAAGAAGGATGTTCTTCTCATTACAGGGGACTGGAATGCTAAAGTAGGGAATCAAGAGATAAAAGGAACAACTGGCAAGTTTGGCCTTGGAGTTCAAAATGAAGAAGGGCAAAGGCTAATAGAGTTCTGTCAAGAGAACAAGCTGGTCATCACAAACACTCTCTTCCAACAACACAAGAGACGACTCTACACATGGATATCACCAAATGGACAGCATCGAAATCAGATTGATTATATTCTCTGCAGCCAAAGATGGAGAAGCTCTATACAGTCAGCAAAAACAAGACCTGGAGCTGACTGTAACTCAGATCATCAGCTTCTTATAGCAAAATTCCAGCTTAAACTGAAGAAAGTAGGAAAAACCACTGGGCCAGTAAGATACAATCTGAATCAAATCCCTTATGAATACACAGTGGAAGTGAGGAACAGGTTTAAGGATTTAGATTTGGTGGACAGAGTGCCTGAAGAACTATGGATGGAGGCTCGTAACATTATACAGGAGGCAGCAATGAAAACCATCCCAAGGAAAAGGAAATGCAAGAAAGCAAAATGGCTGTCCAACGAGGCCTTACAAATAGCGGAGGAGAGGAGGCAAGCAAAATGCAAGGGAGATAGGGAAAGATACAGGAAACTGAATGCAGATTTCCAAAAAACAGCAAGGAGAGACAAGAGGGTCTTCTTAAATGAGCAATGCAAAGAAATAGAGGAAAACAATAGAATGGGGAAAACCAGAGATCTGTTCAAGAAAATTGGAGATATGAAAGGAACATTTCGTACAAAGATTACCATAATCAAGGACAAAAGTGGTAAGGACCTAACAGAAGCAGAAGACATCAAGAAGAGGTGGCAAGAATACACAGAGGAATTATACCAGAAAGATATGGAGGTCTCACACACCTCAGGTAGTGTGGTTGCTGGCCTTGAGCCAGACATCTTGGAGAGTGAAGTCAAATGGGCCTTAGAAAGCATTGCTAATAACAAGGCCAGTGGAAGTGATGATATTCCAGCTGAACTGTTTAAAATTTTAAAAGATGATGCTGTTAAGGTGCTACACCCAATATGCCAGCAAGTTTGGAAAACTCAGCAATGGCCAGAGGATTGGAGAAGATCAGTCTACATCCCGATTCCAAAGAAGGGCAGTGCCAAAGAATGCTCCAACTACCGCACAATTGCGCTCATTTCACACGCTAGCAAGGTTATGCTTAAAATTCTACAAGGCAGGCTTAGGCAGTATGTGGACCGAGAACTCCCAGAAGTGCAAGCTGGATTTCGAAGGGGCAGAGGAACCAGAGACCAAATAGCAAACATGCGCTGGATTATGGAGAAAGCTAGAGAGTTCCAGAAAAACGTCTACTTCTGCTTCATTGACTATGCAAAAGCCTTTGACTGTGTCGACCACAGCAAACTATGGCAAGTTCTTAAAGAAATGGGAGTGCCTGATCACCTCATCTGTCTCCTAAGAAATCTCTATGTGGGACAAGAAGCTACAGTTAGAACTGGATATGGAACAACTGATTGGTTCAAAATTGGGAAAGGAGTACGACAAGGCTGTATATTGTCTCCCTGCTTATTTAACTTATATGCAGAATTCATCATGCGAAAGGCTGGACTAGATGAATCCCAAGCCGGAATTAAGATTGCTGGAAGAAATATCAACAACCTCAGATATGCAGATGACACAACCTTGATGGCAGAAAGCGAGGAGGAATTAAAGAACCTTTTAATGAGGGTGAAAGAGGAGAGCGCAAAATATGGTCTGAAGCTCAACATCAAAAAAACCAAGATCATGGCCACTGGTCCCATCACCTCCTGGCAAATAGAAGGGGAAGAAATGGAGGCAGTGAGAGATTTTACTTTCTTGGGCTCCTTGATCACTGCAGATGGTGACAGCAGTCACGAAATTAAAAGACGCCTGCTTCTTGGGAGAAAAGCAATGACAAACCTAGACAGCATCTTAAAAAGCAGAGACATCACCTTGCCCACAAAGGTCCGTATAGTTAAAGCTATGGTTTTCCCAGTAGTGATGTATGGAAGTGAGAGTTGGACCATAAAGAAGGCTGATCGCCGAAGAATTGATGCTTTTGAATTATGGTGCTGGAGGAGACTCTTGAGAGTCCCATGGACTGCAAGAAGATCAAACCTATCCATTCTTAAGGAAATCAGCCCTGAGTGCTCCCTGGAAGGACAGATCATGAAGCTGAGGCTCCAAGACTTTGGCCACCTCATGAGAAGAGAAGAATCCTTGGAAAAGACCCTGATGTTGGGAAAGATTGAGGGCACTAGGAGAAGGGGACGACAGAGGACAAGATGGTTGGACAGTGTTCTCGAAGCTACGAACATGAGTTTGACCAAACTACGGGAGGCAGTGCGAGACAGGAGTGCCTGGCGTTCTATGGTCCATGGGGTCACGAAGAGTCGGACACGACTAAACGACTAAACAACAACACCCCACACATCTTACTGGGTTGCCCCAGCCACTCTGGGCAGCTTCCAACATATATCAAAACATAATAAAACATTTAAAAGAACTTTCCTATGCAAGATTGCCTTCAAAAAGCTCAGGGGTTGGATAACTCCATACCCTCCAAGAGGAGGAGGAGGAGGAGGAGGAGGAGGAGGAGGAGTTTGGACATGATATCCCGCCTTTCACTCCCTTTAAGGAGTCTCAAAGCTGCCAACAATCTCCTTTCCCTTCCTCTCCCACAACAAACACTCTGTGAGGTGATTGAGGCTGAGAGACTTCGGAGAAGTGTGACTAGCCCAAGGTCACCCAGCAGCTGCATGTGGAGGAGCGGAGACGTGAACCCGGTTCCCCAGATTACAAGTCCACCGCTCTTAACCACTACACCACACTGGCTCCCAACATTTCTCCAGTGAAAATAGGGACATTCCAAGGAAAAGTGGGACATCAAATCAGAAACTGGGGCGGCTTCTGTAAATCAGGGGCGTCCCTGGAAAATTGGGACACTTGGAGGTCTGGAATCCACAGGTTCAACCTTCTATGATGCAGAAATCACAGCTGAAGAATCCCTGGCAGGTGGCCGTCCAACCTGTTTTTAAAAATCCAATGAAGGAGAGTCCACCACCTTTTGAGGTCATCTGTTCTAGTAGATGAGCTCTTGCTGTCAGAAGGTTAAGTTGTTAATTTTCCTGGGCAACTGATAAATAAGATAGAAAACTGGAGTTGTTATTTGGAGCATTTAGCCCTTGTATCCAATAACTAGCTTTCCTTTTTTTGAACAACATAAATTCCACAGCCATGTTTTTGGTTTTTTCCCTTACTCGCAGACACATTTTGTTCTATTTCCTACTGGCAACCTGAACAAGAATAAATCGTTCAACTTTGTCTTGGTTAATTAACTCAAATGTAATTTGACTTTGCAGGAAAGAATAATGATTTCTATGTGTATGTGTGCACAGAATATTCTACTCAAGGAAGCAGTTGGGAACAGATCAAACTAAATTGCCAAGGAAATGGCTGATTTCTACCCCAAAAGCTAAAGCAGATGGTCTTCATTTCTGTTCAAAGATTAACTGGAGATTCCCCCCCCCTTTTATCAAAAAAACAGCTTCTTGGTGTGTATCAACACAACTATATCTCTAATGAACAACACCAGCAATCTCAAAATCTGGTGTTTCTATTTTGAACTTAAAAATCAACATTTCTCTTTTGGTCCATGTGCCAATGCTAGCCCTGCAGAGATGGCTTAGATACATGTCCACATGTCCACTCAGGAGCAAGTCCCACAGAATTCAAGGGGGCATTTCTAGGCAGACAAAATAAAATACTTCTTCACACAGCACATAGTTTGATTATAGTATCTGCTGCCACAAGATGCAGTTATGACCTTGGGATAGTAGTGAACAGCTTAATGAAGATGTCGACCCGCTGGAAAGCCTGTCGGAACAAAAGTTAATTCAGTTGTTTCCAGAAAGTGCAGATAGTGGGCTCCTGTTGTATAGAATGATAGAATTATAGAGTTGGAAGGGGGCCAAAGGGTCATCTAGCCTTAAACCCCTGCAAGGCAAGGAATGCTATTCCACAAAACAGGGGCAGCCATATTGAAAGCCCTGCTCCAGGTCTGAGGGCATCAAAGCAACATTAAACTCTAATAGAATTATTGCATAGCTGATTACTACATTGAAAATTCTATATAACACACATTCTTAGTTTTTTCCACCCAAGCCAGAAACATAGCTGCCAAGTACCCCGTTTTCCCCGGGAAACCCCCATTTTTTCTTACCTTTTCCCGGCGGTCCCCTGTATCACTTCATCTCCCGTTATTCTCCCTTATATTATCCTGTCGGCAGCCACCCCCCCCCCCTGATTTGAATAAGACTGGGCCCAAGACAGAACCCTGTGGCACCCCACTAGTCACTACTCTCCAGGATGAGGAGGAGCCATTGATGAGCACCCTTTGGGTTCGGTCAGTAAGCCAGTTACAAATCCACTGAATGGTAGCATTGTCTAGCCCGCATTTTACCAGCTTCTTTACAAGAATATCATGGGGCACCTTGTCAAAGGCCTTGCTGAAATCAAGATAGGCTATATCCACAGCGTTCCCTTCATCTACCAGGCTTGTAATTCTGTCAAAAAATGAGATCAGATTAGTCTGACATGACTTATTTTTCAGAAACCCATGCTGACTTTTAGTGATCACAGTGTTCCTTTCTAGGTGCTCACAGACCGTTTGCTTAATGTGTCTTATTCAACATCTTTATCAGTGTCTTATTCAACATCTTTATCAGTGACTTGGATGATGGGCTTGAGGGCATCCTGAGCAAGTTTGCAGATGACACCAAATTGAGAGGGGTGGCTAATACCCCAGAGGACAGGATCACACTTCAAAATGACCTTAACAGATTAGACAACTGGGCCAAAGCAAACAAGATGAATTTTAACAAGGAGAAATGGGCAAAAAAAAAAATGAAAGGCACAAATACAGGATGGGTGACACCTGGCTTGAGAGCAGTACATGTGAAAAGGACCTAGGAGTCTTGGTAGACCACAGACTTGACATGAGTCAACTGTGTGATGCAGCAGCTAAAGAAGCCAATGCAATTCTGGGCTGCATCAATAGGAGTATAGCATCTAGATCTAGGGAAGTAATAGGACCACTGTATTCTGCTCTGGTCAGACCTCACCTGAAGTACTGTGTCCAGTTCTGGGCACCACAGTTCAAGAAGGATACTGACAAGCTGGAACGTGTCCAGAAGATGTCATATAGAAAGAAAGAATATTCCACCTAAACATTAGAAAGAACTTCCTGACAGTAAGAGCTGTTGGGCAGTGGAATTTGCTACCAAGGAGTGTGGTGGAGTCTCCTTCTTTGGAGGTCTTTAAGCAGAGGCTTGACAGGCATATGTCAAGAATGCTTTGATGGTGTTTCCTGCTCGGCAGGGGGTTGGACTGGATGGCCCTTGTGGTCTCTTCCAACTCTACGATTCTATGATTCTAATTCAGTCCCCTTTCTCCAAGGGGTTCCACACATCCTCATTTGACTTCTGCATTGCTGTGAGCGAGGAAAGCATAAAGGTCCTTTTTTGTTTTTGTTTTGCTTCTTTCAGCACTTTCCCTTTCCCCATCAACCAAATTTATTTGTTGCTCATTGAGCGGGCGGTTTGTTGATCATCTGATTATGTATGTCTGCGAGGCAATCTGTCCCTGTTTTAATTTTCCTGGTTATTTAAGACCACAATATTCGAAATGCAGCAACTTTTAAGTACAGCTTCAGTCCATTGATTGTTCTTAAATCACGCCAATGACAGCTGCTGGCAAGTGACAAGGTATTAATGACTTATTCATGAAGTGCCTCCTGTGCTTTCCAGAACCCAAATGATCCGGAGATTGTTCATCTGATCCTTGTTTATTCCTACGCTTTGAGAAGACTGGTAACCTCCTGTCATAGCGAAGGATACAGTATCCTACCCTTTGGCTCTTTTACCACTGTTTTATAGCCTCACTGCAGTGTTACTAGGGATGGTTGATCATGGTTTATCTCGATTTCTCATTTTCATCCTATCAGTTCTCCATATTTCTGCAGCAATTTGTGACATATCCTCGTGAAAATTCACCAGCATTTCAGTATGAATTTTTCCTAATATACACATTTGTGCAAGCAAATGTACCTAATAAAATGCATTTTATATTATATTTCCCTAATACATTGCAATTTATACTTGAGAGACTGTCTTATCCGTTATATACCCAGGAGGCCATCACAGTCTGTGGGAGAGTTTCTCTCAAAGTGTTCAAAAGCTCACTCCACAGTAACTCAAAACAGGGCCTTCATTGTGGCCACCCCTGTTTCATGGAACAACATTACTTTCAACATACAGCTGGCGCCCCCTATCTGTTCCTTATCAAAATTACTGAAGACATTTTTGTTCCAACTAGCCTATCCATTCCCAGCTAGCTGAATGGGTCTTCACCATGAGTATCTATTCTGTATTGTTTTAGTCTTATTTGAAACATGACAGCGTTTTTTTCTTTTGCTGAACAGGTTTCAAAGATAAGCTTTGTCTTTATATGCCTGTTAGGGTACAAAAACCTCCATATGTCCTGGAGAAGAACTCGCATAAGCCATACTGACTGAATCATAGAATCATAGAGTTGGAAGAGACCACAAGGGCCATCCAGTCCAACCCCCTGCCAAGCAGGAAACACCATCAAAGCATTCGTGACATATGCCTGTCAAGCCTCTGCTTAAAGACCTCCAAAGAAGGAGACTCCACCACACTCCTTGGCAGCAAATTCCATTGCTGAACAGCTCTTAATTCCCATCATCCCTGACCACTGGTCCTCTTGGCTAGGGATGATGGGAAATGTAGTCCCAAAACAGTTGGACGGCTGAGTTTGTGGATGCCTGATCTATAATGAACCCCTGGTTTCTAAATATAAAACATAGAATCATAGAGTTGGAAGAGACCACAAGGGCCATCCAGTCCAACCCCCTGCCAAGCAGGAAACACCATCAAAGCATTCTTGACATATGCCTCAGGCCTCTGCATAAAGACCTTCAAACAATGAGACTCCACCACACTCCTTGGCAGCAAATTCCACTGCCGAACAGCTCTTACTGTCAGGAAGTTCTTCCTAATGTTTAGGTGGAATCTTCATTCTTGAAGTTTGAATCCATTGCTCTGTGTCCGCTTCTCTGGAGCAGCAGAAAACAATATTTCTCCCTCCTCTATATGACATCCTTTTATATATTTGAACATGGCTATCATATCACCCCTTAACCTTCTCTTCTCCAGACTAAACATACCCAGCTCCCTAAGCTGTTCCTCATAAGGCATCGTTTCCAGGCCTTTGACCATTTTGGTTGCCCTCCCCTGACTTTCAAATAAACTCCATGAATTTGAAACCAATATTCCAGCCATGGTAAACTTCATCCATTAAGTTATCGTAGCTCATCTTGGAAATCCATGTTCACCATTCATATAGATAGGTAGGCAACCTAAGCCCCGGATTCAGCCCAATCGCCTTCTCAGTCCGGCCAGCTGGTGGTCTGGAAATTAGTGTGTTATAACATGAGTAGAATGTGTCCTTTTATTTAAAATGCATTTCTGGAAGCCATGACACAGCCTCTGAAAAAAGAAGAAGCCACAATTCCATGCCAATGTGCATAAAAAAAAAAAAAACTCCTGAAAATTTATCAGAATTTTAGTGCAAATTTCTTCTAATTCAATTTTTGCAAAAAGCTGTATGCAATTTTTTCCGACACACACATTTTTGCAAGCAATTTCCCCTTCTATAATGCACAGGTTATTTTCACAAATACATGCATTTCTATGCGTACATTGTCCTAGCACATAGATTTTTTGTGCATGTTATGTGACTGGAAACCCATGTTGCAAAATTTGGAGAAGCGCTGATTTTGAAGGATGGCTGTGTTTTGGTTCACACGCTGTTTTGGCAAGTGTACATCTTTAAATGCAAACTGAATAGAATTGATCTCCCATCCCTTTTTTCATTTGAGCGAAATCCCTCCCTTACAACCAGAATCCACCAAGGGCAAAAAAAATGCCCACCACGGATTGAAAATACCTTCCATTGGAATCTCCATCAATCAGCCTTGAGGAGGGACACATGAGAGTGGTTCTGGCCCTAATCAGTATGACACATCCACATGCCAAGACCATGGCTCAGTGGGAGAGTATTTGCATTGTATGCACATGGTCCCAGGTTCATCCCCCCAGCATCTCCAGGTAGGGCTGGGGATGCTCCCTGTTTAAAACCCTGGAAAGCTGCTGCCAGTCTGTGTAGGTGAGGCATAGGTAAACTCGGCCCTCCAGCTGTTTTGGGACTACAATTCCCATCACCCCTGACCATGGGTCCTGTTAGCTAGGGATGATGGGAGTTGTAGTCCCAAAACATCTGGAGGGCCGAGTTTGCCTATGCCTGGTATAGGTAATAGTGAATTTGAAGGATAGCCCAATTGGTAGAGCATGAGACTCTTAATCTCAGGGTCATGGGTTTGAGCCCTGTGTTGGGCAAAGAGGTTCCATCACTGCTGGGGGTTGGACTAGAGGGGGGTGGTGTTGTGGTCTAAACCACTGAGCCCCTTGGGCTTGCCATTCAGAAGGCCAGTGGTTCAAATCCCCGTGATGGGGTGAGCTCCAGTTGCTCTGTCCCAGCTTTTGCCAACCTAGCAGCTCGAAAGCATGCCAGTGCAAGTACATAAATAGGTACCAGTGCAGTGGGAAGGTAAACGGCGTTTCCGTGCACTCTGGTTTCCGTCACGGTGTTCTGTTGCGCCAGAAGCAGTTTAGTCATGCTGTCTACATGACCTGGAAAGCAGTCTGTGGACAAGCTCCAGTTTCCTCGACCTGAAAGCGAGATGAGTGTCGTAACACCATAGTTGCCTGACTGGACTTAACTGTCCAGGGATCCTTAGTAGATGAACCTTGTGGTTCCTTCCAGCTCTTTGTTTCTGTGACTCTTTGACCAAGGATCTGACTTGGTATACGTAAGCTTCTCGTATTCCTTGTGTTGTGTTCCCACAGTTGACTTTGACCACGGCTCTCATTAAGCACCTGGATGGTCTGCACAATCTAATTTCTCCCACCAATTTGTGCATTCCTATCCGTAGATATATGGTCTGAAGCTCAACATCAAAAAAACCAAGATCATGGCCACTGGTCCCATCACCTCCTGGCAAATAGAAGGGGAAGAAATGGAGGCAGTGAGAGATTTTACTTTCTTGGGCTCCTTGATCACTGCAGATGGTGACAGCAGTCACAAAATTAAAAGACGCCTGCTTCTTGGGAGAAAAGCAATGACAAACCTAGACAGCATCTTTAAAAGCAGAGACATCACCTTGCCTACAAAGGTCTGTATAGTTAAAGCTATGGTTTTCCCAGTAGTGATGTATGGAAGTGAGAGCTGGACCATAAAGAAGGCTGATCGCCGAAGAATTGATGCTTTTGAATTATGGTGCTGGAGGAGACTCTTGAGAGTCCCATGGACTGCAAGAAGATCAAACCTCTCCATTCTGAAGGAAATCAGCCCTGAGTGCTCCCTGGAAGGACAGATCCTGAAGCTGAGGCTCCAATACTTTGGCCACCTCATGAGAAGAGAAGAATCCTTGGAAAAGACCCTGTTGTTGGGAAAGATTGAGGGCACTAGGAGAAGGGGACGGCAGAGGACGAGATGGTTGGACAGTGTTCTCGAAGCTACGAACATGAGTTTGACCAAACTGCGGGAGGCAGTGCAAGACAGGAGTGCCTGGCGTTCTATGGTCCATGGGGACACGAAGAGTCGGACACGACTAAACGACTAAACAACAACAACATCCGTAGATATGTCGCCTAGAAAGTTTAGCACCATCTTCCTGATTTTGGGCTCTCTGCCTTGACCGTTTTTATTTGCTTCGGAGAAGCTCCAGCATATTGAACAGGAAGAGTCAGGGAGAACGACCCCTGGAGCTATCTTTAGCCGGAGCATCTTGTCTGTGCGCCAGAGCATGATCTGCTGATTACAGAAGCTTTGAAGGCAAACACCCAGGGAAAGGGGTTGTTGATCAGAGTCTAATTGGGAGACTCGAACGGGGTGGAATCAATGAGCAAGGACACTAACTTATTGAGTTCTTGCTTGGAGACACAGACTACCCTTGTGAGAGACTTTATTGCACAGCTGTACACCCAGGAACCCTCCATGGTGGAAGTACCAGAGCTGGCGGTGAAATTCTATGAGAAGCAGCTTGCTTATGTTCGGCATGGGATAGAGAGCTGATGTTTCTGCTGCTGCTGCTGACATGAATTGACCCAAATTCACAAGCCCAGCATTGAGAAATGCTTCACAGGAAAAACCCGAACTTGGGCTGTAAGGCAGGGGTGAGGAATCTAAAACCCTGGTAGGCGTGGGAAAAGAGAGATACAGCCCTCCAGGTCTTTTAATCTGGCCCTTGAGACTCTGCCTAGGCCACACGAGCCATGCTCCATATACTCCTTCATTGGAGGTTCCTAAGCATTCTAAGCATGGATGACTACATGCCATGAATGCTTTAGTTGAGATTCCTGCATTGTAGGGGGTTCGATTAGATCAGGCATCCCCAAACTTCGACCCTGCAGATGTTTTGGACTACAATTCCCATCATCCCTGACCACTGGTCCTGTTAGCTAGGGATCATGGGAGTTGTAGGCCAAAACATCTGGAGGGCCGCAGTTTGGGGATGCCTGGATTAGATGACCCTGGGGGTCCCTTCCAACTCTACAGTTCTATTATTCTACATCAGAGTAAGCTTCAGTGTTCACTTTGATCCCCCCCCCCCAATTGATGGGTCTGAGTGCGCTCTCCTGGTTGTGGCAGAAGTAGTGACAGCATTAGAATTGATGTGCCAATGGGTGATTTACCCCCAAGTAAACACCATCTTCAGAAGGTTCCACGCTCTTCTCTTCCCCTAGCTTGAAATGTATTCTTGCCCTATTATAAGGCATATTGCTTGTCTGGATGGAGGGGGTCTATGAGTTTGTACATAGAAACATCTGGATGTATTGGCTGCGCTGACTGGCAGTGACTGTCCAAGGAGACTTTGCAAGTCCTACCTGGAGATGAACTTGAGTTCTTCTCACTGCCACTCAGGTTCTTTGCCACTGAACTATGACCCTACCTCATTTCAGATGCATCTAGAATTCTCAGGCTAAGCAAACAGAACTATTAGAAAGTTGAGACTAACTCGGGACATTTTATCTTCCTCGTCTTCTATTCAAGATCTGACGATTGCTTAGAAAATCACAGTGTTTCCCCCCACTGTCCTTCATTATGCAATTACCTGATTCACTGCCGCTCTTTTTAGCAATTAAACATGAAGAGTTGGCCTCTGATGTGCTTTATTCGTCCATAATCAACATTATGAATGGAGGATTTACAAGCTTAGACCTTTCAAGCTCTCCTTCATTATGACTTTGGAAAAATACAAACAAGGAACTCGGCAGTGGCAAAGTTTCTCAAATAATTGTTCCCATTGGATCTAAGGGGTCATCACACCCACACACCCCGGAGGAACTTTCTAAGGGGTTTAAAGGTTTTGTGAGAACATGCACTGCTGCTTAGAATGGTTGTAGGGAGTTGATTGCAGACATTATTTGGAGAATGGAAAAGCAAAGAACCAAGGCAATTCCCTTATGAAGAAAGGTTACAACATTTGGAGCTCTTCACGGCATGAAGAAAGTGGATGGAGAAATGATCAGAGCTGAAATAAAAACTCTGTCCCTCCCATTAGCCTGCATCCAGCCTAAGACTATGCAGCTCCCGGAGAGCCATTATCACATCCTTTTGTTCTCTGTGGGGTCCAGAGTAAGACTAAGAACCAACTTCCTGTTGGAGATTTGCAACAGAATACCCTCACGTGATCTAAGGTTAAACACTCATGTGAATGCTAGCAGAGAACATCAACAGTTTATTATCAACCTAGCTAGAGGCTTAGATAGCTTCCTTCTAGCATAGCAGCTGGCACTGCGGTCTTTTTTTAATTTTTTTTTTAAATTGATTTTCTTTTCTCAAAAAAATATCCAATATCATTGCTCAACATACATTTCCCCCCTCCCTGTTGACTTCCCTCAACTACCATTTCTGGTTTATTACATCATATGATAAATTCTGTTGTTTATATACAATATTATGTTATCACATTGTTGTATTTCTTGTTCTCTGTAAATAAAATTGTAAATGTTTATTTAAATCCTGCCAATGAGACCATTTCTTTCTGTTGTTTCTGCAAATATATTGTAATGGGTTCCAATTCTTTTCCAGAGTTACTATTGTCCTTTTCATACAGTTTGTCCTTTGACTTTACTAACTCTGCATAGTTCGTCAACTTTTCTTGCCATTGTGCTTTTGATGGTACTTCTCCAGTCTTCCAACTTTGAGCTATTAAGATTCTTGCCGCTGTTGTAGCTTACATGAATAATGCCCTTTTTTCTTTCGATAACTCTTGTCCTAAAATACCTAAGAAAAAAGTTTCTGGTTTTTTTGACAAATGTTTTTTTTAAACATTTTTTAAAATTCATTGTATATAACCCCCCCTTTAATAATCTTACAATCCCACCACATATGATAAAATGTACCTTCCCCTCCTTTACACCTCCAACAATTCTGTGTAGGTAATGGTGAATTTGAAGTTGGTAGACCATGAGACTCTTAATCTCAGGGTCATGAGTTTGAGCCCTGTGTTGGGCAAAGAGGTTCCAGCATTGCAAGGGGGTTCGACTAGATGTGGGTGGTGCTGTGGTCTAAAACACTGAGCCTCTTGGGCTTGTCGATCAGAACGTTAGCAGTTCGAATTCCTGCAATGGGGTGAGCTCCCATTGCTCTGTCCCAGCTTCTGTCAACCTAACAGTTCGAAAGCATGCCAGTGTAAGTAGATAAATAGGCACCACTGCGGCGGGAAGGTAAAATGGTGTTTCCGTGCGCTCTGGTTTCCATCACGGTGTTCCATTGTGGGCCGGAAGTGGTTTAGTCATGCTGTCTGTCAGGGTTGCACCAGATGAGCAGGAGTGATTGCAAGGGACCCTAGGTGAGGCGGCAACCACGGAAGAGTCTGGGAAAATGGAGGAATTCATACCTGGAGAAGACTGGTGGAGGCACTCCTCAGAAGCGGAAGCATCAGATAGGGAAGAGGAAAGACCAGAACAGGAGGAGGAAGGAGTTGAGACAGAATCAGGCCCTTGTGAGGAGAGGAGCCAGCGGGGCCCCTCCCCTCCTCCCTTCACAGCTGGAGAGTGTAGAGCTGAAAAACGGAGGGAACAATTGGAGGCAACTGCAGCTCGTAAGAGGTGTGGTGAGGAGCTGGCTATTTAAGGAAGGCCGGCTGCTCCCTTCGCCAGCACTTGCAACTGCTGTGCTGAAGTTTGTGGTTGTCCTTCCTTGTCCTGTTCCTGATTCCAGTGTTCCTGACTTTGGCTTCTCCTGACCCAGACTGTGGACCTAAGCTCCCTCTGCATCCGACTGCTAACACTGTCCACATGACCTGGAAAGCCGTCTGTGGAAAAACACCGTCTCCCTCAGCCTGAAAGTGAGATGAGCTCTACAACCCCACAGTCACCTTTGACTGGACTTAACCATCCAGGGGTCCTTTACTCTCTCTCTCTCTCTCTCTCTCTCTCTCTCTCTCTCTCTCTCTCTCTCTCTCTCTCTCTCTCTCTCTTACTCCAATGAAATTGTCCAATGTTAAACTGTTAGCAACATCCATACAGGCATTCTCCAGTTTAAACAATTTTACTTAACACTTGCTGTGCCACAGAAATATGGTCCATTGAAGTTTCTGTTTAGTAATAGCAACAGTAGAAAGTAAAGCGACTTTTTCTGCTTCTGTATCATTTTATTATATTTCAGCCATTCATGTTTTTCAAGTAATCTTGGTCATCCGGTAAGGTATTGCTTCACCCTTGGAGACGGCTCCAGCTGTTTAAGAGTGACCAAGTCTGGATATTAAAACTGTGCTATCAGTTCACCTTTGTAGATTAATGCCAAACATCCTCCACCGAGTGGAGAAAACTTGCAATTAAGCCAGGGTTTCAAAGCTATCTGATGGGGAAAAGAAGAAAAAGGATGAATATCACCCCTGTTGCTGCTATCAAAGCATCCTCACTTGGAAGAGCCGTCCAAAGCACATGTACAAAACTGAAGAAGACATGAACCAGTAGGATTCTTAATCTGTATTAAAAGATCTAGGGAGTCACTTGAACTCTTACACAAAATGAATTGCTCCTTGGTCAATTACGTAATACCTAATCTGTTTTGGCGAGGGCTTGAGTTTTAATCAGTAGCCAATGTCTGTTTTGCTTAAATGTGGGGTTGATTAGCACGGGACAAGATTTAATTTGTGCAGAGGAGAGAAGGGGGCTCATTCCCATTCTGTCTTCTGGTCTCCTCCCATCAAAATGGATATTTTAGGGTTGGGATGGTGCTGGTGGAGAAATCAGGAAAGCGCCACACATTTTAAACCTGGGCACCAATCAGTTTCCCCCTCTCTGTGTTCACCAAGGCATGTAGGTCTCTAGAGGATTAAATAAAATTAACATTTCCTCTTAACCGTTTCCCATCAAAGAGAACTCTCCCCCTCCTGTGGGATATTTAGAAGCCAGCGTGGTGTAGTGGTTAAGAGCGGTAGACTCGTAATCTGGGGAACCGGGTTCGCATCTCCGCTCCTCCACATGCAGCTGCTGGGTGACCTTGGGCTAGTCACACTTCTCTGAAGTCTCTCAGCCTCACTCACCTCACAGAGTGTTTGTTGTGTGGGGCGAAGAGAAAGGAGAATGTTAGCCGCTTTGAGACTCCTTAGGGTAGTGATAAAGCGGGATATCAAATCCAAACTCCAACTCCAACTCCAACTCCAACTCCTCCTCCTCCTCCTCCTCCTCCTCCTCCTCCTCCTCCTCCTCCTCCTCCTCCTCCTCCTCCTCCTCCTCCTCCTCCTCCTCCTCCTCCTCCTCCTCCTCCTCCTCCTCCTCCTCCTCTTCTTCTTCTTCTTCTTCTCTTCTTCTTCTTCTTCTTCTTCTTCTTCTTCTTCTTCTTCTTCTTCTTCTTCTTCTTCTTTCTTCTTTCTTCTTTCTTCTTTCTTCTTTCTTCTTTCTTCTTTCTTCTTTCTTCTTTCTTCTTCTTTCTTCTTCTTTCTTCTTCTTTCTTCTTCTTTCTTCTTTCTTCTTTCTTCTTTCTTCTTTCTTCCTTCTTCCTTCTTCCTTCTTCCTTCTTCCTTCTTCCTTCTTCCTTCTTCCTTCTTCCTTCTTCCTTCTTCCTTCTTCTTTCTTCCTTCTTCTTTCTTCCTTCTTCTTTCTTCCTTCTTCTTTCTTCCTTCTTCTTTCTTCCTTCTTCCTTCTTCCTTCTTCTTTCTTCCTTCTTCTTTCTTCCTTCTTCTTTCTTCCTTCTTCTTTCTTCTTTCTTCTTTCTTCTTTCTTCTTTCTTCTTCTTCTTCTTCTTCTTCTTCTTCTTTCTTCTTCTTCTTCTTCTTCTTCTTCTTCTTCTTCTTCTTCTTCTTCTTCTTCTTCTTCTTCTTCTTTCTTCTTTCTTCTTTCTTCTTCTTTCTTCTTCTTTCTTCTTCTTTCTTCTTCTTTCTTCTTCTTTCTTCTTCTTTCTTCTTTCTTCTTTCTTCTTTCTTCTTTCTTCTTCTTTCTTCTTCTTTCTTCTTCTTTCTTCTTCTTTCTTCTTCTTTCTTCTTCTTTCTTCTTCTTTCTTCTTCTTTCTTCTTCTTTCTTCCTTCTTCTTTCTTCCTTCTTCTTTCTTCCTTCTTCTTTCTTCCTTCTTCTTCTTCTTCTTTCTTCTTTCTTCTTTCTTCTTCTTCTTCTTCTTTCTTCTTTCTTCTTCTTCTTCTTCTTCTTCTTTCTTCTTCTTCTTCTTCTTCTTCTTCTTCTTCTTCTTCTTCTTCTTCTTCTTCTTCTTCTTCTTCTTCTTCTTCTTCTTCTTCTTCTTTCTTCTTCTTTCTTCTTCTTTCTTCTTCCTTCTTCTTCTTCTTCTTCTTCTTCTTCTTCTTCTTCTTCTTCTTCTTCTTCTTCTTCTTCTTCTTCTTCTTCTTCTTCTTCTTCTTCTTCTTCTTCTTAGCATGGAGGAAGGGCCTAGCTTTAATGGTTACTTACTATTGACTGCCCTCTCCAAGGTGAATTTGTCCAATCGTTTTTGAAGCCATCCAAGCTGGTGGCCATCGCTGCCTCTTGCCAGAGCGAGTTCTGCGTCATTTTTAGAGGAAGCCCTCCAGAAAATGCAGCCCAAATAGTAGGCAACCACCTGAGCATGGTTAATTGTGGCTAAGGGATCTGCTTCCAAGTTCGGTCACAGCTGGCACATCCATTGAAACTGATGAGAAGCGCTTTAAGCCACAGAAACTACTTGAACATCAAATGACCATGCTGGCTCCGAAAGCAGCCCCAGAGAGAGGATTTACTGTGGGATCCCCCCCCCCCCAAAAGCAAATCAATCACAAGGATGAGCTGTTTTTCTCTTATTCTTAAAAAAGACCCTTTTAAATCTGAAACAACTGGCGAAACGTCGCTTGACTATTACATATGCATTTCTACAGTGGAACCTCAGTTTATGAACACCTCAGTTTACGAACGCCGCGGACCCATCTGGAACAGATTAATTCACTTTCCATTACTTTCAATGGGAAAGTTCGCTTCAGTTTATGAACACTTCAGTTTTTGAACAGACTTCCAGAACCAATTACACCCATGCTTCGGGTTAAGTACGCTTCAGGTTCAGTACTCTGTGGACCCATCTGGAACGGATTAATCCACTTTCCATTACTTTCAATTGGAAAGTTCGCTTCAGTTTATGAACGCTTCAGTTTAAGTACTTCGCGGACCGTCTGGAGCAGATTAATCCACTTTCCATTACTTTCAGTGGGAAAGTTCGCTTCAGTTTATGAACGCTTCAGTTTATGAACAGACTTCTGGAACCAATTGTGTTCATAAACCGAGGTACCACTGTATTTGGAGAATGGCTTTCAACTGCACCCTTGCCTCTGCTGCTTTGGCTGATAACAATATTTGAGATAAAATATATTTAGGCCCACAAAAACATTTCATATAAAGAAACAAAAACCTTTGGCTCATCTGTATGCGGTTGAGTTTGTAATACTAATGATACAATCCTGGAAGGGGAAAAGCCATTTGGAAGAATTGCTTTGTCAGCGTATGTGTGTGTGTGTGTTTGTGTGCATTCAATAATGAATGAATCCACTTAAAGCTCCAGGCATCCAGCTTCCTTTTTTCTTCTCTATGCTCAGGTTTGGCTTTATATTCTATTTCTATAGCTCGTAAATATTTGGGGGAGATAAATTTTGAGGGGGGAAATGAGAGAATGGAAAATGGCTGCCTTCGCTTGAGAAAAAGCAAATGGTGTTTATATAAAACTTGGGTGGGGAGAACTCCCAGAAATCCTTCACAACTTTATATGTCCAAGCACTTGCATCATTTTCTGATCCATTTCATGGCATCTCTCCCTGGAAAACACCTATCAAGGTTGTGGATCATTTTTTAATGAGAATTAGGAACCTAGGAACCTGCCTTGACTATTCTAGGGGGCGCAGGTGGTGCTGTGGTCTAAACCACTGAGCCTCTTGGGTTTGCTGATGGGAAGGTTGGTGGTTCGAATCCCCGCAATGGAGTGAGCTTCTGCCAACCTAGTGGTTTGAAAGCACACCAGTGCAGGTAGATAAATAGGTTCCACTGTGGCAGGAAGGTAATAATAATAATAATAAATTTTTATTTATACCCTGCCCTCCCCAGTCAAAACCAGGCTTAGGGCGGCTAACACCAATAAAATTACAAAAAGACATAAAAGAAAAGAAAACAATTAATTAAAATACAGATTAAAATACAATATTAAAATTTAGAATGCAGCCTCATTTTAAGTAGTCTATAAATCCAAACCATAAGGGAGGAAAACACAGGGGTCAGACTGAATCCAACCCAAAGGCCAGGTGGAACAGCTCTGTCTTGCAGGCCCTGCGGAAAGATGACAAATCCCGCAGGGCCCTGGTCTTCTGAGAAAGAGCATTCCACCAAGTTGGGGCCAATACTGAAAAGGCCCTGGCCCTAGTTGAGGCCAATCTAGCCACCTTATGGCTTGGGATCTCCAGAATATTGTTGTTTGTGGACCTTAAGGTCCTCCGCGGGGCATACCAGGAGAGGCGGTCCCGTAGGTACAAGGGACCCAAGCCGCATAGGGCTTTAAAGGTCAAAAGCAGCACCTTAAACCTGGTCCTGTACTCCACCGGGAGCCAGTGCAGCTGGTAAAGCACTGGATGAATGTGATCCCGCGGCCGGGACCCCGTAAGGAGCCTCGCCGCAGCATTCTGCACCCGCTGGAGTTTCTGGGTCAGCTTCAAGGGCAGCCCTGCGTAGAGCGAGTTACAATAATCAAGCCTGGAGGTGACCGTCGCTTGAGTGGCGTATCCATGCGCTCTGGTGCTTGTCACGGTCCTTCATGCACCAGAAGTGGTTTAGTCCTGCTGGCCACATGACCTGGAAAGCTGTCTGTAGACAAATGCCGGCTCCCTCAGCCTGAAAGTGAGATGAGCGCCGCAACACCATAGTAGCTTTTGATTGGACTTGACCATCCAGGGGTCCTTTGCCTATACCTAAGACCATTGTTCTATCTAGCTTAATATTGCCCATACTGGCTGGCAGCAGCTCTCCAGGATTTTAGTGCCCCTCCTGGTTTGTAGGGAGGGATGTTTTACAGCTTTACCTAGAGGGACTTTTGGCATTCAAAGCATGTGCTCCACCACTGAGCTACAGCCCTTCCACGATTGATAAGCCCTGACACTCTTCTTTTGAAAATCTACATAATACAAGTAGTCCTTAAATATATTTTTTAAATGTAGCTGCCTGTCGGGTTGAATGCTATCAAAAGAGATATGCAACATAGTATCAACCGCTGGCTGTCAGATATGTCTGATATAGTTTTGCATTTTAATTGTAAATCAAAATGTTACTCGTTTCCCCCCGCGCAGCAGCAAATCTGGAATTATTCAAGACAAGGGTTGTTTGAAAGATCTGATGGTATCTTAGCCCGCTGAGAATGACTTGAAAGAGAATTTTTTTTAAAAAAAAAAGGAGGAGGAGGAGAAGGGGGGAAAGTGGGAAGACCCTTAACAGATGAAAAACGTTATGCTTTGGTGTGGGGTTTTTTTTATGCTCAAGGATACTCATTATCATTTAAAAATAGTTTTTCACTCTAAAACGGAAGAATTTAAATTGCGCAATGAAATATGCATGGGGTTAATGCCGGATACGTTTTGCAAAGCTGTTTTCGATGTGTGCTACAACAAAAGAAGAACAGCAACAGCAGACAGATTAGCGGTGATACGTAGAGCAGCATAAACTTTTTAGGGATTAGAGAAGGGTTTGCGAATGTGGTCCCCCACGAGTGCTTGTGCCACCTGCAAACAATATCACTGAATATTCCAAACAAAAATGTACAGTTCACGGCAGGCAGTTCCTGTTTGCAGTGGCTCCCCATCACCTATACTGAGCACACAGGAACTCTTAAACATGCTCACGTTTCATGGAATGCCAGGATTGGAACACTCGTCCTCCCTTCCACTCTGATCAGAGGAGAGATGCAAAGAGCATCTCTCTGTGAGCGAGGCTGATAGGGGCTGACATGGCTGCCTTTTCCCATGGAGAGGGAGGAGTGTGCTGTAGCTTCCTTCCTCTTTGCTTTTCAGTATTGTTTTGGAATACTAACAACCTCGAGGGGGTTTCTCAAGAAAGGAAGACATGAAAAACCCTAACGGTTTTTGTACACCCCCTCCATATCAGATCAGACTCGGAAGGGATCGCCGAGTCCAGTCTTCTGCTCCATACAGGAATTTCAAATGCAGCAATTTGGTCATATTCAGTCTGTCGCAAACTCAAACAGGGTCTGATTTGACTCAAAATGGGGCTAACATGGACAGGTGTCTAATTCCAGATTTTTTTTTTATAAATCCACTCTCTCCTGTTCCTCATTAATCTGCAAATGGAAAAGGAAAAAGATCCAAATGAGAATCTCAGTCCCTCCAAGTGTCCCTATTTTCCACGGACATCCCTGATTCAGAGAAGCCATCCCAGTTTCTGATTTGATCCCGGATTGTTCCACCTTTCCTTAGGACGTCCCTATTTTCATTGGAGAAATGTTGGAGGGTATGGAGTTATCTGACTCCCAAGCCACCTGAAGGCAATCCTGTATAGGGATTTTTTTAAAAAAAAATGCTTAATGTTTTAGTATGTTTCTATATATTTTGGAAGATGCCCAGAGTGTTGGGGCAACCGAGTAATATGTGTGGGGTATAGATAGTAAAATTATCATTATGGAATGGGACGTCCCTATTTTCATCATATGGAATCTCTCTATTTAAGCTTGCCTCTAAATATGCATTTTATATCAATGTACAAGTTTCTAAACTGAATTCACCACAAACTATTTTGTTTGTTTGTTTAATAAATGCACCCCTTATTTCCAAAGGAACCCATGCGGGCAAGCAACAAGTGATAAAACAATTAGAAAGAACTTCCTGACAGTAAGAGCTGTTCGGCAGTGGAATTTGCTACCAAGGAGTGTGGTGGAGTCTCATTCTTTGGAGGGTCTTTAAGCAGAGGCTTGACAGGCATATGTCAAGAATGCTTTGATGGTGTTTCCTGCTCGGCAGGGGGTTGGACTGGATGCCCCTTGTGGTCTCTTCCAACTCTACGATTCTATGATTCTAATTAAAACATATTTAAAATGATTCCAATAGATTCAAATGCATCAACTTTTGATATGCATCAATATGCATTTGGAAATGGGACATCTCCCCCCCCCCCCGAACCGAGAGCTCAACTGGAGAAATGCAAAATCAAAGGATTGTTACATCCTGTTATGTATATTAATTCTGGAGGTCGTGACCAGCAAAATCGAGTTACTAAATAAGGGTATGCCTTTTAAAACCTGCCCCCAGGAGGGGGGGGGAGTTCATTTCACCCCCCACCCCTCCAGCATCACTGGTGTTTATTAGTTGTTGTGGGCAGAAGGACTTTTTCTTGGCTGCCAATCAATTTGGTTGACTCTCAGTTCTTGTTTAATGAGCAAGGGAGAAATAGTTCTCTCCATCCGCTGCCTCCACTAATCAACTTTGAGCAGGCATCATGACAGCAAAATGAATTTTCGCAAGGTCAAATGGGCTTAACAAAGCTGTACCTACTTTTTTTTTTTTAAAGATACATAAAAACAAATATAAATTCTACTAATGGGCAAAGGCCAAGATTAATACCCATTTGTGGAATAGTTACAGGCAATGCTGTCATAGTTAAAATCCCTTGAAATACAATTATATCTCGTGCTAATAGGTTTTTCATTGCTGAAAAGCTCCAGAATAATTTACTGAAGGAGCATTTATGCCAGGAGAACTCTTTTAACATTTACACTCTTACCGAAGATTACTAAGTGGTTGGATATAATGGAGGGAAGAAAAGGTTTTGCTTGTGCGTGTAATTATTTTTAACGGTGGTTGTATTTGAAGCGTCCAAAAGCGAATTGCAGTGAGATCAGGACCATTTTGCCACAAGTGTCTGAGGAAAAGGAGAGTGAGATATAGACAGAGGTGGATTTAAGGTAGTATGTCTGGACAGTGGAATGGTCTCTCTCGGGAGGTTTAGAGGTTTTTAAGCAAAGGTTGGGTGGACACCTGTCATGAATGCTTTAGCAGAGATTCCTGTATTGCAGGGCCTTGTGTGAGTGCCTGGAGGCGGTTGGAAGGTGGATGGCGGCTAACAGGTTGAGATTGAATCCTGACAAGACAGAAGTACTGTTTGTGGGGGACAGGAGGCGGGCAGGTGTGGAGGACTCCCTGGTCCTGAATGGGGTAACTGTGCCCCTGAAGGACCAGGTGTGCAGCCTGGGAGTCATTCTGGACTCACAGCTGTCCATGGAGGCGCAGGTCAATTCTGTGTCCAGGGCAGCTGTTTATCAGCTCCATCTGGTATGCAGGCTGAGACCCTACCTGCCCGTGGACTGTCTCGCCAGAGTGGTGCATGCTCTGGTTATCTCTCGCTTGGACTACTGCAATGTGCTCTATGTGGGGCTATCTTTGAAGGTGACCCGGAAAGTACAACTAACCCAGAATGCGGCAGCTAGAGTGGTGACTGGGAGTGGCCGCCGAGACCACATAACACTGGTCCTGAAAGATCTACATTGGCTCCCAGTACATTTCCGAGCACAATTCAAAGTGTTGGTGCTGACCTTTAAAGCCCTAAACGGCCTCGGTCCAGTATACCTGAAGGAGCGTCTCCTCCCCCATCGTTCTGCCCGGACACTGAGGTCCAGCGCCGAGGGCCTTCTGGCGGATCCCTCGCTACGAGAAGCCAAGTTACAGGGAACCAGGCAGAGGGCCCTCTCGGTAGTGGCACCCACCCTGTGGAATGCCCTCCCACCAGAGGTCAAAGACAACAACAATTACCAGACCTTTAGAAGGCATCTCAAGGCAGCCCTGTTTAGGGAAGCTTTTAATGTTTGATGGATTTCTGTATTTTAATGTTTGGTTGGAAGCCGCCCAGAGTGGCTGGGGGAACCCGGCCAGATGGGCGGTGTATAAATAATAAATCATCATCATCATCATCATCATCAGCCCTTGGGGTTCCTCCCAGCTCTACAATTCTGTGATTCTTTGAAAATTCCTGCTTTCATCTATCCCTTCCCAATCCAAGGGCTGCCCAAATCAAATCAACTCACCATACTGTGTGACAGCTCTGGTCCTGGTGGTTAATGTCCAAAGTAGGAAGAAGAGAAGTCCATGCAAATCTACATTTGGTGTGACAGCCTGATCTATATACCTCTGCTGAGAAAGTCTTCAGCAATCATTTATTTCATTTACATAATAATAACTTTGGAGTGGGAACACCAATGTTGGCCTTTGGTTTCCGAAAAGCAGAGGAAGTAAATTCTAATATTGCAGTACTGACTGCAGAGAGTAATGAGAGATCCTACAAGCCCTCTGGTCACATTTGTAAGTACTTCTACTAGGCTTCTACTAGGCGGCGTGATTGATTTTGAAAGTGCCCGCCCATCAGTTACAGGCAACGCAAATGTTTCTGGGAGGAGGAAGATTGATTTCAGAGGGAAAGGCTCTCAGTTGCAAACTTCTCCAGGATAATAGTAATAATAACCAAATATAGTGGGAAAATATGAAAACCTCCCCCTTTCCCAGCAGACGCACTAATGAGGCTGTGTTAAATTAACCCTTCTAGGGAACAAGGCATGATCAAGACCAGGGGTCCCCAGACTTACCCGGCTTTGGGCCGGAGGCCAGGGGAGTGCGCGTGCAGTGGGCCGGATGGCGGGGGAGTGCGCGCACGTGCACATGCACACACACACTTACTGGCGCGGTGGCGCGCTTCCAGGTCAGAAAAATCGCCGAAAATCTTTGTGCGCATGCGTATGGGCCTCCCCCGACCCGGAAGTGCACCGGAAATGACCTCTTCTGAGTTGGGAGAGGCCCATACGCATGCGCACAAACGATTTTCGGCGATTTCCCCCCCCGATCTGGAATTGTGCCGCCGCGCTGTGCGCCGTAAGAGCAGGCAGTGGCAGCGGGCGGTGGGGGTTGTCACGGGCCGGATTGGGAGGCCAATTGGGCCGCATCTGGCCCGCGGACCGTAGTCTGGGGACCCTTGATCAAAACTAACAGGCAGTTTGATTTTTGTCTGGGAGAAAGAAGCCGTATTTCAATACCTTGGGGCCAATCACAACATTATAGCGGAGCAGTGAATTGCTGCTGCAGATCATACAAACCATATACAGTGGTACCTCGGTTTAAGAACAGTCCTGTTTATGAATGATTCGGTTTACGAACTCCGCAAAAACTTTACCTCGGTCTAAGAACGGAATCTGAACACTTGGAAGGGCACTGGTGGCAGAAGGCCTCATTAGGGAAAGTGTGCCTCGGTTTAAGAACGGTTTCAGTTTAAGAACGGACTTCTGGAATGGATTAAGTTCGTAAACTGAGGTGTAATGTAAATATTCTCTCTCTGGTCTTTGATCTGTGTTGGGACACATGCAAGATATTTCTTGATGATCTGGTCCTTGTCTGCCACTCAACCATGCCCATTGGGAAAGGTAGAGTGTAAAGACTGAGGAGGAGGAGGAGGTTGGGCCACCTCCTTGGTTGGTTGGGTTGGTTGGTTGGTTGTAGATTGTAGGTAAGAAGGAAGGCATGCAGGTGAGGACTGACTAAAGACAGACTCTGGTTGATGGACCAGCCTCCAGTTTCATCAACATGCAGGTGTGAACCTGGCCTTTTTTCCCCTCTGGAAAGCTGGGAGACATTCCTAGAAGAACATTACAGTCAAGGTTGTGTGTCAGAGACAGCCATGCTTCTGAATATCAGTTGCAGGATGGGAGAATGCTCTTGTGTTTGGGCTCTGCTTGTGGGTTTCCACAAACCTTTCTGGTTTGCCACTGTAAGAACAGGATGGTGAATTAGACGGGCCACTGGTCTGATCCAGCAAGCTCTTCCGATGTTCTTAAGGTGCTCAACCTTTAAATCATGTAGACTAAAGTTCTAAATAGTTTAAGGGGCTCATCTGGTTTCCATAAACATCTGCATGTTGCTTTAAGACTCCATTATCTGTGTTTTCAGAAAACATTAATATTGGGATGCATCCATCTGAAATCTGCAGTGGAAACAGGAATCCTTTCAGAGGCACGAATTATGGCAGAACAACAACAGTGTTTATTCTGAAGTGGCCTTGAGCATAACACAATTAACAAATAATGCACTATTTTCAGGAGATGAGCAACTGTAAGTATACTTTTAACAAAATTAGGGGTTGAGGCATTATGCATTTATACATGCAGATGAAATTAATATGCAGTATCAGAGCCAGGAAACAGCAAGTTGGCTTCTCATTACAACACAGATGGGTGCTGATGTAGCAAAATAAGATTATCCTTCATATTTTTTTTATTGGACACCCCTTTCATGTGTTTTTTTTGGGGGGGGTGGGGGGAAGCAAGCTAGTCTTTGAAGTCTCTCATCAAAGGTTAAAAATCCACTTTAATTGTACATCCCTGCCGACATTTTCAGCCTTTAATTTATCCTTTGTAAGTATCATTTACCAAACTTTTAACTGAGGAAATGACCGACCTAGGAAGCCTCAGGAATCATAGAAGGTCAGCAAGCATGTTTGTGATGGCCTCTTTGCATTTTAGAAACAGATTATCCGTAACTACTACCCACAATACAATACTAGCTATGTCCTCCTTCCTCTGCTGTAGACAGCATGTCTGTGAATGACGGTTTGGGGGGCAGCAGTCCTCATCTCACTCGTGATCCCTGAAATCTGCCCTGATTTCAGCAGGGCTTTTAATGCTCTTATGTATTGCAGATTCCCCCCCCCCCGAACTTAAACTGCTGTAACTCAGCCTCCTCTCACATCATTAAATATGTATTTACTCTGTAGACGCTTAACAGCTTCACTGATGCCTGTGTGGATTACTGCTCCAGCTAAACAATTTGCATATTAAAAATGAGCACAAACACTCACAAAACGGAAGGGCCATTTGCATCGATAATCCATGTGCAATGCGGCAACCCTGTTTATGAACATTTTGGTCTATTTGTTTCTCGTCTGCGGCAGCAACGCGGCTCCACTTCATGGTTTCGGTGGTTCAAACACTTTAGTCTGTCGTGTCAATAATGTCTCTTTCAGCAATTAACATTTGGGAGAGCAAGGGGAATCTTTGCTCGGTTAATAAGCTTATTAAAATAGAGTGCAAAACGCTGCCTCTGGAATATATTTGATACACGGACACCCCATTTGTTTTCCCGGCACAAAATATTTTGTTTCCTGCTGTTAAAGTTGTCTGGAGAAGTGGGACTTACTCTCCAGTATGTGTAAGAAGAAGATACATCAGTAGAGAACTTTGATTCAAGATGGAGGTGGGGGTGAGGGAATCAAATTTCTTTTAGGAACATAGGGAGACAGGAAGCTGCCTTGTCAAACCATTGGTCCATTGTCTACTGTGACTGACAGCTCTACTCAAGGGTCTCAAACCAGGGATATTCTCAGTCCAACCCAGTGATAATGGGGATTGAACCTAGAAACTTCTGCTGTGACATCTGTGGCCTTCGCAGTGCGCATAGGTTCTCCCAGGAGGTGATAATGTGTTGCACACCAGTTCTCCATGTGGGGGAAATTCAGGGAGGTTGCAGCTAGCGATGGGTTGTTGTTGTTTAGTCGTGTCCGACTCTTCATGACCCCATGGACCATAGCATGCCAGGCACTCCTGTCTTGCACTGCCTCCCGCAGTTTGGTCAGACTCATGTTCGTAGCTTCAAGAACACTGTCCAGCCATCTCGTCCTCTGTCGTCCCCTTCTCCTAGTGCCCTCCATCTTTCCCAACATCAGGGTCTTTTCCAGGGAGTCTTCTCTTCTCATGAGGTGGCCAGAGTATTGGAGCCTCAGCTTCAGGATCTGTCATTCCAGTGAGCACTCAAGGCTGATTTCCTTCAGAATGGATAGGTTTGATCTTCTCGCAGTCCATGGGACTCTCAAGAGTCTCCTCCAGCACCATAATTCAAAAGCATCAATTCTTCGGCGATCAACCTTCTTTATGGTCCAGCTCTCACTTCCATACATCACTACTGGGAAAACCATAGCTTTAACTATACAGACCTTTGTGGGTACTAGCGGTGGGTACTAGCCACAATGACTATACTCTGCCCCCACAATCAGATATCAATGCTCTTTCTGGGTCCCATTCCTGACAGTTGTGAAAAAACACACACAAACCTTTGCCACCTTTCCTTCCTGCATTGGAACTTTTTGAAACAAGAAAAAAAAAGCCCCTCCAGCAAAGTTATACTGAATAAATGCCCTTTTGTTCCAGTCCAGATTCTATGAGCTAGTGCTCTATAACGTAGTTGACCAAAGTGACCCTTGTTCTCAGACCTGGAAAACAGCCATGCTGTCACAGAGCAAGACAAATGAGCCATACTTCCGAGACTGACTCGTGCAGATACTGTCTACAGTCTGACATTAGGAGGTCAAGTTTAGCCGGGTTCTTTGGCCAAATTAAATCATCATGCTTCCAGCTGAAAGGCAAACTGCCGCTATGACTTGCTTGCTTTCCAAACGAACCCAAGGCCCCTTCCTCCTCCTTCAGTATCGCAGAGACAGAACATGACTCAACTCCACCAAGCACTGATAGTTGGAATGACAGCTTTATTAAAGATTACATTTTATAGCTGACTGGAAGCAGATATAAAATACTACGTGTTATTCACTCTCTGGAGAGCAACAAACACAGATCTCAAAATGCCAGGAGTCACCATTAAGAAAGACTCTTTTATAACATTTTTAAACAAAATAATCAGAACATCAGGAACACGTCATCCAAGGACATTCTACGCTTTATTTTCTATTCTGAGAGGATCTAGTCTGTACAGATGATGTGATTATTAGCATAAGCATAAGTCATTGCTTTCCAAAAATACAATTAAAATACCTTACAACTACGTAGATCGTCCCTCTGGTTTGATCTGCTTTGTGTTCCAGCTCTTCTGAATTCCAGCTAAAGTAAAGTGTTCTTCAGTTGTTTTATCCTCCCACCTATCCTGGTTCTGCTCTGTTTCCACCTTAAGACAAAAGTATTGCAGTATTCAATAGACAATCAAAATGGGTAAGAAGCAAATTTCATATCCAATGAAGTGCTGGATATCCTAGCCTGTGGAGATCATATATTTTCAGTGGTAAAGGACCCCTGGACGGTTAAGCCCAGTCAAAGGCGACTATGGGGTTGCGGCACTCATCTCGCTTTCAGACCAAGGGAGCCAGTGTTTCTGGGTCATGTGGCCAGCATGACTAAACCACTTCTAGTGAATTGGAACACCATGACAGAAGCCAGAGCGCATGGAAACACTGTTTACTTTCCCACCACAGTGGTACTATCTACTTGCACTGGCGTGCTTTTGAACTGCTAGGTTGGCAGGAGCTGGGACAGAGCAATGGGATCTTACTCCATCACAGGGATCCAATTGGCAAGACCAAGAGCCTCAGTGGTGTAGACCACAGCGCCACCCACGTGGTAGAACATGGTAGAATGTCAGAAGGCCTTGGTCCAGTATATCTGAAGGAGCGTCTCCTCCCCCATCATTCTACCCGGACACTGAGGTCCAGTGCCGAGGGCCTTCTGGCGGTTCCCTCACTGCGAGAAGCCAAGTTACAGGGAACCAGGCAGAGAGCCTTCTCGGTAGTGGCACCCGCCCTGTGGAATGCCCTCCCACCAGATGTCAAAGAGAACAACTACCAGACTTTTAGAAGACATCTGAAGGCAGCCCTGTTTTGGGAAGCTTTTAATGTTTGATGGATTACTGTATTTTAATATTTTGTTGGAAGCTGCCAAGAGTGGCTGGGGGGGGGGTATAAATAATAAATCATATTATTATTATGACCCCTAATGGTATCCCAGAAAGGCGGTGTCTTCTCCTTGAGGTGAAGGAAGTTGTAAACCAACAACATCTGGTTAGAAATTCTTCTAAGATAGGGTTAGGGGTAGAGGGATGTGGGTGGCGCTGTGGTCTAAACCACAGAGCCTAGGGCTTGCCGCTCAGAAGGTTGGCGGTTTGAATCCCCGCAATGGGGTGAGCTCCCGTTGTTCAGTCCCAGCTTCTGCCAACTTAGCAGTTTGGGAGCACGTCAAAGTGCAAGTATATAAATACCCTGTTTCCCCTATTTTAGGATGTAGTCATAAAATAAGCCATAGCAGGATTTTTAAGCGTTCAAGGAATATAAGCCATACCCCAAAAATAAGACATAGTGATAGGCGCAGCAGCAATGCCGGCCGTGGCAGGAGGAGGAGGGGAAAAATAAGACATCCCCTGAAAATAAGCCATAGTGTGGTTGTTGTTTTTTTAGGAAAAACAAATATAAGACGGTGTCTTATTTTTGGAGAAACACGGTAGGTACGACTCTGGCGGGAAGGTAAATGGCGTTGCCCTGTGCTGCTCTGGTTTTCCAGAAGCAGCTTAGTCATGCTGGCCACATGACCTGGAAGCTGTCTGGGGACAAACTCTGGCTCCCTCGGCCTATAGAGCAAAATGAGCGTGCAACCCCCAACTCATTTGTGACTGGACCTAACAGTCAAGGGTACCTTTACCTTTAACTAGGGTTAGGGCTAAAATTAACTCTGCAATAGGCGTGTGCAAAATTTATCTCAGCCTATTACTAAGTACCAGTTCCTGGAGAAGAACAGTAGAAGAGGTCTGTTGCTGCATCTGATTGGCCGCTCTTTTAAATTAACATTAATTGTGTATATGGCTTGTGAAGTAGGAAATCAGAATGAACACTTCATAGGATTCCATTTATCCAAGACAGCCTGCAAAGAAAAAATCATGTTGCAAGAGTGTTTTGTCAATGATAAAATGTGTTCTTTGCAGGCATTTTAGTTGTTAATGGAGTCGTTTTCCATAATGTTTTGTTTATTAATGTTGTTTTCCATGGTCTTCTAATCCCTCCGTTATTTTTGTATCAATTAAGAAATAAGGATTTACCATAAACTGGAGTTTTTTTAAGTGGGACATTGCTCTGCAATAACAATTATGCTACTCAGAAACATAATTTTTAATCCTTGTCCAGAAGGATTATTTCACAGTGATTTAAGAGCGTAATGTTAATTAATTCCCATTAATGCTACATAGAGAAATAGTAAAATACAAAGCTGTCTTCCACTGAGTTAGACCACTGATCATGAGAACATAAGGAAAGCCCTGTTGGAACAGGTCAACGACCCCTCTGGTCCAGCCTCCTATTCTCACAGTGGCCAATCGGAAGCCCACAAGCCGGACATGAGTAGAACAGCAGTCTCCTCGCGTGTAATTGCCAACACACCCAAGAAGGGTCAAGAGGCATGACTACTCTGGCGGGAAAGTTGTATTTATTAAATAACAATTCAGAGGATCTGCAATTAAACCAAATTCATCAAATTATCATACTTTTCTGTCTGTAAAATGCCCCCATGTATAGGCCGCCCCCTATTTTGGGGGACTCAAATTTAAGAAAATGGGTGGGAGATAGCTCAGAGTTGTTGAGCTTTTTTTGAGAAGGATTGCCCAGAGTTGTTGTTGAGCTTTTTTGGCGGGGGAATTGCCAAAAACCGCTCACGCGCATGCAGCACAAAATCCGTCTCTCATCTGTCCCCTCGTCGGCAGAAGCTGAAAATCGCCCGCCCAATTGCCACAGTGTCAGCCAATCAACAACAGCCCTTGACGCAGCAACCAATAGCACACCTGATAGCCACTGACAAACGTGGAAGCAACCAATCAAACTATCCATGTATAAGACGACCCCCACTTTTTAGCATAATTTTGACAGGAGAAAACATAGTCTTGTACACAGAAAAGTACGGTAAACCAAACTGGTGATTTGTAATAAACTTGGGTGGGGTGGGGGCATGGGTTCCACCTCACCATCTCTGGGCCATTTGCAGCCATGTGCTATGGTCCTACTGCAAGGTTTGGAAGAAAATTCCTTCCTTGCAGGGTGACCTTGAGTGAGAACCTGACACGCAAAGCATGGCCCTGCTGGCCGGCATTCAGCACAGTGTGCCTGCCAGAGGTCTAAAGGGTCTCCAACACTTGGCTTCCCACAAGCATTTGGTTGGCCACTGTGAGAGCAAAATGCTGGACTAGGTAGACCATTGGCCTGATCCAGCAGACTCTTCTTATGTGTTTACGGCCATTACTACAACTTGTGGGAACAAATTCCATAGTTTTTTTCTAGGCACTGTATGAATGAGTATTTTCTTCTCTATGTCCCGACCCTTCCGACATTCAACTTCATTGGATGCCTGCAAATTCTCACTAGAGAGGGAGAGGGACAGCGCAATTTTGTACATCCCCCTTTACTTACCTTTCCCATCTAGTTTGCTATTGTCTACACTGCCTGGTGGTGGTGCTCAGCCCTGTTTTGAAATGCCAGGATTGTACCTGAGATCTCGTTCCAGCAGGCTTTGTGAAACTCACGGCTTTTAATGAAAGGGTTGTTGCTGTGCTGCTTTTATTATAATTGTTGTTGTTGTTGTTTAGTCGTTTAGTCGTGTCCGACTCTTCGTGACCCCATGGACCAGAGCACACCAGGCACTCCTGTCTTGCACTGCCTCCCGCAGTTTGGTCAAACTCATGTTTGTAGCTTCGAGAACACTGTCCAACCATCTCGTCCTCTGTCGCCCCCTTCTCCTAGTGCCCTCAATCTTTCCCAACATCAGGGTCTTTTCCAAGGATTCTTCTCTTCTCATGAGGTGGCCAAAGTATTGGAGCTTCAGCTTCACGATCTGTCCTTCCAGTGAGCATTCAGGGCTGATTTCCTTCAGAATGGATAGGTTTGATCTTCTTGCAGTCCATGGGACTCTCAAGAGTCTCCACCAGCACCATAATTCAAAAGCATCAATTCTTCGGCGATCAGCCTTCTTGATGGTCCAGCTCTCACTTCCATACATCACTACTGGGGAAACCATAGGTCTAACTATACAGACCTTTGTAGGCAAGGTGATGTCTCTGCTTTTTAAGATGCTGTCTAGGTTTGCCATTGCTTTTCTCCCAAGAAGAAGGCGTCTTTTAATTTTGTGACTGCTGTCACCATCTGCAGTGATCAAGGAGCCCAAGAAAGTAAAATCTCTCACTGCCTCCATTTCTTCCCCTTCTATTTGCCAGGAGGTGATGGGACCAGTGGCCATGATCTTGGTTTTTTTGATGTTGAGCTTCAGACCATATTTTGCGCTCTCCTCTGTCGCCCCCATTAAAAGGTTCTTTAATTCCTCCTCACTTTCTGCCATCAAGGTTGTGTCATCTGCATACCTGAGGTTGTTGATATTTCTTCCGGCAATCTTAATTCCGGTTTGGGATTCATCTAGTCCAGCCTTTCGCATGATGAATTCTGCATATAAGTTAAATAAGCAGGGAGACAATATACAACCTTGTCGTACTCCTTTCCCAATTTTGAACCAATCAGTTGTTCCATATCCAGTTCTAACTGTAGCTTCTTGTCCCACATAGAGATTTCTCAGGAGACAGATGAGGTGATCAGGCACTCCCATTTCTTTAAGAACTTGTCATAGTTTGCTGTGGTCGACACAGTCAAAGGCTTTTGCATAGTCAATGAAGCAGAAGTAGACGTTTTTCTGGAACTCTCTAGCTTTCTCCATAATCCAGCGCATTGTTGTCTTAAACTCCATGGACAAAGACAACAATTATTATAATTATCTGTATGGTTTTAGCCTGGACATGGGCTAGGGCCATGACACGACCCCAATGGGGACCCCTCGGGGTGGCCCTATTTGATGTAAGTCATAGGGCTCCCCTTGCTGGTGGTTTATCCTTAGTAGGACTCCCTACAGATGGGCAGGAGTCGAGAGATAGCTAGGCTTCACCCAATGCCTAAGCCAAATCGTTCACATCTGTAACCAATAAAGTTCTGGCCTATTTTATCCCATCAACCTAAATACTCGTGTCCATGTGTTTATTATCAAAGGGAACTGTGGGGCCTGGGGCCTTGGCACACAAATAGTTTTAATGCTATCAATGTTTAATTGTCTTTTTTTTCTATGTTTTTAGATGTCCATTTCTGAGAGCTGTTCAATGCATTATGAAGAATGGATTTTGGACCATACCAGTTCTGGCTGAAATTGAGGGGGGAGTTATATTTGTCCTAGTCAAGCACATTTACTATCATCCTTAGTAAAAGGAGTAAACAAGTGCATCCGTTATAAAGATTAATGGGATGAATTACACAAATGGGGCTAGCTACTCAAATCTGATGCCTTTTATTAACTGTTGGAAAATAAAGCTCGTACATTTACAAATATGATCTATATGCTTAATTAGTTCAAAACACCTTATCAAATATTTTTTTATGGGAAAACAGAAGGGGATTATCAAGATTCATTTGCACAATCAGCAAACCGTTCTTATAAGCCAAAATGATCCCTTTGAGAGAATAAGAATAGGAAGAACCTCGAGTCACCTGATCTACAATTTTCAACAATTCTGTACATACATAATGCCAAAGATCTCCAATACAGTGCAGACGTCCCCACTGTGCATTCTTGATATATGTCTAATATACTGATGTATGTGGCAGAGTGCACCTGGATTCAACTAACCCAACATGCTAGGTCCATGCTAGTGCAACAGGGCTTCCCCTCTCTCCTCCCCCACATGAGCCTTGTGCCTCCCCCAAATCCACTCTGTACGGATAGGCAAACCCCCAGAACAGCACACAGGGGGAGGAAAGGAGGGATTTGTTCCCTCTGGCAAGGAAAAAAATAAGAGGGTGAAGATGAATCCCTCCTATATGGTCAAGTACTATTTATGTGACATTGTACTAGTGGCATCAAAGCCATCAACATAACATGTATAATAAGGGTGGGGAACCATGGACCCAGGGGCTGAATGTGGCCATCCAAACATTTATATCTGGCCCTTAAGACTCTCCCCAGGCCCTGCTCTGCACCCTCCTTGAGTGCTTTTCCCTGGCTGAAATGTGTCCTTGGATTGTAATCATACCTCTTACTTCAGGGGTCAGCAAACGTTTTCAGCAGGGGGCTGGTCCACTGTCCCTCAGACCTTGTGGGGGGTCGGACTATATTTTGAAAAAATGAATGAATGAATGAATGAATGAATTCCTATGCCCCACAAATAACCCAGAGATGCATTTTTAAATAAAAGGACACATTCTACTCATGTAAAAACATGCTGATTCCTGGACCGCCCGCGAGCCGGATTTAGAAGGCGATTGGGCCGGATCCAGCCCCCGGGCCTTAGTTTGCCTATCCAGGTCTTACTTCCTTGGAGATTGGAAATGTCTGTCTGTCTGTCTGTCTGTCTGTCTGTCTGTCTGTCTGTGTTAAGTATAATTGTTTAATTGGAGAATGCCTGGGTATGTGTTGCTAGTTCTGGGGAAATTCTATTGAAGCTAAAGAGCTCTAAAGCTACTGAGCTGCAAATGAGTTGACAATTAACTGTTGAATGTTCTCTGCTCTAATACTGATTGTTAGTTTTTGAACACGTGACAAAGGTATTTGGTTGCAAATTTCCATCTTGAAAATGAGTTGCCTTTAGTCTTTGTTCCCAGGCTCAGTGGGAGAAGGATTTGTAATCTCTGTGAGTGAATACAGCTCCAGGCAAAATGGAGGCTGTAAGGACAGAGGGACATTTGCTTCTAGGACTCTTCAGAATTATCTTTAATTTCATATAAGATGCTGAACATGCACAAGATATTGCTTGGGATTATTTGGGTGTGATAACAACAACAACAACAACAACAACAACAACAACAACAATTTATTATTTATACCCCGCCCATCTGGCCAGGTTTCCCGGCCACTCTGGGTGGCTTCCAACAAAAACATTAAAATACAGAAATCCATCAAACATTAAAAGCTTCCCTAAACAGGGCTGCCTTGAGATGCCTTCTAAAGGTCTGGTAATTGTTGTTCTCGGTGCCACTACCGAGAAGGCCCTCTGCCTGTTTCCCTGTAACTTGGCTTCTCGTAGCGAGGGAACCACCAGAAGACCCTCGGCGCTGGACCTCAGTGTCCGGGCAGAATGATGGGGGTGGAGACGCTCCTTCAGGTATACTGGATCGAGGCCGTTTAGGGCTTTAAAGATCAGCACCAACACTTTGAATTGTGCTCGGAAACATAGTGGGAGCCAATGTAGGTATTTTATAAATGGATAAGCCCCACCGTCAATGGTGGAAAGAATTGGTATTGCAGGCCATTGGTGTTGTTGTTTAGTCGTTTAGTCGTGTCCGACTCTTTGTGACCCCATGGACCAGAGCACGCCAGGCACTCCTGTCTTCCACTGCCTCCCGCAGTTTGGTCAAACTCATGTTCGTAGCTTCAAGAACACTGTCCAACCATCTCGTCCTCTGTCATTCCCTTCTCCTTGTGCCCTCCATCTTTCCCAACATCAGAGTCTTTTCCAGGGAGTCTTCTCTTCTCATGAGGTGGCCAAAGTATTGGAGCCTCAGCTTCAGGATCTGTCCTTCCAGTGAGCACTCAGGGCTGATTTCCTTCCGAATGGATAGGTTTGATCTTCTAGCAGTCCATGGGACTCTCAAGAGTCTCCTCCAGCACCATAATTCAAAAGCATCAATTCTTCAGGGATCAGCCTTCTTTATGGTCCAGCTCTTACTTCCAGCCATTGGGGTTCCAAAGCTCTAAGATCTTGGAAGTCTAGTACCATATGTCTATTTAATTTGCAATAGTTCTATTCTGGTCTTCCTTCAAGGGCAACATGGGTCTTCCATGGAATCCACGTCCAGATGCTGCAACTAATGAAGACCTCCTCTGATTCTGAGAGAGCAGATATGTTTATGTTTTATGAGACAGAGTTGCAGGGGCTGGATTGGACATTTATTAAGCAGCTATGTTTATTCACATCAAAATCCATAGTTCATTCAGCCTATGCTACAAATGTAGCTCATTCATGCAGCGACTAACTCAAAAATTATATCATTTCATCGGTGGGTTCAACAGACTGTGCCATTGAATCAAACTTCATTGGCGGGGGGGAAAGAGGATCAAAGCCTAGTGAAATGTGCAAACCTTTCCTAGACACTTGGCTAATTTAATGTAAATACCAACCACAAATCACTTCCATTAATTGGGTCTTCAATCTTCTATAAATGAGAGGGCATCAGGTGCATGCACTAATGCCATAAACAGGGCAAGTAAGACCGGAGGATTGTGAGTGGCAGCAATTAAAATCAACAAAGATGCTTCCAGGAAAACATATTATTCAGCTTGGAACAGCCATTTTCATACAACAAGCTAGTATAAAAAGGGGATTTTGCAACAAATGCTTGGGGGGGATGTTCCTTGGGGCTTTTGCTGTGGGGTATACTTATTTGTAAATAAAAGGAACAGTGGAGGAAATTATTTCAATCAATACTGAAAGGCCCATCATCACATATAAAAAAGATAAAGGACCCCTGGACGGTTAAGTCCAGTCAAAGGCAACTGTGGGGTTGTGGCACCCATCTCGCTTTCAGGCCAAGGGAGCCAGTGTTTGTCCACAGACAGCTTTCCGGGTCATGTGGCCAGCATGACTAAACCGCTTCTGGTGCAATGGAACACCGTAATAAAAACCAGAGTGCACAGAAACACTCTTTACCTTCCCGCCACAGCAGTACCTATTTATCTACTTGCACTGGTGTGCTTTCAAACTGCTAGGTTGGCAGGAGCTGGGACAGAGCAACGGGAGCTCACCTCATTGTGGGGATTCAAACCGCCAACCTTCTGATCGGCAAGCCCAAGAGGCTCAGTGGTTTAGACCACAGTGCCACCTGCGTCCCTACTTTTTTTGTAGTGAATCCCATAATATGGAACTGGGCTTAACCGTCCAGGGGTCCTTTACCACTGGATAGACTTAACTTGGGAAAGAGCAGACTGAGAGGAGATATGATAACCATCTTCAAATATCTCAAGGGTTGTCACATGGAAGATGGAGCAAGCTTGTTTTCTCCTGATGAGGGTAGGACCTGAACCAAAGAATTCAAGTTTCAAGAAAGGAGATGCAAACTAAGAAGAAAGAATTTTCTGACAGTCAAAGCTGTTTGACAGTGGAACAGATACTCACACAAGGTGATGGACTCTCCTCCCCTGGAGGTTTTTAAGCAGAGGTTGGATGACCATCAATCATGATTGAGGCTCCTGCATTGCAGGGGGTGGACAAGATGACCCTCAAGGTCCCTTCCAACTCTACAATTCTATGATACTATGGAGATAAAGGCTATCAATGTGGTTGCTATGCTCTGTCTCCACGGTCAGAGGCGGCATGCTTCGAAATATCAGTTGCCGGAAACCACAGGAAGGGAGATTGCTCTTGTGCTTGGGCCCTGCTTGCAGGTTCCTCCCAGGCATCTCGATGGACTAGATGGGTTACTGGCCTGATCCAGCAGGCTTTCCTTACATAAGGCAGTCCATAGACTGAAAAGGGCTTCCTGCGCCTGCCATAATCTAATACAGGCACCCCCAAACTACGGCCCTCCAGATGTTTTGGACTACAATTCCCATCATCCCTGACCACTGGTCCTGTTAGCTAGGGATCATGGGAGTTGTAGGCCACAACACCTGGAGGGCCGCAGTTTGGGGATGACTGATCTAATAGAATAAGTTATAGAACCTAGCAGAATAAGTCATATGAAGAAATACTGTCTTCCTTTTGCCGGTCACAAAACTGCAGCTACTCAGATGGTCCTGAGTTTTGCTCTTATGATGGAGAGAGAAAATGGTAAATAGCATGTGATGTATTTTTCCATAGGCTTAATTTTATCTGTTGCATTGATTTTCCCATTCAGTCTTTAATGTCAGTACAATTAAAGCCCATGTTCACCTGTACAAGAGAGGATAATCAATGTGCTGGTGCAGAGTAATTTGTCTGAACACTTCAGAGTGCTGTGGCAGCCCATATATCAAAAGAAGGTCTCTCTTTCGTGGTCTTCTTAAAATATCTTTTTGCAACATGGAAGATGGGAGTCAATAGAACAGAATCTGGTAATTAGGTCAAAATCATATCAATCACGTGCTTCATGAATACAGTGAGTAGAAACATAAACAGAGATCCTACCATATATGTGCATTGGGACTTCTTGTTAAGATAACAGGACACTTTGGTTTGTCAGAAAAGGAGATATTTTGATCACATATTTTATTAGAAGAGGAGGGAAACAAATTCAAACTATTGATGAAGTCATTCCTTCATTTACTCAGATCAGTAAGTCTCGCCATCAATCAGATGTTCTATCTTTTCCTGATCCATATTTCAACAGACTTGGTTTCCATCTTCCACTTGGAAGCGATTTCATTTCTCACTGTAATTAACATATCACCAATTCTCCATTTTCCTGTCTCAGGACATGCTTGACAGAAGCCAGCTGGATAATCACATATTACAGGGGAGGTCTTGCCCCATTATTTTCCCAGTTACAACTATTATTACTTCCCCACAAAGAAGCAACTTTTGAACAGCACCCAGCAATTTGGGGTGTGTGGAAATCATCAGTTGGTGGCAACAGACTGGGGGCCTGAACATCAACTGTGTTGATCGAGTCAAGCTGTTAAGGAGCCTGGATGGGTTTGAAAGATGAAGGGTTAGAGAAATGATCAGATTCCATTCGTATTGCATTAACTGGTCCTCCAGAGGTTACTGAACTACTGCTGGAGTAAGCAAGAAGCCCCCGAACGATCGACCAGGAGGGAGAGAACATGCCAGTTGCACATGTGTCTCTGCCAGGGTCCTACTTGTGAGTAAGAGATCCTAACACAATCATGATGTCAGTACCTCCCCCCACTTTCATTCTAGAAAAACCATCAACATTCAGGGTAAGCAGCGGGATACCCATGCAGCTCCCAAGCACTTCATCACATGCAAGTCAGTTTTGGGTAGAAAGCCAATTAAGAGTGAGGGTGGGAAGCATTGCCCTCACTCTGAATACTCAACCCCCTGAAAATTCACTTAAAGATGAACTGTTTTTTTCAGGGGCAGAAGTATCCATAAAAAGCTCCCCATCATTTTCAGCTACGGTGTGGTAATAACTGCATTTTTCCATGGTGCTTATCCCTGGCCACCAAAACTGCACTTTGGGAATGCCAAACTGTGGATATACGCTGCATCCCTCATTCCGATTCACAAAAAACAGGCCTGCTTCCTTCCAAATGATGTGGAAATTGGCATGTTGCATCCCTTTTCTGATGGATTACATGGTATAACACCATGTAAAGGGGGAAAGCAAAACAGCACGCTCCTTTGTGTGAGGCATGTTTGAAAGAAAACAGAAGGGTGAGCTATTAAATATCAGGAAGGCAGCACAGCCTTCTGCCGAAGATGGACGTGATAGATGGTCCAGGTCCAGCGCTTCTTGAACTCATGATAATACCCACCAAATTAAGATAAATCATTGGCAAAGTGTACACAGAGCATGTGCCAAAAATCAATCATGTTTAGATTGAGCTCCATTCATCAGCCTCTTCTGTCCCCATTTACCTCTCCTCTCGCTGCCTTTAGTGCCTTTTTTCCCATTCCAAGCGCCGGGTATCTATTTATTGTACTGGCACAGCTTCCAGCAGGTTGAACAAAGTTGCACACCATGGAAGAGATCCTCCCTTTCATTTCTCTGTTTCTCCCTCCCTGTGGATGAATGCAGCTCCCACAATGCCAGGTGGCTGGAGCCTTCAAAAGGGATCATCATCCTTGCATCATCCTTGAATGAGAGGGAAAGCAGAAAATATTCCCCCTGGACCACTTTTCCTTTTTAAAAAAAATAAATAAAAAAGTATACCTGATTAAAAAGTAAATGTACATTTTCTCATGAATGATGACAGTGAAAACCACTGCAATACAACATTTATACTTTCTAATGAGCTTCATTCACAACCTTTGCTTTTTTTTTTAAAAAAAAAAGGGTATTCAAATCCTGCCTTTCTCCTGAGTTGGGATTCAAGGTGGCTTAAAGAGCATTATTTTAAAATACAAGGTAATAAAAGCAAACAAATCCAGAATGCGGCAGCTAGACTGGTGACTAGGGGCGGCCGCTGAGACCACATAACACCAGTCTTGAAAGATCTACATTGGCTCCCAGTACGTTTCCGAGCACAATTCAAAGTGTTG
Source organism: Zootoca vivipara (assembly GCF_965207765.1). Classification (NCBI taxonomy): domain Eukaryota; kingdom Metazoa; phylum Chordata; class Lepidosauria; order Squamata; family Lacertidae; genus Zootoca; species Zootoca vivipara. The sequence continues at coordinate 109,516,223 of NC_142586.1, forward strand.
GTGCTGCCCTTTAAAGCCCTAAACGGCCTTGGTCCAGTATACTTGAAGGAGCGTCCCCACCCCCATCGTTCTGCCTGGACACTGAGGTCCAGCACCGAGGGCCTTCTGGCGGTTCCCTCACTGCGAGAAGTGAGGTTACAGTGAACCAGGCAGAGGGCCTTCTCGGTAGTGACCCTCCTGTCAGATGTCAAAGAGAAAAACAACTACCAGACTTTTAGAAGACATCTGAAGGCAGCCTGTTTAGGGAAGTTTTTAATGTTTAATAGATTATTGTATTTTAATATTCTGTTGGAAGCCGCCCAGAGTGGCTGGGGTAATAATAATAACAATAATAATAATAACAATAATAATAATAATAATTGCATTCCCACCCCCCCCTTTCTCCATGGAACTCAAAGTAGTGTACATGGTTTCACCTTCCTCATTTAATTCCACACAACAACAGCCCTGTGAGGTAGGGTAAGGTGCAAGAAAGTGAAGTAGTGACAGACTCAAGGTGTCCCATTGTGGACCATGCCTGAAAAAAGTGGAAGAAAGGCAAGTTTGGAAAGCTCTCCAATAAAGGGGGCTTCCTATGTCCCTGTTTCCAGTGCTATCGTTCTAGAAAAAGAGGAGCTGGACCTCGCCATGAACACCTCCTTTGTTCTCTTATAGTGGCAATGATGCCCACCTGAGAGGTGGCAGAAATCTGTTCCTGCAAGTTCCAAATAAAAAAAGCCCTGCCCGTCCCACTGTGCCAGGCTGTTGTTCCCAACTGTTATTTGAAAAAAAAACAAGAAGGAAGGTATGCAATAGGGTTAAAGCACAGAGCCTAGGGCTTGCTGATCAGAAGATCGGCAGTTCGAACCCCCGTGACGGGGTGAGCTCCCATTGCTTGGTCCCTGCTCCTGCCAACCTAGCAATTCGAAAGCACATCAAAGTGCAAGTAGATAAATAGGTACCGCTACAGCGGGAAGGTAAACGGCGTTTCCGTGCGCTGCTCTGGTTCGCCAGAAACAGCTTTGTCATGCTGGCAGGCCATGTGACCTGTAAGCTGTATGCCAGCTCCCTTGGCCAATAATGTGAGATGAGCGCCACAACCCCAGAGTCGGTCATGACTGAACCTAATGGTCAGGGGTCCCTTTACCTTTTAAGCATCTTCTAGCCATTGTTGTTCATGAAAGAGGGTACAAACAAAAGAGCCATAGTTATTAGCTGTCCAAAACCCTGTGGGTGATTTAAAAAAAAGGTCTTCACTTCACTTTACACAACACGAGAGTAACGTTTTGTTGTAGCCACTGAACCACTGCTGGGAAGCTATCAGGAAAATAGTTCCATGCCCATAAGTGGTGAAGGCAGGCCTATTATGGGAAATGGGACAGTGCCCAACCAACCCCAGTCTGCCCTGAGCCAAACCAGGGGATAACACTACCTGTCAGCTCCCTGCTCCTTTGCCTCAGTGTTGCAGAGAGGAGGATGCTTATCATTGGCCCTGACTCCACCTGGCTCCACCTGGCTGTGGCGCCACCTACTGTTGATCTTCTTGTCCTCCAGCCTACCAGTCTCAATGGCTACCAGACACCATTTATTCTTATGAATGAGCTTTTATCTGTAGTGGGGTACAGCTCCCTTGATAGGTTCCCCCCCCCAATTCCCTGCAAATTATTTTGCTTTTCCTTCCCCCATTGTATTTTGGAATTAAATCAGATGAGGAAGTGAGACAGGGAATGTCAATGTCTCAATGCCATATAAATTGTTTACCAGGCACCGTGGGTGGGTGAGGGGTAGGGACTGAATTTCTATTTTAAGCTTTTTCTGCTTTAAAAAGTAAGTTTTTTAAAAATGCAAAGGAATCCAAAGGATTCATTCTATTCCGCATCTGCTTTGTGGGTTTTTTTCTTTTGTTTTTTAGCGGGAGCTGGTCTTATTTGAATTTTATGGAACATACAACATATCACTGACCGGATAATATCTTCACTCACTGGTACTGGGGTTTGTAACATGACGTATTAAATGTAATTCATTGCCATGTCTCTGATCTTTACTGTGGCTGTGCAGAATTGAAAGCTCGAGGGATTTTGCTATAATAACTTCTTAATCTCTTCCTTTGTCAATACCCTTGCTTTTAGTAATATTCTCCTCCACCTTTCCATTCCTTCTTCTTTTTAAAGATTTATATCTACACCAGATTTCATCTGGCTGAGATCATTAAAAACAGACCAGTCTTTCGGTATGCAAATGCATTCTGCTATATTATTTGATCTCTCTTCCAATTAGCCATTCTGCTATGGAAATAAGGATTTTAGTACACTTCGTGTAACTAATTGGTAGTGCTGTCCATCACGCTCTCTGCCACTACTTATCGGCAAAGATCCCCACAGAGGGATTTCACAGTTTTTTGCTTTTTTAAAAAAAGACGAAAAAGAGAATAACCAGTTTTATATTTAAAATGTTGTGTCACACTTGAGCATGACCAAGAGACTGAACCCAGAATGACGATACACAGAAGGGGCAGGCAGGTTTTATTCTCCGTGGTTGGAGTCTCTGGAATAAGCTACCTGCGAAGGAGCAGGATTGGTGCCTCCACTGAAAAAAGTGAACAACCCCATAACCAGGGCCGGTGCTAGGGTTTTTTGCGCCCTAGGCGAGATCACCTTCTGCCCCCCCCCCCCCCGGAGACCAACTAAGTTTGTCATTGGTATGAGCTTTCGTGTGCATGCATACTTCTTCAGATACACACAAAAGCATGCACACGAAAGCTCATACCAATGACAAACTTAGTTGGTCTCTAAGGTGCTGCTGGAAGGATTTTTTTTTTTTGTCTCGACTACGTCACACCAACACGGCTACCTACATAAAAGAGTACCAGTCAGTTGAAGATGAGAGTTTGTGCCTCTATACTCCATACTGTAGCAGCTTCTCATGGTTTGCTGGTCGATTTCTCTCTTAGGGCCAGTTGCCAGCTTCTTTTTAGTCAGTTCAATAAGATGCCCTTTTCCAAGTCTTTCCAAAACCAAGCTTTAACGAGTCTAGCTGCTAACGATAGATAGCCAATAAGAGAATTAAATGAGATATCCATATTCTGAACCTGAAATATATTCAATAAAGCTAACTCAGAGGATTGAATGCCTTGTTGACCACCTTTGTTACAAGGTCTCGATTACTTAAGGAGGATTGAGGCAACAGGATTTTGCTGGGGGCTGGTGAGGCTTTGGCTATGTAGGATTCGAACTAAAGTCCTTCCTGCTCAAAGCCTCATCGCAGCACACTCACTGTGAGCTGAAATCCCCTCCCCATTTCATCCCACTCCACCTGAGTGGTAGCTGATGCTCCTCTTGCCCCCCAAAAGAATGATTTAGATTATTATTTTTAAATTCTTCTTCTTTGGTGATCACTCGTAGCCGAGTAAGGCTTTTAATTTTAATTTGAACTGTTTCGAACCTACCCCCACCCCTTTTATCTCATCATCTTTTCTTATCATAGATAGCAGGACTTCCAGGACTGATATGAACAACAAAGGGGATAGAGGGCACGCTTGCCTTGTACCTTTCTGAATTCTAATTTCTTCTGAAACCACATTATTTACAATTATTTTTGCCTTTTGCTCAGAGTAAATTGCATTAATACCATTCTTGACCAGTCTCCATCTTTTCCAAATTTTTCTTCATAAATCTCCAAGAAACATTGTCGAAAGCTTTCTCGGCATCGATAAACATTAACATAGCTTTAGAATTCTTTTTCATGTTCCTTTTTCCTGGCTGCTCCCCATGGAAATTGTGGGGTGGGGGTTTGTGAAGAAAAACAGCAAGAAGTGGTGCAGCAAAACTAATATTGCCACTTCATCTTACACTCAGGTAAACCAACCCATTCCCTGCCCCCCAGAAACTTGCAGAGTTTTCTCCTGGCCCCACCTGACTTTTCAAGGGTGGTTTCTGTTTGCTTCTCCCCACACCCTTTAAATAAATGTCCAAAATAAAATAAAATAAATAAAAATAAATGTCCAATAGAACTGGGCACACTGCCTCTGCACTATTCACACAGCTTTGTAGTAGTGCAAGGTATTCAGTGGACCATCTAGTCCTAGTTCAACATGGGCCACATTTGCACCATACATGTAAAACACTACGATACCACTTTAAACACTCATATCTTCTTCCAAAGAATTATGGGAGCTGCGGTTTGCTAAGGGTGCTGAGAGTTGTTAAGGGAGCCCTCTCCCTCTCCCTCTCCCAGAGTTCCAGTTCCCAGAGTGGTTGTAACAACCAATCCATATCCACAGGGAACTGTGGGAACTAGAGCTCTGGGAGAGGAATACAGGTCTCGTAAAAAAACTCTTAGTACTCTCTTGTGAAACCACAGCTCCCATAATTTTGGGGGGAGAAGCCATGATGGTTTAGAGTGGTGTCATAGTGCTTTAAATGCAACCTCAGAACTCAAAAACAACGTATCCAAGGTGGTTATGGGGACCACTCAGGGCCGGATTTAGGTTTGATGAGGGCCTAAGCTACTGAAGGTAATGGGGCCCTTTATATGTCCAGCTGTCCTTTGTCAACAACAAGTTGTCACTGTTTTCTGTTTTGAATAATTGCTATATGGCAGGCATCCCCAAACTCGGCCCTCCAGATGTTTTGGGGACTACAACTCCCATCATCCATGACCACTGGTCCTGTTAGCTAGGGATGATGGGAGTTGTAGTCCCAAAACATCTGGAGGGCTGAGTTTGGGAGTGCCTGCTATATGGTAATTTATGGACCTAATAGGTCCATACACAACACAAAACACTGTTGCTGTATGTAGGTTTTATTTTACTTGTTTTTTACCATAACGTGAACCAGGCCATTCTCCTTAGGAAATCAGCCATATTATCCCAGTTGTTGGCTACACATTGGATAATTATCCCAATCTGACCCTGGCTGCCTTTCAAAATAAAAACCCATCTTATGTACCATTGTACAACAAGAATCCTTTTTAAACAACAGATGATTCTGTCAATCATCTCATATTTCAACATGCCTTAGTAGGCTTTGAATGCCATTTCTGACGCGACGTCAAATCAGGAATTGAAGTCATTTGTTGATAAATGACAAGCTCAAAGGTGCGTCGTATAGCCCCAGGGGATAAATGTATTCAACCAAGCATAGATCCAGACAAGGATTTCTTTTTGACAATGAATCATGATTCTGGAAATGCTTGGTGTCCAAGGAGGAATTGGGAACAGAACTAAATCACAGGACCATTTTAGCTTGGTCAGAGCTGTGAGCAAGTAAGCGCAGGATCCACAGGAAACAAATTATTTGTTTCACCAAATACTAGAGGAGAAATGCATTTGTCTCCTTTGTTAACGTTGATGGTGAATCTTCTCAGGCTGTGAAGCTATTTAGGGTCCGAATGTGACTCCAAAATCATTGGAGTCCATATCAAACCATGCTTGATATACGACTCACAATTCTAGAACGGTGCCCACAATTATTTCCTCCTCTTCTCCACATTATCCTCACAACAAGCCTGTGAAGTCGGTTGTGTTTAGACCTAGTGACCTTTATAGCTTCATGGGTTTGAGTCCATTGCTTGAACCACAACACCACAGCGGCTCATTAAAACTTGGTTTTGCTGTTAAAGGATTGCAGCCTTCTTTATTTGGCTGTTTAGTAGGCAAGCTGCCTTTCATGCAAACCCCCGTTTAAGAACATAAGATGAACATGATGAATTAGGCCAATTTTGTGGGATCTGATACATAAGTAGCAGTCAAGTACAACATTCCTTGTTTTCCTAGAGTGGACATGCAGGGGGGTGTTTGGTCTAGCCAGTCAGAACTTCCTGTTTCCTCCTGGGGTGGGACATACTTCCTTTGCATGTGACTAGAGGTGGGCATGACCTTAACTGTCCAGGTAACAAAAAGGACAAGGCATGCTGCCATCTCTCTCTCTCTCTTCATCTTTCTTTTTTGACTTCCTCCATCGTTGGAGCAGCTTTTTAGCTAGAGTTTCTCTGTTGGCTTCCAGGATACCGGTAGTTCCACATGTATATACTTTGTAACTAAGCCTGCCTTCAGAGATCCAACTGATGATGATGTGAGTAAACTTCTTTTATTGACTTTAAATAAGGTTGGCATGCGTTCATTCTTTTAAGAGGGATAAAAAGGGAACTTACCAGGAACATACAATTCAATACTGAATTGTATGAGAATGAGAGTATTAAGCAAGCCTGCAACCAACTACCCGCTGTGCGTTTAAAAGGGGAATGTAAAACTTTGGTAAGTAAAGGAACTTGCTAGCACAAGTTAGGAAAGATGTTAATAAACAATATATCCTCTCCTGCCTACCTGAATATTCCCACAAATTTCCCCTCTGGTCCATCATCTGGTCCTCCCTGTGGTGGATCAGATGCCAATGGAAAGCCTGCAAGCTGGACATGAGCACAACTGGTATTCAGAGGCATCAGCCGTATCAGAGGTAGAACCTAGTTATTATGGTTAGTATTGATAGCCTTGCCCGTGAATATGTCTAGAAGAAGAAGAAGAAGAAGAAGAAGAAGAAGAAGAAGAAGAAGAAGAAGAAGAAGAAGAAGAAGAGTCGTTCCCCCAGCCACTCTGCATAGCTCCCAACAGAATATTAAAAACAGGGCTGCCTTCAGATGTCTTCTAAAAGTCAGATAGTTATTTATTTCCTTGACAGCTGATGGGAGGGCATTCCACAGTGCGGGTGCCACTACCGAGAAGGCCCTCTGCCTGGTTTCCTGTAACCTCACTTCTCGCAGTGAGGGAACCGATAGAAGACCCTTTGGCGCTGGACCTCAGTGTCTGGGCTGAACAATGGGGGTGGAGACGCTCCTTCAAGTAAACTGGGCCAAGGCTGTTTAGGGCTTTAAAGGTCAGCACCAACACTTTGAATTGTGCTCGGAAATGTACTGGGAGTCAATGTAGGTCTTTCAGGACTGGTGTTATATGATCTATTGTTGTTGTTGACCTCCATCTGTCTTGGGAGACAATTGAGTGCATTAGTAGCACTGAAATTGACCTCCCCGTGTCACAAGCCTGGGCAGTGTGTATGCCAGGGGGCGATGTGTTTCATTGTGATGCTTTTTGGGCTTCTTGAGCTCCTGTAGTTTGCATGCTGCAGCTGTCCACACTGAGTTTATTTTTCATTATTGTCAGGTGGCAATAAAGGACAGTTGTGTTTGAGGTGCCTGATACTTCCTGATTTGGTTTCCTGCTACCCCAACAGAACAGAAACATACGGCTCTGGGCTTGGGGCCATTTCCTGTTGCTGGGCTTAGAATCATAGAACTGCAGAGTTGGAAGAGATCCTGAAGGACATCTAGTCCAACCCCCTGCAATGCAGAAACTGTTAGGAGTCATTCTGCAAAGAAACAGAAAAGGTGATTGTAACTTTACGAACTGTTTCTGTAAGTTCTGGGTGTGAGTTCTGAGCTGATTAGTTACAGCTGGTGATGAGTACAAAAGGAGAAGTGGCAGTTTGAATTTGCCTGCAGAGAAAGAACACCCACCCGCTTTATGATTGTTGTTTTTGTATAGCTCAAATAAATCCTTTATTTGAGTGTTTTATGCCAGTCTCGTTGTCTCTTGGTTCTGCCATCAGAGAAAACCCGCCTCCAACAGAAACCTCAACTAAAGCATCCATGACAGGTGGCCACCCAACCTCTGCTTAGAAACCTCCAAGGATGAACCACCTCTTGTGGGAGCCTGTTCCACTGCCAAACAGCTCATACTGTCAGAAAGTTCTTCCTGATGTTTCATCGGAATCTCCTATCTTGTAACTTGAAGCCATTGTCTCGAGTCCTCCCCTCCGGAGCAGGAGAAAACAAGCTATCGTATCTCCTCTTAGCCTCATCTTTCCCAGGCTAAACATACCCAGCTCCTTCAACCGTTCCTCATAAGGATTGGTTGCTGGCACAAAAGTAAAACAAGGATGGTACATAAACGCACAAGCAAAAAGCTAATTGCACCCAGTAAGTAGCCTGTGCATTCAATGTCCTGCCCTCCCTGCCTTGGCACACAGCTGAGAGATGGTGCAAATGCCCCACCTTGAAGCTTGACTGGTGCTGGGGGAAAAACAACTTCTTTAAAAGGAGGCTAACATGTCTTATGAATATTTATACACTGCGTCCGAGCTCCTGTGTTCTCCCTGATTAAATGCCACTATTCCCTTAGTGCTCCGGGAGCTGCCGTAGCCCTATTGAAATAAACAACGGGTAATGGAAAAGACCCCCACAGCATCATTAATTACCCAAGCTGTCACTTAGACAGTGCATAGGGGGACAAGGCAGATGGCAAGACAAACTGCAGCAATAAGAGGCCGGTACGCCTGAGCACCTCGCGTTACCTCCAGCAGGAGTGACACAATGCATCACTGCTTTGCATGGGGTGGTAAAATATGGCCTCCTCTAGCACTTGTGTGGATGATTGGCTCAAGAGAGATTGACCTGGCAGGGAAGTTGAGCAGCTGGTGTTCAGGAGGAACTGGAGACTTCGGAAGGTGTTGTTGGGTAGGCATCCTTTCGGTGCTTTCCAACATTGAGAAGGGAAATCCCATCTCTGTGTTACGCACTGTTCCTCAGCAGAACAAATCCGTCCCGAAGCAACAAATGAAGAGCAAGGAAGAGAGGTGGAGTCTAAATTGGGTGCTGAAAAGTGTCTTTTTTATTGTTACATATGTGTTTCCCAGCATGCTTTGATCCTTCAAGGAGGAAGGCTTTTCTTGCATCTTCTCTAAGTATGGCAGCTTTCTGAAATGTGGCAAGTTTGCTTTCAGTGAAACGGCCTTCTTTGTGGTGACACCCCCAGCTGTGGAAAGTTCTCCCCAGACACCTGGCACTCTTACCTTGCAGTCATTTCAACATCAGGCACACTCCTCTTTATTTTCCCTATGTTCTTTTATCTCCCTCTGATTCACTTTATTTCCTCCAAGCAGTGGGGTGTGGTCAGTGGACTAGGGGGGGACTAGGCTAGTCCCCTAAATTTCCCCTGGTGCCTCCTTCCCAAAGCCTTGGAAGCTTCTGCCCAGCTTAGGGAGGGAGGCGTGATGCTCATATGCGTGATGTCATGATGACCCCCTGCCTGAAAAAATCACTCTTGAAGGATGGGGTACCTGCCCCTAACTGTTCCCCTATGAAAAATTTCACTGCACACCTGTGCCACCAAGGGTTTACCTGATGCTTCATTTCTTTCTGATGGTAAGAGCTGTTCAACAGTTGAATGGTCTCCCTTGGGAGGTTGTTGACTCTCCTTTCTTGGAGGTTTTTAAGCAGTTTGATATCCATGTGCCATGGGTGCTTTAGTTGAGGTTCCTGCATTGCAGAATGTTGGAGTAGAGGACACCCAGAGTCTGTCTATCATCTATCTATTTATCATCTATCTATCTATCATCTATCTATCTATCTATCTATCTATCTATCTATCTATCTATCTATCTATCTATCTATCTGGACATGGGTGGCGCTGTGGTCTAAACAACTGAGCCTCTTGGGCTTGCCTATTAGAAGGTCAGTGGTTCGAATCTATATGACAGGGTGAGCTCCCATTGCTCTGTCCCAGCTCCTACCAGCCTAGCAGTTCGAAAGCACACCAGTGCAAGTAGATAAATAGGTACCGCTGTGGTGGGAAGGTAAACGGCATTTCTGTGCACTTTGGCTTCCGTCACGGCATTCTGTTGCGCCAGAAGCAGTTTAGTCATGCTGGCCACAAGACCAGGAAAGATGTCTGTGTTAGGATTCTTTCCCCGTGATGCAGTCATGGGATTGTTTATATCACATGACGGTGTCTATTTTCATTTGACATTGTGTGAAGTGACGGAGACAGGATGTTTATATTACTGTGTTTCCATGATGTAGGATTTTTGTCTCTTTGTTCTATTTCTTTGCTGTCTGATGCTGAAGAGGAAGGAGCTGAGTCAAGATGCTCCAAGGGTGTATATGTAAATAAATGTAGTATAGCCAAAAAGCTGCATTATTGAGTCTGAACGCTGACTGCCTATACTCTGCTGATCCTGAAGTGTGCTGATGCCTCTTGTGATGTTCAGGCTGGAGAAAGATTTTGAATCTCCCAAACGACCACACAGGAGGGAGAGAACATGTCAGTCAGGCATCTGTCTCTGCCGGATGCCTACACGTGTGTAGAACCTCCTGACAGTCTGTGGACAAACGCCGACTCCCTTGGCCTGAAAGTGAGCTGAGCACCACAATCCCATAGTCGCCTTTGACTGGACTTAACCGTCCAGGGGTCTTTTACCTTTACCTTTTATCTATCTATCTTTCTATCTATCTATCTATCTATCATCTATCATCTCTATCATCTGTCTGTCTGTCTGTCTGTCTGTCTGTCTGTCTGTCTGTCTGTCTGTCTGTCTATCCATCTGCCTATCCATCTATCTACCCATCTATCATCTATTTATCTATCATTGTATTCTTCCAACTACATGAGTGTTTAACAATTGTACCAGAATTTTGTCTTTCAGCAACCTAGCTCCATGAGAGAGTGGTACCATAAGCATAGCAGCATGTTTGAATCAACAGGCTCAGTGGACTGTGTGCATATCTGCAATGCAAACATTTGGAGTTCCATGCCAATTTAACTGTCACAGCTTCTCCCAAAGAATTGTGGGGAATCAACTTTGGCAATGATGTTGAGAACACCCTAGATATGCCTAACCCACCTCACGGTCCTACAACAGTGTAGGTTCCTCATGGGTTGGGAGAGGCAATTAAACTATTTTAATTTTGTAGAGTAGATAATGGCCACCGAGGGGTAAGGATGTAGAATTTGAGAACAGCTGGTTGAAAGACCAATGAACAAACACAGTCCTGGAAGGGTGCTAGTGAATTTTTTTCTTCAATCCTTCCTCCAGCACATCTTCTGACAGAGGACCTACAGGAAATGAGAAGGAAGCTCCATGAATATTTAACTCCGAGGACAAATCAAAGCTTCTTGCCTAAAATATTTGGACGACTTGCTATGCAAATATATTTGAAATCCATAAACATGAAGGGGATCGTTTGAAATTCCCTTTTTTAAGATTAGGCCACCAACTATACCTTCTACTTGCTATTAATCATACCTTCTGCACTTCAAGCGGTTTGTGGAAAGGCAATTCTAGTGATCTTTTGGCTCTCTTTCATTTCTCTGTGTTCTTGTATGCTCTGTGTACATGAAACTGATCTAGGTTCTTAGGATAATGTCTAGGTGTGAATAGACATTATATATATATGCACAAAAACAACCTTGTTTGATAAGGCCCGTGGCAGTGGACTGGGATTAGGGCTAGACCAATCCAGCGTTCCTGCCACAGCATCCAAGGACACTTTTTTCACTCAGTTATGCCATCTCCTCCAACATTTATCCAATGAAAATAGGGATGTCCTAATCAATAATAATAATAATAATAATAATAATAATAATAATAATAATAATATACCCCGCCAGTCTTATTGGGTTGCCTCGCCCACTCTTGGTGGCTTCCAACAAACATAAAAACATAATAAAAGTATACAGAGCTGCCTGCAGTTGTCTTCTAAAGTGAGGATAGTTACTTATCTCCTTAGCCTGGAGGGTGGTGGTCACATAACTCCATATTCTCCAACATTTCTCCAATGAAAATAGGGATGTCCTAAGGAAAGGCTGGGCATTCCGGGATCAAATCAGAAACCGGGATGGCTTCTGTAAATCTGGGACTGTCCCTGGAAAATAGGGGCACTTGGAGGCTTTGCAGTGCCAGTGCCTGCCTGGCTCTTTCTCCCTCCCGCTGCCAAGCTAACTGACCACTCCACCTTTAGACAGCGCCAGATTTGACCAAAGCCCAAATCTACCATTTCCATGTGATTGACAAGCATTGCCGGGCATAGCAGCCAACTCCTAGGGGCTTTGGGGCTTCAGTGCCCCCAATAAAATATCTCAGGGGGTGGACCCCTCAAAATTGATGGGTATTGTCATTTAAATGGTTTGCTTGCACTGTGTCATGTGATCGATTATGTAGGGCAGGGTTTACTTGCCACCCCAGTACGTTTCTGAGCACAGTTCAAAGTGCTGGTACTGACCTTTAAAGTCCTAAACGGCCTCGGTCCTGTATACCTGAAGGAGCGTCTCCACCCCCATCATTCAGCCACTGAGATCCAGCACCAAGGGCCTTCTGGTGGTTCCCTCATTGCGAGAAGTGAGGTTGCAGGGAACCAGACAGAGGGCCTTTTTGGTAGTGGCATCCGCCCTGTGGAACGCCCTCCCAGCAGATGTCAAGGCAATAAGCAATTATTTTACTTTTAGAAGACAACTGAAGGCGGCCCTGTTTAGGGAGGTTTTTAATGTTTGATGCTGTACTGTTTTTAATATTCGGTTGGAAGCCGCCCAGAGTGGCTGGGGAAACCCAGCCAAATGGGTGGGGTATAAATAAATTATTATTATTATTATTATTATTATTATTATTATTATTATTATTGGGCTTGCCGATTAGAAGGTCGGTGGTTTGTATCCCTGTGACGGGGTGAGCTCCCGTTGCTTGGTCCCAGCTCCTGCCAACCTAGCAGTTCGAAAGCACGTCAAAATGCAAGTAGATAAATAGGAACCGCTACAGCGGGAAGGTAAACGGCGTTTCCATGTGCTGCTCTGGTTTACCAGAAGCAGCTTTGTCATGCTGGCCACATGATCTGGAAGCTATATGCCGGCTCCCTCGGCCAATAATGCGAGATGAGCGCGCAACCCCAGAGTCGGTCACGACTGGACCTAATGGTCAGGGGTCCCTTTACCTTTACCTTATCCCACCTTTCCCCCCAAGGAGCTCAAGGTGGCGTGCCTTGTTCTTTTCCTTCCCATTTTATCCTCAACAACCCTGCTCTCCAACTCCTGTCAGCAATTGTGCTGCAGCATTCTGCACTAACTGCAGCCTCTGGATCAAGCACAAGGGAAGCCCCACATAGAGTGCATCGCAGTAACTGAGTCTCTATTGTTTAACTGCTTTACAAGTGACTAAACATCAGGAAGACCTTTCTAACAGTAAGAGATGTTCAGCAGTGGAATGGTCTCCCTTGGGAAGTTGTGGACTCTCTTCCTTGGAGGTTTCTAAGCCTCCATCTGTCATGGAACCTTTAGCTGAGATTCCTGCATTGCATGCATTTGTACTAGATTACTTCTGGGGTTCCTTGCAACTCTACAGTTCTATGATTCTGTGAGCATTTAACTGATTTTATTGATAATTTTATTGTTTGAATTTTTTTTAAAATAAACTATTTTGACGTTTTGTACGATCAAGTGGTGTATATTTTTATGTAGTAGTAGTAGTAGTAGTAGTAGTAATAATAATAATAATAATAATAATAATAATAATAATAATAATAATAATAATAATAATACAAACAGTACTACAGCCATTTTTTTTACACTTCCAGGGTTATTTTTTCAAACAAACCAGGGACTGAGGAGGCAGGAGGGTTTCAGAAGGCCCTCGGTACTGGACCTCAGTGTCCGGGCAGAACAATGGGGGTGGAGACGCTCCTTGCTAATCAACTGAATAATCTTCAGTGTGTTTCTTGACAGTTATGTAATGGCTTTCAAACCATCTTTTCTCTTTCTTGCCTTTTTTTTTGCTATTTATTTAAATTACTTTCCGATATCAAATGGAAATAAATGAAGATGCACAGCGGCACAGGGATATGTTGCTCACACCTTATTTACCTGCCTGGTTTCATCTTCATGTGGAACCAGAAATGAGGTGTGGTTTGAAGATCTGGAGAATGAAAGAGAAAAAGTCAAAAACAAACAGAGTATTTTAAGCGAAATGGATCACTTTATTCGCTCTTAACTACTATGGCTGATATAAACAAAGAATGAAGATTGAGTTCTGAAATAATGAAGTGATTGTTATGTATAAAAGCTTGTACATTCTGATTTCTAATACGTGGTTGATGTGATTGGAACTTCTACAAACTTCTGAGAGCTAAACTTTCAAAATATAATTGAAAAATGCAAGCCAGATACTGCAGGCAATCTGTCAATGTTGGTCCTCCAAATTTCTATATTTTCCAAGTCTTAATTTAACTTCCTCACATTTTTGCAGCAATTTCATTTTAACAACAACAACAAAACAAAAAAAACTCATGAAAAGCTGTCTGCATTTTAATGCAATTTCCTCCCAAAAATGTACTTTATAAACAATTTTGACTAACATACACAATTTTGCTAGAACTTCTCCCTAACACTTCTGCATGCTATTTATTCTAATATAAGCGTTTATGTACACCTCCCCTTAAATCCTGCGGTTTTGTTGATATTGTTTGTGTGGTGTAGTGGTTAAGAGCAGTAGACTCGTAATCTGGGGAACCGGGTTCGCATCTCCGCTCCTCCACATGCAGCTGCTGGGTGACCTTGGGCTAGTCACACTTCTCTGAAGTATCTCAGCCCCACCCACCTCATAGGGTGTCTGTTGTGGGGGAGGAATTCTGTGGATGATGGCCTCACACCTGGAAGATCTGAAGAGAGGGGCTCCCCCATCCCAAAACTCTTCTTTTTGTTCCTCTAGGACAGGCACCCCCAAACTGCGGCCCTCCAGATGTTTTGGCCTACAACTCCCATGATCCCTAGCTAACAGGACCAGTGGTTGGGAAAGATGGGAATTGCAGTCCAAAACACCTGGAGGGCCGAAGTTTGGGAATGCCTGCTCTAGGATACTCTCCCCCCCATTCCATGGGGGAAATTCCCCTTCCAATAGGGGGGAATTGATAGAGCTGGGACCCGGACTCCACATTGAATTTGGGGCTTTGTAAATATGATGCAAGTGAGACCAAGGCATAGTCAGAGGTACCCATTTCTGGGATGACTGTGTGTAACAGCAATTGCTGCTTCCGCCATAACAAACGAGGATGCTGTAGGTGAAAATGCATGCGGGTTCCTTTAAAGCTAATCATTCCACAAAAAACCCAGCTTTTGTAAAACAGCGATTAGTTTAGAACAACCTGCCCCATTGCCAGTGGTGTCTGTTTCCATGGCAGCGAGAGCCGCAGCTGGCAGCCTAGTTATCAGAGGAACTCTAATAAATTTCAGAAGCAGACTCCTGGAAATTACTTTTCTTTGCCTCTTCTTTCCTTTCCTTCTTCTTTTTCCTTTCCTTCTCCCTTTTGCTCTTTGGCTGTTGCTGTTTCCAGATCCACTTTTGCTAGTGAAAGAAAGATCCAAAGATCTCTTAAAGTCCGCGGCAGGTTGAGATTTGTCTCTTCTCTTTTTTTTTAAAGTCGTTTCCCCTAGGTATCTTTTAGGAGATCATCTCATTTATCATAGTGGCTTAAGGAGATACAGAAGATGCGTTCTTCCTCAGGCAGGCAGCCCAGGCCGGGGTGATGCTCCTTGAGACTGCGGGAGACATGTCACTGAAAGGCTGCCACTCAAAATGTGGAAAAAAGAAAGAAAGAAAAAGCAAACCCTTGCACATAGAAAACTTAGATATCATAAAGAGCATTCTCCCTGACATCCTAGTTATCTATGCACACAGACTACCCCCCCCCAATGTAAGATAAATGATCAGGTAGTCCTCACAGAGAAGCACAGAATCAAAGAGCTGTAAGGTACCACATCAAGTACCACATCAAGCTGTAAGTTCAGCCCCTGCCAACAGAAAATCCACACTCCTAGCATCACTGATAGCTCCTGCATAAAGACCTCTACCAAATGAGAGCCTATCAACTTCCAGGCACTCTGTCTCATTGCCCATTCATGCCACCAGGAAGCTCTTCCGAATCTTAAATATAAATCTCTTTCCCCCCCCCTTGCCATTTGAACCTGTTGGTTCTGATCCTACTCCCCCTGGAGATGCAAAAACCAATCTGCTCCATCATCTATGTGACAGCCTTTAAGATATTTGATATAATGTCATCATATTTGATATAATGTCATCTCTTGCTCATCTCTTCTCCAGGCTAAATATATACGGTCCCTTGAGCCTTCCATGGTCTCCAGACCCCTTTGTTGGCTTCCTCTGGAGATGTTCACCTGTAGTCTGAAATGGAATGAAGCTGGATGGAAAAGGTCAGAAAAGGGCAACCAAAATGATCAAAGGGGATGGAGCAACTCCCCCGTGACAGAGCATGATTAAACTATGGAATCCGTTCCCACAAGAGGTAGTCATGGCTACCAACTTGATGGCTTCAACATTTGTTGATGAATAAGGCTATCAATGGCTACTAGCCATGGTGGCTATGTTCTCCCTCCACTTCACAGGCACCATGTCTCTGAATACCAGTTGCTGGGAATCACGGAGAGGACTGTTGTGCTGATGTCCTGTTTGTGGACCTCCCATGGCATCTGGTTGGCCATTGTGAAAGTGGGATGTGGGATGAGATGGGCCATTGCCCTGATACACCTCACTGAGAACCAGGGTGGAGATGGCCAGGGTGGAGATGGCCTAAATGGTATCTTTGGTGGAACTAGTTTTGAAAGTGCCAACTGTTAAGGTGTGTTGTAAGTTCAATGCATTTTGGAACTGGAGTTCATTCTTCTGAAGCAGCTCACACAAACATAGTTTGTGGATGTCTGGACATATATATAGAGGAGACATCTGCAAACAACATATCCATGCATGGGGACAGGGACCCACCTATTCTCTACCCCCAATGTCCCTGTGTGTGTCACCCCACCTGCTGTGTCCTCGTCCTTCCCTGTTTTAAGCAAGGAAATCCTGCCAAGGGGCCTTTTACTCATGTTTGGTTCAATATGAGTAGAAGTCATCATGCAATCAGCGACTGTGGTGATGTGTTTTTGGGAGAACACAACACTGCTGGCCCATCTCTATGTTCTATGTTAAAGACTCAGGTGTATTTCTTGATACTTTAGGGCAATGTTGAAAGAGCTCGGTTGAACTGTTTTGCCAGAAATGGCACGGTTTTGACTGACAAGGTGGGAGGCAACTCTTCTAGGGTGGATCAGAGAACCCATGAATCACATCAGGGGGCCAGGGGAACAGCTGGATCACCTGCGGGATGTGAAACACATAGCAGTCAAGTACAACATTCCTAGAATGGACATGCTAGGAGATGCTTTGTACCAGCCAGGAGAAAACTTCCTGTTTCCTCCTGAGCTGGGACAGAACTTCCTGTGCACGTGACTAGAGGGTGTGTGGCCTAATCTGGGGAAGAGGAGCACACCATCTTATTTTGCTCCTCTCTTCTCCATTTTGTTTTTCTCCATGTGTGAGCAGAAGTGACTGCCTGTCCGCAGTCACTTGGGACTAACTCCCTTATGGGATACTTCCACATGTATATATATTTCTGTAACCTAAGTCTGCCTTCAGGGATCTAACTGTGAACTGAATGAATGTGAGTAAACTACTTTTATATTCACTTTAATAAGATTGCCGTGTATATATTTTTTAAGAGGGACAAGAAGGGATCTTACCAGGAATCCTAAATAGAGACGTCAGATGAACCTGCAACAAGCAAACTGCTGTGCGTTTAAAGGGGAATGTTTAAACTCTGCTAAGACATAGAACTTGCTAATGCAAGTTATGAAGGATATCATTAAACAATATATCCTCTCCTTCCTGCCTCCCTGAACATTCACACACCACTAACAACCTCCTTCTCCTTGCAGAATGCCCCCCTCATCAGACAGAGATCTGTCATGATTCAGAAAGTGGTGTTCACTGCTGCCATCAATTTCTGGGGGGAAAGACAGCTGACATGAACAATACATCTCTCTCTAAGAAAGAGAGAATGGGGATAAGCCATAGCTCAATGACAGGGCATCTGCTTTGCATGCAGAAGGTCCAAGCTTCATTTGCCAGCATCTCCAGGTTGGGTTGGGACTGTTCTCTGCATGAACCTGTAGAAAGCTGTTGCAAGTCTGTGCATGCAGTACTGAGCTAGAATGGATCTTCCTATTGTGCTAGAATGAGAGTATCTTCTTCTTCTTTGGCGATCACTCGAAGCCGAGTAAGATTGTCTTCCATAAACACGATTTTAACAATGAACCCATTTTGACCTCCTCCTCCTCCTCAGGCCCTTTTCAACCCTTGGGTAATACTGATCACTACAATTTTGATTAAGAACAGAAAACAATGAATTTCCTTGCCCAAGCCACTACAAGAAATCTCTCAGTCTTCTGAATACCAAGATGCCTTGCCTGCACCATAGGTAGACCTTTCACTAGGGTCTACTTGCTCACTTTTCAAGAAGTCAAATAAGTGCCCAATGAACCTCCCCAAAAGTCTGTTTCATTCACCAAACACTTAATAAAACATCCAGCTAGATTATTCCCCTTTATCACACCACTGTAATTCATTTTAGAGAAATAATATTATCAGGTTGAGACATTAAAAAAAACAATAAAACTCCAGAAAGCTTATTTTCTCCAGTTAATAAGCAGAGCACAATTCACTAAACTTGGGCAGAATATGCTGGGAGTTTAATAAACTAAACGGGCAGTGCTTGGTCTATTAATTTCCAGACTAGCACTGAAATTCAGGCACTTGGCCAATTCCCCTCACCCCTCCTTCCCCTCTTCTTGGAAATATTTTAGATAGCTCTTCATGAAGCTTAAGTCTGTTTCTGTTCCCATTTCACTGTTTAGAGGAAACCTTATTTATTCAGCTTAGTATAAACTACTGCCATACCCATGGCCAGCAGAAACTGAGAACCAGGGGGATGATAGCATCTTTCATGGTTAAGGTTCATACTGTGCAAGGAGTCAATTTCATCTTCCGTTCCTTCTTCCCACCACCCTGGTTGTCTGGGCTGGAGCGAGTGGTGGGTGAACAAGCAAGCAGGTTGCAAGGGTGAAGAGAAAAAGCAGGTACATAGGGCTCTTGTTAGTGGCCCCCTCGGTGGGGTGTGGATCCTCAACAGATGCCTCAATGTGCCAACCTTTGATGCCAGCTAGTCTAACTTGATTCAAACAAGCTTCCTCTGACCTTGGTCTGATCCAAGCTCCTTATGTTGAGCACCATTGGTCTACATTTATGCCAAATTGCCAGGTATTTACCGAAAATAATGAAATGTCCCTCGACCTCTTCAGTTTTATGATCATCCATGCCCCAAATGTGACTTAGGCAACCAATTAAAAATAATTGGGAGTCACTGCCTACTAGTGAGCACCAGACTATTAGAATATTCAATGATGTGTCCCTCGCTTTCAAAAAGCAACAAGTTGCACATTAGAAGAGACTGCGGTAATTGTCGGCTGCAACAGTGATATCAAGATTTGACAGTGGTTTATAGCCTACGTCAATGTGAGCAAATATATGAAGCACTGCTCTAATTGCCTTGGATTATAATTAGTATTGTCCCTTTCTCTTCAGTGACTAATGCAATGGGTGATCAGCCAGCTTGCCATGTTTATACCCCATCGGTAATGAATGTTTAAGTGTCAGTTTCATTGGGGAAGGACTGTTAAAGTTTACTGGCACATGCTCTTCAGTGAGAAACAGTGCACTTAGATATGAAGACTATTACAGAGAAGATTATATGCAGAATGGATTTTATGAGAGGATCCACACCTTGCGCCTCTCGGTCTGTATTAGGCATGCCAATAATGTGTGGGCTTTTCACTCCTAATGTGCACGCATGCGCGTGCGCACCTACCCACCCCAAAGCAAGCATCAGGGGTGGAGAAGCAGCAATGTGCCAAACTGAGAGCTCCTAAGAAGAATGCTGCTAGGTTAGACCAAAGGTTTATCTGGTCCAGCATCTTGTTTCTCAGAGTCCAGTTGCCAGTGGTCCAATTAGACCAGCATCCTGTTCTCACAGCAGCCAACAGATGCCTGTGGAGAGCCCTCAAGCAGGATTTGAGCACAGCAGCACTTTCTCCTCCTTCGGTTTCCAGCAATTGGCAATCAGAAGCTTCTCTGCTTCTAGCTGTGAAGGCAGAGAATAGGCATTATGGCTAGTAGCCATTGATAGCCTTCATGAATTTGTCCAATCTTCTTTTAAAGTCATCCAAGTTGTTGGCTGTTGTTGCCTCCTGTGCAGGCTTGTTCCATAGTTTATATGCGCTGCATGAAGAAATAGAGTGGTACCTTGGTTCTCAAACGTAATCCGTTTTGGAAGTCCATTTGACTTCTGAAACATTCAAAAACCAAGGCACAGCTTCCAATTGGCACAGGCACCCCAGAAACAGTAGCCGACAGCCACATTGGACATTCGGCTTCCAAAAAATGTTCGAAAACCAGAACACTTACTTCCGGGTTTTCGGTGTTCGGTAGCCGAAATGTTCGCGTACCAAGGCATTTGAGAACCAAGGTTCCACTGTGTTTTCTTTTATCTGTCCCAAATATTCCAATATTCATTGGATGTCTGCTTTAAGTGATGTGAGAGAGGGACAAAAACTTCTCTCTATCTGCTTTGTCCATGCCATGTTTAACTTTAGAAATGTCTATCATGTCGCTTCTCACCTTTACTCTAAACTAAAAGGTCCCAAATGCTGCAGCAGTTATCTCATCCCCTTGATCATTTTCCTTGCCCTTTTCTGAATCTTTCCCAACTCTACAAGATCATTTCTTGAGGCAAAGTGAGCAGAACAGATTATTCCAAATGCGGCTGCACTGTAGATGTGTATAATGGCCTTTATGACATTGGCAGTATTGTTTTCAATTCCTTTCCTAATGATTCCCTGGCATGAAATTTGCCTTTTTCACAGCTGCTGCACAATGGGTTGACATCTTCAGGAACTCCAGAAGCAGGACATGAAAGGCTATAGCCATCTCCTGCTTTTGTTGCTCAGCAACTGGTATTCACGAATAGAAGCCATGAATAGATTTATCCTCCACTCATTTGTCTAATCCCTCTTTTAAGCAATCTAAGTTAGTGACCATTGCCACGTCTTGTTCAAATGCGTCCCTTAAGTTAAAGGTGCATGTGTGAAGAAGCACTATTCACTCTACCCTGAATCTCCATTTGGCTTGGTTGGTAACCCTTGTTTCTAACGTTATGAAGAGAGAGAGAAAATTCTCTTCCTTCCTACTTTCTCTCCACCATGCATAGTGTTACAATGTGCACCATGTCTCCCTTGAATGTTGGCAACAGGGAAACAGCAGCCTCTCTGGAATCTATTGTTCTGGAGCAACTGTTTCAAAGTACTTTGTGTGAAAACTGAATGCAGATTTATTCAGGCCAGAATTGGCACTCTGGACATTGCGCTATAATTTCTTTCCCCCTCCCAGAGTGCTGCTGCAGCAAAAAGGAACCCGAATCAATTGATTTGCCATTCCATTCCATGCTCAACTGATCTAGTTTCAAGCTTGGTGACACCGGCACAGAACTTGCAAATAAATATTAATTTGACACCTGATTGTGGTTATGATCTATCGTTATTTGTGACTAATGTACTTTGTCTCTGCATCTTGTGTACTTAGTGAATTGCAATGCTTCGCACAAATTGATGCAATCTCTACTTATGCTCTAGCTGGGAAAATCTATTTTGCCTTTAAATCACATTGTATTGACTTTACTTTTGATATGCTCCATATTTCTCTCTTTTAATGCACTGCCTGTCTCTCCCGTGGAAATGTTGTGTTCGTGTCTCTTGGTGCATAGCAGAAGCCAGTTAAAAGTTTGGACTCTAAAAAGGAACCAGTGCCTAACACAGCCAGTATGGCATGCATACAATAGGGACCCTAGAGAAGGGGTGCAAATTGCAGAAATTGAACTGTGTGCTTTCTCTGGAATAAGTCCAAGTTGGACATGACTCCCTTAATTAGACATATAACTGGGGGAGGGATGGAGAAACGAGACCTTGGCTTTTCTTCCACTCTCTCTCCCGAGTTTGAGGGTGCCTCCCTCACGGCGTAGCTTCCTTTGCTCACAGCTATTGATTCGAGGGGGTGATTGGGTGTGTCTGTGTGCCATGCAATAGAACTTTCCTAAAGAAAAGCCACTTGCAGAGCATGTTCTGCACTTCACAAGATTGTCGCCTCCACTCAAAAAAATTTGAGGCATCAGACAGGCAGGCAGGTTTTGCCTCCCTGGCTCTCTCTCCTTCCTGCCTGATGCCCTGTCCCCCAGACTGCCATGGATTGATTGGTCTGGGCCATCCAAGCCAACCCATAGCAATCTGTGACTATCAGAACCTGGCTCATCTGATGGCCAAGGCCCTCCAAATACGCTCAATTTGGCCAAGGACACAGCCCCGAAAGTCACCATCTTGGAGGAAAAGCAAATTCTGGGTTCAGGACCACGGACAGTTCTTACAGCTGAGACTTGCCATCTCAGCAAGAGCTGAGTTTTATAGCAGTCAGGAAGTCATGGACAGGAGTCCCCACCATCTGAGTGCTGCCTCCTGGCCAGATAAAGGACTAGTGCTCCCCCTCCCCCGGAGCCATTGGCTCATAGCTGACAAGTCTCCCGTATTCCGTGGGAAACCCCCGTTTTACCAGCTGTCCCCAGCCGAAAAAACGGATTTTTTTGTTTTTCCCCAGTTTATTCTGGCGCAGCGGCCATTTTGGAACTGGGCGGAGCATGCTCAGAAGTGACTTTTGATGCTGCTCTTCCCAGTTCCAAAATGGCTGCAGCGCGACTTCTGGTGCGGTGGCCATTTTTGAACTGGGCACATCAGCATCAAAAGTCACTTCTGAGCATGCTCCGCCCAGTTCCAAAATGGCGGCAGCGCTACTTCCGGTCTGCTACTTCCGGTCCGGTCCCTTATTTTTCAGAGAGGAACTTGGCAGGTATGCATTGGCTCCTCATAGATCTCTTGATCCCCCAAGGAGTTTGTGGACTAGCCATCAGAGTAGGAGATAAGAGATGTCTCATTGGGGTTCAGGGTAGCAAAGGCAGGTTCCTATGCCCCAAAACCTAGACAAGACAGACCACGGCCTGGATCCATTTCCTTGTCTGTCTGTCTGTCTGTCTGTCTGTCTGTCTGTCTGTCTGTCTGTCTGTCTGTCTGTCATCTATCTATCTATATTAAAGGGTTTGGTTTGTAACAAAAGCACATACATTATCTCTTTTTGGCCTCTGTGGAATCCTAATGCAGGTCATAGCTCATGCATCAAGCGCTATGGCCTTCCAGCCTGGGAATCTGGGATTGCTTTCTAAATTCTTTTTGAATTACAGCTCTGATCACTCTCTCTGTGTGTGTTTGGATTGATATCATTATTTTAAAAGTGACCATAGCAAAGAGTTAAAGGCCCTAAAGAAGAAGAAGAAGAAGAAGAAGAAGAAGAAGAAGAAGAAGAAGAAGAAGAAGAAGAAGAAGAAGAAGAAGAAGAAGAAGACAGTCTCTCTCGTGTGTGTGTTTTCAGAGAAATGATTGAATGATTTGTGAATTATCAGGCTATGCATTGCTGAAGGAAGATGCATTGTGCATACCGTTCCACATTGTGACTCGAAGGTTTCCACTAAATTAAGGTATAACGCACAAAACACCGAAGAGTAAAATATATCTCATTTCATTTCATTGTATCAAATGATAGGTTTCTACGGGGCTGGAGTATATTCTGCTGTCTTGTTTAGAGCGAAATGAATGTGTGGGTGTGCTAAAAAGTGTGAGTCGCTTTTGCAGGATTATAAACTTTCGTAAGGGTAATGAATGAAAAAAATAGCATTTTACAGATGGGGAACAGTGCAGCAGAAGCAATTTGGGCAAGTGGAGCTTAGTCCCACCAACCTCAGGTAGTCCCCATCTGCCTGCTTTCCTTCCAAGCAGTCAGGGGGTGGGCTCTGGATCCACCTACCATTGGTCTCTATGCCTTTTGTCCTAACCGTCCCATTGGGCACCTCCCACTACTGGAAATGTTTGTGTATGAAAGAGAGTGAGTGTAAGAGAGGGACAGGAGAGAGGGAAGCAGGGGTCAATGGTCTATGCATATGAAGTTGGGTGTTGGGAGTTCTCATTGAGAGCCAGTGTGGTGTAGTGGTTAAGAGCGGTGGACTCGTAATCTGGTGAACCGGGTTCGCTTCCCCGCTCCTCCACATGCAGCTGCTGGGTGACCTTGGGCTAGTCAAACTTCTCTGAAATCTCTCAGCCCCACTCACCTCACAGAGTGTTTGTTGTGGGGGAGGAAGGGAAAGGAGAATGTGAGCCGCTTTGAGACTCTTTCGGGTAGTGATAAAGCGGGATATCAAATCCAAACTCTTCTTCTTCATACTGGAACTCCCTGAAGTTAAGCTTTGGGTAATCACCTCCTGACCAGCTGGCCATTTGTCTTCTCTGCAGACTTAGAAGAGCAAGCTTCCTTCTTCAAGGGTGCCATCTATTCTGCAGTGCTACCCCATCTGAACATTAAGTCAGCTGACTCCAGGCCAATCCCCATCCACCATGCTTTATGGTACAAAACCCTTAACTTTAGACTAGACCAGAAGTGGACACTTTTCTTTCAGCCCAAAGGCTGCATTACCTTCTCAGCAACCAGTGTGTGTGTGGGGGGGCATGGACATGCCAGTGGTAGGTGGGGCCCAAATAAAAAGTGTGGGGAGCAACAAACACACATTTTACCTGTGTGCATTAAGCTACTTTCTACACACCCTCACCCAAGACACTTTATGAGAGTTCAAAGATATGTTCCAGCCAGGCAAACAACACTCAAGGAGGGCATGGCACAAGAGCCGTGAGTGGTGTGGCTGGGAAGGGGATATGGCACAGGGAAAGTCCCAAGGATCAATCAGGGAGACCCGAGGGCCACATTTGGCGAATCTTGATTGGTGGCTGAAACCATAGAGAACAGATGGATGGACAGACAGAAAGTCAGACAAACCACTTTAGAAAATATATACGGTACTTTTTTGCACATTTTTACCTCAGTATATATGCAGTTACTTGGCTGGAGAATTGCATCTCAAAATTCAGAGCAGAGTGAATTTTGGTTTCAGTTCTTGAATGGTTTTGGAAAGTGTGGATTAGTAGATTTGCCTTTAAATGTGAACTGACTTAAATTTCTCTCTACCCCTAGCTACCTTCTCTCCCTGGCAATACAGAGGGTTTTTTGTTTTTGTTTTTTGGTTGTGTATGGTATGATCTCTGTGTTGTAGAGGATTAGATTTTGTGAAGCTAAAGTGCTACTGAGCTCCTTGCATCGAGTGCATCCAAATGTAACCAATAACTATGCAAATTATGTTGACTTTGTGTTATTAAGCATGCAAATATGGCATTTTACTGAAACTCATGATGCTACGAATCCAGTGGGGTCCTCACCAATGGAAAATTTAGTCATTCCTATATAAAACCATTAGGTTCTTCTTCCCCTTCTGATTTCTTCCTAAATGGCCTTCCGTGATGGACCAGGCCTGTGAATAACTCCAAGTGGAATGCAAGGCATCTGTGAACTTCAACCTTGATCACTGATGGATAAGATTGAGCCTGGCAGGGAGAGATGTATATAATTGTACAACTGGGTGTGATTAATCTACCCTAATAATAACAGAGATTTATGCTAGTCCCTGTGCAGTAATCTGTACAGAGTTAGCCGGATATCACCCTCTCCCATGAATAATTCAAGGAAATGAATTAGATTATTCCAGATCTCCTATGGGTAATATTTACATATTGGCTTAATATTGCTAAACACTCATCTTCACAAGCAGACAGCTTATCCAAGATGAAAGCAAACATGATGTACAGTTTGTGATCAATCAATCAATCAATCAATCAATCACAAAGTGATGGGTTTCCCTTGCCCAGTGTCAATTCTTCTCACTCTCCTACCTTACTTTCTGAAATAACGTCAACACTCTCATTACCCAGCCTCACATTTTCTGTTTGAGGACTAAAGACACTCTGCAAGGCATGGGATGTTGTTGTTTAGTCGTTTAGTCGTGTCCGACTCTTCGTGACCCCATAGACCAGAGCACACCAGGCACTCCTGTCTTGCACTGCCTCCCGCAGTTTCGTCAGACTCATGTTGGTAGCTTCGAGAATACTGTCCAACCATCTCGTCCTTTGTCATCCCCTTCTCCTTGTGCCCTCCATCTTTCCCGCAATCAGGGTCTTTTCCAGGGAGTCTTCTCTTCCCATGAGGTGGCCAAAGTATTGGAGCCTCAGCTTCACGATCTGTCCTTCCAGTGAGCACTCAGGACTGATTTCCTTCAGAATGGATAGGTTTGATCTTCTTGCCGTCCATGGGACTCTCAAGAGTCTCCTCCAGCACCATATCCAGGCATGGGATAGAAAACCACATACCGTTCTTTCATTTCTAATGCTATGGCAAAAAGAGGGCCCAGATGTTTACAGTGTTAGGCTGAGAAGGATTTCCTCTCCATCTTATCCCTTTCTGTTTTAATGGGAACTCAAAACCCTCAGCATGCTTTTTACCTGCAATCCAGTGCCACCTGGCCTTTTGCCACACATTCTCTATTCTCTCACAACCTCCCTTTTTATTTCATGCAGTGAAACAGGAAGGACGGAATTGCACCTTTATGGATCGATCCACATAAATTCTCAGTGTCCTCCTGGGCAGAACCACCCATTATCAGAGACACAGGCCTGCTGGTGGAAAACAATGGTCCCATGTTGAGTGCTGTTATCTCCTTCTCTAATGTGCACTTCAGGGGACTCGAGTTCTCATACCACTGCATTGTGTTCCCCTGCTCCCATCACTCTGTATCTCTGACTGCTGCTGGCAGGAATGAGGAAAAGCTCTGTGCAATGATGAACTGCCATGAGTTAAGCAGAACCATTAAGAAGAAGGTGGGTGTCAAGAGCTTCTGGGACTCGGGTTGGCTGCTCCCTTGTGATGAGCCACTGAACTGGGTATTGCAGCACCTGCCTAGTCAGCTTGATTTATTTTAAGCATTTTTTGTTTACCCCACACTTCAGCCAAGAACAAGATAGCAAAGATCTGTAACAAGATAGTCCTTTCTTTCAGGCTTACTCTCAAGTCAGGCTTTCCCAGGCTTTCCCAGGGGTGTGACTAGGCCTTCCTGGACAGGAAACAGCTACCTTTGAAGGTGACCCGGAAACCACAATTAATCCAGAATGTGGCAGCTAGACTGGTGACTGGGAGTGGCTGCCGAGACCATATAACACCGGTCTTGAAAGATCTACATTGGCTCCCAGTACGTTTCCGAGCACAATTCAAAGTGTTGGTGCTGACCTTTAAAGCCCTAAATGGCCTCAGCCCAGTATACCTGAAAGAGCGTCTCCATCCCCATCATTCTGCCCGGACACTGAGGTCAAGCACCGAGGGCCTTCTGGCGGTTCCCTCACTGTGAGAAGCCAAGTTACAGGGAGCCAGGCAGAGGGATTTCTCGGTAGTGCTGCCCGCCCTGTGGAACACCCTTCCATCAGATGTCAATGAAATAAACAACTATCTGACTTTTAGAAGACATCTGAAGGCAGCCCTGTTTAGAGAAGTTTTTGATGTTTTATTGTCTTTTTAATATTGTGTTGGGAGCAGCCCAGAGTGGCTGGGGAGACCCAGTCAGATGGGCGGGGTATAAATAATAAAAGATAATAATGATAATGATGATGTTGAAGATGCTGATGTCTGCCATAAGAACATAAGAAATGCCTGCCAGGTGGGCAGAGGGCCTTCTCGGTGGTGGCGCCTGCCCTGTGGAACGCCCTCCCATCAGATGTCAAAGAGAAAAACAGCTACCAGATTTTTAGAAGACATCTGAAGGCAGCCCTGTTTAGGGAGGCTTTTAATGTTTAATTGTTTTATTTCATTTTTCTGTTGCAAGCCGCCCAGGGCAGGGTATAAATAATAAATTATTATTATTATTATTATTATTATTATTATTATTATTATTATTATGTGCCCATGGATCCATCTAGTCCAACATCCTGTTCTCCCCGTGGCCAACCAGAGACCTTTTGGGAAACCTGCAAGCAGAACCTGAGTGTAATAAGACTCTCCAGCGAAGTATGTTTCATTTTCATTCATTTTGATGGGACCTAGTAATAACTCATTTTTGCGGCATTGGCTCTTTGAATTTTCCTTCTGTCTTTTACCTGCTAGCTAACCCCAAGACACAGCATGCTTTGGATGGGAGCACCAGACAGAATTTAAGAAGAGGAGCTCTGCCAGATCAGGCCAAAGATCAGGCCAGCTAGTCCTCCATTCTGTCCTCACCAAGGTCAAAGAGATGCCAAGGGAAGCCGCCAAGCAGGACCTGAGTGCAACAGCAGTCTCCATACTTTGATTAGCAGCAACTGGTGTTGAGAGAGAAAATTGCTCCCACAGAGGAGTTAGAAGTTCCTCATCATGGCTAATGGCCATTGACAGCCTTACCCTTCATGAATCACATACACACATGCAAGAAGACATCTCTGTTCAGGGAGGTTATCAGTGTGTGGTGTTGTATTGTGCTTTTACTATTTTTTGTTGGGGCAACCCAGTAAGACGGGCAGCATATAAAGAATAATAAATGATGATGATAATGATGATGAATCATTACTCACTGTTCTGCAGCCCTTGCCCTTCCCCCCCCTCCATGTTACACCTAGTAAGTCCCATGAGTGTGGTCTAGGGCAGGCATCCCCAAACTGCGGCCCTCCAGATGTTTTTGCCTACAACTCCCATGATCCCTAGCTAACAGGACCAGTGGTCGGGGAAGATGGGAATTGTAGTCCAAAACATCTGGAGCGCCGAAGTTTGGAGATGCCTGGTCTAAGGCAGTGTTTCTCAACCTTGGGTCCCCAGATGTTGTTGGAGCACAACTCCCATCACTCCTGATAGCTAGGGATGGTGGGAGTTGTAGTCCAACAACAGATGGCGACCCAAGGTTGAGAAACACTGCCTTAGACCAGGCATCTCCAAACTTCGGTGCTCCAGATGTTTTGGACTACAATTCCCATCTTCCTAACCTGTTTTATTCCTGGCACCTGCAGCAAAATGTCATTGATTCACTAATAGTGCATACAGTATTAGCAGACCGTCCACACACCATCCTGATTTATCAGTTCTATCATGCTTTCCCAACATTCCCACATTGTAGCATTCATATTTTAACTCCACCCATTCCATTGGCCATCCCCAATCCCACCCCACTCCCCACAGCATGTTATTGTGCTATGATGCCTTGCTACCATACTACCATTTCTACACCTTCAGCTTTATGATTAGGATGTGATTGCTGTGCTAAAATATTGCTCATTTGCAAAGGGTGTGTGTGTCTGTATATTATACCAACAGGAAGTATGTGGGAGCAGCTACATCACAAAGAGGTGGATACATTTTTCTAAGGCATTCTTGCACCATAGAGCATTACATGTGGGACTAAAGAAAGAAACAACTGGTGGATTTGTAGAATAAATTGTTACAGGATTTTTATATTATTATTTTTGCAGGAAGCTACAGGACATGCAATTGAGAAGAAGAAGAAGAAGAAGAAGAAGAAGAAGAAGAAGAAGAAGAAGAAGAAGAAGAAGAAGAAGAAGAAGAAGAAGAAGAGGAGGAGGAGGAGGAGGAGGAGGAGGAGGAGGAGGAGGAAAAAGAGGAGGAGTTTGGATTTGATATCCCGCTTTATCACTACCTGAAGCAGTCTCAAAGCGGCTCACATTCTCCTTTCCCTTCCTCCCCCACAACAAACACTCTGTGAGGTGAGTGGGGCTGAGAAACTTCAGAGAAGTTTGACTAGCCCGAGGTCACCCAGCAGCTGCATGTAGAGGAGTGGGGAAGCGAACCCAGTTCCCCAGATTACAAGTCCACCGCTCTTAACCACTACACCACACTGACTCTCTTTTACAGCACAATCTCATATACCGTGTTTCCCCAAAAATAAGACACTATCTTATATTTATTTTTCCTCAAGAAGACATTTTCAGGGGATGTCTTATTTTTATTACGCGTCCAGCCTTGCCTCTTCCTTGGCGCTCTCCAGAACTGCGCCTATCACTATGTCTTATTTTCAGGTAGTGGCTGATGCTTATTTTCAGGTAGTGGCAAATGCTTAGAAATCCTGCTACGGGTTATTTTATGGGTATGTCTTTTTTGGGGGGGAAAGGGTAACTACCCCAAACAGCATCATGAGCACAAATTGAGATGAATGTTCAATAAATAAAGGACATCTTGAGGGGCTCCCAGTGAAGACTGTGGGGTTTACTTTTGAGTAAACATGCAGAAGATTGTGCTGCAAGCCACATTTGTTCCAGTATGATTTAGGCTGCAATCCTACACTCCCATACTTGGGAATTCTCGGTAATATTTACTTCTAAATAAACATGCAGAAAATTGGGCTGAAGGGTCTACTTAAATTGCATACCTAGGAAACAGCTGCTTTTGAGACTTGGGAGCGGGCAAAGCTGAGATGTTTTTCAGCAGGAGAGAAGACAGACTGCACTGCTCCTCCTTGGTTAATATCAAAAGCCAAAGAGTTGCATTCTATAAATAAAGGACGGCTCCTGTACCAAATGCATTTGCATGTATTAAATCAAGATGCCCTAATTAAGGTAACACATTCAGCTGAAAGCATAATGGAGTAACAGCCATACATAATTTGGCTCTCTCTGTGTGATAGATGGTTGGAAGGAGGCACAGCGACTGAACTTAAGACTGCGTTTGAGAAAAGACTCCCATCACACCTTGAGTGACTTGATAAGAGTAGAGAAAAGAGGTGGGCCTTTTATAAATATATCAATATAACAAAAAAAATGCTTGCAGGCAGTTACTGGAGCCAAAATTATGGTGCAATCCTAACTTTGTTTACCTAGTAGTAGACCCAGGTGGCGCTGTGGGTTAAACCACTGAGCCAAGGGCTTGCTGATCAGAAGGTCAGCGGTTCGAATCCCTGTGACGGGGTGAGCTCCCGTTGCTCGGTCCCAGCTCCTGCCAACCTAGTAGTTCGAAAGCACGTCAAAATGCAAGTAGATAAACAGTGGGAAGGTAAACGGTGTTTCCGTGTGCTGCTCTGGTTCGCCAGAAGTGGCTTTGTCATGCTGGCCACATGACCTGGAAGCTGTACGCCGGCTCCCTCGTCCAATAATGCGAGATGAGCGCGCAACCCCAGAGTCGGTCACGACTGGACCTAATGGTCAGGGGTCCCTTTACCTTTAAGCCCTAGTAAATATGATGTGCTTTACTCCTAGGTAAGTGTGGTTAGGCTTGAAGCCCTAGACCATATTCAGAGTAGACCCACTGAAATTAATGGCCATGTGTAACATGAGTTTCACTCATTTCAGAGTCCATTGTCTTGATTGAATATTAGTTGAATGCAGTCGTATGTGTGGTTGCAGTTTAAAAAGGCACTCCCAGGCAACTTCATTTCTCCTTTGATGGCATGATATTACCATAGTAGGACATTCTTTCTGAGAGTCCACTCCCTTGCAAGCTGCAGTCAATGACGTAGCATGGGGCAGAGAAGCAAGGATTGTAATCATGTCGCGTATTTTGTTGGTTACCGGGGGGGGGGCAGAGGAGGGTGTGTGTGAAGCTGCTGTTTTTGGACAGAGCCACATGTCTCTCCTGATTCCTAGCTTCTTCCCAAAACCTTGCTTGTCCATTATATTTCTTTTTTTCCCATTTGTTTTGCACTGTAGCAGCTGTAGAGTTGCATGAAAAAATAAGATATGAACCACTATAAATAAAACACAATCCTACAAATGTCAGCTGCTTTACATACATTCAACACACCAATACATGAACTAAAGATTTGGTTAGCTTGAATTAAAAACGAGCCAAAACTAACAACCAACAATTAACTTTTTTTTGTTTTTATTATCATTTTCAGGAATGTAAGAAACTGCCTTATACCGAGTCAGATCCTTTGTTCATCTAGCTCAGCATTTTCTGCACCAGGGCAGGGGAATGCTTGGCACTTTGGTTTTGTTGGACTCCAATTCCCGTCAGCTCCAGGTAGCGATGCTAGTGGCCAGGGATGATGGGAACTAGTCTCCTAAAACATCTGGAGAATCACAGGTTTTTCTGCCCTGGTTTATGTTGACAACCCTACCTGGAGATATCTGGGATTGATTGAACCAGAGACGTTCTTCATGCAGAGCAGATGTTCCACCCTATGCTGTGGTTCTTCTCCTGAACATAGGGAGCTGCCTTATACTGATTCAGATTGTTGGTCCACCTGGCTCAGTGTTTCACAAACTTGGGCCTCCAGCTGTTTTTGGACTACAACTCCCATCATCCCTAGCTACCAGGACCAGCAGTATTAAGTAATAGGAAGACCACATATTCAGCAAGACTGCAGAAAGAAAGTGAGGAATTGTTCTGAAATGAGAACTGATCTCACTGGAAGGCTACCCTGGTGTCAGGATGCTGCCAGTGGCTCCCAGTTGCTTGCCTGGGAAAGTATAAAGACAAAGAAAGGTTTCTCACCATCCTCTTTTTATTTAATCTTTACAGAGAGAGGCTATAGAACCCAGCCTCTTGGATAATGGCATTGTCCCAAGTGAGTCTCTCCCACTTCCTCATTCTACAGGTGCTGCTACGTGCCCTCTGTCTTTGGGCTCTTTGCTCTCCTACTTTCAAGGCTCACTGGGTGCTGGGAGATGGAGGATCTGGAATGCTTTCTAAAGACACCGTGTCCATCAGCTGTCGCTCCGCTTCAGCCTCCTCCTCCTCCTTCCTAGAAGGGTCAGAATGGAGAGGCGGTCTCCAACATTCCTCCTTTGCCCAGTCCCTGATACCTGGACAGCTCCTGTAAAACTCAAATTGGAAACTTCACGAGACCACAGTTCAGATGTTGCTTTAGCACCTTCAGATTGAAGCTTAAATAGGAGTTGCACCTCTGTCTCAATAGCTATCTCTACCTTTGATAAGAGGAACCTCTTTTGTTAAAGATACCCAGTCTAGGGCAGTGGTGGGGAACTTGTGGCTCTCCAGATATCATAGGCCTCTGGTTCCCATCAGCCCCAACCAGCGTGGACTGTGAGTAGGGATGATGGGAGTTGTAGTCAAGCAACATCTGGAGAACCAGAGGCTCCCTATCCCTGAGCTAGGTATTCTGAGCCAAATTCCTTTGAGTCAGAGGAAGGCAATTCTTGGGTCCAAAGGGTACTGGTATCATTGGATCTTTCGGCAAGAAGTGTTTGCTGTTGTTTAGATGCTTCTTAGGCAGGCCTTAGGTGCTATGCCCTCTCCCAATGTCACGGTTTGGTTGGCGGGAGGTAGCAGTCCCGACTCAGGACATCAGGACCAGAGGCAAGATGGCAGAGTGGAAGCAGGAACGGGAGTCCAGGTGGCGTGGGGCTGCGGGTCAAGCAGCAGGAAGTCGCAGGGTCGAAGAACCGAAGGTTGGGAAGCAGGGTGTCACAAAGGCGAAGGTCTGAAGGTCGAGGAACAAGAAGTCATGAATGCGAAGGTCCAAGGGTTGAGGACCAAGGCGTCGGCAAGGCGAAGGTCCAAGGGTCGAGGGGAAGGTCCAAGGAACAGGAGGCTAGATGCAACAAGGCAGGGATCACGTTGCTGTGGCAAAGAGCTGAAGGGAAATGCTGAGCTTTTATCCCTCCCAGCTCTTGCCACCAGGTGCAGTGAGTTATCAAGTGGCCTCACCTGAGTGGCCACTCCTTGCTTCTCCAGCACAAGCTGAGGCAGGCCTCAGTCCTGCAAAGCACTACAGGCCCCAGAGCCTGACTCCTGCCCATACTCCTGACACCCAATCTGAATCCTGGAATTCACCCCCAGGGACATAACTAAATTGCACAGCGGGGTGTGGACCACAACTCCTATCATACCTAACTATTGGCCATTCTGCCTGGTGCTGATGGGAAAGGGAGTTAAAACCCATGGAGAGCTCCCAGTTGGAGGAGGTTGGTATAGTGCAAGTGACAATGGCTCATGGAGATATTGGACAAGTGTTCCTCAAGATCAGCTATCTGAGAAGCTTTAATCTGGGCATCTTTGTGCAAATTATATGCTCACAGTGCCCCTTCCCAATTTGCATGGTAACATGCAGATGTGTTTAAATGCAAACAAAGCAGGCTTTAATCAATATGACAGTTGCTAATCAGCCTGAAGTTCTGCAGAGGGTTGTTCCTTGGCTGGGACAACTCCGACAAAGCTTTCAGCGGGCAAAAACAGTAAACATTGAAAAGATAGCAATCACGCCATTACGCAATTAGCCCTGGAGAAATCAGGCCACTTTTTATGTTCTGCCAAGTTCATGACGTACAAATGTGCTCTTTGTGTAGCTAATGGTTTCATGATTATGATAAGCCAAAGAGCTTGTTAGATGGGTGATGCAGCACAACTAGCCAAAATGAAAACATTTCAATTGTTTTCCTGCAGATTTACAATGGACCCTTGAAGGAGTTAATAGGGCCTATTAAAGTGCCAGCGTTTTATATAACCGCTGATTTAATCCCTGTTTGCAATCAGACTGCAAATCATCATGTCATTTTTTTCCCTCCCAGGGAAAACATGAATGTAATCAGAGGCAATTATTTCACTTCTGCCCTCCAGATTCTGTTTATTATTATTGCTGTAGTCAACTTGCCCTTAACAGGTTGTCCTTTCAAAGTGCACATGATGCTTGTCCTATGACTAAGCATATGACCCAAAAGGTGTCAGAAGATTGATGTTTCGACTATATTAAAAATAAATACAGAGAGTTCAGATGCAAAGAGTGAGGGGAACGCCTAACAATGGCACAGACAAGGCAGCAGTACTGAAATTGGTGTCAAATGTCAGCTGGAGATAGTTATTTAAAATACTATATCATGTAACATTCTCTGCTCAGAATGGAATAATCAGGAATGTTTTCAAGATGGTAGATGAAACATGATACCCACCTTGTTTGGGGAAGAAGGAGAAATCTTGTTTGGGTTTTAATGTTGTTGTTGTTGTTTAGTCGTTTAGTCGTGTCCGACTCTTCGTGACCCCATGGACCATAGCACGCCAGGCACTCCTGTCTTGCACTGCCTCCCACAGTTTGGTCAAACTCATATTTGTAGCTTCAAGAACACTGTCCAGCCATCTTGTCCTCTGTCGTCCCCTTCTCCTTGTGCCCTCCATCTTTCCCAAAATCAGGGTCTTTTCCAGGGAGTCTTCTCTTCTCATGAGGTGGCCAAAGTATTGGCCAAAGCTTCACGATCTGTCCTTCCAGTGAGCACTCAGGGCTGATTTCCTTCAGAATGGATAGGTTTGATCTTCTTGCAGTCCATGGGACTCTCA
Source organism: Zootoca vivipara (assembly GCF_965207765.1). Classification (NCBI taxonomy): domain Eukaryota; kingdom Metazoa; phylum Chordata; class Lepidosauria; order Squamata; family Lacertidae; genus Zootoca; species Zootoca vivipara. The sequence continues at coordinate 109,551,181 of NC_142586.1, forward strand.
AGAGTCTCCTCTAGCACCATAATTCAAAAGCATCAATCCTTTGGCGATCAGACTTCTTTATGGTCCAGCTCTCACTTCCATACATCACTACTGGGAAAACCATAGCTTTAACTATACGGACCTTTGTAGGCAAGGTGATGTCTCTGCTTTTTAAGATGCTGTCTAGGTTTGTCATTGCTTTTCTCCCAAGAAGAAGGCGTATTTTAATTTTGTGACTGCTGTCACCATCTGCAGTGATCAAGGAGCCCAAGAAAGTAAAATCTCTCACTGCCTCCATTTCTTCCCCTTCTATTTGCCAGGAGGTGATGGGACCAGTGGCCATGATCTTGGTTTTTTTGATGTTGAGCTTCAGACCATATTTTGCGCTCTCCTCTTTCACCCTCATTAAAAGGTTCTTTAATTCCTCCTCACTTTCTGCCATCAAGGTTGTGTCATCTGCATATCTGAGGTTGTTGATATTTCTTCCGGCAATCTTACTTCCTGCTTGGGATTCATCTAGTCCAGCCTTTCGCATGATGAATTCTGCATATAAGTTAAATAAGCAGGGAGACAATATACAACCTTGTCGTACTCCTTTCCCAATTTTGAACTGATCAGTTGTTCCATATCCAGTTTTAATGAGGACCTACTTAATTTGCACCTACCGAACAATTTGTGGGTTGAAAGGCAGCTATCCTTCAAAATGCACACTTCTCTTAAATGCCTTGCTCTGAAAAAAATCTAAGCTTAGAAATCACCTTTGAACAAGTTATGAGGCATAGTTTTCTTCTCTATATATCTCTGCCGAGAGAAGAACGTTTTGCCTCAGAACTTGTTCAAAGGTGATTCCTAACTTTAGGGGGGTTTTTTTAGAGCAAGGTGCTTTGGAGTTTTAAGAACTTGCAAGCTTTCCAGACTTCTGAAGGAGGAGTATTTCACTCCAAGATGCACAGAACTTAAAGCCTTACATCAGTAAGTACTGGAGACAGTTCTTTTTTCCTGTTTTCTTTATTTGTGGTGCTTCTCTTCCCCCACGCTGCCCACTTTCCTGCTTGCTAGGGCTTTATAGGGCCTGGTGGACAGGGACTGGTCCTTGGGATCAGCTGACCAAATGCTCCGTATGCTAGTACTGCAGACTGACACAGGAGCTAGTTTATCAGGCTTGCGGATTGCACAGAGTAAGAATGGAAGTCCCAGTCTGAGACCTCTCTTAGCATCTTTCAGCCTAATTAAAAAACCTCACAACATTTTGCCACATCTCTACTACTTTCTGTGTGTTTGCTTAAAGATTGAGTGATAGGTTCAGTCACTAGCATTTCCAGATTGGCTGAGAAAAACACTTCTCTAAAGCCCTGGACAGGTGCTGTTTACCTGCACACCCTTAAAGAAGATTCACCATGACCTTTGCGGGAAATATTGCTATTATACTACCAACTGTATGCTTGTGAAACGTGGACCACTTATAAACACCATCTCCTTTGAAAGATTCCATCAATGGTGTCTCTGAAAATTTTTACACATCACTTGGGAAGACAGGCGAACTAATGTCAGTGTACTGGAAGAAGCAAAGATCACCAGTGTCAAAGCAATGATTCCTCAACATCAACTTCGTTGGACTGATCATGTTGTTCGGATGCCTGATTATCGTCTTCCAAAGCAACTACTCTATTCCGAACTTAAAAATGGAAAGCGTAATGCTGGTGGTCAACAAAAGAGGTTTAAAGACTCTCTGCAGGCAAATCTTTAAAAAATGTAGTATAAACACTGACACAACTGGGAAACACTGGCCTGTGAGCGCTCCAATTGGAGAACAGTCTTTACCCAAAGGTGTCAAGGGCTTTGAAGAAGCTCAAACTCAGGACCAAAGGGAGAAACGTGCTAAGAGGAAGTCCTTATTTTCCAGGGGTGTGTCTGATTTAGAGAAGCCATTCCGGTTTCTGATTTGCTCCCGGAATGTCCTGCTTTTCCTTAGGATGTCCCTATTTTCATTGGAGAAATGTTGGAGGGTATGGAGTTATCCGATCCTTGAGCCATCTGAAGGCAATCCTGTTTTTATATATGTTGGAAGCTGCTCAGAATGGCTGCTGCAACCCAGTAAAATGTGTGGGGTATAAATAGTAAATTTATCATTATAGAATGGGACATCCCTATTTTCATGGGAGAAATGTTGGAAGGTACACATCCTCTCAGGAGACGCGGGTAGTGCTGTGGTCTAAACCACAGAGCCTAGGGCTTGCCGAATGGAAGGTCGGCAGTTCAAATCCCCACGACGGGATGAGCTCCCGTTGTTCGGTCCCAGTTCCTGCCCACCTAGCAATTCGAAAGCACTTCAAATGCAAGTAGATAAATAGGTACTGCTCTGGTGGGAAGGTAAATGGCATTTCCATGCGCCGCTCTGGTTCGCCAGAAGTGGCTTAGTCATGCTGGCCACATAACCCGGAAGCTGTCTGCGGAAAATGCCTGCTCCCTCGGCCTATAGAGCGAGATGAATGCGCACCCCCAGAGTCGTACGCGACTGGACCTAGCGGTCAGGGGTACCTTTACCTTTACACATCCTCTCAGTAGCTGCTTCTTTTCAGCTCTCCCAAAAATATATGCAAAATGTATTTCTGTCAGTTCAGTGCTGTATTTAACTGATCAGTTTACCTAACAATTGTATTCACCAAAAGCATGTTTCCAATACAGACAATATTCACTAGGCAGGAATGAACATAATGTAATGAAATTAAAAGAGGATGAATTGTCACATAGATCCACCCCACTGGGCTTGTCATTTCCTGAGCAATCACCTGGGGCATAAAAAATCTTTTCAGATGCTTTTATTTGGGGGGGGGGGGGGTTAGGCAGAAAAGTGTACATTCAAATGAGTTAAGCTGCTCCTCTTTCCTGGGTGCCAAGGCCTTTAAGAACAAAATCATAAAATATATGGCTTAACTTAGCACCGTGAGAATGCAGATATATATTTCCTATGACAAGGTCATTGGGATTTATTTATTTTAATGAACCCATCCCCCCCCCGGTGGATTATGCTGCTTATATCATTCTTGCCTAGCTTGATGTCAGGAACATTTAATAAAGTGAATTTAGGGAAGCAGAAGAGACCATGAAAAGTTATCCAACCTATATTAATTTAATGGTATGAATTATTCAGAGCTGAATTCCTCAAACTCTCTCTTTTGCTAAGCAGGCACATTCCTAGGGCTGGCAGGGCTAAATCTCTTGGGCTTTTTATTCCTCCGAGACCATTAGATACCTAACACCCCACTGAGATTTCGATTCACTGTCCTGTTCTTTTTATGGGAAGAGACGCCATAAGTGAACACCAGGAATTAGCTTGTTGGGTGATAGCAGGCGTTGGGACAGAATTTGATACAGTTCACATTCAAATCAAAACCTCCTGATTTGCGCTTTCTGAAACAATGTGCAAAGCAAAACACAGACATCTTTCAAAATTCGCTCTTCTAAACAGGGTTTCCAAAACGTGGGTCTCCAGCTGTTTTTGGACTACAACTCCCATCGTCCCTTGCTAGCAGGACCAGTGGTCAGGGACGATGGGAACTGGAGTCCCAAAACACCTGGAGACGTAAGTTTGGGAAACCCTGGTTACACCGAATCTTGCCCAAGCTGGTTCATTCTAGTGAATGGTCAATGGATTACGGGTTCTAAAGCAATTAGCTGCTCAGGCAGGAATTGACATTCTCATCGAGAAATACTAAAAGAGTCTTCTCTCCACCAGGCCTAAGGCAGGGCTTGATGTCCTACAAAAGGACTGCTGCTGTCCAGCAGAGAGTCCTGTTTACATTCTTTTAAACTGGCTTTTAATTGTGTTTTTCAATTTTTTGAAATTGTTTTAAAATGGTTTTAATGTATTTGGGGGGGGGAATTATTCAGCTGTTTCTGTTTATATCTTGATTGTATATTTTGCGTTTTACCTTGTGAACAGCCCTGAGACCTGCGGGTATAGGGCACTAAAATAAATTCAAAAAAGGAAATAATAAAATGAAATAATAAAGCAAAGCAACCCTTCCCTTTCTTCTCTTCCTCACAAGCCGCACACACTCTCTCCGGTGAGCATGCTCATTATGTACCAATCAAATAAGCCCGATCATAAGTAAATGCAAATTTTAATTAGTGTTTCCGTAGAAAGTGTTGAGGACTCCGCCATTCCCCATTCTCCCTCCCACACCGCCTCTTTTTCAGCATGGGAAGAGAAACAACTGCCTGTAATTTATAATTGAATTATATGAAAGCAAATAACCCAAATATAAACACTGCCTTCTCTTATCAGGGTTTCAGCTGCCATTTTTCATGGATGCTGCCGGGTTTTCTAATTTGTGTTTAATTGATCTACCGAGTTCATCCCCTGTAGTGCAGATTTTTGTGGGCAGAGTATACTGCCTGGATTAGAAAGTGATTAATAAACATGGTTGTGTGGAAGGCTTTTATGTAAAGAATTATATTTGTAGCTTTTTCTTTAAAAGTCCACCTGTGCCCCTCCAGATCTTGTTGGCTTTCAGCTCTAGCCATCATGGTCAATGGTTAGGGATGCCGGGAGTTTTGGTCCAGCAACATCTAGAGCAGAGGCCGGCAGCCTAAGGCCCATGGGCCAAAAGCGGCCAATGAGGGTTGCTTAACTGGCACATGAGCCGCCCCTGAACCAAGCTGCCTGCTTGGCGAGTCCCCGCGCACTGCACTAAACCGGCATGGCATGGCCCCGGAAATCGCTTCTGTGCATGTCCAGATGCTGGAAATCGAGTCTGCGCATGCCCAGGTGCCGGAAATCGCTTCTGTGCAGGCACAATTTCGGCGTCTGAGCATACGCAGAAGCAATTTCTGGCGCCACGGACATGTGCAGACACGATTTCTGGTGTCACGCTGCGCCGGTCCAGCCCATGGAGGATCTCTGCGGGAGTGATCTGGCCTATGCCCAGTAAGCCTTGCCGACCCCTGATCTAAAGCAGCGTTTCTCAAAATTGGGTCTCTAGCTGTTTTTGGACTACAAGTCCCATCATCCCTAGCCAGCAGCACCAATGGTCAGGAATGATGGGAATTGTAGTCCAAAAACAGTTGGAGACCCAAGTTTGGGAAACCCTGATCTAGATGGCCACAGGTTCCCCATGGATGTACATATTTTAGTCCTCTCTCTTTCCCACCCATGCACCCCATTGGGGTGGGGAGACCGATTTAAACTCAAGGGCCATATTTCCTTCTATGAGCCACAGTCCAGTGATGGGCGGGGCCAACAGCAAAAGTAGGTGGAGCAGAAAATGTCCATGTTATTTTTGTATAGTAGGTGTCATGAGTGGAGAGTCCCCCTCCCCCTTTGGGAACTTCACAGATACGAATTAACGAGTAGTTTGTATTGTATAGTTCTTTTATTCAGGCATCAGGTTGCAAACAAAAATCCACATACCTCCCCAAGGAGAGCAGTTGGCTACTCAACTCATCCTCCTACCGTCTTCCACAGCAGCCGAGGCGCCAACAGGAAATTCCTCCTCCTCTCTGCATCCTTTGTTTTCTGATACGGTTGGACCGTCCAGTTCATGGGGAAGGAGTCCCCCACACTCGCTAAGGACGTCTCTGCTATCTGTCCCCTCCCTTCTGTTCCTCTTGTCACTATCTCGTAGCTAGCTAACTCTTGCCTAAACTGCTCTGTCTCTGTGTCCGTCTCAGCTTCTGCAACAGCTGCAGGCAGGGGAGGGCAAATCTTCCCCTTCCAGCTCCTATTTGGGAATGCATTACCCCCTCCTCTGCTTCAGACTATTCCCTGGCAAGTTTCCATACACAAGTACAGGTACAACGCTTCCCCTGGACTCCGGATCTCCCAGATGTATCAACCAGCTCCATAAAACGTTCCAGTTTTGGACCATCTTAATCAGTCGAAAATAACCCATTGTTACTCCTCACCCTATTCCCACTCTTTCGCCACCTGTCCACCACTCTCCTTTCTTTGTCCCCTGCTGACCCCCCAATTTTCTAGCACAGTACCATCCAGCTAAGTTTCCACTTTCCAGCCCTATCACAATTCCCCCCCCCCCAGTTAAGCTCAGGCCCCAGCATGGATCCTGCCCTCCCTCTCTCACTGGGAGGACATTATTCCATGCTGGTTCTTCTTTGAGGACTCCTTGAATCAAACACAAGTCTTGTTCCCCATTTCCCAGTGGGGGAACAATATTCCATACATCTTCCTCCTCTTTTTTACATTCAGTTATATTGTTCAGGACTGATAGGTCTTCCTCCTCTTTTGCAAAGTCATTTACAGTGG